>NC_135506.1:83170483-84370483 GCF_052857255.1 Amblyomma americanum
TTTTCACATAGTGTGCGACATCGGCAGACAGTCGGGGCCAGTAATATTTGTCTTGAATGCGGCGGAGGGTACGAGTAAACCCGAGATGTCCAGCTGTCGGCTCGTCGTGTGAAGCCTGTAGAACTTCTTCGCGGAGACAAGTAGGTACAACAAGGAGGTAGGCTGTTTTGTTCGCTGTAAAGTTCTTCTTCACAAGGACCTCATTCTGCACACAGAAAGAAGACAGTCCTCGCTTGAATGAAGCGGGGGGTGAAGAAACCTTGCCTTCCAGGTACTCGATGAGGCCCTTTAGGTTGGGGTCCGAGCGTTGCTGCTGAGCAAAAGAGCTTGCGCTGATGGGTCCCAGGAAGGCGTCCTCATCGTCGTCCAGCGGCGGTGCATCTACAGGGGCTCGTGAGAGGCAATCGGCGTCAGTGTGCTTGCGTCCGGACTTGTAAACGACGGTGACGTCAAACTCCTGGAGACGCAGACTCCATCGAGCGAGTCGGCCAGAGGGATCCTTCAAATTGGCAAGCCAGCAGAGCGCGTGGTGGTCGCTGACCACCTTGAACGGCCGTCCGTAGAGGTAGGGGCGGAATTTCGACGTAGCCCAGATGATGGCAAGGCACTCCTTCTCAGTGGTCGAATAGTTAGCCTCGACCTTAGAAAGGGAACGGCTAGCGTATGCGATGACCTTCTCGAGCCCGTCACTTTTTTGAACGAGAACGGCGCCTAGTCCCACGCTGCTTGCGTCGGTATGAACTTCAGTATCGGCGTTTTCATCAAAATGCGCAAGGATCGGTGGGGACTGCAAACGACGCTGAAGTTCTTTGAAGGCTTCTGCTTGCGGCGCTTCCCATTTAAACGGCACGTCTGCCTTCGTCAGTTGGGTTAGGGGCTCGGCGATGCGCGAAAAGTTTTTCACAAATCGTCGGTAATATGCGCATAGTCCGAGAAATCTGCGCACTGCTTTCTTATCGGCCGGCGGTTGAAACTGTTCAATAGCGGCTGTTTTCTGCGGGTCTGGGCGTACTCCTTCCTTGCTAACGATGTGGCCTAGAAACAGCAGCTCTTCGTAGGCAAAGTGGCATTTCTCTGCTTTCAAGGTTAGGCCAGACGACTTGATGGCGTCTAGTACTGTTCGAAGTCTTTTGAGGTGCTCTTCAAAGTTCGAGGCGAAGACAACGACGTCATCTAAATATACCAGACAAATTTTCCACTTCAGGCCTGCCAGCACTGTATCCATTACTCGCTGAAACGTCACTGGTGCGGAACAGAGACCAAATGGCATCACCTTGAACTCAAACAGCCCATCCGGAGTTATGAATGCTGTCTTCTCGCGATCTCTTTCGTCGACCTCAATTTGCCAGTAGCCGCTCTTGAGGTCCATCGATGAGAAATATTTGGCGTTGCAGAGGCGGTCCAGTGTGTCGTCGATGCGGGGGAGGGGGTAGACGTCCTTCTTTGTTATGTTGTTCAAGCGGCGGTAATCCACGCAGAATCGAAGTGCGCCGTCTTTCTTTCTCACTAGAACAACCGGTGCCGCCCATGGGCTGTTTGAAGGCTGGATGACGTCGTCGCGAAGCATTTCTTCGACTTGGTCCCGGATGGCTTGTCGTTCTCGCGGAGACACACGGTAGGGGCTTTGACGGAGAGGTCGGACGTGTTGATCCGTTATAATGCGATGCTTGGCAATTGGCGTCTGCCGCACCTTCGGCGATGTCGAAAAGCACTCACTGTAGTTTTGAAGCAGATTGCGGATCTGGTCTTGTCTGTTCCGGTGCAGGTCTGGGTTGATGTCGAAAGTGGGCGAGTTCTCTTGGTCAGGCGGATCTTCTGCGGAGGGGTCGGAGAGGGCGAAGGAATCTCGTACGTCAGATATTTCGTCGTAGAAAGCAATCGTCGTTCCTCTGTTAATATGCCGGTATTCTTCGCTGAAGTTAGTCAGCAGTACTTCGGCCTGGCCATTGCGGAAATGTGCGATGCCTCTTGCGATGCTGATTCCTCTGTCTAGTAGCAACTGCATGTTCGCCTCGATGATGGCTTCAGTGTTTATGGCTTTCGTGGCGCCTACGGTCACGATAACGCTTGAACGGGGTGGGACGCTCACTTCCTCCAGGACACTTAGGGCAACGTGATTTTCCCGAGTTTTCATCGAAGCGATGGCTTCGTCCGTCGAAAGCGTGATCAGCTTGGATCGCCTGATGCTCATTAAGGAAATCCATACCCAAGATCACTTCGCGGGAGCATTGCGGTAGCACAACAAAGGTCGCAGGATAGGTATGTCCTTTGACAGTCACTCGCGCTGTGCATTGTCCTGATGGCGTAATGAGGTGGCCCCCAGCGGTGCGAATTTGTGGGCCGTCCCAAGCCGTTGTGACTTTTCTGAGCTGCGCAGCGAATGTTCCATTCATCACCGAGTAATCGGCTCCTGTGTCGACTAGAGCGGTAACTTTGCGGCCGTCGATAGTCACTTCTAGGTCGGAGGTCCTGGCTCTTGCATTGCATGTCGCTCTCGGCGTCGGGTCACGGCTTCGTCGCGTATGCGAGTCACGGGTTGGGCGTGTGGTCGAAGCTCCTCTGGGTGGCGGCGTCGATTTCAAGGTAGCTTGCGTCGTGGTCGAGGTTCTCATTGTGTGCGGCGTCGGTGCAGCGAGTGTCGGTTCTTCATGCGGCGTCGCGGGTGCAGCGTCTTCATGGGGCGTGGTCGGTGGAGGATCTTCGGCGTTTAGCTCGTGAGCAACCTCACCTCCAGAGGTTGCTGCCTTTAGTTTCCCCTACGGGGGCTGGGCGACCTTCCTCGTACCGCGGCTGCGTAGCTGCGGCGTGGCGACGCAAAGCGCGAGGTTGACGGCGATGGTGAGCGCGAAAAGCGGTTCGGCGTGTACTCTTCTCGACGCAGGTACTCGTCGATTTCGTGCGGACGTTGTCCGAAGCGTGGTCGTGGGGCGTTAACGGCAAATCCTCGAAGACCGATACGTCGGTACGGGCAGTGACGAAGAATATGGCCGGCCTCACCGCAATGGAAGCACAACGGCCGGTTGTCGGAAGTCCTCCAGGCGTCGCATTTCCTGGGGCTTGAGGGTCGGTCATAGGCTGGGCGGGCGGGGGCTGGGAGGCGGCGTTGTGGACCAAGTGGCTCATCTCGGGGAGGACGTGGGGGTTGTCGTTGGGGCTGAGCAGTCCTTACTGCAGCGGCGTAGGTCATGGCCTGGGGTTCTGTGGCCGTCGGGGTGCCAAGTGCCTGTTGCACTTCTTCCCGTACCACGTCCATCAGAGTCGATGCTTGTGGCTGTGGGGAGGATGGCAGTAATCGGCGTAGCTCCTTTCGGACGATTTCGCGGATAACGTCCCGCAAGCTGTCGCTGGTGGTGGCCGGCGTGTCCGAACGGATTGCATAGGCAGAGGAAGGGCGGTTGTACTGCCGAGCTCGGACGTCGAGGGTCTTCTCAATCGTGCAGGCTTCCTGCATGAATTCCTCGACCGTTTTTGGCGGCTGACGGACGAGGCTGCCAAAGAGTTGTTCTTTTACGCCGCGCATTAGGAGCTGAACTTTCTTTTCCTCGGTCATCCCGGGATTGGCGCGGCGAAATAGGCGCTTCATCTCCTCGACGTAGCTGCGGACGGGCTCATTCGGAAGCTGGATCCTGGACTCGAGGAGTCGTTCGGCTCTTTCTTTCCTCACGACACTGGTAAATACCTTCAATAGTTCTCTCTTGAATAGCTCCCATGTCGTAAGGGACGACTCGTAGTTTTCGTACCACGTGCGTGCGGAGCCATCCAATGAGAAAAAAACGTGTCCAATCTTTGCCGCATCATCCCACTTGTTGAATGACGCCACACGCTCAAATTGATCCAACCATTCTTCAGGGTCTTCGCCTAGGGATCCATTGAAAGTTGGCGGCACCCGCGGCTGCTGCAGTATGATCGGTGTCGACATCTTCGGCGAGGTTGCGGTGCTCGTAGCCGCGTCTTTTCGCTGTCTTGTGCGGTCCGGCAGTTTCCCGAACTCAGGCTCCTCTCCCTGGAGACGTCGGCTGGCGCGCTGAGCTGCTGGCTCGTCCTCGGGTGCGAAGCGCTCAGAGCTGGCTTCACGACTTGAAGGGGGCGTCCGGAACATGGAAGGCTACCCAGCACCTCCACCAGATGTCACGTAGTGGTGACGGCAGTCGAAGCAGCGATGAAGACGGACGAAAGGATCTTCTAAAAGAACTGTTTATTGGGCTGACTTGCACCCAAAATAGACTGAATCACTCGGCGGCGGCGAAGCGACAAGCGTGCTCGGCGGTCGTCGAACAGAATGCCCGCCGCTGTCGGCCGTGCTCAATTTAAAGCTGATAGCGAACATTCGAGATAAAGGGCGCAAAGTTACTAGAACATTCCGGAACAACGTAGAATCAGCTTTGCCTGGCTGCGATCAATCGAGATAAATCTAGTCGCGTCTTGCGTCGCAAACAAAGCGATAAGGTGGTGTCGCGGCAGATTTGAAAAACGAATAAACACAGCAAATATTCGCGGCAATATGTGGTAATTTATTGCAAGGAAATATTTTCGACTCTACTACAGGTTCTGAAACATACAAGTGCTGTCATGGTGTGTTCTGAATGTAAACGCCCATCAGCTTCACAAGTAAGCATACACATGCACCATTCTTTCTTGGGTTTTCCGGAAACTAACTACAGCCGATCCCTTTTTGCACAACAGACACTTTTAGTTAATCCCACGCATTCTTAACGTTTCCAGTGCCCTGTGGGTGACAGTGTTCTATGTGTGCAATAACCGCTGATTAAATGACCGATGTCATTGTTTGTTGCTATTTTATTACCTCATTTTTCAGCTCTTAAACATACTTTATGATGCGTCTACTAATAAACCCGAATAAGTTCTCTATTCTATGTGTCTGCTCTACGAAATGCACTATATTTGACACAAAGTCATTTTAGTATTCATACCGAGCCGCGCGTGCCATTCCTTACCAGCTATGCACTGAATTTTAAGTCACTCAGGCTCAGCAACGGGTTAATGAAACGGGTTTCGAAAGTTTTTTACAGTAAACAATACATTTGATTGGATGTTTCTTTGTGCATGCCATAGGGACGTAGTGTGCATGATAATGCGTCTTCATTTGACATACTTCTACTAGAGATCATTGATTTTGCACTATTGTACCTCTTTAGTTTACGCCTTCATAGAATTAGTAGGCAACGCGAGCCAGTGTGGCAATGTGAAATTGTTCGTCTCTCGTCTCTTGTGTCCTCGTCTTTTGCTGCGCTACACAGCGTATTGGAACTATGTACCAACAAGCCCAAAAAGCCACGCTACTGAAATTGACAGCCTGCCTAACCTCTGTACGGCCAGAATACACCAGCCTTATATGGGACCCCCATAAAAAACATGAAATTGAAAGAATCCAGAGGAGAGCAGCAAGGTTTATCCTTTCCAAATACAAAACAGCGGATTCAGTGAGAGCTATGCTAGCTACGCTGAACTTACCAAAACTATCTCAGCAGAGAATGATGGCCAAGTTACACTTTCTTCATTCGATTGATACGAATTTTCTGAATTTTAGTGTTGAACGTTACATTCAGAAAAGGTCATCACGCTCAGTCAGACAGAGCCACCTCAACCAATACATGCCCCTAACTTCGAGAACAGACATATTTAAAGGTTCTTTTTTTTTCAGGCACGATACCAAAATGGAATTCATTGCCCCAGGAGATTATTCAGTTAGATTCTGCTGCTCAGTCTCAAAAGGCAATATTGAATTATCTTGAAAAAAATGTTGAAATTTAGCCACCGATTCAACGATATTCGGTGTTTATTTGCCTGTATTGGAATACTTGTTCATACTACAATTTAACATCCTTGTTTTCTCACCGCTGTGCTAACTCTCTATTCACAAATGTCACTGATGCCTTATATAGTGATTTATTATGTATGGTGTACAGTGCGTGTATTATCTTCTTGCCCCCCTAGTGTACGTGTATGATGTGTGAGTGCATGCTGTAACCATAAAAATCACCCACCCTTTAACGGCCCCACAGCCAACAGTATCAATAAATAAATGTTCAAGTTGTCCAGAATCATAAAATGGTACAATAAATGAAAAACACATATAAAATATGGAAGCCGTGCAGCAAAAGGCACAATTATGCGTTATTTTGTGCTCCACATTGGAGCTTACAACCAATGAAAGACTCCTAATCACACACACAGGCAGTGTCGATAAACATAACAATTTGCTGTTATGTATCCTCATAGTCTTTGAAACAGTACTGGAGCCAGGCTTGATGCCTTGCGCCTTTACTCCGAACTGAATTACACATCATTATTGGTTTTATTTTTAGTGAACAATATTCTCACTACCAGCACAGGATTGTTATAATGAGCTTGTACTGACAAGGAATTTCACTATTTTTTATGCGTAGCGCACTCACATAGACGCTATGAATAGCATATTCTTACTTTAAAGCATAGAACGAAACATTAGTTTTCACTTCAAACAGCTATGTCAAAACACGTCAACTGACCCTCTCTTTGTCTGCAGCAAGAATCACAGTAATGTATCAAAGATGTCAATATGCTCTACCACCAGAGTAATTTAATAAGAAAGTATATTGCTCACACCAAGTACCAATTTGCTTGTATTGATGAAAAATGGCACTCACGTCTTATGACACTCATCTCAACCACCCCAATCACCACATCTCAACAATCACAATAATTATAGCAAAACATTGTTGCCTTCATTTATCCACCGTTTCAAAATCGCTTCAAAAACTCCACCAGCAGCTTTCATAAAATACTGGTGACCATATAAACAAAGAGAAACCTGAAGAGAGTGATCTACAGAGTCGCTCCAGAATATCTTTGTTCACGCGAATGTTTTGCTAGCTAAAATGAACCAACATCAAATAATTTGGATGAAATGACGGAATATCTTAATGTAATGTGATATTGTGGTGGTGATACAGTGATGGGCTTTCATATAGTTCCATGAAGCTTTTCTGACAGCATAATTTTGAAGCTATGAAAGCGAGTCCACCAGATGCAATATGTGCCGAACATGAAGTTGTAGAAAATGTTTCAGAATATCCACTCACTCTGCTGGCGTTTCATTGTACGCTGTGCGGATGAAACTCACAGGAGGAATGTGTCCCTAACTTTATAGCTTGAGAATTACCTTTGGAAACAGCCACTTTCAAGTGAGAATGCTGAACACTTTACTTTCTAGAGAAATTCTGATAAGACTCGTCCCTTGTGAAATGCCAATAATCTAGTCTTTGAATGCCAGGAATTGTGTTCCGTCGTAGTGCGCACTAACACTGCAAAGACAATTATCACTACAAAAAACAAAGCGGCGTCTTTTATATGGCATGAAAGCGAGTTGTGTCACCTGCCTGCCATTGCAGTGCTCGATAAGTTTTTCAAAAATTTGCAGCTTCATTGAGCACTCTATCCCAAAGCAAATCATTGCCCCTTATAGCGCTTGCTTGATAAACGAACATTGCTATCAGAAAAGAGCCCAAAAAGGGAACAGATAAAAATGATGTCCGTCTTACAAGCCTCTAGATCTTAGTTTTGTATGAAATGAACACATTTCTTAGCTGCTAAAGCAACAACAGCTAGGGAACAGACATGTTTGGTTCTCAGGTTTCAGGAATAATTTATATATGCCTAAAATGAATTCTTATGAAACGTATTTGAACAGACTACACATGTATTGCGGCAACTCAAGTGAGGGGCCCTTTTGATATCTGAGCCACTGTGAAGGTTCGGTCTCACTAACTTGACTTGCTTCCTGCCACTGTGTGTACCATAGTTTTCATGCTCATGCCTCTGGACATCTTCTACCAGCCCTCAGTACGAACTCTTCAGGTTGGTTCATAGCTCCAGCGAACCAGCTGTGCATGGGTGGTAGGCCTTTTCAGCGGCACTGGAAAAGAAACAATCAAAACAGCAAACATTTATAGCTCTCTATGAAAGAGCACTAGGGTTCGTTTAAAGTGCTTAATTTATGAGGACGCTGAACTCATCTTTAGGGTGGAATGCGGTAGCATGAAATTTCTCATCTGTATAGGGAGAGCCTGCTACTTAAATCCTTGTACAACCGTTTTATCGACACTGAAAACAAGAACTCAGAAAACAAACGAGCAGCTTGGATACGAAATAACGCTCATGCATTTATTCCCACAAACACGAACGATCTGAAAAATTAGAAGACACAATGAGGCTCGGTAAATCATGAACAAAATTGGCTTGCAGAATGCACGCACTATTTGGCGTGCATTGCCCCAGAAAAACATGGAATGTGAAAATATCTGTGGAACTTCGTACAGGTGGACTAAATCAAAGCCCCCAGCATTTACAGACCATAAAATGTTTACGCGCCTCATTGATTTAAAACTAGAATCCTAGAGAAAAGCACTGAAAACTGTGGATAATAAATCTTGTGGATTGAGTAATCTGACTACATAATAAATTTCACCGCTGGGAAACAGATCACTTCCAGCTGCCCAGCCGAAACCGCGAGACCATGAGGAACACTGAGTGCAGCACTGAAGAGTTCGCACGTGGTCTTTTCAGTAATGTGCACTATGTTTATAGGCACGTAAAGGGACGTCTGTATTTACTTGGCTGGCCAACGTGTCCATTGCATACCAGCATACTCCGCAGGTGTCGTTCCGCCACCTGCGCCATCACAGCAGCCTAACACCCCTGGCGCTAAACTTCCAGTCGCTGGCCACTGCATTACAGTAGTATACCACCGCCGTAGCCGAACACCCCCCCCCTCCTCCTCCTTACAAGCTTTGCCATTCAAAGCACGTAAGTAGCCATTTGAGCACTGCATAATATTGCGGTCCTGCAATGTTGCACTTTAAGAACCGCGACACAAAAAGTAAAACAACACCTACTACGAATGCGCAAACCGCCCACCAACAGTTATTCTGGGTGACATTTTTATACAGGCATTCCGAGCAGAAACAAAATTTCAAAAGCACGCAGTTAAGAGGACATCTCCTTGATGCTGTCCGAAAGCGCAATAATTTTTGTTAATTTTCCTATGCAAATTTTATCTTGTCTGAAAGCCATAACTAACGGGTCACTCACACATGGCTCTTCTTTTCCCTATTACAAACAGAAAGCTTCCCACAAATCTCTGATTAGCGTATCTGTCTATTTTCGGCGATTAGTGATTCCCGAATCACTCGATACACAATTTGCAAAAAACGGTGGCAGTTAGCATATGAAGCAACACAACAGGGAACAAAAGAAAGGGAAAAAATAGATGAGTGCTTAACGGTGCACTCGCGCCTTTTACTCCAGTCGCTAGCACATTCATGCCGCTCCCGAACTTGTCAGCATGAACTCTGCAACTAACATGGATCGGAAAAACCATGCGAACGCCGTAGTGAATTGCCACCTTGCTTAGGCCATGCGCCATTCTGTACACATAAAGCACGACGCCGACTTTTAACGCTCTCATTCAGCAGATTTTGAGCCTCCTTGATTCTGTTAGCCTGCGTAGAGACGCTGTGTTGCATGAAATGACTGCGAGGTTTCATGACGCCTGCCTTAAGACGGGACGTTCCGAAAACATTCTCGATTATTTATGAGTGCCCAGAGGAGTAGACCCGGAGTAGTAGTCAAGGAGAGCTTGGGCCGACTGGTGGCTGTAGGTCGAGTAAATGTGATCGTTGTGAATGGTCAACGACAAATACAGAAATTTACGTGCCTCTTTAGACGTTTTAATTGCGATATTCAGGCCTCAGCTGCTTTCTTTGAAAGCCTCCAATATGTCACGGGTGCTCCGTTTTATTTCAGAATTTATAGAAGACACAAGATAGACATCGAAAATCTTAGAATTTTTGAACTAGCCCTCCCGAATTACACTGAAAGTGTCTGTCTGCTTCGGACTGGAAAATATTGCTCAGAACGGGTGCCACGTAGGAACCTATGCAAACACTAGTGCGTTGAAAGAAGTTCCCAATCCGCCCGATGGCTGTTGATATCAGGTAGAAAGACAAAATTGTCATGAAGGATTCTACTGAAACATCGCACCTGGCTATAAATACAACTTCATCATTATAACTTTTTACACACAGCTTCTGGATCTGGAACACTGCAGGTCACTGTCCCATCCAGCCCTGAGTTTCATGCCAGATTATGAATAGGACTTTTACTCTAAGCCTTGCAATGCTATGGATACAGGTTCTTTTCGCAAATTTCCTCCTTCCATAAACCATGAGTGTCACATGCTCACTGCGTTCCTTTTTTCCTTCGACTACGGCTTCCTGGGCGGAGCCTGCTTGTTTCATGTTTACGCGACAGCGTAAGGAGCTCGTTTTGCTCAAAACACGGCGTCGCCCTTCTTCCGGCCTCAGTGGAAAAAAATCCCAGAAATCCTGAAATAATACCATAGAAAAAGAAAATAGCCAGCGACGTGTTTCGAACCCATGCCCTCTGGGTGCCAGGAGAGGCCAGAAAGACGTGGAACACGAAGCGTCGTTGGTTCAAGAGTGTTAGAGGGGCACCTAGTGAACGCGTTGTGCTGCGCATGACTTTGTTACGTGCATTATGCTAGCGCAACTTCGACGTTTCTGGCAAACATGAATTGCTTTGCATTTCAGCCTCACGGCTGCGCTGAGGTGGATGGTAATGTGCAATTACTTCATACCTGCAACCTAGCAATGCAGATCTAAAAGTACGCATGGACTTTGCCTAAACAATAGCACCTGCACACGCGTATCCGGTATGATTTTACTCTTGAAAGCGAACACACCTTCTTCAGACGAACAGGAATATCACTGTCGTCACCAACATCTTTAGCGCTCGCCGAAGAAGAGGAGGACCACTTGGCCAATCCTCCTGCTTGGGTATGAGCCATGCTTACTAAGGAGAAGAAGAAGAATGCGTTAAGCGATCTGACCGCGAAGAAGAAGAAGAAGACGGACGTGCTGACGTGTTCTTGCTGGCCGCTGCTGTTTTCTGTATCTTCTGGTGGTTCCGGCTTGTTCATCCTTGGTGAGCCGTTCTACGTTTGGGGGTTTTGGTCAAGGCGTAGTTTAAGACGCAGTTCATGTGAACCTGAGAGTGCGTTTTGCTGAGAGATGTCGTTGACGTCCCCAGGTGGAGGGTCGGCAGCTTGGTTTGCCAGCTTGCCAGCCCAAAGCCTGCCACTTGAGTCCTTTCACAAAAATGGCATTGATGCAGTTCCCGTGGCTATCGCCCCAATCGGTGAGGGTGTGATCAAAATGAAAACCCCCTAACTAATTCAACAGGAGCTAAGATCATTGACTGCCCAATACCTGCAGATCTCTGAGGTGCGTCCAGCCGGCGAGGAATTGTGTGCAAGTCCTCGGACATCGCTTGTGTTGCAGACTCTCTTTAAGTGCAAAAATTTCAGCTCGCTGCCGGTGAAAGCATTCATTCCCGAATAGCTTGCATGTGTCAAGGGTATCGTAAGAGGTGTCGACCCAGCATCATCCCCGCAAGAAATTCTACACGAATTTCAGGATGCAGGCATTGGGGTCCTTTCAGTCTACCGCTGCAGTAGAGAGGTAAACGGCTCGCGTGTTGCTACTGAGTCTGTAATAACAACTTTTGCTGGCTCTTCCTGCCCTGTATATGCCCTGTATATGTATATTTTTTTCCATTTGTTCCTTGTTATTCTTCCCATCATATATATTTTATGTCCTTCTAAACTGTCGTGCTTGCTGCAATGTGGTTCGGGGAGACGGGGCCAGTCAAGCTGCCCTTGACGCAGCTTTTATCCCGTCACCCTCGCCACACATCGTACATGCCCTGTACTTGTTGTGGGAAATAAACTGAAACTGAAACTTATATAACAGTTTTTGTGTATGCAGATGACATAGCTTGTTTCGCCTCGGCCAGAGATATCCACTCCCTTTACCACATTCTGCAGGGATATTTGGATTGGATGCTCTTAGAGTATGGTTGCAGGGTGTTAATTTATCCCTGAATGTAGACAAACGCGGAGTTTTGGTATTTCCTCCAGACAGGCCTTTGCACATTTCATTAGTCCATCGCTCTCTCTAGATTCCACAAGTGGAATCCGTAAAATATCTGGGTGTTACTTATCACCGAGCATTAGATTGGAGCCTTCATATAAAGAACAATGCGTTTAAAGGAGAACGCGCTCTAGGCCGGCTGACAAGAATCGCCAATAAAAAGTTTGGGATGCGCCGCGACACGTTATTATTACTATACAAAGCCTACGTAAGACCTATACTTGAATTTGGTTGCATTCTGTTATCTGGTAGCGCAAGCTACAAGATTCAGCCCTTAATCTTACTGGAAAGGCGCGCTCTCCGCCTCTGCCTTGGTCTCCCAAAATCAGTTTCAAACGCCCTGCTTTATCTGGAAGCCCGTATCCCTGATCTAACTTCCCGTTTTCAAATACTCACGGCGCGAACTTTCCTCAGGTCGATGGACCCAGTGACTGATGTCAGTACTCCTATTTTTGTGTCTCAGCCGGCCTTCTTCTTTTCTCATCATTGGCCACGGTATCAAATGCCACAAATTATGTTAACGCAGAACCTTTTAACACCGATTGGTGTTGATCTCAGTTCTTTGCTGTGGGTTGATGACACGCCGGCATCAGTGGAATTCCATTTCGACCACATCTTCCCATCTCATGCGAAACACATGCCAGCAAACATTTTAAACGGTATTCTCTCGGATCACATAGAGAAATACCCCCATCATACGGTGCTTGCTACCGATGCCTCCGTCAACTGCCAAAAAGCTGCAGTTGGCATCTTTTCGCAGGATTTGGCATGGAGCTATTCCGTCCGCATCCCAGATTATATTCCTATCTTCTTTGCGGAATTTTTGACTCTTGGTATGGCCCTTCACAAAATTCCATGCCATGTGTCTCATGTTATTATTCTCGCTGATTGTTTGTCAGTGTTAGTCTCCCTGGACACTTCACAAGATTTTTTGATCCGTATCCTGCGATTTTTGTCCCATGCACTTTGAAGGTGGTCCTTTTGTCTGGGTCCCTGGCCATGTAGGTATTCATTCAAATGAGGTGGCTGATTACTTAGCAAGGTCGGCTCTTGACGGGTCAGTGACACATCCCGTCCCGAATTTCAGCCTGCTGGCGATTTCTAGGTTTCAGCGGTTCCTGCATATATCAGCCAGGTTACGAGATCCCTTACTAAATACCACAGAATATCAGCACTTAGCATAAAATTGGAACGTCCGTTCGTGTAAATCCAGGCTGTGTGAGGTAACAATGTCGCGGTTGCGGTGCAGGATTTCAAGTTTGAATTTATATCTATGCAGGTGTGGGTTGACACCGACGAACCTATGTGACGCATGTGGGAAAGTTGAATCTTTAGACCATTTTCTACTCTACTGCCCAAAGTTCGCACTTCAGAGAAAGATTTACCTGGAGGTCCCTCTCTCCAGGTTAGGGCTCCCTTTATCTTTGCCAGTATTATTATCGTTTGGTGCGAACGCCAAGGGATTTGCATTGGGTTCTATTTGTGGCTTTCTCCACGATTACATAATTGCAACTGGTAGGTAGATGTGCTAATTCTTTTAAAGTTCTACGAGCTCTTCTTTTTCACAAAAAATGCTGTCTGGTTTTTAACTGTCAATTTAGTTCTCTTGTTTTTATTCATTGATTTTTCAAAATTCGCGATTGGTGCTACATTTTTGTCATCATCTTCCATGGAAACTTCTTTGTTTATTCAACTACACCTTGGCCCACCACCCGCGTGGGTATGTGCCATATACCTGGGGTGAAGAAGAAGAAGAAGAAGACCGCGCAGAAGGCTCCTGTCAAGCTCTGGCTCGTATTAAGGACCATTAACGACCGCTCCGACGAAGTCTGCTTGCTGAGCGCACGGCATGGCCCGGCAGCGAGAGACGTGGTCCAGCAAAGCGCAGCAGTACGCAGCCCTGGCTGCCCTCTCCGTGAACCTGCGGAGCCTGCTCTGGTGCCCGCTGCTGGTGCTGCGGTACGGGATCGGTGAGTCCTGGAACGAGGCGCTGCCATTGCGCAGGCGACGATGTTGTGGTGTGATGTTGCCCAGCCACGCGCCAAAGTGCTGGACTGTAAGTAAACAAGCTATTTTTTTAGCGAGAGCTACACTAGGCTACCCAGTCGAACATTTATCCTTGAGCCTTGGAGGCTGACAGTGCGCATGCGTGAAACCAGAGAGGAGCAGAAGGTTCGCGGCGCACGACGTCAGAGTTCGCCGTCGCCGCCGCGCGAGGAGCCGCGCCGGCCGGACTACGCGCGCCGGCGCCGCGTTTGAATGCGCATAAGCGGCAACCGGCGAAGGGCAGCTGGTGCGCAGCGCATGACGTCAGAGCTCGGCCGCCGCCGCGGCCGCGTGTGGGGTAGCGTGAATAAACTGCGTATGTGCGGCTGTATGTATAAAAGCTGAGGTGATACGACTCGGTGTATCACACTCGCTTCGTGTGGGTGACGAGAAGGAGATTCCAGCCGTCGCTATGCCGTAGTATTGACAGGAGAAGATCAATTTTTCGGATGCAGAAATCCTCGCCTGGCACTTTGCCGCTCTGCAGAGAAAGTATGAACATCGGATGGCTAAACGAGCGGTAGAGACGCCTGCGCAAAAAGAAGAACGTCTTGCCAAACGGAGACGCCAAGAGGTGGAGCGTAACAAGCAGCGCATAGCACCTTGTGCATCTGAGAGAAACCAACCAGCCTAAATGCTGTGTTGGAAGCACCGAGACAGCTGCGTGTTGCATTACCGATCATGGGGCAGTGTTTATCTCTGTCAAAGCAATTAAATACATAAATAATGTGTTTCGCCAAAAACTTCTTCCTTGACTATCATTGTTGTCAGAACAAGCTCGACAACATGCTTAACCAGGGGGGAACTGCAGCTCGTGCTACGTCATTAATGTAACTGCCACCTGTCATGGTGAGCAGTTTGCTCAATATCCTGTTGAAGGTCGTGATTACGACGCAAGGTCACGTGCCCTAAGTGGCTCACAGTTTTTGTGGAGCACAGGGCCTTTAACGCCTCCTCGTTAATATTCGTTTTTTTGTATGGAGTTTATTTCATTTTAGTTTGCATTCTGAGATTCTCTGTGGCCCAAAACACCCTTTAAATATCTCGCTGCAAATCGATTGCCTTGCCTGCTTTGTTTTAACCAACAATTACTAAGCCGGAAATTATTTGCCAATTCCCATGGGTGTGTGTTCTTTTAAGTTGCATTCTGAGACGTGTTTGATTAAATATCTTGCCATGTGATGCTTGCTTCTAGGCTTGTGTGCTCAAGTGCGCTAGTGGGATGTACCGACAGTACAGTCACATGATCATAGGCAGCCAATGAGGGAAACTGCAGCTAAATTTGGCGCATTAGTCTGGTATTAACAGTACCCTGACTGTTCTATGTAAACGCGTCCGCAAGAGAGTGCGATCTCGTAGACAACACTCACACTCTCATATATATATCTTTCATGTTTCTTTCAGTATGGCGCCTATCGCAAGCGCTACCATATAAGTGCACAGATGCCGGGATTTTTTCTCGAAATCCTTTCACATGAAACGATCCTGTGAGACCAATGCCGATGTCTCACCAGCTCTCTGCCCTCTTTACGCGATGTAATATATTGTCCATATACGGGATAGGCACAACCTTAGTTTTACTTTCTTTGGTGCCTTCTTTTTAGGAATTAGGCAACACTTAAAACTTCTAAGGCCGCCGCGGTGCCTGTGTGGTTATGGCGCTTGGATGCTGACCTTGACGACGCGGGCTCAATACCGGCCGCGGCAGTCTAATTTCGATGGAGGCGAAATTATAGAGGCCCGTGTACCGTGCGATGTCAGTGCACGTTAAAGAACCGCAGGTGGTCGAAATTTCCGGAGCCCTTCATTACGGCGTCCCCCATAGCCTGAGTTACTTTGGGGCGTTAAACCCCCTAAACCAAAACTTTAAACGTTTGAAGCTACGGTAATAAGAAGCTGTGAAGTAAAGGCGACGTTCAGTAATGTCTACTTCAGTGCACATCAGGTCAAATAAATAATGTGGCGAGATAATTTCTGCAAGCCGTGGGTGAAGCAGCGTACGAGTGACCATTTTTAACAGCTTCGAGTGCCCACAGCAAAACGCTGAATAGCCTTTACCCGACTCGCTTAATAATTATATCCCGTGCGAGCCTTCCCTAAGTACTGCATGAGGCTGCGGTAAAGTTAGCACCCTTGGGAGCTTGCGTGAGCCACTCAAGAAACAGCTGTTTAGTTACATCAGAGGCCGGTTCGTAGTAGATGACCTATTATTAACGTACCTAAACTGCGGTCTACATATTTATGTTACCTTCTTTTCCGCTTCCTCGTGTTCGTCCTGCTGCTTTCTTCGACAGTGCAATCATATTTTTGTCACAGCAAAGTAACTTGAAACTTAGTTCTGTGCTTCTCATCTAGAGTCCTTGACAATCATGACCACCTCGCTTGTGCAGGGACGTTCATCGTGAGCTACATGACCGCGATTGCGTTCATCTGCTACTTTGTGCTGTACGTGGAGTCCGTTGTCTCCCAGTTCACCAAAAGCGGGAACCGGGGCATCTTCAACTGCTGCCCGCTGTTCCGAGGTGAGTGCGCGCTTCCGTTGCCAAGGAAATCGCGAGCTAGCTGGTCACTGCGCAGCCCTATCTTTTGTTGACCTAAGAAATTTCAAATCCAAGAGCACTCCCGCACTTTCAAACATCTTTCCACATTTTTTTGTAAGGACCAATGTACATGTTGCTTCTGGAACAAGAATAAGGAACGTATGTCAAGTTGCTTGATCATTTCATGTTAACAGAGTTTCTATTTCGTGTTACGGATTTTGCGTGAGGACAGTTTATTAGATTGCAGTTGGAAGCGGCGGCGTCCTAATCGCCAACGGCTTGCTTTGGTTTCCGTGCTAATGAATTTAAATCACAGCTTGCGTGCAACGACTCTCATATCGGTCGAAAATTGCAAATCACACTCTTTTGTGTCTCATTTTTATGCTATACTTCACTTGGTTACTTTCGTGTGTAGTTAGGCTCAGGTCGGTGAAGCAGGTCCGCCCATAGCAGCGCGGCGCGGCAGCTGAACAAACCTACTCTCTGTCTGAGGGCCAGAGTGACTTAGTGGGGTTCCCACAACAGCGTAGTGTTCCTGTATAAATATGCTACCACCGCATAAAACACTTGAACGAAGTATGACGCTGGAGCGTGCCGCATTGAGGATTAGCAGTGAACGAAGCATTCACGTTGCTGCCACTTTAAAGGCGATGATCTGAGAGGCATGCTTATTAGAGGAGGCACTGCTACGTGCGATCGTTCGGCAACTGAGCAGGAGGGAGCTTCTTGGCGTCATGCTACGTGCGGTTACTTATTAGTTGCCGGCGGATGCAGCAAAGAGGCAAATGCAGTTAACATAAGTGTTGATTCCTCCGAATTTCTGTTGCATTAAAGCACTGGCCAAAAATGACAGACTAACATAAATCAATGGCCGATATTTTTTCTCTTTATATGCCCATGTAATACGTCCCTTACGAATCATGTTTTGCATATCAAAAATAATTTTTGAACAAATTAACTCTACAACAGAGACCATACGCGATGGCCACAAAGTCGATTGTTTAGTTCTTCACTGCACAGGGCTCGCGGTATTTTATGCAGAAAACCGTGAACTACTGTACCGCTTGGCACCACTTATTTCCGTAATTTTTAATAAACAGTAAAATAATCGTCCACAAGAATTTTTTTATCTCTCCTACTGTAAACATGCGGTCGCCACGTCGAGTTTGGGCCCTCGAAATATTGCTCATCAGCAGAGCGCCACAAGGGCTGAGCAGCCACAGAGGGTAATGCAAAAGACAGAAACCTTCCGTTCACAAACATTACAGATATCAAGTTGCGAAACACGCTAGATATGCAAATCCGAATAGTGACTGTCTTGCCCCTGCCAAACATTTGATAATTCAAAGTTGATACTTTGTTACTGAGAATTGTAATGCCCGGATGCTTTATGTGCAGTTGGCGGCTAAGCTATGAATTTCCAGCCAAGAAGGGGCATCATGGGGGTGGTAGTTTTCCTGAAATAGAGTAATAAATCCTCATTAAAAGCTAGCACCACTTCACGAACTGTAGGTTTTTCTAGAGCGGGCTCCATAAAAAAATTCTTTAGACTTCTTAGAGGGCCATCAGGTGGTTCACAGGTTTCCTAGTGTCAATTTTAGGAGGGGCGAGCCACTAAACTTCAAAACCATAAAAGAGTGTCCCCGATGAATCATGTTTTTTTTTTTGAAGACTCCGAAACGAGAATTCCAGAAAGCAATTCTACGAAACAAATTCATCAACTCCGTTTACACAAAAGGTTTGATTTTGTTTACTGCTCTCATCGCTTTCTTTTCTGGCGTTCAGGAATTCAGGGGACCGGAAAACATTTAAAGCCTCACGGCGGTCCTCTTTTTTCCTGAAGGAACTTCTCACACTAGAGCTCTGAGCAAAAGGGTTTTGAAAATTTGACATTGAAGAAATTAAATGGCGCGGTAATTGTCCGACAACTCGGCGGACACCCGAACCGCGCTGTAAAGGAAGGGATAAAGGAGAGAGTGAAAGAAGAAAGGGGTGCCTTAGTGCACGACTCAGAAAAAATTTCGACCGCTTATGGATCTTTGACGTGCACTGACATCGCACAGCATACGGGCGGCTTTGAGTTCTGATCTTGTGCAACTCGAGGGGATAATGCGCGCAATGTCAACACAGGCTACATTCCCTTCCCTGCCGACACTTGCGTGCACTCAGCTGCTCCTCGGGAAAAGACCGCGCCTAGCTTGCCATCTTCCGTGCTCCTTCTCAGGACTGAGCTACTCGATGGCCTACTTTGCGGTGATGGCCAACCTGCCGCAGTACGCCGTTGTGTCGCGCGCCTTCATCTACCTGCTGCGCTGGGTCGGGAGCTCTGCCCCCTGGACCAGCTGCGAGCAGGCCACGTGGGCGGCGGACATCGGAAGCTGTTACGCGCCCTCTGCCGCCTACGTGAGTGACATCTGGCGTCCGTTGACGCTACTCCGCCAGTTATCCACAGCTGCACGCGCTTGCTGAGAAAGCCGAGAAACTTGGAGGTCATCACTGACATACACACAGTTAACCTTGAACCGAAATCAAGTAACAGAAGTTGAAAAGTTTTAATGTGTGGCACTCTGGCCATAGTAACAGAACAGCGCTACTTTTAGTGCCTTCTTGTTCCGAGGTACTTTTACGGGCATGGACCAACAGATTTTTGGATACGTTTATCGAGATGTGCAAGCACTCGCTCATTCCAGCTACGTTAGGCTTAAGCTGGCGACGAGGGCAAAGGCGGCGACGAGGGCCAGGGAGATCCTGGAATCAGGAAGACCGACCACTGAAGCTCCAAATCTATCTCTCCACCATCTCCTAAGCCCTTACTCTTCTCTTCCGAAATAAATGTTTTTGCTGCTGGTATTACTAGTAAACAGAAAGCAGGGATATCTCTCTGCCCGCGAGGTTATAAAATGTGCACCTTAATTCTTTGGTGATGCTCTAGGCCAAATTCTTTGGGGAATATTATCACAAAGTCTTCAGTTTGACGGAGGCATAGGAATAGTGCATACGCCCCCAAAGCCATACACTGCAGTCATTGCGCAAGTCATTGCAATTGCAGACTCCAAATTACAGTGATACATTCGAAACATAAATATGGCGGAGCGGAGAAGCAAACCGAGAAAAATCGATTATTTTTAATGCTGTACAGTACCCTTAAACACAAACTGGCGCCCACGCTGCAGGGCGCCACAGAGGACAAGGGAGAGGATTTTGCCGTAAATAGGAATCCCGCCCACCACTGTCGGTATCGGTAATAACAATTCCATCTCCGAACAGAACTGAAGACTCACTCCTGACCCAGTCTGCTTTTCATTCCTGTTAGAAGACGTCTATACCGGGAGAATGCTTGACACCCCTCTGCCTCACCCCCGCACAAATTCTGCCTTTTGCCAGCTTCCAAGCGCGTAGTCCATCTCGTCCTGTAGGCACCGGGTACAAACCTTTACATTGTGGTCGATGTGCAGCACGGAGCCATGTTAGCTCGGTGCATGAATCTTGGCACTGTCAGTGACTGCTGGCTCCGCGCCCTGTCACTTCCGTGCATAAACTGCGCTGTTGAGAATAATGTGCTGCATAGTGCCCTGTCCGCACCGCGCATGAATTGCGCCATTTTAGGCTCTTGCCGATGCCTTCAGTCCAGCGCTGGTAGAGAGCGCGGGAGTTACCATTAAGCTGCGTCGTGGGGGTTGAGTTCTCTAAGGTTTTATTGTGTTGTGTACCCCGAAAGGTTGTTTCATGAACGTGCGCATATTGTGGATGAAATTGACACTTTAAGGCAGCAGTAAAGGGTTGGATGTTCGATTCATTATGACCCACAGGTGGATCACGAACTTACACCAATATTCTGCTTACTTGATCATCATCATAAATAAAATATAGGAGGTGGCCGAAGCAGAACGGTATAAATGAAGTTGATTACTATGTGACGTTTTTAGTCGTTGTCCTGGGGGAGGGAGTTAAGAAGCGGCCGCAGCATATATCACCTCAATATTACCTAGTGGTGAAAGTGACGCTGCATTAGGTCATCCACCATAAAGATGGGTAGGAACGCATAGATGATGAAGTTTCGTACCTGAATAAGTCATCGTTGGGCACAAAACGTGCATTCGACCGTCACAGTACGGCTCTTCTCGACGGGAACCTCGAATAAAGGCGGTGCAAGTTTGCATGCCAACCTAACTTCAATCTTTCAATTTGCGTTATGTTAATTAAAGACGTGAAAAACGCAGTAATAAAATAATTTCACTTGCGCAGAGAGCGGAGCATTGCAGCGAAGTTGCGTATTTCGCGGCGGAATCCACATTTTTCGCGCAACAACAGCGCATACAAATTCAAAACCTCGTCTGCCCGGCATGTCTTTGGTAGTTGAAATCCCCTATGGGAAAGTGGCATTGACGGCGGCGCCACTGTTGCATCCAGACTTTGATAAGCTCTAGGGCGAACAGGGAGCCAAGTCAGGAGAGAAGATTATCATGTTTTTTTAAGAGGGGCGCAGCTGGCACAGGAAGGGCTAGAGGTCAGCAGAACAAGCCTGCCTCTTTCAATGGACGGCTTAAATGAGTATAGACAACTAAATTTTGGATGCGTGTTTTCTTCTTTGTATTGAGAGTGAGGCATTATTACACACGGATTGATATGTGGTATCCACCTACCACAGCTAAACAACTTATAATCGAAGTTCTTTGTCGTGCTGTTTCTTTCCGTTTCAACATCTTAACCATGACTGACATCAATGAAAGCTTATATATATATATCACGTGAAGCATGAAAAACTGCAATATAATCTACGCTTCTGCATTCACTGTCATCCCGGCTCTTGAGAAAGGTTGGCTTCAGCGCTGCAAGTGAATTTAAAACAATAAATCAGCGGTTAAATCTGATATTTTTCATGTCACACGTCACCAAAATCCTCTCTTTGACGTCAAAGCCATCGTTTTGCTGTTGAAACCGCAAGAGCGTGAGAAAAAAATCGGTTATAAATTATTTAGCGGTCGTAGGCAAACACTGCAACGTGGTTCACGCATAGCAGTGTCTTCCGCATCACTATAGAGAACAAAAAGTGCCACCAAAATTAAGTGCCTATACTGCTTTAACACGACTATGATGACGCAATGAAGTAAGGATTAAAGAATGGCCTGCTCCGTGCGCTGCCACTGAAACTCTCAGTTGTGTTGGGCACAACCCCTGCAGACGCCATGCGACACGGTGGCCACGGTGCTGGCTCGGCGCTTCTCCGGCCACGGTGTCCAGGACGGCTACCCGCTCATCTACCGCGGCTGTGTCACCATCGTACCCATCGACGAGTTCAACAACGCGTCGGCCAACTTCGTGCCGGGCACCGAGTCAGCCCTCGCCGGCTTCTACAAGTGCGTGCGCAGCGTCGCCCACTAGACGAGGACCCAAGCAGCACAAGTTATCGACCCAATATTCCCAATATATTGCCAAAGGCCGGTTCTATATTGGTCCAGATTGAAACCATTCATTTCCAATATTGTTCTGAATACCTGTGCTTGAAACGGAACGTTGCGCGTTTGGATAGCAGCAGCAGAGGGAAGGACAGTTGTGCCCTGTTTGATACCTCTCACCAAAGTTTGTGTTCAGCCTTTACTGTAGCGGAATTAGCTATTAAAGGCTCAGTCAAGATCTTCCGGCCACATGATTTTGCTCTTCAGCAATAATGGGGAGAGGTTATGGTGACCCTAAAGTTCTAACTTTGTGCCCCAAGTTGAAGATGCCTTTTTCATCAAGTTTTAAAATATTTTGGCCTTGATTTCTCCACGGGAGCAGGGGGGGGGCGGCTTGAAGATATACTAGCGCCCAAATGTACATCCTGTGGCCCTAAGGGTTTCGACGGAGGCTTTGCATTGGTTCGAACTGACCGTCACTGTCACGAAATGGCATCAGCGTCAAATAGCGCAAAATAAAGGCAACGCCACCTAAAAAGCTGGAAAAACTATAGCTGCCAACTTTTCTTTCGCGTGCACTTGCGCCTGTTTCTGAACTAATCGACCTCAGCCTGGCGAACCTCCACACCGAATATTCACATGCGTTGTTGCTATTCGTCGCTTATATTTTAACGACTTCACGGAAGTTTTCGCTGCTCAGATTCTCTGGAGACTTATTTTGTGACAGTAACTGCATTTGGATTGTTTTGTAATCCCGTTACATTTGTTCCTTCTCTTCCTCTTCACTTCACGGTATGGCGCTTTTAATAGAAGCTTTACTTGTTTAATTTGTGATATTTTCCCTATCGTCTATAACCCGCGTTACCTTAGCGTAGAGAGCTTGAGCGGCGCACTGCCTTGCCAACCGAGAAGCATCCTGGACAACATGGTAGTTCTGCATGCAACGCTTGGGTGACAGGAGAGCCACATAGACCTGCAAGACAGGTGGTCACGAAGATTTCTCTTGGCAGCCACCAGGAAAATGTTCAACATGGGTTTTTATTGTGTGATGCACTGGGGTCGAGCGGCGTACAAAAGTGCCCGTCCACTGTTCTCTGATTATATTAAGGACTATTGGTATAATTTTTTTATTTTTATTCATTCAATTATTTACATGACTCTACCTGCGTTTATGTTAGGCTTTGACCGAAGTACACAGTGGGACAAAAAGTACAGCAAGTAAAAGCACCGTGTCCCACAATTAGATGAATGAAAGAATAAGCATTTTGAAATATAGGCTGTGTGCTCCTTGGAAAAAGAAGCCCTTAATCTAGGTCGTAACGTGAGTAACTGCAGATGCGTACTAAAATTTTATGCAAAGAACCGGCACGCATGTTGTGTACTTATTTTTATACTCCATTTTTTTATGTGTGAGCCCAATGGAAGCAGTTAATTATTGTACTACTTTCTAATGAGGTGGTGGTTCCAGTTTTGCTGTTTAATGACACCGTATGCATAAACCCCATGAAAGAGGAAACAAAGGACCCAAGCAAATTAATCTTGACGGCTTATGCTACCAAGGTGAGAGACAAACTTGGTAGTAACAATGCAGCCATAGTGCGGTAAAGGCGCTCATTTTATGTGACTGCTCCGGGATAAATTTTTTATTTGTTTGTTTGTTCATTTCTATACCTAGTTCCTGGAGCTTATGGGGACATATTATATACTGCCTGAGGTCTGCTGCTTTTGCCTATAGGATAAATAAATTAGCTGAAGGAACTGTCTGCCAGTACAACAGCATGGACCATTTATCTAACTTTTGTTCCATAGTGTTCGAAGTTCTGGTAGCAAAGCGATCTGATTCAAGGTCATATTTAGGTATTTTGGCACGTTCTTTATTCTCCTGGACTGAACTGTGCTGCTCTGTGCAAGTGCAGGCTGTTAAAGGTTTTTAAATGTCGCCTGACCGGTTGGGCTTGTGACATTTGTGAGCCAGATGTGCAGCTGGCACAGTCGCTGCCTCAACCAGGAGTGGATTGTCACTGAAATACTACCTACTAAGTTATGCTCACAACTGAAACCGTCACATCGGTGACTTTTAAAAGGTTTCGTATCTATAGCATGCCAAGCTTATTTAATAAAAAGAAATTGAAGAATACGAATAATGAAACAAAATAAAGATATCCAAGATTGACATTCCTCTAAAAATGTAGAGAATAAACATTTGTAGAGATATTAGAAAAAGGAAAGTTGAAATACGCACCTGAAACTAATCAAAGCAATTAACGGATAATCACGATAAACAATGCTGACGTGAGTTCGGCGCTTATTCATTATAGTTCAGGCTAATTGTGGCAGATAGCTAAGGCAGTTTCATTTTCAATAAAATCGGAGTCTAATTTCTCGTAGCTAACTTCAGTATGCGTGAAATAAAAATTATGGGGAATAAAAATACCAATCACAGACAGTTTAAAGCAGCGCGCTAAATGTAAAACAAAGTTTAACAGGTCTCACAGGCACCCAAAATAACTAATCTTCGTGTTTTTTAGAAGCGGAAAAGGAAATTAGTTTTAGAAACAGTGCAAATACAAATTGAGATGCACATGCCCTCACAGAAAAGAAACAGAGTAAAAACACTCTTTAAAAAGTATGTATTTGCAGGCCTCTGATCTATGTAATGTTTCTGAGAACAAAAATACAGCTTCAATATGAACTGATGATGTAGAAAGGTAAATAGGATTGTACGAAACAACAGGCACACACGGGCACTGCGTCTCAGAGGAACTGATAAAAAGTGGCTGGATCCTTAACTCGAGGACCGAGTCAATCTGGCATTGCCGTTACTGCAGGCATTGCAAGAAAAGGAAAACCACATGGCAAGAGGGAATTCTGTGAGAGTACGGGTATTGTGCTTGAAGGAAAGCCAAGGAATTAATTTTCAGTTTATCACAAAGTGAAAAATAATGCAAAAACAAAACTTCCCATGGCATCTGAGCAATTGGAAGGACTTGTGATTTGATGAAAAATTGACTAGCTGAATTTCTGAAGACCTGTGAGCATGCCCATTTTACACTTGAAAGCACATAGGTTATCAATTCCGTCGTCATTTCGAGTTATTCATGTTTATTTAGTGCACAACATGTATAAATGCCAGGAACTCCGCCAAGTTTGAGCATGAAAAGACGACTGACAAACTGTAAAGAAAGACTGAGCTGATGTTTCCAGGAAGCTGTGCGAACTAAATGCAAAAAGACTGACTGAATAGCCTACTGTAGCGGAGAACACAGGGAAAATGCGGTGAGAATTTATAGCGTAAAAACCGTTATCGGTTTTTTATTCGTCCTTCGTCTTTCTACAGTGTCACATAACGCATGTACAGCCTTTGTAAGAAGTTTATAAGCCAAAATCTTGCTTCTCTGTCTGGAAGTGCATGGCTTGAAGTTAGAGGAATTCTCTTCCTGACCAACTCGAAAGTTAGGGCGTCTAAGCACGCTTTAGGGCCCTATTACATGGCTTAGGTGTTGGAGCCTTCAGCTGTTTACGATGCACAAAGGCTATACATCAGATAAATCACGAATTCTTGATATAGTCTTTCTTTTAATGCAATTTAGCCAACTGCTTAATGTAACATGTTAACTTCATGAGATAATGAAAGAATAGTTCTTGTTCCATTTGCGTTGTAGGAGCTATACTATACAACTAGATATATTCACTTCGACACGTAGCTGTGGTTCAGTTCGGCCGGACAAAGCAGTTCAATAAAAATCAATAAAGCACGAGGGGACATAGGTGTTTCTTCTTCTCGAAAAATACCAGCTGCCTGGCTAGCAGAGAACTAATATTTGTTTTTACCCGCAAATACGTGTCATGGAAACAATTGTCCATGACGGTGAACCATGTACAGACCGCGTTTTCTGGAAGATTGAATGGTTTTTAATAAATTTATGATTTGAAGACCATTGCAGAATTGCTTATATTAAGCCAGACCTATCAAAGCGGCTAAAAAAGCATTGAAGAGAGATTGTCTTCATTAGGGTCTTTCACATGGAACACTCGGAATGCTGTGAGGAGAATGCGCTCCTGAAGCGAAGGGGTTTTTGATGAACAGGAATGAAGAGGAAAGCTGCGCCTTGATTTGTGAGGAGACATGGTGTAAGAATTAGCTGGAATTCTGAAAATAAAAAAAAACATTGAGAAATCTAACACTCGTAACAGAGAAAATAAAACTGTTATAGGTAAATGTCTTGCATATTACCTGGCTGTTCTATCCTAAGGACGGATTTCTCTGAGCGAAAGATTTTACTTAAACGGACAATCTGAACACAACTTTTCCAGAGAACAAAGCATAAGAAATGCATGGTTCAAACGTGGCGATAAGGAAGTGACTGGTACTTAATGATAAATTCTACTAGGAGATTGCACTTCCAAACACCAACGCTTTGTGTATGTTCCGCTTCACTGCCCACTACTATGGGCTGAAGCAAAGTATGCACGAGCTTTGACTAACAAATTTTGTTCTTTTCTTTCGTGACTCGTTATTATGGATGATTCGCTAGATGGGCTGTTTTATTCAGAGGCCGAAATGTTCACACAAAAAGGCACAACTGTACACAAATTTAACCTCTCATAGCCAAGATCACAAGTAATGGATCTACACATCTGTCGAAATAATGAGGAAATGCCGCAATCGCTCCCCAACAATTAAGTGAAAATCCTTCCGCTGTAAAGACCACATGGACCAACAACACATTTTTATGCTTAAATCTCCATAAAGAATGTAAAGCTGCCCTTGTACCATATCTAAGAAACCGGTGTAGAGTGATATAAACAAGAACCCTAAGTACATTTTGGGCCAATTGACTGGGTCGAAAGACAAGGAAATGGGAGACTCAAGAAGATAAATTTTGAAATTCGACCTGGCCCCGAATTACACCTTGCTTATTGCTCATACGAAGCTTCACAAGAATAGTTTCCTGGAAATTGATATTTGATGCACTTTAATCGTTGAATTTACATGCAAACAGGCAGCCTAACGCTAGGCGCCTGCTTAGAAGCAATGTATTCGTAAGCTGTTTAAAAAAATCTACAAACTAGGTTGCAATCTGCATGAAGTACAAGGTTCATCTAGCAATCACTAACTCACTGAAACAAAGAGCCATTCCCTCTGAAGTTTCGCAAAGAAATGAACAAACTCCAGATAGGAATTTTTTCTCATACAAAGAGCCGCTGCGGGATTTGAAGCGAAAAACTGTTCCGCTTCCTAACTCGAATTTCATACCTGTCTTGAAGGGCGTCAGTGCGGATGATAAGGCGGGCCGCAGGGAGCATAGTTATGTTGGCCACAGAGCAGAGTGCTTCTTGAACTGCAACGAGATCAGCACAAAAGGACGAAGGGGGTGGGTACGCTGAAACCAAGAGGTTTGGTTCATGGCAGGTCTGCACGGGCAGTAGATAGCTGTGGTTGCTTTGCAGTCTTGTATGCTTGTGTCTACGTAGACAACAATGGAGCCTCCAGGCAGGCACGCATCTTGTTCCTCAAATTTCTGGCGAAGCAACGATGCCAAATTTGCAGATGTTGGCCGGCGATTATCCGTCGGCTTGTTGTCGCTGAGACGTACAAATTTCCATGGAAGAACTGGCGTTGACGGCTGAAGAATGCAGTATGACATTGCATAAGTCATCAGTGCATCCGTGGAGTGCGATAGACTGGCCTTAAGGCTGCGCGCTCCAATGCGCTGTTGCACCAGCTCATCAATAATATTGAGCTGAGAATTCTCTTTTAAAGCTATGACCGGTGTGATGCGTGGAAGGCACGTAATGGTCCTCATAGCATCTCAGTTCACGGCTTCAAGGCGATACCATTGGGCTCTTGTAAGATGTTGAAACTGGGCTCGATAAACAATACGTGGCTGCAGAACTGCCTTCACCAATTGCCGTGGAACAAACGAGCTTGCGCCAACAGCCAACCCAAAGTTTGAATAGCGTGCCTTTTTGCCTGAGAAAACCATGCAATCGCTGATCCTGATTGGTGAATCATTAAGCCAAGCATTTTTACACTCCCACTCTCCTGTATTATGGTTCCTGATAGGCAAAGACAGATTGTACTTGCAGCAAGTTTACGGCGTCCCCAGCGGTTGGCGACTGACATGTATGGGTTTTTATGCACGGATAACTGAAGTTTGATGGATGATGCGTAAATAGAGGTAACATCCAAGGCAGATTGAAGGGCAGCCTTTTGAGTACGGAGATCTTGGTGAGTACTCCACACCTTGATCTCGCCAGCGTACTGAAGAAATTTTAAGTCACGGATGTCATGCAAGCGGCAAGCCAGCGGGATGAAAGCAATATTAAATATCGTCGGCGGCAATACTGATCCTTGGGGCACGTCGCAGAGAGGAACAAATGATCCGACCGCTTCGCCGCTGTGGCGTATTGCAATTTTCTGCCTTCCAAAAATGATTCGACAAAGCTACGCACTCCAGGAGGGAGATGAAGCATGTCAATGGAGTTAAGAATGGCTGCATGACTGATGTTGTCATATGCCTTTTTAACGTACTTTGCTAAAACGGTACGCACATTGCGGCTGCGTGTAGATGACAAAACTGCAGATGCCAAGACAACCAACCCATCCTCTGTACCAATATATGGACAAAAGCCGATATGTGCGGGGTGACAAAAACCGTGCTGCTCTAGCGACCATGACAATAGTGTGGCTAGCATTTTCTCCGCCAGCTTGTACAGCGTAGGAGTTAAGGAGATAGGTCGAAAGTTTCCAAGGTCCGTCGGAGGCTTTCCTAGTTTCGGGATAGGAATCACGACAGTGGACCTCCAGCTCTCGGGCACTACGCCATCCAACCATACGTTGTTTATGGTGTCAAGTAGTTGAGGGAGTGCAGCGCTACTCAGGTTCTTGTACACCTCGTACTGAATATTGTCCGGCCCGGGCGCTTTTTCCGTTTCGCATCATCTATTGCAGCCAGCAACTCAGGCACAGAGAATGGACACGCAATTCCATCTACGTCGACATCAGACGGCATTTGAAATACATGCACTGGGATGCCTGCCATATTTTAACTAGCGGATGAAGAAGGCACAGCATCGTATTCCGAAAAAGCTTTCGCGCTGCTTCACTGGTGAAATCATCAGGCGACAAGTTAGCCGCGAAGCATGCGGTTGCTGCTGCGTCAGTTCGAACGGCGACCGCGTTCCATTGTACGGAATGCTCGTTAGAGACAGGCATTCGAGGATTTTGCTAAAATTGTTCGCCCCACGCATGCCACTGCCGTCGAGAGAGGTCGCGTTCATATTTGCGTGCCTTAGCTTTAAGATAGTGCAATTGCGTAGGTGCCTGCGACGAAGAAGCGTCTCGCGTAGCAGCCAGCTCGGCTTGACGGCGTGCCTCCCACTAGTCCAATTTTTGATTAAGGATTTGTTTCAAGAAACGTACGCTTTGCCGAAGCTGGGGACATCAATGCTTTAAGCGCAGTCTGCGCCTCAAGTGGCTCCATATTATTTTGCAGAAAATGAATAGACCTTTATTTCTTTTTATTACGGTGTTTGGCACTGCTTGTATACGAAAAGGATGCGGCTTCAGTGTAATTCATAGGTTATAAAGTGGACAGAACCAAGTAACTAAAAATGCGTATCTAGTTAGAGTTGATACTGAAACCTCACTGCAAAAACATTGTAGTCTTCTTTAAATTGCTGATGATTCTTTTAATAGGCTGACAACGACCATGAAATAGGTGAAACTTTGGAAATACAGCCCCCACGGTGGCTCAGTGGTTATGGCACTCGGCTGCTGACCCGTAAGACGCAGGTTCAATCCCGGCCGCGGCGGTCGAATTTCGATGGATGCGAAATTTTAGAGGCCCGTGTACTGTGCGATGGCAGTGCACGTTATAGAACCCCAGGTGGTCGAAATTTCCAGACCCGGAGGCGCTTTGGGACGTTAAACTACCGTAAACAATAAACCATAAACACTTGGAATTAAATGAGCGGTTGTATTCGCACTCCTCACTACACATATTGTGCTTATGACCTAACAAGCCGCACGAAAAATTCGCTGTGGTTTGGCTCCTTCATCTTCGTCCCACTTGACACGGCGCATGCTCAGAGCTGTTGCAGCTGTGCCCGCCGCGCCGCCGGAAGCTGCTCTTAACCATGTGACCAACCCAGTGACCAACCACGTGGCCAACAGCCGCACCATGTGATCAACCCACGTGGCCAACGGCGCAGAAACAGAACTCAGGTGGTGCAACGCTGAAGGGTCGAAGAGGTGGCGTAGTGTAGCTGTCGCTGCAGAAGTGAGAACTGACAGGCATCTTTCTCGCTTCCACGCTTGTTGGAGTGACATTTGATTTCGCTGTCTGACTAAAACTGACGAGGAATCAGGATTGAATGCTAATTGTGATGGCGGCACATGTGAGAACAAATACGTCGGGCTAAGGTGTTTGCTGTGTCGCGCACAATTGGCGAAATTATATTTTTACAGCTTTGGTGACAAAGCGCAAAGGTTTTTAAAACAAGATGCATAATTATCGATGCAACATATCGCTTCCTGCGCGCATCCATGAAGAAAGCAGGACAGGAAAATGCTACGTATATCCAGGGGAATAAAAATGAGACAAGTTCTTCAAGGTGCGTTAAATAAGGAAAATGTCGAACACCTATCTCCTCTTGTAGCAGTGAAGTTGCGTGCAGATGTGAACAGACTTGTGCAGAGTGTTTGTGCGGTGCTTTGTGGTGTGAAAAAAGGCGAATACAACGCGCAGCTACAGAGATTATCCTTACAATTCTGGCGCTTGAACGGCGACAGATGACCATACAATCGAAAAAAACTTCACTAACAACGTATTCTTAACCCTGTCTAAGTGAGTTAATACTGTAAATTGTTCCAAGCACACTCCTCAATTGTTCTAGACAAGCTTGGTCATGTCTGTAACGCCGGACGCGTTTTAACACACAAAAAAAAACACTTACCATGGCTTATACCGAGACTGATGAGGGAGCCTTGTCGACGCGGATTTTCAGTCCCGCTGGTCAGAGGTGCGAATATGCATACACCTGCTTCGATATGCTCAGAGCGGTGCCAAGTCGCCATTCGTAAACATAAGTGAGCCACAAACTCACCCCCACTTCACGATATTCTCACCGTAAGTCGCTCTGAAGGCGTTCACCAGGCGTCTTTGCTTCCTCCGTTGCACGTCGAGAAACAGTGGACGCGAATGCACAGTTGCCGCTCTGACCACCTATATAATGAGGCTATTTTATTTGATTCCACCGTGTTCGTTTAAAGAGAATCCATGGCCCGCGTGTTTGGCTGGAGGTTCTCCATTTTGTGGCGTGGAACAACATCACTCCGCTTGAACTGCTGGGCTTACGCGGCGTCTGCACGACCCCCTCGCCGCCACCCCCCTCCCCACACCCTCCCACCCCCACCGCACCCGATCGCTTGCAACGTTTGCCATTCACTACAGCTCGATAAAATTTGAAATTCGCCGCTTGGTGGTATGTATTCCAAAGAGATATGAGAAAAGCACAAAGTTCCCTCTGGCCCGTGCTTACAGACCGCGGCGGCATTTCAACCTTGCTCCAACGTAATTGCCCGTACGTAGTTTTTTTATCTCATGCATTTCCCACCTGAAGTGAAAATGGTATTGTAACGGGGGGTTTGTTACGAGGTACTGGGGCGACGGGAACGGCAACGGCAGCAGTCTGGGATCAGATCGGCAAAAGACACACAAGCGTAGCGCTGGCAAAAACTCTCGAGAACACTGTCACCTCGTCTTCGTCTTTTCAAATCATCCGACGCATCTTCTTCTTTAGCCTTACAATCACCCCGGGGACAAGAGGAGCCATCCTGGCGACTTAGGATGATGGCAAGACGGCGGGGTCGTAGTAGGGCTTGAGGCGCTGGACATGAACGGTCTCCCGTCCTCGGCGGCGGAGATCAGGAGACGGCGTGAGGGGTTCCACGATATAATTAACCGGAGAGGTGCGCTCCAGCACACGGTAGGGACCATGGTACTTCGCAAGAAATTTTGAGGAGAGACTGGGAGTTCCTGAAGGGATCCAGAGCCACACAAGTGCGCCAGAAGTGTAGTTCGGTGGGGTTTGGTCTTGGTCGAGGCGGGAGCGCTGGCGATGCTGGGTGTCAGTGGTGAGTGACCGGGCAATTTGGCGGCAGGCTTCGGCGTGTTGCGCGGCCTCGGAAACAGGCCGATATTCGGATTCATCAGGGCGGTAAGGGAGGATAGTGTCGATAGTAGCAGAGGGTTGGCGGCCGTAAAGTAGGAAGAAAGGAGAGAATCCGGTGGTAGACTGCGTAGCGGTATTGTAAGCATAAGTAACGTACGGAAGGACGAGATCCCAATTCGTGTGGTCAGAAGCGACGTACTTGGAGAGCATGTCTCCGAGTGTGCGGTTAAATCGCTCAGTGAGGCCATTGGTCTGCGGATGATAGGCGGTGGTAGTTCGGTGAATCGTGTTGCACTCTTTGAGAAGCGCCTTCACCACCTCAGATAAGAACACGCGGCCTCGGTCACTGAGCAGTTCACGAGGTGCACCGTGGCGAAGGATGAATCGGTGCAAAATGAAGGAGGCGACGTCCGTCGCTGTGGCAGCCGGAAGGGCAGCAGTTTCGGCATATCGTGTAAGCTGATCAACCGCTACTATAGCCCAACGGTTGCCGTTTGCAGTGTATGGAAGCGGACCGTATAAATCAATGCCAACGCGGTCGAACGGGCGTGGAGGGCATGGTAACGGCTGCAGCTCAGCAGCAGAACGATGGGGAGGTGTCTTGCGACGTTGGCAGGGAATGCATGCGCGCACGTACTTCATGATAAAGGTGTACATTCCGCGCCAGTAGTAGCGCAGCCGTATGCGGGTGTAGGTCTTGAAAACGCCCGCGTGACCGCTGTGGGGGGCAGCATGGAAGTATGCGCATATCTCCGAGCGTAAGTGACGTGGAATAACGAGCAGCCACTTGCGACCTTCGGAGTTGTAGTTACGGCGATAAAGTAGGGTGTCACGGATCGCAAAATGGGCAGCTTGGCGGCGGAGCGCACGTGACGGTGAAGCAGCCGTCGGGTTGGCGAGAAAGTCGAGAAGGGAAGCGATCCAGGGATCCATGCGTTGCGCTGAAGGCATGTCGCTGAGGCGAAGCAAGGGCAGAGAAGCGTCGGAGGTGAAAAGGCTGGCGACCTCGGCTGGAAGGGGGCAGCGTGACAGTGCATCGGCGTCTTGATGCTTGCGGCCGGTGCGATACACGACGCGGATATCATATTCTTGCAAGCGAAGGGCCCACCTAGCGAGGCGGCCGGAGGGGTCTTTCAGGTTGCAAAGCCAACAGAGCGCATGGTGGTCGGTCACAACGTCAAAAGGGCGCCCATAAATGTACGGTCGAAACTTCGCGAGGGCCCATACAATCGCCAAACACTCTTTTTCAGTTACGGAGTAGTTGCGTTCTGCTGGTGTGAGTGTGCGGCTAGCATAAGCAACGACGTATTGGTCAAAGCCAGGTTTTCGTTGGGCGAGGACAGCGCCGAGGCCAACACCGCTGGCGTCCGTGTGCACTTCGGTAGGAGCGGCCGAGTCGAAATGGCGCAGAATGGGCGGCGCCGTGAGGAGACGGCGCAAGGTGGTGTATGCGTCGTCGCACGCTGGAGACCACAGTGATAAATCCGCACTTCCAGACAGCAGTTGAGTCAAAGGCGCAGAAATGGACGCAAAGTTGCGAATAAACCGGCGGAATTATGAGCACAAACCCAGGAAGCTGCGCAGGTCTTTGATGGAGGTAGGTTTGGGAAAGTCAACCACAGCACGAAGTTTCGCTGGGTCGGGACTGACGCCCTGCTTAGAGACAACATGACCTAAGATGGTTAATTTACGAGCGGCAAAACGGCATTTTTTTAAGTTCAGCTGCAGGCCGGCGTCAGAGAGGCAGGTCAAGACGTGCTTCAAACGGGAGAGGTGGGTGTCAAAGTCCGGGGAAAAGACCACAATGTCGTCGAGGTAGCAAAGGCATGTCTTCCACTTAAGTCCGCGCAAAATGGTGTCCATCATCCTCTCAAAAGTCGCGGGGGCGTTACAAAGCCCGAAGGGCATCACCGTAAATTCATACAAGCCATCCGGTGTCACAAAGGCGGTTTTTGGGCGATCGGCTTCTTTCATAGGAACTTGCCAGTACCCGGAACGCAAATCAAGAGATGAAAAGAGTTCGGCCCCTTGCAAAGAGTCCAGAGCGTCATCTATGCGCGGGAGGGGATAGACATCTTTGCGCGTAATCTTATTAGGGCGGCGGTAATCTACACAGAAGCGTTTGGAGCCATCCTTCTTTTTGACGAGCACCACAGGCGACGCCCATGGGCTGCTTGAGGGCTGAATGACGCCGCTCTGGAGCATCTTGTCGACTTGGTCTTCAATAACTTGGCGCTCGGCGACAGACACACGATAGGGACGTTGTCGCAGCGGTGCGTGGTCACCTGTGTCGATGGCATGGGTGACAGTGGAAGTTTGGCCCAAGGAACTTCGATGTGAGTCAAATGATGAGCGAAACTGATTAAGTAAAGTGAGAAGCTGTGCCCTTTGCGGCGCTGGAAGGTTGTCGTCGATGGAGCGAAGGAATGCTTCGGTTGAGGAGGGATCGGGCGCAGCAGTAGGTGGGCTGAGTGCGGCTATGGAGAGGTGCGGCGCGTCGTCCGTCTCTTCGCGGATGAGCAGAGACGCGAATGGTTGTACCGTGCCGAGACATTCACCTAGGCGCAAGGCGTTGGGGAACGAGAATGGGGTAGACACGAACAGTACGTAGAGGCCAGCGGATATAGTCAGTACAGCGTATGGCAGAGGCAGACACTTGCGGTGCAGAAAGATAGGGGACGGAGTGAAGAGGACAGTGTCGTCGCGAAGAGGGCCGCAAGAGAGGGGTACGAGGACTGAAGAGCAGGGAGGCAGGTCAATGTCTTCGGCAACTAGGGCCTTAACACAGGCACCAGGAGGGGCAGTGTCCAAGACAGCTTCGGGCAGGTGAGAGAACTCGACTTCAGCTCGAGCACAATCGATGATAGCAGCATGGCGCGATAGGAAATCCCGGCCCAGGATAACAGCATGAGAACAGCAGGGCAGTACGACGAATTCGACGGCATAAATGGTCCCCTGGATTACAACGCGAGCGGTACACGCTGCTGACGGCTGGAGGTTCTGAGCGCTGGCGGTGCGCAGTGAGAGTCCAGCAATTGGCGTCCTTACTTTTCTTAAAGAACTACACAGCTTTGCGTCCATGACGGAGACGGCAGCACCAGTGTCGACAAGCGCCATGACAGAAACGCCGTCGACGGAAAGTTCAATGAGGTTAGCGGCTGACGGATCAGGCCTTTCGAAGTTCGTTGTGGACGCAGTTCTCGCCTCAGGAACTGCGGCGCCTAGTTTTCCTCCTGGTTAGCGGTGGGGCGACGTCGCATAGGCGAAATAGACCGGCGTCGTGGAGAAGAGGGCCGGCGGCTGGAGAGGGTAGAACGGTCCGGCGAGGAAGTACGACTTTGCGGCGGCGCAGCTGGTACAGAGTACTGACTCGGTGGGGGCCAGTACCCAGGAGCTTGGGGAGGAATTTCCGCGTCCGGGAGACGACGGCGGCAATGCAGAGCTACATGACCTGGGAGACCACAAAAGAAGCAAATCGGCCGATTGTCCGTTGTGCGCCAGGAATCGCTGACCCTTGGAGTAGGTCGTCGGTAAGCCACTGGCCCTCGCAAATACGCCGGAGGCGCACTATAGATTGGCGGCTGCGGTCTTGCTACGACATCGGCATATGTCACTGGAGCCGCGACAGGAGGCGGTCTCGCGACGGCTTCGGCATATGTGAGCGGAGCCGCCACAGGTTGTGGTCTGGCGACAACGTCAGCGTATGTCAGCGGAACCGTGACAGGTGGTGACGGATGAGCCGGTGGAAGAGCCTCAGCAACTTGCTCTTGAATTGTATGTCGGAGCGCTGGAGTCAGTTATGATGGTCGGTCGTGAGCGCTCGGCAGAAAGGAAAGTTGACGTGCCACTTCTTCCCGCACGAAGTCTTTAATCTGCTGTAGCAGCGAGGGGTCAGGAGCAGGCGTGAGCCCAGCGAGCGACTCAACCTGCTGTGGCCGCTGGCGTGTCAGAATCCGCTGCTTGCGCAACTGCTCAAAGCTTTGACACAGCGTGACGACTTCAGCAACGGTACGCAAGTCGCGCGCTAGAAGCATCTGAAAAGCGTCGTCATCGATGCCTTTCAAGATGTGTTGGATCTTGTCGGCTTCCGACATACGAGCGTTGACCCGCTTGCACAAGTCGACGACATCTTCAATGTAGCTAGTGAAGCTTTCACTAGCCTGCTGAGATCGTTCACGCAATCGCTGTTCGGCTCGGAGTTGCCTGACAGCCGGTCGACCAAATACGTCTGCAAATTTAGTCCTAAAAATGGACCAGGTTTGAATATCTGCCTCATGGTTGCGATACCAGAGGTTAGCCACACCGGCGAGATAAAAGATGACGTTGTTTAGCTTCGTCACATCGTCCCATTTGTTGTATACGCTCACCCGCTCGTACGATGTGAGCCAATCTTCCACATCGTTCTCGTCAGTCCCGCTGAAAATGGTCGGGTCCCGTTGACGAAGAGAGCCGGCACAGATGACAGCCTGGCCCACTTGTACGGCCTGGTGTTGGACGTCCTCAGGCATCGTGCGCGCCGGGAGAGCACGACTACGGAGCTCCAGGGCCGATGTTTTTACCCAGCACCTCCACCAAATGTAACGGGGGGTTTGTTACGAGGTACTGGGGCGACGGGAACGGCAACGGCAGCAGTCTGGGATCAGATCGGCAAAAGACACACAAGCGTAGCGCTGGCAAAAACTCTCGAGAACACTGTCACCTCGTCTTCGTCTTTTCAAATCATCCGACGCATCTTCTTCTTTAGCCTTACAGTATTTATAAATATATGCGCTCCGTTTTACCCGAGTTCGAGCCCGATGATGCGGAGTTTGAAAATGGGTCAACGCCACTAAACCTCCCATATCATGACGGCAGTCCTGTTATCCACTTTCTGGTCCCACCCTTCCCTCCCAAGCGGAGAGGAGGATTTCCTTTCTTATACTTAGGAACCTGCCCACTGTGACAGTTTGAAGCTGAATCTTGTTTGTACCCCGGGCTGACCGATAAAGGCACATGTCGTACTTGATAGGTCTCTCAACAAGTATGCGTGCGAATATGAACACTGAGATTATAAAATCAAACAGATGGGAGAGAACACTTGTCCTCCTGGAGGGGTCACTCATCACTGTGGATGCGTTTCTGCTTAGTCAATTTCAGATGAGCTGCTGCAGATGGGCACATATCACATTTGAAGCACCTCTTGCCAGCATGCGTGCGCTTCTGCAGAGATACATCCTTAATGAGCTGCTGCAAAAGGGCACAAGTCGCACTTGAAGGGTCTCTGATCAGTATGTGTGTCCATATGCACACTGAGAATATAAGACCAAGCACATGGGAAAGCACAGAGATTACCAAACCAAGCAGATGGGAAAGCATACTTCTCCTTCTTGACGGGTCACTCATCCTTATGTATGCGTTTGTGCTTAGTCAATTTCAGTTGAGCTGCTGCAGATGGGCACACGTCAAATTTGAAGGAACTCTTGCCACTATCCGTGCGCTTGTGCTGAGATAGGTCCAGAATTAGCAGCTGCAAAAGGGCGGAAGTCGCACTTGAAGGGTCTTTCACCAGTGTGTGTGTCCATATGCACACTGAGATTATCAGACCAAGCACATGGGCAAGCACAGAGATTACCACACCCAGCAGATTGGAAGGAACAGTTGTACTTTTTAAAGGGCCTCTCTTCACTGTGGGTGCGCTTGTGTTTAGTTAGTATCGGATGAGCTGCTGCAGATGCACACACGGCACACTTGAAGGATTTCTTGCAAGTAGGCGCTTGCTTGCGTTGACTTAGTTTCAGAATAAAGTGCTGCAAAAGGGCACATGTCACACTTGAAGCGTCTCTCGCCAGTATGCGTGAGTATATGGACACAGGTTTTCACACCAGCAGCTGAATAAGTGCGCTTGTACAGCCTCTCTCGCCACTATCTGTTTTCTTGAGCTGAGTTAAAGCCATAGACTGAGCAGCAACAAAAGTGTACAAATCACACATGAACGGTTCCGCCATTGTGCGTGCGCTTGTGGGCAGTGAGATCAGAAGACTTGGCAGGTGTATTTGAGGACTTGTGGCACTTGAAGGGTCTCTCGGTACTGTGCCTGCACTTGTGGATTATTAAATTGCAGACTTACCAGCAGCAAAACACCACAAGTCAATCTTGAAAGGTCAAAGTGTGCGTGCAGATATGAACACGGCGGTTATTTATGAGATCCAGAGGCTGCAAAAGAGCACTTGTCACTTTGAGTAGCCGCTCGTCACTACGTGCTTGCGTTTGGTCAGCTGAATATTCAGACTGAATAGCAGCAAATGAGCAGAAATCACCCTAGAAGGGTCCCTCGTCAGAATGCCAGCGCAGGTGGAGATTGAAAGATTGACGCGTAGTAGTTTAATATGAGCACTAGTCACACTTGAAGGGTCCGTCGCTGTTGTGCCAGCGCTGGTGGTTTGTTAAACCTGAATGGTGAGCAGCAGCATAAGGACACATGTCACATTTGAAGTTTTTCTCGCCAGTATGTCCGAGCATGTGGCGACGGAAATTAAAAATATAAATAGATGCATAAGAGCAACGGTCCCACTTGAACTGTCTCTCGTCAGTGTTTGTAGGCTTCTGCGGAGTTGTAAGTTTAGACTCAGAAGCTGTGGAAGGGCGCATTTCGGGTTTAAACGGTCGTTGTTTTGTATAGCACGGAATTTGGCTGCTGTAGTCACACTTCACAAGCGCCACTGCATCTATCGGGCTTTCAAAGGGCTGTGCTCCCGTGTGACCCTGCTCGTGTCTCCTAACATCGGCATCGTTCGCTGAAGTGTACGGACATTGCCCGCACCTGAAGAGATCTCCTCTTGCAACTGCTTTTCATCAAGGAATTCGAGAACCAAGCGCCTTTGCTGGAATTGCGTTCGCTGCTTTTCCACGTTGGTCGTTGCCGCCAATGTGCCTAGAACCGAACTTGTGTGACGAAATCGAGCAACTGCTTTCCATCAAGGAATTCGAGAACCAAGCGCCTTTGCTGGAATTGCGTTCGCTGCTTTTCCACGTTGGTCGTTGCCGCCAATGTGCCCAGAACCGAACTTGTGTGACGAAATGGAGGAACGCACGCCGCTTCTGGAAATAAAGATAGTAAAATTAGCACGGTAAAAAAACAATTGGTGTGTTTGTTTGTCTTGCTTAATCCTTCATCGTCATTTGCAATCAATGGCTCAAGCATTCCGGATATTTGGCTGCAGTGAAACAATATTCGGGCAGAGACTGATGCTAAGTTAACAGAAATTAAAAGGGCAAATTGAGGAAGCACACTACGTCGACGGCATCACGCACTATTAGCAATGTATTTATGGAGTTTTTCAAATTATGCCCGTTGTATGTGAACAGTGCTCGAAGTATATTCAATTCGCCCAGTGGGAAGGCATCTCTATATAATAACCAACTGTACAACATTATCTTTGAAACTGTGCAGCAGCAGACCACAATATAGGCAGCGGTCTTTCACCTAAACGATGGTTTTAACGCTGCAGCCTTCAACGGGACTAGGCGGAGAGAAATCTGAGTATTTTGGGATGATCGTTTGCAATGAGAGCATTTCTAAGGAGCAATGTTCCGATAAAGTTGAAGATATTTGCCTGATCTACTTCATTGTTAAGCAAACGGTACATTATTCGATGAGGCATTTCCTGTTGACGAATTCGATTATTATTGCATGAAAGCACACCTCAGTATCTATATGTTTAGCATAATCCTCACAGCATGCCAGAAGGTCATCTATAGTGTGGCAATTAAACACAGCTGGTGCAATAAAAATGTGACATACAATACGATCCCTCAAAGCAGTGTGCAACAAACTGAAGAACTAACAGGCAGAAAAGCCTTATTAATGCTCTTGAAAGAACTGCAAATCCTTACGTTTACCCTGAACACTGGAGTGAAAGAACTCAGCCAAGAAAGAACGAGTCTATTAAGCTAAAGGTATTGCGTCTCAAGCTAAGCATATCCGGCTAAGTTCCGAAGCTCCCGCAGCCGCGCAACCCATTTCACATGACGGCAGCCGCTGGTTCCGCGTTGCAGGCCTCTGCAAAAAAGCTGAAAAAAAGTATCTTCGATACCAAAACCCGATACAGGCGATAATTGTATTTCCGATACAGATACAAGGTACAGAACCGAAAGTGACTTCCGACACAGACACTCGTTCGTGTATCGTCGGTGCTTCGATACCTCGACGATATATGTAAAGCTAGTAATACAATTATCTGGAAATGTTACCGTGACATCAAGAATATTTAGTGATTTTATATAGCACACTGTTTATCGGATCAGCGGTGTCCGCAAAAGCTGTTACTTAGCGCTGTTACTTTACGCCATTCACTCTGACGGTGAAAACGGGTGCAAGCGTCCCCCGGCTCTTGACTTCGTCAGGGATGCCCTTCGGAAGCTACGGACACCCCGCCAAGCAGCGCTGCGTTGCACTTTACGAGATACTCGCTTTTTTAGAAGTTGTAACGTTGACCGAATACATGGTTGTGTTGAAGCGATCACTTCTATAAGCAGGGTGGCAAAATATTTTTTTAGCTATCGTTTTTCAATCATTCCTCGGAGCACATGGCAACTTAGAAGGAAACCTGAGAACGCCTCTAATGCTTTCTGTTTTATCTGCTGCATTAACGGGAAGCGTCGGTATATACGTATGCTAAAAGGTGCAAGCTCCTATCGCTTGGGACAACACAGCGGTTTCTCCTCAACGCAATGTTCAACTGCCACCCGTCGGGGCATTGGCCGGACGCTTAACTGCGGCACCACTGCCTCAGAAAATGGCACCGTTACTGCCCGCTATCTATGAATGTAAATAGCAAAGGGCGGTGTCTGCGAAATGACACACAAAGAGGAGCGCAGGCCGCTGAAGGGACCGTATAATGCGTTCGTGTCATACCCTTAACACGAATGTTAAGCATAGGGGTGGTGCAGGTGGCCAGCCCTCCCGCCCTCCCTCATCAATCGAGAAATTTTACATAAGAAAACTATGTTAAAGCCAATTTTCTGGCCACAAAAGTCTGAAAAATACTTCCACTTCCTTCCCACCATGCTCCCAACTTCCTTCTCCAGATGTGCCCTCATATATCTGCCGTGAGCCTAAGTGTGCCCCGAAGATTTATGGCGGACTTTCTACCAGCGGTAAAGAGGGAAGTTTATAGAGACGTCGAGTTGGGGATCCTAGCGGTATAGTTAAGAAACACAATCTTTACGAATACCTCTTGATAACTATGGCTTGTTGCAGGGCTTGCTTCTCTAAACGAAAAAGATGCGGACTCCAGGCCACTTCAGGGACCAATTTTCGACACGGCATTATACCCATCAGAAGGAGCTTAACTGTGCACTGGAATTTTTAGTGCATTATTGATTTTAGTGGCTTTTCTTGCATTTAGCAGTTGTGTGCTCCTTTCTTCATTTGTCTGTTCGGTCATCTGAAGTCTGCCCAACGGGCTGTGGGTAACCTGCCAGGCTAAAAAGAAGACAGTCTTAGATGACGCTATGGTCAGACACGCGAGAATACCTCACGTCCTGCTCTAATTAATGTACAATGTGAAGGAAGAAAGCATGTTCGTACTGAATGCTCACAAGCGCCTGGAAGATGGAAATGAGACACGCCTGAGGAGTTTTTCAATGACGCACTTATGTTCCCTATACCTAGATGAAACTCCCTCGTGGCAATGGGGCACTTTATTTCGGCTCACATTCTAAGCGGGTGTAGGACCGAGAACCTGTGGCCCAAAAAAAACTAACATTGCTAAACTGAACAACAGCACTCGACAAGACTGGCAAAGAACATTAATCTGGACGCGCACCCAGACTTGACTCTGGCATGGATTCAAAAAACGGTGTGGGTGGAGTAATTGAGCGAAAAATTGGGGTAGAAATCATTTTACACTGCACACCGTAGTCCAAAAGAAAACGTACGTTAAAACTGATCGCCTGGGATACTTTAAGAACCAGAGCGTAGCCCGAGAGAAAGAGGAAAAAAAGACGGCTCCTGCAAAATTGTTCAAGAAACTCTAGGCAGATATAACCGGTGTGACAACAGGGTACAGGCTACTGCAAACAATGCGGAAGTCGACCGATAATATCAAAACAGCACTGAGCAAGAAGGACCAAGAACAAAGGAAAAACGTTTTACGTGTGTGCTGTGTCTCTTCCGCTGTGTGTGTTCCCTTTGCTTTTTTCCTTGTTGCTTAGCGCTGTTTGAATATTATGGAGCATTTCCAACGCACTCAATCTGCCATTCTTCTGAAGGCGACCTATAGTTGCTTCACACGTGGGAGGCGAGAAGAGGGCTGACCCGAAGGTGGCGTCTACAAAAAAGATGAAGGGCAAACTAAAACTGAGGATAACACCAATAGCGACTGAGGTAGAGCTGTATGCGGCGGAGCTGACAAATGAACTGTAATCGAGAGAGTGATAAAATACAGGCATTAATGGGGACAGCCCAACGCGGGCTCTTGTCAAAGGGCTCACATATGGAACCATAACAAAAACGGAGACCTGCAAGGCGGTCCCTAAACTACTGCACAAGGAGGCGCACGAGAGAGCAGCGATCATCCACGTACTCGAAGACAGATACATAGAGAAGGGCCGTAAGCAGCAGTGCCCGAGCTAACCGTATGCGACAGAGGGGACAGTAATGAATGACGACACACAGAGGCACAGGACAAGCGCCCTTCAGAGAAATAACCAAAAGCATGGCGCGGGAGGCCGGCGAACAACCATGAAAATGTTATAACATGAGGTCGACGAACCGATAACCGCGCTGACAGAGTATCACAATGGAGTCTAGAGAGCGGACCCACTCCCAGAGGGATGGCGATATGCGGAGTTAAATTGCATCCGCAAGCCGGGCAAACCGGGCAGCCTCCAGAATCTCATCGAACACGCAGTACTCAGTCGATTACGCGTTCGCCTCGAAAACAACGAACTTTTATCTCTTCAATTTTTGGCTTACAACGCAAAAGCCAAGCGGATGTAGGGAAAAGGCGTTCCAAAATATCTGTCTAAGGCATGGCTTCTTAAAAAAAATTCCACACATTTGGCAATGCCAGCTTTTAACTAAGCACTATACAAGCTCGAATGACAAACAACATTTAACACAAATAATAATGACCAATTCAAAACGTTTACGTACATGATTGGGCAGTGCGATCTACATACGAAATAGTAAGAAGACTTCAAAAAATAGCTGGTTACGAACAAATCGTTTAAACATACAGTGTATCTGAGATTACAACATCGTGGTGAATAGCTCGGGGTAGGTATGTAAAACACGGGGAATTATAGACGTCAGCTGTTGATGGCAGTAATATATGCGGGACTTAGAAGGGTGGAACGAATTACATTGAAAGTTACAAATTTGCGGGGTGTCAAGAGAGGCTTCCTCGAAAATGTGTCCGCTTTGTTTTATTCGGTTTCTTATGTATATAGGAAGCTTCTTATGATACATTTTTTTCTATTAGAAGTAATCTAACCTGAAGAAATAACTACTTCTGTGTCTTCACTGAGTGCGAGATTGGATATTGCACGCATAGCTATCTTTCTAAGGAATATATTTTTGCTATACTAGCCAGTGTTGTCCTGCCCCACACAGGGCACAATATCACAACAAGCAAAACAAAATGCTTGCTTCCCGAAGGCATCCCTATAATGCAGGCATAATTCTGTAAATTAAACTGTGTGCCATAAAACACACTGCAAGGACCGTGACTAAACCGGTACTCGCAGTAGACCTCAACGGATCATTTGATAATGCGATTCATGAGGCTGTCCTGGAGGGCCTGGCCGCAACAAGCTGAGGAAATTGCACGTGAGAGCTTTGCTATCCTTGAGAACAGCCACACTAACCAACAGGATCCGCCTGACAGGAAAACGGACACCGAGGGGTTCGGGGAAATGGCTCCAGCTAGCGATGCTGGGGTTTTCGTCACGGCTGGATGAAATTTCTGATTTGAGGCGCGCCCTATATGCGGACGATGTACTGATATGATCAGCGAAACGGTTGGACCACCACACGCAACAAAATATACAAGAAGTTAATAAAGTAACGCTGAGAAGTAAAACTCAATGCAGACAAATACTTGCGCTGCGGAGAAATCAGAACTGTGATAAAAATACGAACAAGAACCGTGAAGAACAAACCCGGAAAAGGGCTGAAATCGAGCAGTATGCCTCTGCCGAATAAGGAAATGCTAAAAGTATTCGGCTTAAACCTCTTTCAGATGGACAACCAAACCGATTTTGCTACCCCTCAAATAATTACCCGTTACTTCAAGCAGACGAGGTGGCCTCTTAGAAAAAAAAAAACCGTACGAACTGTGCTATAACTCCTGATCAGGTGAAAACCCCACCATGCTGGCCAGTAGCGTTGCTGCCTTAACACGAATGTACAGCCTCAACGTGTCGATAATATTTTCATACAAATCTTCGTCTACATGTTTAGCCTCGAAAACATCAACCCAGCAACAGCACCATTTGGTTTTGCACAATGGAGCAGAACTAACCAAGGTCCAAAGAATAAGTCAAATAAAATGCCTCCAAAGCCTCTGGATGGGTATGACTGTTATAGGGAGCTTAGAATACACTGAAGCGAAAGACCCATTCCATGAGTGAGCACAGAAACTCTCATCGAGATTGAATGCGAAAATAAGTGCCGTTACAACACGAAAGAACATGCCCCCCTAATTACACAGAATCGCAGATAAGCCACGCCGAAGCTCTTCAGACGGTACGGAAATAACAATTAATTGGTGTACGCAGAAGCAGCTAAGTATCAGAAGAAAAAAATTAGGGGGGCAATCTCCACCTGAAGGGCATCACACGATAGCCATAATGAGTCATTTCAGTGGCCTGGTTTCCTTTTTTGCACATAATTTCGTAGACGCTGGGAATGTCGTGTACCTATTTTTTATTTCTGCCCAGTTATTGTCTTCTTTTGCACAAGAGAGAGAAGCCCCTCTTCGCCCTCCCCCCCCCCCCCCCCCCCTTTAACCATGTCGAACCAATGTTCCTCAAAGGTAAAGGGGTGAAGACACCGGCTTACGGCCTAAGGAGCAGTGGTTCGAATCCGGCTTCCCCATTTTTCCTTTAAACGAAATTGGGTGTCGGAATTTGCCCACGCTAGATCATATGGTGTTGATGCAGCAACTTGGTTGATCAATCGCGATGTTCTCGAACGCCAATTCTGATGCCGACATCTTCGCTGAACGGCCCCTTTGAATCCGTAGAACCATAAAACCAGCGGTCACCATTGCATATGACACTATCGAAATAAGGGGGCCCGGTACTAAAAAAAAACATAGAGTGATGATAAAGCCGTTGTGAAAAAAACGAGTAGTCTTACGTGGCGCACTCTACAAAGAGCTGTAATGAGCTTGAAGCGCACGCGATAAAGAGCTCACTTCCGCCCACAAAGATTCGAAGAACCAGCCACCGGCGATAGGAAAAGCCCTGCTCGCCGACCGTCTGCGAACAGAATCACCACTGCTCACAACCGCGGTTTATTGTATATTAAAAAAAAACTTCCAAGGTAAAACGTAAAAAGCAATGTCAGCAATACCGCTGTTCAAACAAAAACTTGTGCTTGGCTGCGATAATTCCAGGTAAATCTCATTGAATCACGCGCCACAACGCGATAAAGCCGCATGACGGCGTTAATGTGCCACCAAACATTCTGAACCATTTTGGAAGCTTAAGCAGTTGACTAAAATTCCCAGCCACTTTCTTTGTTCACTTGGTGGTGTGAACTTCCGCCAGAAGCAGATATAAATTCATTCCGAATTGGTATCGCTCGAGAACGTGTTGCCTGGGCGAGAGCTGACGGTTTAGCTTCTTGAGGTAATTGCATTGTAGGTGAAGGCTCCTTGCCTACATTCAGAACACATGCGGCTAACACAGTCGTAAGCACGTCCGTCTAGATGTTTTGAACGCCGCCTTGTCACACAAAGGCAGGGTAATATTTCAACAGGTATGCAGCCCTAAAGACAATGCTTGGGTTGGAACGAAGCAAGAGTAACGCACAATTTGCTCTGACGAGTGGCACCGCTCATTTTGTCCGCTTCTCTTCCCACGACCGATTCCTGTCGCGGTTCTTTTCTGCCCTTCAGCATCAGCAATAGATGAGCTGAGTGAAGGTTTCCGTTGATTCCGCAGCCCCCTACTCCAGCGCTCTAAGAAGGTGTGCTGACGACTGCAAGACCCAGGCAGGAGCGCGCGACGCTTCTCGCGATGTATGAGCATAAGTACACGAGGTGAGGGTTGCGTAAAAGAGCAGATCTACTTACTTTGGCTCTCTTCAGGTATGGCTCGTAGGTGTGGAAATCCAGCTACGTCGTTCAATGCACCGTGGGCTTGCTCAGCGGGCTAGAACTTTGTGAGTACTCTGCCTCTGCAGCAGCTAGACAGCGTAGCAAGCGCAAAAAAGTGAACTATGTGAATGCTGCTCCCAGCACGGCCGGTATGACGACCATTCCCACGCTCTCTGGATGGGTGGGTGGATGGATAAGGCATAACCCTTTTAATCGGGCGGTGGTTCAAGCCACCGAGCCATGACTTGTGAAATTTTATTCTTGTCTTGATTTTAGCCACCAATCCGATAACCTTCGCAGATATCCTCTTAACTTTAGGTGTGGCGCCATCATGCGGCACCAACTAAAAACAAAACGCACAAGTAAACAAAACCAGGGCAAATGTGATATTAACGCAGCAGTGTTAGAGCGTACGTTGGGAGGAAAAACCGTGCCAGTGGTCAAAGCAATTCAAGATTGGCGGCGAGGATTGTAACGTCATTACTGTGTGGATAGAAAGCGATAAATGTTGAGGTAAAGCATGACTAAAATGTGACTGTGACGTATATGAAATAAAGTAAATTATTCCGTGTTAAAGAAATCTGGGATAATGAGTTGGGAATAGTAGCCGTGACCCTTGCGTTGGCAGTCAGACTGGCTGGCCCGAGGCCATTGAGACAGGTTGGTTTGGTACCACGTGGCCTAGTATGGATACTGTTATAGACGAATCAGTGTGAATAGAAAGTGGTACCAATTCAGAAAAAGAAGCAAAAATTACAAAATATACTTGAGAGTGCCTTCGCGCATTGATTGCGAAAGCATTGCCTCGAAATGAATTCTGCTCCGATGCTCATTGAAGATTCCCCCCTTGCTAATGAAACGCCTGCTTATTAGCGTACACACGTAACAAAGCGGATACACAAGGTTCACCGTTATTCAGTTAAAACAACGCCGTTCTTTCGTCGGTGGGTTGCGTGAGTACCTCGAAATCTGGAGTTCCTTAGCTCGAGTCCCGGTACCTTCTGAGGAATTTTTATTTTTTCTCCTTTGCTGTAGACATCAAAATCTTATGGTGTAGTGCTGGCGTCATTTAGAGCATAGTGACATCGCTGAGGAATGGCGTGCAATCGACGGTGATGGATTCATTAATAACGATTCACACTAATACGTGATACCCGTAAGGCGGAGCTTATGTGTCCCAATAATTATTCTTTTCAAGTACACATAAACCCTAGAGAAGTAATAAGCAGAAGTCACCAGAAGAAAGCCGAAGTTAAAGGAAAGCATCTATTATATGAAACATGGTACAAATACTGACCCAAAAACGAAAAATAAATGTGGATTGGCGTAGCAAACCCAGGAGATACAAAATGAAAGCTGTCGGCGCTCATTGCGTTTGTTGACGTTGGCGTTGATAACTTTCTAGGCGCCGATGATTTTGAGGAAAGGAAGTGCGCATGCGCTGTGCTGGTAGCGGCTAAGCCGCCGCGGAGGATATAAGCTGCGGAGCGGCCGCTCGCCTTCGGACAAGGTGCAATGGAAACATACGTCGCTTCTGATGGCCGCGTGTATTGCAAGCGACATCTTCAGAGCCTGCGGGAAGCTGCCTCTACCGACCCCGAAGTAATTGCCTGGCATAAGGCTTCCCGTCAACGAAGAATCAAGCGCCGAGAACTAAGCCATTATACGATGACATAATGGTATGATTTCAGTATATGCAGAAGGTCATTCTCCACTTTACATCCCTTTAGATCCCTGACAGTTCTCATACCCCTGCGGCGTAGTGGTGCGATGGTAGGTGCTCCCGAGAGGTGCCTTGAGGGGGCAAGGTGGCTCTTCCGGAGCGACCAACCATTAATTTACTGGCACCTGCCACAGTGGCCAGTTTTCCGCCTATCTGGTGGCCAGGTTGTGATGACGCCGCAAGGTCACGTGACCTAAGTGGCCGACCCACCTCTTAGGTTGCTCTCTAGTGACCACCTGCGAGAATCATGCTCCTAATTTTTCGCTCACAACGCCGACGCCGGCAACGCCAGCACCGGATTGTCTGGGGAACGGAGGCTTTAGCGCCATCGCGCTAAGAGCCAACTGGCCGGAGTCGCGCCGTAGCTTTGACATTCGGCTCTTCTACCCACAGTCCCTGGATGAAGTCCGGACCACGGCGGCCGCATTTCAATGAAAAGCTTGCTGATATATACTGACGAGCGGCGCGATTCTTTGCATAGTGGCGCCTGTCGCAACTGAGGCCTATGAAAGTCTGCCGTAACACTTCCGCCTCTGATGTAATTTCATGGGTCGGCAACATGAAATTAAACATGAGACAGAAGCTCGTGGCTTCAGGGTTTCGCAAACCTGGAAACAATCGGCAGCGAACAAACATGAGCAGCAAGCACGGCAGGCTGCGCTTTCCGCGCATGCGCCTAGTGTCGTCCGTCCATTCTCGCCGGTTCGCAGCGGCAGCGCTCCGGGACTTCCTTAATGGCGCTACCTGTACGGCCCGGCGCCGACAGCGTGCGCTTGTGTTGGTGACGTTGCGGCCGGTGGAACTCAGCGCACACGGCAACGGACGTCGTCCGGTTTTCAAGCTGATCGGCGGATAAAGGATCTGTAAACTCAATCGCTCTTGCCATGCAACACATATCCTTACCAAGAATACTGCAAAATTTCTAGTTGCCTGCGAGTTATGAAGCATCACACGACTTGCGTTTACGCTAGTTGTGCATGCTGCGCATATTTCCTGCGATGGGTCACGTGGGGTCTGTGAGTAGTAGAAGCTGCATTGTTATATACGCTCTTCCATGTCTTAGGATCTCGGAAGTCGTGACGTGCAGTTATCCAGGCTCTCGCTACCAGAACACACGGATGAGCACACAGCAAAGCGAAATACCTGACCTCTTGATGCTTGGCTGTGTGGTGCACTTGTGCCTCTCGGGACCGGCTCATATCCCACATACAATCTTTTTCTTTCGTGTGTGTCACCTATTATCTATTTTCTGTCGTGTGTGTCACCTATTATGTCTTTTGGTCACCTATTATCTCAGACCAAGGCGCTGTAAAATGAAACTTACTGCGCTTTTGCTTCGAGTTCCTAAAACGAAGTACGAAAATTCCCACTACCCTACAGAAAGGGACAGAGGCACTCCGATAAGCATCAGCTATCCGTATTAACACAGCTCCCCCCCCCCCCCCCCTTCTTCCTCTCCTGCTTGTCATTGTAGCTTCATATGGCACGTGCATCAAAACCATTCGTCATGAGTGCCATCCGCTATAAATAACTGTTCTGTCTCCTTCCTTTCCTCTCAGTTTAATTTTCCTCCTAATGCTGATTTCTAATTAACACTCCGTAGTTACTGAGTTGTACTCACCCGTACCGAATTACTAAAACGCCCCAACAGGCATTACACGTGTCGCACCACCCAGGCTTTTGTTGAAGTTTGTATTATCCCTTGAATGGACGTGCTGACTGTTCTTTTCATGTGTTTTGTCTAGCGCCTCCGCAAGAGCCACACAATCGCGTTCTTTGATACGCAAGAAACAATCGAGAGGTTTGAAGCAGCAATCAAAGTAGGTATGAAGTGGTAGCGAAGCTTGCATAAACGCCTATGCGTCAAAATGTTGGGCTCTTGGAGATGTTCAGAGATAATTCGCGCGAAGCTGCCATCATTAGCTGCGGATACCAAAATACGCTCCCGAGTTATCGAAGCGGTAAAGGAGGAATGAAGGTTCTCGCAGATGCGTTTAAAATTCTTTAGGATTAAAAAATTTACTCTGATGCTCAATTCACATTTCGCACTTTGTCATGCTTCATAAATACCTGCCTCGCCTGCCACCTTGCTTTCACAGTTTATACCTTATATATATAAATGAAGGCAATTATTTGCTCACTTTGCTTAAATGCTGCGCTGATCAATCTGATGTTAATTTCTCCATAAATGTGAATGCATTCCTCAATATCTATTGTTTTGCTTTAGCACAAAAGGAAGCACACTCGCGTACTGGCGTGCTACTAGTTTCAAGTCACCGGTGCTTTAGTAAAAGTAATTAAAACTACTGGGGAAATATGATTCACTGCATCGAGAAGTATTCATGTTGTTAACTTAGCAGCATACAAAAAATGATTCGCTCTTGCATTATTTGAAAAAAATATATATATATATTCGTGTCGTTTATGGGGGTTTAACTTCCCGAAGCGACTCAGGCTATAAGGAACGCCGTAGTGAAGGGTTCCGGAAATATCGATCACCTTGGGGTTTTAACGTGCATTGACATCTCGCAGTACACGCGCTTGTAAAATTTCGCCGTGATCGAATTTCTAACGCCGTGGCCGGGGTCGAACCCACATCTTTCGTGTAAGTAGCCGAGCGCCATAATCACTGAGCCATCGTGGCGGCTAACAAAATAAAATGTTTCATATTCCTTTCTGGTGTGAATGAGCAAGATATCAAGCCTCTGGGTAGGGTTTCTCTGTTGAGGTTTTTCATTTTCAGGAAACGTTGCGCTGCATGATAGGAAGATATCAAGCCTCTGGGTAGGGTTTCTCTATTGAGGTTTTTCATTTTCAGTAAACGTTGCGCCGCATGATAGGAACAAAGGCCAGTCTCTCAGATCGCTTTTCAGGGGCAGAACTGCTACGTAGAAGCAAAGAGAATTCCTTGTGAGGCAATGACCAGCATCATCCTTTTTGGCGCGCCTCACGACGCCAGTCCGGCCTACCCCCGAGCGGAATTTCCCGATATATTCTCGGCTAGAGAATTCGCGCCAGTAGTTTCAGGGCAGGTTTCTTGGGCTGTACCAAGAGCAGATTTAACCAATAATCTTTTCCTTTTTGGTGTACGTCATCAAAAAACGACACACTATTAGTAATTAGTTGCGTTGTAAAAATGTGCATGAGTCAATTTCACGTGTTTCGAAGCAAGAGAAAAATGAGGACGTCACGAGCCCCGCGCCTATCGCGTGATAAGAAGAAGAAGCAGCTTTTGACGAGCAGCACCCGTCCACAGGGCCAGATTCTTTATTACGAGACCAAAAATACAGAATGGATTCCGCCGGGCAGACAGGTGAACCTTCCCTGAAGAGCCCCAAGCGTACAGGCTCATCGGCGACCAAAAGATTCGTCGCGGGAAGCTCGGAAATGAGTCCACGGAAGAAGGCCAAGACCAGGCTGTCCAGGCCTACCAAGGCCCGCTCACCAACAGCCGTAGACCGTGAACCGAGTGAGTGTAGCATGCAGCAGATTCGACCGAGTTTCGCAATCCTGCAGGTTTACCATACAGAGGATTAATCTATTTCTTTTTACTTAACTCATGATTTTTGCGACTGGATTTACTGAGGTGTTGGGCCCAACTTAGGGCTTATTTTGGCTGCTTATTCAAAAAACCGTTGCGATTAGCCGCAGACAAATTTCATAGCCGTCCGAAGGCATTATTTCAAACGGACAGTTCTCAGACTGAAATGTTAGGCCGTAGGAGTGCCGGGTCTCGCAGTCAGAGGTTTTTATTCAGCCCACTAGCCTCTCGACAGAGAAGAGCTAAAGTCGGCTTACAACCGTCGGTATAGTTGTCTCGGTCTCATTGAATCCTCGTGGTTTATACGGTCCATAAAGGGCACTACAAGCTGCCAGGCATTCCGAAATCTGCGAGGAATTTCGGCATGGATGGCGCCCATAACTGTGTTGCATTTCGCCTTCTCCCTCATGAGGACGACATCTCTGAGGCGCACTATAGACCATGCGGGGCTTTACGAAGGAATGCTACACGAAAGAAATATTGACGAAAGAGATTAACTCAGAGCCCGTTTCAAACTTCACGTAGAATAAGTCGCGAGCGCAACGGTTTATCTACGCTGGTGACTTCGCCGTGGAACGTGCAGGGCGCATATACTTTTTAAGCAGTACCATTAGTAATCATACAGCAAGAACTCCTTTTAAGTGACATCCACTGTGTAAGATGGAGTGCCAGACTGCGGCAACGGTTCTTCTAGGTTAGCACGCAGAGAAAAGTATATTCGTGGCGATACACCATGGCAGGCTTAGTAGGCATCTGCTAGGTACTCCATCAGATAGCCTTGCATGCATTCAACAAAACTGCAATATACTGACAATTTTTTTCAGTTTGATCGACGAAATAAATAGGTTGCTGCGTATAAGGCCAATCTTGTTCAGGCTTTTTCGTGTGAAACAGCGGCAGAGTTCGCTAAATTAAAAAACCTCAGCATTCAATTAAATCTAATTTGACTGCTTTCAAAGTCTATTTGCCCTATAGAATTAAAGAATGCTGTTCCTTTTCGGGAGGAGTTCTTTGTTGACAGGCTTCTTTTCGCAGCCACCGGTGCGTGGAAAGAGGCCTCACCGAGTCCAGTACTTCCGGACGCGGCAGCGGAGGCTTCGAAGAGTTCGGGGTCAGGGTTGGGGCACGGCTCAACTTCAGGACAGGCGCTTGTCCCAACATCGGCACCTGTGGCTGAACATCCTGCGGCTGAGCAGAGTCCTAGAAAGACTCACGTGAGATCTACCTTCTTTTTTGCTTAAGTTTGTAATCATCTTCAGTCTGCACCGAGAGTTGACGAAGAATTTAATTACAACATAAAAGAATAGAACTTAGACAAGTTGAGACAAGAACGCTGACTCCTGACAACTTGTGCCTTAACCTATCTGTGGGTTGTTTTTATGTTTTTCGTTGCAATATGTTGTCATGGATGACCATGTAGTCCTTACGTTTACCTTTGTTACCGAAATTTGGGCATGGGTGCTTTTATTCTACAGACATCAAATCATTTTTAGGTAACAACGCGGTGGCTGCTCAGTGTGTGTAGAAAACGAATCGAACGTTGCAAAGGAATCCCAGTTAATTGGGGACGCGTTACTGTGACATTTCGCTTGCTGTGCTACTTAAAAAAATTTCATCTCGCGTGCGTAGCGGTATGCTAAAGGCATATTGTAAAGAAAAAGTTTCTTATATTGATCTTTGAAAATGCAGAATAACTACGAGAATCCGAAAGCTGCTCGTTCAGTTCATCATGAGCTATTTCCTGCTCCAAGAAACGAATCCAAAAAGTTTTCTCCATCTCCCAATGAAGGTTTGAGGACCAATTGAAGTTGATCTTGTCAACAGACGACTGCGTTTTAATAACGGAGGATTGTTTCACTTATGAAGCTTATTTATTTACGCAACGATAAAAAAGGATAATACAGGTGCGCCCTATGCTGGCTGTTATCAAAAGTATTGAATGAACTTTATTTGCTCGCCATAGCGAGTGGAGATTGGGAATAAAGGTACAAATGACCTGACGAAAGGTCCAAGTCCCCTACAGCAAACAGTTTCGACAGCAGTGATAAAAGAAGGAAATACATACAAAAGGCAAAAGTACAAAATTTACACAAGTACAAACATATTACACTTGTAATACGCACTACACAGCCACAATGCACACATATCACAACTGCACTGTATATACTCATTTTGTGACGGGATATATGTACATACAAACAAGCATAAATGGAACTGAATGACATTGATCAAGAAAAGGAAACAACATCGGCTAGTAGCAATGCGGTTAACGCTTTTTTGAAAGTACCCAATGGAGCGCTAAAGTCTAACAGTTCCTCAACCTTGTTTAATATTATACTTGACATATAAAAAAGTTTCCTTCCCATAATTTGTTCTTTTTCTCGGCTTGTGTCGGAAGTTTCGCCGTAGAAGGTGCCGAGATGTATCTGTATTGAATGTTTTAGAGAATAATTTATTTGTGTACTCTAAGCAGAAGCTTCTTATAATAAATTTTGTCTGCGCGAAGAAGTGAATAACGCTGGAATAATAGAGCGGTTTCAAGATCTGCGTAACGACCATGGTAATTGCTATATATACGAAGAATGCGTTTTTGTAAAAGACTTAGCTTGTAGTTCGTTGTTGTTTTTTCTATACTAAGATCGCATAGCAGAGCTTTGAATAAAAAAGGGCATTGTATAACTGTTGTTTGAGCCAAAGAGGAATTAGGTGGTCTATTATTTTAATAATACCTTCGGATTTCGAAATATCATTGCATAACCTGCTTATATGTGAACTCCACGACCAATGTTCATCAAGCCATACACCTAAGAATTTTTGTTACTTAACGCGTTTAATTTCCGTGTCATTAAAATTTAAGTCAGTCACTATGCATGTTTTTGTTACGAGGCCTGAATAAAATGTATGTTGTTTTTGCTGTATTGAGATCGAGGCTGTTTTTGCTCAGCCATTCTGACAGACGATTTAGATAAGTATTTGCGCTGAAAGCAAATTCGGAAATGTCACTAGATATAAAAAACACATTGCTATCATCGGCATACATTGCCATGTCTGGTGGGTCAGGTATTCGTACAATGTCATTTACGTATAGGAGAACAATAGTGGGCCCAGTTTTGAGCCTTGAGGTACACCTTTTGTTAAAGACAAAATGTCAGAAGAAATAGAGTTTACCTGCACAAATTGGCTTCGATTCGTTAAATAACTTCTTATTAAATCACCAGCAATGCCACATATCCCGTAGATTTGTAATTTTTGTAATAACACTTTATGATCAATTGAGTCGAAAGCCTTTCTTAAGTCTAAAAAATGTCCGAGTGTTAACGCGTTGTTTTTCAATGTTTGCAATATTTTATCTTTAATACTAAGAAGTGCTTGATCGGCCGACTTATGTTTTTGAAAGCCATATTGGCAGTCTTAGATCACATCGTGTTTAACGAAAAATGACCACAGCCTGTCAAATATCACACTTTCAAAAATCTTTGAGAATATATTTAGGACAGATATTGGTCGGTGATTTGAGACTAGATCCTTCGTGCCGCCTTTGTGGATTGGTGTCACTCGTGCAGTTTTTAAGGCCTCCGGAAAAATTCCTGAAGATATTGACAAGTTAACAATGTAAGCTAGAACTTCACTTATCTCGTTTGAGACACACTTAATCGGCACCGGCCGAATTCCGTCGGGTCCGGGCGAGGCATTACTTTTCAGTTTGTCTATTAATTTCGTATCTCTGCGCTATCTGCGGGCTGCATGAAAATAGTGCTAGTCACAGGTGTGATATCGATTGCATGAGCCACACTTTCATTACCTGCTCTTGAAGCACAAGACCCAGCTTGCTGGAAACTTTCGTTCTTGCTTGTTACTTGGCTTTTGTCCAGATACGGTGTTCGTGACCTGATACTTGACTTTCTACTTGTTATTTTATTCACAGCATCCCATATCAGTTTCGGTTCATTGCGTATGTCTGAGAAGAGCTGTTCATAATACTCTTTTTTAGCTTTTTAGCAACAACATTTTTTTAACGGTACATTCCTTTTACTTAAAGGCCGATTTGAAAAAGGGATTTCTGAGGTCTTGTTGTTTACCATTTCACTTTGTAGGGACGTGGCGCTTTCTTTTTTCGGATCGTGAGCAGGCAACCGCCACGGAGGAGTAGAGTCCTTGCAAAGTCTGCTGATTTCTTCCAGTTGATTACCACCATATAGAGAAATGTAGATTGTCTCGCAATGGAAAAAAAAACAGCGCTGTATGCTCGCAACGAAATTGCTACAAGCGCGGCTTTCTTATTACGAGAGAAGGCTAATACTAGGTGCTCCTTCGCGCAAGAAAACGCCAAGGACATTAGCAGGCCGTTCAGATTATCTATTCCAGGGGTTGTCAGCAGCTACAGCCTTTCGCTACAGCCTTGCGTGACTTGAAACACAAGTTCAGAGTGCCTGCTTGTCGGGAGCAGCAGCGTTATCAATTTTTTAAGCGAATGTTTGACCGACGCTTACTGCTTCAAAGAGATACAACCGACTACTCTGATGCGAGACAGTGTAGATATGTGGCAGTGTAAGAATGGTATTGTATTTATTAACTCCGACAAAGCTTGAGTATTAAAATGTGAGTAAAGCACTATTAAGCATTGATATCAAGTTAAGTCGATCACTCCTGAAAGTATTTCTTCATGCCCCCCTTCCACCTAGTCTGACCTCCACTCCTCTGATTACCGAGCAAAAATGGTTTGGTTTATGGGGGTTTAATGTCCCAAAGCGACTCGGGCTATGAGAGACGCCGTAGCGAAGGTCTTCTGATATTTCGACCACCTTACGTTCTTTAACGTGCACTGACATCGCACAGCACACGGGGCTCTAGAATTTCGCCTTCATCGAAATTCAACCGCCGCGGCCGGGATCGAACCCGCGTCTTTCGGGCGGGCAGCCGAGCGCCGTAACCACTCAGCCACCGCGGCGGCTCCACGGAGAAAGAAAACAGCCAGCCTCGTCCTCCCATTTTTCACGATTTCGCTGCACCGCGCATCTCAATTTCCTCTTTCGTGCATTCGGTCACTTGTGGTGGCCCGTTCTCCAGAACATCCGTTGTTGGCGTTGGAGTCGTGATCGAAAAATAGCGAGCATGGCTCTGGGTTGTGGTCCCCAGGGAGTAAACTAGGAGGCAGATGGGCCGCGTAGGTCACGTCATCTTGCGGCGTCAACACAACCTGACCACCGGATACTGAGCAAACTGCACACGATGGCAGGTCTGAGATAAGAGAATGATTGGTCGCCCCCGAAGAGCAACCTGGACTACAAAAGGCCAACCGCTGGGAACAACTGCCATCGTAGAACAGTGGCGCGCCGCTTAACCACTGCACCACTTTGCCAGGAGGGGTATCAGGACTCCTAAGGATCTATGAATGTAAAGTAGAAAATGACCTTTTCATACATGGGAATTTACCCATTATGTTATCGCAACATTTGCCCCTATGGCGAAGCTTAAGTGTCCCCTCCAATATTTTTGTCTGTGCACTTTTCGTCCCACTAAAGCCTGATTCGCCTCTCGCAACCCATATTACGCCAACGGACGCCAAATGCTAGAGACCATTACGAAAGCTTATATCGACACCTCTACACTTCAGCGCGTTGCACGAGCCGGAGTATCGCATCCGCAAATAGCTTTGATGCTCTGTATACGCCAGCTGTACACGCCGACCGAGTAGGGATCAACACTGGATGGACGATTGGGGCTCGAGTTAAGAGGCAAACGATGCAGGTGACTGTACGCGCCAGTTCTCCGGCATCGCACCATAACAGCGCACACGCGAAACAGGGGACATGTCTCCATGCCATCTAGCAGTCTGTGTGTCAAATTCATCTGTCCTTCATACAAGCGATCGTTCTGGTGCAAAAAATCAGTATGTTTCCACAGATGCAAGGAGTTTCGTTGCAACATTTGCCATGTCCACGGCGCTTTTGTGCTTAAGGTCTAAACTACGGAATGGTTATCAAGGAGTGCTTTCGGTCTTGACGTCGCTGGTTCGACTGGAGCCACTGGAAACAAATGTTGCATTTTTATTCTATTTTTTCCAGCGATAACGTGCATGTTTTTGTTAGTTCATAGAATGTGCTGTGGCTGTATTTCTTTGTATTCACGGGGTACTACACAAAATGCTTATTTTGTTAGGCTACAACATATTAAGAGCGAAAAGGAGGACGCTCTGTTGTTTTTTTTTCTCGTCTGCTCCTTCCTTCGTGCGGGATTAATCAGTTGTGGCAATGAGCCATCCAGCCCAGACAAAAATCCAGTTTCTTATGGGTACTGTCTTTTACTTTGGGTGGTTTCTTATCATGCTTTCTAAACTATACGTCAAAAATGCCGATCTAAATTGAGTGCCTTGGCCTAATCATGCTATAATGAAGGAGTCTTTTTCGTTGCAAAAATGAATTAGTTGAGTTCTATTCAACGCCTATCAATTGCCGCAATGATCCAAGGGCCGATTTTTACTATGAACAAAGCTGTAAGCGTCCTCCGTGTTCCCATAAACGAGCGAATGCAATCGTCATTCATCGTTTCTAGGTGAAGTTAACTAAATGATTTTGCTTTTCAGATTTTTGGTGTCTTCAAGTGCTTATCGGCACTTCAGATGAAAATAATAAATTCAACCGTTGTGACAATTGCAGTTATGTACAGGTATTTAAATTTTATTGCCCAAAAAGATGCATGCAGATAGTGGGAGACAAAGAATCGCAATAATTTAAAACTCATGGGTTTCTTTAATGTGCACTCAGAGGCTTTTTGCATTTCTCTTGCATCAAAATGCAAATGGCACAGCCAAATAACGGAGCCGTCACGGCTACATTTATAGCAACCAGATAAAAACATGCTTGTCTTGCAGGCAGCACTCTTCAAGGGCACGACGACACCAGGATCGAACATCCTCAGGACCATCGTGCGGGGTCCGGCGAAATCCGAACACTCGAAAAAGGAACATAAAGGTAAACCTACTCGTATATACACAGACTGGACGGCGACCAGAGATATCATACACGGTTACTTTTCGTGCACCGGTGCGCCTTTTCCGCCACCAATCCGTGCTGCCACCTTTGTTTGATTTACATTTGTCATGTTTCTTTACTATGCCGCTCTACAGTTTGCTTGCGTGATATGCATAGGAAGTTAGAATGCTGAACATAAAAGAACTTATTCAAATACGCTGACTTTGGGCAGGCGCTGTTGATATTATTAAACCGCTTACGTTACCTTGACATAGTTATGAATGATTTTGTTAATATGTTCAGGCAAGAGGTTCACCTTCAAAAAACGTGGTTTCAGACAAGAATGCCAAACATGAAGTGATAAAATATCGCAGAGAGGATGATTCTTAACTCTGCGTTCAGTGAACAAAGAGGAAATAAGAACATCAGCATCATGTTCTCCTTGTGTGCGCCAGCAGGTTTTTGGTCCCATATTCCAGATCCCGAAAGTGTCCACAAAACCATAGGAGTTTTCGAGTGCCCAGCGTAAGCCGGTGCCCGTGCGGTACTAGAGCTGGTGCCCAAAAACATGCCCATGCACACTCTGAGTTCTCTTATGTCAGGCACAGTGGCTCCGCCCATCGCCATGCAGGGTACGAAGAGAGTAATCCTAATTATTTAAAACGTTACAATGGCACGGATGAGACTAGTTTAACGTGGTAACTTTTAGTCCCAGGATATCAGGAATGCGTATGAGTGCAGCTTACTTGATGAATTTGAAGGTTGTGCACGTCGGAACATTTGCCATCATAACGAACTAGTACAGTCCGGAAGAAAAGTCTCTGAACCACGTGTTCCTCTAACAAAGCTGATAGCTCTGCTATTAGCCGGCAGTTGGAGACCAGACTTGGGGAGATGAAAGAACAAAATATTGTTCTCTCATCTCTACAAGTCTGGTCTCCAACCTGCTGGCTAATAATAGAGCCATCGGCTTTGTTTCAGGAACACGTGGTCCAGAATATTTTGTCCGGACTGTACATATTAAGATTGATCGCGGTGACACATGCAGAGAAACGCATAGTCTACAGCGTTTTTGCACCATTTCGCATATCCCCATCGATGGGAAATCGAATTCAACAATTGCACGCGAGTGCTAGCGCGGAGCGGAATTGCACGCTAGTGCTAGCGCGGAGCGGAGTGCTTAGGATATTCTCCATTTTGTTTCTTCTGTGCTTCCTTCAGGCTGAATACCTTAGTCTAAACACATACATCATTAAGACCACATATCATAAGCCGGTGGACATTAGTACAGTATACATGAAAAGGGCACCATATGCCCAGCTGAGTGCACGATTTTCGTAGGCTAAATTGAAGCTCGGGTCAAACCTGCTCTAAAAACACGCACACCGTGAGAAGAAGATAAGCACAAAGTAGAGCTTTGTTTGTCTTCTCCTTTCGGTGTTCGTCCTTCTCGAGGTGATCAACCTGAGTATGAGTCCTTACGAACTAGACAAATTCGACGCCCTTACAGCTGAATACAAAAGTGATTCGGCTGAAAGATAGCGATCCCATTTTCCTGCTCATTGAACGCAGCGCCAAGCCCAGCCAAGAACAGTGCACCCAGTTCACCACCCGAGGCACCCTCTGTCCGCCCAGCACCCACCCCGTCGTCAACCCTGAGGGCCTTCGAAGGGGTCGTATCGTTTTTTGCGCTTCGGTCAAAGGTAGGCGTTAACGACAAATAGTTGGCGTAAAACATGCCGTGGTTGTTGGTAACTAGTCTCAAATTTATTTCCAGCCGCTGAAGTAAGGTCGACCAAAGGACAGTTTGTTATTCGTTGCTGTCTTTTATGGAAGGCAGGCCGATCGAGGCTCGTACATACGCTAGAAAGTTCAGCCGGAACGGCGGTCTATAATTCGCGGGTTCTCCAGCGACAGCCAGCAAGGCGCCCAGTTAATGCTCTTCACCCCAATGTAGCCACAGTGGCTAAGACGCCATTATCTGCTCTAGCAGGCGATCAGTAGTTTTGTTCATTAGGAGAACGAGCTGCAACGGTGTCGTCTTTGCGGCACTCGTTGTCGAAGCAATCAATGACAGTGAGTAAAGGCAGAAATTACTAATTGCTGACTGCTGACCCGAAAGATGCGGGTTCGATCGCGGCTGCGGCAGTCGAATTTCGATGGAGGCGAAATTCTAGACGCCCGTGCACTGCACGATGTAAATGCACGTTAAAGAACCCCTGCTGGTCTAAATTTCTGGAGCCTTTCACTGCGGCGTCCCTCATAGCCTGCTTCGCTTTCCAATATTAAACCCCTATAGACCAAACCAAACTGAACAAGATTTTTAGATGCATTGTTTTCATTTTGTAGTTTTATAAAGGAGGCCTAAGCGTTCAAAGTTGGCGCTTTTGCTCAACTAGCATGTTTCATCACGTCGGGTCGACAATTTAGTTGACCGTGAGGCGTCAGGAATGATAGGCCCTTCCACTTCACCACCTGTCCACCTGTCACCGTGGCCACAACTTTACAGCTGCCCCTGGCAATCCGGCTTGATTACATGTTCAAACTTTGAAGTTGCGTGAAACAAATGTCGTAGGTTTGCGTGTGACGTTTTAGGTTTAAAGGAATTTTTTGTTGGCTGCTTAGTTTGTTGTCGAAATCTCTACTACTCTCATAAGTTTTAAGTTATACCTGCAAGTCTCGCAAAAGTTACGTTGCATATGGTTCCGTGACTGCCGCGTTCGTTCTTTTAACAGAATTACTCTGAGAACGCACTTCCACTATTGAACGCATTTACATGAAATAAAAATGCTTAAGCCCCTTTGTAGCTCTATTTTAGCTTGCTTTAAAAACTTTGCTATTCAATATCAACCTTAATACTGTCGCATCAGCGTGTTTCATACAGCCTGCAATATAGCCTTGGCACAAAAACATGCCTTGTTCTGCAATTTTTTTATGAGAAGTCTTTGACACACCCCAAAAAAATTAACGCGGGTAAGACCTCCAAAAAATCTGACCCTTAAATGCTCAAAATTTTCTTTCTCGTTGAACAAGCTGCACTATATTAATTATTAGCAGGCACGTTCACGTGTGTAAATTGGCACAATTGTGAAGCATTTTACGTTTCTCTGATGTTCGCGCCTTTTCTCTTGCTTGAAAATGCTGGAGTTGCGAGATTTATCGTAGTAAAGCCAAAAGTATTCCCGTCGATTCGCCGTGCGTGTCGTCATTCCTTTTGTTGCAGTGGGTATGCCTTGTAGGGAACGTGCTGAGTAATTCATCTCTGGACAGCAACATATAACCTCCAATTTAAGCAGTTCTTGCGACGGTTGTACGAAAATCAGCTTCAGATGTTGATTGGTAATAAGAAATCATACTCATACCGCAACCGTCCGGTCTGAACAAAGTTGATTTAGTCTTCTAAATGTGGGCACGCCTGAGCAATATAGTTTGTGAGGCCAAAAATGTACAAAATTCTTCTTTAGTGTGATGAAGGTGTGTCATCGAATTCTCACCCTCCTATAGCTCCCGAGGGTGGCGCAGCGATCAGCTAATTCTCGCTTTACACTTCCATTCAACAGCCGAATTTGAGTTCTGCGTTCTGCCTGCAGCTTTTGTTTTAAAATTCCAAAAAAACAACAAAGAAACTTGGTGCGAACGGTGTCATGTGGCAAGAAGAACGCAAATATCTGAACAAATACGGCAGCTGCGTTGTTCTCTGGTTAACACCGTTCGACTGCCTTCGTTTTTATCAACTATAAAGATCTGCACTCTGCCTGTCCGTAGAGAGTCGCAGTAATCATGAAATGTTCCGCTGAGAAGGCGTAGATTATTATACGGTCGTTGGTGAATTGTGCAGGTTCTGCGCACGGCTACTGGCATGTTCCTCGGAAGCTGGACGTGCCACTCTGTATTCAGCTATGCATTTTGTATTCAGCTAGGCAGCGCACACTGACCCCTTGGCTATTTTCGCGAATCTCAGTCAGAACACATAGCTTGATGAACCGTGGTAATGGCCGAGTGGTCTTACGCGTAGACGCATCGTCTCTGTTCTTTCGTTTCCGACGATAGATGGCGCTGGTGGAAAAGCTTTTGCAAAAATTGTTTTCCGAACGAAATCAGCGCAAAAAAATCAAGCAAAGGCCTCTCCGGAACTCCAGGCGCAAATAAAGAAAACACTCCACCATATGCGCGAAACTTTCTGTGCCCGCGGCCCTTCGAAACGCATGGAAGCTGCAGATTCGATGGGTGCGTTCGCCCTATCGATGGCTACGCAGCATTTCGGTACAGTCCTCCTCCCCCCCTCCCCTGCCCGACATTACGACAGACAAGGGACCGCAGCAAATCTATGAATGCCAAGCCGCGCACTGACCTTCTTTGCAATGCATGTCGCGCGTAATCCATTCGTTCCCAATACGCCCCTCAAGAGGAGACCTAATGGTATCTTTGAGCCGGACATGTCTGGAAAATTCTGTAAATACGCTACACGCTTCCAAGTTCCAACCTCACGTGCCATTGCTGGCATGCGGCCCACAAGTGTACTGAGGAGGAAGTGGGCGCGGTAATAGCTAAGGAGGAGGATACCAGCTTTCGTGCAACGTTGTCCAACGCGTTTTTCTCGCAGGGAACTTCTCATGTTCCTACGCCGCAAGCGGAGCCTGCCGCCAAGGATGAAGATCTCTCAGTCTGCCTCCTTCCCGACGAAGAAGTGAAAGAAGCCCAGGCCTTGTGGCAGACCACCTGCAAGCTTCAAGAAATGGTAACGAATATCTTCTAAAGCTTGGATTCAGCGGTGTCGTTCCAGCCCAGCTGGGGTTCAGTGCTGTCGCTTCCGTCCAGCTGGGGTTCAGTGGTGTCGTTCCAGTCTAGCTGGAATTCAGTGGTGTCGTTTCCGTCTATCTGGGATTAAGTGGTGCCGTTCCAGTGTAACTGGGATTTGTTGGTATCATTTCTAGTCCTCCCTCGGTCATATGACAGTGGTCCTACTAGCCAATCGAGCTGTCAGTCAGCTCATTTAAGCACATTAGTCCAAAGAACTCTGGAGCAATGCCTCATTGTAATCACGTAAAGCTTCGCACATGAATTTGTCTCTAAATAAATTACAAGGCAAAGAGAAACGAAGGCCATATACCAAATTGTGTACTTCCCCCTACCTCCAAAATAAATATGTAAAGGCAGGCCCTCAAATCATTCCGTTCTCCCGAAGGATCAGCAAGCCGCAGTGGCCCCATTTCGATTGAGGCAAAATGCCATACCGTCTGTGTGCTGTGGCATCGTCTGGGCACGTTAACACAATTGTTTAAAATAATTTTGAGCTCTTTTTTATGGGGACACCGCATAGCTCATGTAGCCAATATTAAAGTACCACTGTATTACAAAAGGCTCATCACTACACATCGCGGTTAAACAGCGCTATGAAGACAACAAATCGAACAAATTTTCCTTGAACGAATAAGAATGCAAAGAAGAGAGGTAGTCTTTAAACGAAGAGAATTCTCTCCTGTCAGTTCTGTGTTGTTGTAGATTAGCGCTAAGTTTACAGATGAGCAAACTGGTGGTCAGCTCCCCTATGTAAATGCGACTTCATTGGGTATTTTTTTATTTTGCATTCAAAGTTAATCAAAGAAGACTGGCACAAAAAATCTCCTTTTTGTTGACCACTTCAATAATTTTAATCGAAAATCATCGTTCAAAAACCTATCAGACGACCAGAGAGCGTAACGTAAAGGCTTGGCTCAGTGATCTTGAGGGAGATGAATTCTGCCATGCCGTCTAATTGGCTCGCTAATAGGCTCACAAAAGGCACACACACATACATTTTTTTGCGAGCGCACCACTTGTATAGGCGCCTACAAGAGTATTTAAGGTACGAAGAAAGCAATAATGTTCGAGTTCCTCTTGCCCAGACTGGTCGTTTTTGATTGATTTGTGTATTGCATAGGTAGGGCACGAAAGAGCATTACATGTTGTTCGTTTAGTTGCAGCACGTTGCAGCTTTTCCAAAGCATTTCTGATTAGGAATCTTATGTGGGCGCAACTGCGCTTGAGATCTCGACCTCCGTATTATGAGGCGTTCTCCAGACAGCCCTAAAAGCCCACAAAAAATTGCCACAGTCTTTAAAGTCTTCCAAGACTGTAAAAACAGCAATAGCGTCACATTGCCTGGAGTTTTCTTTCAAGAAATCGTGCCCGCATCAGTTCCAAGATAGCTTTCACAATTAGATGAGCCGACTTTCGGTGGCTGAGTTCCCCTGCTCTGTGTTGGTTGCTGTTTGCGAGACCCTCCTTCAAAAACATAAGCACGGAACCCGAAGAAATACCGGGGAAGGTCGTTTCAGGACACAGAAACCGCTAGTGTTGCCTTATGTACACAAGACCTCGCACAACTTGAGGAATGCGACCAACAGGTATGGCCTGAGAGTCGTTTTTTCGGCTCCTAACAAGCCGGAAAAGTTGTGCCCCCGAATTCGAAACTCTAGGAAGCGGGGTTGCCAGATAAAGCACGACACTCCGTTTATCGAGTGTTCGGTAAGAGTGGTGTACGCTGTCTCCTTGATTTGTGGGAAGTTTTATGTCGGTCAGACTGGCCACTGCATCAACTATCGTTTGGGGGACCATCCCCGACATTTGTCAGACTTAAAAGATAACGCATATTTTGTGGCGCACGTAATGAGCTACGACTGGTGTGAGGCGCTTTTTAATGAGACGAAGATTCTCGGCAAGAGATTAGATAAGACGGCGCGTGTCAGCCTGGAGGCTTTCTACATAAAGAAATTTGGCTCTAGGTGCATCTGTACTCCTTTCTCTTTTTTTGCCTCCACTGAAATGCGACCACCGCGGCTGGGTTAGAACACGCGTATTTCGGGTTAGCAGCCGAGGACCATAACTACTGAGCCACCATGGCGTCTAGTCGGCACATTGTATACCTGCAACTTGTGGATACTGATGTTTACCCTCCAAACGCCTAAAAGTGATTCCATAGTACTACCTTCTGTAACCGAGGAAGACGAGTATTTGTCAAGACTGAAGATAACAGGGGCTTTTCCTCTAATCCATGTATTGGTTTTAATCTAGCACCCATGATGTGTGAATTTCTTAGTTTCAAGATTCCAGTGTCTTAGACGGGTGGCGGTGAGTTCCGGATCACACAGCACGCCACACACACTAGTAATTTCATTAGGCTTTGCTTATTACGAAAGTTGTATTTGTGCGAGGTATCAAGTTGATGCCACATGTGTTGTCTATCCTCTCCGCAGATGGGACCCGCGGCCCAGACGTCCCCTCACGGCTGGCAGTTTTACCTGAAGGCACACGGCGCCTGGTTGGCGTTCATAGTCGGCGCAGGTCTATTTGTGGCGTTTATGTTGGCGCTGTCCATGTTCGCGCGTTACCGCAATGCGATTGTGACAGCGCAGAAGATCTGCCGAACCGAGGACTGCGTGATCCACGAACGACTCCTGCGCCAAAACATTAACGGCAGTGTGGACCCGTGCCAGGACTTCAGTGCTTACGCATGCTCGGCATGGAGCCCGTCCAAACAGTTTGTGAGCTACGCCGCGGCCACCACAAGTGACGCCATTGAAGCGTGGTTCAAGGCACGTGCATGAACGCGGTCTCTTATCTCTTTAAAACGCATATTCTTGCAAGTTGTAACGTTTTTGAGCGTCTCATAGGCTTTTTTATCACTTAGAGCGTGACCATTAGAAAGCTATTGTCGGCTTGATAGTCGACAGATTTCAATGAACGTTTCTGACAGCGAATAAAATGAACTGCTTTTAACTTCCGCATATTGAGACTCAAAGATTTTTCAGCAATGCCGCGGGCAAATCTTAAGCACCCTACTACACGAATCATCCCTCGCGCAATTCCATATCATGACCACTCCTGGAAGATTCTCACGGCTAAGGCTGTAAAGCCGGATCGCAGAGACTGTTCAATATATGTTTTTAAACAGCAGGTTATTCTCTCCACTTTTCAGTTGCTCTTTACTCCTTCTGACGAGCCTGACTACTGAAAAATAACTGGTTACCAATATGGAAATGAAGTGATTTACATGTATGTATCATTGCAAAAAAAAAAATCTCGGTCAGGGCTCGGGTTGTCCGCTCGATCCCCGTTTACGTTCTCTTTTATTTCCTTCTGGCGACTGTTTCTGGTCTAAGACTTCCCGTTCCTCGAGCCCCCCCCCCCCCCCCGTGTTTTGCTGCTCGTCGCCACTCCTGGAAACGGCACCGGGTGCCTGTCAAGTTCTTGGAAGGCCCAGCTGCAACGTCAACTATGTTCACTTGTAAACAGGCGGGCCTCGCTGGCAATGGCTGCGAGAGGATTCAGTGTCTCTTTCAAGGTCGTCGCGCTCTCCTACATCTGTTCCCACTTCCGCTATCCTTCTGTCCGGCTTCAGCTTTCCGACCCCCTTCCACTTAGAGCTGTTCTGTGACAAGTTGCGACCGCGAGACATGGTCCCTACAATCCAAACACACACACAAGCACACATTCGCGGTGCGCTTTCCGTTCGCTCTCTGACGCGGTTGAGATCTACGCACAGTATGTTCTATTGGTCGTTGTTTTACAAGTGAACTTTGGCTTAGCTGAGTACGGAGAGCAAAAAAATTCCAGTGTCGTGTATTTTGCGGAGCCTGAAAACGCACAAAGCGATGTAATCGGGGTTCAGTCTCTCTCAAATGCTCACAATAACCTCCAGGACGAGCGGTGCTAATTCTGGTAGACTGATATCTGGTGCGTATGAATGTAACGTGGCAGTATCGAAGGAAATGGCAATAAAATTTCTTAATGCGACATCAAACATGCACCGTAGTCAGTCCTTAACCTATAATGTTGGGGCATGCCCTTTAAAGGACAACATGTACTAGTAAAGTGAGCTAGCACCATGAAACAGATTGTCGCCATTTTCAGGGCAATGTCCAGTTAGCATCCGTTAAGAATATTTCATGCAAGCTGCAGGGTATCCACGCGGAACCCTAACCCTTTCGCCATTCGGTTTGTCACCGCTTCAGGGCTTCGAAACGCTCCTAAGCAAGGGATCCCAACTGAGAGTCACAGGCAGGAAGGCGCTGGCCATGTACAGAGCCTGCATGGACACAGAGCGCATGGGTTCCACTGATGACACCGGCATGGCGGACCTCAAGGCGTTCATGCGGGAGCGCCGCATCCCGTGGCCCGGAGAGCCCGATGCCAGTGCGAGTCCATTGGGCATCCTCCTGGACTTGGCCTTCAACTGGCAGACGCATTTCTGGTTCCACGTACAGGTGCTGTTTTCACAAATTGTGGCCTTGACAGCACGTGGCATTTGGAGTGGTGCGTGGCATATCAGGTCTAATGTCGCCAAGGTCCACGTGGCAACGAGAGATGATGCAGGGGGGAAACGGGTAAATGTCGACCGCTGAGCGTTCTTTAAAGTGGGTTGCAAATAACACGAACGTTTATTGCGTAGAGTACTTTGATATGGGGCCGCCGCGTCCGGGATATCATACAGTGACCTGGGATCCAGCAGCTCAATGTCAAGTCTGCTAATCTGCCGCAGCTTATGTGGCATTTAACTTGATGAATTGGTAACATTAAAGCTTACAGCAGACACCATGAATCGCAAGAGGAGCCTTTTGTCATGTAAGGTTTTCACCAGAGAACGGAAGAATTGTGGAAAAAAAATAATTAACCACGAATCTGTGCCATTTCAGTCGCACGATTAGCTATGACAAGCATCGAATGACTCATTTGCAACTTTTGGGGGTGGCGGGTTCGGCAAATGAAAATGCCTATGCAGAGAAATATCAATTTTCAAAATTTTTTTCGTAATCCACGAGTTTTATCCCCTTCCGTGATTGAAAATTATAGAGAAATATGCCGTACAAATTCAGGACAGGACATTTTTTAGTGCGCGGTGACTGAAGATTTTAAGCAAACCATGCTAGTAATGGTGCCGGCGCTCCCGCATTCGTATCTTAGCGACGATCAAGAACCATCATTTTAATAAAATGGTAGTTAGGGCTTCTTGGCAAGGAGCACCACAACTGTGCTCTCCTTTTCTCTGTTCTCTTGTGCTGCGCTGTTCATTCAACTGACACCATTTCAATGACACGATGAAGAAAAATTGTATCTTCAGCTGGATCCCATGAAACACTTCTCTGACCAAAAGCAAATTCAAATGTTGCGATAAGTGAGGCAAACCAGGGAATAAGATTTAAGGGCCCTTTCCTCATCTTTTCCATTTTCTGCAATTGCTAGCAGTGATTACTTTGTCATCTCTTAACGACGGAATTCACTGAATCCAAAGACATTCAGGAGTGCAATAGAGGTCTTGATATTTGTGTCCACAGGTGCCTTAAGTTCTGAAACTTCTGACAGTATGAAACGCTCTCATTAAAATGTGCACGCTGTGGTTTAACAGATGTTTATGAGTATTGTGGAGAAAAAAAACCTAATAGCCTAATTGCATGCTAGTGCGCTTTATGGAGCTGTCATCAACTCTTTCTCGCTGGAAGTTTTACCCATTGTGAGGACTTTACGATGGTGTGAGCTGTGATTACTGGTTAACTACTAGAGATAACCAAAAATGTTATACACTTCAGAAATAAACGTACCAGCTTGCACGTCTGTGCCAATTTTGGTTTCAATTGCCACGGGCCATATTTAAAAACTCTCATATGCTGCAGGTGCGGGAGAATCATAGCGGAAACCGGAACGCGCTCATGCTTCGCTCGGGGAACTTAATGGTGTTCTGGTCCAAGTTCCAAGAGAGCCTGATAGCTGAGCGCGTCTACTACAAGTACTACATGAGCTACTTCGAGGCCTTTGCTGGCGTTAACGAGTCGAAGCCTACTGAAGAAGAAGTCGCGAAGACGGCGGCAATAGAATCGGATATCCTCAGGCGCTTCATGGAGGTGCTGATTCGGAAGAACAAGGCAGGTGATTTAGAAAGAATTGTGAACGCACGAAAAGCAAAGCTAGCGGCCAAGAAAAAATACCATGAACTCTTAATATTCTTATAGGCGGCTAGGTCTCGTATCTTCTTGGTTTTGAGGCGAAAGAATATTTAAACACATATGCTGCGAAAACTATCGTGACATGAAAAAAACAGAGAGCTATCTAGGCTAATTGCCTAATGTCTTAAGCCAATAAAACTACGCATGCATGTAGTTAAATATCATGTAGTTGTATCTATGAAAAGTTTTTTCTGTAGCTGCTTGCTCAGGCCATCCAGTGCTGACACTTACCTAATGGTCCTTTCTATTGTTTTCCATGCAGGGTATATGTACAAAGTAGTCATTAATTATGTCGTGCAAAGGGCTATTTCTTATTATTTCTAATTTTGGTTTCGTACGCTTATTTCAATTCCCGCAACATCATACCACCATTAAAAAATGGAGAAATGTCACGCGACAGCAGTGCATCCTGACGCAAACTCACAGCTGCAGACTCGAAACCCCTAAGAACGATTCTTTCCTTGCCCCGACGGGCCTTTGCGCAGACTCCGGCTGAATTCCCTCTGTCGGAGATCGAACGTCTGACGCCGAGTATCAACTCCTCTGAGTGGTTGTCCGAGATCGGCTTGCACTTGGCGTTGTGGCCCGATTTTGGTGCTGGTGACCACGTCCTGGTCGAGGACACAGCGCTTCTCACGACGGTCGACCAGCTCTTCGCCAAGTACAGCCGGCGCGAGATGGCGCAGCACATCGCGTGGTTCTTCGTGCAGGTATTCAGTAACTTGAAATGAGGCAACAGTGCTGCAGTTTTCGGGTCCTCAGGCTTACGGGGAGTCAAAAGAGCTGATAGGAGGGCACAGTCAAACCTGACGTCCACCTGGCGACATATCTGTTTTTACATAGTTTTACAAGAGGTCTACACATCGTTTTGCCTGAGGGATGGGGTATTTTTGTAAGTGAAAATGTAAAATAGTCACAACGACATGTATATCTCTAACACTTCCTCTGCAAGCAGAAAGGCGAAATATTCTCTTCGCAAGCTGCAAAGCCTTTTTGGTGACATAGCCATTAGACGCACGTACTCTTCTACCACCACCGCACTCGTGTTCACAAACCCTTCTAGAAAATGATGGTGGCCATTTTGCATCATTAGGGAATATGCCAAGGGCACACTAGTCGCATGCAGCGAAATTTGCGCAGCTGGTGGGCACATCATCGTATGAGATGCAAAATATCGCATGGTATGATTTCCTTACTGGTGTCCCTTTGTCGCCGGTGTATGTCCGGTGACATTGTGACTTTTCTATGTGATGTCGTAAATTAATTCTTAACGGGGACAACTAGATATCGGGTAAACTGCAGGTTTCAACAGCTAGTGTTGTAAAGAGATTGGGACACAGAAGAGTGCAGCCGCAGAACAGGTTTTGTGCCGCAGGTGTTCGCCCCACTTGGTAACATCGAATTGCTAAAGAACAAGTTCGGCGAATTCGATCGCGGCATCAGCAATCGGCCGGTCTTCTGTGCCACCGAGGTTGAAGCATCCTACGGCGTGCTGATCAGGTTGCTGTTCCTGGAAGCACTCATCACGACAAAGGTTAGCGTCATGATATTGTACCTTAAGGCAGAGATGCTTAAAACCAGCAACCATAATCACATTTGGATTGTGTAATAACCTGAGAGTATTTTTGCTGACCGATTCTCACTTATATAGGGTGGTAGGCTGGGGTTTAGTGTTAAGAGAAATAACCGGAAACGATTCGTAATCTCACTGGCTATAAGAATCAGATATGCAAATGACTCTGGGAGCGGTGAGGGCTAATTTAGACGACAACAAAACTTTCACCTGCCAAGCTGCAATGTGCTTTACACAATAAAGAACTTGCAAAAAGGTGTGTGTTTTAAATTCCACGCTTCCTTTAAGGGGAGACGCGGGTATTAAAATTGACATTTTTATTATTAATGATTTAGTAATGAAATCAGATGTGCATAAGTGTGTTTTCTTCTAATTCTTAAAACATAATTAGTTTTAGTATATTTCAAACACTTTGTAAACCTTCTAAAGCCATCTAAGCATGATTGCTTAAAACTCTGCGCTGACGAACATTCATAGCGCGCATTACTGTACAAATTTTGGCAGATGTTACCTGATATGCCCTGTATTAAAATGGCAGCGCAGTATATCATCACATATGATTTTCGATTCAAGCATGTTGAACACAAAATCTGTTTGCCATGCAAGCATCGATACTTCAAGCATGAGTAAAAACCATTATGGGCTTTGTTTTCTTTTTCTGAAAACTTACCTTGACACTTATAGTATTTTCCGTCATTCATCCTGGATGTTAACATAAATAGATTTTCTTGGGCAGGAACTAAAGACTTGGTTGCGTCTATCGGTCATTTTCCTAAATAAAAGTTGTCACACCAAGACACTGTCAGCCGTGGAAGAGCGCAGCTCTTGCACCTCTTAAAATGACAGAAAACCAGCTTTTGTTCTTGCATATGAAACGTTTGTTACAACCTGTTATGCCAATGAATTGTCAAAATACCACCGATCATTTACTGTCTTCTTATGTACTGCGCATCGTTTTACATTTGTCACATACATTAGCTGCGCACTAAGTGGTTCCGGAGACATTATTGAATGTGTCTGCGAAGTAGATTTATAGAGGAGGAGGATTCCAATGCTATATTCTGTCATTTTTTGTAACGCTCATCAGTTTACGGGAGGAAAAATGAATGTTGCATACTTACTCTTCATTTACTTCATTTTGAATTGGTTCAGGAGCGATAACATTGAATCTTTTTATAAATTCATAAATTTTCAAAGGCCCGCTCCATTGTGGACCGCACTCTGGAGGACATCACAGAGTCGGCCAGGGAAAGGTTCGCCACAGTAGCCTCGGGTAGCAATTCGTCGGGTTCCAACGCTTCCGCCGCCGCCAAGAGCAAGCTGGACAAGCTTCGCGTCTCTCTGTGGCCTCCCGACTCGCTGCTGAAGTGGCGTGCCCTCAGCGAGATGTACAGCAGCTTCGCTCCCGCACAGGACTCGCTTGCCCGCTACTGGGTGCACGGCCACGAGCGCCTGAGGCAGCTCTCAGAGCAACCGCAATACGCTCAAGCGCTGGCGCAGCGAGCGAACTTCCTCATGCCATTGATCCGCTACGACTACCTCCGCAACGTTGTGTCCGTGTCCATGGCGACGCTGCAAAGGCCACTGTTCTACCTCTACGGAACGCCCGCCATGACACACGGTGGCCTGGGATTCACATTCGCCAAGGAGCTGGTCAAGGCCGTGGACAGCACGGGGCTCATGGTGAGCGGTGCAGTGCACAGGCTTTGCAGATCGGCGAATATATATGACCAAAACGTTTGCATAATGAGCTTATAATAAATGTATCCCAGGATATGTGAATATTACTTGTTTAAAATAGGTGGCGTTCTGGGTTGAAACGCTTGTAAGTGGAGAGGCGCACCAGAAGATTGGATGCTAGAGTGAACACTTTGTACAATATAAAATTCTAAAATAGTGTCAACGCATAGTTAAGCGCAAAGAATATTGTATCGTTTATAATGTAGTTACGACCCAATGAAAGTAAAACAATCTAGTCCACGCATTGCCTTCCTCTCATGAACAACATCGGTCGGTTCCTGTCTTTCATGCCAAACAGTCTTTCAGTACCGTCAATGCAGGCCTGGCCGATATGTCACTCTCCATACCAATGTTGTGGAATATAGCTCTGTCACTATTTTTACAAAAAACACTCATATGCGAACCTATCTGACTGGAGGCTTTTTCACGGATCCAGAGTAATTTCTGGAAGGCATTAAATAAACTCCTCTGCTAGTTCGTTATGTCTGGACCATTAAAATCCGCTCGAAAGCATAAAAAGTTCCATCGCCAGAAAGGTCTTATTACCTTTTTTGGAAAGGCTTATTTTTGGAGTTTCGAGGCAACATTGAAGAAACCGAACTCATCCTAGGGCACGTCTGGAATCATCTTGCAGGGGCGTTCTTTATCCGCATTATCGAATCAAACTTTCCGCTGTCGGGAACGAAACACGCACATGCTTCTCAGAGGCATGGCTGCTGTAGCCACTTTGTCAAGGTGAATGTTGATGAAGAGACATCAAGGCGGCACAGGGCTTCCGACTTGCGCTCCTAGACCTCTATTATTGCAGGTGGATCCGTCCGGCCGCATCGATGATTCGTGGGTGCCGGCCGAGTGGCGCGAGCACACAGCGCAGAGGGCTCGCTGCCTTCCCTCCGGCGACGACATCTTCCCGGAGGTGCCCGCACTGCGCATCGCCCACGATGCGTTCCTGCGGTGCCGCCGTCGAGAGGCGGGTGGCACGCGCCTCTCCCCGCTCTGGTCCGACCAACAGGCACGCCCTACTTTTGCCGCTTTCAATGTGACAACCGCCAATTCAGGACTTTCTCGAGAGTTTGAAGTACCACCATCGGTTTATTCCGCCGTTAGTTAAACCTCTCGACCTTACTAATGGTGATCTGGAAATGAAATTTAAGGCCTTTGTAATCAGGGATTCTTATCGACATGTGTCAGAAACTGGGCGCTTTGAAAACTGTGCCCTTTGTAATCATAACAGGGTGGGCCCTCCTGTAGCACCTGATACGCTAATGGGGAAGCTGGAAAGTGAAGAAGTGGATAATGACTTTGTGGGGCATGACACACTCATAGTGTGCAGTTCATTTGTTTGGAAAGCAAGCAGAAACTCATCTGGGGATGAAAGAGAGGCCACGGAATATGTCTGTAGCATGATAAGACGCGAAGCTTAAAATATGCAAAAAATTGCTGTCCTTAGAACACGTAAGTGGGCAGAACGGCATGTGCGATGTTTAGCCTGTCTCCTCGGTGCCATCCACGTAGCAAGGTGTGCATACGGAGTCGGGACAAAAGTAGTTCGCAGTCACGAGCCAGCAGCCCTCTGCACGAACGGATGCACGAATGTGGTAGAGATTATTTTCTCGACTTGCTTTCACGCCTTCCCATCTCCGTTAAAGTGTCGACTAGAGTGAGACACATTCGGCTCCTTCTCGCCACTCATAACCTAGAGCAACGAAGTTTGATCTGTCCGCATATAGTTACACATTTTCGGCGCCTTTGCTTTCTTGCGATGGCAGACGATAGAATGCATCGTGCATGAGTTCTGCCAATCGACTCGCCGCCATGGCTATTAACGGCATTTCGTTAATGACCACGTAGAGCGAGGAAAATATCCCGGCCACGTCAACCGCACTTCGATGGAAGCAAAATCCTAAAGTCTGCCACGCTCTGTGCAGTGCAAGTTCGCTTTATCATTTCCGCGTGACAGAAATTAATCCGGAGGCCCCCGCTCCAGCCTCTAATTCTCACATACCTTTTAATTGCTTCCTTTATTGCTTTCCTCATGACATATGGTTAAGGTGCGTTGAGTTTAAGTGTATAATTTTAAAAACTACAAGTTTGGGCTTTAATATACAACAATATTTATCGCTTTGATTATTCATCTATATAAAGACTTGGTGAAACCAAGTGTAGATGTCACTTAGACGAATGATGTCTCATATGCAAGAGCATTATTGCCAGAAACAATCCAAGCTGCCGGCAAACAGCAGACCGCCTATTATCAGATCACCATTGTCCTTAATTGAAGGCGGTTAGCCTGTCAAATTTGCGAATCAGATTACATCGTATTGAATTAGGCAGAAGTGTTATAGAGGTATTTATATTTATTTTAAAGGCCACTGTGTTAAAAACGCCTTAACTGTCTTTTGCAGGACGGCGGAATTTTCAGGTCAAAATTTCGAACTGTATGGGTATCTGCCAGAACCCAGTAAGAATCGCTCGGATAATACAATCGGCATAATGAGAACCACTCATGCGAAAAGCGTGTTGCTCTCCCGTCTGTGTCACTGAAAGCACCGTTATAACCTTGGGCATCTTTAAAGGCCCGCTTTGAGGTTTTTTTGATAAGAAAGAGCTTTTAGTGATCAGGCACAAATTGAAGCTCATCATGAAGAAAGTAAATACTTAGTAGCTGGCTTACTTTCAGTGTGCAACTTAAATATAATCTAACCTACTATAATATAAAGGGTACTGACATTTGAAAGCACGTTTAGTTTTTTGCATTTAGGCTTCTTCGACAGGCAGCTTCCGCTGTATATATTCGATCCTCAGGAATATATTACTAGTTTTTTTTTATGAGGAATCTAAAGCTCTCTAGGGCTATTTCATTCCCGGTGAACACTTTAGCCACACTGTCAGCGAATGGGTAGTAGAAGATGTGAAAGAGCGAAGAGAGAGAAAGAGGCGCCACAGTACAGACCTGAAGAATAATTTGGCTATCTTGGGTTATTAAACGTGTGCCGATATTGTACAATATACGGCTATCTTTTGAAGTCGACTTGGATCAAAACATGACTTCCCCAACCAAGACTTAACCCCGACTTTCTTGCTCGGGATAAGAGCGCACAAAACATTCAAACACTACTACAGGTTCTCGTCAACACTTGCTGCGTGACATTCATGACAACGTGACGATTTAAATCAACTTCATAATCACTGGTCGAAAATTGATGCCGGTTTGACCTAGCCGCAGATATCCACGTCCCTTCTTTGACGAGTTTCCTTTTTCACACGCAGGTGTTCTTCATCACGGCGTGCTTCAGCATGTGCGGCCGCAGGAGCTCTGCCGGCAGTCTGGAAGGAGACTGCAACAAGGCGGTCAGCAACCTATCGCCTTTCGCTCGGGCCTTCCAATGTCCCAGTGGCTCACCCATGAACCCGGAGAGGAGGTGCACCTACTTCGATTGACCCGCACCTCTTCACACCGAGAGCAATGCTTGACATCTTGCTGCGCTTAAGTTATCCGTTTTCTTTGTGAAACCTGTGTGCACATCTAAGTAGGACTTCTTTAAATTGACAGCGCGAAGCCACTACCTTCGCTTGTTCTCAGCTGTTTCCTGATATTGCTGATGTAAGCCATAGCTAGTGCCCTGCTCTATTTGAACGGTTGCTACTGTACACTTTTGCATCTAGGCGTTGTTCTGCTCATTGTGGAATAGCACAGAGAACTTGTAAAGTGTTTGTGAGAAAACGCTACTGTGCTGTGATTGTGATGATGATCACCCTAGTGATGTTTAGTGAATGTCGCTCCTCAGGACCTGTTTTTCTGTGAGTTCCCAACCGAGCTTCTGGTTTTCTGCCTTCAGTTCGCCTGTTACAGAACTATTGTGTTCTACACTTTTCTCTTTATTGTCAACGCTGTGTTTGTGTTGTGGTGGATCAGAGGTGATAATGTGTTATTAGGTAGCGCAGTCTTGGACAAAAGTATGCGGGTGTCAGATTCGAGGTTTAAAAACTTTATTTCAGCCAGATTAGGCAAAATCATTTGAATGAAAATTTAGATTTATGCGGACACATGCGCACTCTATCCAATGGAAACAATACAACCTAACTGGATAGCGAGACGGAGCAGAAATCTTTGATGAATCCGAATCCTGCAAACTTTTGTCCATGACTGTGCATGAATGAGGTGCTAGTGTTCATACCTTGATATGTTCAGTATAACTCTACACAACAAAGTATGATCTCATCTCAATTGAGAGGTGAGAGGAAATGTCAACCATTAACGCGTTGGTTAATTGTTACGTGAGAAGGCGATCGGACATGTTTGTCTTCGAATACGAGCCTTCATTCATTTGGCGCTCATTATCATGTGACATGATTCTGTATGTATGCTTTTAAGTCTTATTAGGCCAATTCAGCTATGTTCAACCCTCCGCCAATGTGTGACGGTGTGCATACTGCAAATTACTAGCATTTCTTCGCGGTGATTTTACGCTTTTTAATATTTTGACCTCCAAGTCGAGCACAATCATTACTCTTGGCTTATATGTATGTCACTATTGTCCATAAAGGCTGTGTACTGTTTTTAAGCATACGCTACTTTGTGTATTCGTCGTATTTCGTCCTCAGTTTTTTTCCCTGAAATTGTTGTCTATAGTTCAATATTTCTTTGACACAGATAATTTACAATAAATCACTATTTAAACGATCGGTCACGTAAATCTTAACGTCGTATACCTTCTCCATACCATACCATGCCGTCCACCTGGGGTCCATTATTAGGTGATGGCATCGCAATCCAAGACCATTATTAGGTGATGGCATCGCAATTCAAGAATTTTCTACTGGTTTTCTTATCAACCTTTTCTATTAAAGTGCCGAGACTCGCTCCCTTGGCGAGTGTAATTGACGTCTACTCGAATGCTCGCTTTCGAAGCTCACTTGCTTCACGTCAGTACCGGTTTTCTACCCCCCCCCCCTCCAAAAAAAAAACACCTGTCCCACACGTCCATATCGTTTGTGTGAGTGCCTCATCAAGCATATTCTGGGAATCTAGTGGATTCTGCTCAACAGTTGTTTCTGAAAGATGCATTAATGGGATTGACTTTCAACTTCCTTGTTTTCCTTGGCTCAATCAGCTTTCGACTGCACACTTCTGGATGCAACAATTGCACCTGCTTGGCTTCTGAAGAGAATGTAATCTGAGTGAATTCCTGAAACGCTGTCGGGTAGGAATTGAGCAGGTGGCCCTCCGGCGGCCACACACCGCCCCTTTCATTATTGCTTTGCATGTTTTTTTGACTCATTATGATATTGAGTGCCGACAACTGTCCCCACCATCGACCCCACACTCCAGCGACGGGCTGTTTTCAGGGAGCCAAATCTCGAGGTAATAAAGGATATATGTCAAGACGATCATGAAAAGGTTAATTTCGGGCTAAATGTCGGGCATCACTGCACAGAAATGTTCTGTATATTCTTGTTTTCGTCATCTTCCCAATATTTCTAAGATATTTGGAAGAATACTCATTTTTCCGCGTGTTTATTTTGCCTTTAAAAATTTTCCGCACATTTTATACTTTTAAATGGAAGAAAAATGGCTGCAGCAATAACGCAGCACCGGAGGTTACGGTAACAACGCCTCTCTCCGCTGGCAGCGCGAACCCCGTGACCTATGGTTTTGTCCCTTAGCCGAGAGATGACAGGAAAGGTATTGTTAACGCGGGGAACACTGCCGGTGGGCCGAGGAGGAGGGAAAAGTTTTTTTGAGGCCAGCACTAAGGCCCAGTTAAGACCTGCGCTTGTTCCGCCAAGGCCTACTGACAATCTGCCGAGCCCGAGTGAAGCCAAGCACTCCAGTAAAGAGGGGGAGGGTAAGGCAAATATGGAGAAGCCATGACGATGTTACATGAGTAGAGAATGTAGTCAAGGGTTCGACAGAATCCTGTCTGACGAGGGGAAACATAGTGGATGAATAAAACGTACACTCGCCAAAAATGGGTTCTGAAATATGACGTTTCGGGACCACTACGAGTCCCTTGTTGTGAAGGACGCGTTCTTGTTCCGTCTTCTGTGACGGGTGAGGTTGGAGTAGCATTTTGCGATTTTTTATGGTGTTGCAGTAGTGTTCAGCTCTATGCGCTTATTATGTTGCGGCGTCTTCCACTGACGTTGCATTTGGACAGGAGATCGAAGGCACCGAATGTTGATGTCGTGGGTCCGTTGTTGCACAACTCATTTCTCCCGATCCCAGAAACGAGGTGTTAACGCAGGGTGATTGTAATGTTCGAATTACTCTTATAGGATTGCACTAAAATGTCATGTGGGTGGGTTTCCGGTAGTGCGCGTTGTATATTGCGGACGGCTTTTCTGTAGTCGGTATAGATGCTGTTGTTAGTGCTGTGATGTTTATTGAATAAAGAGGCGTCCTGTATGGCACATCTTATTTCGTGAGTTTCTTGAGTGGTTAAGTTGGAAGGATTGTAAAATGACCCACCTGTGCGGTTGATTTGGGTCTCTCTGTCCGAATGCGTATATTGGATACGCTTCTGAGCTCTCCTCATTGCCTCTAACAATGGCCATTGTTCTAGGTCCCTTAGCCTGCGCTATAGGGAACAGACATGCAATGAACTTTTTGTTTGCGCATCCAAAGGACATTGGATACCTTGACACGCTCTAATTTCGCCTTGCATGTTGCCCTCATGCACTCTTTACGCTGTGAGTTTTGTTAGCTCATTTATCAAAATATGCACTTCATCATTTGATATGTAACATCATTAACCGCCGATGTACATTTGTACGCATTTAATGGCTGCATTTTATTTTTTAATATTTTTAGTTGTTTTATTTTACTTTTTCCGCCTCCCTCTCCTTCCGCCTTTATCTCCCAATGTCCTTCCGAGCGCCGTGTAGCATGCCAGTGTTTAAACACCGGATAAATTCTCTGTTTTTTTCATTAAAGAGCTTCTCTCTCTATCTCTCTTACTGGCGTCTAGAACTTGTCGATATGAGCGGTTGTCAGCAGACCCCTGAGCGCTAAAGGACATGTACCGAACTACGGACACGAAAGTAGCAACATGCACCACCTCAGCTTTCGCAGTTCTCGTCCTTATCACGTGCTTGTTCTTTCCTGGACCAAGCACCTTTCTGATGTGATCGGCCAAACACTTTCAACACACACCCTGTTAAGCAATATGAACTTTTTAGGCGCTGCGGCTAGCATGAAGGTTTCATTGTAAACACAGAGGCGGTCGCATTTCTAGGCCACTCTCTTTGCTAGGGTTCTACTAAGTGGGGTCCAAGGTATTTGCCCCCCAAGGTAACCACTCGTTTCGCATAGTTACGCACGCATGGCGGTGGCCGTCGGCGTTAAACTCCTGCCTAGTGTGACACAGCTGCTGCGTTGGCGTTTCGTCTATTTCGACAGCCGAAAGTGAAAGGGAAACAGGTATTTGCTTCCCCGGTAGCTCTGCGCACCGTAGTCAGACTAAACGCAGCGTCACGCCGAGAAGAGTTTAACCTCGATTGCAACCACCTTGCGTGCGCAATTACGGGAATCGAGCTGAAAGCATGGCCGCGAATATCTCGAAACACAGGTGTGCTAGGATAGCGACTCTTGTTGCTGGACGGAAGCTGCGATCACATCCGATTATTGCGATTTGTGTTTATGTCTGAGAAAGTTTAAGAATTAAGCGGATAATTTTTGAGCGTTTCTGAAAGTCGAGAGGAAAAAAGCAGAAAATAGATTTGTGCTCATATGAAAAACGCCCGGCACGCATGCGTCACGCTCTCAACAGTGCGGCGGCAGCCAGGGGCAAGAAAATCCAGCTGGTTTCGATCTCAAGTACTCCAGCACATTCTGGTGACTGAAGGACTTATGGCTAAACTGGGACAATTTGAGCGGATGCAATTAGCGCCAGAAACGCAGAGGTGGCCTAATTATCTGAGGCACCGGAAAATGAATTCGCTTCGCGTTCGAAGACAGTAGTTCGAATCCCGCACAGGCGTGAAGTTTTCTCCGCGTGATACCGTTGCCTTGACAGCGCTACGAAGATCCGGTCGGCTTTTTTTCGGCCGATATGATAACTGGCGCTGACGTCTGGGTTATCTGGACAATGCTGTCAAAGTTCCTAACCTTGGCGGTGGGAGTTTTCTTTGAGGCAGTTTCCAAGCGCCAGCGACGGTGAATGTGTACGTCGGGACATTGCCTCGGATGACAGACATCTGGTCAGTGTCGGGCAACTGTAAACAAGTGATGCGGAAATGATGAACGTACTGTTTAGCAATATCTAAGCAAGCTCGCCGCGTACCAGCGCAGTTCGCAGTTCTTGCGCACGCTCCAAGAGCATCTGCCGACACTCACAGAAAGACCTCGCCACGACGGAGCACCTGAAGGTGAGTGCATTTGATGAAAAATTAAATTCAAGCGAAGAAATTTGCCGACGCAGAGTGGAAAGAGTGCTGAACATCTTATTCGTTCGAGCAGAAAAAGGGATTACTTGCCTTTATTCGGACGCGTGTAACTTACACGTGTCTGACTAAAGTGTAATAAGTGATGCGTAGTACGAAAAAGCTGCGTTTGTATTCCTCAGAGGTAAGCGAATTCCGGATTCGAACCAGAGTAGGTAGTTCATGAATACTATCTACCTGTGGCAGCTTAGGTGTTCATTTATTTGCATGTGCTGAACGATAGTGCAGTGTAATGGACATTTTGTACGCATAAAATAAAAGTGACGATACAAACGACTGGTTACTTCGACTTTCGCCCAAGCTGAGGCGCCAGCGACAGCGCTAAGATATGCACTCAGTCGAATGGTGCAAAGAACAGCAGATGAAACGAGTAATTTGAGTTCTGCTCCGCAAGCAACGCTGGGGTGCAAGCAAGATATTTGGAAGAAATTTGGTTTTTATAACTTTCGACCAGATTGGATACACGCACCCACTGAGCATGCGCTTCGGGTAGCAAGTGGTGGTGTAGCGAATGCTCACGAAAAAAAAACATGAATCCCGAACAATCTCGGACTAGTGGCGCATGGCGCGACTGGTGACAGGGTTGTCCTAGTGGCTCAGTGAAGCGGGTGCTCTCAAAGATGCAGGGTCCACTGGTACGCATGAGCATAGACGATCTGAAAGGCGTGCCCTCAAGTTTTTGCGCAGACGGACCAGCTAGCATAGAAGAGGGCGCAGTATTGCGGACTATTACGAAGTATATCTGGCCGGCTCACGAAGTACTGGTTGTTATTTAACGCTACAGCATTAAGGGCCTGTGTCATAAAAGCCGGCGTCGTTGGCTGTGAGCGAAAAATTTCAGAAGTATTAATAGATAAAACCGTGAAGGAAATTGGTCGAGTTGGGAAATCGAGCCAGGGCCTCCGAAGTGCGAAAGGAGCACGCTAACCACTCCGCCACGCCAGCTCGATGGTTTGGAATGAACAAAGGCGCGTTTAATGAATACGGTGTTGTCTTCGACGGGCGTTTCAGAGGCATGTACTGTGGTGTATATTAGTAATTATGAGAATGGGAATTACAGAAGGCGCAGTAAAGCGAGTAAGTTTTGCGCGCACGAAGCGCCATCAGGCGGCGTGCACTAAACCCACTCCCTCATTCTCCTCCTCGCAACGTACGTCACACCGCCACCAGATGGAGCGCGACGGCAGCGCCTCCCTCTCGTTTTCGTTCGGGCGCAGTGGGGCCGTGCGGGGACGCAGGAATCGGGCGGTGCACTTCGAAGGCAGTGCACTTCGAAGGCGCGTTCACCACGAAGCTTGCGGCTCGGTGCCCGCTCATTCGGCGCGGAATCTATGCGGCTTTCGTGGCATGGGGTTCGTCAAGAACGATGTGCAGACGAACTACGACTGCAAATTGAGTCCCACGCGTTTCGTCAAGGAGCCTGGCAGCGCTTCTACGTCGTTTACCGCTCCACGCGTCCGTTTCACCGTACGTAGCATCAGCGGCATCAGCTTCACGCGGCGTCGAAGGCGTTGGACGTGAGCGAAAAATCCCGGGAGGACTAATAAATAAAAAAAGAATAGCAAGTTGGTCTAGCTAGGGAATCTTCAACCCATTTCCATTTCGCTACATACCCTCGAGGGGGAGCTGATGTGTCCCCTCCAATTTTTTAAACCGATGTATCCATACCCTCGGAGGAACTCAGCGACCTTCGAGAGCAGATGACCTTTGAGAGGGAAAAGTTTAGGATGCTTTTTTCCTGTTTCTTTGTTCTGAGAGAGCGGGAGAGTGTAGTGTCCATTAATTCCTTTCGATAGACCAGACTGAGTAGGATCAACGATATTGAAGAGATTTTGGGATTTGCGTGAATAATAACAAGAATTTTGCTAAGAGGGGCATTATGCTGATCTCTTCAGAACAGGCTCGTTTTTACTGGGTCAAGATAATTTTCTAGCAGTGCTTCCGGTTATTAAGTTAGTGAGAACTTTTTCTCCTGCCCAATTCCATCTGTGTCTCTTATTTTTTTTCTGGAGAAGATGTACGTCTGAAATTATCTGTGTAACAACGTGATAAGAGAGATATTCATGTTATGAACATGAATATTTGATTTTGTTTTGCGGTGTTTGACGTCCCAAAGTGAATCAGACTATGAGGTACGGCTGCCGCAGTGAAGGGCTTTGGATATTTTTGGCCTCTTGGGTTCTTTAACGTGCACTGAGATCGCGCAGTACAGGGGCCTCTAGCACTTCGCCGCGACCGAAATGGAACCGCCACGGCCGGGATCCAAGTTGATGTGTTTCGGGTAACCAGCTGAGGACCATAACTACTGAGGCACCGAGCACCTTGGTTGAAAGCTCAAAAACATGCGGTCTGCGTGGCGAGCACGCAGTTATATTTTTTGTTCTTTAAGTGCTAGTGCTTGCCAGAGAATCTATTTAATATTTAATAATTCATTACTTACTGGTACAATACTCACGTTTTCCTCCTCTGAATAAAGTGTTTCTACTTCAGAGTTATTGTGTCTGGAATGTAAAGTTTAACCAAGCACTGTGCGAGAAAGTACCGTAATCCACACTTGGTTTAGTCGAAGTGCAGTAAGCCATATAATCATAATTTAGGTAGTCGATCCAATGGTACTTTGAAGACTGCGCTTCCCTCAAACGGGGGCTGTCTTAGAGCATCCAGGTACGCCTCCAGGCATGAGATTCCCGGTGCAGACAATCATGAAGTGAACACTGGGTGTGACTGTTTCAGAAAAAAAAATGTCCTTTCTGTGCATGTGGTGCTGACCGGCTGTAAAGAATGGCGCTGTCACAATGTTGCAGCTTGCAGATACAGAAAAAGACCATTGGATACTCCTTTGTCATTTCTTCATACCCAGCTTTTCGGCACAAGAGTATTTTTAAAGGATAGTAATTAAGGAGGTCTTTTCATATATTGCGAGATTCCACTGTAATAATCAATAAATCGGCAGATCCTTCCTCGGAAGGCTTGCATTTTTTGCTATTAAGGTTCCTGCTGTAGTCGAAGACGTTACTGATTGGTTTACTATTGCTGTCCTAACTACTCGATGCGAACGGTAGAAAACTTGAAAAGAAAGATTTTGCCAGGCATCAGAAGAATAGATCCTTACCTGAAGTTTGTTCCTAAGTGTACATTACGACATCCCACTAGTCAAAATTTTTCACTAAAAAATCTGGTGAACACCGCTAATTTCTGGCATTTACTTACTAATTCTAGTGAAAAGTCATGGTAGTGAGCACCTCAGAGAGTGCTTTCGCCACTCTGATTTTTACCGAGCCGAAGGCAATGCAAAATAGAACACGTGCATCCGTCGTCGGAGATCAGTGTAGGCGGCTATCTGTCGATGTGCGTGCTGTCACCATGTGAGATTTTCTGGTTTCTGTTTACTTAAACTATTTACTGTAGCTCGGCTCCATGAATTATTGATACGAAGATTTTTTTTCCCGCCTGCACGATTAAAACAGACGGCTTTCAGACCTAAAACGATCCGTCATGCCAATATTAGAGTGAATAGTTGTACAGCACAATCTCAAGCATCGGCGCAAAAGTGCTTCGAAATAAAGGAAATCTATTTCAGAAAATATCCTGCGATTGTGATGCCTTTTCTACCTTATAACAACTCCGCGTCCATTGAAATTGCCTCTTCTTAATTAGAACGCGGAAATCTACTGATACATGCTAGCATCAACTGGCAGTTGGAGTCTTGTTAAGTGTCTGTAATCAGATTGTCCCGGGACAATCCTGTTCGCGCGTATGCGAGAGTCCAATCGGATGACGTCTGCGAGTTATTTTGGCTTCGTTTTAAAATCACATTGCAATGGGAGGAAAGAAACGGAATTGAGTGTGTTTTTAAATGTTTGAGATGAAATATTCAGTGTTCAATTTTTTTTAGAACGAGTGCTTTATTTTCCATAAGTATGCACTGATGGAGTTGAAACTGATATAATAAACTCTAGTTCCTCACGCGCATGGACACGATTGTTTAAATACTTTTATTTTGAAGCTATGTGGGGCAAATTTACGTAGGTTTCTCTATGCGTCAGCCATCTTGCAAAAAAAAATTGGAGGGGAGAGTTGAGGGTATCGCGTGAAAACTTTAATGGATCAATGTCCAAATGTGCAGAACTGGTCATTCTCTCTTTAACGATGCACCACTCCCGTCGGAGTGGTGCAGCTGTTGAGTGATGCAACATTACCCTGCGATGGCGGGCGCTGCCATCTGTGGGGCTTTTGCGACCCATGTTGCTCTTCCCGAGGAACCTCTCGAGACCAGTCATCAATTTAACGGCAACCTGCCACGGTGATCAGTTTTCGCGCAATCCTTTTTGCTGTGTGTGATGACACCACAAGGTAGCGTGTCCTAGGTGGCCTACCTGCCTACGACGTCGACACTGGATTCGCGACCCGATCTCCTCACAGATACCTCTTTAAGGAGTTCTGATTATCTTTCGGAGGAAGTTATCTAGCAGTATGATTTTGAAACTTCCAACCACCTGTCCGCATCTTATCAACAGTAATTTTCTCTCAACGGGATCCGAACGGAAATACCTCAAATCCTTGCATTAATAAAATCTGCAATAAGAGTTTAAAACATCCCATTTCTCCTGGTTTCCCTGTGGGGCCGACTGCATACATTAGTCCACGGCACTATTGATATCTTACAAGCTCTAGCGGACCCGTTTGTCCGTGTGTGCTCGTAATCCTGGCTATGCTCGTGAACGACCGAATGATACAGAGCGAATTAATGTCAAAGAGACTGTGTGCGGTCTTGTTCTATTTCGTGACCTGCCCTGACTGCTTGAATCGCTGTGGCTGTATTTCTTCCTTTGAGGATCTTAGCAGCTTTTCGGCAGGTTTTGCAAAGCACTTAAGGTATCGAATGCACGAGACGAATGTTCTGATGCTGAGTGTATAAAGAGAAGGTTTATATCTTCCTAGTATTTCATCGTCTACATCCTTTATAGTAAAAGCGGTCTAATGATTGCCGCACATTATAATGAATTCAGCCTCAAGCGGCATCATTAACACTAATGGCTGTAAATGTATAGGTGCAAGTTTGTTGCTGTTTACCGGAATTGTCACTTTTTACTGTTGCCAAAAATAGGAATGTTTTTGAACGATCGCAGTACCAAGTGCGATTCACGATTTTAATCAGCTTCGGACTCAGCGATTTCGTAGCAACAGCCTTAAATGAGGTGCCGAAGCATACTTTGACTATGGCCAATGCGACGGTGTCCTCAAACTTGTTCCTGGTCAATATCAACATTGGCCCACCTCGATTCCCAACATTTAACCCGCCCCAACCCCTGAAATTGGTATTTCGTCGATTTAGAACAATATCGATAACCAGGCTAATTTGACTATGGCCAACACGATGATGGCCTCCAAATTTGACCTGGGCTAATTTTACCCGGGTTAAGCAATTAAATCTTGCAAATGTGTAATTTAACTTTATACAAATAGCAGCCATAAACAATTCAAGACAAGAGATAAGAAACAGCAAAATATTAGTAAAGCAGGCAAAGGCTTTCACTTGGCCATTGTTTCGGAGGTAAAGCACTATCATTCTTTTAACAACTCGACGAACACCTTGACAGCTAAGTTTATTCTGCATCGTGGGTGCAAGAGCAATAGCGGAACTATTCTGCCTTTTTACAAGCAGAATGTGCGCTACTAAGAAACAGAAGTCAGGCACAGAGTGAGAAAAAAAACGCCATGTGGTGTTGCATAGGATGCAACTTCCCTCCATCACGTTGCTATAGTCCGACGAAAGCAATTCTATTGAGAAATAGGCGTTTTTTTTTGTCGAAAAGATATTAACAGGGCTAAAAACGAGAAATAGAGGGCCGTGGTTGGCACAAAGCACCTGGTAAGTATTTTCGTCTCGCAGAAAAAGCGCGTTATATGCATTTCTTCGAAATATCAGCTGTGGCCGGCATTTCTTTAACAGGTATAATAATTATGATAGCTGGTGCTTGGCATTACTCCATGAGCTTCATGACAATACGTAGCTCTAATGCGCTTGTCTGGAGACCTTGTCCCGCCATTTGTGAAAGCTGTAATCACCTCCTATATCTGGGCTTGGAGGCACGCGTTAGTGAAATGCTCCGGATGTGTTTAGAGCATTCTAAGGCGCTCGTGTGCTGTGTGATGTCAGTGCACGTTAAAGATGCCTAGGTTAACCAAAATAATTCGGAGCCCTCCATTACAGCACCTTTTACACTCTTTCTTCTTTCACTCTCGCCTTCCTCGCTCTCCTTACAGCGCGGTTGAGGAGTCCACCTAGGTTAGAGACAGTTGCTGGGTGATTTTTCTTTCGTTAAACAACCAAAGAATCTTATGCATTAGCATTTTTGCTTCCGACTTGTTGAGACGCCACTTAGGTAGGAATGGCAGGTGTGTATTAATCACAGAATGAGTTCGACGCGGAACGAAGCTAAAGTTGCTGCCAGCCTTTAGGACACAGGTACCTTAGTGGGTGCTCTAGACTGTCATCAGTTGTCAGGTGCGGCAAGCTCATGATGATGAAGAGTTGTTGCCTGCAAATGGGTGCTCTCTTAGGTGTACATCTGCCACTTATTTTTCGGTGTGGCTCCTCGATAATGAGGGAAGGAAAAAACTCGAAATGTGGATCCGAAAATAATTTACTACAATTTATTACGCTGTAGCCTTCATGCCACTTTTTGCGAAAGCTGAAGTAGAAAAACTTGGCCATAGCAATAACGACGTAGTTTGTGACTACTGTTCAGCGCGCGTGCACAAGATGACATTGTGGACAGCGAGCATTCGGGTGAGTTCTCCTTATTATTCTGGAAGGATTTTTGGTTCAACTCGCCGGATATGCCGCTGTAAGCGTTAAAGCCCTTGCTGGATTATTGTCTACGCGCAGATTCAGGCTGATTCTCGAAATTTAGAACCCGGAAAAAATGGCTAGCAAAACAACTTGACTTCCGCCAGTATGAACATTGATTTGGATTGGTTATTGACCATGTTGTACATTAGTTATTGGCAGTGTATCTAAGGCGCATTTCTAGTATCGGGAGCCCAGGTCGTATTTGTAGGTTTGTAAAAGAGATACTTCTATTGTAAGCGTTAGAGATGAATTCAAGCGCCTCATTTTGCTTCCCTTCAATGTGGCTTATTGAGGCAACTCTCATCAGGCCACATGAGTGTTGCAATTCAACTTGCTTTGATTGCCATTGGTGACACTTGTGGTTAGAAGGCTTTGATTGTGCTTATAATTGATGAATGGAATGTGCACTACTCACTCGCATGGAGTGATCATAAAACCCATTGTGGCTGCTCTGTGCCTTTCCGTTGAGCTGCCAATCCCAAGGGCGCTATTATTCGATGCCCTGCGGCGGCGGCCGTTAAAAAACTATAGACCTCCGAATCAATCCTGAAGCCTCCATTATGGCGTCCCTCGTTGCCCGTGTGTCGCTCCGGCACGTTAAAGCCCGCAGTGTATAATTTACAAGCGAGCATGAAGCTTTAGTTGCACTTATATGGTGGAATTCGCTATCTGCATGCATAAACCAAGCAAGTCAAAAACCCCAGCACTATACCGTTAATGGCTGGTTTGTGGTAGATCATGTTGAAAATATGGGACAATACTTGTCGATTAACTGTCATGATTCCCTGAAATCAGTTTATTTGTTCAGGGTGGTCCTGAGCTGTGTTATCTACTGTTTTAGCCTTTTATATGCCTAGCTGCCAAAGCTTAAGCTATGTCTTTTGCCTTAAGTGTCCATTTGGTTATGAACCCAGTGAAAAAATGCAGGAGCTTACGGAATAGTGAAAGTCCGGGAGCATTATTGCAGGGACTTGTGAAACATTTTTTAAAACTGTTGAGAGCTCCTGCACTGAGGTAGTCTACTCAGTGTTGCTGCTCTTTATGTATGGAAGTGCAAGGAAGTGGCCTCTTGGCATGTAGGGCACCTTGACTTTTTCGGTAAACCATTGCACCGTGTACACGTGGCATTGTCCCTACTTCAATATTATAATAAATTTTGGGCATAATCTGCTCATCAGTGGTCTTCAGATGACCGCCTGTCCTGCTGAATTTCTCAACTTTTGTAAACACTCCTCACTCTTGATGCTTTTTTTCTTTCATTTAATGCTTTCTTGTATAGGGGCAGGCTGTTTGCTAAAGTTTGTTTCACAAATCCTGTTTTCTTGACATGATATTTTGTTTTTGTTAGATCTGCTACAGTTGTGCAGAAGAGCAAGGCCTTGAGCTATTTTCATGCAGATTCATTGTGGCAGCTTGTGCATGGTTGTTTAATGACACCGTATGCATAAACTCAATGAAAGAGCAAACAAAGAACCCAAGCCAATTAAACTTGACGGCTTATGCTACCAAGGTGAGTGACAAACTTGGTAGTAACAATGCAGCCATAGTGCGGTTAAGGCGCTCATTTTATGTGACTGCTCGGGGATAAATTTTTTATCTTGTTTGTTCATCTCCATACCTAGTTCCTGGAGCTTATGTGGACATATTATATACTGCCTGAGGTCTGCTGCTGTTGCCTATAGGATAAATAAATTAGCTGAAGGAACTGTCTGTCAGTACAACAGCCTGGACCATTTGTCAAACTTTTGTTCTAAGTGTTCAATGTTCTGGCAGCTAAGCGATCTGATTCAAGGTCATATTTATGTATTTTGGCACGTTGTTTATTCTCTTGGACTGAGCTGTGCTGCTCTGTGCAAGTGCAGGCTGTTAAAGGTTTTTAAATGTCGCCTGACCAGTTGGGCTTCTGACATTTCTGAGCCAGATGTGCAGCTGGCACAGTCGCTGCCTCAACCAGGAGTGGATTGTCACTGAAATACTACTTATTAGGTTATGCTCAGGACTGACACCGTCACATCGGTAACTTTTAAAAGGCTTCGTATCTATAGCATGTCAAGCTTATTTAACACAAAGAAATTGAAGAATACGAATAATGTAACAAACTAAAGATATCCAAGATTGACATTCCTCTAAAAATGTAGAGAATAAACGTTTGTAGAGATATTAGAAAAAGTAAAGTTGAAATGCGCACCTGAAACTAATCAAAGCAATTAACGGATAATCACGATAAACAATGCTGACGTGAGTTCGGCGCTTATTCATTATAGTTCAGGCTAATTGTGGCAGATAGCTAAGGCAGTTTCATTTTCAATAAAATCGGAGTCTAATTTCTCGTAGCTAACTTCAGTATGCGTGAATTCAAAATTATGGGGAATAAAAATGGCAATCACAGATAGTGTAAAGCAGTGCACTAAATGTAAACCCAAGCTAAACAGGTCTCACTGGCACCAAAAATAACTAATCTTCGTGTTTTTTAGAAGCGTAAAAGGCAATTAGTTTTAGAAACAGTGCAAATACAAATTGAGATGCACATGCCCTCACAGAAAAGAAACATAGTAAAAACACTCTTAAAAACGTATGTATTTGCAGGCCTCTGCTCTATGTAATGTTTCTGAGAACAAAAATACAGCTTAAATATGAACTGATGACGTAGAAAGGTAGATAGGATTGTACGAAACAACAGGCACACACGGGCACTGCGTCTCAGAGGAACTGATAAAAAGTGGCTCGATCCTTAACTCGAGGACCGAGTCAATCTGGCATTGCCGTTACTGCAGGCATTGCAAGAAAAGGAAAGCCACATGGCAAGAGGGAAGTCTGTGAAAGTACGGATATTGCGCTTGAAGGAAAGGCAAGGAATTAATTTTCAGTTTATCACAAAGTGAAAAATAATGCAAACACAAAACTTCCCATGGCATCTGAGCAACTACAAGGACTTGTGATTTGATGAAAAATTGACTAGCTGAATTCCTGAAGACCTGTGAGCATGCCCATTTTACACTTGAAAGCACATAGGTCTATCAATTCCGTCGTCATATCGAGTTATTCATGTTTATTCAGTGCGCAACATGTATAAATGCCAGGAACTCCGCCAAGTTTGAGCATGGAAAGACGACTGATAAACTGTAAAGAAAGACTGAGCTGATGATTCCAGGAAGCTGTGCGAACTAAATTCAAAAAGACTGACTGAATAGCCTACAGTAGCGGAGGACAGAGGGAAAATGCGGTGACAATTTACAGCGTAAAAACCGTTATGGGTTTCTTATTTCTCTTTCGTCTTTCTACAGTGTCACATAACACAAGTACAGCCTTTGTAACAAGTTTATAAGCCAAAATTTTGCTTCCCCGGCTGGAAGTGCATGGCTTGAATTCTCTTCCTGACCAACCCGAATGTTAGGGCGTCTAAGCACGCTTTAGGGCCCTATTACATGGCTTAGATGTTGGAGCCTTCAGCTGTTTACGATTCACAAAGGCTGTAAATCAGATTAATCACAAATTCTTGATATAGTTTTTCTTTTAATGCAATTTAGCCAACTGCTTAATGTAACATGTTAACTTCATGAGATAATGAAAGAACAGTTCTTGTTCCATTTCCGTTGTTCGAAGCTGTACTATACAACTAGATATATTCACTTCGACACGTAGCTGTGGTTCAGTTCGGCCGGACAAAGCAGTTCAATAAAAATCAATAAAGCACGAGGAGACATAGGTGTTTCTTTTCGAAAAATATCAGCGGAGTGGCTAGCGGAGAACTAATATTTGTTCTTACCCGCATATACGTGTCACGGAAACATTTGTCCATGCCGGTGAACAATGCACAAACAGCTTTTTCTGGAAGATTGAATGGTTTTTAATAAATTTATGATTTGAAAACCATTGCAGAATGACTTATATTAAGGCAGATCTATAAAAGCGGCTAAAAAAGCATTGAAGAGAGATTGTCTTCATTAGGGTCTTTCACATGAAATACTCGGAATGCTGCGAGGAGAATGCGCTCCTGAAGCGAAGGGGTTTTTGATGAACAGGAATGAAGAGGAAAGCTGCGCCTTGATTTGTGAGGAGACATGGTGTAAGAAGTAGCTGGAATTCTGAAAATAAAAACAAAAAAAAAACATTCAGAAATCTAACACCGGTAGCAGAGAAAAGAAAAACTCTTATAGTTAAATGTCTTGCATATTACCTGGCGGTCCTATCCTAAGGACGGATTTCTCTGAGCGAAAGCTTTTACTTAAACGCCCAATCTGAACACAATTTTTCCAGAGAACAAGCCATAAGAAATGCATGGTTCAAACGTGGTGATAAGGAAGTGACTGGTATTTAATGATAAATTCGACTAAGTCAATGCACTTCGAACAACCAACGCTTTGTGCAGGTTCCGCTTTACTGCCCACTACTATGTGCTGAAGCAAGGTATGCACGAGCTTTAACTAACAAATTTTGTTGTCTTCTTTCGTGATTCGTTATTATGGATGATTCGCTAGATGGACTGTTTTGATCGGAGGCCGAAATGTTCACACAAAAAGGCACAACTGTACACAATATTTACCTCTCATAGCCACGATCACAAGTAGGGGATCTACACATCTGTCGAAAAAATGAGGAAATGCGGCAATCACTCCCCAACAATTAAGTAAAAATCCTTCCATTGTAAAGGCCGCACATGGACCAACAACACATTTTTATGCCTAAATGTCCATAAAAATGATAAAGCTGCCCTTGTACCATATCTAAGAAACTGGTGTAGAGTGATATAACCAAAAACCCTAAGTACATTCTAGGCCAATTGACTGGGTCGAAAGACAAAAAAATGGGAGGCTCAAAAAGATAAATTTTGAAATTCGACCTGGCCGTGAATTACACCTTGCTTATTGCTCATACGAAGCTTCACAAGAATAGTTTCCTGAAAATTGATATTTGATGCACTTTAATCGTTGTATTTACATGCAAAAAGGCAACCTAACGCTAGCCGCCTGCTTAGAAGCAATGTATTCATAAGCTGTTTAAAAAAAGCTACAAACTAGGTTGCAATCTGCATGAAGTACAAGGTTCATCTAGCAATCACTTACTCACTGAAACAAAGAGCCATTCCCTGTGAAGTTCCGCAAAGAAATGAACAAACTCCCGATAGGTATTTTCTCAAAAAATGAGCCGCTGCGGCTTTTGAAGCGAAAAACTGTTCCACTTCCTAACTCGAATTTCATACCTGTCTTATTGAACTCATTCGCATGTTCCCTTGCTCAGGGCAACCACCAGCTCTTTTTGTTCAGAGAGTAGTGCTATTGTTTAATGAATCCCTGAATGCTTACCACATTTATTCAGCGTTCCACAAACAAAATATAAACCCGGTAGATGTGACACGCACAGACAAAGCGAATTATATACCACGAATAACCTAAGCTGGGCTTATACTGCGAAGTGTCAGCTGAACACTTGGGGTTTCCCGACAGGAATTAGCCATTGCGATTGCCTACGGATTAATTTATTTACACTACACGTTTAAAAAAGTAAAGGCCCACCATGTAGACTGCGGTTCTCTTGATGTTAAAAGCCTCTGTAAGTGAACTCAATGTAGTATCTAAAAGTTCCATCAGGGGTCTGTGAGAACAAGCGTCCAAACAAGCAGACAGCACTGCGCATTTTCAAATGTGCACATTGTGTAGAGGCTCGTTACCAGGCACAGGTAGGCTAGCCATATGATTGATACAGGCCTATTTTATTCTGTGATTTGTTGTTGTTGTGTGTTGGGTTTTATGGCACATAGGCAGCTAAGGCCATCATGCGCCAAACTCAAGGTGTAGAATTGGCTTTCTGTAGAATGTTTACGAATATCAAAAAATGCCGATGGCGTAGATGACCTAAAAACATTGTGCTGCCTAGTAAAAGAAGAGAAGAAATTTGGAAATCGCTAATGGTAAAAGCCTTAAAGAAGGTCAGGCAGCCTTAGCGGCTATCCTTGGCTAGGCAAGGATCCTGAGGCTCCCAACCAATCAAATAAAAAGCCTCAGCCTACTTCTCAGGAATGAGAAAGTGGCTGAGGTGTATCATGTAATAAAGGGAACCAGTGGTTCAAAGTTTTTCGAGGACGCCCGCTGCTTTTAAAAAGCTAAAAACGGAGGGTATGTTAACAATGGCATTATCAGCTAAGAGCAATGATGGGTGAAAAGGAATGTATTCATGATAAAATTGAGTGAAGTACTTTTTTCTTAGTTTTTCTAGTTTCACACATGAGAATAGAATGTGGTTAACAGCAAGTTCTTCTCCGCATTCCTCGCAACCAGGTTTATCTTGTTTTGTTAGCAGGAAGTTGTGCGTGAGGTGCGTGTGGCCTATTCGCAGACGGCATAAAACCACTTCTTTAAAACGTTCCTGGTGCACACATGACTTAAATTCACCCAAAACTGGTTTTACAAAGTGCAGTTTATTATTCACTTCGCTGTTCCAACGGGACTGCCATTTTTGTCTTAATTTCTGTTGAACTAATTTCATGCAGTCATTAAAGGGTATATCTACTTTTTTTATTTCCTTGCCCCGAGCTTGAGCGGCACACAAATCTGCTCTCTCATTTCCTTTTATTCCGACGTGGCTCGGGCACCCAGCAGAGTTTAATGTTTTGTCCTCGAGCTGTTGCTGTTACAATGTTGTGTAGGATGTCCCCAAGTATGGGAGTGGTTGCGTTTCTAGAGTGGAGGGCTGTAAGTACACTTAAAGAGTCTGTGTAAATAATAGTGTTTTTGAGGTTCTCATTTAATATTTTTTTTGTTGCCACACATACTGCGTAACATTCTGCGCTGAAGATGGATGCGCACTGTGGAAGTCGCATTGCTGTCTCCGAATTTCCTCGCACCACTGCGCATTTATTCTGTGATTTAATTATCCCTCCGGCCGTATATATCCCACATAGCCCTGAGTGTTCCTGATGACAGCCACGCCTGTTGTCAAGAAAGCAATAATTGTGGTCATTATGCTGAACATGTCACTACTTCTGAGGCCACAGGAGAAAATATAAGAAACGCATTCAGAAGGAATTTTAGCCTATACGATCATCTTATTAGTTAAAACTCCCGCTGCACCCACTATATGACAAAAAAAGCTCCTGATAACCTGTGTTAGGCATCTCCCGTGCCAGATTCAGCCACTTCATCTCCCCAAATCATATAATCTCTTGACTGCATCCCTGTTCCTCGAATACAGTACGCTTCCTTCCTTTATCAAAATGATCATCGAATATATGATCTTTAAATCAGACGCCTTAGTCAAGTACATCGCCTTTTGTCGATTTCGGTAAGGATATCACTAATGGTGTAACCTGAGAGCGTTAAGGCTCCTTTCCTGCTGAGAACCCGGCATCGTCAGAGTTGTCGTTATCGTGTGCTGAGTTGAGGGCAATAATCAGGTGGCCCACCAGCTACATAGTTCACGCAACCTTGTGACGTAATCAAAACCTGGCCACCACTGCGGGTCGGAACCTGCCCACCGGAGAGTGAGCAAACTTCTCACCGTGGAAGGTGGCGTTTAACGATTGGTCGAGAGAGGTTGGTTGGCACGAGCATCTTGGGTGTCGCAGACCCCACCGATCGCTGTGTTTACAACGGACACCTGTCGGGCCATGTATTGTAAAGTAGAGAATAACAAATTACGTATGGATAGGAATGTAGGAAGAACATAGGCGACAGAGGAGCACTTTTGCGGGAGGAATCTAATTATATCACGTTGTAATCTCCTCTCAAGGGAAGGTAAGCGCTATGGGATGATGATAAAAAGAACAAATGTGTTTCCGAACCTATGCAGAAAGAAGGCTCCAGGCCATCGAAAGGACCGATTAATGCTATTGAGTAAAATCACGAAGCAGGAGCTGGAGTGCCGTCTTTTAGTGCTAGCGTTCTGTAGTGATAGTGGCATTACGGTAACATTATGGTTTACCATAGCCTCAGTTGGTTCACTTCGTTTTGTATATTGTGTATTTAGCCCTGTTCCTTTTTTTTTCTCGCATGCACTTTGTTCTGTTAATAGCCTTCTGCCATCGTACCCGTTCAATGTTTCTACGAAGGGTGATGTTCTAGTTCATATCTTTGTGTTTACATGAAATGTTTTCTGACTGTTTTTGTGAATTTATTCGTTTTGGTGTTGGTATTCCTAATTATTGTATTGTTTCGCTTTTTTGAATCATGTATTTTCTTGCAGCTAGCTTCTTTTTTTTGTAGGCATGCCTATGTATGCGTTAACCCCCTTTTTGTAAGAGTTTCATTTTATATCTATGTACCACTCCCCTCAATAATGCCCTGTGGGCCATGAGGGTATCAGAAATAAATAAATAAATTTGCGCCGTCAGCGTGGCGAGGCCGCCACCCTGTTGTTGCACTGCCAACCCGCGGCTGCGCCGCCACGCAGTCACGTGTAGGTCACATGGTGCAGAGCAGCTACCGGCGGCGCAGCGCCGTGTCTGATCACGTGGTTCATCACCTCGTTGGTCATGCAACCAGCCACGTGGCGCGGAGCAGCGGCTGCTGCCGGCGGCGCGGCGCTCCGGCGAATTAGAGCTGCCACAGCTGTGTGCATGCGCCCTGTCAAGTGGGATGACGATGAAGAAGAAACGCCCAGCGAAACGGAGCGGAGAAAGACTGACTTTGAATTTCAACTGAACAAGTTCTACACGGCCAGCTGTAGCTATCGCGTTACTCCACGTATAACCAGAGCTAAACCACCACAATTTTTTTATATCACTTTTCCTGTGAATTGTACAAATGGCTCTTATTATTAATTGCGCACTTGCTATGCCTTCTTACTTGGTGCTTGATATCTGTACTTCTAGTAAATTTGCCTATCAGTGCAGTGCACAAGCTGCATATTTACTTCGTTCACTGCCGATTATATAAGTAGAGCTTTTGCCTAACCTCTCTGTGAATGAATGTCTGGGCGCTATGACAAGGAGAGCCTTTTGTTGTTACCTTTTACTTAAACTTTATCGGCTAACTGCTACTGCCATTTCAATTTAAAACAGTTTGTGGGTTCCCCCAGCTGCAGACTATTTTTATTAAATTACTACTTTTTTTTCGCCCTCCTTTTTCATCCATGGTAGTTACATTCCAGCCTTCAAACACTGTATATATCTCATATGTAAGAATTTTGCTAGTGCTTCAGCTTTTTGGCATATTAACAAGTGTTCTCCCATCTCCTAAAGCATGACTTCCATGGATGTTAAAAGAGCCCCACTACAAAATTGGAACCTACCCCTTTGGGACCTCTGCCTCTGAGCAATGCCATGACATTTTGGACAAAGCTAGTGCTTCAGATTTTATACCTATTAACAAGTGTTCTCCCTTCTCCTAAAGCAGCACTTTCATGGATGTTAAAAGAGCCCCACTGCACGAATTGGAACCTAACCCTTTGGGACCTCTGCTTCTGATGAATATCATTACATTTCGGACAACAGTGAGAAGAGAAAGTGTTTGTTGCTGTATTGGAAAGACTAAATATTGCTTAAAAGTGTGAATATTATCATGGATGAAGAGAGACGCTGGTATTGTTGGAGTGTCTAGTTAAGTGACTATGGTCCAACAAGCGCCCTCCTACCACCTACACTATTAAATGGCACTCTCACAACCAGTCTGTAAATGTGCTTTATTAATTGTCCACTGCAACCCGTTCCATAAAAAGGTACATCAAGATTTTTTGATCATTTCAGACAGTTGGTAGTATGTGGAGGATTTTTAATATTTTGTGACTGTGAAACGTTTGCACGTCTGCGTTCTATAAAGTGCGAAATTGAGAGATGGCGTAAAAAGACAATAAATAGCCGCCGTTTAGTACTCGTAATTGGGCGTGTTAGTGCATATTCCGGAATACACAGTGGAAAAGTGCGCACACGGACATAGTGAGGCACACAGGATGTAGTGAGCGGTCGTCTCGTTCCCACACTACGTGCGTGTTCGTATTTTTGAGGTACCGTGGCTTTCCTGAATATGCGTGCACACTGTTTCCAGCAGCAGAAGGGCTCTCTTTATGACACGGACCTGAGGACAGGTTTTGCGCTCTACAGAGAGGCACATGTCTTAACAAATAGCGAAAGGAACAAACAAGAGTCAAGACCTAGGTACCGGAAAGCTTCTTGACCGGCTTGTATGATCTTCTCTGCAATACATTTTGCAATTGATTTTATCCTCATTCCCGAAGCAGGCAACAAGTCTTAGTTTCAAGACTTTTCTAACGCAGACACAGTTGCCTAGAGAGACATGCTGCCGGAATGACAGCATGCAGTGGGCAAGCAAGTTTGCATCAACATTTTGGGCGACTTCTATGTTCGGTTGCCAATGCACTGGCGGTCAGCTCATTTGTACCTACCAGACTCGCTTCTGTGCTGGCTTCAAGCTTTGTTTTCTGATGTTTATGCCAGTACTTTCCTTCAGAGAAACCGCGTATTATCTTTGCATATAGACCAAAGTATTGCACTAAAGTATTTGCTGAAAGCGAGGGCTCATCCTTGTCGAGCTTTATTTTTCTACTCTGGTCGCTCTTTCATTGAAGCATTGATATGCCAATTCGTTTTGCAGCCAATTTCTCGAACTACGCTTTCCCACCATATGTTAACATTATTTTGCTCATATCACTAGTATTTTTAATATACAATGTGATATTGCAAATTATTATTGCTAATTAGAGATTTGATAGTACAATTTGTTTGAGTAGTTGGACAACTGAAGAGCCGTCAGAATATAGCTGGCTGCACAGTATGTTTTAAAGTGCAATATCACTGCCCCTATTTTTCAAGGGTACAGATTTTGTGTGTCGGTTCAGTATACCGCAGCGCTACATGAATGACACGATTAGAAAAAACAGTCACAAGGCGTAGTGCTTACGCACCAAGAGCTCTGCATAGTTCGGTAAGAAATATGCAGACACCTGGCTAGAAGCAGTATCTCAGGGGAGGTGCTGAGAAAGGTACCTGCAAGGCAGATCGGAAAACAATTGTAATAGAGAAATTATAAATACTTGAGGAGAACTCTGCAAGTAAATTCGGTGCGTAAGAACACTTTCGTTTGCACTTCTCCCTTTTCTACTGATGGTCGGAGCTGCACGAACAACAATGTTTCATTGCCCAATTGGCTTCAGCACATATGTTGCACATGAATATTGCCGCGAAGCTTGCTTTTTGTATGGAACCTGCTGCTCTCGCTCACGGGGCGAAATTTTGGCTCAGTCACCCCCCGGCGCTGCTTCGCTTGGGGGATCTTCTTATCGCGGCAGGCACGCCGCATTATCAATTTTCTGGGACGCGAGACGCGACCAGAGTTATCTCGATTTTTCCTGGCCTCGCGCAAGTGTGCCTACTATGTTCTGGAACTTTCCTTGCCGCCTTTAAAATCGAGCACGGCTAAGAGCGGCCGGCATTCTGTTAGTCGACGACCGCCGAGCACGTTCGCTGCTATCGCCGCCGCTGAGTTTTCAGAGCTGTTCTTAGTGGGCGTAAGCCAGTCTATTAAAGTATTCTTTTACGAGCTGCTCTGTGCCTTCCTCAAGACCGGACCCCAGTCGGTGCTACGTGACCCCGGCGGAGTTCCCGTCACCACCTCGTGACATCTGGTGGAGGTGCTGGGTACATGCACCCAACCCAACCTGGAAGATCCACCGTAGAGAACGAGAGCCAAGAAGATCCCGAGGTACGACACAGCCGCCGTCTTCAAGGCCTGCAAGCTCAGCACGGATTACTACCGGATCCTACTCGACAACGACAACAAGCTCCAGCGCCCACCATGACCGAGCCAGCGACGTCCACCCCTGTCATGCTCCACCAGCCACGGGTGCCTCCAACCTTCCACGGCTACCCTGGCGACGACCCGGAAGATTGGATAGACAACTTTGAGCGCGTGGCTACATTTAACAGGTGGGAAGATGACATGAAGCTCCGCTATGTTTTCTTTTCCCTTGACGGTCCTGCAAGAACGTGGTACGAAAACCACGAGACTACCTTGAAGACCTGGAAATTATTCAAGTCTGAAGTCGTGAAGGCGTTTACCAACATTCTCCGGAAGGAAAAGGCGCAGATGCTGCTGGACTCACGGATGCAGCACCCAAATGAAACTGTCAGCATGTACGTCGAAGAAATGCAGCGTCTTTTCCGCCGAGCTGACCCGAATATGACGGAGGAGAAGAGAACCGGATATCTAATGCGGGGCGTAAAGGAGTCTCTTTTCGCTGGCCTCGTACGAAATCCGCCCAAGACTGTCGCCGAATTCGCCGAAGAAGCGTCAACGATTGAGAAGACCCTGGACGCCCGCACAAGGCAGTACAACCGACCACCGCAGGTCTGCTCCAGCTTTCCGGACACGACGACTACAACCAGCGACTTGCGGGAGATCATCCGTGAAATCGCCCGCGAAGAACTACGCCGGCTGCTGCCATCATCTTCACAACCTCAAGTAGCGAGCCTGACGGAAGTCGTCCGTGAAGAAGTGCGGCATGCGCTTGGCTCCCCTTCTGCGACGACTGAACCTCAAGCTCCAGCCATGTGTTACGTCGCTGCAGTACGCCAGCCCGCGCCTCGACGTGCCACCCCAAGCCCTATTCGACGTGAGCCAGCAGTGCTGGACCGCCGCCCTCCGAGCCCCGCCCACCCGACCTACGAACAACGTTCGGGCCCAAGGAAATGCGACACCTGGAGAACCCGTGACAACCGTCCGCTGTGCTTCCACTGCGGTGAACCCGGTCACGTCCTGCGTCACTGCCCGTTCCGACGCATCGGTCTTCGCTGATTCGCCGTTGACGCACCACGACCACGCTTCGGCCAACATCCACAAGAAATCGACGACTACCTGCGCCGCGACGAATACGTGTCGAGCCGATTTTCCCGCTCACCCTCGCCGCGAGCCTCGCGCTTCACGTCGCCCCGCCACAGCTACGCAGCGGCTGTGCGAGGAAGGTCCCCCAGCCCCCGTAGGGGAAACTGAAAACAGCAACCTTAGGAGGTGAGGTTGCTTCCCAGCAAAAAAACGAAGACCCTCCAACGACGAGAACTCACGGCGACGCCGCACCGACGACGACACGACGCAACTTAGAGACCCCCAGGCCACCGACATCGACAAGCCCCTGCAGCCGCAGTCGCAATCACCGACCAAGCCGTGACCCGACGCCGAAAGTTACGTGCAACGCAAGAGCAAGGACTTCCAATCTAGAGGTGACTGTCGACGGCCGAAACGTTACTGCTCTAATCGACACGGGAGCTGACTATTCCGTGCTGAGTGGTTCCTTCGCCGACCGGATCAAGAAAGTGACGACGACTTGGGATGGCCCGCAGATACGCACAGCAGGCGGACACCTCATCACGCCATCAGGAAGGTGCACTGCGAGACTGACTGTCAGCGGACACACATATCCGACAGTATTCGTCGTACTTCAGAAATGTTCCCGTGACGTCATTCTGGGGATGGACTTCTTGACACAGCACCGCGCAGTCATCGACCTCAAGTCCAAGTCCATCACGCTTTCGACGGACGAAGCTTTACCTCCGAAAACGACCCCAGAGCAGTCCAAGGCCCTCAGTGCTCTCGATGAAGAACTAACCATCCCACCCCGGTCCAGTGTCATCGTCCCCGTCTGTACAAGAAATTTCGAAGACGCAGAAGGCATCATCGAGGGAAACACGCAGTTGCTCTTAGACAGACGACTTGGCGTCGCAAGAGGCATCGCTCATTTGCGGCATGGAAAATCCGAAGTACTGGTCACGAACTTCAGCGAAGAATACCGACACCTCAACAGAGGCACTACAATTGCGTTCTTGGACGAAGCAACTGATTTACTGGACGCCTTCATCATCTCCGACGAACCTGCAAATGACAGCCTAAAGCAAGACCATGCTCCCACGTTCGCCATCAACCCAGCATTACCCCGGGACCGACAAGAGAAAATCATCCTTCTTCTTCAAAGTTACAGCGAATGTTTCGCCTCATCATCAAAGGTGCGACAAACGACGATAGCCAAACATCGAATTATAACCGACGAACACACCAGACCTCTCCGCCAAAGCCCTTACCGTGTGTCGCCGCGAGAACGACAGGCCATCCGGGACCAAGTAGAGGAAATGCTTCGCGACGACGTCATCCAACCTTCGAAGAGCCCATGGGCGGCACCGGTCGTCCTAGTGAGAAAGAAAGACGGTGCTCTTCGATTCTGCGTCGATTATCGGCGACTGAACAAGATTACGAAAAAAGACGTCTACCCCCTCCCGAGGATCGACGACACTCTGGACAGGCTCTGCCACGCCAAGTATTTCTCGTCGATAGATCTCAAGAGTGGATATTGGCAGATTGAAGTCGACGAAAGAGACCGGGAAAAGACTGCCTTCATCACACCGGACGGACTGTACGAGTTCAAAGTCATGCCATTTGGGCTTTGCTCCGCACCCGCAACTTTCCAAAGGGTAATGGACACAGTGTTGGCAGGCCTCAAATGGCAAACCTGTCTCGTCTATCTAGACGACGTTGTAGTCTTCGCAGCGAGCTTCGAGAACACCTCCGGAGGCTGAAGGCAGTACTCGACGCAATCAAGTTATCCGGACTTACCCTGAAGCCTGAAAAGTGCCGGTTTGCCTACCACGAACTATTGTTTCTCGGCCACATCATCAGCAAGGACGGCGTGCGCCCCGACCCGCAGAAGACAAGCCGCCATTGCCAATTTCCCGCAGCCTCATGACAAGAAGGCGGTCCGCAGATTTCTGGGATTGTGTGCTTATTACAGACGCTTTGTGAGGAATTTTTCGCGCGTCGCGGAACCTCTGACCAAGCTCTCCAAGGCAGACGTACCGTTCACATGGAATTCGGCACAAGCGGAAGCCTTCAAAGAACATCACCGTCTCCTGCAGTCTCCAGCGGTGCTAGGGCACTTTGACGAAAACGCCGAGACAGAAATCCATACCGACGCAAGCAGCTTTGGTCTAGGCGCCGTGCTCGTCTAGAAAAACGAAGTAGTCGAAAAAGCAATAGCATATGCAAGTCGTTCATTGTCGAAAGCAGAAGCGAACTATTCGACCACTGAAAAGGAGTGCCTTGCGATCGTCTGGGCTACATCGAAGTTCCGTCCCTACTTGTATGGACGCCCGTTAGAGGTTGTGAGCGACCACCATGCATTGTGCTGGCTGGCTAACTTGAAGGACCCCTCTGGCCGTCTCGCTCGATGGAGCTTGCGCCTCCAAGAATTCGACGTCACGGTGGTCTACAAGTCTGGGCGAAAGCACTCCGACGCTGACTGCCTGTCACGAGCCCCTGTCGACACGCCGCCAAAAGACGATGACGACGACGCTTTCCTTGGACTGCTAAGTTCCAGCGACTTCGCATGACAGCAGCAATCTGATCCTGACCTACAGCGCCTGTACGAGTATCTTGAGGGGAAGTCTCCTTCACCTCCTGCCCTCTTCAGGCGTGGACTATCGTCCTACTGTCTGCAACAGGGAATCGTCGTGAAGAAGAATTTCTCACCGAACAAGGCCGCCTACCTTCTCGTCGTCCCGAAGAGCCTTCGGGAGGAAATTCTGCAGGCTTCGCATGACGAACCAATGGCTGGCCACCTCGGGTTTACTCGCACCCTCCGCCGAATCCAAGAGAGATATTACTGGCCTCGTCTATCCTCCGACGTCGCGCACTACGTTAAGAGTTGTCGTGAATGCCAACGCCGGAAAACGCCACCGAAAAGACCAGCAGGGTTCCTGCAGCCGATTCGACTGCCATCAAGACCTTTCCAGGAGGTCGGTATGGACCTACTTGGCCCCTTCCCAACATCAACGACGGGCAACAAGTGGATTATTGTGGCGACCGATTATCTCACCAGGTACGCCGAAGCAAAGGCCCTCCCGAACGGCACAGCAGCAGAAGTCGCCAAATTCTTCGTCGAATCCATTCTTTTACGACACGGCGCCCCCGAAATACTGATAACAGACAGGGGGACAGCGTTCACAGCGGAGCTAACCCAGGCCATTCTGCAGCACAGCCATACAAGTCACCGGAGAACAACTGCGTACCATCCGCAGACAAACGGGCTTACAGAACGCCTCAACAAGACCATCGCCGATATGCTTTCTATGTACGTAGACGCAGAACACAAGACATGGGACGTCATTCTTCCCTATGTGGTGTTCGCCTACAACACCGCTGTGCAAGAGACCACCCAAATGACACCGTTTAGTCTCGTCCATGGAAGGGAGGCCACGACCACACTCGACGCCATGCTGCCCGACGTTACCGACGAAAGTAATCTCGACGTCGCCGCCTACCTGCAGCGCGCAGAACAAGCTCGACGACTTGCCCGTGAGAGAATACAAGACCAGCAGCGCACCGACGCCCGACGCTACAATCTTCGAAGACGCGCAGTGCAATACAAGCCAGGCGATAGAGTTTGGGTTTGGACGCCGATTCGCCGCCGCGGACTGAGTGAAAAACTTCTGCGCCGCTATTTCGGCCCGCACAGGATTCTTCGCAGACTGGGTAATCTGGACTATGAACTCGTCCCTGACGGAGTTACTGCATCCCAGAGACGCCGCACACGCTCAGAAGTTGTCCACGTCGCACGTCTGAAGCCTTACTATTCGCGCTAATGACTCTTTGTGCTTACATTATGAGTATTTATTTTGTATGCTCTGTATCTTTATGTCCGTTATCCCTGTTTTTAGGCATCGGGTCGATGCTTCTTGAGGGGGGAGTAATGCCGCGAAGCTTGCTTTTTGTATGGAACCTGCTACTCTCGCTCGCGGGGCGAACTTTTGGCTCAGTCACCCCCCGGCGCTGCTTCGCTTGGGGGATCTTCTTATCGCGGCAGGCACGCTGCATTATCAATTTTCTGGGACGCGAGACGCGACCAGAGTTATCTCGATTTTTCCTGGCCTCGCGCAAGTGTGCCTACTATGTTCTGGAACTTTCCTTGCCGCCTTTAAAATCGAGCACGGCTAAGAGCGGCCGGCATTCTGTTAGTCGACGACCGCCGAGCACGTTCGCTGCTATCGCCGCCGCTGAGTTTTCAGAGCTGTTCTTAGTGGGCGTAAGCCAGTCTATTAAAGTATTCTTTTACGAGCTGCTCTGTGCCTTCCTCAAGACCGGACCCCAGTCGGTGCTACGTGACCCCGGCGGAGTTCCCGTCACCACCTCGTGACAATATGTAACCTGCATTTTTCAGGCGCTTTAATACACACCGTTCGCCTCATCAAGCCACACACCAATCAAAAATGCATCAATCTGTGCAGTGGCGAGAAGGCATTGCCCATAAGAAAAAATTTATTCCATGCAAAACACAGATATCAATCCATAAATTGTCAGACTTGCACAAAACAATGTTCCGCTTTTCGTCAAAATATTTCGCTTCTAGTGTTCTGGCTTTAACCAAGCTATCATCGATTAAAAATGCTCGAAACAATGAGTAGTTATCTTAAAAGAGCACGAAGTAAGCAGCATGCCATTGTTCTTTCATTGTGTAGTCTACAAGAAGACGAGAACACAAATTTCGTGTAATTCCTAGAAAGACAAATAACGCAGTCACTTTATTAACACAAAGCATCCCTAAAATAAATAATAATCAAGAACAGTTGCTAGCCTAACAAAGTTCCTTTTTGAAATGCACCTAGAAGACACAGAACTTTGCAAGATAGAACTCATGTCAACGAAGTCAGTTTGAACAGCGACTGTAAACCATTATCGGAAGAATAACTAAAAGTAAATGATCTGACAAGATTTTTAAATGAAGACAGTATACGTGACATTACTTAACTGTTTCTAACCGTTGGTTCAAATAGTACAAATTATTAGAAAGATTTTGCGCAAGCTTCGTGAGTACCAACTTTTCTTGGCATTAATATTGCCTCCTTCAAACTTGTGACAAAGATAAGGAAGTCTATTTAGAATATGGCTTAGCGGGCAGTTCATATAAGTTCTCGAATAAAATCAGATAGTGAAGGGCGTCAAAAGAGGGAATTTACAGCGCAAAATTTAGTATGCTTCCTTTGGCAGCGTTCAGAAATGGGAACGGATATGTAGGCCTCCTTTATATAAATAATCTTGCCGTGTACAATCACGAAATGTTTATTCTCGTTCCATAGACGAATGCCTTCTTTCACACCATAATGCTCTCGAACCTTGGTCTGTAGATATGCTCAAGAAGTCATTTACTTAGTCTACTTGTAATACTAGAAGTGCAGTTCCAAGGTATTGGTCTGTTTGAGTTTGTTTTCGCCACCTTTCTTAATGATTAAGTGAAGCTTTCGCGTGCAGTAATCGGTTGTGAACTTCAAGCACATTTGGAAAATATTATTACCACAACAAAAACTTGGAAACAAAATTTTTAATACCTTTTTTATGTGCATTAGAATTGAAGAAATTATGTTTGGGGCTTCAGACTAGACATTTCAACGTCAGTAAATACATAGCTTCTTAAACTACCATTGAAAAAAGAAGAAATCAAAAGAAAAAATCGCGCATAAAGGTTAGTGCGAAGTTTCACTATTATATTACTGAGATCTCAAGAGATCTGTACATCACAACCGATTCAGCAGTACATGTATGAAAAATGATTTGTTGCAGTCATTCTTCTTTTTCTTGTTTGCTCCCCTTATTATACGTTAACTGCACGTCTTGAGAAGAACTACGGCGGTTCAGCAATGCTCAAGTAACAGGTTGTTTTTTTATACGTATAAAGTTTTACGCTACCCACCGTGAGTTGTCTGTTCAGTTTTCATGGCCTGCTGCGGAACTGTCGGCAGATGTCGTGACTTGAAGACTGTTACGAATAAATAAATAAGAGATTTGAAACAAATGAGAAAAAAATCACTATCTTGCTTTAGCAGCATGCAGAAGTAAAAAGTAACAATCTTTTCAAGCACAAACTATTATTATTATTTAATGTATTTCCAAAATGAGAAATATGCAATTTGGTGTATGACATCACTTTGAAAGAAAACTGATCACCCTGGCTTGAAGTGCGTAACTCGCATACACAATACCTGAAAAAGAGAGTATGCTGCCACAAAGAAAAAATTTCTCTAGCACCTGCCGAATTTTAAGTGTAAAACTAGCACGAGTAGCCTGTTTAAAATATTTTGATATGCCTCAGAGTCGCTCCTATCTGTAACAGCTTACTGAAGTGCTGTATGAAAGACACAAAGCTTCTTAATCCTTATTTATTTGCTACTAGTGTCACAGTCACTTGAATGAACTGAAACAGAGTAAAGAAAGGTGGGTGACGCACAGCACATAAGGAAGTGTTGTGTTGCGTTAGTGGCTCATAAGCCTCCAAGGCCATAATGCGCCGAGCTCGAAGTGTAGGAAAATTGTTTTCCGCAGAAATTTACAAATATGTAAAAAATGGGTGAATAGTGTTTAACGTCAGGCTGTGAGGGACGCCGTAGTGAAGGGCTTCAAATAGTTTAGACCACCTAATATTCTTTAACGTGCACAGTACACGGGTCGCTAACATTTCGCCTCCATAGAAATGAGACCACTGCGGCCGGGATCTAACTCTCCTCTCTCTGGTCTGCAGGCAAGCACCATAGCTACAAGCCGCTGTTCCGGCCTTATGCAGAAAATATCGACGACGTAGAGGGCCTAAAATTTAATTCTGTCTAGTTCCTAATGAAATAGGAAAAAATTTTATAAATGGCTAGTAGTGAAAGTTTTAAAGAAGGTCGGGTGACCTCAGCGGCCATTGTGGGCTGTTCAAGAATCGGGAAGCTCCCAATGAATAAATTAAAGGCGTTAGCTATTTTCTCTGGAATGATAAAGTAGACAATATAAATAGATCAGTCGAAGCTGTCGGTCATACTTTAAAGTTTATCGAAAAAAACGTGCTTCTCTTGAAAATTGGAAACCGAAGACGTGCCTCGAATTTCATAATCCCCTAAGAGCAATGTTGTTTGAAAAGGAATGCATTTATTATAAGTTATACCAGAGTGATTTTTTAGTTATTCTACTTTTGCATAGAAGAATAAAATGCGATTCTCTGGAACTAAACCTCGAGAATTTTCATAAACCGATTTCATTCGTTTTGTCAGCAGGAATGAGCTTAAAAGATTGTGTCCAAAGTGAAGTGGACATAAAGTTCCTGGTGCATGGAGGTGTTCCGTTCCCCAAGAACAGGCTTTACATAATGCAGCCTGCTTATTTCGTTATTACAAGTTGTCTGCCATTTTTTCTTAATGGTATTGTGCATCGAATTCATGCAGTCTCTATGCGGCATGCTGAATTTCTTGTTCTCAAGACAGGGAGCTAGTGCAACACATAGATCGGCTATATTATTTATTTTGACAAAAGTAGCGTACTCACACGCTGCCTTTTGTTTATTCATGAAGAGATTTTTTATTTTTCCGAACAGTTAGTAGTGATGAAATTTCCACTGGAGCCGCCGCGGTGGCTGAGTGGTTAAGGCGCTCTGCTGCTGACTCGACAAGCGAAGGTTCGATCCCGGCCGCGGCGGTCATACTTCGATGGAGGCGAAATTCTAGAGGCCCGTGTACTTTACGACCTCAGTGCAACTTAAAAGAACCCCATGTGGTCGAAATTCCCGGGACCCTTCACTACGGCGTCCCGCATAGTGTGAGTCGCATTGGAACGTTAAACACCGTTAACGATAAACCTTGGTAATTGAACCAGCGGGTGTATCTTAACGGAAAGTTAAAGGCCCTACTAACTATACATATCGTGCTTAGGACGTAACTAGCCCCACATGAAAAAATTGGCTCTGGTTTAGCTCTGGTTAATTCTGGAGTGACCCGATAGCTGCAGCTGGTCGAGTGGAACTCGCTCAGTCGAAATGCAATGCCGGCCTTTCGCCACTCCGTTTCGCTGGCGCTCCTTCATATTCGTCCCACTTGACACGGCTCATGCGCGCAGCTGTTGCAGCTGTTGCCCGCCGCACCGCCGGCAGCAGCAGCTGCTCCGCACCACGTGACCAACCCAAATGACCAACAGCGGGACCAACAGCCGCACTACGTGATCAACCCACGTGACCAGCCACGTGAACAAGGACGCAGAAACGGAGCTCAAGTGGTGTCACGCTGAAGGGTCATGAGTTGGCGCAGTGTAGCTGTCGCTGCAGAAGTGAGACCTGACAGGAATCTTTCTTTTTCCGCACTTTTTGGAGTGACATCTTATTTTGCTGCCATACTGAAACTGACGAGGAATCAGGATTGAATGCTAATAATGATGGCGGCAACGGTGAGCGGAAAAAAATCGGCGGTGGTGTACCTTTGGTTACACCTGGAGTGACGCGATATCTACAGCTGGCTGAGTGGAACTTGGTCACGTGACCAACGACGTGAAAGCGTGGCGGCGCAGCCACAGGGTGGCAGCGCCGCCAAGGCGCCGCCACGCTGAAGGCTCGAAATGCTACCATAATGTAGCTATCGCTACAAAACGTCGCGATAAGGTGTTTGCTGTGACGTGCACAATAGGCGAAATTGTATTTTTACCGCATTTGTCACAAAGCGCAAACGTTTTTAACAGAAGATGCATAATTAGCGATGCCACATGTCGCTTAATACGCGCAGCCAATAAGGAAGCCGGTCCAGGCCAAGAGGAAAAAATGAGACGAGTGCTTCCAAGTGCGCTAAATAAAAAAAAATGTCGAAAACCTATCTCCCCTTATAACTGGGAAGTTGAGTGCAGATGTGAAAATATGTGTACAGAATGTTTCTGCGGTGCTTTGAGGTGTGAAGAAAGGAGACTACAACGCGCAGCTACTGAGATTATCTTACAACAATGGCGCTCGAATGCAGACGAATGACCCTACAAACGAGAAAAAGCTTGCCTAAAAACGTTTCCTTAATACTGTATAAGTGCGTTAATACTGTTCTTTATTCCCTCGAGCGTTCAGGACAAGACTTGCCATGTCTGAAACCCGCGACACTTTTTAACACATAAAGACTTACCATGGCTTTTACCGAGGGTGATGCCAAATCGGGCTTCAGGTATATCCTTGACGGCAGCCTTGTCGACGCAGAATGTGTGTAACGCTAGTCAGAGGTGCGAATATGCAAACATCTGCTTCAATCTGTTGAGAGCGGAGCCAAGTCACAATTCGCAAACCAAAGTGAGCCACAAACTCAACCCAAGTTCACGATATTCTCAACTAAAGTCACTCTGAAGGCGTTCACCATGGCGTCTTCTCTTTCTCAATCGCACATTGAGAAACAGTGGAGGCAAAAACATAGTTGGCGCTCAGAGTATGAATTTAAAGAGGCGATTTTATAAATGATTGCACCGTATTTGTTTAAAGACAATCCAAGGCCCTAGTGTTAGACCGGAGATGGTCCATTCTGTGACGTGGCACAACAACACTCTGCTGGCACTGCTGGGCCTACGCAGCGTCTGCGGGCCCTCTCGCCAGCGTCTCCCCCCCCCCCCTTAATCCTTTGCAGCGTTTGCCAATCACTACAGATCAAAAAATTTGAAAATTGCCGCTTGGTGGTAAAGTGTTAGAAACAGTTAAGGGAAAAGCACACAGTTTTCTCTGGCCCGTGCTTATAAACCGCGGCGGTGTTTCGACCTGGCTCAAACGTCATTGCCCGTACGTTGTTTTTAAATCTCATGCATTTCCAACCTTGAGTGAAATTGGTGTTTATAAATATATGCGCTCGCTTTACCCGAGTTCGAGCCCGGTGAGGCGGAGTTTGAAAACAGACCAACGCCGCTAACCTCCCATCTCATGACATTAGCGTGTAGTGTTTTGCCATCCTCCGGCTATCCTGCTATTCACTTTCTGGCCACACCTTTCCCTCCCGAGCGGAGAGGAGGATTTCCTGTTTTCCACTTTGGAACCTGCCCACCATCACAGTTTGAAGCTGGATCTTCTTTGTACCCGCGGCTGACCGATAAAGGCCCATGTCGTACTTGATAGGTCTCTCACCAGTATGCGTGCGCATATGAAGACTAAGATTATAAGACGAAGCAGATGGGAAAGAACACTTGTCCTTCTGGAGGGGTCACTCATCACTGTATATGCGTTTGTGCTTAGTGAGTTTCAGATGAGCTGCTGCAGATGGGCACCTGCCATATTTGAAGGATCTTTAGCCAGTATGCGTGCGCTTGTGCTGAGATAGATCCAGAATGAGCTCCTGCAAAAGGGCGCAAGTTGCACCTGAAGGGCCTCTCACCAGTATGTGTGTCCATATGCACAATGAGAGTATAAGACCAAGCAGATGGGAAATCACACTTGTCCTTCTTGTCGGGTCACTCATCACTGTATGGGTTTGTGCTTAGTCAGTTTCAGATTAGCTGCCGGAGATGGGCACATGTCACATTTCAAGGCCAGTATGCGTGCGCTTGTGTTGATATAAATTCAGAATGAGCAGCTACAAAAGGGCACACGTCGCACTTGAAGGGTCTCTCACCAGTATGTGCTTCCATATGCACAATGAGATTATCAGACCAAGCACATGGGAAAGCACTGATATTACAAGACCAAGAAGATGGGAAATAAAGCTTGTACTTTTTGAAGGGCCTCTATTCACTGTGGGTGCATTTGTGCTTAGTTGAGCATATTTGAGCATATGGACACAGGTTAGCATACCAAGAGCTGAAAAAGTGCGCTTGTCCTGCTTGTCTCTCCAATATGTGTTTTCTTGAGCTGAGTTAAAGCTATAGACTGAGCAGCAAAAAACTGCAGAATTCACAAATGAACGGTTTCGCCATTATGCGTGCGCTTGTGGACAGTGAGATCAGAAGACATGGCTGGTGTATTTGAGGACTTGTGGCACTTGAAGGGTCTCTCCGCGCTGTGCCTGAACTCGTGGATTATAAAATTGCAGACTTACCAGCAGCAAAACCGCACAAGTCAATCTTGAAGGGTCTCTTGCAAGTGCGAGTGAGCGCAGATATAAACACGGATTTCATTTAAGAGATGCAGAGGCTGCAAAAGAGCACTTGTCATATTGTATAGCCGCTCGTCACTCTGCGCTTGCGCTTGCTGTGCTGAATATTCAGACTGAATAGCAGCAAAAGAGCACAAGTCACCCTAGAAGGGTCCCTCGTCAGAATGCCAGCGCATGTGGAGATTGAGAGATTGACGCGTAGTAGTTGCAAATGAGCACCGGAAATAATTGAGGGGTGCGTCTCTGTTGTGGCTGCGCTGGTGGCTTACTAAATTTGAATGCTTAGCAGCAGCAAAAGGGCATAATTCACACTTGTAGGGTTTCTCGCCAGTATGCCTGCGCATGTGTAAACGCAGACTAACAGGCCAGTAAGATGCAAAAGAGCAGTTGTCGCACTGGTACGGTCTCACGTCCGTTTTTGCAGGCTTCTCAGGAGTGGTAGGTTTAGACTCAGCAGCTGTGGAAGGGCGCATTTCGGATTTAAATGGTCGCTGTTCTCTATGGCACGGCATTGGGCTGCTATAGTCACGCTTCACAAGCGCCAGTGCATCTATCGGGCTTTCAAAGGGCTGTGCTCCCGTGTGACACTGCTCGTGTCTCCTAACATCGGCATAGTTCGCTGAACTGTATGGACATTGTTCGCACCTGAAGAGATCTCCTTTTCCCGGAGGTCTCCACCCCTGATAGCTACTGCTTTCCATCAAATAATTCGAGAACCAAGCCCCTTTGCTGGAATTCCGTTCGCTGCTCTTCCACGCTGGTCGTTGCCGCCAATGTGCCCGGAACCAAACTTGTGTGACGAAATTGAGGAAAGCACGTCGCTTCTGGAAATAAAGTTAGTATAATTAGCACGGTAAAACAATCGGTGTGTTTGTCTTTATTAATCCCACATCTAAATTTACATTCCAAGGCCCAATCGTGGCGGCTATTTGGCTCCAGGGAAACAATATTCGGACAGAGACTGATGCTAAGTTAACACAGAAAAAAAGGCAAATTGAGGAAGCACACTACGTCGACGACATCAAGAACTATAAGCAGTGTATTTATGCAGTCTTTCAAATTATGCCCGTTATGTGTGAACAGTGTTCGCAGAATTTTCAATTAGCCCCATGGAAAGTTGTATCCATATAATAACGAACTGTAGAACTATGTCTTTAACATTGGGCCGGAGCAGAACGCTGTAGAAGCTATGGTCTTTCGCCTCAACGATGATTATAATGCTAGAGCCTTCAACAGGCCTATCTGCAGAGAAATCTGAATTTTTGGGAAACACGTTTGCAAAGCGGGCATTTCTAAAGAGCACTGTTCCGATAAAATTGAAAATATTTGCCTGCTTCGCTTCATTGTTAAGCAAACGGTACATTATTCGATGAGGCATTTCCTGTTGACGAATGAAATTATTATTGCATGTAAGCCCATCCCAATGTCTATATGTTTAGCAGAAATCTCACAGCATGCCAGAAGGTCATCTATAGTGTGGCAATTAAACACAGCTGGTGCAATAAAAATGTGACGTACAATACCAACACTCAATGCAATGTGCAACCCATTGAAGTAATATACCGGAAAAAAAACGAATTAATGCTTTTGAAGAGCTGCAAATCTTGACGTTTACCCTAAACATTGAAAAAAAAAAAGAACTCAGCCGAGAAAAGCGATTCTCTTAAGCTAAAAGTAATGCGTCTCATCTTGAAGATATCCGGCTAAGTTCCAAAGCTCCCGAAGCCGCGCAACCCATTTCACATGACGGTATCCGCAAGTTCTGCGTTTAGGCCTCTGCAAAAAACCTGAAAAAAGTATATTCGATACCGGTACCCGATACAGGCGATAATTGTATTTCCGATACGGATAAAAGGTACAGATCTGAAATTGACTTCCAACACACACACTCGTTCGTGTATCGTCGATACTTTGATACCTCGATAATATCGCCAGTATATGTAAAGCAGGTAATATAATTACCTGGAAATGTTACCGTGGCATCAAGAATATTTAGTGTATTTTATATAATGCACGGTTTATCGCATCAGCTGTGAGCAAAAGGTGCTACTTAGCGCTGTTTCTTTGCGCCATTCGCTCTATCGGTGAAAATGGGTGCAAGCGTCCCCCTGCTCCTGACTTCCTCAGGGATGCGCTTAGGAAGCTACGGACACCCCTCTACGCAGCGCTGTGTTGCCCTTCACGGGATTCTCGCTTTTTTTAGAAGTTGTAATGTTGGACCGAATACATGGTTGTGTTGAAGTGATCACTTCCATAAGCAGCGTGGCAAAATATTTTTTTAGCTATCGTTTTTCAATCGTTGCTGTGAGCACATGACATTATAGAAGCTAACTTGAGAAATTTCTGACGCTTTCTTTTACTGCTTCATTAATTACCTGCCTCTGTCTTTACGTACGCTAAAAAGTTCATGCTCCGTACGTTTGGGACAACAAAATGGTTTTTTCCTCAGCACTGTGTTTATCTGCCGCCCGTCTGGGCATTGGCCGGTCGCTTAACTGCGGCACCAGTGCCTCAGAAAATGGTACCGTTACTGCCCGCTATCTATGAATGTGAATAGCAGAACGGCGGTTGCTGCGAAATGACATACAAGGAGGAGCACAGGCTGCTGAAGGGGCCCAATAATGCGTTCATGTCACATCCTTCATACAGATGTTAAGCATGGGGGTGGTGGAGGTGGTGGTGGTGGTGGTGGTGGTGTTAAAAACATTTATTAATTATAGAGAGAGGCGTTGGGGTCCGTGACCTGAAGGGTCACGCCCTTACAACCACTAGGTGGGGATGCTTAGTCAGGCACCCCATTGGCGGTTGCCGCAGCCCGGGCACGCTGCGTTAAGGCCCTTTGGGCCTGGAGGGTGCCGCAGCCGGACAGGGTCGCCGCCCAGTCCTCTCGGGTGGGGTTTGGGGTAGGGGGTAGGGATGGGTTCTGCTGGCAGGCCCACACCATGTGGTAGGTGTCCGACACCTCCCCACAGTGTGAGCACCGCCCGTCGAATTGAGGATTGAAATGCTTTAGAGTTGCCGGGCACAGCATCGTGTTAGTGAGCAGGTGCACGAGTACCCGCTCGTTGGCCTTCCCCAGCCCTTTGCAAGGAGTGGGAAGAGGTTGGTGGGTGGATTTGTAGTAATCGCATATTTCCTTAAAAGACTAAACCGGATTGAAATCGGAGTCCTAGTCATCATCGGGTCCCGAGGGAAACGCCCGGAGAGAGAGCGCGCGGGCGGCGGCGTCGGCTGCTTCGTTTCCGTGGAGGCCTTGGAGACCTGGAGCCCAAATAATAGATCGGTGCGCAGGATCGGAGTCTCGGCTACAATTTTGGTAGATGCGATAAGCCAGGGGAGTAGCCCACCCTTGCTCGACGTTTCGACAAGCCCCTCGCGAGTCGGTGATTATGTATTTGGAGGAGGAGTCGGAGGCTGCCAGGGCGATGGCGACCTCTTCTGCGTGAATTGCTGACTGGGCCTTGAAAGTAAGGGCGTCTACTGTTTTGCCCTCGTGGACGACCGCGGCCGTGTACCATCCCTTGGGGTCCGGGCCGGAGGCGTCCACGTAGAATACTCCTGGTTTATTCCCGAAATGGCGGTCCAAGGCTTCCGCCCGCGCCTGGCGCCTGCCATTATGGTCCTCTTTGGACATGTTGGTGGGGAGAGGCCGCACGTGGAGAGCGCGTCTCCAGTGTACGGGAAGGCGGCATCTCTCCTCTGTGAATTGGGTGTGCAGGATGTGAAGTCGGGCTAGAAGGCGGCGACCAGACCCTGTCTTTGTGAGACGAGTGTATTGGTTGGTGAGCTGGGCCTCCCGAAGCTCCCTGAAAGTGTTCACCATCCCCAGTCCCATGAGGTGGCTGGTAGAGGTAGAGAACGGCAGGTCCAGCGCGCGTTTCATGATTTTGCGGAGGATGACCTCGAGAGCATCCTCTTCCTGTTTCCGCAGGTGGAGGTAGGGAGTCGAATACAAGATTCGACTGGTCACGAATGCGTTCGCCAGCCGTAAGGCGTCTTTGCATCGTAACCCTCCGCGCTTGTTGGAAACCCGGCGGACCATGCGGCCCATCTGGTCCCCCACCTGCCGGAGCTTCGCGAGTGTTGTGTCGCAACGTCGCTGGTTGTGTATGAAGAGTCCGAGGACTCTGATTTCCTTGGATTCGTTAATGGGGCCGCTTTGCAGAGAGAGATTGATTTGTGTCGAGCATGTGCGCGAGGGGCGCAGATGCACGAATTCCGATTTCTGCGGGGAGAATTGCAGACCACAGTCCCGGGCATAGCGGTCCACTATGCTGGCGGCCGTTTGCAGGCTGGTCTCCATGTCCCCGAGGCATCCTTGCGTAGCCCAGAGGGTGATGTCGTCGGCGTACAGCGCGTGCTGGACCCCTTCGACGGCACCCAGCAGGGCAGGTAGGCACATCATGGCTATGTTGAATAGCAGAGGGGACAGCATCGCGCCTTGTGGAGTCCCCCTCGTGCCGAGCAGGAAAGGTCCATGCTCTTGGTCCTGTATTTTGATGTATGATAGTCTGTCCGTGAGAAATTGCTTCACGTAATTTAAGGTATTGCTGCCACAGTGAGTTTGACTCAAATGTGTGAGTATGACCTCGTGAGTTACATTGTCGAACGCTCCTTTCAGGTCGAGCGCGAGGACAATTTTGTCGTTTTGGGGGTATGTGATGAGGTTCAAGATTTCGCGGTCGAGTTGTAGCAGGACATCCTGTGCGGATCTGTGTGGGCGAAATCCAAACATGGTGTCCGCGAAGGTGTTGTGTTGTTCGAGGTATTCGGACAGCCGATCCCGTACCATCGTCTCCATCAATTTGCCCACACACGAGGTGAGAGAGATGGGGCGGAGGTTGTCCGTGTCGATTGGTTTCCCGGCCTTCGGGATGAAGGTGACAAGGGCCGTCTTCCAGTCTATGTGGAGGCGGGTTTCCCCCGTCCAGATCGCATTAATGTATTCTAGAAGGCACTGGTACGCTGAATCAGGAAGGTTCGCCAAAAGTTTGACGGTAACCTTGTCCCGGCCCGGTGCCCCTCTTCATTATGGCCAGACTGGCCCGCAGATCGTGAAGCTGGAAAGGCTTGTCCAACTCCGAGTTTTCCCTGCCTGCGTAGGAAAAGGCCGATGTGCGGCCGTCCTGAGTTGTGCGCAGGTAGCGATCCCGGAGTGCCTGTGCCAACTGCGTTGTATTTCCTTGAAATGAGTGCATGGCTTTGTGTAGTTGCTTGTGCGTTTCTGTGCGGGTCTGCGTTGGGTTGATGAGGACTCGGAAGAGCCGCCATGTGTTGCGGCTCGACATTTGCCTAGCTGCCGTGTTGCAGCGTTCCACCCAGTTGGAGTCAGCGAGTTGGGCCGCGTACTCTGCTGCCTGCCGGGTGAGGTCCGCAATGCGCGCTTTGAGCTTCTTGTTGTGTTTCTGGCGCTTCCAGCGGCGCGTAAGGCCGCGGCTCGCTTGCCAGAGGTGGAGGAGGTGGTTGTCCACGTCCGTGACTGCCTCTGTGAGCTGTATTTGCTTCTCGTGGGAGCGAAGGTGCGATATGACTAACTGGGACCAATTCGTGTAGCCTTGCTTTGTGATGTTCGTGTTGGCGTCGGATGGGAAATTTTGGCGAAAGGTGGTCCAATTGGGGATGTGTGCTTGTGTGGTGGGGCGCTTGAGGGGGCGTGTATAAACAGTGGTGTTGAGGATGCAGTGGTCGCTGCCGAGGGTTTCCTTGGTGTTAATCCAGTCAGCGTGTCTTATGTTGCGAGTGAAGGTGAGGTCCGGGCATGTGTCTCGGGTCACCGAGTTGCCTGCGCGCGTAGGAAATGCAGGGTCAGTGTGGAGGGTGAGCCCCAGTGTGGACGCCAACTCCGCCAGCATGCGTCCGCGCAATTCCTCCTTACGATAGCCCCATAGCTGGCTAGGGGCGTTGAAGTCGCCCACAATCAGAAGGGGGTCGCGATCCGCCTCTTTAAGTGCACGGCTAAAGAGGTCCGCGAAGGTCACTCGCTTCAGTTTCGGGGAGCAGTATACATTAAGTACGTGTAGGGGTGGAGGCGGCCGGCCTTCCCGCCCTCCCTCATCCATCATAAAAGTTTGCATAAGAAAACCGTGCTAAATCCAAATTTCTGTCCACACATGTCTGAAAAATACTTCCACTCCCTTGCCACCACACTCCCAAGTTCCTCCTCCGGATGTGCCCTTATAAATGTGCCCTGAGGTGAAGTGCGCCCCAAGGATTTATGGCGGATATGATACCAACGGGAAAGAGGGAAGTTTATAGAGGCGTCGAGTTGAGGATCCTAGCGGTGTAGTTAAGAAACACAATCTTTACGAATGCACCTTAACAACTGTGGCTGGTTGCAGCGCTTGCTTCTCTAGAGGGAAAGAATGTGGACTCGAAGCCACTTCAGGGACCGATTTTCGCAACGGCATTACACCCTTAAGAAAGAGCTTAAGTGTCCCGTGAAGTTTTTAGTGCAGTGTTGCTTTTAGTGGCTTTTCTCGCATTTAACAGTTGTGTGCTCCTTTCTTGCTTCATTTGCCTGTTTGGTCATCTGAAGCCTGTTCACCGTGTTGGGGGTAGCTTGCCAGGTTCAAAAGAAGAGAGTCATAGATCTTACTATGGTCCGACACGCGAGCATATCTCACGTCCTGCTCTAATTAGTGTACAATGTGAAGGAAGAGAGCAAGTTCGTACTGAATGCTCAAAAGCGCCTGGAAGATGGAAATGAGACACGCCTGAGGAGTTTTTCAATGACGCACTCATGCTCCCTATACCTAGACGAAACTCCTTCCTGACAATGAGGCACTTTATTTCAGCTCACATTCTAAGCGGGTGTAGGACTGAGAACCTGTGGCCCAAAAACAACTAACATTGCTAAACTGAACAAGAGCACACGACAAGACTGGCAAAGAGCATTAATCTGGACGCGCACCCAGACTTGACTCTGGCATGGATTCAAAAAACAGAGCGGGTGGTGATATTGAGCGAAAAATTTGGGTAGAAATCATTTTATACTGCATAATGCAGTCCAAAAGAAAACGTACGTTAAAACTGACCGCCTGGGATGCTTTAGGAACCAGAGCGTGGACCGAGAGAAAGAGGAAAAAAGTCTGCAAAATTGTTCGGGAAACTCAAGGCAGATATAACCGGTGTGACAAATAGTTTAGGCTACGGCAAACAATACGGAAGTCGAAAGATAATATTAAAACAGCACTAAGCAACAAGGACCAAGAACAAAGGAAAAACATTTTACGTGTGTGCTGGGTCTCTTCCGCTGTGTGTGTTCCCTTTGCTTTTTTGCTTGTTGCTTAGCGCTGTTCGAATATTATGGTGCATTTCCAACGCACTCAGTCTGCCATTCCTCTGAAGTCGACCTATAGTTGCTCCCCACGTGGGAGGCGAGAAGAGGGCTGACCCGAAGGTGGCGTCTACAAAAAAGATAAAGGGCAAACTAAAACTGAGGATAACACCAATAACGACTGAGCTAGAGCTGTATGCTGCGTAGCTAACAAACGAACTGTAATCGAGAGAGCGATAAAATACACGCATTAATGGCGACAGCCCCACACCGGCTCTTGTCATAGGGCTCACATAAGGAACCATAACAAAACCGGAGACCTGCAAGGCGGTTTCTAAACTACTGCACAAGGAGACGCACGAGAGAGAAGCGATCATTCGCGTACTTGAAGACAGATACAGAGAGAAGGGCCGTAGGCAGCAGTACCCGAGCTAACAGTATGCGACAGAGGGGACAGTAATGAATGAAGACACACAAAGGCACAGGAAACGCGTATCACAATGGAAAGTGTATCACGATGGAGTCTAGAGAACGGACCCACTCCCAGAGGGATGGCGATATGAGGAGATAAATTGCATCCCCAAGCCGGGCAAGCCGGGCAGCCTTCAGAATCTCATCGAACACGCAGTACTCAGTCGACTACGCGTTCGCCTCGAAAACAACGAACTTTTATCTCTTCAATGTTTGGCTTACAACGCAAAAGCCAAGCGGATGTAGGGAAAAGGCATTCCAAAATATCTGTCTAAGGCATGGCTTCTTAAAAAAAATTCCACACATTTTGCAATGCCAGCTTTTAACTAAAGTACTCTATACACTCGAATGACAAACAACAATTAACACAAATAATAATGACCAATTCAAAACGTTTACGTACATGATTGGGCAGTGTGATCTACATACGAAATAGTAAGAAGACTTAAAAAAATAGCTGGTTACGAACAAATCGTTCAAACAGTCTATCTGAGATTACTACATCGTGGTGAATAGCTCGAGGTAGGTATGTAAAACTCGGGGAATTATAGACGCCAGCTGTTTATGGCCGTAATATGGCCGGGACTTAGAAGGGTGGAATGAATTACATCGAAAGTTACAAATTTGCGGGGTGTCAAGAGAGACTTCTTCGAAAATTTCTCTGCTTTGTTTTATTCGGTTTCTTATGTATATAGAAAGCTTCTTACGATACAGTTTTTTGTCAGTTCCAAGTAACCTAACTTGAAGAAGAAACTGCTTCTGTGTTTTGACTGAGAGCGAGATTGGATATTGCACGCATAGCTCTTTTTCTGAGGAAATTAATTTTGCTATACTAGTCAGTGTTTATCTGCCCCACACAGGGCACAATATCACAACAAGCAAAACAAAATGCTTGCTTCCCGAAGGCATCACTCTAATGCAGGCATACTTCTGTAATTTAAACTGTGTGCCATTAAACACCCTGCAAAGACAATGACTAAAGCAGTACTCACAGTAGACTTCAACGGATAATTTGATAATGCGACTCATGAGGCCTGGCCGCAACAAGCTGAGGAAATTGTTCGTGAGAGCTTTGCTATCCTTGAGAACAGCCACACTAACCAACACGATCAACCTGACAGGAAAAGGGACGCCGCGGGGTTCGGATAAATGGCTCCAGATAGCGATGTTGGGGTTTTCGTCAAGACTGGATGAAATTTCTGTGAGGCGCGCCCTATATGCGGACGATGTACTGATATGATCAGCGAAACGGTTGGACCACCACACGCAACAAAATATACAAGAAGTTATTTAAGAAACGCTGAGAAGTAAAACGCAATGCAGACAAATACATGCGCTGCGGAGAAATCGGAACTGTGATAAAAATACGAACAAGAGCCGTGAAGAACAAACCCGGAAAAGGGCTGAAATCGAGCAGTATGCCTCTGCCGAATAAGGAAATGCTAAAAGTATTCGGCTTAAACCTCCTTCAGATGGACAACCAAACCGATTTTGCTACCCCTCAAATAATTACCTGTTACTTCAAGCAGACAAGGTGGCCTCTTAGAAAAAAAAAACCGTACGAACTGTGCTAGAATTCCTGATCAGGTGAAAACCACACCATGCTGGCCAGTAGCGTTGCTGCCCTAACACGAATGTACAGCCTCAATGTGTCGATAATATTTTCATACAAATCTTCGTTTATATGTTTAGCCTCGAAAACATCAACCCAGCAACTGCACCATTACGTTTTGCACAATGGAGCAGAACTAACCAAGGTCAGAAGGATAAGCCAAATAAAATGCCTCCAAAGCATCTGGACGGGTATGACTTACAGGGAGCTTAGAATACATTGAAGCAGAAGACCCATTCCATGACTGAGCACAGAAATACTCATCGAGATTGAATGCGAAAATAAGTGCCGTTACAACACGAAAGAACACGCCCCCTAATTACACAGAATCGCAGATAAGCCACGCCGAAGCTCTTCAGACGGTACAGAAATAACAAGGAATTGCTGTGCGCAGAAGCAGCTAAGTATCAGGAGAAAAAAATTAGGGGGACAATCTCCACCTGAAGGGCATCACACGATAGCCATAATGAGTCATTTCAGTGGCCTGGTTTCCTTTTTTGCCCATAATTTTGTAGGCGCTGGGAATGGCGTGTACCTAATTTTTGCCGAGTTATTGTCTTCTTTTGCACAAGAGAGAGAAGCCCCCCTTCCCCCCCCCCCTCTTTAACTATGTCGAACCAAGGTTCCTCAAAGGTTAAGGGGTAACGACACCGGCTTACGGCCTAAGGAGCAGTGGTTCGAATCCCGCTTCCCCATTTTTCCTTTCAACGAAATTGGGTGTCAGAATTTGCCCGCGCTAGATCACGTGGTTTTGATGCAATAACTAGGTTGATCAATCGCGATGTTCTCGAACGCCAATTCCGATGCCGACATCTTCGCTTAACGGCCCCTTTGAATCCGTAGAACCATAAAACCAGCGGTCACCATTGCATATGACACTATCGAAATAAGGGGGCCCGGTACTCAGAAAAAACAGAGTGATGATGAAGCCGTGGTGAAAAAAACGAGTAGTCTTACATCGCGCACTCTACAAAGAGCTGTAATGAGCTTGAAGCGCACGCGATAAAGAGCTCACTTCCGCCCACAAAGATTCGAAGAACCAGCCACCGGCGATAGGAAAGGCCCAGCTCGCCGACCATCTGCGAACAGAATCACCACTGCCCACAACCGCGCTTTATTGTATCTTAAAAAAAAACTTCCAAGGTAAAACGTAAAAAGCAATGTCAGCAATACCGCTGTTCAAACAAAAACTTGTGCTTGGCTGCGGTAATTCCAGGTAAATCTCGTTGAATCACGCGCCACAACGCGATAAAGCCGCATGACGGCGTTAATGTGCCACCAAACATTCCGAACCATTTTGGAAGCTTAAGCAGTTGACTGAAATACCCAGCCACTTTCTTTGTTCACTTGGCGGTCTGAGCTTCCGCCAGAAGCAGATATAAATTCATTCCGAATTGGCATCGCTCGAGAAAGTGTTGCCTGGGCGAGAGCTGACGGTTTAGTTTCTAATACGAAACACTGCACATTTCAGGCACCGTCGGCTTCGTCTACCTGGGCTGAATTGCTCCAGGGTGCTTCTTGAGGTAATTGCCATTGTAGGTGAAGGCTCCTTGCCTACATTCAGAAAACATGCGGCTAACACAGTCGTCAGCACGTCTGTCTGGATGTTTTGAACGCCGCCTTGTCAAACAAAGGCAGGGTAATATTTCAACAGGTATGCAGCCCTAAACACAATGCTTGGGTTGGAACGAAGCAAGAGTAACGCACAATTTGCTCTGACGAGCGGCATCGCTCATTTTGTCCACTTATCTACTCACGCACTGTTCCTGTCGCGGTTCATTTTCTGCCCTTCAGCATCAGCAATAGATGAACTGAGTGAAGGTTTCCGTTGATTCCGCAGCCCACTACTCCAGCGCTCTAGGAAGGTGTGCTGATGACTGTAAGACACAGGCAGGAGCGCGCGACGCTTCTCGCGATGTATGAGCATAAGTACGCGAGAGGAGGGTTGCGTAAAAGAGCAGATCTACTTACTTTGGCTCTCTTCAGGTATGGCTCGTAGGTGTGGAAATCCAGCTACGTCGTTCAATGCACCGTGGGCTTGCTCAGCGGGCTAGAACTTTGTGAGTACTCTGCCTCTGCAGCAGCTAGACAGCGTAGCAAGCGCAAAAAAGTAAACTATGTGAATGCTGCACCCAGTACGGCCGGTCTGACGACCATTCCCACGCTCTCTGGATGGATGGATAAGGCATAACCTTATAATCGGGCGGTGGTTCAAGCCACCGAGCCATGACTTGTGAAATTTTATTCTTGTCTTGATTTTAGCCACCGATCAGATAACCTTCGCAGATATCCTCTTAACTTTTGGTGTGGCGCCATCATGCGGCACCAGCAAAAAACAACACGCACAAGTAAACAAAACCAGGGCAAATGTGATATTAACGCAGCAGTGTTAGAGCGTACGTTGGGAGGAAAAACCATGCCAGTGGTCAAAGCAATTCAAGATTGGCGGCGAGGATTGTAACGTCAAACCTTGCTGTGTGGATAGAAAGCTATAAAGGTTGAGGTAAATTGTGATGATGAGGTCGTAGCATGACTGAAATGTCAGTGTGACGTATATGAAATAAAGTAAATTATTCCGTGTTAAAGAAATCTGGGATAATGAGTTGGGAATAGTAGCCATGACCCTTGCGTTGGCAGTCAGACTGGCTGGCCCGGGGCCATTGAGACAGGTTGGTTTGTTACCACGTGGCCTAGTATGGATACTGTTATAGTCTAATCAGTGTGAACAGAAAGTGGTACCAATTCAGAAAAAGTAGCAAAAATTACAACATATACTTGAGACTGCCTTTGCGCATTGATTGCGAAAGCATTGCCTCCAAATGAATTCTGCTGCGATGCTCATTGAAGATTCCCCCCTTCCTAATGAAACGACTGCTTATTAGCGTACGCACGTAACAAAGCGCATACACTAGGTTCACAGTTATTCAGTTAAAGGAACGCCGTTCTTTGGTCGATGGGTTGCGTGAGCGTCTCGAAATCTGGAGGTCCTTAGCTCGAGTCCCGGTACCTTCTGAGGAATTTTTATTTTTTCTCATTTGCTGTAGACATCAAAATCTTATGGTGTAGTGCTGGCGTCATTAAGAGCATAGTGACATCACTGAGGAATGACGGTGCAATCGACGGTGAGGGATTCATTAATAACGATTCACACTTTTACGTCATACCCGTAAGGCGGAGCTTATGTGTCCCAATAATTATTCTTTTCAAGTTCACATAAAAAATAGAGAAGTAATATGCAGAAGTCACCAGAAGTAACACCAAGAGAAAGGAAAGCATCTATTATATGAAACATGCAACAAATACTGACCCAAAAACGAAAAATAAATGTGGATTGGCGTAGCAAACCCAGGAGATACAAAACAAAAGCTGTCGGCACTCATTGTGTTTGTTGACGTTGGCATTGACAACTTTCTAGGAGCCGATGATTTTGAGGAAAGGAAGGGCCATTCGCTATGCTCGTAGCGGCTATGCCGCCGCGGAGGATATAAGCTGCGGAGTGGCCGCTCGCCTTGGGACAAGGCGCAGTGGAAGGATAGGACGCGGCTGGTGGCCGCGTGTATTGCAAGCGGCATCTTCAGAGCCTGCGGGAAGCTGCCTCTACCGACCCCGAAGTAATTGCGCGGCGTAAAGCTGCCCGTCCACGTAAGAATCAAGCGCCGAGAACTAAGCGCATGTCGGAGACTCCTGAGACACGTGAGGAACGTCTCGCCAAGCGTCTGCACCTTCCGCCAGCCGCGTCTTCTTCCATTGCGCCTTCTCCCAAGCCGAGCGGCTGCTCCGCGGCTTATGTCACCGCCGCGGCGCAGCCGCTGAGGATAGCGCATGCGCAGTGAGGCGCACAACTAAGTGCTGACGTCATGCGCGGCACTCCGCGGAGACCGGCAAGGCAACTGCGTGTGAAGAGCACCTGCGACTCGGCACAGCTGGTTACCATGGTTACGGCGCATGCGTAGAAGTGACCAGCGCGGACCGTCTGAAGTGCGCTGCTGACTAGCCTAGCGTAACTTTTGCTACAAAAATGGAGGGGCCGCTTGAACTCCATCTTGAAGGCCATTAGGCGATGACATAATGGTATGATTTTCGTATATGCAGAAGGTCATTCTCCTCTTTACATTCATAGATTCCTGACAGTCATCATACCCCTGCGGCATAGTGGTGCAGCGGTTAAGCAATGCGCCACTGCCCTGCGATTGCAGGTGCTCCCGAGAGGTGCCTTGGGCAGCCGAGGTTGCTCTTCCGGAGCGACCAACCATTTATTTTCTGCCACCTGCCACGGTGGGCAGTTTTCCGCCTATCTGGAGGTCAGTTTTTGATGACGCCGCAAGGTCACGTGACCTAAGTGGCCGAATCACCTCTTAGGTTGCTCTCTAGTGAGCACCTGCCAGAAGCATGCTCCTAATTTTTCGCTCACAACGCCGACGCCGACAACACCACCACCGGATTGTCTCGTGAACGGAGGCTTCAACGCCATCGCGCTAAGAGCCAACTGTCCGGTGTCGCTCCGGTCGCTCCGTAGCTTTGACATTCGGCTCGTCATCCCACAGTCCCTGGATGAAGTCCGGACCACGGCGGCCGCATTTCAATGAAAAGCTTGCTGATATAAACTGCACGGGCGGCGCGATTCTTTCCATAGTGGTGCCTGTCGGGAGCAAGGCTTATGAAAGGCTGCCGAACACTTCTCCCTCTGATGTACTTACACGGATCGGCAACATTAAATTAAACATGAGACAGAAGCGCGTGTCTTCAGGCTTTTGCGAACCTGGAAACAATCGGCAGCGAACAAGCTTGTTCAGCAAGCACGGCCGGCAGCGCTTTCTGCGCATGCTCCTAGTGCCGCCGATTCTCGCCGGTTCGCAGCGGCAGCGCTTCGGGACTTCCTTAATGGCGCTACCTGTACTGCCCGACGCCGACAGCGTGCGCTTGTGTTGGTGACGTTGCGGCGGGTGAAACTCCGCGCACACGGCAACGGACGTCGTCCGGTTTTCAAGCTGATCGGCGGATAAAAAATCTGTAAACTCAATTGCTCTAACCATGCAACACATACCCTTATGAACAATACTGCAAACTTTCTGCTTTCCTGCGAGTTATGATCCATCACATGACTTGCGCATACGCTAGTCGTGCATGCTGCGCATATTTCCTGCGATGGGTCACGTGGCATCTGTGAGTAGTAGAAGCAGCATTGTTACATACGCTCTTCCATGTCATAGGATCTCTGAAGTCGTGATGTGCAGTTATCCAGGCTCTCGCTGCCACAACAGACGGATAAGCGCACACAGCAAAGCGAAATGCCTCAGATCTTGATGCTTCACTGTGTGATACACTAGTGCCTCTCGGGCCAGGCACATATCCCACATGCACTCTTTTTCTGTCGTGTGTGTATTCTTGTGGTGACCTATTATCTAAGACCTTGGCGCTGTAAAATTACACTTACTGCACTTTTGCTACGTGTGCCTAAAACGAGGTACAGAAATTCCCACTTCATTACCCAAAGTTACAGAGGCACTCCGATAAGCATCGGCTATCCATACTAACACAGCTCCCTGCCTTCTTCCTCTCCTGCTTGTCATTGCAGCTTCATATGGTACGTGCATGAAAACCATTCGTCATGAGTGCCATCCGCTATAACTAACTGTTCTGTCTCCTGCCTTCTTTCTTCTGGTTTATGGTTTATGAGGGATTGAACGTCCCAAAGCGACTCAGGCTATGAGTGACGCCGTAGTTAAGGGCTCCGGAAATTTCGACCACCTAGGGTTCTTTTACGTGCACTGACATCGCACAGCACATGGGCCTCTTGAATTTCGCCTCCATCGAAATTCGACCGCCGCGGCCGGGATCGAACCCGCGTCTTTCGGGCCGGCAGCCGAGCGCCATAACCACTCAGCCACCGCGGCGGCTCCTTCTTTTTCAGTATGGTTGTCCTCCTAATGCAGATTTCTAAGTAAGACTCCGTAGTTACTAAGATTTCCTCACCCGTACCGAATTACTAAAACACCCCAACAGGATTACTCGTGTCGCAGCACACAGGCTGTTGTCGAAATTTTCATTATCTCTTGAGTGAACGTGCCGGCACTTCTTTTCATCTGTTTTGTTTAGCGCCTCCGCAAAGGCCACACATCGCGTTCTTTGCTACGCAAGAAACAATCGGGAGCTTTGGAACAGCAATCAGTGTACGTGTGAACTGATAGATGAGCTTGCATAAGGCCTATGGATCAATTTTTAGGGGCTTATGGAGATCTTCAGAGATAATTCGCGCGAAGCTGGCATCATTAGCTGCAGATCTCAAAATGCGCTCCCAAGTTATCGAAGCATGCAAGGAGGAATGAAGGTTCTCGCATATGTGTTTGAAATTTTTTTAGTATTAAAAAAATCCCACTTATGCTCAATTCACATTTCGCATTTTTTCATGCTTTTATAAATACCTGGCTTGCGTGTCACCGTATCTGCACAGTTTATATTATATATAGATAAATGCAGGCAATTTCTTGCTCAATTTGCCTAAATGCAGCGATGCCCAATCTGATGTTGTTAATTCCTCCATAAATTTGAATGCATTCTTCAATATCTAAAATTATGCTCAGCACAAAATGAAAGCACACTCGCGTTCTGGCGCGCTACTCGCTTGAAGTCAGCGGTGCTTTGGTACATGTACAACGAAAAACTACTAGTCAATTATGGTTCACTGCTTTGACAAGTACTCATGTTGTCTACTTAGCAGACTACATAAAATGATTCGTTCATATATTATCTGAAAACAAAATAAATTCGTTTAGTTTATGGGGGTTTAACGTCCCGAAGCGACTCAACCTATGAAGGGCGCCGTAGTGAAGGGGTCCGGAAATTTGGACTACCTGGAGTTGTTTAACGTGCACTGACTTCTCGCAGTACACGTGCTTCTAAAGTTTTGCCGTGATCGAATTGCGAACGCCGTGGCCGGGAACGAACCCGCGTCTTTCGGTAGAATAGCCGAGCGCCATAATCACTGAGCCACCGCGGTGGCTAAAAAAATAATATGTTTCATATTATTTTATTGTGTGAATGAAAAAGATATCAAGCCACTGGGTAGGGCTTCTCTGTTGAGCTTTTTCATTTTCTTCAGGAAACGTGGCGCCGCATGGTTTCTTCCTAACGCCAGTCTTCCTGATCGCTTTTCAGGGGCAGAACTCCTACGTAGAAGCAAAGAGAAATCCTTGTGGGGCAATCATCATGATCATCATGATCATCATCATCACCTTTGCTGAAGCGCCTCACGACGTCAGTCCTGCGTATCCCCAAGTGGGAGTCCTCGATATATTCACGGCGGGAGAATACCCGCCAGTAATTTCAGGTCAGATTTCCTGAGCTGTAACAAGAGTACATTTAAGCGATAATCTTTTCCTGTTTGGTGGACGTCATCAAACAACGACACACTATTAGTAATAAGTTTCTTTTTAAAATTGCGCATGTGTCAGTTTCACGTGTTTCGAAGCATGGGAAAAATCAGGCCGTCACGAGCCCCGCGCCGATCGCGTGACAAGAAGAAGAAGGAGTCTCTGACAAACAGCACACGTTCACAGGGCAAATTTCTTTATTACGAGGTCGAAAATACTAAATGGATTCCGCCGGGAAGCCAGCTGCAACTTCCCTGAAGAGCCCCAACCGTACACGCTTATCGGCGACGAAGAAATCCGTCGCGGGTAGCTCGAAAATCAGCCAACGGAAGAAGGCCAAGTCCAAGCTGTCCCGGCCTACCAAGCCCCGTCCACTAACAGCCGTACACCGTGAACCGGGTGAGTGTAGCATGGAGCAGATTCGACCGTTTCGCAATCCTGCAGGTTTAGCACACAGAGGAGTAATCTATATTTTTACTTAACATATGATTCTTGCGACTGGAGTTACTGGGGTGTTGGGCCCAATTTAGAGCTTATTTCGTCTGTTTATTCAAAAAACCGTTGTCATTAGCCGGCGGTGGCTTGTGTTTAATGACGGCAGTTTTCGAGTTTGCAGACAAATATCATAGCCGTCTGAAGGCATCATTGCAAACGAACAGTTCTCAGCATGAAGTGTTAGGCCGTTTGGAGCGCCGGGTCTCACAAAAAGAGGTTTTTATTCAGCCCACTAGCCTCTTGACAGAGAAGAGCTAAAGTCTAATTACAACCGTCGGTATAGTCTTCTCGGTCTCATTGAATACTCGTGGTTTATACGGTCTGTAAAGGACACTACAAGCTGCCAGGAATTCCGAAATCTGCCAGGAATTCCGGCAGGGGTGGAGCCCATAGCTGTGTTGCATTCCACCTGCTCCCTTATGAGCACGAAATCTCTGAGGCCCACTATAGACCATGCAGGGCATTACGAAGGAATGCTACACGAAAGAAACATCGACGAAAGAGATTAACTCAGAGCCCGTTTCAAACTTCACGTAGAATAAGTCGCGAGAGCAACGGTGAGCTACGCTGGTGACTTCGCCGTGGAACGTGCAGGGTGCATATACTTTCTAAGCAGTACCATTAATAATCATACAGCAAGAACGCCTTTTAAATGACATTCATTCTGTAAGATGGAGTGTCAGACTGCGGCAGCGGTTGTTCTAGGTTAGCACGCAGAGAAAAGTATATTCGTGGCGGTACAGCATGGAAGGCTTAGTAGGCAGCTGCTAGGCACTCCATCAGCCTTTCATGCATTCAACGAAACTGCAATAGTGTGACCATTTTTCCAGCTTGATCGACGAAATAAAAACGTTGCTGCATATAAGACCAAACTTGTTCAGCCTTTTTCCAGTGAAACACCGGCAGAGTTCTCTTATTTAAAAAGTCTATACATTCAATTAAAACTAATTTGACTGTTTTCAAAGTCTATTTTCTTTATAGAATTATAGAATGCTGTCCCTTTTCGGGAGGAGCTCTTTATTTACACGCTTCTTTTCGCAGCCACCGGTGCATGGAAAGAGGCCTCACCGAGTCCAGTTCTCCCGGTTGCGGGAGCGGACGCTTCGAAGAGTTCGGGGTCAGGGCTGGGGCGCGGCTCAACTTCAGAACAGACATTTGTCCCAACATCGGCACCTGTGGCTGAACATCCCGCGGCTGAGCAGAGTCCTAGAAAGACTCACGTGAGATCTACCTTCTTTTTTGCTTAAGTTTGTAATCATCTGCAGTCTGCACCGAGAGTTGACGAAGAATTTTATTACAACATAAAAGAATGGAACTTAGAAAAGTTGAGACAACAACGCTGACTCCTGACAACTTGTGCCTTAACCTGTCTGTGGGTTGTTTTTTTATGTTTTGCGTTGCAATGTTTTGTCATGGATCACGAATTAGTCCTTACCTTGAGCTGTGTTACGGAGAGTTGGGCATCGGTGCTTTCATTTTATAGACATCAAATTTTTTGGGGGAAGAATGCGGACGCTACTCAGTTTATGTAGAATATGAATCGAACATTTCAAAAGAATCCCAGTTCTTCGGGGACGTGTGACTGTGTTATTTCGCTTACTGTGCTACTTAAAAAAATTTCATCTCTCGTGCGTTGCGGTATGCTAAAGGCATATTGTAAAAAAAAAGGTTTTTTGAATTGATCTTTTAAAATGCAGAATAACTATAAGAATCCGAAAGCTGCTCATTCATTTCATCATGAGCATATGCCTGCGCCAAGGAACGAATCCAAAAAGTTCTCTCCATCTCCCATTGATTTTTCGGGACCAATTGAAGTTGACCCTGTCAGCAGACGACCGCGTTTTGATGACGGAGGATTGTTTAACTTACGAAGCTTATTCATTTAAGCAATGAAAGAAAATAACGATAATACAGGTACGCCCAATACTTTCTTTTGTCGAAAGCACATTCCTATTACGTAAAGACCGATTATCATGGATCTCTGAGGCCACGCTTTTTACCAATGCATTTTGTAGGGCCGTGCTGCTTTCTTTTTTCGGTTCGTGAGCAGGCCACCGCCACGGAGTACAGACCTTGCAAAGCCTGCTGATTTCTTACAGTTGATTAGCACAGCATAGAGAAATGCACATTGTCTCGCCATAAAAAAGAAAGAAGAGCGCTGTATGCTTGCAACGAAATTGCTACAAGTGCGGCTTGCTTATTACGATGGAAGGCTAATACAAGGTGCTCCTTCGCACAAGCAAACGCCGAGGACATTATCAGACCGTTCAGATTATCTATCCGAAGAGTTGTCGGCAGGTATAGCCTTTCGCTACAGCCTTGCGTGACATGAAACGCAAGTTCGGAGTGCCTGCTTGATTGTTTGACCAACGCTTATTGCTTTAAAGACATGCAACCGACTACTCTGATGGCAGACAGTATAGAAAGGTGGCAGTGTAAGAATGGTATTGTATTGATTATCTCCGACAAAGTGTTAGTATTCTGATGTCAGTAAATCACTATTCAGCATTCATAAGGAGTGAAGCCGGTCACTCCTGAAAGTATTTATTCATATTCCCCCTCCACCTATCCTCACCCCCACTCCTCTCACCACCGAGAAAGAGAACAGCCAGCCTCGTCCTCCGTGTTTTCACGATTTCGGTGCACCGCGCATCTCAATTTCGTCGTTCGTGCCTTCGGTCACTTGTGGTGGCCCGTTCTCCAGAAGATCCGGTGTTGGCGTCAGAGTTGTGAGCGAAATATAACGAGCATGTCTCTGCCTTGTGGTCCCAACAGAGTAACGTAGGAGGCAGGAGGTCTCGTAAATCACGTCATCTTGCGGCGCAATCACAACCTGACCACCGGATGCTGAGCAAACTGCACACGATGGCAGGTCTGAGATAAGAGAATGATTGGTCGCTCCCGAATAGCAACCTGGACTACAAAAGGCCAACCGCTGGGAACAACTGCCATCGTAGAACTGTGGCGCGCCGCTTAACCACTGCACCACTTTGCCAGGAGGGGTATCAGGACTCCCACGGATCTATGAATGTAAAGTAGAAAATGACCTTTTCATACATGGAAATTTACCCATTATGTTATCGCAACATTTGCCCCTATGGCGAAGCTTAAGTGTCCCCTCCAATATTTTTGTCTGTGCACTTTTCGTCCCACTAAAGCCCGATTCGCCTCTCGCAACCCATATTACGCCAGCGGACGCCAAATGCTAGAGACCATTAAGAAATGTTATATCGACACCTCTACACTTCAGCGCGTAGCACTAGTCGGATTATTGCATGCGCAAATAGCTCTGATGCCCTGTAAACGCCAGCTGTACACGCCAGCCGAGTAGGGATCACCAGTGGATGGACGCTTGGGGCTCGAGGTAAGAGGCAAACGGTGCACCATAACAGCGCACACGCAAAACAGGGGACATGTCTCCATGCCATCTCGTAATCAGTCTGTCAAATTGATCCGTCGTTCATACAAGTGATCGTTCCAGTGCAAAAAAATCGGTAAGTTTCCACAGATGGAAGCAGTTTCGTTGCAACATTTGCAATGTCCACTGCGCTTTTGTGCCAAAGATCTAAACTTTAAAAGGTCATTAAGGAGTGCTTTCGGTCTCGACGTCGCTGGTTCGACTGCAGACACTAGAATCAACTGTTGCGTTTTTATTCAAAATTTTCCAGCGATAACATGCGTGTTTTCTTTAGTTTATTGAATGTGCTGTGGCCGTATTTGTATTCACGGGGTGCTACAAATATTGCTGATTTTTTTTACGCTACATAATATTAAACAAGCGCGAAATAAGGAGGACCCTGTGTAGTTTGTATTCTCGTCTGCTTCTTACTTCGTGCGGGATTAATCAGTTGTAGCAATGAGCCAACCAGCCCAGACCAAAATCCTGTTTCTTATGGGTACTGGCTTTTATTTTGGGTTGTCTCCTATCCTGCTTTCTAAAATTTACTTCGAAAATACCGTTGTAAATTGGCTGCCTTGGCCTAATCATGCTATAACGAAGAAGAGTTTTTCGTCGCAAAAAATTCAAGATTTTTTATGCGCCACAGGTCAATTAGTTGAATTTTATTCAACGCACATCAACTGCCACAAAGCACCAATGGTCGACGTTTACTATGAACAAAACTGTAAGCATCCTCCGTGTTCCCATAAACGAGCGAATGCAATCGTCATTCATCGTTTCCAGCTGAAGATATTTAAATAATTTTGCTTTTCAGATTTCTGGTGTCTTCAAGTGCTAATCGGTACTTAAAATGAAAATAATAAATTCAGCGGCTGTGGCAATTGCAGTTATGTCAAGGTATTTAAATTTTAATGCCCAAAAAGCAGCATGTAGAGTGTGGGAGACAAAAAATCGCAATAATTACAAACTCTTGTTTCTTTAATGTGCACTAACATCGCACAGTACAGAGAGGCTTTTTGCATTTTTCTTGCATCAAAATGCAAATGGCGCAGCCAAATAACGGAGCCGTCACGGGTACATTTATTGCAACCAGGTACAAACATGCTTGTCTCGCAGGCAACACTCTTCAAGGGCACGACGACACCAGGATCGAACATCCTCAGGACCATCGTGCGGGGGCCGGCGAAATCCGAACACTCGAAAAAGGAGCCTAAAGGTGAACCTACCCGTATATAAACAGACTGGATGGCTACCAGAGATGCCATACACGGTTACTTTTCGTGCACCGGTGCGCCTCTTCCAACATCAATCCGTGCTGCCAGCTCTGTATGATTTACATTTGTTATGTTTCATTACTATGCCACTCTACAGTTTGCTTGTGTGATATGCATAGGAAGTTACAATGCTGAACATAAAAGAACTTATTCAAATACGCTGACTTTGGGCAGCCGCTGTTGAGATTACTAAACCGCTTACGTTACCTTGACATAATCTTGAGTAATTTTGTTAATATGTTCAGGCAAGATGTTGACCTTCAAGAAACGTGGTTTCAGACAAGAATGCCAAACATGAAGTGAGTAAAATATCGCAGAGAGGATGATTCTTAACTCTGCGTTCAGTGAACAACGCGAAAATAAGCACATCAGTATCATGTTCTCCTTGGGTGTGACAGCAGGTTTTTGGTCCCATATTCCAGATCCTGAAAGTGTCCACAAAACCATAGGAGTTTTCGAGTGCCCAGCGTAAGCCGGTGCCCGTGCGGTACTAGAGCTGGTGCCCAAAAACATGCCCACGCACACTCCGAGTTCTCTTATGTCAGGCACAGTGGCTCCGCCCATCGCTATGCAGGGTACCAAGAGAGTAGTTGTAATAATTTAAAACGTTCCAATGGCACGGATGAGACTAGTTTAACGTGGCAACATTTAGTCCCAGGATATCGGGAATACGTATGAGTGCAGTTTGCTTGATGAATGTGAAGGTTGTGCGCCTTGGAACATTTGCCATCATAACGAACTAGTACAGTACGGAAGAAAAGTCCCTGAACCACGTGTTTCTCAAACAAAGCTGATAGCTGTACTATTAGCTGGCGGTTAGAGACCAGATGGTGGACATTTTTAAAGAACGAAGTTTTGTTCTCTCATCTTCACAAGCCTGGCCTCCAGCCGCCGGCTAACATTAGAGCTATCGGCTTTGAGGAACACGTTTTCCAGATACTTTTGTATCCGACTGTACATATTAAGATTGATCGGGGTGACACATGCCGAGAAACGCATAGCCGACAGTGTTTCTGCAACGTTTCGGATATCCCCATCGCTAGGGGATTGAATTAAACAATTGCATGCTAATGCTACAGCGGAGCAGAGTGCTTAGGAGTTTCTCCATTTTGTTCCTTCTGTGCTTCCTTGAGGCTGCATACCTGAGTCTAAACACATATCATTAAGACCACATATCGTACGCCGGTTCACATTCCTATTGGATACATGAGAAGGGCACCATAAGCCCTGCTGAGTGCACGATTTTCGTAGGCTAAATTGAAGGTCGGGTCAGACCTGCTCGAAAAACACGTACATCCAGAGAAGATGAGAAGCACAATATAGAGCTTTGGTTGTCTTCTCTTTTTGGTGTTCGTCTTTTTCGAACTGATATACCAGAGTATGAGTGCTTACGAACTAGACAAGTTCGGCGTCCTTAAAGATGAATACAAAAGCGATTCGGCTGAGGGAATTCGTTAGAGTCATGAGTCTGAGGTGCTGTGTGCATAGCTCCACCAACGACAGCGACACCATTTTCCTTCTCAATGAACGCAGCGCCATGTCCAGCCAAGAACAGTGCACCCAGTACACCACCCGAGGCACCCTCTGTCCGCCCAGCACCCACCCCGTCGTCAACCCTGAGGGCCTTCGAAGGGGTCGTATCGTTTTTTGGGCTTAGGTCAAAGGTACGCGTTAACGACAAATAGTTGGCGTAAAACATTCCGTGCGCGTTGGTAACTAGACTCAAAGTTTATTTCCAGCCGCTGTTGTAAGGGCGAACAAAGAGAAGTTTCTTATTCGTTGCTGTCTTCTATAGCAGGCAGGCCGATCGAGGCTCGTACATCAGTTAGATAGTTCGGCCGGAACGGTGGTGTATGATGAGCAGGTTGTCCGGCGACGGCCAGCAAGGCGCCCATTTAATGCTCTTCACCCCAATGTAGCCACAGTGGCTAAAACGCCATTATCTGCTCTAGCAGGTGATCAGTAGTTCCGTCCATTAGCAGAACGAGCTGCCATGGTGTAGTCGTTGCGGCACTGGCTGTCGAAGCAAACAATGACAGGGAGTAATGGCAGAAATTACTAACTGCGGACCCGAAAGACGCGTGTTCGATCCCGGCTGCGGCAGTCGAATTTAGATGGAGGTGAAATTTTAGACGCCCGTGTACTGCACGATATCAATGCACGTTAAAGAATCCCTGGTGGTCGAAGTTTCTGGAGCCTTTCACTACGGCGTCCGTTATAGCCAGCGTCCATTTCCAATATTAAACCCCAATAGACCAAACCAAACTGAACAAGCTTGTTGGAATCATCGTGTCCTTTTTCTAGCTCTATAAATGAGGCCTAAGCGTACAATGTTGGCGCTTTTGCTACACTAGCATGTTTCATCACGTCGGGTCGACAATTTACTTGACCGTGAGGCATCAGCAGTGATAGGTCCTTTCACTGGACCACCTGTCTACCTGTCACCGTGGTCAGAACCTCACAGCAGCTCGTGGCAATCCGGCTCGATTGCATGTTCTAACTTTGAAGTTGCGTGACAGAAAAGTTGTAGGTTTGCGTGTGACTTTGTAGGTTTCAAGGAATTTTTTTGTTGGCTGCTTCAACTTTGTGGATGAAATCTCTACTACTCTCATAAGTTTTAAGTTATACCTGCAAGCCTCCCAAAAGTTACGTTGCATATGACTCCATGACTGCAGCGTTCGTGCTCTTGACAGAAGTACTCTGAGAACGCACTTCCACTATTGAACGCATTTACATGAAAAAAAAATGCTAAAGCCCCGGGGCTTTGTAGCTATATTTTTGCTTCATTTAAAAACTTTGCTATTCAATATCAACCTTAATATTGTCACAACAGCATATTTCATACAGCCCACAATATAGGTTTGACACAAAAACATGCCTAGTTCTGCAATTTTTTTTAGGAGAAGCCATTGATACATCTCCCCCCCCCCCAAAAAAAAGGACGCCGCTAAGACCTCCAGCAAATCCGACCCACCAAGGCTTAAATTTTTCTTTCTCAACCCTAAAAGGATAGTCATGTCAGGAGAACGGAAGAACAGCAACTCTCATTAGCAACAAAATGACAACCATAGCTCATAAGGAGTTTGAGGACCCACAGCTAGAACACATAATAACTGAAGTGATTCCCAAGAGACAAAGAAAAGCTAAAAGAACTTTTATGGTAAATTTGTACAGCCCACCTTAAAATAAAGGAAACTTCATTAAGCTTTTCGCGGAAGGAAAGAAACTTGCAGGGTAGAATACTCTAATAATAGCAGGGGATTTTAATGCGAAAAGCCCACAATGGGGCAGCAGGATCGAAAATAAAAAGGGGAGCGGCATCTGCACAGCAGTGGAAAACATAGGTTGCGAGTTACTCACAGATGAAAGTCAGCCTACTAGACAGGGTAATAGTGTAAGCGTGGACACATGTCCCGACCTAACCTATGTCAGGGGCGCTAAGCAAGTCGAATGGGAGAACCTGCAAAAAAATTTCGGCAGTGACCACTACATCATTAGGGTCAGCACAGAGGCAGAAAGCCTCAAAAGGAAGATCGGCAAGGCAAACCTAATTGACTGGGTGCCTTCCGCACCCACTGCAAACAACTTAAGGACGACATAACTTCGGCAGAAGATTGCAGCCAACAGCTTAGACAAATCAGGGATCTCTACACTAAAGAAGTGGATCGAACAGAACAAGCACCACAAGTGGACAAGGGACTCCTCAGGCTCTGGGAGGCACGGCGAGGCCTGACCAAGCGGTGGAAGCGCCAACAGCTGAACAGAAAGCTAAAGAAGAAGATAGCCGAAATCACCAGGCAAGCAGAGGAATATGCAACGTAGCTGGCAAGACAAGGGTGGCAGCAGTTTAGTACCTCGCTGAATGGCACACTCAGCACGGCTAGAACGTGGCAGATTCTCAGAACACTCATGGATCCTAGCAAAAGCTAGGCGGAAAGCAGCAAATCCATCCAAAGGCGAATTCATCAGTACGAAGGTACAGAAGAACAGCTGCTCCAGGCAGTACGAGAGAAATGCTACGGGAAGGACCAGGTAGACGGCTACCAAGGCGACTACCAAAGCGAAGAAAACCCAACCACGGACAGATCCATCACAAGAGAAGAGGTCGTTGAGGCCATAAGGGCAACAACGAAAAATACGGCAGCAGGGGAGGACAAGAATCATAACTCGTTAATCCGAAATTTAAGCGACGAAGCAATCAGCCAACTCATTCTATACCTAAACAAACAATAGGAAGAAGGGACGGTCACAGCGGAGTGGAAACATGCCGTAGTCATCATGATCCCCAAGCCCGGCAAGAAACTCCAAATTGAAAACCTCAGACCGATCTCACTAACATCATGCCTAGGCAAGCTGTACGAGAGAATAGTTACCCGACGAATACAAACGCATCTAGAAGACGGAGAATGGTACCCCAACACCATGTTCGGATTCAGGGCAAATTTATCAACCCAATACATCTTGCTACAACTAAAAGAAGAGGTACTCGAAACAATGCCAAAGAGCGGGGAGAACGTTGTCAGGGCCATCGATATTAAAGGGGCCTTTAACAACGTATCCAATGCCGCCATTATGGAAGGACGTAACACCACCAACTGCGGGAAGAAGGTCCATGACTACGTTAGAAGCTTCCTCACGGACAGAACAGCGACGGTGGGCCTAGGAGTGACACCTTTCAAACGCCATGCAAAGGCACTCCGCAAGGCTCAGTAATCTCGCCAATACTCTTTAACATAGCGATGGTCAACCTCGCCAAGAAACTCAGCCAAGTCCAGGGGATTAGTCATGCAATGTACGCAGACGATATCACCATCTGGACCACCCAAGGCTCACTGAGGGAGAAGCAGGAGGCGCTACAAGAGGCTGCCACCTGCATTGAAGAATACACGAAACAAAGAGGACTTAAACGCTCCGCGGGAAAATCTGAGCTCCTCAGAGTGGGTAGGTACCCTACGGATGCTCCACTGAGGGCCAGAACATCCCGGAACAAAAGATGATCAGAATCCTTGGCATGTGGCTGCAAAGAAGCCGGAAGTGCAGTCATTCACTCAGCCTGCTAAGCAAAGCGGCAGGACAAGTAGGCCAGATGATCAGCAGAGTACCGCACAAGAGGTATGGCATGAAGGAGGAGGACACACTCAGGCTAGTCAGTGGCCTAGTGGTCACCCGGGTAACATAATCATTACCGTACCATGTGACTATCAAAGCAGAGAAGGAGCAAGCGGAGACAATACTCCGGAAGGCATACAAAACAGCTCTTCATCTCCCAAGAAATACATCCAACGACAAGCTCATGCAACTCGGAATCAGCAATACCTTCGAAGAATTAAGAGAATGCCAGCTCAAGGCACAAATACGAATACTTAGCAACACAACGACTGGAAGGGCGCTCCTGACAAAGCTAGGTCGGGAAATAGAAAAGCCACAAAATAGCAGGGCCGCAATACCAGACCCGCTAAGAAAGAAGCTATGCATACAACCTATACCACGAAACATGGATCCAAACTTCCATGCTAACAGGAGACAGGTTAGGGCAGAATTTTATGAAAAGAACATGGGGAATCGGGACAACGCAGTCTACACTGATGCCTCCCTATACCCCCAAACACACAAAAATAGCGCGGTAGCAGTAGTTGTAAATTACCACGGAGAACACATCACAAGCCTCACAGCTGAAGTATCTAACATAACGGAGGCAGAGGAGATTGCTGTCGCCCTGGCAGCGAATGAAGGATATAGAACAAGGAGATCCCTTACCATCTTGACGGATTCACAAGAGGCGTGCCGGAACTATACTAGAGGCAGAATTAGCAGCACGGCACTCAAGATCCTCAGTAGAGCTCTGCTCCCTGAGGGTTGACCAATACACAACATAATCTGGATACCGAGTCACGCAGGGATCAGGGGCAACGAAGGGGCAGACAACCTAGCTCGAGGAATGACCAGCCGAGCAGGAACGTCATTAACCCCGGAGGGGCCCCAGATTAATTGCGGGGACAGCTATTTGGAATTATTAAACCTATATAAGGGGCTAAGATTCCAATACCCCCCAGCACATAAAGCATTATCCAAGGAGGAAGCCACAGGATGGCGAAGACTGCAAACAGGCTCCTACCCAAACTTATACATATTAAACGAGATGTTCCCCATACAGTATATCGCCAACTGTCCGTGGTGCGGAGCAAAACCAACACTATATCATGTCACATAGGAGTGCGGAAGAAATCAAGCATTCCACAAACACAAAACACCAAGTGCGGAGCAATGGCAGAGCCGGCTCACCAGCTGCGAGCTAGGGGTCCAAAGGGCCCTCATAGCACATGCAAGCGAGGTGGCCCGACTTAGTGCAGCCCTGGACTAGGGGCCCACCCACGGCCAAGGAGGACTCATGCTTCAAGACGAAGACTTCGTCCTCTACCGCTACTACTTCCTAAAGGAACCAATAAAGTTTTTTCATTATTCATTCTCATTGAACAAACTAGACGAAGCTAATAATTAACAGGCACGTTCACTTGTGTAAATTGGCAAAATAGTGAAGCGTATTACGTTTTCCTGAAGTTTACGCCGTTTCTTTTGCTTAAAAATGTTCGATTTGCGAGGTCTATCGCAGTGAAATATTCCTGTCAATTCGCCGTGCCGGTCGTCATTCCTTTTGTTGCAGTGGGCATGTCTTGTAGGAAACTTGCTGAGTAATTCGTCACTGGAAAGCAAAATATAAGCTAAACTTTAGGAAGTCCTAGCCACAGTTGTAAGTCAGCAAATAGGCTTCAGATTTTGATTGGTCATAAGAAATCATACTCATAATGTCACCGTCCGGTCTCAGCAAAGTTCATTTATTCGTCTAAATGTGGGCACGACTGAGCAGTATAGTGTCTGAGGCCAAAAATGCATAAAAATTTTCTTTAGCGTGATGAAGGTGTGCGTAATCCGATTCACATTCTCCTAGAGCTCCTGAGGGTGGCGCAACGATCAGCTACTTCTCGCTTTAGACTTCCATTCAACAGCCGAATTTTAATGCTGCGTTGTGCCTGCAGTTTTTGTTTCAAAAATTCCGGCAAGAACAAAGAAACTCGGGTGCGAACGGTGTCAGGTTGCAAGAGGAACCCAAATATATGAACAAATACTGCAGCTACATTGTTTTCTTGTTAACACTGTTCGACTGCCTTTATTTTTATCTACTACAAAAATTTGCACTCTACCTTGCCGTCGCAGTAATCATGAAATGTTCCGCTGGGAAGGCATAGATCATTATACGGTGGTCGATGAATTGTACATCTGCATACGGCTACTGGCATGTTCCTCTGAGGGCTGGACGTGCCACTCTTTCGCCCGCTTTTGTATTTCAGCTAGACAGCGCACATTGACTCCTTGGCTGCCTTCGCGAATATCAGTCAGAACACGTAGCTTGATGAGCGGTGGTAACGGCCGAGTGGTCGTACGCGTAGACGCACCGTCTCAGTCCTTTCGTTTCCGACAACAGATGGCGCTGGTGGAAAAGCTGTTGCAAAAATTGCTTTTCTACCGGAGTCAGGGCAAAACAACCAGGAAAATTATTCTCTGGCACTTCCGGCGATAAAAAAAACACTCCACCATATGTCGTGAAACTTTCATTGGCGGCGGCACTTCGAAACGCATGGAAGCTGCAGATTCAGTGGGTGCGTTCGCATTCTCGATGGCTACGCAGCATTTCGGCACGGTACTCCCCTCCCCCCCTTCCCCATCCCTCCCGACATTATGTCAGACAAGAGACCACAGCAAATCTATGAATGCCAAGCCGCGCATTGACCTTCTTTGCAATGCATATAGCGCGTTATCCATTCGTTCCCAAGGCGCCCCACTGGAAGAGACCTAATGGTATCTTAGAGCCAGACATGACTGGAAAATTCTGTAATTACGTTACAAGCTGCCAAGTTCAAGCGTGGTCTGATACGGAGCTTTCTAAACGTTTGCAACTGCACGACTCACTTTCTTAGGAAAACAATTTTGGAATGACAGGTTGCGCAATATGCCCAAAACAGCGCTCTAGACAAAGGAAATTTCTGTAGTTAGCATTTAACACCCAAAATAAAAAAATAGGAAACAAGTGTATATACAATATAACAAGATGCATTCTTATTAAATTCGCGAACAATTTAGGCAAATGTCTTAAAAATGAAACTTGGCGCAAGCAAACGTCTTACCTTTTGATGATATTCGGGAGAAAACTCGGAAGCAACGTCACGTGCCATTGCAGGCATGCGGCCCACAAGTGTACTGAGGAGGAAGTGGGCGCGGTAATAGCTAAAGAGGAGGATACCAGCTTTCGTGCAACGTTGTCCAACGCGTTTTTCTCGCAGGGAACTTCTCACGTTCCTACGCCGCAAGCGGAGCCTGCCGACAAGGAGGAAGATCCCTCAGTGTGCCTCCTTCCCGACGAAGAAATGAAAGAAGCCAAGGCCCTGTGGCAGAGCACCTGCAAGCTTCAAGACATAGTAAGGAACATCCTGTCAAGCTTGGACTAAATGGTGTCGTTTCAGCCCAGTTGGGGTTCAGTGGTGTCGTTTCCGTCCAGCTGGGGTTCAGTGGCGTCGTTTCCGTCTAGCTGGGATTCACTGGTGTCGTTGCAGTCTCCTGGGATTTGTCGCTATCATTTCTAGTCCTCCTTTGGTCATATGCGAGTAGACCTACTAGCCAATCGAGCTGTCTGTCAGCTCATACATATGAAAGAAAGGAGGAAATGTTCATTTCAGCGTATTAGTCGAAAGAACTCTGGATCAATGAGTCATTATAATCACGTAATGCTTCGAACATGAATTTGTTTCTAAACAAATTACAAGGCAAAGAGAAACAAGGGCCATATATCGTAATGTGTACTTCCCCCTACCTTCACAATAAATAACTAAAGGCAGGCCCTCGAATCATTCCGTTCTCCCCAAGGATCAGCCAGCCGTGGTGACCGCATTTCGATGGAGGCAAAATGCCATACGGTGCGTGTGCTGTGCCATCGTCAGGGTAAGTTAACAAAATTGTCTAAAGTAATTTGGAGCCCTTTAATATGGTTACGCCGCATAGCCCATGTACCCAATATTAAAGTACCACTTTAGTAAAAAAGGTTCATTGCTACAGCTCCCGGTTCAACACCCCTACGAAGAGAGTTCAGTCGAGCAAATTGTTCTTCAACGAACAAAAATGCAAAGAAAGACAGGTAGTCTTTAAATGAAGAGATTTCTCTCCTGTCAGTTCTGTGTATTAGTAGATTAGCGCTAAGTTTACGAATGAGTAAACTTGAGGTCAGGTCTCCTTGGTAAATGTGACTTCATCGGGTCTTTTGTTATTTTGCATTGGAAGTTAATGAAACAGATTGGCACACGAAATCTACTTTTGGTTGACTTCTTCAATGATTTTAAGCCAAAATCATCGTTCAAAAATGTGTCAGATGACCAGAGAGTGTAACGTAAAGGCTTGGCACAGTGCTCTTGAGGGAGCAGAATTCTGCCATGCCGTCTAATTTGCTTGCTAATAGGCTCATAAGAGGCACGCACGCACGCACGCACGCACGCACGCACACGCACACACACACACACACACACACACACACACACACACACACACACACACACACACACACACACACACACACACACACACACACACACACACACACACACACACACACACACACACACACACACACACACACACACACACACACACACCACACACACACACACACACACACACACACACACACACACACACACACACACACACACACACACACACACACACACACACACACACACACACACACACACACACACACACACACACACACACACACACACACACACACACACACACACACACACACACACACACACACACACACACACACACACACACACACACACACACACACACACACACACACACACACACACACACACACACACACACACACACACACACACACACACACACACACACACACACACACACACACACACACACACACACACACACACACACACACACACACACACACACACACACACACACACACACACACACACACACACACACACACACACACACACACACACACACACACACACACACACACACACACACACACACACACACACACACACACACACACACACACACACACACACACACACACACACACACACACACACACACACACACACACACACACACACACACACACACACACACACACACACACACACACACACACACACACACACACACACACACACACACACACACACACACACACACACACACACACACACACACACACACACACACACACACACACACACACATTTTCTTTTGCGAGCGGACCACTTCTATAGGCGCCTACAAGAGTTTTCAAGGCACGAAGACAACAATAATATTCAAGTTGTTCCTACCCAGACTGGTCGGTTTAGATTGAGTTGTGCATTGCAAAGGTAAGACACGAAAGCGCACAACATGTTCGTTTAGTCGCAGCATGCTTAGTCAAGAAAAAAAAATAAAGCTTTCCCGAAATATTTCTGATTAGGAGTCTTGTGTGGGCGCAGCTGTGCTTGAGATTACGAGCTCTGTATTATGAGACCGTCTTCAGGCAGCCCCAAAAGCCCACGAAATATTGCACAGAAGACGTTACACGCGTAAGCAGCGTCTTTCGTGGTGTACCGTTCATTTATGAAATCACGCCGGTGATTTCAAAACAAAATCCAACCTCTAACTGGCACTGCAGCGCCCAAATATGATAATGTAAACGTCAGTGAGGGACATTTGTTTAATTAGTAGCTTAATTGTGAATTTATATAAAACTGCGCCCACCGTAGCTAATGCCAATAGTTTCGCCCTGAAAACACCATTTATTTACTTTCGAACGCCTTTTTCGCTAAAACACCCGAGATTCACCATCACTTAAACTTTCCTGTTATCACCAATAAAGGACTAAGAAAGCTTCATAAAGGAGCCTGTGAATTCTCCGCAATTATCCCAAGGATTATTTACTGATCGCCAATTAACCAGAGAGTAGCTGTCGATTAGATTTCACAGTTGACATATGACGGTTTTGCGGAGCTTGTTCTTTCTAGCTGTTTGAAAATGCCCTGAAAGACGTGAATCGGTAATTATTATGTTTTCATCACGACCGTAATCAGGAACCGTGATTCCACTGCTCGGACGCGCATATGCAGCATCGTGTATTTTTTCTCACTGTTTTGTTTGGTTTTATGGGTTTAACGTCCCAAAGCTTCTGGGGCTTAGGGACGTCGTAAAGACTGCTGGATAATTCCGGCCACCTGGAGTTCTTTAAAAAGCTCTGACATCTTGCAGCGCACGGAACTGCAGCATTTCGCCTCCACTGAAATGCGACCACCGCGGCTGGGTTAGAACACGGGTGTTCTGTGTCAGCAGCCGAGCACCATAACTACTTAACCACCGCGGCGGTTAGTTTGCACATTGTTTACCTGCAACTTGAAGCTGCTGATGTTTACGTTTCCAACGCTTAAAATGATTCCATAGATACTACCTGCTGTAACCGAGGAAGGTACACTTTTTGTCAAGACTGAAGAGAACAAGGGCTTTTCCTCTAAGCCATGTATTGTTGATAATCTACCACCCATGAAGTGTGAATTTCAGAGAGATGAAAACGATAGTTCCCATTAGTTTCAAGTGACTTAGACAGCTGGCGGTGAGTTCCTGGTCACACAGTGTGCCACACAAGCAATTACATTAGGCTTTACATATTATAAAAACTGTATTTGTGCCAGGTATCAAGTTGATGCCACATGTGTTGTCTATCCTCTCCGCAGATGGGGCCCACGACCCAGACGTCCCCTCACGGCTGGCAGTTTTACTTGAAGGCACACGGCGCCTGGTTGGCGTTCGCAGTCGGCGCAGGTCTATTTGTGGCGTTTATGCTGGGGCTGTCCATGTTCGCGCGTTACCGCAATGCCATTGTGACAGCGCAGAAGATCTGCCGAACCGAGGACTGCGTGATCCACGAACGACTCCTGCGCCAAAACATTAACGGCAGCGTGGACCCGTGCCAGGACTTCAGTGCTTACGCATGCTCGGCATGGAGCCCGTCCAAACAGTTTGTGAGCTACGCCGCGGCCACCACAAGTGACGCCATTGAAGCGTGGTTCAAGGCACGTGCATGAAGTCGATCTCTTATCTCTTTAAAGCGCATATTCTTGCAACTTGTAACGTTTTTGAGCGTCTCATAGGCTTTTTTTATCACTTAGCGTGTGACCATTGGAAAGCTATTGCCGGCTTGATATTCGACAAATTTCAATGAACGTTTTCGACAGAGAAGAAAATAAACAGGTTTAAACATCCGCAAATTGAGACGCAAAAATTCTTCAGCAATGCCGCGCGCAAATCTTAAGCATGATGTCACTTTCCCTGACACCGTACTTCACGAATCATCTCTCGCGCAATCCCATATCATGACCACTCCAGTAAGATTCTAACGGCTAAGACTGTAAAGCCGGGTCACAGTGATTGTTCAATCTATGCCCTTAAACAGCAGGTTCTTCTCTCCACTTTTAGGATACTCTCTACTCATTCAGACGAGCCTGATTATTGAAAAATAACCGGTTATCAATACTGAACTGAAGTGATTTTCATGTGTATATCATTGAGAAAAAACAAATTCTCGGCCAGAGCTCTGCCTGTCGCCTCGATCCCCGTTTCCATTCTCTTTTGTTTCCCTCTGGCGACTATCTCTCGTCTAAGATTTTTCGTTCCACAACCCCCCCCCCTCCGCTTCCCGTGTTTTGTTCCTCGTCGCCACTCCTGCAAACGGCACCATGTGCCTGTCAAGTTCTTGGAAGGCCCAGCTGTAACGTCAAGCATCTTCACTTGCAAACAGGCGGGCCTCGGTGGCAATGGCTGCGAGGGGATTCAGCGTCCCTTGCAAGGACGTCGCGCTCTCCTGCATCAAGCTCTTCCCACTTCCGCTATTCATATGTCCGGCTTCAGCTTTCCGACCCTCTCCCCACTTACAGCTGTACTGTGAGTAGTTGCGACCGCGTGTCTTGGTCCCCACGATCCAGACACACATACACACAAGCGCACATATTCGCCATGCGCTTTCCGTCCGCTCTCTGGCGCGGTTGAGATGTACGCACAATAAATGCCATTGGCCGTTGTTATACAAGTGAACCTTGATTTAGCTAAATACGGAGAGCGAATTACTTTCGGTGTCGCGGATTTCGCAGAGCCCGAATGCGCACAAAGCGCTGTAATCGGGCTTCAGTGTCTCGCAATCGCTCACACTAACCTCCTGGACGAGCTGTGCTAATTCTGGCAGACTGATATCTGGCGCGTATTAAAATGTGGCCAGGCAGTCTCGAAGGAAAGGGGAATAAAATATCTTAATGCGACATCAAACATGCACCGAGGTTAGTGCTTGAACTATAATGTTTGGGCATGCCCTTTGAAGGACAACCTGTACCAGTAAACGGAGCTAGCACCTTGAAAGAGATTGTGGCCATTTTCACGGCTATGTCCAGTTATCCTCCATTAAAAATAATTCAGCAAGCTGCAGGGTACCAATGTGGAACCCTAATCCTTGCGCCATTCGGTTTGTCACCGCTGCAGGGCTTCGAAACGCTCCTAAGCAAGGGATCCCAACTGAGAGTCGCAGGCAGGAAGGCGCTGGCCATGTACAGAGCCTGCATGGACGCAGAGCGTATGGGTTCCACTGATGACACCGGCATGGCGGACCTCAAGGAGTTCATGCGGGAGCGCCGCATCCCGTGGCCCGGAGAGCCCGATGCCAGAGCGAGTCCACTGGGCATCCTCCTGGACTTGGCGTTCAACTGGCAGATGCCTTTCTGGTTCCATGTGCAGGTGCTGTTTTCACAAATTGTGGCCTTCACAGCACGTGGCATTTGTTGGAGTGGTCCGTGGCTCACGTCGCCAAGGTCCACGTGGGCAGCGAGAGATGATGCATTTGTGGGAAACGGGGCAATTTCGAGCGCTGAGCGTTCTTTAAAGTGGGTTGCAAATAACACAAACGTTTATTGATTAGACTACTTAAATAGTGCCGCCGCGTCCGGGATACCATACAGTGACCTGGGATCCAGCAGCTCAATGTCAAGTCTGCTAATCTGCCGCAGCGTATGTGCTATTTAATTTGATGAATTGGTAAAATTAAACCTTACAGCAGACACCATGAAACGCAAGAGGAGCCTTTCGTCATGTAAGGTTTTCGCCAGACAACGGAAGAATTTTGGAATAAATGATGAACCACGACTGTGTGCCATTTCAGTGGCATGATTAGCTGTGTCAAGCATCCACGGACTCATTAGCAACTTGTAGTGGGGGTGGGGTTCGGCAAATAAAAAAGCTTATGCGAAGGAATATCTATTTACGAAATATTTTCGTTATCCACGAGTTTTTTTCTGTTTCGTGATCGAAAGTTAGAGAAATATGCAGTAAAAATTCAGGAAGGGACATTTTTTTAGTGCGCGGTGAGTGAAATTTTTAACCGAACCATGCTACTGAAGGTCCCGGCGCTGCCGCATTCGTATGTTACCGACGACGAAGAACCACCGTTTTAATAAAATGGTAGTTAGGGCTTGTTGGTTCCGGATATGAAAAGAAATAGCTCACCACAACTGTGCTGTCCTTTTCTTTGTTTTGTTGTGCTTCGCTGTGCATTCAAAAATTGTATCTTTGGCTGGATCCCAGGCCATATTTCTCTAACCAAAAGCAAATTCAAATGATGCGATAAGTGACGCAAACCACGCAATAAAATTCAAGGGCCCTTTCCTCAGCCTTCCCATTTTGCGCAATTGATAGCAGTCCTTACTTTGAGTTTTCTTATGACGGAATTCAGTGAATCCACAGACTTTCAGGAGTGCAAGAGAGCTCTCCATTTTTGTTTGCACAGTTGCCTTAAGTTCTAAAGGTTATTTTTCAATGAAACGTTGTCATTAAATTGTGCATGCTGTGGTTTAACTTAACATATCTCTGAGTATTGTGTGAAAAAAAAACTAATAGCTTTATTGCATACAACTCTGCTTTATGAAGCTGTCAAACTCTTTCTCGCTGACGACTTTTGCCATTGGGAGGCCTTTACGACGGTGTGAGCTGTGACTACTGTTTAACTAGTACAGCTAATCGAAACGTTTATACACTTCAGAAATCAAAATACCAACTTACATGTCTGCGCCATTTTGGTTTCAATTGCCGCGGCCCAAACTTAAAATCGCTCATATGCTGCAGGTGTGGCCGGATCATAGCGGAGACCGGAACGTGCTGATGCTTCGCTCGGGCAACTTCATGATGTTCTGGTCCAACTTCCACATGAGCCTGATGGCCGAACACGTCTACTACAACTACTACATGAGCTACTTCCAGGCCTTTGCTGGAGTTAACGAGTCGAAGCCTACTGAAAAAGAAGTCGCGAAGACGGCGGCAATGGAATCGGATATCCTCGGGCGCTTCATGGAGGTGCTGATTCGGAAAAACAAGGCAGGTGATTTAGAAATAATTGTGAACGCACGAAAAGGAAAGCTAGCGCCCAAGAAAAAATACCATGGACTCTTAATATTCTTATAGGCGGGTACTGAAAATGATGGAAAGGATTCCGAACATCAAACGTCTCGTATGTTCTTGGTTCTGAACAGAAAGAATATTTCCACACATATGCTGCGAAAACTATTGTGACATGAAAACAACAGAGAGCTATCTAAGCTAATTGCTCAAACTCTGAAGCCCCTAAAGCTAGGCATGCATGTAGTTATATGGCATGTAGTTGAATCTACGAAAAGTTTTTCTGGAGTTTCCATTGTTTTTCATGCAGGGTATGTGTCGAAAGCACTCATTTAATACGTCGTACACAGGGGTATTTCTAATTATGATTACGTACGCTTATTTCGGTATCGGCAACATCATACCACACTTGCAAAATAGAGAAATGTCACGCGACAGCAGTGCATCCTGACGCAGCTGCAGACTCGAAACCCCGAAGAACGATTCTTTCCTTGCCCCGACGGGCCTTTGCGCAGACTCCGGCTGAATTCCCTCTGTCGGAGATCGAACGCCTGACGCCGTGTATAAACTCCTCCGAGTGGTTGTCCGAGATCGGCTTGCACGTGGCGTTGTGGCCCGATTTCGGTGCTGGTGACCACGTCCTGGTCGAAGACACGGCGCTTCTCACGACGGTCGACCAGCTGTTCGCCAAGTACAGCCGAGGCGAGATGGCGCGGCACATCGCGTGGTTCTTCGTGCAGGTATTCAGTCACTTGAAATGAGTCAACAGTGCTGCAAAGTTTTCGGGTCCGCAGGCTTACGGGGAGTCAAAAGAGCTGATAGGAGGACACAGTCAAACTTGACGTCCACCTGGCGACATATCTGTTTGGACATAATTTTGCATGAGGTCTACAGATCGTTTTGCCTGAGGGATGGGGTATTTCTGTAAGTGAAAATGTAAAATAGTCACAACGACATGTATACCTCTAACGTTTTTTCTGCAAGCAGAACGGCGAAATGTTCTCTTCGCAAGTTGCAAAGCCCTTTTGGTGACATAGCCATTAGAAGCACGTACTCTTCTACCACCACCGCACTCGTGTTCGCAAGCCCTTCTAGACAATGATGGTGGTTATTTTGCATCAATAGGGAACATGCCAAGGGCACACTATTCGCATGCAGCGAAAATTGCGCACCAGATGGGCACATCATCGTATGAAATGCAAAATATCGCATGGTATGATTTCCTTACTGGTGTCTCTTTGTCGCATAAGTCCGGTGACATTGTGACTTTTCTATGTGATGACGTAAATTCATTCTTGACGGGGACAACAAGATATCGGGTAAACGGGGGGTTTCAACAGCTAGTGCTGTAAAGAGATTGAAACACAGAAGAGTGCAGCCGCAGAACCGGTTTTTGCCGCAGGTGTTCGCCCCACTTGGGAACATCGAATTGCTAAAGAACAAGTTCGGTGAATTCGATCGCGGCATCAGCAATCGGCCGGTCTTCTGTGCCACCGAGGTTGAGGCATCCTACGGCGTGCTGATCAGGTTGCTCTTCCTGGAAGCACACTTCACGACAAAGGTTAGCGTCATGATATTGTTTCTTAAGGCAGAGATGCTTAAAACCTGCAACCGTAATCACATTTGGATTGTGTAATCACCTGAGAGTATTTTTGCTGACCGATGACCACTTATATATGATGGTAGGCTGGAGTTTAGTGTTAAGAGAAAGAACCGGAAACGATCCGTAATCTCACTGGCTATATGAATCAGATATGCAAATGACTCTGGGAGCAGTGAGGGCTAATTTAGGCGATAAGAAAACTGTTTCTTGACAAGCTGCAATGTGCTTTACGCAATAAAGAACCTGCAAAAAGGAGTGTGTTTTAAATTCCACGGTTCCTATAAGGGGAGACGCGGGTTTTAACGTGAACATTTTTATTATTAATGATATCGTAATTCTATTAAATGTGCATATGTGTGTTTTCTTCTTGTTTTTAAAACATAATTAATTTTAGTATATTTCAAACACTTTGTAAACCTTCTAAAAGGCATCTTAGCATGAATGCATAAAACTCTGCGCTGACGAACATTCATAGCGCGCATTACTGTACAAATTTTGGCAGATCTTAGCTGATATGCCCTGTATTAAAATGGCAGCACAGTATATCATCGCATAATATGGTTTTCGATTCAAGCATGTTGAACACAAAATCTGTTTGCCATGCAAGCAACGATACTTCAAGCAAGAGTAAAAAACATTATCGGCTTTTTTTTCTTTTTCTTAAAACTTACCTTGGCACTCATAGTATTTTCCATCATTCATCCTGGATGCTAACATACGAGGTTTTCTTAGGCAGGAACTATAGGCTTGGTTGCGTCTATCGGTCATTTTCCTAAATAAAAGCTGTCACACCAGGACACTGTCAGCCGAAGAGCGCAGCTCTTGCACCTCTTAAAGTAACATGAAACCAGCTTTTGTTCTTGCATATGAATCGTTTGTTACAACCTGTTATGCCAATGAATTGTCAAAATACCACCGATCATTTACTGTCTTCTCATGTACTGCGCATCGTTTTTCATTTGTCACATACATTAGCTGCGCACTAAGTGGTTCCGGAGACATTGTTGAATATGTCTGAGAAGTAGTTTTATAGGAGAGAGGATGTCTTCAAGGTTATATTCTGTCATTTCTTGTTACGCTCATCAGTTGACGGGAGGAAAAATGAATGTAGCATACTTACTGCGCGTTTACTGCATTTTGAGTTGGTTCAGTAGCGATAACATTGAATATTTTTATAAATTCATAAATTTTTAAAGGCCCGCTCCATTGTGGACCGCACTCTGGAGGACATCACAGAATCGGCCAGGGAAAGGTTCGCCACAGTCGCCTTGGGTAGCAATTCGTCCAGCTCCAACACTTCCGCCGCCGCCAAGAGCAAGCTGGACAAGCTTCGCGTCTCTCTGTGGCCTCCCGACTCGCTGCTGAAGTGGCGTGCCCTCAGCGAGATGTACAGCAGCTTCGCTCCTGCACAGGAGTCGCTTGCCCGCTACTGGGTGCACAGCCACGAGCGCCTGAGGCAGCTCTCAGAGCAACCGCAATACGCTCAAGCGCTGGCGCAGCGAGCGAACTTCCTCATGCCATTGATCCGCTACGACTACCTCCGCAACGTTGTGTCCGTGTCCGTGGCGACGCTCCAAAGGCCACTGTTCTACCTCTACGGAACGCCCGCCATGACACACGGTGGCCTGGGGTTCACATTCGCCAAGGAGCTGGTCAAGGCTTTGGACAGCACGGGGCTCATGGTGAGCGGTGCTGTGCACAGGCTTTGCAGATCGGCGAATATATACGACCGAAATGTTTGCATAATGACCTTATAATAAGGGTATCCCAGGATATGTGAATATTACTGTCATAAAATAGGTGGCGTTCTGGGTTGAATTGCTTGCAAGATGGAGAAGCGCACCAGAAGATTGGATGCTAGAGTGAACACTTTGTACAGTGTAAAATTCCAAAATAGTGTCGACACATAGTTAAGCGCAAGGAATAATGTACCGTTTATAACGTAGTTTCGACCCCATGAATGTAAAACAAACTAGTCGACGCTTTTCGCTTCCTCTTCTGAACAACATCGGTCGGTTCCTGTTTTTCCTGCCAAACAATCTTTCAGTACCGTCAATGCAGGCCTGGCCGATATGTCACTCTCCATACAAATGTTGTGGCCTATAGCTCGGTCACTACTTTTACAAGAAACACTCATATGCTAACATATCGGACTGGGGGCATTTTCACGGATCCTGAGTAATTTCTGGAAGGCGTTAAATAAACTCCGCTGCAAATTCGTTATGTCTGGACCATTAAAATCCACTCGAAAGCAAATAAATTATTCACTGGCCTAATTAGCTCTGGTTACGCCTCAATATACAAGCGAAAAGCTTCAGTTATGCTTGCTATGACGTCATGGTTATGCTTCGTAGCTTAGCTTTGGCTTCATCATTTTTTCGCTCTTGTGCAGCCAACTCCCAAGCGAGTACTTCTCGATGGAGCGAATTTAGTTTCTCAGCTTCTCTGCGTAGTCTAGCAGCAGCCGCTCTCTCCTTCCCTTTTATGTGGACAGTGCACGCCTATTCTCTGGCAAGCGTATTATATAGCCTCCATGCGCATGCACATGACGCACATGTGCGCGGCTGCGCCGAAAGGTAAGGCGACGACGGCTGCGGAGCGGCGAGGAGCGACCACTTGCGCAGCGCGTGACGTCACTCGTTTTCGTGCATGCTCATAACTCACCAGTTCGGCGCGCGCGAAGCTCGACTCTGACCCTTATTGAAGCTTTTCGCTTCAAAAAAGTTCCCTCACCAGAAAGGTCTTACAGCTTCTTTGGAACGCCATATTTTTGGAGCTTCGAGGCAACATTGAAGAAATCGAACTCATCCTAAAGCACGTCTGGAATCATCCTGCAGGGCAGTTCTTTTTTCGCTTTATCGAATCAAACTTTCCGCTGTCGGGAACGAAGCACGCACATACTTCTCTGAGGCATGGCTACTGTAGCCGCTTTGTCAAGGGGAATGTTTTTGAAGTGAACTAAAGGCGGCACACGGCTTCCGACTTGCGCTCCTCGCCATCTATGATTGCAGGTGGATCCGTCTGGCCGCATCGACGATTCGTGGCTGCCGGCCGAGTGGCGCGAGCACACAGCGCTGAGGGCTCGCTGCCTTCCCTCCGGCGACGACATCTTCCCGGAGGTGCCCGCACTGCGCATCGCCCACGATGCGTTCCTGCGGCGGCGCCGTCGAGAGGCGGGTGGCACGCGCGTCTCCCTGCTTTGGTCCGACCAACAGGCACGCCCTACTTTTGCCGCTTTCAATGTGACAACCGCCAATTCAGGACTTTCTCGAGAGTTTGAAGTACCACCACCGGTTTATTCCGCCGTTAGTTAAACCTCTCGACCTTACTAATGGTGATCTGGAAATGAAATTTAAGGCCTTTGTAATCAGGGATTCTTATCGACATGTGTCAATAACTAGGCACTTAGAAAATTGTGCCCTTTGTAATAATATCGGGGTGGGCCCGGTCCCTGTAGCACCTGATATGCTAATGGGGAGGCTGGAAAGGGAGGAAGTGGATAGTGACTTTGTGGGGCATGACATACTCATAGTGTGCAGTTCATTTGTTTGGGAAGCAAGCAGAAGCTCATCTGGGGATGGAAGAGAGGCCGCGGAAATTGTCTGTGGCATGCCCAGACGCGAAGGTTAAAATATGAAGCAAATTGCTGTCCTGAGAACACGCAAGCGGCAGAACGGCATGTGCGATGTTTTGCCTGTGTCCTCGGTGCCATCCACGTAGCAAGGCGTGCATTCGCAGTCGGGACAAAAGGAGTTCACAGTCAAGAGCCAGCAGCCCTCTGCATGGATTGATGCATGGCGACCATGAATCATTCGAGAACAAAGCCGAGGAGTTACTGAATGTAACCGACGGCGGTGTGCCTGTCAAACCTAGGTGCCGCAAGGCGCAAAAATGACGCACTTAGCTAACTGATGAACGGAGAGTGGCGCCTGCCGAAAGAAGCAAAGCGGGTAGAACCAGAATGGGTAGACACATCGCTGTGTGACTCCTACGAACAGTGAGGAGCAATTAATCGTATATATAGTGTTCCGTTCCGTTGTTACGGTCCTAGTATAGAGATCTGTGGAACCGAACTTCTAATGACGCTGGGGATGCGAGGTGAAGTTGTTCGGCGTCACGGCTTTCCTTTGGCGAATGTAGCAGAGATCATTTTCTCCACTTGTTTTCACGCCTTCCCATCTCCGTTAATCTTTATACTAGAGTGAGACACATACTGCTCCTTCTCGCCACTCATAACCTAAAGCAGCCAAGCTTTGATCGGTCCGCATATATTTGCACATTTCAGCGCCTTTGCTTTCTTGCGATGACAGACGATAGAATGCACCTCGCGTGAGTTCTGCCAATCGACTCGCCGCCATGGCTATTAACGGCGTTTGCTTAACGACCACGTAGAACGAGTAACATATTCCCGCTCCTAGCAACCGCACTAAGATGGAAGCAAGATCTTTTAAAGGCTACTTCGTTCTGTGCAGTGCAATTTCGCGGTATTATTCCCGCGTGATAGGAATTAATCCATAGGCCCCCGCTCAAGCCTCTATTTCTCAATTACCTTTTCACTCCTTCCTGTATTGCTTTCCTCATGGCATTAGTTAAGGTGCTAGATTATAACTGTAAAATTTTGAAAACTACCATTTTGAACTTTAAAACTGTGAAAAAAATATTTTCGCTTCGATTATTCAGCTATATAAAAACAAGTGAAGCCAAGTGTGGAAGATACTTTTCGCGTTGAGAGTAATCATCTCTCATATATGCAAGAACATTATTGCCAGAAACAATCCAAGCTGCCGGCATACAGCAGACCACCTATTATCAGGACACCATTGTCCTTCATTTAAGACGGATAGCCTCAGTAACATTTGCGCATCAGATTACATCGCGTTGAATTAGGCGGAAGTGTTCCAGAGGTCTTTCCATTTTAAAGCCCACCGTCTTAAAAACGCTTTAACTGTCTTCTCTAGGACGGCAGAAATTTCAGGTGCAAATTTCGAACTGTATGGGCATCTGACAAAACCCAGTAAGAATCGCTCAGGTAATACAATCGGCACAATGAGAACCACTCATGCGAAAAGCGTGTTGTTCTCCCCATCTATATCACTGAAAGCATAGTTAAAGTCGTGGGATTTTTTAACGCACGCTTTGAGGTTTTAGTGCGCAGGCACAAATTGAAACTCATCATGAAGTAAGTAAAGACTCACTAGCTGTCTTACTTTCAGTGTGCATTTTAACTTTAATTTGACCTACTATAATTTAAAGGGCACTGACATTTGAAAGCCGTTAGTTTTTGCATTTAGGCTGCTTCGACACGCAGCTACTGCTGTAGATATTCGATCCTCAGGAATATATTACTAATTTTTTTTGTGAGGAAACTATTGCTCTCGATGGCTATTTCATTCCCGGTGAACACTTCAGCCGCCCTGTGAGCGAATGGGTACTAGAAAGAGTGAAAGAGCGAAGAGAGAAAGAGGAGCCACAGTAAAAACCTGAAGAATAATTTTGACCATCTTGGGTTATTAAACGTGTGCCGATATTGCACAATACACGGCTATCTTTTGAATTCCACTTGGATAAAAACATGACTGCCTCAACCAAGAGTTAATCCGGACGGTTCTTGCTCGGAATAAGAGCGCACAAAACATTCAAACACTACTACAGGTTCTCGCCAACACTTGCTGCGTGACATTGATGACAACGTGACAATTTAAATAAACTTCGTAATCACTGGTCGAAAATGGATGCCGGTTTGACCTAGCCGCAGATATCCGCGTCCCTTCTTTGACGAGTTTCGTTTGTCAAACGCAGGTGTTCTTCATCACGGCCTGCTTCACCATGTGCGGCCGCAGGGGCTCTGCCGGCAGTCTGGGAGGAGACTGCAACAAGGCGGTCAGCAACCTATCGCCTTTCGCTCGGGCATTCCACTGTCCCAGTGGCTCACCCATGAACCCGGAGAGGAGGTGCACCTACTTCGAATGACCAGCACCCCTTCTCACTGAGTTTAATGCTTGACATCTTGCTGCGTTTAAGTTCTCCGTTTTCTACATGAAGCCTGTGTGCACGTCTAAGTACGACCTCTGTGCAAGTGAGAGCGCGAAGGCACTAACTTCGTTTGCTCTCAGCTGTTTCCTGATATTGCTGATGTAACCCATAGCTAGTGCCCTGATTCATTTGAACGGTTGCCTACTCTTCACATTTGCATCAGCCGTTGTTCTGCTCATTGTGGAATAGCACAGAGGACTTGTAAAGCGTTTGTGAGAAAACGCTACTGTGCTGTGAGGGTGATGAGGATCACTCTAGTGATGTTTAGTGAATGTCGCTGCTCAGCACCTGATTTTCTGTGTGTTGACAACTGAGCTTCTAGTTTTCTGCATTCAGTTCCCCTTTTACAGAACCAGGGAGGTATTGCGCTCTACACTTTTTTTATTGTCATCCTGTGTTTGTGTCGTGGTGGATCAGAGATGTGTGCTACTAAGTAGTGCAGTCCTGGAGAAAAGTATGCGGGAGTCAGATTCGAGGTTTTAAAATAAAATTATTTTAGCCGGATAATGCAGAATCATTTTAATGAAAAGCATAGATTTATGCGGATACATACATACTCTATCCAATGGAAACAATACAACCTAACAGGATAGCGAGACGGAGCAGAAATCTTTTAAGAATCCGCATCCCGCAAACTTTTGTCCATGACTGTGCATGAATAAGATGCTAGTGTTAATACCTTGATATGTTCTTTATAACTCTACAGAACAAAGTATGATCTCGTCTCATTTGAGAGGTTAGAGGAAATCTGAGCCATTAAGGCTTTCGTTAATTGTTACGAGAGACGGCGATCAGACATGTTTATCTTCCAATACGAGCCTTCATTTATTTGGCGCTCATTATCATGCCACATGATTTTGTACGCATATTTTTAAGTCTTATTAGGCCATTACAGCTATGTGCAACCCTGCGCCTATCTGTGAGGGCGTGCATACTGCAAATTGCTAGAATTTCTTCGCGGTGTTTTTATGCTTATTGATGTTTTGACCGCCAAGTTGAGCACAATTGTTACTCTGGGCTTATATGTATGTCACTGTAGTCCAAAAAGGCTGTGTATTGTTTTTAAGCCTGCCTTACTTTGTCTATTCGTAGTATTTCGTCCTCGACTTTTCTTTCTGAAATTGTTCTGTGCAGCTCGATTTTCCTTTGACACAAATAATTTTCAATAAATCTTTATATGAACGGTCTGTCGCGTAAATCTTAACGCTCCATGGTCCATACCATACCATGCCGTCCACCCGGGGTCCTTTCTTGGGTGACGGGATCGCAATCAAAGAATTTTCTGATGTTTTCCTTATCAACCTTTTCTATTAAACTGTCGAGACTCGCTCCCTTGGCGAATATAATTGACTGCTGCTCGAATGCACGCTTTCGAAGCTCGCAGGATTCAGGTCAGTACCGGTTACCCCCCCCCCCCAAAAAAAAAAAAAAAACTGTCCTACAGGTAAATAGCGTTTGTATCAGTGCCTCATCAATCATATTCTGGGACTCCAGTGGATTCTGCTCAATAGTTGTTTCTGAAAGTGCATTAATGGGATTGACTTTTTAACTTGTTTTCCTTGGCTCAATCAGCTTTCGACTGCACACTCCTGGATGCCACAAATTCACCTGTTTGGCTTCTGAAGAGAGTGCAATCTGGGGGGATTCTTAAACGCTGTCGGATAGGAATTGAGCAGGTGGCGCTCTGGCGGTCACTCCTCGCCCTTTTCAGTATTGCTTGGCATGTTCTTCTGCCTCACCATGACATTGATTACCGACAACAGTCCCCACCATCGACCCCACACTCCGGCGAGGGGCGGTTTTCAGGGAGCCAACCCTCGATGAAATAGAGGATATATGTCAAGAGGAACATGAAAAGGCTAATGTCGGGCTAAACGTCGGGCATCACTGCATAGAAATGTTCCGTATAATATTGTTTTGGGCATCTTCCTAATATCAGATAGTTGGAAGAATACCCTATTTTCTCCGCGTGTTTATTTTACCTTTCAAAATTTTTCGGAAATTTTATACTTTTGAATGAAAGAAAAATGGCGGCAGCAATAACGCAGCACCGGCGGTTACGGTAACAACGCCTCTCCCCGGTGGCAGCCCAAACCCCGTGACCTGTTTTTAACCTTACCCGATAGATGGCAGCACGAGTATTGTTAACGCATGCATGAAACACTGTTGGCGCACAGAGGAGTAAAAAGTAATTAATTATAATAATTAATAATTGGTTTTGGGGGAAAGGAAATGGCGCAGTATCTGTCTCATATATCGTTGGACACCTCAACCGCGCCGTAAGGGAAGGGATAAGGGAGGGAGTGAAAGAAGAAAGGAAGGAGGTGCCGTAGTGGAGGGCTCCGGAAAAATTTCGACCACCTGGGGATCTTTAACGTGCACTGACATCGCACAGCACACGGGCGCCTTAGCGTTTTTCCTCCATAAAAACACAGCCGCCGCGGTCGGGTTCGAACCCGGGAACTCCGGATCAGTAGTCGAGTGCCCTAACCACTGAGCCACCGCGGCGGGGCGAGTAATGAGGAGGAAAACTTGTTTCAGGCCAACACTAAGGCCCAATTAAGAAGAGCGCTTGTTCCGCAAAGGCGCGATGATAATCTGCCAATCCCGAGTGAAGCCAAGCACTCCAGCAAAGAGGGGGAGGCAAATAAGGAGAGCCAATGACGATGTTACACGAGTCGAGAATGTGATCGCTTTCTGCCTTGACGTCTGTACAGTTGGGACATCGAGCTGTGTCACGAAATCCGAAGCTGTAGAGTGTTAGTGGGGTGAAGAGTGTGCTTGAACTTGGCGAAGGACGCGTGCTTGTTCTGCGTTTTATATTGCGGGCGGCTTTGCTGGAGTGCGTATTGATGCTGTTGTTTGTGGTGTGATGTTTATTGAGTAAAGAAGCGTCCCCTGTGGCACATATCGCGTGAGTTTCAAGTGTGGTTATGTTGGAAGGGTTGGAAAATGGCCCAACTGTGCGGGTGATTTGGTTCGCTCGGTCCGGATGCGCATATTGCACACGCTCCTGACCCCTGTGGTGTTCGCGTATACCGTCATACATGTATTGTGGGTCTGCGGTGCTGGTTTGCATGCTCTTGATGTTCACTGTCATGAAGGTGTGGCGCTGCTTTTTGGTAGGTATGAAAATGCGATGTGGCGCGGTATCAAGACATGCACTTTATTTTCACATGTTTCTTTCTGTACATAGTATATCGATGCCCTATCCGTCCTTTTCTTTTTCCCCTTATATCAACCCACGCAGTCTGTGGCCCACATTCTTCCTCCTTTTTCCACATATTTTTTTTCGCATGACTGCGAGTGCTTTCCTGATATGTTTTTATGCAGCCAGCCTCGACATTTCAGAGTCCAGTGTTCTTTACGTGTAGGGTGGCAACGCGCAAGATGTCCAGCAAATAAAATATCTACGAAATAAAGTGTGCCGTGAGGAGGATTTTTAAAATACTTTTGGCGAAAGTGGAAAAAACGAACGAGCGTGAGTACTATAAACACTGCATGGAAAATCTCTCCTTTTTGTTTGCATATTTAGAGAACATTGGACATCTCCGCAAGCTATAGCTCCAGCTTGCATGCTGCCCTCATGCACTCTTTTCGCAGTAAATTTTATCAGAATATGCACTTCATCATTTGATCGGTAACACCATTGCTCGCAGATGCACATTTTAAACATCTAATGGCTGCATTTTATCTTTTAACATATTTATTTGTTTTATTTTACTTTTTCCGCCTTTGTCTCCAAGTGTCCTTCCCAGCGTCGAGTAGCATGCCAGTGTTTCAACGCCAGCTAAATTCTTTGTTGTTTCATTCAAGAGCTTTTCTCCCTCTCTCTTATTGGCATCCAGAACTTGTCGATATGAGCGGCTGTCTGCAGACACCTGAGCGCTAAAGGGCATGTTCCGAACTAAAAAACAGACACGAAAGTCGCAACATGCACCACCTCAGCACTCGCAGTTCTCGTCTTTATCACGTGCTTGTTCTTATTCTGGACCAAGCACGTTTCTGATGTGATCGGCCAAACAACTTTCAACCCACACCCTGTTAAGCGATATGAACTTTTTAGGCACTGCGGCTAGCATGGAGGTTTCATTGTAAACACAGAGGCGGTCGCATTTCTAGGCCACTCCCTTTGCTAGACTTCTACTATGTGTGTTTCAAGATATTTTCCCCCAAGGCTCCCACTCGTTTCGCGTAGTTACAAATGCATGGCGGTGGCCGTCGGCGTTAAACTCCTGCCTAGTGCGCCACAGCTGCTGCGTTGGGCGTTTCATGTATTTGGATAACCGAAAGTGAAAGGGAAACAGGTATCTGCTTCACCTGTTGCTCTTTACGCCGCAGTCAGATAAAATGCAGCGTCACGCCGAGAAGAGTTTAGCCTCGTTTGCAACCGCCTTGCGTGCGCAATTACGGGAGTCGAGCTGAAAGTTCGGACGCGAATCTCTCGAAACAGAGGTATGCCAGGATAGCGACTCTTGTTGCTGGACAGAAGCCGCGATCACATGCGATTATTGCGATTTGTGTTGATGCCTGAGGAAGTTGAACAATGAAGCACATAATGTTTGGAGCGTTTCTGGAAATCAAGAGGAAAAAAGAAGGCGGAGAAAATAGATTTATGCTCATATGAAAAACGCCCTGCAAGCATGCGTCACGCTCTCCACAATGCGGCGGCAGCCAGGGGCAAGAAAATTCAGCTGGTTTCGATTCGAAATACTTCAGCACACTCTGATGACTGAAGAAAACATCGCTGAACTAGCATAATTTCAATGCATGCAATTACCGCCAGAAAAAGCAGAGGTGGCCAAATGGTCTGCGGCACCGGGAAATGAAGTTAATTCGCGTCCGCAGGCAATAGTTCGAATACCGCACGGGTAGGAAGTTTTCTCCGCTTGATACCGTTGCCTTGACAGCGCTACGAAGATCCGCTCGGCTTTTCTTCGGCCGCTATGAGAACTGGCGCTGACGTCTGGATTATCTGGACAATGCTGTCAAAGTTCCTAAGCTTGGCGGCGGCAGTTTTCTTTGAGGCAGTTTCCAAGCGCCAGCGACGGTGAATGTGTACGTCGGGACAATGCGGCATTTGACAGAAATCTGGCCAATGTCGGGCAACTGTAAACAAGTGATGAGGAAATGAACGTACTGTTTAGCAATATCCGAGCAAACTCGCCGCGTACCGGCGCAGTTCGCAGTTCTTGAGCACGCCCCAAGAGCATCTGCCGACGCTCGAAAAAGGCCTGGCCACGACGGAGCAACTTAAGGTGAGTGCATTTGATGAAAAATAAATTCTAGGAAATTTGCCGACGCAGAGCGGAAAGAGTGCTGAACATCTTATTCTTTCGTGCAGAAAAAGGGATGACTTGCCTTTAGTCAGACGCGTGTAACTTACACGTGTCTGACTAAAGAAAGTGATGCTTAGTACGAAAAAGGTCTCGTTTGTATACCTAAGAGGTAAGCGAATGCCGAATGCTCAACTACTTGGCCAACGCTGCGGTTATTTACGTGAACTATTTACAAACGTTATAGTAAAATTTACATAAAGTATTTACAATCGTTTTAGGAAAGACGTCTAAAAAGACAGAGTAAAAGAGCACTAGACGGGAGCTAATGCTGATCACTTGAACTACAGCAGTTTTCTTTGAAGCCTACTTCATTTACTTTATACCGTTATCTGTTGTACTGACATTTGAGTTGTGTTGCTACGTGCAATAACAGGTTATGTGGGGTTTTAATCACTTTTCAGTACCAGTGCTTCACGTGCCACCTCAAACTTTTCCGCCTAATCCAGGATTTCTCGCTCACGCACTGGATGTCCAACTTTTTATCAACGGGGCCCTAAAGGCTATCGCGCTAATATTCCTGCCGTCAGCCGCTTGGATCGCGACAAACGCGCCACCAGAACTTAAATGATTAGGAACGCATTATGGCTGATAACCATTCTTGCCAAGGTGCTCTCGGCGTAGACGAATTAGCTCACAGGTGCAAAGCGTTGTTTTGATTGAGCACGTGAGCTTATGGCTATAACGTGGGTAGAGTGCTTTGAGTAGTCACTGCGGATGAAAAGAAAAAAATGGAGGACGCACTTAAGCTGTGCCTTAAGGGTGTGGTCCGATAGCGTAATGTGTTAATTGCCTTATATGCAGGAGGTCACTCTCTACACTATGTTCATAGATCCGTGGGAGTCCTCATATTTTTCCCAGCTCAGCGGTGCAGCAGTTAACCTAGGCGCCACCGACCTGCGATGGCAGGGCCTTCCGGCACCCAAGTTGCTTCTCCCAAACGACCAATCATTAAATGCCACTTGCACTAGTGGGGAAGTTTTCTTCTTATCTGGCGGCAGGTTGTGATGACGCCAAAACCTCATGTGACCTAGGAGGCTCACCTGCCTCCTAGGTTGCGGTCAGGGCAACACCTTCCAGAGTCATGCTCAAGATTTCTCGTTTACAACGGCGACACCGGATTTTCTGGCTAACGCGACATTTAACGCTAACGGGTTAAAATGCCTGCTCTTCTCGTTAGGCTGTGCGTTATGGCGTTCCTGTCGACAAGGCAAACTTCAGCGCTGGTTGTCTGTGCTCTAGCCACCATTACGGATAGCGTATTGATCACAACCAATGTGGAAATTCATGCGCCGAGAATTATTTTAGACCGAAAGGCGTCTGCAGAGTAACACGCACGTGCAGTATGGACGTTTCATTAGGCTACATTCCTCGAAGAAAATGTCTGCACGGCTTGGTGTGCTGCAAAGAAAGCAGTCGCGCCTTTAGTTTCCGATAGCTGACAGTGTTGTCCTAGTGGTTCAGTGAAGCGGGCGCTCTCAAAGATGTTCCTGCAAAGTCCAGTGGTACGCATGAGCCTGGACGATTTGAAGTGTGCGCCCTAAAGTTTTTGCGTCGACGGACCAGCTAGCATGGGAGAGGGCACAGTGTGGCGGAATATTACGAAGTATATTTGGCCGGCTTTCCATGTACTGGACGTTATTTAACGCGATAGCGCTAATGGCGCCGCGTCTCAAGAAAGCCGGTTTCGGTGGCGTTGGCCATGAGCGAAAAATTTCAGAAGCGTTAATAAATAAATCCGAGTAGGAAATCGGTCGAGTTGGCAAATCAAGCCAGGGCTTTCGGAGGGCGAGACGAGCACGCTAACCACTCTGTCACGCCAGCTCGATGGTTTGGAATGAACAAAGGCGCGTCTAATGAATACGGCGTTGTCTTAGAAGTGCGTTTTAGAGTTATGTACTGTGGTGTATATTAGTAATTCTGAGCATGAAAATTACAGAAGACACAGTTAAGCGAGTAAGCTTTGCGCTCAGGAAGCGCCATCAGACGGCGCCCACTAAAACCACTCCCTCATTCTCCTCCTCGCAATGTACGTCACTCCGCCAGCAGATGGAGCGCGACGGCAGCGCCTGCCTCTCGCCTCGTTCGGGTGCAGTGGGGCCGTGCGGGGACGCAGGAATCAGGCGGCGAGCCGCTAACAACGCACCGCACATCCAAGGCGCGTTCACTACGAAGCTTGCGGCTCGCTGCCCGCTCATTCGGAGCGGAAGCTATATGCTGGCGTTCGTGGTATCGGGTTTGTCGAGAACGATGTGCACACGAACTACGACTGCAACTTGTATCCCGCGAGTTTAGGCAACGACCTTGGTAGCGCTTCTACGTCATTCAACGCTCCACGCGTCCGTTTCACCGTACGTAGCATCAGCAGCATCAGGTTCATGCGGCGCCGAAGGTGTTGGCCGTGAGCGAAAAATCCCGGAATGATTAATAAATAAAAAAGAATAGCAAGTTGGTCTAGGTAGGGAATCCACAACCCATTACGCTTTCGCTTCATACTCTAAACTGGGAGCTGGAGTGTACCCTAAAATTTTTTAAACCGAAGTAACCATACCCTCGGAGGAACTCAGCGACCTTCGAGAGCAGGTGATCTTTGAGGACCAAACGTTTTGGATGCGTTTTTCTGTTTCGTTGTTCTGAGACAGCGGGTGAGTGTAGTGTCCATTAATTCGCTTCGTTAGACCAGAATTTGTCAGAGAAACGATTTTGAAGAGATTTTGGGATTTGCGTGAATAATAAAAAAGAACTATGCTAAGAGAAGCATTACGCTGATCCCGTCAGAACTGCGTCATTTTTACTGGGTCAAGATAATTTTCTGACAGTGCTTCCGGTTATTAAGCTAGAGATAAATTTTTCTCCTGCCCAATACCACCTGTACCTCTTTTTTATGGAGAATACGTACGTCTGAAATTATCGGTGTAAAAGCATGGTATGAGAGATATTTATGATATGACATCAATACCTGATTTGTTTGGCGGGGTTTAACGTCCCGAAGTGAATCAATCTATGAGGCATGGCTGCTCCTGTGGAGGGCACCGAATATTTTCGGCCTCCTGGTGTTCTTTAACGTGCACTGACATCGCGCAGTACAGGGCCCTCTAGCACTTCGCCGCTACCGAAATGGAACCGCCACGGCAGGGACCCAACTCGATGCCTTTCTGGTCACCAGCTGAGCACCACAACTACTGAGGCATAGAGGAAGCGCGCATGCCGAATGAAAGCTCAGAAACATGCGGTCTCCGTAGCGAGAACTCATGTTCATGGCGCGCTTGTGCTCGCCGGAGAAGCTATTTACTATTTAATAATTCATTACTTATTGGTAACATAATGACGTTTTCCTCCTACGATTAAATAGTTTCTAGTGCAGATTTATTGTGTGCGGAATTACTAATTAGACCACGCATTGTGCGAGAAAGTACCGTAATCCACACTTGGTTTAGTCGAAGTGCTGTAAATCATGTAGTCATAATTTATGTAGTCGATTCAATGGTACTTTGAGGACTGCGCTTCCGTCAATCGGGGGCTGCCTGAGAGCGGGCAGGTAAGTCTCCAGGCATGAGATTCCTGGTGCAGACAATGAGGTTAACACTGGGTATGACTGTTTCTGAAAAACAAGAGTCCTTTCTGAGCATGTGGTGCTGACCGGCGATAAAGGATGGCGCTGTCACAATGTGGTAGCTCGCTGATAGAAAAAAAGAGCCGCGGATACACCTTTGTCATTTCTTCATATCCGGCTATTCGGCAGAACAGCATTTTTCAGAGGATAATAATTGATCAGGTCATTTCATATATTGAAAGGTTCCACTGTAATAATCATAAACCCGCAGATCTTACCTCGGAAGGCGTCAATGTTTTTGCTATTAAGGCTATTGCTGTAGTCGAAGACGTTCCTGATTGGTTTATCATTGCTGTCTTAACTACTCGATGCGATCGGCGGGAAACTTGAAAAGAAAGATATTGTTTCGCATCAGAGGAATAGATCCTCACCTGAAGCTTTTTCATAAGAGTACATTATGATATCCCACTATTCAAACATTTCTCTAAGAAAGCTGGTCCATACCGTTAATTTTATGCTTTTACTTACTAATTCTAGTCGAGAGTCATGGTAGTGAGCGCCTCAGAGAGTGCTGCCGCCAATCTGGTTTTAAGCGAGCCGAAGGCAATGCAAAACAACACGTGCATCCGTCGCCGGAGATCAGTGTAGGCGGCTATCTGTCGATGTGAGTGCTTTCACCTTGTGACATTTTCTGGTTTCTCTTTAACTGCACTATTTACTGTAGCTCGGCTCCATGAATTATTGATACAAAGACTTTTTCCCGCCTGTAGGATTAAAGCAGACGACGTTTAGTCTTATAACGATCCGTGACGGCCATTTTAGAGTGAATAGTTGTACAGCAGAAGCTCAAGGATTGGCGCAAAAATGCTTCGAAATCAACGGAATCTGCTTGCAAAAACATCCTGGGATTAAGATGCCCTTTTCTACCTTATAGCAACTCCGCGTCCATTGAAAATGCCTTTTTATAATTAGAAGGCGGAAATCTAGTTATATGTGCTAGCATCAACAGGCAGTTGGAGTCTTGTTAAGTGTCGGTAATAAGATTGCCCCGGAAACATTCTGTTCGCGCGTATGCGAGAATCCGATCGGAGTACGTTTGCGAGTTATTTCCGCTTCGTTTTAAAATGAGATTTCGTTGTGAGGCAACAAACGACAGTGAGTGGGTTTTAAAAGAGTTGAGATGAAATATTCAGTGTGCAATTTTTTGAGAATGAGTTTTTTATTTTGTATGAACTTACACTGGTGGACTTGTTACTTAGATATTAAATTTAAATAAAATTTAAATGCGTTTATCTTGGAGTGATGTGGTGCTTATCTACGAAGGTTTCCCTATGCGTCAGTCATCTTGGAAAAAAAACTAGAGAGATCAGTTAAGTGTATGACGTGAAAACTTTAATTGGTCAATGCCAAAATATGCAGAATTGGCCATTCTCTACTTGACGCCGCACAACTCGGAGTGGTGCAGCTATTGAGCGATGCACCACTACCCTGCGATGGCGGTCTCTGCCATCTGCGGAGCTTGTGCGACCAAGGTTGCTCTTCCCTCAGAACCTCTCGAGACCAATCATTAATTTAACGGCAACCTGCTATGGTGATTAGTTTTCTCGCAATCCGGTGTGCAGTTTGTGATGACACCACAAGGTTCTGTGAACTAGGTGGCCTACCTGCCTACGAAGTCGACACTGGATTTGCGACGCGAGCTCGTTAACGCTATCGCTTTAAGGAGTTCTGAGTATGTATCGGAGGAAGTTATCGAGCAGTATGATTTTGAAACTACGAACCACCCGACAGCATTGTAACAGCAGTCTTATTTTCTCTCAACGGCATCCAAACGGAAATATCTCAAATAATTGTATTAATAAAATCTCTAATCAGAGATTAAAACATCCCAGTATTCCGGGTAACCCTGTGGTGCTGACTGCATACATTAGTCCATGGCACTATTGATATCTTACGAGCTCTAGCGGACCCGTTGGTCCGTGCGTGCTCGTAATCCTGGCTATGCTCGTGGACGACCGAATGATACTGAGCGAATTCATGTCAAAGCGACTTTGTGCGGCCTTGTTCTATTTGCTGACATGCCCTGACTGCTCTAATCGCTGTGGCTGTAATTCTCCCTTTGCTGCTCTTAACAGCTTTCCGGCAGGATTTGTAAAGCGCTTAAAATATCGAATGCACCAGACGAATGTTCTGGTGCTGAGTGTAGAAAGAGAAGGTTTATTACTCCTTAGTCTTTCGTCGTCTGCATCCTTTATAGTAAAAACGTTTGAATGATTGCGGCACACGAATAATGAATTGAGCTGCAAGCGGAATCATTAACACTTCCGGCTGTAAATATATGAGTGTAAGTTTGCTGCTGCTTCCAGGAATTGTCACTAACTTTTGACAAAAATGCGAATGTTTTAGAGCGGCAGCTGTAGCAAGTGCGAATCTGGATGTTAATCTCCTTCGACTTAGCGATTTCATAGCAACAGCCTTAAATGAGGTCCCGAAGCATACTTTGACTATTGCCAATGCGACGGTGTCCCCAAACTTGTCCCTGGTCAATATAAACATTGGCCCACCTCGATTCCCAACATTTGGCCCACCCCAACACCCGAAATTAGAATTTCGTTGATTTAGACCAAAATTGATACCCAGGCTAATTTGGCTACGGCCTACACGATGATGGCCTCCAAATTTGAACGGAGCTAATTTTACCCGAGTTGAACAAATAAAATTTGCAAATGAGTAATTAATATGAATACTAATGGCAGCCAGAAACAAGACAAGAGATAAGAAACAGCAGAAACGTAGTAAAGGAGGGAAAAGCTTTCCCAAGGCCATCGGTGTAAAAGCACTGTCATTGTTTTTAGAACTCGACGAATGCCTTGACAAGGAAGTTGATTCTGCAACATTGGTGCAAGAGCTAAAGCGGAACTATTCTGCCTTTTCACAAGCGGAAAGTGCGCTAGTAAGAAACAGAAGTCAGGCACAGACTGAGAAAAAAATGCCACGTGGTGTTGCATAGGACGCAGCTTCCATCCATAAGGTTGCTATAGTCCGACGGAAGCAATTGTAGTGAGAAATAGGTGTTTTTTTTTGTTGAGAAGATATTAACAGGGCTAACAACCAGAAAGAGAGAGCGCGGTGTTGGCAGAAAGCAGCTGGTAAGTATATTTGTCTCGCCGAAAAAGCGCGTTATATGCATTTCAACGAAATATCAGCTGTGGCTGGCTTTTCTTTAATTGGTACAATAACTATGCGAGCTGGTGCTTGGCATTACTCCATGAAATTCTTGACAATACGTAGCACCATTGCACTTGTCTGGAGACCTTGCCCCTCCATTACTGAAAGCTGTGCTCGCTAGTGAAATGCCTTGGATGGATTTAGAGCATTCGAAGTTCTTTAGGCTGCGCTGCTAAGGCACCCGTGTACTGTGCGATGTCAGTGCACGTTAAAGATCCCCACGTGGTCGAAATTTTTCCGGAGTCCTTGACTACGCCACCTCTTTCTCTCTTCTTTCTCTCCACCTTCCTCTCATTAATATGGCGCGGATGAGGGGTCTACAGAGGTCTGAAGCAGTTGCTGGGTTTTTTTTTTGCCTAACAAGCCAGTTATTCATGTGCAGTAGCGTTTTCGCGTTCCGGGATGTTGAGACACCGCGCAGGTAGGAATGACGAGTGTATATTAACCACAGAACGAGTTTGACGCGGAACGAACCTCAAGTTCCTGACAGCCTCCATCACGCAGGTACCACAGTGGGTGCTCTAGACAGTTTGTCATCAGTGGTCAGGTGCTGCAAGCTCATGATGATGATGATTTGTACCCTAGGTGCCCTCTTAAGTGTACATCTGCAACTTATTTGTCGGTGTGGGCCCTCGATAATGGCGGAAGGAAAAAAATTCAAATGTGGATCTGAAAATACTTTACTACAATCTAGTACATTGTATACCTCATGCCACTTTTTGCAAAAGCTGAAGTTCAAAAACTTGGCCATAGCAATAGCGACGTAGTTTGTGAGTACTGTTCGGCGCGCCCGTACAAGATGACATTGTGGACAGCAAGCATTCGGGCGAGTTCTCCTAAATATCCTGGAAGGCTTTTTGGTTCACATCACCGGACGTGCCGCTGTAAGCGCTGCAGCCCCTGCTGGATTATTGACTACGCGCGAATTCTGGCTGATTCTCGAACTTTCAGGGCTCGGAAAAATTTGCCAGCAAAACCAAGTGACTTTCGACAGTATTAACTTTGATTTTGAAATACATCAGTTATTGCAGGTGTAGTCTAAGGCGCATTTCTAGTATCGGAAGCCCAGGTCGTACTTGTAGGTCTGAGAAAGAGATACTGCTACTGTAAGGGCTTGAGATGATTCCAAGTTCTTTATTGTGTGCCCCTTCATTGTGGCTTATTGAGGCAACTCTCATCAGGCCACATGAGTGTTGCAAATCAACTTGCTTTGACTCGGTGACACTCGTTGTTAGAAGGGTTTGGTTGTGCGTATAATTGATGAGTGGAAGGTGCACTACTCATTCTCATGGAGTGATCATGAAACCCGTTGTGACTGCTCTGTGCCTTTCCGTTGAGCTGCCAATCCCAAGGTCGCTATCATTCGATGCCCTGGGGCGGCGGCCATTAAAAAAATCATAGTGCTTCGAATTGACCCTGAAGCTTCCATTATTCATGGCGTCCCTCGTTGCCCGTGTGTCATTACGGCACGTTAAACCCCGCCGTTTATAAGTTACAAGTAACCATAAGGCTTTAGTTGCACTTGTCTGGTTGAATTCACTTTCTGCATGCATAAACCCAGCAAGAAAAAAACTCAAGCACTATATCGTTAATGGCTTGTTTGTGGGAGGTCATGATGAAAATATGGGAAAATACTTTGTCGATTAACTGTCACGATTACCTGAATTCAGTTTATTTGTCCAGGGCTGTCCTGAGCTGTGTTATCTACTGCTTAACCTTTTATATGCCTAGTTGCTAAACCTTAAGCTAACTACGTGTTTTGCCTTAAGTCTCCATTTGGTTACGAACCCAGTGAACAAATGCAGGAGCTGGCGGAATAGTGACAATCCGGGCGCAGTATTGCAGGGACTTATGAAGCTTTTGTTCAACACTATCGAGAGCTCCGGCACAGAGGTACTCTACTCAGTGGTGCTGATGTTATTTGAAGGAAGCTGTTCGAACTAAATGCAGAAAGACTGACTGAATTGCCTACAGTAGCGCAGAGCAGAGAGAAAATGGGGTGACGATTTACAGGGTAAAAACCGCGTTGCTTTTCCAATTTGTCGTTCGACTGTCCACGCTGCCACATAATGCAAGTACAGCCTTTTTCACAAGTTTATAGGCCAAAATTTTCTTCTCCGGCTTGTAGTGCATGGCTTGAAGGTAGAGGAATTTTCTTCCTGACCAACCCAAATGTTAGGGCGTCTAGGCACGCCGCATGGCCCTACTAAATATGTCTCAGATGTTAGAGCGTTCATCTGTTTACATTTCAGAAGGGCTATACATCAGATTTATCATGGATTCCTGATATAGTTTTTTTTAATGCAATTTAGCCAACTGCTTAATGTAACATAACTTTGATCTTCAGGACATAGTGAAAGCACAGTTTTTGTTCCATTTCCGTTGTTAGAAGCTTTACTATACAACTAGATATATTCACTTCGACACGTACTGTGGTTCAGTTCGGCCGGATAAAGCAGTTCAATACAGATCAATAAACCACGAGGGGTCATACATGTGTCTTCTCGAAAAATACCAGTTGCCTGACTAGCGGGGAACTAATATTTTTTTCCCAAATACTCATCCGGGAAACATTTGTCTATGACGGAGAGCCATGTACAGAATGAATGAACAGGCAGCTTTTTCTGAATTAAATGGTTCTTAATAGATCGATGACCACGATACCCTTGCAGCATGGCTTATTTTATGCCAGGCCTATAAAAACGGCTAAAATGCATTGAAGACAGTTGTTTCCATTAGGGTCTTCAACATAGAACACTCAGAATGCTGTGAAGAGGTTTATTCCTGAAGCGAAGAGGTTTTTGATGAACAGGAATGAAGAGGAAAACTGCGCCTTGATTCGTGAGGAGACATGGTGTAAGAAGTAGCTGGGTATTGAAAATAAAAACAAAAAAAACTTTGAGAAAACTAAAAACGGTGGCAGAGAAAAAAAAACTGTCATAATGAAGTATCCTGTACATTACATAGCTGCTCAATCCTGAGGACGAATTTCTGTAAGCGAAAGAGTTCCCATGAACCCCCATTGTGAACACAATATTTTCCAAGACCACAGCATAATAAATGCATGGTTAAAATGTGGCGATAAGGAAATGACTGGTACTTAATGATAATGGCGACTAAGGTAATGCACTTTGAACAACCAAAGCGTTGTCTAGCTTCAACCTGCCCACTGCTATGTGCGAAAACAAAGTATGCACTAGTGTTGACTAAAAAATGTTATTTTCTTTCGTGATTGGTTATTGCGGATGATGCGATAGATGGAGTATAGTGATTGGGTGCCGAAATGTGCACACAAAAAGGCACAACTGCACACAAAATTTACCTCACACAGCCATTTTCCCAATTAGTGGATCTCCACATCTGACCAAAAAATAAGAACATGCGACTATATGCTCCCCAAAATATATGTGAATATTCTTCAGCTGTAAGGACCACACACCCACAAACAATATTTTATGCTTGAATCACCGTAAAAATGATACAGCTGCCCTTATACCATATCTAAAAAAGAGGTGTTGAGTGAAATTAACAAAAAACGTTAGTATATTCTGAGCCAACTGGCTCTGTAGAAAGAGAAGGAAATGGGAGGCTCAAAAAGATAAATTTTGAAATTCGGCATGTCCCTGAATTACACCTTGCTTATTGCTCATACGAAGCTTCACAAGAATTGTTTCGTGGAAATTGATATTTGGTGCACTGCAATCGTTGAATTTACATGCAAACAGGCAGCCTAACGCTAGCCGCCTGCTTAGAAGCAATGAGATCATAAGCTGTTTATCAAAAATCTACAAACTAGGTTGCAATCTGCATGAAGTATAAGGTTCATCTAGCAATCACTTACTCACTGAAACAAAGAGCCATTCGCTGTGAAGTTCTGCACAGAAATGAATTAACCGCGGTAGGAATTGTTCTGAAAAAGTGAGTCGCAATGGCTTTTGAAGTGAACAATTGTTCAACTTCCTAACTCGAATTTCATACCTGTCTTATTGAACTCATTCGCACGTTTTCTTGCTCAGGGCAGCCGCCAACTCTATTTGTTTCAAGGGTAGTGCTGAGACACTTGATGTGCTAGTGTTTAATTTATCTCTGAATGCTTACCACATATATTCAGAGTTCCACAAAAAAATATAAACCCTGTAGATGTTACAAGCACACACAAAGCGAATTATCAACCACGGGTAACCTATGATGGGCTTACACTGCAAATTGTCAACTGGACACTTATGGTTTCCCGACAGGGATTAGCCTTTGCGATAGCCTACGGAAAAATTTATTTACACTACACGTTAAAAAAGTAAAGGCCCACCATGCAGACCGCCGGTCTCTTGATGTTAAAAGCCTCTGTAAGTAAACTCGAAGTAGTATCTCAAAGTTCCATCAGCGGTCTGTGAGAACAAGCGTCCAAACAAGCAGACAGCGCTGCGCATTTTAAATTGTGCACATTGCGTAAAGGCTCGTTACCAGGCACACGTACGGTCGCCATATGTTTGGTACGGACCTAGATTATTCCGGGATTTAAGTATCACTCCGGCAGTATATATCACGCATAGCCCTGTGTTTTCATATCGCTGTGTTTTCAACAGACACCTGCCGGGCCAGTGGCGCATAGCTCAACTGGGGCACCCCAGCACAAAGAAGGCTATGAAGACTACCTACGATATATGATTGTAAATTAGAGAATGACAAATTACGCATGCATAGGAATGTAGGCAGAACGTAGGCGACAGAGGAGTACGTTTGCGGGACGAATCTCTTATTATATCGCGGTGTACTCTCTTCACAAGGGAAGAAAAGCGGTACGGGATAGTGATAAGAAGAAAAGTATCTGTGTTTCCGGACCTATGCAGAAAGAAGACTCCAGGCCAACGAAAGGACCCCGTAACGCTATTGAGCAAAATCCCTAAGCCGGAGCTTAAGTGCCGCCTGAAGTTTCTTGGTTGCGTTTTTGTTATATAACTCTTCCTGTGAATTGTACTAACAGCTCTCTTATTATTAATTGCACGCTTTGTTATACCTCTTTACCGCATGCTTAATATCTGCGCTCCCAATAAAGTTGCCTATCAGTATAGTGCACTGGCTGCAGTTTTACTTTGTTCACTGCCGATTATATGCGTAAGTAGAGATTTCCTCCAACCTCTCCATGGTTGTATGTCTGGACGCTATGACACGGACAGCCTTCTGTTGTTACCTTTTACTTAACCTTAATGATCTAACTGCTGCGGCCATTTCAATTGAAACAGTTTGCGGGTACTCTTAGTTGCAAACTTGTTTATTAAAATGCTACAATTAGTTTTCGCGTTTTTTAGCCATGATTGCAGAATATGTCCCTGCCTCCAAACACTGTATATAAATCATCTCTCCTAATTTTGCTAGTACTTCAAATTTTTTCCGTATTAACAAGTGTTCTCCCCTCTCCTAAAGCGGCACTTTCATGGATGTTAAAAGATAAACATTACACGAAATGGAAGCTAACATTTTGGGACCTCTGCTTTTGACCAATAGCATAACTTTTCAGGCAACAGTGAGAAGAGAACGTGTTCCCACATTAGTTGGCTTGTTGCTGTACTAGAAAGACTAAATATTGCTTACAATTCTGAATATTATTATGGTTAAAGAGAGACACTGCTATTGCTGGAGTGCCTAGTTAACAGTGACTATTGTCCAACAAGAGCCCTCCTACCACCTACACCATTTTCGTTAAAGGCACTGTCACAATCAGTCTGCAAATATGCTTTATTATCTGTCCACTGTAACCCGTTCGAAAAAAATGCATCTCATGATTTTATGTTAATTACCGACACTCGGCAGGATGTGGGAGATTTTTGTATTTTGTGACTGTGAAACGTTTGCAGGCCTGCGTTCTAGTAAGTGCGAAATCGAGAGATGGCGTAAAACGACAAGGAATACGCACTGTTTAATACACGTAGTTGTGCGTGTTGGTGCATATTCCGGAGTACACAGTGGAAATGCACGAACACGGACGTAGTGAGGCACACAGGATGCAGTGAGCGGTCGCCTCGTTCCCACACTACTTGCGTGTTCGTATTTTTGAGGTACCGTGGCTTTCCTGAATATGCGTGCACACTGTTTCCAGCCTCAAAAGGGCTCTCTGGGAAACGGACCTGAGGACAGGGAGGCTAATGTCTTAACAAATAGTGAAAGAAAGGAACAACAGTCAAGACACAGGTACGGGAAAGCTACTTGACCGGCAGGTATGATGTCGCCATCACTTCTGCATCTACTTTCCGCATTAGATTTTATCCTCATTCCCGAAGCCGGCAACAACAATTAGTTTTAAGACGTTTCTAATGCAAACACAGTAGTTCTGACAGCCATGCTGCCTGGATGGCAGGACACATCGTGCAAGCAAAGCTGCATCAAACATTTTGTGCGACTTCTTCCTGCTAATGTCAATGCACTGCCGGTTAGCTCATTTGTAGCTACAAGCTCCTTTGTGTGCGAATTTTAAGCTTTGTTTTTTGGAATTTATGTCACTGCTCGCCGTGAAGGAAACCGCATATTCTCTACGCACAGAGACAAAATTATTATGTACAGTATTTGCTCAAACCGAGAGTCTATCCCATATGACAGCTTTATTTTTCGGTCCTAGTCGCTTTTTCTTGAACCATTGGCATGGCATTTATTTTTGAAACCAAATTATCGAACTGTTTCCCAGCATATGTTGACATTATTGGGCTCATCTCATAAGTGTTATTAATATCCAATGTCATATTGCACTTTATTATTGGTAATTACAGATCTGATGACAGAATTTATTTCAATAGCTAGATAATAAAAGAGCCGTGAGCATATAGCTGGCTGCACTGTGTCTTTTAAATTGCAAAATCATTGCCCCTAATTTCGAGGCGCCAAGATTGTGTGTGTCTCTTTAGCATATCGCAGCAGGATACGAATATCGCGAACGGAAATAACACCCACAAGACATGATGCTTACCCACCCAGAGCAGTGCCCAATTCAGTCAATAAGATGCATATATCTTTCTAGAAGAAGCAACTTACGAGGAGGTGCTGGGAAAGGTACCTGGAAGGCAGATCGGAAAACGCTTGTGATAGAGAAAAAATAAATATGACTCCAAAGAGCACTAAACGCTTAACTTTAGCAGAACTCTTCAAACTCATTCTCGGTGCGTAAGAGCACTCTCGTTTGCACTTGTTCCTTTCTTCGCTAAACCTCTGAGCGGCAGGAACAACATTATATTTAATTGCCCAGTAGGCTTGAGCACAGAAGTTGCACATGAATATGTATTATGCATACTTCAGGCATTTTAATGCACACCTGTCGTCGCCTCGTCAAGCCACTCACCGATCAAAAATACATCATTCTCTGCAGTGGCGAGAGGGCATTGCCCGAGACGAAGACGCTGTTCGATCGCCTGTTGCCTGAGCTTTGTTTATTTACCTAATTTTCCCTAATTTACCTAGTTTCATTTGAATATTCGAGGACGCCAGCATCTTCAAGGCGGTACTGTCCCTACGGGAAGAGTACGGCTGCTCCGGCGCCGGCAAGCCTAAAAGGACCACGCCATTCAAAGGAGGCTGGCTCGGAAGAGGCGGCCATGGCTTCGCAGGCTGTCGAGCGGCCACAGCATGGACACGACCATCCGTACAGCGAGACCTCATCGCTTAGAGGGGCTGAGTCAACGATCGTGGACGGTGACGAGTCAGTGGCCGATATGGCTGACGTCGACAACGAGGGGTTCAAGATGGTGAGTCATCGCAGGCAACGAACGGTAGGGATCCCGGTAGTGGTTGAGCCCACAGAAAAGGGGGTTGATTTAAGGGAGAAGAATCCCATCTTACTTTTCGCGGCCATTCAATAACTGCTGGGATCAGCTCCGATTCGAAGTCGGTTCACCATGCACGGGGATCTTCAGCTGGATGTCTCGACGGAAGAGCAGGTTGACAAGCTCCTGCAGAGCTCTGATGTTTGGCACGAAAGTTAACATGCGGTTGCACCATACCTGCATGAAGAACACCTGTGTTATTAGGGGGGTACCAAAGTGGTATGCAGAACGCGACCTACTTGATTATGTGAAACCACAAGATGTACTGCACGTGAAACGACTTGTGCGTCGTGTGGAGTCTCCAGAAAAAGAATGGGCTGCGAAACCTACCAACTCTATCGTGTTGACGTTCGCTCCCAACTCAGAGCGCCCCGAAAAAATTGATCTGTGATTCACAAAACACGCAGTTGCAGATTTCACTGAAGCTCCTCCACGATGTTTTAGATGCCAGCGGTTTGGGCACGTGGCCAAAGTTTGCACAAAGGATCGACGTTGTAAGCGGTGCGGAGGCGACCATGACTTTAAAACCTGCAAGGCAGATCTAGCTGGCGTCAATTGCGGTGGCGATCATCCCTCGAGTTTCGGAGGCTGCCCCTTCCGTGTGAGTGCTCTGCACCGTCGGATATCTTTTATTGCTGGTCCAAAAACCGCACTGACTGAGACGCCTGTCCCAGGATTAGACGAGTTCCCAGTGTTGAAGTCTGATGTTGCGTTGCCCAACAATATCCCTAGGAGACCTGAGTCCAGCAAGACGCTAAAGCCCAGTGCGCACGAGTCGGCTGTTCGACGTTCAGCAAAAAGTGTCCATGTTCCTGAGCGGCCGGATCACAGCCCGACTCCACGGCAAGGGGGACCCTCATATGCACAAGTGACAAAAAAACCAGCTACTGCGGCCGAGAGTGCGTCCTCGTCGGCATGTTTTGTGGATGTTGTGAGTGCGTTGCGCAAAATAAGGAGCTCAAAATTCAAGGTATGTCTGACCTTCTTCATGTTTTGTTTGGGGCCTTGCGTTCACATGTTCCAGCGATGGCGCCTGGTAACCTGAACAACTTCCTACAGCTGGTGCTTTCTTTTGAGTCCTTAATTACCACCTTCGCAGCAAACTTCCTTGCGAACTATAATGGATGGGGTTAAACCTCGTGGACCTCATATGCACCGAAAAGTGCAGTTTTTATTGCAGTGGAACTGCGCTGGGATATTAGGTCGGTTAGCTGAACTAAAACTATTCTCAAAAGAGACTTGTGTTCAAGTATTGGCCCTGTAGAAGCTGGCCTGCCAAGCGGGAGATGTTTGACTGGATATGTCACCCATAAAAACTTCAGCATAAAGTCATTTCCTGCAGGAAGTGCTGCGCTTTACATAAGAAAGGAAATTCCACATGTTTCTCTAAGCGTTGCCGATCTTTGCACGGATGACATTGAGGTAGCGGCTGTGAGAATACAGCTCGGCTCTCGAACCCTTTCTATTGCATCCGTGTACTTATCTCCGCGGAAGAAGGTAGCACTTGATTTGTTTCTACAGCAGCTCTGTGACCGCTTCCCAGCTCCTGGAATTATCTACGGTGATTTCAACGCCCATCATGCCGCTTGGGGTGACAGGAACACAGATTCCCGTGGATGCAAACTCGTAGAGGTTATTGACAGTTTGGACCTGTGTGTTGCCAATGACGGAGGCCCCACTTTCTTCCGGCTTCCAGCCTCAGCGACAGCTATAGACCTGACACTGCATTCACCTGACGTCCGCGCGAGTTGGTCAACAGCGCCTGACCGCGTGGGAAGTGATCACTATCCAATTTTTGTGTTTGCTGCCTGCTTTCTTATGTATGGTCCTAAAATTAGCATTGTGGTCAACTGGGACAAGTACAGAGAGCACCTAGAACGTGTTTCTGGTGATGTTGACAAAATGATTTCTAGTAAGCTAGCAGCAACTACGGCGTTCAAGTTACCTGATCATTTTCCGACCCCAGATTAAAAACTCAGGAATCTTTGCGCAGCGAGAAGAAAGGCGGAGCGCCAACTCGTGCGGAAGAAGGACGACAGGCAACTGAAGACGACCTTCAATAGGCTGAATTCTGCTATTAGACGGCACACGAACAAGCTGTACAGGTCGCAATGGACCTCATTCTGTGCTAGTTTGACTCTGTTCCTACCGATGACGAGAGTATGGCGAGTTATTGGCAGCCTTGCTAGAGAATCTCGCTCTTCGAAGCCTTTTGAAGCTCTTGCAATACGCAAGGAAAAACCTATTGCGTCCTTGGCAGAGGAATTTGCAGATGCACTCGTACGCGCAGATTCTTGAATAGATATATATACCCCACCTGCTTCCTCCAGGTCTATCATGGACGTCCCGTTCATGCTTCGTGAGCTTCAGACTGCGCTCAGTGGCCTGCGGCGCCGGTGTTAACCAGGTCCCGACGGCATCACCAATCAAATGCTGAATAATCTGCCCTTGCAACTAAGAAAGGAGCTCCTCAACTTCATCAATCGAGTTTGGGAGACCGGCGATGTTCCTCCGTCATTAAAGGTGGCACATGTAGTTCCAGTACTGAAGCCTGGCAAAGACATGACAGACCTTGCCTCGTATCACCCTGTGTCATTGACCTCCTGTGTAGCTAAGTTGATGGAGAAGCTGGTAAATGAACGCTTATCCTGGTGGCTTGAGGACAGCAAGGCATTGCCAACATGTATGACAGGATTCCGCCGAGGTCTTAGTGCCCAAGATAGCGTCTTAGACTTGGTCAGTCACATTGAACACCAGAGAGCTTTCGGCCTTTCCACCTTGGCCTTTTTTCTTGACGTTGCGAAAGCTTACGACAGCGTGCTTCAGAGCTCAATCCTAAACAGTTTGCAAGGCATGGGCATACAGGGCCATATGTTAACAATCATTTACAAGTTTATAAGTGATCGCGCGGTTCGTGTACGGTTAGGGAGTACGTTAAGCACCGAAAGAGTTCTATCACAGGGTGTGCCTCAAGGAAGTGTTCTTTCCCCCACGCTCTTTAACGCCGTAATGGCTGGACTTCCCGATTCGTTGAAAAAAAGTTGCAGGCAAGTGCGTATGTCACTTTATGCTGACGACATCTGTATTTGGATTACTGGCTACCAACACAAGCGATTAGCCCTGATAGCTCGACAGGCTCTACTTTCGGCACAAGCTTACCTTCAAGGTGTGGGTTTGTCTCTGTCAGCGGAAAAATCCGGGTTTGTTCTGTTTCCAGGTGTAGGAAGACGTCAAGCGCGGTTGAAGATAGACCTCGGTCACTCTTGCATCCGTCAATTCAACTACACGCGTTTCCTGGGCGTCATTATTGACTCCCGTCTACAGTGGCGAAAAGCTGTAGACGCGATTGTTTCATCTATATCTTCTCGTCTCAATGTGATCCGTAGAATTGCACGTGAGCAATGGGGAAACCATCCTCCTTCAATGGTCAAACATCATGAAGCGCTGGTGGTCAGTCGCATAATGTATCAATTACCTTTATTTTCCCCTCGGCATCACAACTTGAACGTCTCGAAGTTGTCCACAGAAAGGGCCTAATAAGAGCCATTGGAGATCCCCAGGCGGCTGCGAATAAGGAAGTACTTCCTGAGTCCCTATCGAGACCTCCTAGCCTTATCGCTTCTCTGAGACTACTAATGAATCTTGACCGCCTAGGAGAGACGGTAGCTGGGCGGTCCCTTCTCCAGCGGCTCTGCAAGAGATATGAGTCAAAGGCTTACTGGGCACTCAATACTCCTAGTTCTTTAGACATTAATGTCCGAAGGCAAAGGAAACGGCTGAAACCCCCCTGGTATTTTCCGACCCTCGACTGTAAGGTCACAATTCCCCATGAGTGCAAAGCGCAGCTCTCTGGCAGCAACGCGTTCGCTTGTACTGGAACACTTGGAAACAGAGTATGCCTGCCATCTTCAAATTTTCACGGATCGTTCTGTGGACATGGTCTAAGAAGCTAGCTAGCGGCTGTATTATGGGGCTTTTTACATTCCTTCTTTGGACTGTAAGTGCTCCGTACGCTGTACTGCTGTCGTATCCTCCACAACGGCTGAAAGTGTCGCTATTGAGGCGGCTTTACAGAAGTTAGGGTCTTGTCCGGCTCAAGCTGTTGTCATCCTAACTGATTCAAAATCTGCCCTTCAGAGGTTAGAGCGCGGATTCCCTACTGACGCCTTGTCTATAAGCTCTCTGCGCTTGTTGCAGAATTTTCACAGCAGAGGCTTTACTCTACATTTCCAATGGGTGCCCTCTCACATAGGAGTCAACGGTAATGAGGTGGCAGACAGTCTCGCCCATAACGCTCTCTCAATTATTCCATCAAAAAAGTACCTGAAGATTGAAAAGGTCTCTGCAGGAAAACGGTGCTCGATCACTTTAGTACCCTGTGGAGTGCGTCCCACAAGCCATGTGTGACCAAGGGACTGAGAAGATCTCAGGCCACTCTTCTACATCGAATTCGCACGGCCTCAGCTCGCACTATTGCATGGATACATAAGACCGGCATAGCATCGTCTCCGCTCTGCTCTTAATGTGGTGTGTGCGGGGATATCTAACATTATATTATGTACTGCCCAGAGTACAACGCGGAATGGCATGTGATGTTCGCTTCCTTCAAGAAGACAGGAACCCGTCACAGCACAGTTTAGGACATTGTCTACCCGAGTGTAAACCAGACATGCAGAAGGGAGGCTGCACGCTTTCTTTTAACATTTCTGCACGACACGGATCTTGTTTCTAAACGGTGACAGCAGGAACGGACTACGGCCTACTGTGATTGAATGTGTGCGTATATGGTGTCTTCCGGAGTGAACTACGTTATAATGGGAGTGAATGTGTGTATGGACTGTGGCACTACAATGGCTTATGTTCTACTGTGACTGAATTTGTGCATAGATGGTGACTTCTGGAGTGGACTGTGATGTGGACTGTGTGGATTGATTGTGTGCATAGATGGTGACTGAGGGCGAGAATGTGTGCTATTATAAGAGATTGTGCGCATAGCGGGGTAGATGCGACATTGTTAATATAGAAGGGACGCTGCGGTGGAGCAATTGCCGGCAGATAAAGCAAGGCTAACCCCACCTGTAGCATTCAACACCTCAACTCAACTCAACAGGGTATTGCCCATGAGCACAAACTTATTCCCAGTAAGACACCGATAAAAACGCGGGAATTAACAGATTGCACAAAACAATGATCCGCATGCCACCAAAATAATTAACCCCTAGCGTCTAGCATTTTTATAGCAAGCTATCATCGATCATTATAGCTAGAAACACTGAGTAGCCATCATGAAAGAGCGCGATGTATGCAGCATGACATTGTTCTTTCATTGTGTAGTACTACAAGAAAATATGAACAGTAATTTCTTCTAATGCCTGAAATAAAGAATAACGCTATCACTTAATTATCACAAAGAGTTCCAGCACATCAAAATGTAATATATCTGACAAAATTTCTAAATGAAGACAGTAAACGTGACATTAATTAACTGCATTCTGGCCGTTTGTTCACATAGTACTAATTATTAGGAAGATTGTCTGCAAGCTTCATGAGTAGCAATTTTTGTAGCCGTTATTATTGCTTGCCTCAAAATTGTGCCAAGGATAACGAAGTATATTTAGAATATGGCTGAGCGAGCAGCTCATAAAAGTAAAATACACGAATAAAATCAGATGATGAAGTGCGTCAAAATAGGGCATTACAGCGCAAAAGTTAGTATGTTGCCTTTAGCAGCCTTCACAAATGGGAAGACATATGAAGACCTCCTTTATATAAACAGTCATGCCGTGAAGTATCACAAGCTCCTTTTTCTTGTGACAAATGCATTCTTGAACTTTGGTCTGTAGAAATTTTCAAGAAGTAATTTACCTAGTCTACTTGTAATAGTAGAAGTGCGGTTTCCACGTATTGGTCTGGTTGAGTAGGTTTTCGCCTCCTATCTTAATACTTAAGTGAAGCTTTCGTGTTCAGTGATCTGTTATAGATTTCAAGTACACTTGAAAAATATTATCAAAACAAGAATGAGTTGGAAACAATTCTTTTTTAAACCTTTCTTATATCCATCAGAAGTGAAGAACCTATATTTGGTGCTTCAGACTAGACATTTCAACATCAGTAAATATATATGTTCTTAAACCACACATTCTTAAACTACAAATGCAGAAAATCAACAGAAAAAATCCCGCATAAAGTTTATTGTGAAGTTTTATTATTATATAATTAGGATATCGACAGATCTCTACATCACAACCGCTTCAGTAGTACATGTAATGGAAAATGAATTGATATAATCACTCCATTTTTTGTTTGTTATTCCTATTATAGGTTAACTGCACCTCTTGAGAAGAGCTCCGACGGTTCAGCAATGCTCATGCAACAGGTTGTTTCAGTATAGCTATAGAGTTTCACGCTACCTACCGTCTGTTGCCTGTTCAGTCCCTACAGAGGAAATGTTGGCAGATGCGGTGACTTGAAGACTGTTACGAATAAATAACTAAGATTAGAAACAAGAGAAAACAAATAACTGTTTTCTGCTTTAGCAGCGTGCATAAGAAAGAAAACTAACAAATTTTTTCAAGCACAAACTATTCTCATTCTTTAATGCAATTTACAAAATGAGAAATAAACAATTTGGTGCATGACATCATTTTGGAAGAAAACTGATCACTCTGGCTTGAAGTGCCTAACTCACATGAACAATTCTCAACGATGGGTATGTTGCCACAAAGAAACATTTCTCTCTCACCTGCCGCATTTCAAGTTTAATACCAGCACGCGTAGCCGCTCTTTATTGTCTCAAATATTTCGATATGCCTCAGAGTCGCTCCTATATGTAAGAGCTTATTGAAGTACTGTGTGAAACACACAATGCTTCTTAATCAGATTTATTTGCTTCCAGTGTCACAATCACTTAATTTAGCTAAAACAAAGATACTAAGAAACGTGAGTGACGCACAGCACATACGGAAGTGTTGTGTTGCGTTTGTGGCTCGTAAGCCTCTAAAGCCATGATGCGCCTAGCTCAGAGTATAGAAAGTTGTTTTCTGCAGAACATAAACATATATAAAAAATGGGTGAATAGTGTTTAACGTCAGGCTATGAGGGATGCCGCAGTGGAGGGCTCTGGATAGTTTGGACCACCTAAAGTTCTATAGCGTGCACAGTACCTCCGTAGAAATGAGAATTATGGCCGGGATCGAACTCCCCTCTTTCGGGTCATCAGCCAAGCACCATAACCATTGTGCCACCATGGCAGCCTTATGTAAAAAACATCAAAGACGTAGAAACACAAAAATTTTGTTCGTTCTAGTTCGCAATGAGAGAGGAAAAAATCGTAAAAATTGCTTCTAGTGAATGCTTTAAAAAAGGTAGGGTAACCTCGGTGGCCATTCTTGGCTGGGGAACGATCGTGAAGCCCCCAACGATTCAAATAAAGGTGTCAGATTTTTTCTTAGGAATGATAAAGCAGATGATATAAAAAGATCAAGCTAAGCAGTTGGACAAAAAAGCCTCCTCTAGAAATATTATGAACCATTGATATGTCTAGAACTTCATTATCCCCTAAGCGCAATGCTTTTTGAAAAGAATGCTTTCATTATTATTTGAGTAGTCTTTTTCTTTAGTTATTATAGTTTCGCGTAGGAAAATATGATTTGATTTCCTCGAAGCTTGTCTCTGCATCTTTCGTAAAAGATATTTTTGTTTTGTCAGTAGGAAGAAGTTTAGAAGATTGTGTCCAATGTGAGGAGGACATAAACTTACATCTGTAAAGTGTTCCTGGTGCATGGAGGTCTACCATTACCCAGGAACAGGCTTCACAAAACGAAGCTTGTTTGTTACCTTATCACAAGTTATCTGCCATTACTTTTTATTGTACTGTGTATTAATTTCATACAGTCCTAAGGGGGCATGCTGATTTTCTTGTTCTCACGACAGGGAGCTTGTGCAACACATAAATCGGCGATTTTATTTATTATGACAAAAACAGCGTACACATACGCTGCCTTTGGTTTATTCATGAAGAGGCTTGTCTTTCTTCGGAACTGTTAATAGTAATGACATTTCCACTGAAGCCGCCGCGGTGGCTCAGTGGTTATGGCACTCGGCTGCTGGCCCGAAAGGCGCAGTTTCGATTCCGGTCGCAGCGATCGAATTTTGATGGAGACAGAATTGCAAAGGCCCGTGCACTGTGCGATGTCAGTGCACGTTAAAAAGCCTCAGGTGGTGAAAAATTTCCGGAGCCCTTCACTACGGCGTTCCTCATAACCTGAATCGCTTTAGGACGTTAAACCCTATAAACCACACTATTTACACTGGCGTCTTACTGCTGCTGTTTTATGTTTTAACTGCAGAAGTAAAATTGCTTCTAACTTGTGGGAATCCGAGCTTTCCGCCGTTTCCTTTGCGCGGCTGTTGCCGACATCCCGCGTTGTTCTCCTGTTTCCCTTTCTCCCGCCGCAGGCAACGGAAACGCCGCTGGGTGACTAATCACTGCCAATCAGTCGTAGCTCCACCCCTGCTTCCCAATGGACTTTGCCACTGGTGCCTTTTGGCGAGAATTCGGAACCAGCTTGGCCGGCCGCGCGCCGCGCGGCCGTACGAGCGGAGAGTAGAGGGAGACCACTGCGTGACAGCGTATGGTGCGTATTCTACTGTCTGTCCGAGCCGGACTTTGCAGTTCGGACCAGTGCATACTCGAGCTCGCTACCACGGGTCCTCGACCCGCAGCGGCTCGAGCCTGTCCAGCGGGGTTGAGCTACCTCAGACAGGCGCACCTTGCGTTGACTGCCCGCTATCTCTCGCAAACGGCCCACTGCCGCGATGTCAGTGCACGTTAAAAAACCCAAGGTGGCCGAAATTTCCAGACCCATAGCCTGAGTCACTTTGTGACGTTAAACCACCGTAAACAATAAACCATAAACTCTTGGAATAAAGCGGCGGTCGTATTTTCACTCCTCACTACACATATCGTGCTTATGACGTAACAAGCCACACGAAAAATTTGGCTGCGGTTTAGCTCTGGGTAAACCTGGAGTGACGCGACAGCTATATATGCCCGAGTGGAATTGGTCAGTCGAAATGCAATGTCAGTCTTTCGCCACTCCGTTTCACTGGGCGCTCCTTCATCTTCGTCCCACTTGACACGGCGCATGCTCACAGCTGTGGCCCGCCGCGCCGCCGGAAGCTGCTCTTAACCATGTGATCAACCCAGTGACCAACCGCGTGACCAACAGCCGCACCATGTGATCAACCCACGTGACCAACGGCGCAGAAACGGAGCTCAAGTGGTGCCAGGCTGAAAGGTTGAAGAGGTGGCGTAGTTTGGGTGTCGCTGCAGAAGTGAGAACTGACAGGCATCTTTCTCGCTTCCACACTTGCGGAGTGACATTTCATTTCGCTGTCTGAGTAAAATTGACGAGGAACCAGGATTGAATGCTAATTCTGGTGGCGGCATCTGTGAGAGGGAAAAAATCGGGCTAGGGTGTTTGCTCTGTAGTGCACAATTGGCGAAATTATATATTTGCCGCATTTTTGGCAAAGCGCAGAGGTTTTGAAAGCAAGATGCATAATTATTGATGCCACATACCGCTTCCTGCGCGAATCCAAGAAGGAAGCAGGATACGAAAATGCTTCGTATATCCAGGGGAAGAAAAATGAGAAGTGTTTCAATGTGTGCTAAATAAATAAGAATGCCGAAAACCTGTATCCCTGTCTAGCGGCGAAGTTGAGGGCAGATGTGAACACACTTGTACAGAGTGTTCGGTGTTTTGTAGTGTGAAGAAAGGCGAATACAACGCGCAGCTACTTCACTTCACTTCACTTTATTACCTTAAAGACCCCACTTTGGGGGTGTTACATAAGGGGTGGGAGTACAAATATGGATTGAATATGGTTGCTTACATGATATTTATGAAATGCATATTTAAATTGTTCACAAAACTTGATTGGCAGGTGATGGCATCAACGTCGTGGGGAAGGCCATTCCAGTCTTTAGCAGTGCGAAGAAAAAAGGATGCGGAAAAAGTGACGGTGCGGGAGCGTTGGCATGACACTTGCAGTGGATGGCCGGTGCGATGAGATATGCGAGCGGGCGGTGTGATGTAGGGTGGTTGTCCGAGGGAACTGTAAAAAAACTTATGAAACAGACTGACAATTCCGGCGCTTGAACGCAGACGGATGACCACAAAAACGACAAAAACTTCACCAAATACGAATCCTTAACCCTATACGCGGAGCAAGACTATGTGACCCTATATATGTGCTTTAATACTGTTCTTTGTTCCAAGCACACTCAAGCATTCTACACAAGCGTGGTCATGCCTCTAAAGCCCGACGCTTTTTAACGTATAAAACACCTACCACGGCTTACACCGATACTAATGTCAAATTGGGCTTCAGACATATCCTTGAAGGCAGCCTTGTCGACGCGGATTTTCAGTCCCGCTGGTCAGAGGTGCGAATCTGAAAACACCGGCTTCGATCTGCTCACGGCGGCGCGAAGTCGCCTTTCGCAAACCAAAGTGAGCCAAAACTCACCCCCAGTTCACGATATTCTCAACTGAAGTCGTCCTGAAGGCGTTAACCAGGCGTCTTTCTTTTCTCCGTCGCACATCGAGAAAAAGTGGACGCTGTTGCATAGTTGGCGCTCAGAGTATCCATTTGAAGCGGCTATTTTATTTGATTCCACCGTATCCGTTTAAAGAGAATCCACGACCCGCGTGTTCGTCCCGAAGTGCTCCATTCGGTGGCGTTGCACAACACGACTTCGCTTGCACTGCTGGGCTTACGCAGCGTCTGCGCGGCCCTGTGGCCTCTACCCCCCCCCCCCCCCATTTTTTTGCAGCGTTTGCCTTTCACTATAGCTAGAAAGAAATTGAAATTCGCCTTTTGGTTTGGTATGTACTCGAAGCAGATAAGAGAAAAGCACACAGTTCACTCTGGCCCTTCCTTATAAACCGCGGCGGCATCTCTACCTTGCTACAACGTCATTGCCCGTACGTAGGTTTTTTATCTCCTGCATTTCCCACCTGAAGTTAAATTGGTGTTCATAAATATATGCGCTCCGTTTTACCCGACTTCGAGCTCGGTAATGCGGTGGTTGAATATGGTCCAACGCCGCGAATTCTCCCATCTGATGACATTTGCGTGTAGTGCGTTGCCATCCTCTGGCTACCCTGCTATCCACTTTCTGGGGCCACCCTTCCCTCCCAAGCAGAGAGGAGGATTTCCTTTTTTCCATTTTGGAACCTGCCCACCATCACAGTTGTTGTTGTTGTTGAAAACTTTTATTGTCCAACAGAGAAAGACCACACCGCCTGGGCCGCTCTGTCTCACCCCCTGTACAGGGGAGAGGACTTAGGAGCGGCCCAGCCGCACGGGATGGTCGCATTCGATGCTGGCCGGGTTGGTTTCGCCGGCGGCCTCTTCTGCCAGTTGGACGGCGCTGATTTGGAGCTCAGGGTCCGAGCTCCGCAACAAGGTTTCCCTGGCTTCCCTACTGCTAATGTTTTGCGCCCTGCCTGGGGAGTGAGCGCACTCCCAAATTATATGGTCGAGGGTTCCTCTCGCCCCACACTTTTTACATTTATCGTCCTCGCAGTCCGATCGGATATGTTTGTTTAGTACTGGGTTTGGGTATACTCCAGTCTGCAGGCGTCTGCACGCCATCGCCTGACTCCTAATTAACGCCGTGTTTGGTGGGGGAAAACACCTCCGGCATTGCTTGTAGTGTCCTGTAATCTCTTGATACGAGATTAATCGCCCTTCTCTATCATGTTCGGCCTGAGCCGACCCATCCTGTACAGCACGGAGGTAGAGATCTCGAGCTGCACTGTGGGCCGCCTCGTTACAGCTGACAGATTCGTGCGCCGGGGTCCAGATGATGTTGATCGTGCTATCAATCACTCCTTGTGTTAAAATTTTGGTGGTGAGGGGGTTTATCCTCCCTCTGCTGAAATTTTGGATTGCAGTCTTACTGTCGCTAATAATATATTTAGCTTTGGTGCCAGCGCAAGCGATCGCTATCGCGGCTTCCTCCGCTATCTCGGGTTTCTTTCCCTAGTATGGTGGCCGCCGTGATGAGGGTGCCCTCCCCATCTACCGCCACTATGGTCGTGTATCGACTGTGTCTGTCCCCTTCCGCATCTACGTAGGCGACTTCATTTCGGGGTTTACCCCGATATATTCTTTCTATCGCTTCCGCCCTTTTCTGTCTCCTTTCCTTATTAAACTCAGGGTGCATATTCTTGGGTAGGGGAGGGATTCTTAGGTGCGCCCTGATTTCCCTGTCAATGTCGACCCTTTCCTTTTGCCCCCTGTCTGTGGCCATTCCAAGATTACTTAGCGTAGCTCTTCCCACTCGCGTCGTGCTGAGTCTTTCAAGTTGCGAGGTTTTAACCGCTTCCGCGATTTCTGCAATCGTATTATGCAGTCCTAGGGCCAGTAGCTTCTCCGTCGATGTACAGATTGGGAGCCCTAGAGCCTTTTTTACGCATTTCCTGATGAGCGCGTCTATCTTGCTCCTCTCATCTGCCTTTAGGTTCAGATATGGCGTGGCGTAGCCCACTCTACTAATGATGAAGGCCTGTACCAATCTTGGGAGGTTTTTTTCCTCGAGGCCGCCTCCCTTACGTGAGACCCTCCTGATGAGGTTTAATGTCTGGGTCGCGTGATTTTCTAATTTGTTAATTGTGATCGTGTTCCTCCCATGTGTTTGTAAGTGGAGGCCCAATATTCGTATTGTCTCGACCTTTGGTATTTCCCTCCCTTCCACGTACACCTGTGGGTCAGAGGGAGGTTTGGTCCTGAGTGCCTTGTCATTATACACGAAGATTTCTTATTTTTCAGGCGAACATTTAGGTCCTCTGTCCTCCGCGTAGTTTGGGATGACGTCTGCTGCCGCCTGCAGCGTTTGATTGATCTCTGCGTCGCTCCCTCTGTTGATCCAGAGGTTGATGTCGTCCGCGTACAGGCTGTAGTTTAAGTTGTAGTTCCCAGTTTTTCGCAATTCCTTCGGGAGCCCTCTCATGGCCGTGTTGAAAAGAGTGGGTGACAGTACCGATCCCTGAGGTGTCCCCCTGTTACCCAGCCTGATCACGCCGGATGGTATTTCCTGGAAAGTTATAACCACCGTGCGGTCCGTTAAAAAATTTCTGATATAACGATAGGTTTTTAGCCCTATTCCTGCCTGCTGGAGCCCCTCCAGAATGGCTTCGTGCTTGACGTTGTCGAAGGCCTTTTTTAGGTCTAGTCCCATAATGACTTTCGCGTCTTTGGTTCTGGAATGAATTATGTCTTGCTGCAGCCGCAGCATGACGTCCTGTGTGCTCAGATGGGGCCTGAAGCCATACCTCTCGTCTGGCCATTTCTCTGTTTCCTCCATATAATTTGAAATTCTGGTCTGAATGATGTGTTCCATTAACTTTCCGACACATAACGTGAGTGATATAGGCCGGAGGTTTTCCAGCTGCGGTTGCTTCCCGGGTTTTGGAATCAGGATCACGGTAGCCTCTTTCCACAGCGGTGGGATCTCCCCTTTTTCCCAGCAATCCTGCATGTAGCTGGTAAGGGCCTCTATCGAGTTGTCATCTAAGTTCCTGAGCATCTTATTCGTGACTCCATCTCGCCCTGGAGCCGACTTGGTTTTGAGTTTCGCTATCTCCGCCCTTACTTCAGCTCTCGTGATGGGCGCGTCTAACTTCTCATTTGGAATCCCGTGGTAGTCGGGTAGCTCTCTAATTTCCGTGTCGCCTATGTATGTCTCGACGAGTTTTTTCATGAATATGTCGTCGTCCTGTTCTTCGCATGCGTGTCAAACTTTAGCCATTTTGACTCGTGCTTGTGTTTTGGACGTGTCAGGGTCTAATAAATGTCTTAGGATATTCCACGTCCGGGGGAGATTCATATCCCTTTCCATGTCACTACATTTGTTAGTCCAATTTTGTTCACAGAGCTTAAAGGCGTAATCTTCTATTTCTTTGTTATGACGCGCCAGCCTTCTTCTGAGGTTTTTGTTGTTTCTACCTTGCCTTTTAAGTCGACGTTCCATGCCCTGTTTGGCCTCCCACATGTGTAAGAGTCGGGCATCCGCAATTTCCGGACCTTTTTCTCCTTCTAGCGTCTTAGTTGTTTTCCTGGTGTCTTTACCGCTTCGCACCAGTCCTCTATATTTCCTATCTTTGTTATGTCTCTGTTCCCCCTAATCTCTCTAAATCGGTCCCAGTCTGTGATTTTCGTCCGGAAACACTTTTTTCCTTTTACTTCACTCCTGATTTCAACCGTGGTTTCCACTATTGAGTGGTCGCTCCCCAGATTGAGTTCCGTATTTATCCATTGCGTCGTTTCTACATTTTTAATCAGGGTCAGGTCCGGTGAGGTATCGGCGGTAATGCTGTTCCCCGCCCGCGTGGGGCGTAACGGGTCAGTCAGCAATGTTATCCTCAGGTTATGCGTGTCCTCCGACAACTGTCTCCCCTTTGCGTCTTCCTTAGTGTACCCCACTCCGGGTGATGGACATTAAAATCCCCTACTATAATTAGCGGCTGGCTCCCGGCTATTTTAAGTGCCTTGTTCATTATCGCCCTGAAGCGGACCTTCCGTTGTCGCGGTGGGCTGTAAATATTGAGTAGGAAAGTGTTTGATTCCTCCTTTTTACCTGTTAGAATTTCTACAAAGACGTTTTTTATGACGTTGTCTTCTAATTCGTGTTCGATCGTTGCTATGTTTCTCTGCACCAATGTTGTAACTCTCGATTTGTCCCCTTTCCGACTGTGGAAGGCGCGATACACTTGTAAGTTGGCCGGGCCACCGGTTTCCTGCAACGCTATAGCAAGGGGGGCTGATTCGCGGACCGACAGCGTGGTCTGCAATACCGGTCGCTTGCGCCGATACCCGCGACAGTTCCACTGCCAAATTTGGATGTTATTGGGCGGTCTGTCCATTATTCAACTTTGTCATGTTCTCCTCAAGTAGAGTCACTCTCGCATTTAGGTTGGCGGTTTCCCCCTTTAATTGCTGGAGCGCCTCCGTCATGAGGTGAAAGTGATTTTGCATCTGTATCTGCATTTGTTGAAGCTGATTGGCTAAGTCCTCAAGTTTACTGTCTCTTTCCTTAGCAAAATTCTTAAGACTTCTCTTCGATTTCGCATTTATATTTCTCTAGCTTTTCATCCACTGTCAGGTCTTAGTAGTTTTCCTCCCTGACTTTGCGTTTAGATGGGGGTGAAGAGGTACCCTCGACCATCATATTAATCTCCGCACCATTGCTGCCGGCTTGAGCGCTAAGAGGGTCGCCTTCGATTTTGTTGGGCGCCGCTATTTTAGATCTGCCTGCTTTTGCTTGAGTTTGAGTTGTCACTGTATTGCGCTCCGTTTTTAAAATTTGTATGTCCTCCTTTAAACTAAGGATCGTTGCATTCATGCTCTTAATAATGTTTGTCAATTTTTCTATTTCCTCGTCTTTTTTGTCCTTCATATTTCCGCCCTGGGTAGCCGTGCTTGCGAAGCTCACGCCTTTGCTCTCACCATTATGGGTTGTTGACGCGCCTCGGGCTCGACTGGGCGTCCTGGCTCTCGAGCTCGACATTCCCCTGGATTGGCTCCTCCCTCTGGAAGAGCTTCGTCCCCTGGAGGCTGTCCGCTGATCCTCTCCTAGTCTAGGGAAGGAACTCGTCCTGGGCTTGTATCCTTCCTTCTCCCCGTCTGCTCTGGCCCTTGGGCGGCTCTGGTGTTCTTGGGTTTTTGCGATGCGGTTGGTTGCTCCCCCCGTGTCCGCTTCTTCCTTCATCTTCTTTTCCCAGTGTCTCTTTTTGATTTCGTACGGTGTACGATGGATCCGCTTGCATTTGCTGTCCCCCAGCATGTGATCTTTCCCGAAGAGTTGGCACTTCAGGTTGCAGGTGTGGTCCTCTGGTGGATTTTCCTGTCCGCAATCACGGCTTTTGATGTTTGCCGGGTTTGGACACACGTCGATTCTATGCTAGTCTTCCGCATGCCTTGCATACTTCGTATTTCTTCTTATACAGGTAGCATCTGTGCGGGGCTCCCCCAAGGATGACTGTCCTCGGTACTCTCTCCTCCTTGAAGAGTAGTAATATAGTCGTAGAAGCTTTCCCGAATCTTCTTACCCCGATAACCTCCGGGTTTGCCTTGTGCCTTAGCATCTGCATGATCTCCCCTTGGGTGAAAATCCTATCCACCCGTGCACCACTCCCTTGCCGCAGCCGTCCGGAGTGGCCACGTAGGCGAAGACTGGCACCTGTTCTTCCTCCCCTAGCTTGATTAGGTTTATGCTCACGTATTTCATCTTCCTTTCCCCACTTGTCGTAGCGATGAGGATGGAATGTTGTTTCGTGTTGGGTATCACGATGTCTTCCTCTTCCGTTTCCTGAATATTCACGCCCGCCGACGCCTTGATCATTGTTGTTAAGTATGCAGGTGGTCCACGTTTAAGGAGTCTATCTAGTCCACCTTTGGGTCGGAGAATAATCTTGTCCGCTCCCTCCGGTATTTGTGCCTCCTGTTTTTCTACTGAAAATGCTGCCAGTTTTCTTCCGGCCTGCCGGAGCCTGAACTGCTCGGCCTCGATTTCCCTCCTGCTCTTCTCGAGCGGGACAACCTTCTTCCCTCTGCACTGGAACCACTGTCCCGGCGCCGTGAACTCCCGCGGGTCCACTTCGTCACCTTCAACCACCTCCATGATGGCTGCCCTCGTTTCAAATTTCCCGCGCGCTTCGTGCCGCGAGCCGTGGCGCTGCTGCTCCTCACGCTAGGGGCGCCGCTGCGCCGCTGCTGCTCCCTCGGCTCCCCCGCCGGGGCTCCGACCATGTATCGCCCGGGTTAGGCTTAGCTCGCTTCGCCTCAAAAATCCTGGATTATTCGAAAAATCGGACTCACTTGGTGGAAATCTTGGTATCCTCGTATTCCCGGCGAGTTCCGACATCCGATTCTTCACTCGTTTTCAGTCGATGGGCAGGATTTCTCCCGATAACAGCGTCAAAGCATGGAGCTGTGCTGAGACACGTCTGATCATGCCGCCCCCCTAGCGGCCTCCCCCCATCACAGTTTCAAGCTGGCTCTTCTTTGTACCCGTGGCTGACCGATAAAGGCACATGTCGTACTTGATAGGTCTCTCGCCAGTATGCGTGCGCTTATGAACACTAAGATTACAAGACGAATCAGATGGGAAAGCAGACATGTCCTTCTTGACGGATCACTCATCACTGTGTATGCGTTTGTGCTTAGTCAGCTTCAGATGAACTGCTGCAGATGGTCTCATGCCACATTTGAAGGATCTCTTGCCAGTATGCGTGCGCTTGTGCTGAGATAGATTCCGGATGAGCAGCCGCAAAGGGCACAATTCGCTCTGGAAGGGTCTCTCCTCAGTATGTGTGACCATATGCAGACTGAAATTACCAGACCAAGCACTTGGGAAAGCATAGAGGTTACCAGACCAAGCAGATGGTAAAGGACACTTGTACTTTTTGAAGGGCCTCTCTTCACTGTGGGTGCGCTTGAGCTTAGTTTCAGATGGGCTGCTGCAGATGCTCACACAGCACCCGTGAAGGATTTCTTGCAAGTATGCGTGCGCTTGTGCTGAGTTAGTTTCAGAATCAGCAGCTGCAAAAGGGCACGTGTCACACTTGAAGCGTCTTTCGCCAGTATGCGTTAGCATATGGACACAGGTTATCACACCAGCAGGTGAAAAAGCTCGCTTGTCCTGCTTCTCTGACCACCATGTGTTTTCTTGGGGTGAGTTAAAGCTATAGACTGAGCAGCGACAAAAGGGTACCATTCACACAAGAATGGTTTTGGCCATTGTGCGTGCGCTTGTGGGCAGTGAGATCAGAAGACTTGGCAGGTGTATTTGATTACTTGCGGCACCGTGCCTGCACTTGTGGAGTGTTGAATTGCAGACTTAGCAGCTGCAAAAAGCACAAGTCAATCTTGAAGAGTCTCTTGCGAGTGTGTGTGCACTTATGAACACGGAGGTTATTTATGAGAGCGAGAAGCTGCAAAAGAGCACTTGTCACATTGAATAGCCGCTCGTCACAATGCGCTTGCGTTTGCTGAGCAAAATATTCAGATTGAGCAGCCGCAAAAGAGCACAAGACACCCTAGAAGGGTTCCTCGCCAGAGTGCCAGCGCAAGTGGAGATTGAGAGCCTCAGGAGTAGTGATTGCAAACGAGCACTGGTTACACTGAAAGCGTTCGTTGCTGTTGTGCCAGCGATGGTGACTAATTAAACTTGAATGGCGAGCAGCAGCAAAAGGGCATAATTCACACTTGTAGGGTTTCTCGCCAGTATGCGTGCGCATGTGGGCACGCAGATTATAAGGCCGAGCGGTTGCAAAAGAGCAGATTTCACACTTGAATCTTGTCTCGTCAGTGTTCGTAGGCTTCTGCGGAATTGTAAGTTTAGACTCAGCAGCTGTGGAATGGCGCATTTCGAATTCAAATAGTGGTTGTTCTGTATGGCAAGGCTCTTGGCTACTATAGTCACACTTCACAAGCGCCACTGCATCCATCGAGCTTTCCAATTGTTCATCTCCCGTATGACACTGCGCGTGTCTCTTAACATCAGCAAAGTTAGCTGCATTGTAAGAACAGAAGGGGCACTGGAAAAGATCTCCTTTTCCCGGAGGTCTCCCCTCCTGATAGCAACTACTTTCAATCAAAGAATACGAGAACCAAGCGCCTTTGCTGGAATTGAGTTCGCTGCTCTTCCACGCTGGTCGCTGCCGCTAATGCGCCCCGAACCGAACTTGTGTGACGAAATTGAGGAAAGCACACCGCGTCTGAAAATGAAGGAAATAAAATTACCGCAGTAAAAAAATAGGTGTGTTTGTTGAACTTCATCCTACATCATCATTGTCATTCAATGGCTCAAGCATGGCGGCCATTTGGCTGCAGTGAAACAATATTCGGAAAGAGATTGATGCTAAGTTAACACAGAGAAAGAGGGCAAATTGAGGTAACATACTGCGTCGATGACATCAAGAACTATTAGCAGTGTATTTATGGAGTCTTTCAAATTATACCTTTTATGTGTGAACAGTGCTCGAAGCATTTTCAATTCGCCCAGTGCGAAGACGTTTCCATATAATAACCAACTGTACAACATTATCCTTGAAACTCTGCAGCAGACCACAATATATGCAGCGGTCTTTCACCTGAATGATTGTTATAACGCCGTGCCCTTTAGCGGGACTAGGTGGAGAGAAATCAGCCTTTTTCGGGAAGAAAGTTTGCAATGAGAGCATTTCTAAAAAGCAATGTTCCGACAAAGTTGAAATGTTTGCCTTCTCCGCTTCGTTGTTAAGCAAAGTGTACAATATTCGATGAGGCATTCCCTGTTGACGAATTAAATTATTATTGCATGTAAGCACAGCTGGGTATCTATATGTTTAGCATAAATGTCACAGCATATGCCAAATGATCATCTATAGTGTGGCAACTAAACACAGCTGCTGCAATAAACATATGACATACAATACGATCACTCAAAGCAGTGTGCAAAAATTGAAGAACTAACAGGCAGAAAAACCTATTTAATGCTCTTGAAAGAACTACAAATTATTACGTTTACCCTAAACACTGGAAAGAATGTACTCAGCCAAAAAAGGAGTCTCCTAAGCTAAACATATTGCGTCTTATGCTGAGCATGTCCGGCTAAGTTCCGAAGTTCCCGCAGCCGCGCAACCCATTTCAAACGACGGTAGCCGCTGATTCCGCGTTGTAGGCCTCTGCAAGAATCCTGGAAAAAGTATCTTCGATACCGGTACCCGATAAAGGCGATAATTATATTTCCGATACAGATACATGGTACAGAACTGAAATTGACTTCCGACACAGACACTCGTTCGTGTATCGTCGATGCTTTGATACCTCGATAATATATGTAAAGCTAGTAATATGATTATCTGGAAATGTTACCGTGACATCAAGAATATTTAGTGCATTTTATATAGTGCACTGTTTGTCGGATCAGCGGTGTGAGCAAAAGCTGTTACTTAGCGCTCGTACTTTAAGCCATTTGCTCTGTCGGCGAAAATGGGTGCAAGCGTCCTCCGGCTCAAGACATCCTCAGGGATGCGCTTAGGAGGCTACGGAAACCCCGCTACAAAGGGCTGTGTTTCACTATACGAGCAGCTCGCTTTTTTAGAGGTTGTAACGTTGGACCGAATACATGGTTGTGTTGAAGCGATCACTTCCATAAGCAGCGTGGCAAATATTTTTTTAGCTATCGGTTTTCAATCATTCGTGTGTGCACATGTCAACAAAGAAGTAAACGTGAGGACGGTGTCTGCGAAATAACACACAAAGGAGCGCAGGCCGCTGAACGGACCGATTAATGCTTTCGTGTCATACCCTTAATACGCATCTGCAACCCTCCCTCATAAAACTCAAATTTTTGCGTAGAAAAACCTTGCTAAATCCAAATTTTTTGCCACACAACTCTGAAAAATACTTTCACTACCTTCCCACACCACTCCCATCTTACTCCTTCAGGGGTGCCCATAAATCTGCCTCGAGGTTAAGTGTGCCCCAAAGATTTATGGTGTATTTTCTAACAACAGAAAAGAGGAAAGTTTATAGAGACGTCGAGTGTAGGAACCTAGCGGTATAGTTAAGAAACACAGTCCTTACGGATACCTCTTGACAAGTATGGCTTGTTGCAGCACTTGATTCGCTAAAGGAAAAGAATGCGGATTCCAGACCACTTCAGGGAGTCATTTTTGGGACGGCATTATACCCATAACAAGGATCTTGTGTCCGGTGAAGCTTTTAGCGTGATAGCGCTTCTAGTGGCTTTTCTAGCATTTAGCTGTTGTGGGCTCCTTTCTTTCCTGATTTGTCTGTTTGATCAGCTGAAGACTGCCCACCGGGATGTGGGTAACCTCATAGAAGACACTCATAGATCCTACAATGGTCCAGCACGCGAGCATACCTCCCGGCCTGCTTTAATTAATGCCCAACGTGAAGGAAGAGGGCAAGTTAGTATTGAATGCACACAAGAGCCTGAAAGAGGGAAATAAGACACGTCTGAGGAGATTTTCAATGATGCACTCATGCTCGCCAAACCGAGACGAAACTCCCTCCTGACAACTGGGTACTTCATTGCGGCACACATTCTAAGGGGGTATGGGGCTAAAGAACAATGGCTCAAAAACAACTAACATGGCTAAACTGAACTGTAGCACCCGGCAAGACTGACGAATAGCATTAATCGAAACACATTCGCCGACTTGACTCTGGCAAACTAAGAGAAAAATCTGGGTTGCGACCATTTTATACTGCAGTCCAGATGAAGAATAAGGAAGCTTTAGGAACCATATCGTAGTCGAAGAAAAAGAGGAAGAAAGACTCCTCTTGCCGAATTGTTCAGGACGCTCCAGGCTGATGTAACCAGTGTGTCAAGAGCGGTACAGGCTACCGCTAACAATTAAAAAGTGTACGCATACTTTCTTTGCAAGTGGGAGGCGAGATGAGGGCTCACCTGAAGGTGGCGTCTACAAAATATAAAGAGAAAAATAAAAACTGAGGATAGCACCAATAACTACTGATGTAGAGCTCTATGCTGTGTAGCTATCATACTAACTGTAATCGAGAGAGTGATAAAATACAGGGGAATAGTGGGGACAGCCCAACAGAAGCTGTTGTGAGAGGGCTCGCATACGGAACCATAACAAAAACGGAGACCTGCAAGGCGGTTTCTAAACAACTGTACAAGGAGGCGCACTACGCAGAAGCGATCATTCGCGTACTCGAAGATAAATATGTAGAGAAGGACCGTAAGCAGCAGTACCCGAACTAATCGTATGGGTCGGAGGAGACAATAATGAATGAAGATACACAAAGGCACAGGACGCGCACCCCTCATAGAAATAACCAGAAGCATGGCGCGGGAGGCCGACGGACAACCTTTAACATGTTAAAAAATCTGGTTGACGAACAGATAACCGCGCTGACAGATTAGTACAATGTAGGCTGGAGAACAGACACTCCCAGAGGAATGACGACATGCAGGGATAAATTGCATCCACATTCCGGGCAAACCGGGCAGCCTCCAGAACCTCATCGCACACGCAGTACTCAAGAGATTACGCGTTGACCTCGAAAACACCGATTTTTTTATTTATTACATTCTTGGATTACAGTGCAAAAGCCAAGCAAATGCAGAGAAAAAACGTTACAAAATACCTTACAAAAGCTTGCCTTATTAAACAATATTCCAAGCGATTGGCAAGGGCAGCTTTTAACAAAAAAATACAGGCTGGGATGACAAACACCATTCAAGACCAATAATATTCATAAAACCAACACTTTTATGTACATGATGGTGCAGTGTGATCTGGACATACGAAATTGTAAGAAGTGTTAGAAAAGTAGCCTGTCTTGCACGACTTGTTAAAACATACAGTCCGAGCCCGCAATACCATAATAAGTGGCGGGGGGTAGGTATTCCAACTTGATCTAGAAATGTTCTTTTGCGCAAATAAAACGACACACGAGAAAGGCGACACACTTTCTCGTGTGTCGTTTTATTTGCGCAAAAGAACATTTCTAGATCAAGATGAACAACCAACTCGCCCAACAGGAAGTTTTAATAAGGTATTCCAAACACGGGAAATGGTAGTTGTCAGGTTTTGGCGGCCATAATCTGTACGGGACTGAGAAGGATGGAGCGAATAGATCGAAAGCTATAAGTTCTTGGGGTGTCAAGATAGGTTTTCTCGAAAATGTGTGCTTTGTTTAACTTGGTTTCTGATGTATATAGGAAGTTTTTTATAATATTTTTATTCAATTCAAATTAACCTGTGTTTTCTAACTACATATATGTGTTCACTGAGAGCGAAATGAGATATTTCGCATAGCTTTTTTGGGGGGAAGATAATTTTGTTATATTACGAAGTTTTTTGCTGTGCCCCACACCGATCCGAAACCGCGGTCTTCTATGAACGCTGCTTTTTGCGACGTAGAACCGTAAAACCAGTGGTCACCAGGGCACAGAGCACTATCGAAATAAAGGGCCTGGTACTGATCAAAAACATGAAAAGAGTGGCCATAACAGCACTATGAAAGAAACGAGGAGTCTTATGTGGCACTGAATCGAACTCTATACAAAGCTCACTTCCGGAAGACCGAGGCACCGGCTATAGCCGACGAAGAGAATCACCGCTGCTTATGACGACGCTCTATTTATAGCTGACATAAAACTTCGGAGATAAAGCGTAAAAATCAATGGTGATAATACCGTTTTCCTCACAAACACTAGCGCGTGGCTGCGATAATTCTAGATAAATCTGGTTGCATCACGCGCCACAAAGTGATAAAGCCGGGTGCCAGCGCTACTGTGCCAGGAAAGATTCCGAACCGTTAAGGGAGTATCAGCAGTTGACTCAATAGCCCAGCAACATTCTTTGTTCACTTCGCGCTTTGAACTTCCACCAGCAGCAGATATAAATTTACCCTGAGTTGGCATCACTCGATAACGTTGGCTGGGCGAGAGCAGATGGTTTAGTTTGTAACACGAAACACTGCATATTTCAAGTACTCTCGGCTTTCTCTTTGATCGTGTTTCTCCAGGAGGATTCTTGACGCAATTGCGATTGTAGGCGAAGGCTCTTTCCTTGCATTCAGAAGGCACGCTGCTAATACAGTCGTCAGCACGACCGTCTAGAGCTCTTGAGCGCTGCCTTGTCGCACAAAGGAAGAGAAATTTTTAAGCAGGCATACGGCTCTAGAGACAATGCTTGCGTTGAAACGAAGCAAGATTAACGCGCAGCTTGCTCTGACGAGCGGGACCGCTCGTCTTGTCTACTTCTCTTCGCACGTCCTGTTCCTGTCGCGGTTCTTTTCTACCCTTTAGCATCAGTAGCAGATGAGGTGAGTGAAGATTACCATTAGTTCCGCAGCCCACTATACCAGCGCTCTAGATAGGCGTGCTAACTACTTTGCGACGAAGGCAGGAGCACGCGCGGCCTGCAGCTACGTATGCGCATAAGACCCGAGACGAGAAATGCGTAAAAGAGCGGTTCTACTCACGTAGGGTCTCCGCAGATATGTGTCGAAGGCGTGGCAATCCTGCTAGTGCTAGAGCGTTTAAAGTAACGTAAGCATATTAAGCAGTCTGGAACTTCTTCAGTACTCTGTCTCTGCAGCAGCTAGACAGCACCGCAAACGAGAAAAATTGGACTACGCGTGACTGCTGTATCCAGTACAGCCGGTCTGGGTACCACGGCCACGCTCTCTTAACTTTTGATTGGGCGCCATGAAGCGGCGGCCACGAGATAAAAGAAGAAGAAAAAAATAAAGCCACGACAAATGTCACAATAACGCAGCAGTGTTAGAGCGTACGTTGGGAGGAAAAACTGCGAGTGATCACAGCAATTCAAGATTGGCGGCGAGAATTGTCACGTCACACCTTGCTGTGTGCAATCCAGGAGATAATGGTTGACGTAAATCATGAGTACGAGGTCGTAGCATGACTAAAATGTGACTGTGACTTATGCGAACAAAATGAAAATCATTCTGTTGTAAAGAAATCTGTGATAATGAATTGGGAATTGTAGCCGTGAACCTTGCGTTGACAGTCTGCAGGCTGCCCTGAGGCCATTGAGGCAGGTTCGTTTGGTATCACGTTGCCTAGTACGAATGCTCCTCTGTGCTAATCAGTGTGATTAGAAAGTGGTACTAATTAAAGCCACAGCTTCTCTTAGTCCTCGAGCTATCAGCCCCAGCTTTCCTTATATGTAACAATAAATAACATTAAAGAAAACTAAGTTAAGAATGGTACCAAAAATAACGCGACTCAACGAGAGCAAATAAAGATCACAAATTCGTCGTAAGCTCTTCAGCATGGCACCGCGACACAGGACCTTAGTAACGCCACAGTATATTTGGGCCCCTGAATTTCTTGCGTACGTTGCACTCAATAAGAAAAGACGTAGGCAGCAGAGCTCAAGTTTCTATGTCGGTGCGAGTCACGTGGTTTTCTTGTAATTTACCGTTCGAGATGGGATTTTATGCGGGCGCCACCTATAGTCGGTGCGTTTTGGTATTTGGTAGTACAGCCACCTTGTAGTATCCGTAGATGTCGCAGTTTGCCAGGTGAGTATAAAGAAAGAAAATAGCGCAAAAGAAAAAGGACGCAGAAAGAAGAACCACCAGAGGCGATGGGAATCAACTGAGCGTTTTTTCACAAAACGCCGACTACTTACAGTCGTGAGCAATATGAGAGGGAACAAAATTTTGCACAAAATCGCCGATTTTCTGGTTATGTCGGCAATAAATTTACGAAGGACCTTTGGGTGTTATATACCAAAAAGAAAAGAAGTGAGAAAACAGAAAAGACAGTGCTGATCGAGAATAACTATGGGGAGATAATGAAAATGAATGCTCAAGATTTGTTCCCTCTCATATTTGTCACGACTGTACGCTCTGAAAATGCGCATACTCAAAACAGCAGTAAAATAGAAGAAATTAATAAGGCATGTTTAGATATCGAAACTTCCTTTCATGCAGCATAACTTATGGGTCACTTACACATGTGTGTTCCTTCTTAGATATGATAGGCCTCGGATACTGCCCTTACGTAGACGCGCCTCGGTGATTTCTTTTGTTCTGTTGTTGTGTTGATATTTTTTTAAAAATGGCACGCCAGCTACGTCAAATGGCAGTTTTTGCCACAGTTTGCGCATTGTACAGATATCGCGTTCCGCGCCCGTGTTAGAGCACTCCTGCCGCCTTCACCACGGTTACCGATGCACAGCAACGTAATGCTGGGACTCGGAAGCAGCGTGAGTGACCTCTGGGGCCTGCGGATGAACACGGTAATGATGTCGGTCGTCCTGTTGACAGGCCTCTTCGCGCTGGTCAGAGACGGATTTACCAACTTGCGACACGTGAGTTGGACCTAGGCTCTCGGGATCAGGCTAGCGTCTTCACTTGCAAAAAATTCTTTAGGCAGTCTATAGACTATCCGTATTCTAACTGTCTAAGCGAAGCAAATTTTTTACTTCCATACATTTCTATCTATAAAGTCTGTAGACTATAGACAAATCCTAAATAACAGTCTATAGGCCATACGCTTTTAGTAGGCTTATGTCTATACACTGGGTATAGACAATGAATAGACAAAAAGAATTATCTATAGGAAGGCAATGGAGTCTATGGACATCTATAGACTGGCTTTAGACAATTTTATAAGGGTTAGCCGGTCGGCGGATCAAGCTCGGAGGGCATTCACTACGCTTGTAGCATGATAGATTCTATGGGTACAGAGAGTGACTAAAATTTAATCATCCAGATCCTTCTCCCTCTTTGTGGGGCCAAGAAGCGAGTGTGACGCCTGTGTTGCAACCTTTAACCTATTTACTCGCCCACTACTACACTGACACGGATCACGCGTCCATTGAGGGCGTTGTTTGCACTACACCCACTCTTTGATTCACATCGATGGTACTCTCACAGACCAACATAGGAATTCGGTGTGGACAGGAATGTCATTGAAAATTCTTGTTGGCTCATGGCCTGCGGTATACGTTAGCAAGCAGGGGATGCGACTTACGCTAAACAGTGTGCTCTGTAAAAATGTTCAGAAATGAAATACAATTCAATTCAAGTCCAGCTATAATCGCTCAGCTCCGTCTCCTCTGTTTCCACCAGCTTATTTCTGACAATTGTGAACTTTTATGGCGCAAGGAAAACTATGGCCAAAAAGCACCATGGCACAAGGTATTTTCGACTTCTCAAGGTGAGGTCAAAGACCCATTTCCCTAGCATTTTATCCGAAATAAGCCGAGCGCCAGACCAGGGCAAAGCTTGTACTCATTGTATCACCAGTTGGTACCCGGCGGCAATGGGGATCGAACCCCACACCTCCCGCATGCGAGGCTGATACTCAAACCGCTGGGCCACCGCTGCGGTCCTACACTAGCTTATTTCTGCTTGCGTGTGTGTACTTCTGCGTATGTCATCTTCAACACGATGATTCCGTACTGAATATGACATCGTATTGGTCCAGTCTCTGTACTTTCTGGCTGCTGCCAAGTGTTCCCTGCTGGTTGGGCTCTTCCTTGGAACCATCTTCCGCGAGGGCGCCTTCCGAGGCATCGGCCAGCTGCCTATTTGGAAGCTGGAATCCTTCGCATCTCTGCCGGTGAGCGACACGCGCTTCGGACTCTTTTTTGTTTACTAGGAATGCGGAGTCGGAAGCAGTTTCGGACTGGTCGCTTATTCATGATTGTTTCAGCGAGTTTCACAAATAACGCTCCAGATTTAAATGTTTCTCGCGAAAAGAGCGCTCGCGAAATGAAAGCCGTATGGATATCACAGGCTGTAAATACTGACTCCTCGTGTGAATAATGGACAGCTGGAAGTTAGCACACTGAACGCCTATCGTTTTGATGCGAAAGAATTGTTTGACTCATCAGCAAGGAAACCCGGCGTTGGCGTTGATCAGCAGCTGTGGTCCCAAAAATCCCATAGGATGTCAGCGTGGTATCAAAGAAAGATAAAACTTCCGAACGTGCGAGGAATTAAACAAAGAAATTTCAGATTGCGAGGCAAGCACCCGCAGGCCACACAACCGCGTGGCTTCTTGGACATCAAAGGTGAACTTAGTGTGTGAGTTGCCTTACGACGGCATGCTAATCAGTAGGTGTATTATTGCAAAGGAAGAGAAAAATAAAACAAACAAAATAATGCTTTCGCACTCAAAGCACGTAAGCAGCCGTAAGGACCCTCAGTATTTTTTTTATTCTCTTTGTGTTTTCAGCGTTTATTTCGTGGCAACCATGGCCGAGCAACAAGCCCAAATAGGTTATGCGCCTTCTAATTCAAAGATTCGGCAAGAATTTGGAAGAAACTAACACATTTTCTTCATCAATCGTGATAAGAATACCTGATATATGTGGTTTAACTTCCCGAAGTGACACACGGGCAGGAGACGCCACAGTAGAGTGGTGGATTAATTAAAACAACGTGCAGTGCTTTGTGTGCATCGACATCGCACAGCACACGGGTATTCTCTATGCTCCATCGAAATCAGGCCGTCCGGGCTAGGATTCGATCCTGCGACCTTGGATCAGTAGCAGAAGGCCAAAGCCAATGCGCCGCCGTGACGGCTCTTAATTGTCATGAAACAACATTAAAATAGCTTCCAAACATATTCCCTTCAATTAATGTGTTTAACATATTTCGCAAAGCATGCTATGGTTAGGTTCATGAGCCTCGACTCCTAATTGTGGAGAATTAATTGGATTTCGTACGTTGCATACTAAGGGACTGATTTTATGCAAGGGCCACGCGTAAAGAACAAGAGATGGTGTTGTCGAAGACTGTCTAGAATTGCTGGTTGTGTATAGAATAGCGGAGTTTTGTGCTATAAATTTAGCTTTATTACCAAGATGTCATCATCAACAAGTATAAAGTGGGACATGAAAGGCGAAAAGAATCCGAAGACCGCTCGAAAGCGGGCTCTTACCATTCATTATCACGTTTCCAGCACCAATTTGCCATTTTCCACTCCAGTGAATTTATTACGTTATTCCGGATAACATTATTCCTACATACAAAAAATAAATACTGAAGCGCGCAACACTCTCAGTCCAAGTTGTTGCCGCATTTTATGCTAAATGCGAATAGCACGATTAAGAATTATAGCAAAGCGACTTTTGCGTAACGCCATGTTTCTGGTCCATAGTCGTGCAAAATTATCACCTTTAGAAACATACAGAAACTATATTTCGGTGGAAAAATTACTTCCCGATGACAATTAATAAATTGGTAACGTCTGCAACTTGGTCACGATAGTGGTTCTTCTTTTGAAATCGAAGAGTAATTCACGTTGCACAGTTGGTAGGCTGTCTACTCTCCTTAAGGCCTCCGCTCTGTAACCTCAATTCGCCGCTTTCACAAAACGCAGTGCCCTCTCGCGATTGGGAGTATAATTTATGCCATGTTTCTGGTCCATAGTCGTGCAAAATTATCACCTTTAGAAACATACAGAAATTATATTTCGGTGGAAAAATTACTTCCCGATGACAACTAATAAATTGGTAACGTCTGCAGCTTGGTCACGATAGTGGTTCTTCTTTTGAAATCGAAGAGTAATTCACGTTGCACAGTTGGTAGGCTTGTCTACTCTCCTTAAGGCCTCCGCTCTGTAACCTCAATTCGCCGTTTTCACAAAACGCAGTGCCCTCTCGCGATTGGGAGTATAATTTATGTGTTGCACAAAAACTGCCTGAAATCTAATTCTGTGTTGAAAATAAAAGCATTTGCGTGACCCATGCGCGGACCGCTTCCGCAATTCACCAACTGAGCGTAGGATGTGGCAGATCGGTGCTTGCACCTGTCGCGATTTGTCGCTTGCACCTGTCAAAAATATTAACTGTTCATTTGCAGTAGCGGTTTGCTTTCAACTGGTCTGGGGACGTTGAGAAATGCATACAATTTTGCTTCTCAGTAAAAATCTCTTCTATGGCTCTTTCTGGGTAACTTTTGTCCGTAAAGTTTCGAGATTGATTTATTTTCTCTAGAAATGATTTCTCGAAAGAAATGTTGGTGTTTATGTGTAGCGCCATTTGTTCGGGATAACCTCAGCTGTTTACTGTAATTGATGTGGCAGCCGCTAGATGGCACTAAATGCTAAAAATGCCTTGTCGCAAGTCGTCTGTACTTTCCCCTGTGAGTGAATGTCGAGAGATGGACGTCCATCTCGAACAGCGTTTAAACATAAAATTCTGTGCGAAGCTTGGCAAGACAGCCACACAGTCGTATGAGTTCCTTCGCAGCGCTTACGACACCGATACATAATCGCGGGCGTGAGTTTTCGAGTGGCACAGGAGGCTCGTTTCGGGGAGAACGTCGGTGGGAGACGACACAAGGCAGGGGCGCCCTTCAATCTCACGGAATGAAACCAGCGTGGCTCTGATCCGGAAAATCGTACAGCAAAACCGCATCATTACATTCCGCGTGCTATCAGATATTATTGACATCAGTAAGTCAATATGCCACCAAATTTTGCGCGAGAACTTGGGGAAACGAAAGCTGAATGCCAGATTTTCACCGCACTCCCTCACACAGAACCAGAAGGACACGTCGGCATCAGTGAGCGCTGATTTGCTTTCCGAGGCAGAGAAGGATGCTGCGTTCCTCAGCAGCATCATTGCTGAAAACGAAATATGGTGTTTTTAATACGATCCTCAAACAGAGGTAGAGCGCCGAAAGGCGGTCCACAAGCTCTCTGGCGCCGAGAAAGGTGTGGCGAAAGAAGACCAAAACAAAGGAGATTCTGATAGTTTTTTTTAGATGCCAGAGGTGTCATACACCACAATTTCTAACCAAAAGCGCAGATGGTGAATCAGGAGATTTATATCCGCGTGCTACAACACATGCGAGATGCACTGAGACGCCGTCGTCCTGTATTATGAGCATCTAGACAATGGAGCCTTCACCACGAGAACGCAAGGCCGCACAATACTCTCAGCGTGACAAAATTTCTCGGCAAGCAAACTATACTGTACTTCCTCATCCGCCATATTCACTTCACCTCTCCCCACGCGATTTTTTCCGGTTTCCTTGCGTGAAGAAAGCCCTAAAAGTTCGCTGGATGAGGAGCGTGGAGGCCATTAAAGACGCCACTACTAAGAAGCTAGCTGACCGCTCTGCCAGATGAAGCGCTTTCCAACTGATTTCAATTCCTCAAGAAGCGTTGGAAGCTCTGTATAGACTGCAAGAGAAACTATTCAGAATGGGGGCTGTACAATTGATTTCAATGTTAAACGCAATTTTGTTTAATGGACTTAGTCAAGGAACTTTACGGAAAATTTTGTAGGTCTGACTGCGAAAGACGCAGAAAACTGCTTGCAGAGATTTTTGAATCGAAAAGGTTCTCTACGCTACGTAAACCAGTCTTCGGGTAGACAGCACACCGACCTTGAACGACCTTCAACCCAAGCAAGGAAGCCGTGAATGATCATATGTGGTACAGTTTTGGTGCCCAGCCCCTGGCTCGTGACATTTAGTTAACCTTTGACATTGGACTACATTTGAGTTGACCTTACACCTTAAGAACATGAGATGGGGTGATATGAAGCCAGGTGATTACATCAGATGGAGGTGTCGTAAGACCATGCAATACCACGTCATAGGCACGTAGTCGTGTGGGTATATATATAGAACGGCGGTCGCGAGCCAGTAGAGGAGCTGCCATGGACGACCCTTAGAGGCTTAGCAAGCGTGCTGGCTTTTTTGCTGAATTCCACGGTCAGGAAAATGAAGCCACTGCAAATTTTTTTAACACTCGATTCAAACGCGTGTCGTGTCGTCGTCGCCATTTTGGAGTCTGCGACGATGCAACCCAACCTATGAGATCCGGGCAAAGAAAACAGACTACGCATTGCAGTTTAACTCGAAAACGACTGGAGATGGCCACATTTGTACATAATGTTTTGGCCTTTTCCTGCATACAAAATCTCTGTTTTCAGATAAAGTATCTTCAATGTCGTTATAATGCGATAATTTATCGACACAGGCTAACCTCTGTTTATTGTGAGCATGTAAATTTCCAAGTTTTCGATGTTTGTACACGCAAGCATTAAGACATGCGTATATTTGTCCAGTGTTCGTTTCTTATATTCGCACAGATGTGGCAAGATGTGATCGCCTCGCCGCATTCGGCACTGGTCTCGGGGGCTACGGCATCAGCTTCATCAACGCCCACAATTCCTTCCAGAACAACTTCTTCATGTGAGTGCCTCAGTGGCGCTATGCTCATACAGTCATTGCGCGTTGTTTTACCTTTATGCATTTACCAGGGGTGGAGAAAAGGCACTGACTGTGGTGCCACATATGCAGTCTTCCCTCCCTCTTCCGAAATACGCACACTAGGATTACTAGCTGCCACATGTGACAACATGTAACATCGCTCACTCCTTGCCCGAACGTCTTTTATCAGCCATCTAGGGATGTCTAGACAACCTTACATTTGACCTTTCGGTGGAACGTGAAGTTTTTAGCTATGATGTACCACTCTGGTTACGTTCGCGGCACCTTCAGGCGCGAATAAAGTATCTCAGAGATGTCAGTGTAAATAAATAAAGACTGCATGATAGGGAGACTAAGATTTTGGCTGGTTGTTCTTGCATAGTTGCAGAAAGAGACGAAAAATACGCACTCCGCAGAAGACTCCAAAGCATGTGACATTTAAGGGCCCTACTGTGCGCCATGGTCTACACCATCTGCCTATAGTAATAACTAGAGGACTTAACTGAGCCTCATGTAGTCTTTTCTCTATCTCTTCTATGTGCTAGTTTTGTTTACGTTTTTGCTGCCACCATGTCGTTACTCTGCCTTCGCCAACATCAGGGCTGCCTTCTGCCAAGCATTCCGTTTGGTACAGCCTGTCCGTCATGAAATTGGCGCCGCAGATCTCTTTACGCCTTTGCGGAGTAACAATGCACGAAGCTTAATACGCAAGTCACGTCCTGAAGTTTGCGGCCAGTACTTGCTTTATGTGTTTGTACAGTGATTGTAAAGGAGAAAAGAAAATTTTGAGCTTTCACCGGAAACTCGCATTCCTTTGCTGGAGGCTCTAGTTTATTTTTCTATTTCTCTGTGACGCAGAGACCTCGTTTACATCCTGGTGGTCGATGCGCTAACTTGTTTCGGCACAGCGCTGGTCATATTTTTCGTGCTCGGCAGCTACGGCCACAAGACGGGCCTCGAGATTGACCAGATCATGGGCAGCAGTAAGTATTGCCGCATTGGCTGGTAACTAAGAGTTCGACGGAAAAAAATCTTCGCGAAGACATGCCTCATTACCCTGCCTCGACGTAAAGAAACGGAACTAGCGATATTGATAGCGAAGTAGAAGTTTGAGCTAGTCGGTATTTCCTTTTAGAAAGATATTTAGTGTGGAAACAGAGAACGAAGAAAAAAGACTGGAAAAGCGCTAACTGGACATCTGGTGGTTTCATTCGCATATCACATTCGAACAAAAACTGTTCAGGTCCAGCCGCACAGATAACGAAGTACATGGAGAGATTGTGGCTGTACGCTGCAAAAAAAGACTTATCATAGAATTAATACCATGGCACGACATTACGTTCCGTCACATAATATTGACGGCAGTCCGGGGCTTCTAAAAGAAACACTTTATTGCGATAGCTGTACCCTCAAAGAATGACCTCGGCGGAGGCGATATCAGCAAGCGAGCACAGCGGTTGTCAAAGAACAGAATTCCTGCCACTGTCGGTGGCACTCAGTTTAATGCCTATCATGCGTCTTAAGGAGAACTATGAAATACAAGTTCAGTTCAGTTTCAGTTTATTTTCCTTAAAGACCCCCGATTTCAGGGGTATTACATAAGTGATGTGGCTCTTAGCCCCGCTACCTTATTATGCAGATTTGACGAGTCGGTCGTGTAACGATTGTTGGGCATTCTCAAGCTCGTTTTCTCTGTCTCTCGCATTCTACCCTGCGCAGACGTCGTTCAGGACTTGGCCTTTATTTAGATCCCACAGGCGCTGCTGTCGACCGAGACGACCGGCACTCTTCTGGTGTTGTTCCTTCTATTTCTGGCCTTCACTGGGCTCGTACCTTTGGTATGTGGCGCCCCTCTGAAGGCATGTGCCTCAAAAAATCATACTCAACTTCTTTCATAGACACAGAGATAATTCTTGCTTATTTCCAAATGTTGTAATGGGAGTGGCGCGAAACAAGCGCCGATACTTTTCATGGCTTTAGAACGTGCAGATAAATACAAGGCGCGCACATGGTATTGGCGAGCATGGGAGAGATCGCATGCTATATTACTCAGCTTGTATAGATTGGTTGCTCAAAGAGCTCTGTGGCGTTTGACTTAAGCGAACAGACAAACAGTACGTGTCCGGAGAGTAAAGCTCTGGTCGTTAAATACTACTCAGATACGTAAATCGGGGCATTTGCAATGATTTAACTAGTGGCGCTAAGACTGAGCGAAATGCTGCTGCCTCATAGAAACGCCAGAAGTGACGCCTCAAAGGTGTAGCCGTCCGGCGAATAACAGAAGTGTTCTTGAGGGCGCAGGTACGTTTGATCTATTGACATATAGCCTAGATCATTCTTGGATATACAGTTTTTGCAAACTATCTAAGCAGCTCTGACCGCTGCAGTCGCTACAGGAATCCTTGTGCCATTCAAACAAAGACAGCAGCGGTGCAGGTTCAAGCCATGCAGGCTGTGTTATGAGCCGCCGTGACCTAGAGACCGCATTGTCACCTGTCGTCGCGAGCCCGTTCCAAGGCAGACCGCTTATTCTTCTGAACGACGCCTCCTGCACATCGTTTCCTGTCCCACCTTATGTAGTCTAGGCATACTCATAAGCAAACAGAGCACTGCTAAACACTTTGGCTTACATCTGCATTTCACCCCATACCACCTATCACCAAAATTCTTACGGCCACAAGAGTGAATGTCCGGTGAATTTTTTGTCCCTTCCTTACTTCCCTCACTGTTAATGTGTCCACTCGTAGTTTCACATTTACCACGCCTTCTGTTCCCTTTCCTCACAATTTTTTTTTTCTTACAGCGAGCGCACCTCTCTTAAGTGCGCCAGCCCTCCATTTCCACTTTGAGCGTAGCCTAAATGCACTCAGCTATTCTTTGTCTGGCAAACTGTGTATCAAATCAGCTGCAGTGTTCTGTAGAAACGATGGAATGAGAAAAAATTGAGAATAGCGATATTTGCATCAAACTCCCGTGCTACGTGAATTCGTACCTCTGCTTGCCTAACTCGTTTTTGCGTGCTCCACGAGGATTGGTACCTCGCCGAGCCGACAAATATACCAGGCAGTGCGAATTTTCTTCACAGAACACGGCGCAATGAAGGTCCCAGATACAACTTCGTATTTATTGGCTGACTGAACCAAAAATTACAGGAATATGCCTGGCACTTATAGGTATCCATTTGTTCCTTGTCATCCCCATTTTGAACAAGCGCTCAAAATGGCACCTTCACACTTGCTTCGAAACGCTTGCAACATGTGCTTAAATATGCCATAGCGCCTGCTGTGGAATAATGCGCGAGGTCATTTGCGAAAATCGCTAACTCCTTTTGTGTTCAGACAGAATGCTCAATCAGGTAACCATAAAAGGAGTGCCTGACTCGAGCTTCACTGGAATTCTGGCCGCGAAGGTGAATAGCTCCGTGGGGATCATTCTCGCTAATCAAACACCAACGTTACACCTATCTTTCGATGGCCGGGACAACTGGCAGGAAAAGTAACCTTTTAGTACCTAGTAAAACTACAATATGGAAGGCAGTACACGCACTAGGGATGCATTGGTTGATTTCCACTGCCACTGGACACGCTAAAGAGTTGCAATAATCTTGAAAGGTCGCTAAAACTACCGCGCATTTTATTTTGTTTGGTTTTTGCGCCTTTTTCTTCCCAAAGTCAATACCATGTTGGAATCTACACACTCTACTTCACTTTATATTATTAACGTCCAGAAATATCGTTACAACCTCTGCAAAAGATTTTCCTTGCCAAGGCATGACATAGAGAAGAAGTTCATGAGACGTCTTGATAAAAATATTTTAGAATGTTAGCTTCTCTCAGGTTTTCCCTAATTATCTCGCCGTCGGCGTCGGCGCCGTCCGCGTGACACAGTGTAAGGGAGATGATATGCAACCAGTGGCAGGTACCCTTCATCAAAGCTGATCGCCCGCACACGAGTCTCCTGTCTGAGCTGTTCGCGGCCGTTGGCGGTTGCTGCCCCATCTGCCTTGGCATCTCCGTGTGCTGGTCGTCTGTTTTCGATAAAAGAAATCCCGTCTTCAAATGGAAGGTTTTCAGACAGTGAGCTTTGTAACAGCTCGTTCCTCAGTTATGCACCATCGGCGTCGGCGCCATGCGCAGCGCAGACCGTGGCTGCTGACGCTTCTGCTGTCAGCTGTGCCAGCTCATGCATAAGAAACCTGCCGAGACTATGAGGATGGGGCATGGTGCACAAAGCGACGCATGATGAAAAATCTTCACCTGAGCCTCCGAGAGGAGCCGCCTAGTTTAAGCCAGAACACTAGAAGAACTCGTTGCTCTTTAACCATAGCTAACACAAACATTCGTGTTTCACACTTGAAACCATCCTGTGTAATTTTTGACGCATTGTGTCTTATAACGCGATAGCATTAAGGGCCTCCTTCAGCGGAAACCTCGATGTCGCAGTTGGCATTGATGGAGTTTTGAGAAATATGGATTGGTCGAAAGGGTCGCAATGTCACAACCGCACTACCTCGCGCGGGTAGTACAAACACCACGCAACGATCACACATTACAACAGTGATGACTTCACTGCACAATTCCTCATTGGTTCACAGCGTCGTGACCTCATTGCATCACAGCTACATAGCGCCCCTGAAGAAGTTAAAGCAACTGCGCTGAAAACAAAAACGATCCATCCGCGATTCGAACCGGTACACCGCCTGACCACTGAGGAATGTTCGTTCGACGGAGATAAAGGGAGGCCTTGTGTGTCTTATGGCAAATAAACAGGAATGATAATAAGCATGAAAAAAGTCCCTATAAAAACGAAAAAATGGCATAAAAAAACCATGTCCGTGTCTGCGAAATGACATAAAAAGAGTACCCTAGGCCGCAGAAGTGGGCCCATTAACGCTATCTCGTCGTTCTCTTAAGGCTGAGCTGCTCAGCTTCAGGCCCCAATTTTGTATCAGGAAGTATAGAATTTTGATGTGAGAATCTAGCGCCGCTAGTGCGCATTCATATTAGAGTTGCCATGGAAGAACTCTTTTTATTCTTGTCCTGAAATAGAAAAAGCGCTGTAATTGGTTCGTTAAAATAAGTGCCCAGGCAGAATGCAACCAGGCTTTAAGAAATTTATGCGGGGTGTCCTTGGTGCGTGAAACTAATCCTCTGCTGTTTAGACTCGTGTAGGTTAGTGTGCAGTAAATTTTTTTGGCAATATTAGTTAAATAGTATAAAGCAATTAAACAACTTTTTTAAAATACTCGCTTCGGAAAAACGTTATTTCTGAAGTTGCGAATCGTCTTGAAAAACTGCCGACTAAAATGTCTGTCATGAGACAATTTACGCATATTTTGAACTGGCCTTTAAGATCCTGGCGCTTATCTTCCTGCCACTACGAACTCAAAGCATTGTAGGGTACAGTATTCCGCAGACGAGTAGATATTGTTCTTGAAGAGCTCGTCGTGTGGCGTCAAAATAAAACCGCTCACATGCGATGATCCTAGTATTCCGCGAATTTTTTTTTCAGACCAGCAATAAGACCAATGGTACCTTGCTTCAAATATTTCAGTCTGCTGTTTTTCAAAACCTTCAACCACTTTCAAATGCTCAGTATTCCCGAGGCATAAATTTATGGTCTCAGCTAACTGGTATTTTGTGATCGAGTAACTCTACACAGGGAAGAAAATGCTGCAGAGTAGGCGACACGACTATCAACAGCATTTAGTGAAGTTTCAATTGCCTACGGCACTCCGTATTCTTAAAAGCGTTGGTGTGCAATGAGCTTGATTACTCGTTATGTAATAAATAAATGTAATATAAACCGAATATCAGGACACGCAAGACGAAGTTGTCCCTCACTATCGCTGGACACGCGAACGGCGCGGTGAGGGAAGGAGTGAAATAGGGAGTAAACAAAAGAGCAGAGAAAGAGGCCTCGTACAGAAGAGCTCCGGAACAATTTCGACCACCTGGTATTGTTTAATGTGCAGTGACACCACACTGTGTCCTCTGCTTGAAAGCCTGTCCTTCATGGGCTCTTCCCACAAATGCCACCTGAGCGTGCCTTGTCCAAGCAGCCGCAATCTCTGATGTTGCCGCAGATGAGCATTCTTCATATTCTCTCATTTTTCGCTGAAGTTATTGGCAGATATCTATAAGTATAGAGCTGTAAGAAAGCAAGCTTATCGCGTTGATTTATTGTCAGCTTTTATTTTGCTTTGGAGAGCTTAAATGTAGCTCGGATACACTTGTACTGACATGACCACAACCATGACCGGAATTAAACAACAATCGAGGAGCAGCTTCTTATTCTGCTTCTGACAGTGTCCAGCTCCCCCATGGTTTACAATTTTTCACCGCATTCAGTGGGCATAATTGGTGATGTCAAGATTACCTGACACCATTCGGTAACTTGGAACTTTCTAGGTGCCGTAAATTCTTAATCACTGCTAAGCTCAGCAGCTGACCCTGTTACATGGTAAGTTTCACAAAATATTTTCTTTAGTTCTTTCTTATTTAATGAGTACAGATTGCATCGGCGCAGTGGAATGCATATCCAAAAGGCCGTCCACAGCAGCAATAATTGAAGAATCATGATGTATTGCGTGCGGCGTACTCCGAAGCTTTTACCAGGTGTTTTGGCGTTGAACAACAGAACGTGCATCTCCACGTGCTCTGTGCAGCTGCTCACGACTGAGCTGGTGGTGGAAGTGGTCGACGAGGAGTTCCCGCATTCTCACGTCAACAAGCGCACGGTCCGCGGCGTCACGTCGGCCGTCTGCCTGCTCGCGAGCTGCGTCTACGCCACCCCCGTGAATCGCACGGCCAGTTTGGACGCTTTTCCAGGGGGACCCATCAGAAATACAAATATTGGTTTAGTCTTTTTATACTTTTTAGTATTTTTACAGATGCACCCCAACAGAATGCATCTTTTTTTATATTACCCTTTATATCCTTCCATGGCGCCTTTTCGCTTTCTTTTTCATGAAGACTGGTACATGCTATGGCGTCAATTCTAGAAGTAACGCGGATAAGGTCCACTATGCTTTCATAGAAAGCAATGACTCACTATGTTGCACTATTCACCTCTAGGGTTCATCACGGAAAAAAAATTTAAATCCATCAATGAGACTTTTATGGGCTCCAATAATGTCACTGTCATTTCCACTGCCCTAAGCTCCGCAAGGAGATATGCCAAAACCAAAATCTAATGAATCGGTTGGAAGTTAACTATTACGCATTCGCCTATTCTGCCCAAAAATTCATTATTCATATTTGAATGCAAGCTCTCTTCCAAGAAAGAGGTTAAACTATAGCTTTGAGATTATAATGACAATCGTGAAGGAAAATTTAGGCAGGAAGGTTTAAACACCTTGTGTTGGGCACAAGTACTATGTTCAAAGTATATGGGATCTTAACATGTACACAACACAGAAAACGTGAGTATAAGTATTTAGCCACACACAGGGATACAAAATCGTAGCTGCAAGTTTTATGGAAGTTACGAAATTAATGCGCTATTCTGTCCTCTCACCAGAACCTGCCGTAACAGACGAAGGCTTGCTTCCAGTCTACCGTGCTACGATCACGTGACGTGCTTGCGGTAAATCAACGCTTTTTCTTAGACGCAGAACAATCACAAATGCCAGAAAATAAATACCACTTTGTCACGTTTATTGCAATTCGATTTTTCTGCTAAATAGAGGTAGACGTAAAAAAACTCAATGAACGCTAGCGTGGCAGTTCTCTGCGTCATTGTAGTTTTTCATGTAGGAATAGAAAATGCAGGTACCGTTACAGAACGCAAACTCATACCACTACACTCGCTTTCGAAGCCAGTGAATGTAGGCGACTGGGTACAGGAACCAAGGTAGTGCACCGGATAAGCAGATTACGAGATAAGTTAGACGGAGCGATTAGTGTGTGTAATCCTTGTGCTTGCATTACTTCCACTGCGCTGCTTTCCTTCTTTAGACAATGCATAACAGCTTGTCTTCAGCAGCATCATCAGCCTGACTACACCCACTTCAGTGCAAAACCTCTCCCATGTCTCTCCAATTAACCCTGTCTTTTACCAGCTGCACCCACCCTATGCCATCAAACTTAATCACATGCACCCACCTCACCTTCTCTTGCCCCCTGCTACGCTTGCCTTCTCTTGGAATGCACTCCGTTAACCTTAATAACCAGCGGTTATCCTGTCTGTCTTGGCATCACATGCCGTGCTCAAGCCCATTTCTTCCTCTTGATTTCGACTTGGATGTCATTAACCCGCGTTTGTTCCCTCACCCACTCTGCCAGCTTCTGGTCTATTAATGTAACACCAATCAGTTTGTAGCGACAGCTACATTACGGTAGCATTTCGAGCCTCCAGCGTGGCGCACTGCCACCCTGTGGCGGCGCTGCCACCCTCTGGCGGCACTGCCACCCTTTGGCGGCACTGCTACCCTGTGGCTGCGCCATGTCACGCTGTTGCGCGGTTGGTCACGTGGTGTGGAGCAGCTGCCGGCGGCGCGGCGCCGTGGCTAATCACGTGAGTCGTAACGTGGTTGGTCACGTGACCAAGACCCACCGGCCAGCTGTACCTATCGCGTCACTCCAGGTTTAAAGAAAGCTAAACCACCGCCAAGTTTTTTCTTTCCATGGCTCGCTGCGTTCTCCTTAACTTATGCTGACCCCTTTTCTTTAGCCTCCACGTTTCTTCCCAGCAGGTGAGTACCGGCAAGATACAGCTGTTGTAAACTTTTCTCTTGAGCGATATTGGTAGTGTCATTTATACTCAGAGAACCTGAATTATGCACTTCACCCTATTGATATCCTTCTGGTCAATTCCCTCTCATGATCTGGATCAGTTCTCACCAGCTGTCACCAGCGTAAGAACTGCCAACTCCTTTAGGACAAGTATGAACACAAAACCTGTGCAACAAGTCCGGAAGAGAAAAACACTACTTCGCTGAGTTCAACTTTTCGTTCTATTCCCAAGAGAGGCGGTACAGTGCGGTTGGAAGGGCAGGAACAAAAGGAAACCAATACATCCGATATTTGGTGTAAGAAGGCATGAGGCAATGCACAAAAAACCAAATTATGACATTAATAACGACAAGCGTACACAACGACCTCATGAGCAGGTGATGACAGGCGCAGTAGAATTTCGGGGAGACGAAAAGGAGCAAGAGCTTGTAAAGTTATAAAATTAGTAGCAGTAAATACCAGGCCAAGAATATAGAAGCAATAAATATTGAAGAAAATAAAAAGATATAAACTAGCCACACCGTACTCTTGCAGTCATTGTTCATTAAGGTACCCCAATTTGCTTTCTGTCCGATTATCGACAGTGGACTGGATAAGTCATCTCTTAATCTGAAAATATTTTTGGGTTCGCTATAATAGAACATGATTTTCTGCGTTTTCTTTGCAAGGACCGCGCATTATTTATATTTATTTTATTTATAAGCAAGGATAGTGGAATGGTAGCGCATGGGTATGCAGGAACAAGTATGGGTCATTTAAGACAGCGTGCCCTAAGATGTCCCTTCACAGTTTGGTGTGCATAATTCCACTGCTCCGTGAGCCCTTTCCTAAGACACATACAGGTCAAGCCAACATATTTCTCACCACTGCTTTGAGAGACTTCGCAGACGGCTCCTACTCTGCATGCCGACGACGAAAACGCATGCATAACTGCGAGCTCGGGCTGACATCTAGCCGGGGCATTAACGTTATTACACAGTTTTTGACAGTTTGCCAAGGGCTGAAAAAGACGGCTGGACTCTAGCTCATTGCATGGTCTTTTCCTCTGATGTGATAAACTGTCCATACGGGAAAGCACAACAAATCACTAGAGAGTTTTAGTTTTACGTACCTAGAGCTCTGACGGGTGACCAGTGCGCATGAGCAGAACGCAAAGGGTATGCGTGAGTCTCACGTACGTACCTGAGATTCAGATTTTTACGTTGCGGCCTTTGCGTTGCTTGCGTACTTAGCGTTGACAAACATGGCGGCGCCCTGCCCGCCGCTTCACAGCGATAACAGCTTCGTCGCTAATCTCTCAACGCGACATCGTGTTCTAAACTGTTGTATTCGCCATCGATTTGGCCATTCTTGCCCTTGCATAATGTTTCAAGCGACAAATAGCTTTTGTTTTTGAAATATAAGAGCGATTTCCCAGCAGTTAAGCCTAACGAAGCAGTGCTCTGACGTAGATCGACTGGCTTGGCTTTGACTCATTTTGTCTTAGAGTGGCTACAACAGTGTCTTCATCGGTCAGTAGATGGAGCTTGGAAGAACGCGCGGCGACTACCGCGTACGCGCAACTGAAAGGGTTTGAAGCGACATGCGCGTATGCTATGTAGACTTCTCACATTTCTGTACGTGAAATCTGTACTAGGTGAAACTAAAACTCTCTTTTGTAGCGATAGCTACATTGTGGTAGCATTTCGACCCTTTAGCGTGACTGCGCTGCCACCCCGTGGCTGTGCCGCCACGCTGTTACGTGGTTGGTCACGTGGTGCGGAGCAGCTGCCGGCGGCGCTACGCCGGGGTTGATCACGCGGTTGGTCGCGTGGTTGGTCACGTGACCAAGTTCCGCTCGGCCAGCTGTAGTTATCGCGCCAATCCTGGTTTACCAGTGCTGAACCACCGCCAATTTTTTTTTTGGTTGAGCCTATAAGGGCCGCACTTCCATCGAATCTCTTTTATTGTACTAGTACTGAGCCTTTAAACCAGCCTGAAAGCCATTTTCTGTCCGAGTGTGTGGTCCCTCTGTGTGTCCATCGGGTTGTGGTCAACCTTAGGTGGCGCACCTGCCACCTAGGTAGCAGGTAGGCTAACTAGTTCCCATGAAATTGTGATGTCATGACAGCCTACCCGCCGGATTGTAAGCAAACTGTCTACCATGCCAGGTGATAGTTCATTTAATGATTGGTCACGAGGGGCTGCTAGGGAGGGGAACATGAGTTGCACAAGCCTCACCGGAGGCAGCGCCTGCATTCGCAGGACAGTGGCGCGTCGCTTAACCGCCGCATCACTGCGCCAGGGGTGGTATGAGGACTGCCAGGGATCTATGAATGTTGAGAAACTTGAAAACCGAAGATCGAACCAGAAAGAGGAATTCCAGCGCACATAATTTCTATTTGGCTTAAATACGCTCATCGACCGTCATTTTTTATGATGATATAGATGATGATGATGATGATGATGATAGTGAATTTTTATGGTACAATGGCATCTGCGGCCAAAGAGCGTGACACAAAGCATGGCAAAGCGCATGGCATGGCAAAGCGCTATGGCACAAGGCTTTTTTGTTTGCTCAAGGTGGTGTCAAAGATCTATTTCCCAAGAATTTCTTCCTGAATAAGCTGAGCACCAGGCCAGAAAAAGCTTGTGTCCATTGTATCCCCGGTGGGTACCTGGTGGCACTAGGGTTCGAACCCCGCACCTCCCACATCCGATATGGATGTTCAAGCCGCTAGACCACCACTGCAATGTCATGGGTTTTTTTACCTTCTTCAGACGACTTCATGCCACTGAAATGAGTAGGTGCTCGGATAATCAGATTAATCGAGCCGGGAAGATGCTCCCTTAATGTGCGCTTATTGAGTACGCGTATGATTTTCTCAATACATTTCCGAAAGAGAGGTCCACAGTGACTCTCCTTATGAAATTTTGCCACCTTGAACCATGGCGAAATGAGAGCTAAATGAGAGATGTAAGAACATAACCGTCAGCTAGCACTATGAACAGGAAGGCTAATGCTTGTGCTAATTTCTTGTAGTAGGCTAGATATTATATACAGCAAAACCTCTTTCATAACTTGTACAAAATGAAGCTTTCAGGTCCATAAATCCAAATGCAACATGAGGCAATTTCGAAGTCCCAACTTAATCTGAAGTGGACTCACCATATGTAGAGGGCTCTAATTAAACTACAGCTGAACAAAACACTATGCATCAAAATTATATTAAAAGAAATCAATACGTTTCCAGTAGTTCATAGGCACAATTGAAAGAAATGCCATATACCCAGTCGAGAAAAACACCAGCCCGTTTCTGGTGTTTACACCAAACTGGCAGACACGGTCACTGGTGTGACCGTGTCTGGTGTTCCGACCAGACCAGGATTTTAAGACACGGGTCCTGATGTGGCGTAGTGTGGTGTGCTTTAGTGTGTTCTGGTCTGGTTTTCTGTGCTGTGACCCGGTTGTCTGATACCAGCTCTGGTGCGGTTTCGTTTGGTGCTTCCTGATGTGGTCGATGTACCATTCGATTTGGTGTGGTTGGTATACCGTAGAATGTCTCGATGGAGATGCTGTGATTTTGGACATACTATCGTGAGAAAAATAAGAGATCCCAGCGAATGCATGCCAAATGGTGGAAAACGGCAAGCACTCCTGATGGCGAGTCAGGTGCTCTAACATCCATCAATCTCGCTGCGCCGGCCTTGATGGCAGGAGCATTTCATCAGATGGCACTTACACGCAGTTAGGCATAGTGTGGCACACTCTCGCAGCGTCATAATTTTTCACATGATTGTACACTGAAGCATGCACATCACCACTTCATTTCTGTTCTTGCCGAAGAAGAAGAGCAGGCACGTATCGTAAACAAAGAAAAAATGCTCACATTTGCACAAAAGCATCCTTAGCTTCATTGGTAGACCAAATCGGCAGTATAGTCAAGATGGAGGCCCCTAGCATCATAGCGTGCATGTTTTCTGACAGAGTCGAATAGGTTGAATTTCCCTGATAGCAGCTTGACTCCAGCTGTGTAGCCACAATGCCTTAAGAACAACAGAACAAAATCATGATTTTGTGTCAAATAGACTATAATAATCACAGTGCAAAGACTGCTATTAAATTTAGCTCAGTGGTGAAAACATACAGTACACATTCAATCGACTTGCAATGCCTCTGCAGTAAACCAACTGTCTTCTGCTTTATATTAAATCAAAGCTACTCACATAAAGCACCCCACTTGCATTAATTTGCTTGAAATCAGTGTCTCGATGAGCAAGTATTTCACACTTTCATTCACACAGTACAACGATGAACACGGACAAGGAGGAAGACACCGAAAAACACTTTGAGGTGCCTCCTCTCTTGCCCCTGTTCGTCATCATGCTGTGTGAATGAAAATGTGAATTATTGCGTGGTGTTTTTCTTTTGTATTCATAGCTGACTGCATATATTTAAAACACAGTTGTGTACGCCTGCATCATAATCTGAATTCATATCATATTTTGGCATTGCAGCCGATATTGAACATGACAGTCCTTCTAACACAGTCAGGCTTTCTGAGACAATAAACAGCACTCTAGCATTTCCGGTAATTTGATTCATTACCAGGCTCAGAGATACTAATACTTGTTAGCCTAGAGAACTAAATTGATATGGAAATTCTACTGCTGCAGAAAACAAAAAAAAATAAGATAAATTAAGGAATTATAGAAATGATTACTAGATACCCATAAAGATGGGCACAAAAAGGAGATAAGGTGTAGATCGACTAAAAAAATATCTGATGCGAGTATATTTCAGAGCGACAAAATCCGTGTATTGGGACTTTTTATGCGCACAGGGTGCAGAAATGTAAAGCACTGCATGGCTGGCTGCATCTATTTAGAAGACCATTCCTCTTCATTTAGTGGCAGCAAGCATATAAAGCCGACTGCTGAAATTTATTTTCAGCTGAATTCCACATACAAAAAGAAAAGGGTGGAAAATTAATGATTCGAAAGGTAACATTAAACAAGATGCGATGAACTCTGGCACTGGTAAAACCCCAACAGATGTGCAAAAAAAAGCTGCCAGATTATTTTTCCTGCTGAATGTATTAAAACCAAAGCTGCCTGGGCGCACATGAGTTTTGTTTAGGTATAGCTTGCTATACACATCCTGAGCCTCTGAAGCAGTTGACTGCAGATTACCTGGAGACACTTGCACACATACAAAACCCACACTAGATTCTGCGTACTGTGCATTGCCCACTACAGTGCCTAGCACGCCCTGTCTTCCAGTGAGATGCACTTCTTTTCGTGCATCCAGGCGTTAGGGTTCCAGTTCTAAAAAATGTCCGAGTTGATTATGAGTTAAGTGAATACTCTTAACAAGTTGACTGGTTCTCAGCAGGCAGATCACTTGCAAGAGCCGCTTCTCACAGCCAGGCAGAAAACAATAATGGCTTCAGGACTCTGTAGTGCAGGGCTCCAAATTAGTTTAGACCAAGTGGGGTTCGTTAAGCTTCGCTGATATTGTCTGGCAGACCGGCGCCTTTTCCAAAGTAGCAATGTTTACTTCCACACATATACGTAGCTCACAAGTCGCATGATTCCTCCCAACATGTATGCAACAAAGTATTGCAAAAGCTTCGAGCCATCTCTACAGGCCCCACTGGGCCGTCCCTGCTAAGTGTGAAAAAAGTGGCTAAGATATGCTTTGTCACATTCAATGCTACAAACTATTTTTACAAATCATGCAGCAAAGATAGCGAAAGTGTGCTCAAGCGCACCTATGATTGAGTAAAAAGTAGCCAAAACCTTTTTAAATGTAAACCGAAGTAGCCGAAGTTAGAACGTGACATTTAAAACTGTATGCATAACAGCTAGACAAGAGAGCAGAGAAGGTAAGGGCAAACAGAGGCTCATTATGGGCTAGATGATGAACTCTAACAGTCACTTCCATCATGGCATCTGACAGTTAAGCAATAGGCCAGCTAGCATTCAATTCAAGCTTATTTTCATGCAAAATGCTTTCAGTGATGGCTACAAGTTATAACATACAATTTTTCGTTGTTAAGTAGAGGCCACAAGAGGAATCATGGACGATGGCAAATGTATCTGAAAAGAGGTCGGAAAAGAGCTTCATAGGAGAAGATGTCTCCACTCTCCAGATTTGGCGCTGCTCTTGTCTGTGCCCGTTCAGCATACATTGCAGAGCAGAAGTATGTGTCGAGTTTTCTCAGATCTGTTTTTTTCATCTCTGCATTGAGATCAGTGTGTTGCAATGTCTGCTTTGGACCAGAACTTGGATGGCATGTATTGGCATTCCCCTATTCAAAATAACGTGTGCGTCTCTTCTCAATAGGTCATCCTCAGAGAGTGCCAGTTTCATGCTCAGAAAGAAGCAGTGCTTAAATACAGGAGAGTCTCGGCTGGCCTCGGAACCCTTACAAAACTAGCGAGGAATCTGAGACTCCCTGTACTAGAATGTAGGGAGCGTATGAATCCGAAGCAAGCAACCAATTTTCTTTTTCTTGTTAGTGGTGTTTGGAAAATTTCTCCTGTCATATTAAAATTTCGTGGTGATTTTTAGCAAGAATCATTAACACGTTTTCTTATAGCCAAGACGAAAAAAATGCAACGTTGACAGCACAACACGCAGGGTGGAAGAAAAGGGGAAACCCGCACCCTCATACCAACATTGAGTCCAGAGCTGGCCGCTTAGCTCCAAGGCTACACAGCAACAACGAGCACACTGGCATAGCCTCAGCTCACCGCTTTCTCTCTCTCCCCACCCGTTCTCGAGTCACTAGAGACCCCCTTCAACGCAGCCAGGCTTTAAAAAATGCCAATTTGAAGTAATGGGCTACAGGGCAGCATTCTAAGGTGATATTACAGCATGAGAACAATGCTTTTATTCTTCTTTCCTCTAGTATCCATCTCCCATGGCACTCCTCATAGACAATCATAGTAGAAGGATAACCATGTCAAGCTTCTGCAGTAATGCCGGTGTCACATGACACTCCTCAGAGACTGGTCCAGCAAATACGTCTCATTTCACTTGATGAAAAGAATATGAATGGTGTTATATAGTGCAGCTATGAATGCACCTCAAAGATGAGAAACATTAATTGCACTTGACAGCTTCTCTTCTGTGGCCTCTCACTGTATAACAAAGGTAAAAACAGCGCTAATTTTTACACAAACCACACAGAAACAACACACAGGACAGCGCCCGTCCTGTCTGTTCTTTCTGTGTTGTTTATGTAAAAATTAGCGCTGTTTTTACTTTTGTTACACAATGTTACACCAACTAGTCCAGCAGGAGGTACTGTTAAATGAACTTTTCACTGTGGTTGCAATATTTTTTCTGCCTCTAGATCTGAGTGGAAAATAAGCACTGTCTACTGCAAACTACTTCAAGGTCTGTTGAATTAATGCCTGTGCACAAAAAAGCTAAATGTGCTAGATGAAAAAAGGTGAATGTTCTCCATAAATTGTTACCTCTGTGATTATCTTGGTCAGTTTTGATTTTTTTGCCATTTCGCTTGCTTGGTGATGACACTGTGCAAGATCAGTGAATATACTTGATCTAATACACTTACAGGAAATCAGGACCTTGTAGTGACCTGTTTGACTCAGCCTTTCGGCATGCTACCTGATATCATGGTTCAACAAAGCATGAAAGAAACTTCATATACTATGGACACCAGATGTTTGCTTGCGTCTTTTTTCAAATGCTTTAGACATTAATGTGCAGGCGCGGAGAGAAGTAAACGGAACGCGCCGCACAAGAAAGAACTGCTTTTCAGCGCCGCCCAGCAAAACCACACGTGAGCTCAAAATCGCGACACGTATATGCAGGCCCCCTACCAGCGCAACCCTCTCATTGCTCCGATCGCCTCGCATTCGGCCGTAGTCAGGGTCACGCTGATGATGATTATGGTCGGATGGTCACGCCCTTCGTAGCGAGCGGGCATTTCGGAGTGCACAGACCGCATCCTTGATGCACAAATCCCGCGAGGGCGACGCTATCATTATGTCGTTTCATCTGTGACAGCTGTAGGCGCGTTTCCATCGCAAATAGCGCGCATCCTTCGAACTTTAGTTGCCTCTGGGATTAATTTCCATCTCGCTGTAGACCAAATAAACTCCAAAATATTCAATCCACCACCGAAGTTTTGGGTTCTTTTAATACAGTTACCGTTCATTTTCGGCTTGCTCCTACGAGGAACCGACGAAGAGGCAAAGCATGCGCCTTGTGTGTCTGTACTGCACCACAGTGCTCCTGCATTGGAACCTCGCCTAGGAGGCCAGCGTAAAATGAGATGAAACCGCCGCTCTTGGCGCTTTTTGCAGCGCGATCCAGCGTCTCAAGGATAGTGACTGCTTCCAAATGTGCAGGATGCAGCTGTTTGGTTTCCTCACCTATATTCTCAAACAGACCAATGTCTAAAAATAACCGGTAGCAGTGAAGTAATACAGCTCGCACAGAAGAGTTTGGATCACTTGCCGGGTTCTGTCGTGGCTCATACTTTGATTAGTGGGCGATCACGGGTACTTATATGCCGAATTTCGCACGCGGGGCACGCAACAGTGACGCACAGCGGCCGCGGCATTCGTGTGGGTGAGACAGCGGGTGCTTGTAGTCATCCCAAGATCCGAAGGTGCATGCAAAGTGATTACCATGAGCTCTGCTCCGCACATGACAGCGCGATACGCAGCGCACTGTCTCAGTGGGAATAAGAGCAGGATCCAGTATAGGGGCAGTTTATTTCTGGGGAGACAGGCAGGGTGCATGCACTAGTGCTGCGTCAGCGCCTGGTAGGGACAAGGCGAATCATCAGTGACAACTGTAGAAAATTAACACAAAACTGCGGCAGTATGCCGAGTGTTTCGAGCGCGTTTGCTTGCGAGTGAGACGCAGCAGAGTCCCAGCGGCCGCAAAAGTTAGAAACACGCGGGTTGTTTGCGGCGCAAACACGCCTCCAGCTGTCTCAAACGAAGCGGCTTAATGGTAGAGCCGTCCCCGCGCAATTTGCCTTATCAAGACAGCGGTCTTTGTTTTCCGAAATGCTCGCTAGCTGCACAGAGCACGACCATCCGATCATGATCATCATCAGCACGACACAGATGCCGGACGAATGCGAGGCAAGCGGAGCATTGAGAGGGTCGTGCCGGAAGCGGGCCTGCACATGCGTGTGGCGATTACGAGCTTTCGTCTGGCTTGGCTAGGCGGCGCTGACACGCAGTTCTTGTGTGGCGCGCTCTGTTTACTTCTATCCGCACCTGTACATGGACCACCCCGTGATATTTGCTCTATGACTGGTAAATAAGTTATAATTGTCTTTCTCCTTGTTGTTTCAGTATTATCAACCGAACGATGGCGGCGACGTGTAGTTGGTTTTCAGGTCATGTCAAAAGCAAGAAAACTGGTAATATAACTGCTGCTATTGTATTTGTTGTCATTCCAGCTTTTCAAACAGGCTGTTTTAGGTGCTGTAGTGAATTAAAACTGCATATGAACATTTATATATTGTAGCCTTTTCCATGCCTCAGCAGACCTAAAGGCCAACTAGGCATCACAGCCATCATTCGGCTGATCAAGCCTAAACAACATCAGAGAAGGAAATGGAATTATAAATTATTTAATGGTAGGCAAATACCACTTGAGGCTTCATGTATTCTAATGTCTAATGCAGCGTTTAAAAAAATATGTGACCAAAGTTACGTTTTTATAGTCCTTGAAACTTATTTTTTATGTGTTGTCTATTTCACAGTTCTCAATTTGCAGAGGTAGCAGTGTTCAGTACTGCTTACCTTCTTTTTGTTGTTCTCTTTTCATTCATTAGTTGGGCCCTGTTTTCCTGTGTTATTTTGTGTTCTGTAATCGCATAGATCATCCCTTCTTTTTGTTTGTGGACCTCATCTGTTCATTGTTTTTTTTTGTTGGAGGCCTGATGACAGCTGGCAGCTTTCGTTTCAATTTTGCCTTCTCCTCTGACGGTGCTCATGGTACTAGACAAAATATAGTTTACTGAAAGGCTGAATTCTAAATTGTACAGCATCATTAAGGTGCCCTCTTCCTTTGTAGCACATGCCATTAATGGTGCTGCCTACTGTTGCCAGGAATCTTACATTGACACAAATTTGTTTCACAAGTGCAGGGCATGCTTTGTTCTCATGTAGAGTTTGTGCATTTACAGTGTATAGTTTGTACATGGTCTCTTGGTTGGTGACTGACACAATGGCCTCATTGGCTGAGTTTTATATTATTATGAAGGTTAGAATTTGTTTTTCTCACTACTGATGAGCTTTACAGGAGCTTATGATGCCTTCAACCGTCATGTCTTTTTTATTGCTTTAGTTAGGATACTAAGGCTCAAATGAGCGAGCATCTGAGGCCAAAATACCAGTATAAATTCGTGCCGTTTGTCAGCTTTTTTTATGATGTGCATAACTGTTCAAGTAGAAAATAATTTCAGGTCTTAGTGGTCCTTCATTCGCTTTTGCTTTTAAGCCTTTATGCCAGATGTCAGATTTTGGAGGATAGTTTGTCGCATCTTGCATCATTTAAGTAGGTAGCACAATGTACCAGCCGTGCCAATTGGTCATTATAACTAAGCACCCCACCCTCCCTTTATGAGCACACCAAAGTTGAGATCTGATGGCAACTCTGATGAGTATTGACACCTGAAGTTGTCGTGTTACAAGCATAATGTTACGCACCACTTTAAAATTTCCTTATGCTATTGGGTTCAAATCATGTTTTTGCTTGCTGTCAAACTCGCTCAACGGCACTTCCATTGTGAAAATTAGTATAACACTTGGAAAAGACAGCGAAGTCCTTCATTGAATGTGAGTGGTGCACACTGGAATCGTGCTCCTGCAGCAAATCATGTGGGTCATATTGGAGGTTGTGTTAAAAAGTAATGAAGCATAGATATGAAAATGGTGATACACAGTTATTACCATTTTGTGGCCCTTGACCAATTTCTGTCTTTTAAAGGCACTGTACTAAAAAGAAACTCAAGTGCATTGGAGACGCTGGAAACCTTTTGTGTGAAGAAAAGGCATACTGACTGCGCTCATGAAAATTTGATGATTGTGCAAAATTTTAAAATGACCATTTTACTACTTCTTTATGAACATGTACTCTCTAGTCTCACATAAGGTGTAATGACAGAACTTGTCTCTAATTTTGTCTTTGCACTTCAGTTTTGTTTCTATTTATATTTTGTATTTCTTACCATGAACAGCACAGGCCATGCACTCCTGTATTACTTTGTATAAGGAAACAGTGCCAAGTCAAGTGTCTCTGAGTGTGGGCCCTTCGTTGAACACTATTCTAAGGCACTAAGTTGTTTGCCTTAGACTATATCAATAGCTCATGCGCTTCTAGCTGAAGAAATAAGTAATGTTTCGTTCAATTTTGACTACAAGAACTTTGCTTACTAGGCAGCATGTTGAGGACACATTAGATTTACTGCAGATCAACCGGCATTAGTGCCTTGCTTGGCAAGGGCATGGGCAAGAACTGCAATTAGAAAATTGCTCTTACCAGTCACTGCGAAGCCGCCGCGGTGGCTGAGTGGTTATGGCACTCGGCTGCTGGCTCGAAAGACGCGAATTCAATCCCGGCTGCGGCGGTCAAATTTTAATGAAGGCGAAATTCTTGAGACCCGTGTACTGTGCGCTGTCAGAGCACTCTAAAGAACCCCAGGTGGTCGAAACTTCTGCAGCCCTTCATTACGGTGTCTCTCATAGCCTGAGTTGCTTTGGGATGTTAAACACATATAAACCAAATCATAAACCAAACCATTCACTGCGTGTTGATTTAAACACTGGCAGTGCTTCTACTATTTTTATTTTCAGTATTTGCTACCACACATACTATTCTGCGATTTTCAAGGATGAAGTCAATTTTTTCAATTATTGTGCATTTTAAGTTGCATGTTCTAAAATTCGAAGCAAGCAGTTGCCTTCTGTACTTCACACTGCTATCAGAACTCACCACTATTGCATGACACCATCAACATCAAGGTGCAAGTCTTGTGTTGGTAATAAACGAAATGATTTCTTACTTTCTTGCTTCAACAGGCGTTAAAGCATACTGCTGTTGTTGCTGTGAAGCATACAAATACAATTATTATCATATTCTTTGCTGAAAATATGGCTAAGATTTTTAATATGCGTGTTCTTTTTCCTTTAGGTGTATTTGCATTCAAGGTAGAGAAGGCAATGCATGACACCGTGAAGGGAATCCCAAAGGATGCAGTATTTCACAAGAGAACTGCCATTCCCATCTGGTCAACAGATGCAGTTGTACTATGCAGTTCCAGTGACAAGTGCTCAGGATGTGACAGCGGAAGGCAAGGAAAAGGTTCTCCACAAGGCTCAGAATAGAGGGCTGGGATAGTCGGTTCTGGGAAGAATTATGAGACATCATTCCAGCGCACAAAAATTATGTCCGGTGTCCGTGGTGTCTATCCTCCTCGTTCGTGTATTTTGGTGCGCTGGAGTGTGAAAAATGAATGCACTGAGAGGTAATTGCTAGCTGTAGCTGGATTTATCTCAGGGGCATATACTCACTCCATCAGTCTATGTGAGAATTACGACTCAGGTTTGTTAGTGGTTTATAATATGAAAGCGCCAAACAAAGGATAATGCCAAACATACAAGACGTTATCAAATAATTGTAGATGTTGTCTTCATGTGAAAGTTTATTTACAGAAGGTTAATTGATGGGTTCAGTTAGCTCGTGTGAGGATAAAAGCAGCTTAAAAGCCTAGGCTCTATATGCAGTGCGGCAGTGCATAATCAGTGAAATTACTCATAATGAACAACTTTTAGTAAATATGTACTTCTCATGCCATGGAAACAGAAGACGGACGGTACTTAGTCATTTGCCCTGAAATTGCATTTTAGGTACTGAGGCCTAAGTGATGCTGATTCAGTATAGGCATTCGTGGGTGCCGCCACATTTGCCATCGTCCATGAATCCTCTGGTTGCCTCTACTTAACAACGAAAATTTGTATGTTATAACTTGTAGCCATCACTGAAAGCATTTTGCATGAAAATAAGCTTGAATTGAATGCTAGCTGGCCTATTGTTTAACTGTCAGATGCAATGAAGGAAGTGACTGTTAGAGTTCATCATCTAGCCTATAATGAGCCCCTGTTTGCCCTTACCTTCTCTGCTCTCTTGCCTAGCTGTTATGCATACAGTTTTACAAGTCACGTTCTAACTTCGGCTACTTCGGTTTACATGTAAAAAGGTTTTGGCCACTTTTTACTCAATCATAGGTGTGCTTGAGCACTCTTTCGCTATCTTTGCTGCATGCTTTGTAAAAATAGTTTGTAGCATTGAATGTGACAAAGCATATCTTAGCCACTTTTTTCACACTTAGTAGGGACGGCCCAGTGGGGTCTGTAGAGATGGCTCGAAGTTTGTGCAATACGTTGTTGCATACATGTTGGGAGGAATCATGCGACTTGTGAGTTACGTATATGTGTGGCAGTAAACATTGCTACTTTGGAAAAGGCGCCGGTCTGCTATACAATGTCAGCGAAGCTTAACGAACCCCACTTGGTCTAAACTAATTTGGAGCCCTGCACTACAGTGTCCTGAAGCCATGATTGTTTTCTGCCTGGCCGTGAGAACCGGCTCTTGCAAGTCATCTGCCTGCTTAGAACCAGTCAACTTGTTAAGATAATTCACTTAACTCACAATCAACTCGGACATTTTTTAGAACGGGAACTCTAACGCCTGGATGCACGAAAAGAAGTGAATCTCACTGGAAGACAGGGCGTGCTAGGCACTGTATTGGGCAATGCACAGTACGGAGAATCTAGTGTGGGTTTTGTATGTGTGCAAGTGTCTGCAGGTACTCTGTAGTCAACTGCACCAGAGGCTCACGATGTGTATAGCAAGCTATACCTGAACAAAACTCATGTGCGACAAGGCAGCTTTGGTTTTAATACATTCAGCAGGAATAATAATCTGGCACTTTTTTTGCACATCTGTTGGGGTTTTACCAGTGCCAGAGTTAATCGCATCTTGTTTAAGGTTTCCTTTCGAATAATTAACATTACACCCTTGTCATATTGTATGTGGTATTCAGCTGAAAATAAATTTCAGCCTTCGGCTTTTTATGCTTTGCTGCCACTAAATGAAGAGGAATGGCCTTCTATATAGATGCAGCCAGCCATGCAGTGTTTTACAGTTCTGCACCCTGTGCGCATAAAAAGTCTCAATACATAGATTTTGTCACTCTGAAATATACTCACATCAGATATTTTTTTAGTCGAACTACATCTTATCTCCTTTTTGTGCCCATCTTTATGGGCATCTTGTAATCATTTCTATAATCCCTTTATTTATCTTATTTTCTGTTTTCGGCAGCAGTAGAATTTCCATATCAATTTAGTTCTCTAGGCTACCAAGTATTAGTATCTCTGAGCCTGGTAATGAATCAAATTACCGGAGATGCTAGAGTGCTGTTGATTGTCTCAAAAAGCCTGACTGTGTTAGAAGGACTTTCATGCTCAATATCGGCTGCAATGCCAAAATATGATAGGAATTCAGATTATGATGCAGGCGTACCCAACTGTGTTGTAAATATATGCAGTCAGCTATGAATACAAAAGAAAAACACAACGCAATCATTCACAGTTTCATTCACACAGCATGATGACGAACAGGGACAAGAGAGGAGGCACCTAAAAGTGTTTTTCGGTGTCTTCCCCCTTGTCCGTGTTCATCGTTGTACTGTGTGAATGAAAGTGTGAAATACTTGCTCATCGAGACACTGATCTCAAGCAAATTAATGAAAGTGGTGTGCTTTATGTGAGTAGCGTTGATTTACTATAAAGCAGAAGACAGTTGGTTTACTGCAGAGGCATTGCAAGTCGTATTGAATGTGTACTGTATGTTTGCAACACTGAACTAAATTTAATAGCAGTCTTTGCACTGTGATTATTATAGTGTATTACACACAAATTCATGATTTTGTTCTGTTGTTCTTAAGGCATTGTGGCTACACAGGTAAAGTCAGGCTGCTATCAGGGAAATTCAACCTATTCGACTTTGTCAGAAAAGATGCACGCTGTGATGCTAGGGGCCTCCATCTTGACTATACTGCCAATTTTGTCTACCAATGAAGCTAAGGATGCTTTTGTGCAAATGTGAGCATTTTTTCTTTGTTTACGATACGTGCCTGCTCTTCTTCTTCGGCAAGAACAGAAATGATGGTGTGATGTGCATGCTCCAGTGTACAATCATGTGAAAAACTATCACGCTGCGAGTGTGTGCCACACTATGCCTAACTGCGTGTAGGTGCCATCTGATGAAATGCTCGTGCTAGCAAGGCCGGCGCAGCGAGATTGATGGATGTTATAGAACCTGACTCGCCATCAGGAGTGCTTGCCGTTTTACACCATTTGGCATGCATTCGCTGGGATCTCTTACTTTTCTCACGATAGTATGTCCATAATCACAGCAGCTCCATCAAGACATTCTACGGTATACCAACCACACCAAATCGAATGGTACATCGACCACATCAGGAAACACCAAACGAAACCGCACCAGAGCCGGTATCAGACAACCGGGTCACAGCACAGAAAACCAGACCAGAACACACTAAAGCACACCACACTACGCCACATCAGGACCCGTGTCTTAAAATCCTGGTCTGGTCGGAACACCAGACACGGTCACACCAGAACCCGTGTCTAAAAAAGCCAGTTCGGTGTAAACACCAGAAACGGGCTGGTGTTTTTTTCGACTGGGTATATGGCATTTCTTTCAATTGTGCCTATGAACTACTGGAAACGTATTGATTTCTTTTATTATAATTTTGATGCATAGTGTTTTGTTCAGCTGTAGTTTATTTGAGCCCTCCACATATGGTGAGTCCACTTCAGATTAAGTTGGGACTTCGAAATTGCCTCATGTTGCATTTGGATTTGTAGACCTGAAAGCCTCGTTTTGTACAAGTGTATGAAAGAGGATTTCCTGCATGTAATATCTAGCCTACTACCAGAAATTAGCACAAGCATTAGCCTTGCTGTTCATAGTTCTAGCTGACGGTTATGTTCTTACATCTCTCATTTAGCTCCAAGACTACATTTTTGCCATGGTTCAAGGTGGCCTTAAAGTAATGGCTTCACTTTTTCCCCCTTATCTTATTGTTTGGAAAGCGTATGCCATTGAGTCGTGCATAAAAGGAAGTTAATGTGATGATGCAAAGATGGGCGTTTAGAAGACAACAGAGAATTCTGTTATCATTAAGCTGAGTCACACCATTATGATCATAGGTCTCTTTGAGTCCTCTGTATTATCCTGTTCTACATCCTTCTTATTTTTTGTTCACTTGCACATGGTTACTCGAAGAGGGAGTTTTATGAATGATTCAATGTATGGTTTTCATGGCTGAGTTCACTTTGAATAATCTCTATAATATATTTCAGATCAAAAAGCTAGCACTCATTGGGAGTGAGCCAGCTGATGAGGCTACAAAACTTATTATGAAGACTAGTGAAGACTTTTGTGGCCCTTATGTACACTTTGAAAGGGCGGGGCGAAAAAGAAGCATTTAAGAAACTACGGCTGTACAGCGCAATTTTTGGTGAGTACGTGAATCTTCTGAAGGTCATAGACACTTTGTGAACACACCGTCTAATTGCAGGATAAAGCTACTTTCAATCTACCTGGTGTGGTTTTCAGCACTTCCGTTATCAATTACCGAGTAGCCATCCAAATTTAAAGGACTATAGGTAACAGATTTTTGCTTGTGCGTTTTCTTCTTTCAAACAATGCGTTAGACATTCTATACATGTACGACCACTAAATAATTTATTATTTAATTTCATAGTGGTGGTTCAAAAGTGTAATCACACACGGACCAAGAGACGAGATGCACAAACCAGCACTGATCTTACAACTGATTTTCTTATTAGGAAGAAGCACACGTCACATATATATATATATATATATATATATATATATATATATATATATACACGCGGAAAAACAGCGCACATGTGCGAAGTCAACAAGACTCCTAGTGCTAGTAAAAGGTAAAAACCGCTTTAAAAGCATGTGTGTATCTGCTGAACCGCTACCCACTAATTAGCAAATTGATTTCTCGAAGCGATAATGTAACATTACTTTTTCTGATAATATGATACGCCTCAACTACTTCTCTAGTGCGCTGGTCAGAATGAGCGAACAAGACATCATTATCGTCAAAAAATGGCGTACGTTTGCACGTGAAACAAAGCTTAGCTAGGTTAGTTTCTTTCTTAACGAATTAGCCTGCGCCATAAGCCACACGTTCACGCAGTGGCCAATCTGGCCTATGTAGGTAAAGCCACAGGACCGCGATTTGATACACTATGCCAGTCTTACAGGGAACATATCTATTTTCATGATTTATGTTGCAAGCATTTCTTCTGCGCCCTTCATGCTTTCTTTGAACTGCCGCCCCCACTCTTTCTAGCTTGTTAGGCGCAGGGAACAGAACCTTTACCCTATGCTTGCTCCCCACTCTTCTTAATCTGGTGCCACAGCGTGTGGAGATATGGCATAATCACTACCTTTCTTCTCCCTTCTTCCGAACCCTTTCCCAGCCCCGAGGTACTTGCAGACGATTTAAGCTCAAGGAGGACTTTGCACTCGAAACGAGAACTGAGTCCCGGAAACCAGCATCCCTACATCTGTCTATTTGGGCTAAGAGACTGGACATCATTTTATGATAAGATTTCTTTACTACCAAGCCTAAGCATCCCGTAACGATGCCACTTTTTACAAGCTTTGAATGAAAGGGCCTGTAATTCAAAAGGGGCTTTTCACTTCTAGGGGAATACTGCCAACAGACGTGGTTGGGTTCGAAAGAGAATTTTTATCAAAAAATTTCAAGACTGTTTCTTGAGGGTCTTCATGTGTGAACTTCAGCCCCGACCCATTACGTGCAATACTATGAACATTTGACACAAATCCAGGATTCACGGACCTAGCCAGCACCAGGTAATCGTCTACATAACAGAAAATGCGTATGCAATAACCGGCTAGATCAGTCTCAGCTTTCATATTAACCCGGCTTAGATAAATGTTACTGAGAATGGGAGCTACCTTGGCACCTATGCAAACACCCGATTTTTGCATATAAGGTCGACCATCCCACTCAACAAGCGTGTTACTCAGGTAGTAAGATAACAGTTCCAGAAAGGAACCTGTTGTGATTCAACACTCATTCTGGAGCACGCATTCATTGTTCTCCTCCGTAATATATTGCTGAACATACTGGATTAGTTCAAAGTGTGGAACAGAATAAAACAAATGAACCACATCTATGCTTAAACCATCACATAGTGCCAGGTTCTCATTTCGGTGGAAATCAGCTACTGCCTCAGAATTAGGTACGAGAAACGAATCCTTTACACGAAGTGACGAAAAATGTTTGCAGAGATAGTAGACACAACCAATTGCCAAGAATTGTGCTCAGAGACGATTGCGCGGAAAGGAACGTTAGGTTTGTGCGTCTTAACACTAAAAAAAATTTCTAGCACCGATGTTCAGAGAAGGCGATGACTTTACTTCCGAAGTTTTAAGTATGAAGGTATAGCAAAGAAAGTGAAGGAAGCTGAACAATCGGTGCTATAAATTTTCTTTAGTGCTAAGATGCACAAGCCCAAAGTTCTTTTCCGGGCAAGCGTATCTGAGCACAATTCTTGGCAGTTGTTTGTGTCTACCTATCTTCGCTACCATTTGTCGTCACTTCGCGTAAAGGATGTTTCTCGTACCTAATTCTGAAGCAGTAGCGGATTTCCTCCGAAAAGAGAGCCGGGCACTTTGTGATGGTTTTAGCGTAGATGTGGTTGATTTGTTTTATTCTCTTCCACACTTTGAACTAATCCAGTATGTTCAGCATTGTATTATGGATGAGAGCAATGAATGCGTGTTCAAATTTGAGTGTGGAATCACAATAGTATCCTTTCTGGAACTGTTATCTTACTACCTAAGTAACACGTTTGTTGAGTGGGATGGTCGTCTTTATATGCAAAAATCGGGTGTGTGCATAGGTTCCAAGGTAGCTCCCATTGTCAGTAACATTTATCTAACCAGGCTTGATATGAAAGTTGAGACTGATCTAGCCGGTTATTGCATTTGCAGTTTCTGTTATGTGGATGATTACCTGGTGCTGGCTAGGTCCGTGAATCCCGGATTTGTGTCAAATGTTCATAGTATTGCACGTAATTGGTCGGGGCTGAGGTTCACACATGAGTCCCTCAAGAAAGAGTCTTGCAAATCCTTGATTTAAAATTCTCTTCCGAATCCAACCATATCTGTTGGCAGTATTCCCCTAGAAGTGAAAAGTCCCTTTGAATTACAGGTCCTTTCATTCAAAGCTTGCAAAAAGTGGCATCATTACGGGATGCTTGGGCATGGCAGTAAAGCAATCTTATCATAAAATAATGCCCTGTCTCTTAGCCCAAATTGACAGATGTAGGGAAGCTGGTTTCTGGGACTCAGTTCTCATTTCGAGTGCAGACAGTCCTCCGGGTGCTGAAATCGTCTGCAAGTACCTCGGGGCTGGAAAAGGGCTCGGAAGAAGGGAGAAGAAAGGTAGTGTGTTATGCCATATGTCCACATGCTATCGCACCGGATTAAAAAGAGTGAGAAGCAAGCATAGGGTAAAGGTTCTGTTCCCTGCACCTAACAAGCTAGAGAGTGGGGGCGGCAGTTCAAAGAAAGCTTGAAGGGAGCAGAAGAAATGCTTCCAACATAAATCATGAAAATAGATATGTTCCCTGTAAGACTGGCGTCGCGTATCAAATCCCTCAGTCCTGTGGCCTTACCTACATAGGTCAAATTGGTCGCTTCGTTAACGTGCGGCTCATGGAGCACGGTAATTCTTTAGAAAGAAACTAACCTAGCTAAGCATTGTTCCACGTGCAAATGTACGCTATTTTTTCGACGATACTGATGTCTTGTTCGCTCATTCTGACCAGCGCACTAGAGAACTAGCTGAGGCGTTTCAAATTATCAGAAAAAGTAATGGGTGCGTGAGTATGCCATCTGTTACATTATCGCTTCGAGAAATCAATATGCTACTTAGTGGGTAGTGGTTCTGCAGATATTCACGTGCTTTTAAAGCAGCTTTTTCCTTGTACTAGCACTAGGAGTCTTGTTGACACTGCGCATGTGCACTGTTTTTTTGTGTGTGTATATATGACGTGCTTCTTCCTAATAAAAATTCTGTAGTAATTACGTTCAGCGCTGGTTTTTGTGTCTTGTCTCCTACATGGTCCGTGTGTGCTTGCGCTTTTGAACCACCTCTATACATCAACACCAACTAGCGCAATGTGCAGTTTTTCTGCAATTTAATTTCTCCTAAACGCTGTTTCGGTTTCACCAGTCGAACGATGATTGTGACGTGTAGTTGGTGTTTAATTCACATAAGGCGTAAAAAATCGGTTATATTATTGCTGACAGGTCATTTTTTGTCATTCCAGGTCTTGGAAGAGGCTGGATTAAATGTCGTAGTCAATTAAACCTATATATCAGCGATTGTATTAGTTTTTCTAGTTGCATCATGTGACCAAAACATCAACTTGACGACAGTCCGCGTTCGGTCGATGAAACCAAAACAGCATGACAGAAGAAATTCGATTATAATTTATTTAGCGGGGTTGTAGGCAAGTACTACCTGGTAATCCATGAATTTTTTTATCTAACGCATCATTTGACAGAAGAAAACACGCAATAAATTTAGGTGTCTATATTCCTTTAATGGCCCATGCACCTTTCGGTTATTCAAATTTTGGATATTTATGTTTATTATGGTTACGGATGTTAACATCAAACGAAGTTTGCTGATATTTCAAGCATTGCACATTGTAGCATTGCATATGGCTATGAAGCATTTCCTGAAAGATGTGACTGTAATACTTTGGAAAGTGATTTTTATCCACCATACTGAATATCAATTTTATGTGTGTTTATTTGTTCACTTTTACATCTGCTATGCAGCGCAGAATCGCAAAAGCCACCATGGAAGGCAACAACAGAGTGGCTGCGTTCGTGCTGGGGGCAAGAGACTGGGATGGCGGTCGGAAAGTTCGGATGAAGGGGGCGGACCCTTCACCCCAGTAATCAAGGCTTTGTAAGCAAGAATGCCCAAAATGTCTTGCAAAAACAAATAAATAAATAAGAAGCATTCTTACTTCTATATGGGTTACCTTTGTTGAGTTCCTGCAAGTTAACACCTAAGAAGTCCACTGGGACCAGAACGGCTAGACCACAGGGCCCAGTACAGGCTAGCCCACGGGTGCCCATTATGGGCTAGCCCACGGAGGCCCGACACGGGCCAGCCCACAGAGGCCCGGCACGGGCCAGCCCACGGAGGCCCGGCACGGGCCTGCCCAAGGGGATCCAGCGCGGAGCCTTGTGGGGCTATGCAGTAAGCCCACTGGGCAGCCCTTGAGGGTCCCTCCCAATGCAGAGTTGCAAATCCCGCACATATCCCACGTCGGGCCCCTATGGGCAGCCCGTGCCGGGCCAACAAGGGCCCGCAGTTCAGAGCCCCATATGTGCTACTGGGGGTAGCTTGTCCTACTGCCTGTTTCTAACTATGACAAGCATAATATCAAATAAATGTTCGGCATTTCTGCAATGTTGTGAGTTAGATGAGGCCAAATCTTAATTAGTGCCAGGTAAGTTAAAATCACCGAGAAGAAATACGTAGTTGTGTTTGAATACTAACATGCGCATCGACAAATCGCGTAGAAAAATGAGGGAAATCTGGAGCACGGTAAACAGGGAAAAGAAAAATGGAACGTTCCTAAAATATAGTTTAAGTGAGATACTTTCATGGTCATCGATTTGACAAGTTAAAGTCGCATAATATTGCAGCGGGTAGACGACGAGGACGACATTGAGCGACTGAACGAGTGGAGGAGGAAGAAGACGAGAACTAATTTCTGGCTGTGTTCTGAGTGCCGCCCGTAGCTGTTCATTCGTTTTATAAATAACTGTAAATATAGTGTTACAAGTGGACGAATCATGAACGAAGAAGTGGCGGTGCGCTGAACGACGACGACGTTGACAGTTGGTAGCTGGGCGTTCGGTTCTGAGCTGAGTGCTGGCCGCAACATATTCCCGCAACATATTTGGTGGAGGTGCGGCTTTCCTCTACGCTTACCGAAGACGGAGCTCCGCAGCGGCCGCCAGCTGACTTCGCTCACCATGACCCAAGACGCCTCCCAGCAAACATCACAATCGGCAATGCCATCGCTCGTTCTTTCATCCCCTCGTGACCCTGGGACATTTTCTGGCACCGACAACGTTGACGTGGACGACTGGATCAACATGTATGAACGCGTGAGTACGTACAACCGCTGGGATCCGACTCTTATGCTCGCGAATGTCATCTTCTATCTAATAGACACCGCCCGCGTCTGGCACGAGACTCACGAAGATGATTTGACCAGCTGGGTCGTCTGCAAGCAGAAACTGCGCGAGCTGTTTGGACGGCCGCTCGGCCGAACACTCGCCGCTAAGAGGGAGCTTGCGTCCAGAGCTCAAACGTGTACGGAATCCTATGTTTCCTACATTCAGGACGTGTTGGCCCTCTGCCACAAAGTTGACAATAACATGCCCGAATCTGACAAAGTGGGTCACGTGTTGAAGGGGATCGCCGACGACGCCTTCAACCTGCTCGTCTGCAAGAACTGCACTACAGTCGACGGCATTATTCAGGAATGTCGCCGCTTCGAGGAGGTTAAAAGCAGACGTATTAGTCAGCCGTACACACGCCTCCCAACACGGCTGCGACTTCCTCATGTGAAGACCTGCTGCACCGGCAAACTCCTGCGCCTCCAGAAAATGTGACCCGCATCATTCGACGCGAACTCGAAGATGTGTCCCCTGCCTCCCTGCCTCTACGAGATGGCGACAACCACTTGCCACCATCTCGATGGTACAAGCCGTCGTCTGTCAAGAGCTTGCAAACCTTGGTCTCCAGCCCGTCAGCCCTGTGCGTCCTTCATCACCACCCGACATCACTGCGATTGCTCCTGAACGACATTCCTACTACGCTCCACGTCGCCGTAACCCTAACGACTGGCGGACACCCGACGACAGACCCATTTGTTTCCTCTGCCACCGCATTGGCCACATCTCCCGTCACTGTCGCAATTATTGGTCTCGTCGTAGCACATACAGTCATCTAAGCTCTCACCGCAACGATGACCAGCCCCGCCACTTCACGCCCTCTGCAGCCCAGCAGAGTGCTACCGTTGACGGCCAGGTTTCCCGCTCCAGCCGCTCCCCGTCCCCCCTGCGTCGGCAGTCTCGTTCGCCCCTACGCCGTCGCTCCTCTCCTGGCCCCTACGGACGCTCGCAAGCGGAAAACTAGACGCTGCAGTGTATGGAGGTGATGCTGCAGTATAGCCCCAGTCCCAAAATCCTCGCTTAGCCCTTCGCGCACCCCAAAATTTGCTCGCTATTCATGTCGATGGAGTCCCTGTGAGAGCCCTGATCGACACGGGCGCGCACGTGTCCGTCATGAGTTCCACCCTACGACGCCGCCTCAGAAAGGTACTGACCCCTGCACCAACAGCCGTTCGCGTTGCCGACGGCGGAACGCCTCCTGTGGTTGGACTATGCACAGCCCGTGTGACCATATCCGGTCGCCATATATCCGTTCTATTCTCTGTTCTGGACCAGTGCCCTCATGACGTCAATATTGGCCTCGACTTCCTGTCTGAGCATTCAGCCCTCATCAACTGCGCCACCAGTGTTGTCCAGCTTGACCTTCCTCTTTCTGCTGAGTCGCCGTCCCCAGTTGTACCTCGTCGTTGTGCTGTCGACTTTGTCCGTCTACCGCCTCAAGCCGCAACTTACATTTCTTTCTCATCTGTTCCCCCTGTCCCTGATGGCCCCTACGTAGTCACTCCGGACCTTGACGTTGCCCTCACGCGAAGTATTGCGCTTGCGCACACTGTCTTCACAATGTCGGCAAACTGTGCGTACCTTCCGGTTCTGAACTTTGGCTCGTCTATCCAACCGCTCCCGCAAGGCATCTCACTCGCCACGCTGTGCCCTGCTGCCGAATGTGTCATATCAGTGGTGGACAGCTGCTTACCTTCCACTCATCAATGCCTGTTGCCTGCGGACACATCACCAGAGCAACCAACGGATGACTACGACGACATGATCTGTTCTGACCTACCAGCGATGCAAGCTCACGATCTTAGGTGCCTCTTATCATCTTCTCGCGACATCTTCGACTTTGATGCCCGTTTTTTTACTCGTACCTGTGTGGTGACGCATCGGATAAACACCGGTGATGCCGCTCCTCTCCACAGACGTCCGTAGTGCGTGTCCAGCGCTGAACGCACCGTCATAAATCAAGAGGTCAATAAGATGCTGGCAAAAGACATCATCGAGCCCTCATCAAGCCCTTGGGCTTCTCCAGTTGTCCTGGTAAAAAAGGACGGCAGCTGGCGCTTCTGCGTTGATTACCGGCACCTAAACCGCATCACAAAAAAGACGTATATCCTCTCCCCAGGATCGATGATGCATTAGATTGCCTCCACGGCGCCAAATATTTCTCTTCAATTGATCTTCGATCGGGGTACTGGCAAATTGCCGTAGATGAAAAGGACCGTGAAAAGACCGCCTTCGTGACGCCTGATGGCTTATACCACTTTAAAGTCATGCCATTCGGACTCTGTAACGCGCCGGCTACCTTTGAACGAATGATGGACTCCCTTCTTCGCGGCTTTAAGTGGTCTACCTGCCTCTGCTACCTAGACGATTTTGTGGTTTTCTCGCCTACTTTTGCCACGCACCTCGAACGCCTCTCCAGTATTTTGACAGTGTTTCGTAACTCCGGACTCCAGCTGAACTCATCGAAATGCATATTCGGTCGCCGCCAACTCACTATTCCCGGACACCTGGTTGATGCTTCTGGTGTACGCCCAGATCCAGTCAAAATTCAAGCCGTGAAGGAGTTTCCTCTTCCTAGGTCGTCGAAAAATGTGCGCAGCTTTGTCGGCTTCTGCTCGTATTTTCGACGTTTTATCAACGATTTCGCCGGCATCGCTCGCCCCCTCACCGACCTTCTTAAGAACGACACCCCCTTTATCTGGGGCCCTGCTCAAGAAAACTCATTTTCCTCCCTCGTTCATTAGCTAGCCTCTCCGCCCATCTTAGCCCATTTTGACCCGTCGTCTCCCACAGAGATTCGCACCGACGCCTCCGGATATGGGATCGGTGCCGTGCTAGCTCAACGTCAACAGGGCCAAGATCACGTCATCGCTTATGCCAGCCGCCTACTTTCCGCCGCAGAGCAAAATTACTCCATTACTGAGCGCGAGTGTCTCGCCCTTGTCGGGGCTGTCGCTAAATTCCGCCCGTACCTGTTCGGCCGCTCATTCACTGTCGTCACTGATCACCACGCTCTCTGTTGGCTGTATTCACTAAAAGATCCCACCGGTCGCCTTGGTCGCTGAGCTTTGCGCCTTCAAGAGTATTCATACTCTGTCGTGTACAAGTCCGATCGTCACCACCAGGATGCTGACTGTTTATCCCGATACCCTGTGGAGCCACCTAACCTCGAAGACGCTGAGACCCTACCCTGCCTCTTAGCTATCACTGCTCTCACCGATATCGCCAACGAACAGCGCAACGACTCATCTTTACAACCTATCTTTGATGGCCTCCGCTCTGCAAACCGATCTCCGTCACTGCAACTTTATGTGCTCCAGAATGGCATTTTGTATCACCGCAACCTACGCTCCGACGGTCCTCCGCTGCTCCTCGTCATACCCCAACATCTACGTTCTTCTGTCCTTGAGGAATTGCACGATCTGCCGACAGCCGGCCACCTTGGCGTGTCCCGCACGTACGCTCGAGTGCGGCACCGCTTCTTTTGGCCTGGTCTGTATCGTTCCGTCAAGCGTTACGTTGCCGCTTGCGACCTGTGTCAACGCCGGAAAAGGCCCTCCACTTTGCCTGCCGGTCTTCTACAACCCATCGACGTACCTCCGGAACCTTTTCACCGTGTTGGCCTCGACCTTCATGGCCCTTTTCCCACGTCCCTCTCCGGTAAGAAGTGGATCGCTGTCGCAACTGATTATACGACTCGGTACGCCATAACACGTGCTTTTCCCACCAGCTGCGCTACCGATATCGCCGAATTTCTTCTCCAAGACGTAATTTTTCACCATGGCGCCCCTCGTCAACTGCTCACCGACCGCGGTCGTTATTTTCTGTCCAGAGTGATTGATGACATTCTTCGTTCGTGTGCCACGCAGCACCAGCTCGCGACAGCTTACCATCCACAAACCTTCGGGCTTACGGAACGGCTCAACCGCACGCTCAGCGATATGTTAGCATTGTACGTCTCACCGGACCACCGCGATCGGGACGCAGCCTTGCCTTATGTGACATTTGCGTACAACTCTTCACGGCATGACAACAGGCTATTCCCCTTTGTACCTTTTGTTTGGTAGGCACCCCTATGGTCTTTGGACACACTCATGCCGCCTTCTTCAGTCCCCACCACTGCTTACGCTCAGGACGCCATCGCCCAGGCCACGCTGGCTCGCCAAATAGCCCGTAGTCGGCTCCGTGCCTCTCAAGCTTCCCAGAAGTCCGCCTACGACCGCCGGCACCGGGCCGTCGAATATCACCCCTGATAACTCGTCCTTCTCTGGACGCCGTCGCGCAGCGTCGGTCTCTCCGAGAAGCTCGTTTCTAACTACCGTGGCCCTTACCGTGTGGTGCGCCGAGTCACCGACGTGAACTATGAAATTGCTTCCCTTGCGTCCTCGCCATCGTCCTCTGGCCGCTCTACCGACGTCGTCCATGTATGCCGCCTAAAACCTTATCACGACGCTCCTACGCCACCACTCTAAAGCCGAGACGGCGTTTCATCAGCCGGGGGTCCTGCACCGGGTAGACGACGACGACGACATTGAGCGAGTGAACGAGTGGACGAGGAAGAAGACCGAGAACTCATCTATGGCTGTGTTCTGAGTGCCGCCCGTAGCTGTTCATTCGTTTTGTAAATAACTGTAAATATATTCTTTCCCGCAACAATATTGTTTTTAACCAGAGCCGCCACTTCACCACCTCTTTATAATCTGTCATGTCGATAGGCTGGATAAGTTGGAGGAAAAACGTCTTCATTATGTTTTTCGTCGTGGAGCCACGTCTCAGTAAAGATGACATGTGGAATGTAGCCAAGAACTGCCTCAAGCTGTTCGCTTTTGTTGGTTATGCTCCGTACATTTATGTTTATAAGTCTTAATTCCTTCATACTCCGTGCAAAACGTCATTCATTATTTCTTGTGCTCTGGGAAGACAGTTTCAGCCTTATGCTAGTGGTATCATCACACGAAAACATTTGGCCAGCAACGAGCAACTTATCATTGATTAAGGTCACCTTCCATTTCATTTTCTGTTTTACGGCTATTGCATAATAGTTTTCTTTGCCTGAGCGTTTAGCTTCGACTAGGCATTCATAATAGATGCATATTTTTCCTTTGGGCTTGTGTGCGTTTTTAAGCCATTTTTGCTTTTCATTGTGACCTCTGAAAGATATGACCACAGGTTTGCTGACAGTGTTATTCCCTAAACGATGAAATCTGCCGACAGAAGTACAATAGCAAATGTTTCTGAGAAGATTTTCCTTATTCTCTTCCATTTAAAATCATATCCTGTCTCATCTGGTTCTTCACTTACACCAAAAGCGACTAAATTGGGAAGTCTACTGTAATCTTCCATAGAGACCAGTTTTGATTGCAAAGCGTGAATTGTGCGTTTCATGTTATCAATACGCTCTGCTTGTTTTTTGAAGTCCATAAAGCGCGCGCTTAAGTCAAATACTATTTTTTTCCAAATTTCCCATTCGTGTCCTGAGGGCTACAATCGCGGCTGTTAACATGGAATGAGCTGCAAGCAACTGCTTTAATAATTCTGAACTGTCTTCATTGGAATTATCAAGTGCAGGGTTAGATTCAATGTCACCACATAAAAGCAGTGCGCAAACACAAAACGCGTTTTGCCAATGATAACACAGAGCTGTGGGCGCACCAGGACCGCGGCGGTCACTTCTAATTGTACCAGAATAACAACCAAGCTGTTCAAAGCAGAAGAGCGAGGCGTAAGGCAACATGTCTAAGTGCGGTCCGCTGTGCCCACTGCAACTGAAGCCTGGCTGTCAGTCTTTTGAACGGAGGTCCGGGCAGGTCACAATAAACGGGGGCGGTGGTTCAAGAAGGTAATCATCCCAACAGGAAATGAAATCTCGCGCACCTGGTGTCAGATAATCTTGAAGGCATGTGTCGGCTGTAGCGGTATTCTGCTGAAGAATCAGTTTCGACGGACCGAGCAGAGAAACCTGTGCAAAGCAGAAGAGCAAGGCATAAGCAACATGCCTAAGTGCGATGCGTTGTGTCCACTCAACGACTCCCCTACCACATGAGAACGCTTCATTACCGGATTGCGACAGCGTTTTGGCGACGGAAGCGGGCCGAACAAACGTTTGAACAAAGCGCTCAGTTACTGAGAGAAGCTTGCACAACCGATATATAGGATGTCATCATCTTATTGAGAATAACGGACAGCATTGCAGAAGATATTTACATTTTTCTGATCACGAAAGATGACTTGGGAGCCGGGTCAGGTCTAATTCGGCTGTTTCGCACATTCCAGGATTTAAAGACTAATCGTATTACGCCAGAATTTGGGCGGCTGGCAAGGGTCCTGTGGACAGCGTAGAAGAGCGCTTTATGGATCTATCATCGACAACACGACAGATCGTTCGCAAGGAACTTGTGCGATTCGAGCCCCACGCACGGTGTCCATCATCCGTGCCGTCTTGTGCGCTTCTGTTTCTCAAGGGTCTCCCTCCCTCCGTAGTCGCCTCCATGCCCGGTCTAATTTCAGTTAATTTTGCACACAGTGTTGGCTTCCTCGATGAATTAACCCTTAGGTTCGGTGGCTCTGGTCGTCCCTCTCATGCTTCTCACGCTCGGCTGGCTTGGAATTGCACTACGAGCCGGATTACGAACATCGTTCGCGACAACAAGCTCGCTCTTTCAGGCGCCTATCGAGAAGGCCTGCATACGCGTGTGGATACTCAGTGCTTCCTCACTCGTCGGAGTCTTCTAGGGAACAAGGTCTTGTTCGCCCTGATTCCCTGTGCCGCCGCTGCGGCATCGAGGGCCCATCGCTCGCTACTGCCGCCGCTGTCCATTGCCTCGGTACGAGCGTCCAGTCCACCCTGCTCCGCCAGAAAAGCGTTCTTACGACTGTCCTTGGCAATGGCACTCGACCTCGAGCGATTATCTTCTGCCCAACGGGCAACGCACTCACTCACCCGCTTTCGACTGAAGATTCTCGCCACCGAATTCCTCTTCTGCGCGCCGTTCGTCATCACCACGGCGACGTTCGCCATCGCCTTCGTCAGGAAACTAGTAAGCGTAGCAGCTGGAGGTGAGGCCGCTGAAGACTGTGGGCTATCCACAAGAATTCCTCCAACAGCTGTTGTGTTGAAGAACACGGTTCATGTGCTTGTTTAGAGCGGCCCACAATGGCCTTAGTGGTTAGGAATGCAGCTGGCTCTATTATAAGTTTGTCGCTGAAGAACCTGCTAAGACTGCAAAAGGATGTTTCTTTGTGACAACAATGTTTACTTTAGTGGCGCATGCTGTGAGTTGTGCCCACTAGGGATATGCAGTGCTGTGCTGTACATCAGCGAGTTTGCAGTGCTGCGAGATGCACACATGATGTTTACCTAAGTACTAACTTTTTGCTAATGAATCGCGCAACTATGGGCTGTTGCTCCGGGGAACTGCGCTGACGGTTTCGTTCCGTCCTGACTCTTAGAGGAGCCGGCCGCTCGAGGAGATAAGTTTTGCGCATCCGAGGATACCAGTTTGCCTCCACTTTTTGTAATGTACGTCACTGATTCCTGCCCCAGTCGCGCCTTCGTTACCTTCGGCGCCAATGTGGCGCCTCTCTATTCAAACTGCGCCAAGAAGCTCATTTTGGTTTCGCATTGCCTGGCGTCAATGCTCCAGGGTAGGGTACAATTTTGGGCCATCAATTGTTCTTCGCAACCTGTGGTTTTGCCGGTTCACATGAATATCGCCTGATGTAACCAAGATGGCCCTGCTTCGGTGTTTTTTTTTGGTCTCGCACCAGATTGCTTCTACTCCAGCCAGTAACTCACAACTGCGTCGGATGATTAGCAAATCTCTTAACAGTTCCGAGCGTGGTGCCTTGAAGCCTTGCTCATCAAATACTCGGCCAATAAGCCTCGGTAGTGAGATTAAAACCGTAACAATAATATATTAGGTAGAGCAATATATAGAGTTGGTATATGTAGTCGGTAGCTCAATTGGCAAAGCACCGGACGCGCAGCTTGGAGGTCATTGGTCCAGTTCCCACCGGTGGCATGTGGTTTTTTTAAGAGCGTTAGCTCTGACTCATACCATTCTGAGATTTCGTGGGGTGTGCTACTACCCTTAAATCACAGCGCCATCTCTGGCAGCAACTACTCATCATGTTTCGAGATTTCGTGGGGTCTGCTACCACCCCGAGATGACACTGCCATCTGTGGCAGCAACCAGAAAACAACACATGTCGCATTCAGACTTGCAGCTTCGTCTACAATAGCATTGTAGGAGCAACGACCTACCACTTGAAAATGATGATGTAACGGTCCAGTATGAAGGAAAGAGGTAGAACACCGTGAGTATGACAGCAAGAGACAAAATAGTGGCATACTTTCGGAACCTAGAATCCAAGACGGCGGCCATTACAATTGATTGTGCCCTCCCATCTTTTTGCATCGTTATTTATCCGACAGATGGCGCTAGGCGTCGATCGAACCCAGGGTACCAGCGCTGGCACTGAGGCACCCTAATCGGACAGCTAGCCGGCGTGCGTGTACGCGTAGCCAAGCGTGGTGGCAATCCACCCCGTTTTAAAGGGGACGCTCTTACATTCCATCCATCTATCCGAAATGAGGCGTCTCTCTCGGGAGCTCCTCTCAGATGCGCCCTTTTTACCTATACGTTCACTGCCACAGTGTGTTTGAAGAAGAATATGGATGATCCCAAACCATCAACATCTTATGCCTTGCCAAAGATCTGGGAAATAAGTCCAAGAGATCAGACATACTAGAATAATTCCGAGAGGCCGGGCGCCTGAAACCTCCCTTTTATCTCATCCATATCAATTCTAGTAAAGCAAACAGCTAACGCTCGTTACTTCAACGTCTTCAAGACTGTGGTGGATTTTTTCTTCTGCGTTTCTAATCAATTACCTTTAAGCTATAAAAAATAAATAATAATGTGCAGTGATCAACACTACAAATAAAAAAAAATAATGTGGATTAGCTAAGCTAATCTAGGATTTACAAAGCGAAAGATGGCGTTCACTGTGTTCATTTTCGTTGGCGTTGACAATGGTCTTGATGGCGATGGCTTGGAGCAAGGGAAGGGCGCATAAGTGGCTCCCTGGATCTGCGGATGCCTCATTCGTGCTTTGACACGTGTGGGAGGGGTGAGAGAGAGATGTGGCTTGAATGCATTACAGGTTTGTGACTGACATGTGGCGTTGCAGCAACAGTTAGGCCGCGGCGTTCATTTGGTGAACTATAGCAATCATTAACTGCATGCCACCTCCCAGAGTGGCAGGAAGGGCGCGCTGCCTCTCCGGTGTGCGGAACGCAATCATAGCAGGCTTTTGCAGGTGGACACCAACGCCACGTGCATAAAAGCGATTTTGAGGTCTCCAGTGGCCCACGGAGCCGGTTGTGCGTCTTCCCTTTGGTGAAAATGAACGGCCTTTGCATAGCTGTCAATGCCAATGAACTCTATGAACGCCGTCGACTCAGTTGTTTTGTTTGGTTTTTGAGAAAACAAAATGGCATATTGACTGCCTGAAATATCTCGGTGGACCCCCGAAATGCGCCGTAAAGGAAGGGATAAAGGAGGGAGTGAAAAAAGAAAGAGAAAACAAAAAATTGCAAGTTGGACTTTGAGGAAAGCCACGGCGCTGCGCAGTGGCGGTACACCAGTGACTCGATGCTGCTAGTGGTGCATGCGCAGTAGTGACTAGGGAGCTTGAGAGAGAAATATCCGCGGCGAGGCGCGCGTTGTGACGTCATATGCCTCCTCGGCTCTCCGCCCGGCGAAATCGCATGTTCGCGGCGAGTAAAGCATTCGCTCTAATATCATATGCTCTTTGGTTTCTTTGGCTGTTGGCTTCTGTCATATGAATAACGAGCACCTCATTTACACTACTCTTGTCTGCTTAATTGCTTAACAAGGACATCGGCTCTGGTAGCCTTGATGACATAGGATGCATAAGAAGGTCCTCGCATAGCTTCCGCCCTCGCCGTGCATTGACGTTCCTCGTCACACCAGCGGTAATACAATACGTACTACATACGCCACTTTCAAACTAGGGTGGCGCTGATGAACACTCTCAAGGTTAGGTCACACATAAGCTTCAATACGCGCGAAAGCAAAAGGCGTGACACCCGTTGGCGTAGTTCAGTTGGTAGAGTACTGGGCGCGTAATTTAGAGGCCGTCGGTTCGGTTCCCGCCGACAGCCTGTGGATGTTTTTCTTTTGATTTTATAGTCTGTTACCTGTAAGAGATAAAATATTCACTAATCATTGATCGACATCACAAATTAAAGAAAAATCCCCTATTCTGCTCGGCTTCTGTCTCATATATTATAGGTAGATATGGATTCTATGGAATCAAGGCTCTTAAAACCGACGCCCTCGTTAAGCAATTAAGCAGACAAGGGATGAGAAATGATGGGCTTGTTATATATATATATATATATATATATATATATATATATGTAAGAAACCAAAGAGCATAGGAATTATTTATGTCAAAAGCTTTACTTCCTTAGCAGGGCGAGCAAACTCAGCTCCAGCCATTCAACAGCCATTATATATGTACCGTATGAAAACGAGCGTATGCCAAGACTGGTGCCCCACCCCCCTACGGCTCCTGCGCGCCCTGGCCTGCTGTCTCGGAGGTACAGCGAGAGATCGTCGGCATTGCGGGAAAGCGCAGCACACCCCTCTGTGCTGTGCAGCAGCTGGCCAGATCCCTCATACACGAGGAGCTCCAGGACCATCTCCTCGTGTACACCGACGGCTCAGTGGCCCGCGACAGCTGCTCCCTTGTTGCGGCGGCCACCATCCCCGCCCTGCTGCTGCACAGCCAGCAACACACAGCCTTCCTGGGCTCCAGGAACACGGCGGAGTTGATGGGGATCCGGCTCGGGCTGGACCTGCTGCTCACCCTCGGCCCTCCGCCGCCCAGGAGTGCTCTGCTGGGCGACTCCCGCACTGCCCTCAGCCGCCTGCAATCTAACGGCCGCGGTACCCCACTAGTGCGGGAAATTCGCTCGCGCATCGAGCGCCTCGCGCAGAGAGGTTGTGCCGTGCGTCCACAGTGGGTACCCGGTCACTGCGGCATCGCAGGCAACGAAGAAGTTGACGACCTCGCGACCGCTGCACACCAACTACCTGCCAGCGATCTGCCCCTTGCGCTGGAGGACGTGCGTGCGGCCATCCACGACCATCTCCGAAAGCAGCACCCCGATCCACGCATCGCGGGAGATGAGCGCATCGACAGTCTCCCCGGCTGTTGTGCACTTACAGGATCACAACGTGCAATGATCCTCCGCGCGCGCATTGGCTGCTTGTGGCCTGGGGAATGACGGGTGCGTCACGGAATCGCGACAAGTCATGTGTCTGACGGATGCGGTGCAGTGGAAACACTAGAACTCCTGCTCCTTCACTGTGCCGCGTTCGCCGATGTTCGTCGCGATATGCTCGCGGCTTATAGGGCGCAGGGTATACTACCAGACTCCATCAAGACGTTATTTTGGCCGCAGGGGAGTGCGCGCACTCGTGAGCGAACTTTGGTGAGCCTCTGTGCATTCCTCGAACACACGGGCTTGACGTCCCGTCTGTTCTCCGTCAGGTAGTTACACGCAGTGACCGAACGCTCCACGAGTTCTGCCTTGAACGATTAATAACTGGACGACCCACTCCAGTTGTAACCAACACAGTGATGTGCGCGTGTGTAATTTAATTCCTCTAAAATGAACTAATCACGCGCACAACCTGGACAACTTTCTTATTGTGTAAATAGTTTGTACATATTACTTCTCTACCTATCCTCTCTTCCTGTACCTTCACCTCTTTCATTTCATTTCTCCATTCTGCCTGCTACCCTTTATTTCCGCTGCCCCAGCTCAGGTGCTTCTGTATCGATGGCAGATGCCGGGACTAGCAAACATCTTTTCCTTCCTATTTGCTAATATTTTTATTAAAACCACTACCACCACCACCACCGCCAAGACTGGTGCCACTTGGGGTCGCCATTGGTGACAACACTGTAGCCCAGTGGTTTGACGCAGAGGTATTGGGGTGATGTCAAACAAATTGGTGCTTTTTTGGCGCATAACGTTGTTAGTCGACTTCAAGCCTGGCTCGTGTGAGACATTCGAACCGACGTACTTTGGTCCTCAAAACAGTAATGAGGAGGGACCTTCGGAGGGCTGTGACTGCCTAACAGGGGGTCGCAGATGGATGCGGGTGGCACCAAACGAATGATCGTTTCGTTATGTACACGTTGGTACCTGAATTCGTCGAAAGTATAGAAGAAAACTTAGCTAACGTTCTTCGTGGGATTTCGCATCCACGAATCATTTTAGAACTTTATCGATGGACACCCAGCCGTCGGTAGCGACTGTGTATTGACGGCGCCAGGCAGAGTCTGACTTTGCCACTAATACTGCGGACCATTCAAGGTTTATGGAATAGGATAGCGAACACCTCACCAAGTAAAATTACAGCCAAACCAAGCTTTCGCTTTGCAGCTTTCGCTCGCGTAGTGGAGCTGAACGACAATTTTTTAATTTATAGAATTGATCATTACAGATTATTGGTTATTAATTTATCGCTTAAAGGTACCTAGGCAAGATGGCCACCACTTGGAGGGCAGGTAAGCAGCCTGCTACAAAACTGAGTTCAAAAAACGGACGGACGGACGGACAGATAGTCAGACAGACAGACAGAAACCAGCTAAATGCAGGTAATGGCCGCTATAATTTTTTTTGTTTGGTTTTGGAGGGAAAAGAAATGGCGCAGTATCTGTCTCATATATCGTTGGACACCCGAACAGCGCCGTAAGGGAAGGGTAAAGCAGGGAGTGAAAGAAGAAAGGAAGAGAGAGGGGCCATAGTGGAGGGCTCCGGAATAATTTCGACCACCTGGGCATCTTTAACGTGCACTGATATCACACAGCACACAGGCGCCTTAGCGTTTTTGCTCCAAAAAAACGCAGCCGCCGCGGTCTGATTCGAATCAGGGAACTCCGGATCAGTAATCGAGCGCACTAACCACTGAGCCACCGCAGCGGGGCAGAACCGCTATAAATCAGAAGCAGTGTTCAAGGATGGCAGTTTCGGAAAGCGATAATGGGTTGAAGTCCATATAATCAAAATTGGTCATTCCCACCATTCATATATTAATCGGAGCGTGCCTACCACTCCAGGCACATTGATGCAGTGGAGTAGAGCTCAAGCAATGCGCTGGACCCCTTCTATGGCAGATCCTGCCATCGGTGAGTCTTGGGTTGTGAACCAGGTTGCTCTTCCCGGGCAGCCTCTCACGAATAATTGAGCTGCCGCTTGAGGCGGTGGGAGGTTACGGCTCCTTACCAGCCCAACGAAAATACGGGGCAGGTTGCCCACCACCCGGCGGACCGGCAAGCAGCCTATCATCAAAACCGTCTTCAGACAATCAGACAAAGACACATCGGCTAAATGCCGGAAATGGCCACTATAAGTGCTAGCAACAAAATTCGTGCACTTGTGCTCAGCGTCAGTGTTACGCAAAATGTTTCTCGCAAAGAGCAGGTCGGTGACTAAGGTAACAAACTATGCTTGCGGCTTTCGGTGAGCCTGTCTCACTACGCTGAGGGTACGCGGCCCGGTTTTCTTGCGCCATAGTGACGCGTTCAACTTTCCTACATTACACTACCACCTTGCCGCCCGGCTGCATGACAAATATTAATTTGTTTTTGGGGAAAGAAAAAGGCGCAGTATCTGTCTCATATATCGTTTGACACCTAACCGGGCCCTAAGGGAAGGGATAGAGGAGGGAGTGAAAGAAGAAAGGAAAAAGGGGTGCCGTAGTGGAGGGCTCCGGAATAATTTCGACCACCTGGGGATCTTTAACGTGCACAGACATCGCACAGCACACGGGCGCCTTAGCGTTTCGCCTCCATAAAAACGCAGCCGCCGCGGTCGTGTTCGAACCCGGGAACTCCGGATCAGTAGCCAAGCGCCATAACCACTGAGCCACCCGGCGGGTACTGCATGACACCACCGTGAGACGCGACAGCGTGTTGCAGCGTTGCCAACGGGTCCACGGAATACCATCGCCCGTATGCCGCGACGCCTGGCCCGTTGGACAATTTGAGGAAAGGATGCCTGTCTCACATATCTCGGTGGACACTCGAACAGGGCCGCAAAGGAAGGAAAATCGCTACCCTTATGGCGCGGTTCAGGTGTCCACCGAGATGTGACATATATGGCGCCATTCCGCTCAAGGCTAACGCCGCCAACGCCGAAGACACCGGCTTTTCTGCGACATGGGGCTCTTAGCACTGTCGCGTTAAAATGGTTTTTTTGGGGGAAAGAAATGGCACAGTATTTGCCTCACATGTCGGCAGCCACCTGAAATGCGCCGTAAGGGAAGGGATAAAGGAGGGAGTGAAAGATGAAAGGGGGAAAGAGGTGCTGTAGTGGAGGGCTCCGGAATAATTTAGACCACCTTGGGATCGTAAACATGCACTGACATGACACAACACACGAGCATATTTCGCCCTCATCGAAACGCTGCCGCAGTGGTCAGGTTCGAACCATCGCATAGCCACAGAAAGCTGTCCCTGAGTTCTAGTACCAAACGTCTCCCGCCCCCCACCTCCAATAAGAGAAAAGATTTCATCGCATAGCCATAGAAAGCTGTCTTCAAGTTCTAGTACCTCTCCCCCCTCAGAGAATTGTATTGGTAGCGTCCAAGCCTCTCGCAAGCCAATGCCCACGTGCGTACGCGTCCTCTTCAACTGTTTCTCGCGGGCGACGCGTTTCCGTGTTAAGCAGTTCGACGAGCGTTCGCCTGGAAATCTGACATCCCCCCCACCTCAGAGAATCGTCTTGGTAGCATTGAAGCCTCTGGCAAGCCAACGCCATTTTCTCGCGGGCGAGGAATTTCGGTGTTAATTTCTAGGAATCGGCGTTCGCCTGGAAATCCGACCTTCACCACATGCGGTCCAACGCTTCACGACTAGCGTGACAAAGAAGCTGCTGCTGTCAGCTAACCGTGACGCCGAGAAGTCAGCGCGAGCGCTAATCGTGGGCCATAAGTATTATTTTCTGGAGGACGAGCTGGTGAAGTGTGTCGTGAAGTTTCGCTTCGTCTGTTGATTTCCTGCCATTCTTGATCCTTTGATGAACGCTGACGAAACATTAGAGCGCAAGCCTCCGGACTTCACAGAAGAAACCTGGCACGAACTCTCGGTGCGCTTGCGCCTCTTGGACTTCGAGAAGCACTGCGCTCAAACGGCAACAATTGGTAAGTCTGCACCTGTTCTACTAGTTTTTTCTGTGCGTTAGTTGTTCAATAGTACTGCTCACGGCTACAAGGAGGAGTGTTTGTATTACGATTTGCAGGACGCCATGCATATAATTGCGCGCTGGCTCGACCTTGTGCGCCATTTTTTCTTGGAACGTAGGTGAACAGCTCCACATGAATCATACTCCAAACAAAAGCTTATAGTGGGTTGTTGCAAATTAGGCGCACTAAAATGCGATACAAAAGAGTTCTGTGGATAGCAAAAAAGCGCGTTTCTGTTGTGCACTCTGCCTTTAGGCAGACTTCCTCGCTATCTTACGCGGAGGGAAAATTTTGAAATTATTATTATGTTTTTTGAAATACAACCAGTGCTCAGCCCTGAAGCGACAAATGTGAGCGCTAGGTCTTCTTGTACACTCTTTGATTTGCTCGCGTTTGTGAAATGCTGAATCGATTTTATTGCATTACCTTTGCGTGATAGAACCTTAGAACATTGACGCACCTCCCATCTATGCTTTGTGTCAAGTGCCAACGGGCCTATAGAATTTCGCCTCCATCGAAATGCGACATGAAATTGTAGGTGCGGTAGTGTCCAATGTCAGAGCACGTTAAAGAACCCCAGGATGTTGAAATTTCCAGAGCCCTTCACTACAGCGTCCCATTGCCCGAGTTGCTTTGGGACATTAACCCCGCATAAACAAAAACCAAACCAACTCCGAAGTCTTGGCGTGCCTGTTTCCCAATGGCGCCGAGCTCATCTTTGCTCGCGTTGAACGCTGAAAGCCAAGAACGAGGTAAAGGACGTCGTGTTAACGAACCCTCTTCGCCATCGCAGAGATGCTAACCTCTGCGCATTGCTTATGCGCATCATCTCTAGCTGACGTACCTTCACGGGGCTCTTGCTCCTGATCCACGGCAGTGCTTTCATTGCGAATGTCGAGGCGTCTCTAAGCGCCGCTGCGCTGTTCACTGTGCCGCTGCCTCACGTCCGTAATTGCCCAGTCACACATGTGACGCGCATTAATACCAGCTAAAGTCAGTTGCAAGTCCGCTGTCTAATAATAATAATAATTGGTTTTTGGGGAAAGAAAATACCGCAGTATCTGTCTCATATATCGTTGGACACCTGAATCGCGCCGTAAGGGAAGGGATAAAGGAGGGAGTGAAAGAAGAAAGGAAGAGAGAGGTGCCGTATTGGAGGGCTCCGGAATGATTTCGACCACCTGGGGATCTTTACCATGCACTGACATCGCACAGCACAGGGGCGCCTTAGCGTTTCTCCTCTATAAAAACGCAGCCGCCGCGGTCGGGTTCGATTGGTTTTTGGAGAAAGGAAATGGCGCCACATCTGCCTCACATCTCTGCGGACACGTGAATCGCGCTGCAAGGGAAGGAATAAAGGAGGTAGTGAAAGCAGAAAAGAAATATGTGTCGTAGTGGAGCTGCGGTGACAGTGCAAGTTAAGATCCCCACGAGGTCGAAATTATTCCGGAGCGCTTCGCTACCTGTCTGCCTCTCCGCGGCGTGTAAAAAATGAAGGAGGACCGAGCATCAGCGAACGGAAGCACAGAGGAGGGAAAGCATGAGGGAGGGTGAAGGGCAGAAAGCGGCTGTCTCCGAACGGGTATGACGCTCGCTTGACCTTACATATCACTGACCAGAGGGAACGCGTCGTCGCTACTGGCAATTTTGTTATTTAGTTTTGTGTGGTGTATTTTGGTTTGTTGGGTTTAACGTCCTAAAGCGAGTCAAGCTATGACGGACGCCATAGTGAAGGGCTCGAGAAATGTCGACCACCTGGGCTTCCTTAACGAGCGGTGACATCGGACAGTACAGGGACCTCCAGAATTTGCCCTCCATCGAATTTCCTTGCTTTAATCCTGACATTGGGCCCGGAAGAGTCTCATCTCGTTTAAATATTCAGGGGCCCCGTCACTATCACTCCACCTATAGGCTCGCTTGGCCCTTACTGCTTTATTTTAGATACATTCAGTCGATTACCCAACCTGTTTCATTTGCGGGATATATATAGGGCTCCACGTTAAAACTTTGCAAGCTGTGTTTTGGACTGTAATTCTTTATTGGCTTTATGGACAGTGTGTTGTGAAATGTTTTTTTGTTGGCTTTATGGACAGTGTGTTGTGAAATGTTATGTCCTTAAAAACCACGCTCATGGAGTAAACACTTGTAAAAAACTTAATTTTGTTCACGGCTGGTGCGCGTGAACAGAAAAGATAATGCTTACAGCTATGGTCATGCAGATGCGTGCTAGCTTGTCAACTTTGCTTTTGAACTTGCGGTATTTCATTTTATTGGTGCTGTTTAGCATGATTGCGTGATGGTTGCTTTATCGCTGTGGCGGAGTTACGAGCGTTTTGTAGTGTGAAAAAATGTAGCGGAGTGGACTTGAAGCCATTATCGTGCGTCGCCTTTATCGTCGAGAGAGGCAGAGACTTAGAAGAGCTCTATTGAGGCGCTGGTGAGGTATTCGCTTGCTCTGATCTAGCCCACAACTAACGGTCCATTAGGATGCGCTATATTGAATGCCCCTCGAATGATCCCTTGCTGCTCCGGCAGGTTAGTGTTGCACAATGCAGGCCGCCGCGGCTGCTCAGTGGCTAGTGTACTCGGCTACAGATCCAGATTTCCAGGATTCGAACCCGACCGCGGCGGCTGCATTTCGATGGGGCGAAACGCTAAGGCGCCTGTGTGCTGTGCGATGTTAGTGCATGTTAAAGATACCAAAGTGGCCGAAACTATTCCGTAGCCTGCCACTATGGCACCTCTTTCTTCCTTTCACCTTTAAATCCCTCCTTTATTGCTTCCCTTGCGGTGCGGTTCAGGTGTGTGCCGAGATGTGAGACAGATACTGCGCCATTTACTTTTGCCCAAAAACAAGTTTCATTGGCAGTGCATTTTAAAGATACCGAGGTGGTCGAAACTATCCCGGATCCCTCTATTCTCCTTTCTTCTTTCACTCCCTCCTTTAATCTTTCCCTCACAGCTTGGTTCAGGCGTCAGCCGATATGTGAGACAGATACTGCGCATTTTCCTTTCGCTAAAAACCAATTTTCATTTTCCAATAGCTTTTGGCCTTTGCTCGACGCGCCGCGCGTTTGAAGGCCAAACCACAAGGCAGCGTTTTTGTAGGGGGAGCTACACTAGGCTACCAGCCGAGCATATCTCGGTACATGAGAGAGGAAATTTGTGCGCATGTGCCGTTACCATGGCAACCAAGAGAAAAGTGCGTCGTGCGCTTCGCCGTCGCCGCTGCCACGCGCCGGCTCCACTGCCATTGCGGAGCGTGACATCACGCGGATGAGCAGTTGTGCGCATGCGCTGAAACCATGGTAACCCGAGAGACCCCACAGCTGCGCTGCGCTCTTCATCGCCGCACGGCGCACTATCACGCGATCCCCGCGTCACATGCGCAGGATTGCGCATAAAAGGCGGAATTGTATTGGGCGCCTGTGTCTCAACGTTTGACATGCATGCAGAGAAGGAGTGGCCAGTCTCTGCTAAACAGCGGTATACACAAGAAAAGATTAACTATTCCAATCCTGAGGTTGTCGCCTGGCAGTTGGCTGGAACGAAATAAGAATGCTGGAGTCTGTGTACGTGAAACAAGGTATCACCACTGTCAGACATTTGCCTTCGATCGCTATGAGTAATGGTGAAGCTTGCTGCGTTCGGCTTCTGAAAAGCGGCATTACCATCCAAAGAGTCTACGTGGCACCGGGAATATCTGTCAAGCAGACGGTTGATGTGGTTACCACGTGTGTACCAGCCTATGGCATGGTTTCATAGCTGTAGCTGTGTGCGACTTTGGGTGATTTTAACAGGAAACAGGACTCTCTTAGTGTATGAAAGAAAATTTGACATTAATTCAGCTTCGGACCCTCCCGTCAAGACTACACGTTGGGGAACTATTATAGAGCTTGTATACTAAAGAGGCTCCACCATTTCAAAATGTGTATCGACAAAATTGAGACCACTTCATGCTACTTCATAGATCATCGGGCAGTCTTCGTCTGTATTAAGCAAAATGAATAAATCATGTGTACACTTAATGTCTGTCATTGCTAAACGTACAGTGACCACAACAAGCTCCGCCAGGGAAACGTACCTCTTGCTACGTATATCCTAGCATAGCCGAGCTAAGCCACCGCCAATTCCGGCGCTTAGAGAAAGCCGACGCAGGGAGTCGCAGATATCTGGCTAGATAAGGTGTCAGCGTCGGCACCGGAAATACCTCGTAGGTGAAGGTTGAGGAAAAAAATTTGCAGTAGCTTAGCTCCGCTATCCCAGGATATAGGTAGCGGGAGACACGTTTCCCTGACTGAGCTTGTTCTGGTAATGCCAAAAGCAAAGTGTCATATATTGGATTACTCACTGGTGTCCAGTCCTTTTGGTGTCACAGTCTGTCGCCACACTACAAATGTTTCCAAACAGATTCTTCACAAAGTCTGCTACCAATGTCGGGGCCGCAAATCCCCTTTCGGAGTCTCGAATCATGTGATCAGTCACACGATGAGCCTTCACATCCTCTTCGGTTAGTTCCCATTGACTGACGCCTCCCATAGGTTTCATCTCGGCGGCTATGCGACATCTATTACGCTCGCCAGTCTGGCGTCTCAGTTTGGCAAGGCGTTCTTCTCTCTGTTCGGGCGTCTTAGCATTCTCTGTTTCCTGAGTAGCCAACTGTCAGGCGACAAAATCAGGATCGGAAGTTATCGTAGCGGGAGCTGCACAAGGCTACCAGTCGAGTATTTCGCGGCACAGGCGAGACGCCAGTTGTGCGCATGCGCTAACATGGTATATACGGGAGGCCAGTTGTGCGCTTGCGCCGTTACCATGGCAACCGAGGAGTAGGAGTTTGTGCGCCACGCGCTTCATCGTTTCCCTTCCCTCCTTTATCCTTTCTTTTACGGCATGGTTTGGGTGCCCACCGAGATATGTGAGACGGTCACTGTGCTTTGCTAGTGTTCCTCTATATGCTCCCGCAGGAAGCAGAGTTGCGTGAAGGTCCACCATTTTGTTCCAAGCTGCGCGGGAAAGCAGCTCCTCGAGCGCACAGGCGCTGGGATCATGACGGGGCTGGCGTTGTAGAGCAGTTCGCTTTTTTTGAAGAGCTTACAAACGGCGCTGGATTGCGGGCATCCTTTTTTCTTTTTAATGCCTGAGTGCTCAGAGATCGATTCTAATCCCATCATTGAAAAAAACGCCGTTTTTCGTTGAAAAAAACGCCGAAAAATATTCTGATTTGCCGAAAACATCATACAGCATGACAGAAAGATCGCGGAATGACAGCGATAGCTCGTAGTACGGACAATAATGGCGCCAAAATACTTGAAAACCAAAAACCCGCGTGAGTTTTGCGATGAACAGAAGTGCGGTATTGCATCGTCGAAATTTTTCCGGAGCCCTCCACTACGGCACCTATCCTTCGTTTCTTCTTTCACTCCCTCCTTTATCCCTTCCCTTACAGCGCGGTTCAGGTGTCCAAAGATATATGAGACAGATACTGCGCCATTTCCTTTCCCCAAGAAAACCAATTATATTATATATCTCCCTGCAAAACCACATTGAAATACATTATTTTATAGTGTTGCGACCGCCGATGTTGCACGCTGCATACGATGTGACCTCGGGCGGTCTAAAGCAACGCATTATGCACGCAAGTAAATCTAACCAACCGAAGGCACAGATATCGCAAACTCGCGCACTTATCTTTCACAAAATATAATTATCATTGGTTGCTCTGACTTCTAGCCCTCCATTGGCTTTTTCCTATGCCATCGTCATCTTTTCAAGCCAAACACAACACGTGCCGTACTTCTCTAATAGTTTCCAAGGATCTCGAAAAGTGATGTCTATCTCTTTCTGGTGCTGTTATTTGCTCTTTTTTCCCAAAGCACTCTTGCGTTTTCTCTTGACCTACTTGAAATATATGTACCTTCACTGCAGTCTGAAATGTCTTTGTTTTGGACTACTCTATGGTTTTACTCAAGGAAAAATAATTATCTGAATATCCAATTTTGCTTTCAAGCTATGCTATTTTCAAGACATGCTATTTTTGTTCCCCTCTTCTTCAGTGTTAACATCCTTCTCAGTGGAACCTTAAGGGTATTCTTAACAGATAAAATAGGTAAATAGCCTAGGCAAAGCTGGTCTCATGAAGGGATATTGGCCTCCCACTTCTCTGTATTAGACTGGGACTAGAACAAAATTTCACATAGAGTTTGCTTGCAAAACATTCTTTATTTCACAAAACAAACCATTTCTGCAAAATGCTGAAGGTAGCAGCAGAATAAGCAAACAGGCTGGCAGCGGCTGCACATGAGAAATGCTCTGTCACGTACAGTTAGGTTAGGAACAAAACCTTTGTTCTCATTTTCATTTGGAACTTGTAGTGTTGCAGAAAAAATGAAGATAATTTGTTGATGGCAAACATGAGTCACCGCATGATATTTGAGCGTGCCTGCTGAAAAATTTATAATTTATATTGAACTGTAACTTTTATCAGACTAGGCTGCCGTCACTGCACACTATCAAAATATATACAACTGGAGCACACGGAAGAGGCCGGAACACACAGCAGCCGACTGCACCGGACGCGTCCGATCACGATGGCAGCCGAGAGGGTACTGGGGCTGGCGAGGAACCGGCGTTGCGCCTGGAAAGTCGGCTCCTCGACTTCAAAATGGAACAAACATCGTCTGCGGAATCACGTGACGGCCGCTCGGCGAATGGCGCCAAGAGCGGCACGAGGAAAACAGTCGCGCAACTCTGCTCCCTGCGAGAGCATATACAGGAACACTATGCTTTGCGTGCTCGAGGCGCCATCTGGAATCACGTCACACCGCGCGGCTCGCCGCCGCCGGCGTTTCGTATGACGTCACATCGCGTTCATCACTCGAACCGCGCGTCATCGCATGCGCAGCATTGCGTATAAAAACGGATATATAATTGGCGGCTGTATCCCGGAGCTTGATAAGGATGCACAGAAGGAGATTCTAGTCACTGCTGAACGGCGGCATAGACAAGAGCACATTGACGTTTCCGATCCTGAGGCTGTCGCCTGGCACTTAGCTACTCAACAAAGAGAGAATGGGCGTCAGAAAGCGAACAGAGCAGCGGCGACGTCCGAACAGAGAGGAACGTCTGCCAAACGAAGACGCCAGACTGCCGAGCGTAATAGATACCGCATAGCCGCCGAGATGGAGCCTATGGAAGGCGTCAGTCAACGGCAGCCAACCGAAGAGGATGTGAAGGCCCATCGTGTGACTGATCACACCATTCGAGTTTCCGAAAGTGCATCCGCGACCCGGACATTTCAAGCGGACATACATTGCCAACAACAAACATACAGTGCCCTCAACAAGCTCAGCCAGGGAAACGTACCTCCCGCTACGTATATCATGGTATACTGGAGCTAAGCCACTGTCAATTTCTTTTTCTCTTCTCCATACCGCTGTATAGCAGCGGCTGGAGTCCCCTGTCAACGACATCGAGCGTTGCGATACAGCCGCCAATTACATCTGCGCCTTTGATACGCAAAACTGCACATGTGACGAGGCGGTGTTGAAGAACGCGGAGCAGCTGCGGGGTCTGTCTGCTTAAGATAGTATCGGCGCATGCTCATAACTCCTCATCCGCGTGACGCCACATTCACATTCTAAAGGTGGAGCGGGCGCGCGGCCTCGGCGACGGCGGCGACAAAGCGCGCGGCGCACCCACTGTTCTTTTCCGGTTGCAATGATAGCAGCGCATGCGCAAAACTGGCCTCTCCCATGTACCGGAAAGCGTGCGGCGCACCCACTGCTCCTCGGCGGTCGTCATGATAACTGCGCATGCGCAAAACTTGCCTCTCGCATCTGCCGCGAAATTTTCGACTGGTAGCCTAGCGTAGCTCCCGCTACACAACACTTGAGGACGCTTAACCTTCGCCTCTAATACCCTTGTCACACGGGCAGCCTAACCACGGTTAAGTTTGACGGCAGTTAAGGCTAACCGTAGTTACAAACATTCACACGATAAACCTAACCACAGTTATTCTGCTAACCATGGTTACCTCAAACTGAGGTTGGCCACCTCAGTCAAGCCCAGTAACTGGCAAAATGGCCGCCTCCATGTCCGACGACGGCAGCTCGGTTCCCAGTGAAACGGCCTCCCAGAAGCGCGTTATCTGGAGTGTAGTGACGACGGAGGCGTTGATACGCCTCTGGCAGGATAACCTGACTGCTCTGCGCTCAAACACACGTAACGTGCGCGTATATCGCGCGATGGTCGAAGCGCTGAACTTGGGCCTGTCGGTGGGGGAAGGCCCGTACACCGCAAAGCAAGTTCGGCAAAAGATTGAAAACCTGAACAAGCACTACCGGTGAGTGGAAGTCTTCATTCCTAGTATTGAAACGATAAATTCTGGCGGAAGTTTGTGTGATGTTACAGCACTGGCGCGCAAGAGAGGCACGCCGCGCTGTTAGCACTGGTGCAGTTAGGCCTTGTCCGCAGTCGTGACACCGCGCCGGCGTATTGTAAACGACAGAAGATGCGCAGCGTTTCTGGAATGTGTTGTCATGAGCTGACATCGTTCTTTTCCTTGCGCGATCATATATTCATTGCGTCTGAGTCATTAATTTATCGACTGCCTTCATTTAGCTCGCTGAAGTTAAAAGCCGCGCGAGCGCCTCGTGTACAAGTAACTACACCAGTGTACCAGGCGAAAACTGTGTATTTCATGGTAGAGTCCGTTTAAAAATTGTGGAATTTTCTTCCTTAAGTGGCAGGTGGGTGCCCCACTGCTTTCGAGTGCAACTAGTAGCCTGTTTTTTATGTTTGTGCCTACCATAAAAAGAGCAACACTGCACATATTCATATTTTCATGGTGCAGAATTTCATGCATTCAACAAAATTTTCTTTGCAGGAAACTGAGGCGTTGTGGCACCACAACGGCCTTGAATGGCCTTTCTACTGGCAGCTTCATTCTTTCCTCGGATCACTGCCAATCAATGACAGAAGCCTTGTTGAGGAAAGTGTAGAGGTAATCGGCTGTTTTCACCACGACACTAGAACTGTTCACGGCGCAGTTACTGCTGCAAGCTAGCTTTTTGTGCATGATAAGCCTGCATGCTTATTAGATTTCTTGTAATGTCGTTACAGCACTACGCTGAAAGTTTAAACATTACTGTGCCTTCAAACCCTTCTCTTTTTCTTCTTTTGGGGTTTCTTGTGTGTAACACATCGCGGCCTGCAAAATGGCAAGTCAGGCTAAGTTGGTCTTGTAAAATTACATGCCTTTTTTTCTTGTCCTGCAAAGCTGCCAGTAGTAGACTTCCCACCAGAGGAAGCTGAAATTGTTGCCACTTATGCAAGCGACATGAACTCTCCAACTACAAGTGATGCTGCACAGGAGGGCCAAGCGTCCAATGCAGATGAAGCTTCATCGGTGGCCAACACTTGCAACTGCCCAAGTGCTAGCAACAGCGCGAAAAGAAGCAACAGGAAGCGCCCTTACAATTCGGCACTGAGCGACCTAATGGTGCTACATCAGCAAGCCGAAGAGCGTGCGGCCAAAGCTGCATGTGACAGCCTTGAACTAAGAAAGGAGCTTGTAGAGCTACAAAAAGAATCCAACGCGATGCAGAAAAGTTTTCTAGACATTATGCATGCATATTTTGCATCCAAACAGAAAGACAAATAAATTGTTTGTGAGACCACCCTCTGTGGTAGATGATTGACCACAAAAACTGGTCTCACAAACAGAATTTATTTGTCTTTATGTTTGGATGCAAATTATGCAGGCATATTTTCAATTTGAACAGAAAGGCAAATAAATTCTGTTTTTGAGATCACCTGTTGTAAATGACACACTAGCAGCTACGGCCCTTAGAATGGCGATCTAGGAACCTTGTAGAATAAGGCACTGCGCAAAATAGCACAAACACGGACGAGAAGGGCACAAGGACGGGCCCGTCCTTGTGCCCTTCTCGTCCATGCTTGTATTATTTTGCGCAGTACCTTATTCTACAATGTACGACCGACTCGCCCAGCAACATACACTCTTGATCTAGGAACCTCTATTTCACAGCAAGGCACTGAGATGTTATTTTGCCTAAAGCGTCAGTGTATTATGTGTCACCGTCTGTGTACAGAAAATGTAACAGTGTTGTTATTGTAAAGCATGCATCAAAAATACCATGCGGTAAATACATATACGTAATGTTTCTTATTAAAACATAAAGGCACGAGACACTTCACTTTTTTAACCTAATTGAACTGCCATTTAGCTAGCTGTACAAACAATGCGCTGTGAATGTCTCGTGCTGGGATGTGAAAACGTACTGGCAACTGAGGCAGCCCTGATGCTACCTGCATGCTGCAGTGCCAGCCGCCACTACCTGTCACACACAAAAAAGCCATGCTAATCTTTGTAAGTTTTTTTAAAGTGATCATGAGGTGAATACATACATGCAACATCTCTCTCAAAACAGAAAGGCACGAGACACTTCAATTTTGAACCTAATTGAACTGCCATTTAGCTAGCTGTACCAACAATGCGCTGTGAATGTCTCGTGCTGGGCTGTGAAAACGTACTGGCAACCGAGGCAGCCCTGATGCTTCCTGCATGCTGCAGTGCCAGCCGCCACTACCTGTCACCCACAAAAAAGCCATGCTAATCATTGTAAGTTTTTTTAAAGTGATCATGAGGTGAATACATACATGCAACATCTCTCTCAAAACAGAAAGGCACGAGACACTTCAATTTTGAACCTAATTGAACTGCCATTTAGCTAGCTGTACCAACAATGCGCTGTGAATGTCTCGTGCTGGGCTGTGAAAACGTACTGGCAACCGAGGCAGCCCTAATGCTTCCTGCATGCTGCAGTGCCAGCTGCCACTACCTGTCACACACAAAAAAGCCATGCTAATCCTTGTTGTAAGTTTTTTAAAGTGATCATGAGGTGAATACATACATGCAACATCTCTCTCAAAACAGAAAGGCACGAGACACTTCACTTTTGAACCTAATTGAACTGCCATTTAGCTAGCTGTACCAACAATGCGTTGTGAATGTCTCGTGCTGGGCTCTGAAAACGTACTGGCAACCGAGGCAGCTTTGATGCTTCCTGCATGCTGCAGAGCCTGCCATCAGTGCCTGTCAAAGAAAGACAAAAGCCATGCTAGTGCTGGAATAGACATGTTTGCATCAAGGCATCACCAAACAGTTTGCAGACCTTCATCTCTCTCAAGAGGCGAGCAAATGACTGCAATATATGCCTACTATTCAACCTCTACTAGGAGAATTAGGTTTCTTTCATTATTCTAAACACTTAATAAATTGCATCTCCTCAATGATCTTTGTAAGACAGTACAGAAAGCACAAAAAGACAAGCTGCAATATATTTCATATGGACAGGAAATGTTGCCATTGTTAACTTTTCTGTGCCAGCAATACAAAACACAGCCAGCACATTTCTTACATATGAGATCAAAAGTCCGGTATAACGATATGATTCAACCAATGTTCAGCTTGAGGCAATGTAACTTGTCAGGGCATTTCGAACTGCAACACCTGATGGCTCAGCCCGGTTGCTTGCGCAGGACGGCTGAGGCCGCCGCTGGTCTCGAGCTCGCCCCTCATCAAACCAACTTGCATCGCAGCAGTCAGACATGTCCTCACAGATATTGTGTACCACACAACATGCACGGATTGCACAGTTGGCATTGGTTATCTCACACGCGAGTCCTTTCAACAAAATACGAAAACGTGCCTTTAGTCGCCCAAATGAATTCTCAACAATGCGTCTAGCTCTGCACAGGTGGTAATTAAACAATGCAGTAGGTGAGCCCGGTGGTCCTGCATTTGGGAATGGCTTTATGACATGGCTCTGCAGGGCAAAAGCTTGATCAGCAAGCAGAACGGGTTCCGTCACTCCTGCCATAATTTTTTCTTCAACTTGGAACAGAGGACCGGCCAGTATACTTGGCAGACTTGAGCTTTCAAATACGCCAGCGTCGTGATTTCGTCCAGGAGACCCGACGTTTGTGTATGAAAACCTGTAGCGATGGTCGGCGATAGCCAAATGAATCGTGCTGTACCACCCCTTATAGTTTATGTAGTCCGTGGCATACTCTTCTGGCGGACACACCTCAATGTGGCAGCCGTCGAGTGCTCCCACGCCTTGCGGAAATCCAGTGACGGCAGTAAACTGGCGAAGGTGCTTCGCCAACTCATTTTGCCTGGGGAATCTGATAAACTTTGGCCCCAGTTCACGCACAACGACGGCGCAAAATTCCCAGAAAATAGTGTTGACCGTCGACCGCCCTAAGCCAAAAGCATTGGCTATCGTTCGTTCTTCTGCGGATGACGCCAGGCGATACAAGCCTACAGCCACACGCTTATCCAGGGGAACTGCCCGCCGCATGACCGTATCTTGCCGCTGCATACATTCGCACACACTCAGGATATACCTAAATGTGCTGCGGGTTACTCTGAAGTGCGCCCTAAATTCACTCTCCGGCAGGTGTGGCACCGTCGTTTCGTACCACGACTGTCCTCGCGGATATGCCCATAATCGCCGCTCGCTGGAGCAGAGCCGCGCAGTTATTGCCACGATCAGGCGACACATTCTGTCATCACGTTGCCGCTCCTCTTCTGCAGCGTCGATGTCTGCAAGAATACGCAGCTGCTGAATACGACGTTGATGAAAATCTGCTTGATGCACGGCAAACATTGCCCAGAATTCGTCGTCATCGTCGTCGTCGTCTCAATTTTCCGCAATGCAATCACGCTGTTCCATGCTGTCAAGCAACTGCCCGCTGAAAGGTGCTGTAGCGCAGTTCACCAACCTGGTTACCAGTGCGCACCTCACTCCTCGAAACGGCACACACACGAGTAGTGATTCCAAAGACAGCGAATATTTCTAGTTCACTAGTTCTAAACTAAACCGCCGTACTTATACCCCCGCCTGCGAACAAACCATCAACAAACTCCGGCTAGCCTACTCCGGCTAACTACGGCTACAAACATGGCTACGTAGCCAACAACGACCACTGTTGAAAAGCTGCCTCCAATTTTCACTAAAGCTAGGAAAGAAACAAGTGAAGTGTACTCGAAATAAAATTAATGTAAATATTAAGAAAATATTAGTTATTTCCCAGCCATAAATAATTATATTTTATTAGTGATAAGTTGTTAAAATTGTTCAACAAGTACGTTTACGTCAATACCACATCATCGTCTTCGCTGATGTGTGTGAGAACGTGTAGCAGCGCCACAGTTCGGTTTAAGGCAACTGCGGTTACGTCGGGTAACTGCGGTTAGGTGTAACTGCGGTTAAGGCTGCCCGTGTGACAAGGGTATAAGAGTGGAATGCGACAGCGTGCTGCAGCACTCCCAGGCAGTCTACGGAACGCCATCGCCCGTTCGGCGCGACGGCTTGCCCGCTAGACAAATCGCTCTGGTACGTACAATGAAACGGACGCGCGAATTGGTAAACCACGTAGAAGCGCCGCCAGGCGCCTTGCGACACGCGCGGGTCTCAAGTTGCAGTCGTATTTCGTCGGCACATTGTTCTCGACAAACCCGATGCCACAAACGCCAGCATTCCTTCCGCACCGAACGAACGGGCAGCAAGCCGCAAGCTTCGTGGTGAACGCGCTTTGGATGTGCGCTGCGTTGTTCGCCGCTCACCGCGTGATTCCTCGATGCCCGCACTGCCACGCTGCACCCGAACGAGAAATATCAGACTCGTTAGTTCCTTTCGTTAAAATCAATTTTCATTTCATTTTTTTTTCCTTACGGTGAGGTTCGGGTGTCCACAGAGGCCTCACTTGCTTTCCGTAAAACCAATTTTGGTTTAATTTTTCTTCCCTTGCTGCGAGGTCCGGGTTGCCCACCAAAATACGCGGTGGTAGTGGGGGTGAAAAGAATTTATTCATCTATATGTACAGAGAGGTGCTCGGGAAGAGGCGCCTTGTGGGTCACACCCATTACAATAGAAGGCGGAGTCCCTCATCTCGGAATCCCGTTGGTCCTGATCGCTGCGCAGGTCTGCCGAACCACACACTAAACACGAATGACATGAAATGAGAGGTTTATCGTTGTTCGTCCGCTTTAAAACTGCGCATCGCCAGACAAGAACACCAGTAAAACGGAGCACATGATATCATAAATACCAAAGCAACGCCGGCTAGAACTCACGGCGTGCTAACGAGGTCCGCAATCGTTCTTCCGCCGTCTCTAACGGAGTGGTTGTCGCTGTTCCGAACCTTCCGAACGGTGTATAAAAAAATCACCCTACGGCAACTGATACGGAGCGAGGTCGAATTGCTCCTGCTGTTCAAAAGAACGCGCCAGTGGAACTGTGTACCTTTATCTGTTTCGCTTAGTTCCGGAACGAAGCAGTAAGTTTTGGTTTCGGTCGAGATGCAATCGACAGCAGGTGGCGCAAAGGATCAGAAGACGGCGATAGAGTCGTGAATGCGGACGCTGTGACTGTGAGCGACGTAGGCGCTAGGCCTAGCAGCGCCAGCGGGGCTGTCTTGGATTGCGTCGCAGAATTGAGCACGGCGGGTTGTCTGGAGCCTCTCTTAGAGCGGATATCATGAGCGGTGACTTCGCGCTTGACACTGCTGCTTTTCGATGCGCGACCGAGAAAGGAAAGATGGATGCTTAACCGAGTTCACTGAAGTGGATATCGTAAACGACGGCGGAGCTTGCCCCTCGCTCTGGTTTGCGAATGGCGGTATGGCGTCGTTGTGAGCGAATTGAGACAAGCGCTGGCTTTGCCGCGCCCTTGGCCAGCGGGAGAGAAATTTCAACCTCGACACTGCTGCCCGGAAGGATATCCTTGAATCCCTGTCGTCTCACATCCGTCTCGCCGTCATGGTAAGTGATTTTGCGTCTTAAATATCGTTGTACGGTAAAGACGTGAGCAGGCTTGTGTGGATCGCTGAAGCACTGTGCTATGGAATGGAGCAAAACATTAGCGCAGTTTTCTTAACGACGCGCTCCCAGTGTATAGGTTGTTTTATATGCCTATGCGCCATCGCTTGAGCGCCTGCATTGGCAGTCAATCCCATTGCCTGCATTATAAGTTCGCCTTCATTCCGCAAAGCACCGCACGAGCGCTCTGTAGAAGTCTGCTTGTATCTGCGCTGAAGTACACCTTGCAAGCGGCTGTAGGTATTCGGCATTTTTATTTTAGTGCCCTCCGAAGCATTTGTGTCATTTTAGTTTGGATATGTGCAGCATTTTTGACCACTCTTAATTTCATGCATGTTCGCAGAACGAGGTGTGCTGCATAGCTATTAACATAAAAAAGATCAGGTTGCTTTTTCTAAAGTGCCATGGTTCCCCGCAAAAAACGTAATTTTGCTTATTGCGCGCGTCGCAGCAAATGAATGTGCTCAAACCTCCTGCAGTGTATATTTGTTTTCTGCCGTCATAGACGCGGCCGCCACATATAGAATTCCAATCTGATTTTTCGTTGCTTTCAGTCAATGGCGCAATCTCTTTGTCACTGGAGCACGAGTGAAAGCGAGAAAGCAACGGCTGTCAGTTCTTGCCTTATGTTCTGCGGCTCGTTGCTGCATAACTTTGATGGGTGCAGTATAAACGTGCTCTCATTATTTGAGAAAATATAACAGCTGCTTTAATTTCAAAGCATCACATACTTAATTGCCTTGTTCACCTATTAGTATTGGAGTCAGTAACTTGAACGACATACATTTTATTCATAATGATTTGTTTGATATCAAACCTGACTGGACATTGTTCTATCCAGGTTCTAATCTATGAAGAACTCAAAGGTTGCATCAGTTTAATCTACAAGCAGTGCGAAACAGTTCACAGTTCAGTCGCAAAGATGCCCCCTGCAACACCGGTAGGTATTTTGTGAAATCGATTGGTGGACATAGGCAGGAAGTGAAATTTTTGTACGCAAATAGCAGCTCAGTATTTATCTCAGCATCTGATGACTACCTTTTGGCGCAGAATTTACTCAAATTTAGAAATTGATATCACGAGCTTTAGCCAAGCTTGGTTCTCGTGATTATTTATTTTAGAATGGGGCTGACACAAAGCCCTCGTGTTTCGTTAACTTGCAAAGAGGCGGAATGCAAACAGTGACAGCTAGAGCTGCTGACCCCCAAGGGATTTTCTTTAAAATTCAGACACAGTTACTTGTGCAATTGAAAACAAGACAATAGTAGGAATAAGGAGCCAGTGTAACTGCTGCAACTATACTTAGTTCTGAAAATAGAGTACTTGCAAGACTAAACCAGATACAGCGTACCGACACGATGCTGTTTTGGGTATTGCATTGCTACTGTCTCATTTTCACGCGTGATCAATACTCTTTTAAAATAACCAATAATCCAATGTTGAGACGGTTGTGGTCTCTTTAGACTTGCACGAAACTATGGAGAGGCGATCACCATTATTTACTTTTGCGACTGTGGTTTTGTCATCTTATTGACACATGGTAATGAGGGCTGGATACGCTGCAGCTATTTTTTGTTTTCAGTTGTAAAAGAGTGCTTTGTGTTGTAGTCTTCGATGGCATCCAATCAATGTGGAGTGCTACTTCACAAGCTGTGTATAATGACGATATACACTTTGAACAACACCATACCAGTTTTGTATTTTAGGTCTTCATTATACACACGCAAATATGATTCATGGGCAGGACTGATTGTTGCTTCCGGGGCTGTTATAGGTGCTCAAAATGTGATTCTCTAGAGAAGATTTGCTTCGTCGGTGCTAAAAAAATTCCTGTAGTCGCCATATGTATCAAACGGCACGGATAAAGCAAGAGTGGTAGCTTTCGTGTGCCGCTGTACCTTTCGTATACGCGCTTTGTATCACGCTCCCTTATGGGCAGTGGCTCACTATTGTTTCTTTAGCCTCTAGTTTGATTACAGTTAGGCTGTTGCTGCACTGGTTGCAATTAAATGAGATTGAGGCGCTCAGTTGTTTTATAGCTAGAATATGGTTTTCAAATCTTTGGCAGGAAGGCCGTTGCAGCATTTTGTTCAACTTTTGCATAGTTGTGATGGTCCAGTAAAAGTGATCATGGCGCTAATAGACAAATCAAATGTACAGTCGCGCCTCGGCAATGGGGGCACTTTGGTTTGCGAGCAAAATTCTCGCAAAGTGATTCATCCATACTAATGAATCATGAATGAAAATGTTTTGATACAAAACTTGTCGCCAGAGTCTCCTGTACATAGTGGTGGGCAATGAAGTTGAAGCTAGACAGTGTTGATAGCTCCAAGTACATTAGCCTGGTTACCAATATCTTTAAAATTAGGTCAGTGACATGTTTGAACCTTGCATTTCTTTGACTTTATTCTTTAAAAAATTGGGTTGCGCATGGTTTTTCTAACATTTCTCACTATGAGGAGGGGAGACCACCCCCTCATGAATTCATTCCTAGGATAGTGTAGTAATAATGTGCATTATATTGAAATTCGACAGTATTTCTTGCACTTCTACAAGTGTTAAAAATGTCAGTGATATTTCTTTTTTAATTTTGCAGGACCAAGCACTTACAGCATGCCTCCTCACCTATCAAGGAGCAGTTTTCGTGTTCATTGGCCATCACCTTGTAGCGAAAACCGCATCGCTGCTGTGGGGATTCTGCTGCTTGCAGCCGTATTGGTGTTCCGTTTAGAAAATCTAAAGACACTCGGTCTGCTGACGTTTCTTGAGAGTGCCTTTAGAGACTTGGCTCAAAATAAACCACGCTTCGATGGTTTTAAGCTCAGCAGTTTTTAAAACAGCTGCCTTCACAGCTGCCTTCACAGCTGCCTCTCCTATCCGCCTGTACATGTTTTACATGTCTAGTTTTTAGTACTGTTTGGAACGCTGGTAGTGGAACACAAACTGTGCTGTTATAACTTATCAATGTTAACATGATACCGTTGGCCAGAGTGAAGAAAAATAAAAAAAATATCAGCATGAATCTGTGAGAAAACTGATGTATAGCCTTTGTCAAAAAAGTACAGAGCTAATGCGTATGGCTTCTAAGCCGTGTAATAAGGCCTCTGAAGATCCATGGATGTCGAACATTCACTGCGCTCCGGGCAAGATTTTCTGTACCTTCAAGAGATCCGGAATTCTAGCGATGCACAACAAAGGTCAGAAGCGAATTCCTTGGGCTCTAAACTTTGACAAAGGCTGTACTCGCATTATGTGACAGCATGGAAAGACATGACAAACAGGAACAGCAACATTTCGTTGACCCTAAGAATCATCACCCCACTGGTTTCTTGTCTCTGCATGGGCTAATGATGGTTTTTATCTTTTTGCATCTATCTCGGACAGCTTTCTGTGAGCACTGTCAGCATTTTGTGATTTTTTTATGTTTTTAGTAGACCCCACTCTGCCACATGACACATTTGCTACCATTTATACATATCTTTTAATTAGACAAAAATAATAGTGATAATGGATTTGGTGAACAATTAGGTTTTCATGCAAATATATAGTTCAACACAGGTCTTCAGAAATTCAATTACTTATTTAATCACAAAGTTACTAGTCATTAGTCTGATCAGTTGCCATGGAAACTTTTCTGGAACTTTTCTTCGCTTCGACCTGAAGTGAAGGTGACGAATGCCTTTCTCCCGATCAAACAGAATGCCTGTGTCCTTATTGGTTTGACCTTAGCCCATGTGTTTTTCTTTGCTTGTAGTGCGCACAGTCAGGTAATACCAGGTTGTCTAATTCCTTGTGTTTCAGCATGTCATTACTTGTTAGCCAGATTGAAAAGCATGTGTGCATGTGTTTCTATATTCTAATTTTTTCCATATAAGATAGAAGTGCTGCATTTTACTTGCGACAAGCTCCGTCAAACTGGTGGCTAAAATACTTTTCGGGGGATGTGTACAAACACAAACCTTAGAGGTTGGATAGCTGTGATATTTTACTGTAGATTTAGTGGGCTGCTTAAGGAGGTTTGTTTAGTTTTATTTTGTTGTATGTTGTAATCTGCATCTTGAAGTTAGCCACTTGGAATTAGCTACTGGGAATTGTCTGGTGCATAATATTTTTTAGCCAATCTTATCTGACAACACCAGTTAGCCTGAAGTGTAGCGAAGAAGCTTTTAAGTGAACTCTGCATTGTTTTTCAAGATTTGCTATTGTATCGTTTTGATTACTTTTAACGTGTTGATTTCATTTTAAGTCCCTATCTCTAATACCTGTCCAAGCATTGTGGTTCCAAATGTTGTTTATTGTCCTCCATTTAAAAAAATGAAATTGTAATCTAGAGGTCTGCGTGACCTTTTGTTTACTTCACGCAGGCTCGTCAATTTCTTTTCAATTGAATAATATTGACATGTTAAGCAGCCTTTTAATGCAGCTGGTGTTTATATTTCAGATATGTGTGTATGTTAATAACTGACATTTGTGATAATCCAGTGCTATTTTTAGCGGTAGTCTGTAATCCAGTATTTTCGAGCATCCAATGGAATCAATGTGTCGCATGCACAAGTTAAATTGCGAACAGTGTTTTGAGGATGTGCTAGTAACAATGTTTTGTAAAGTGCTTAAAACTGCAGTCTCGCAAAAAAAAAGTCTAACAAACACAGCTATCTTGCACTATGAATGGAAAAATCTAAGAACTATATTCTTGTTAGAAATAAAAAAAAACCGCGGAGCACAAGCTATATGCCATGTTTTTGTGTAATCCTTACAGCGAATCCTTCTGCTTTTATCGACATTAAGGACTTATAAACTGGATGAAAATAGTGCTCGAAAAATACTTTCAGTGCGCGAGTAGAGCACGGAATTCATTTTTTTAAAACGTTTCATTATGGACTGCAAAAATAAGTGACAGTAATGAACGGATTTTAAGAATACAGTATACAAATACATTCTTTTTAAAAACTTCTAAAGGCAGAGAGATAGCAAACAATATTTGTTCAATGTGGAGATGCCCGCAAGTGGCTTGTGCACCATTTAGGTTCTTTAACTTCAGGGATTCGGTTTTTGGACCACAGTGAAGAGATGGTATACTTTTACGAGAAGACGAAAAAATGTGTTGCAGGAATTTGGCACGTAGATCGGTTACCACGGTCTTGTTTTCGGTTTCATTGCCTGTCCTCTCCCCAACTTTGCTTTTCTTGCCCATTGCGAGCCACCCCGTGAAGACACTTCCGGCTAGCGCCGGAGCCATGGTTTGTGTATTTTTTTACAGAAGTGCCGCATACACAGCGGAGTCAGATTAAAAACGTTTGCTAACCGCCGCCGCTGGTCTCGTTTTGTTTCCGCGATATACGGCAGTACACTGCGACGTGACTTCGACGTCGTGTATATGCATGGTGGCACAATCGTGCAACGCAAGCACCCAGGAGGAGGTGAAGACAGCGGCCCGATGCACTTTGTATCCAGCGTTTTTGCCCTGTTCCTTACAGTACTACTTCGTAATGGCTTGAACGGAGCAGTGCTAGTTGTATATCTCAACACTGAAGTTCAATTGGGCTTTGTTCATGATTACAAAGCGCATTCGAACCTGATTATTGTGATTAACCAATTAGCACCGTTCCGCCTATGTAGTTAGCAGTTATAGTAGCCCTGTAAGAAAGAGCAAAAATGCAATGCAAAAATGCAGAAAAACGGACCGCTGTCATCACCTCCTCCTCCTGGATTGCGCCGTTGCGAAAACTTGGCGCCTGCACACACGCGACACCGCAGCCACCGCTCAGTGTATAGCCGCGGTTGAAACCTTCCACTGCTATCCGGAAGTGCTTCTTATTTTTTGGTGTAAAAATCTGCACCAAATATGCTCCCATTGTCAACCGCAACTGCTTCGTATTTATTGGTGTAAGCATCTACACCAAATCTGCTCCCTTCGCCAACCGTAAGTTCTCCGTATTTTTTGGGATGAAATGTACCCCAAGTCTAACGGTGTATATTGAACCTCAATTTGGGAGGACGCTAGAGAACAATCCAAAAACACCTATCTGTTTTGATTTGTGTATAGTGTGCAGGGCCTGTTGGGCCGGTAGTTCCTGGCAGACGAACACAGCCGCCGCCTAGTCCTCTCGGGTAGGGGAAGGGGTGATTAGAGGGGGAGAGAAGGATTTTGCCTGCATGCTCAAACCATGCGAAAGGTGTCAGCCACCTCCCCACAGAATGAGCAGCGGCCGTCAAAAGAAGAGTCAAAGTGCTTGAGAACCACCGGGCACAGCAGGCTGTTTGTAAATAGCCTAAGGAGAGTTCATTGGCAAGCTTTACTAAGTCCCTTTATAGGAACCGAGTAACGCCGGTGTTCGGCTCGATAGTGCTCAGTAATGTCTCTAAAAAAAAGAAGAGGTTCGTGATCTGGGTTAAGGTCTTCCCAAGAAACGCCTGGTGCCCGGTAAGTGAGTGCGCGCGCTGCCTCATGGGCGGCTTCGTTACCTGGCATGCCTTGGTGATTGAGCGATGAGTTGGATCGCAGCCGCGAGTACTCTGGTGAAGAATTTGGTTAGCAAGTCGAGTGATCCAACCGAACTCAAAGTTACGAGAGGCTCCGCGAGATTCTGTAAGGATCAATTTAGAGTTGGGATGGGAGGCTGCGAGGGCGATCGCTACCTCCTCCGCATTAGTTGAGGTCGGCGCGCTGAACGAGAGGCCGTCCACCTGTTTCCCCTCGAGTTTGACTGCAGCCTTCTACCATTGCCCCCTGGAGTGGTGGGCCTGCAATATCGACGTAGAGTGGCGATGCAGGGCATCGGCCCGCGCCTGGCGCCGGCCATTTCGCTCCTCCATGTTCATCTTATTCGGAAGGGGTCGAACGTAGAGGGCGCGTCTCCACATTTCGGGCACTCGAACCCGTTCCATCGTATGGTGGCTACGTTTGATATGTTACCGGTCTAAGAGGCGGCGACCAAACACGGTCTGCGCGAGACGCGCGTATTCTTTAACGAGATGCGCCTCGCGAAGTTCCCGATAGGCGTTCACCGTCCTTAACGCGAGCAGCCGCATGTTGTATGTGGAGATCGGTAGGTCGAGGGCTCTCTTGAATATTTTGCGGAGTATAACCTACAAGCAATCTTCGTCGTGCTTCCGTAAGCGGAGATAAGGAGTCGAGCACAGTACTCAACTAGTTACGAAGGTATGGGCGAGGCGCACCGAATCTTTGCTCGCAAACTTCAACGCTTGTTGGAAACGCGGCGAACCATTCGGCCCACCTGGTCGCCGACTTTGCGGAGTTTGGAAAGGGTCGTGTCTGCCTTGCACTGCTGATTATGAAGAGACCGAGTATTCGCAGCTCCTGCGCTTCAAGGATGGGGCGTCTGGCGAGAGAAAGCTGAACGGAGGTCTTGCATCTCGTAGCAGGTCGAATATGCACAAATTCAGAATTGGACGGGGAGCTTTGGGGGCCGCAGTGCGTAGCATAGTGGTCCACTGTGCTCGCCGCAGCTCGCAGGCATTCCTCCATCTCTCCTATGTTTCCCGTAGCAGCCCAGGTGGTGATGTCATCGACGTACAGTGCATGCTGAACACCGCCGACACCAGCCAGTTATGCCGGGAGGTGCATCATGGCAACATTAAAGAGAAGCGGGGTCAACACGCCTTGTTGTGTCCCCGAGTTCTCATCTCAAACGGGCCGTACTCGGTCTCTTGTATGCGTATGTGATCCAAGCGGATCGTTAATAAATAGCTGATATAGTTGAACATACGAGGACCGCAGTTGATTTCGCTAAGATGTTTTAATATGGCGCCATGTTCAACATTGTCATATGCACCGTTCAGATCGAGTGCTAGGACTATCTTTTCACTGTGTGGGTGTTCTATGGGTTCGAGAACCTCGCGATAAAGCTGTAAAGTATGCCTTGTGGCAATATATGAGGTGGGAAGCCGAATATGGTGTCGGCGAAGGTGTCCTTGCTCTCGAGATATTCCGAGAAACGGTCACGGACCATCGTTTCCATCAGTTTCCCTACACTTGAGGTGACAATAGTGAAAACAGCGCTAAAGAAGAAGCCGGAGGCGAAACGAGGAAGTGACAGGAAAGAGCGCTGACTGACAACTGAATTTATTGAGCGAAACTCGCGCAATATATAGGAAGGCAGTGGCAAAGATAGTCAGATGCAGTCGACGTCACATGATGCAAAGAGCCAAAAGGCGATAAAAACAAAACAAGGTGATAAAGCCAACAGTGAACTGAATCTCAAAAGGGGTGGTAACAAAAAGGAAACTACACTGAATGATTATACACAGTTAATGTCACGTGGTGTAAAGAGCCATAAAAGCGATAAAACCGCAACATGGTGAAAAGGCTAAAAGTCCGCAGAAACACAAAGGGATGGTAACAAAATATTACGTGTTGACTTAAACAGTTAATGTCACAAGGTGTAAAGAGCCATAAAAACCGATAAAACATCCATAGCAGATAATAAGGGTAAAACCGATAAAAACTGAAGAAATGTAATTGTGGAAATTGACAGAATGTAGCAACGTAAGGCTAAAAAATTCACAGACATTAACAAAAAAACGATGCAACAGTGACACTCAACGATTGAAACACGCGTATTTAACAATAAAAATTTTAGCAATGTTGTTCCAAAAAGGCAAGTTCACTTCCGTACAAGGATTTAGACGCGTCACTGACACATTCCAAGCCCTTTCTTTTTACAAAGAAAGCTTCCTTCAATTCCCGGGCTACACTGTGTCTACTCCTATCAAGAACTACAGTTTCGCGTAAACAAGGCATGCATTTACACTCCTTGCAATGAAGCGCTAGATTAGAGCCAGTGCCTTTTTTAACTGAGCGCTCATGTTTCCTTAAACGTTCGTTCAATCACCTTCCAGTTTGTCCAATATAAACTTTGTCGCATGTAAGCGGTATCTGGTAAATCACCCCTACCCTACACCTGACGAACATGGTGGCATGCTTTACGCAACAGGTTTGCTGTCTCGGCTTTTCGTTATTTATCCTGTGACACAACGTAGCTAGCTTGCAAGGGGCAGAAATGACTACGGGAATCTCATATTTATTCGCAACCTCTTTCAAATTATGTGCTACCCGGTGGGAATACGGGATAACGGCTGGCCTCACCCTCCTATTGCTTTCCTGAGTAACTTTCTTCCCTTGCCTTTAACTTTTTGAAGCAGAGTTTCAATCACTGCCGAAATCAAAGTCTGCGGAAAACCTGCCTGCAGTAACCGTGCGGTCTGCAGTTGGAAGCTCTCTTGCATGCAATGCTCGCATGATTTTGTTAGTGCAGATCCTAATCCGGATGTGGCTATTGCTCTTTTAACTGTTTTTGAGTGAGCTGACTCGTAGGACAACAGCTCTTTTTGACTTCGAGGCTTGTACATCCAGCAGTATCTATCTCGTACCAAGGATAGCTCCAAGTCCAAAACTGTAACTTGTTGTTCTGAGGAAATTCACAAGTGAATTCCAAACCATGGCTCAGTTCATTAAATGTATCTAGAATTTCATTTACAGTGGCTCTATAAGCTGGTGCGTCTTGCTTGGCTAACACAACTAAAAAATCGTCAACATGCCTGAAAACCTTTAGAACTTTGCTCTTGTTGAGCCTGACGCCCAGATTTTTGTCAACTGCTGCGAGAAAAATATTACTTAACACTGGCGCTACACAGGACCCAATACAAATTCCTTTCTTCTGTATGTACACCTGATTGTCAAACTCGACCACAGTAGCACTAAGGTAGAATTCCAACAAAGAAAGAAAACTCTCCATTGAGATACCCGCTGAATTTTGAAACAACACACCTTTCTTTTCAATGCAAGACTGAACAGCTGAGAACAACTCTTTGTGTGGAATGGAAAAGAAAAGGTCCTTGGCATCTACCGAAAACATGTATCCAATGCATTTGCCGGATTGAAAGAAAGCTATAATTTCCGTCGAGTTCTTCGTACCGAAGGGATCATCAACGACAAGCGAGTTTAAATGCCTTAACAGGTATTGGCTAATAAGCCTTTGGTAAGTGTAGCGCTCACTAACAATACACCGGAACGGAACCTCCTCTTTGTGAGTCTTTGCAGAAAAAAACATGCTAAGAGTCTTTTCTCTGCACTTACTTATAGTGTTTGCCAACTGCACCAGTTCCAAGTTATTGCAGAGGGCGACAGCTCGCGATTTCACTTTACTCGGCTTGAGTCTCGTCTGAGTGAAGTTATTTTCCACCGCACAGCGGTTCTTTTCTCTGTAGATTCCGGGCGGCATCACGACAAACCCTCCTTTCTTGTCTAATTGTAGTAGCCGCAGATGTCTATCCTTGAAAAAAGTGACAACGGTGTTGATTTCGGACCGGTCGCTTGGGGATTTCTTCGATACTGTTCTTGACAAAGCATCCACTCCGTCCAGCAAGCAGCGCTCATGATTCTACAGGGACGCTTTTCCAGCGATCACCTATTCAGTGACAGGTGCTCGTGTGCCCTAAGCGTGGGCTCAAGGCTGAACTTCGGTCCTTTCACAAGAACCCTGATGACTTCGTCTGTGACTTGAACATGCCCCAGCACCTTCACGAATCCGCTTCTCTTTTTCATGCTAGAAGCCCTAGGTGTGTTGTTCAAGATGTGGCACCACCGGAACTCCTCAACCTGAGCTGCACGCCGTTTATATTCGCGAAAATTCTTCTCGGCGACCCAATCAGGATGTTGGCAGTAGCAGGCGACACGCAAACAGTCATAAAAGAGTCGTACTTGCCTCCACAGCTCAGATCGTAGAATTCTACATATCCTTTTGACGTGGCCAAAAGAAGGCCGGACTGCACCGAAGAGGACGTTGAGGTCAAAGGGTACCAATCCCTTCTTCAACCAGAACGCGATGTACCTGGCCCGGCATGTTGACCATGTGATGTTGGGAGATGGGCCGGAGATTTTCTGTGTTTAGCCGTTTCTCCGCCTTCGGGATCATTACCACCAGCCTTGCAATCGGGTGGCAACGAAGTGTCCCTGGTCCAAATGGCGTTAATATATTCAAGTAGGGTTTCTTATGCCCAATCGGGGGGGGGGGGAGGGCGTTTCCAACAGTTTGTGACCTTATCCTTCCCGGGTGCCGTCCCCCTGAGCATTTTGGTAAGAGCCGCGCGAAGGCCTTGAAGCTGGAAAAGCTGATTCAGTTCCGGATTATCGCTGCCTGTAAGCGAATAATTAGCGCGAGTGAGGTGTATCTAAGCTTCCGAGCGTGTTTGTGTAGAGTATATCAGACTCCCACAGAACCGCCAAGTGTTGCGGCTCGACCTTTGTTTTGCTGCGCTGTTGCATGATTTACCAAGTTATTCTCAGCGGGCCGGGCAGCATATTCAGCAGCTTGCTGCGTGATGTCAAAGATGGGAGCGCGGAGCTTACGATTGTGGTTCTACCGACGCCATCGTTTAGTGAAGCTGCGGCGAGCTTCCCAGAGTTGCATCAGGTGGTTATCCACGTCCGATGCACGCTCCGTAAGCTGGATCTGGTTTTCGTTGAACGAAGTGTTTGCATGAGTCCGTGAGCGCAATTTGAGTATTTTTGCTCCAAGTGAGAAGTTACTGGGAGGGCCTGGCGGAAAGAATTCCAGTCGGCAAGTTTGCCTAGTGCAAAGGGGCGCTGTAAGGGTAGAATTTAGATTACAGTGTTGCGTATGCAGTGGTCGCTACCGAGGTTGTCCTCAGTGTTGAGCCACTCTGCGTGTCGAATGTGTTCCGGGAAGATAAGGTCGGGGCAGATGTCCTGAGTAATGGAATTCCCTACAGTGTCGGGTGGGCTGGGTTGGTTAGAAGAGTGATGGCCAGCGTAGATATAAGTTCCCCCAACTTCTAACCACGCGTCTCTTCCTTGCGATAGCCCCACATGGGACAGGGGGCGTCACAAACGCCCTCTGTTATGAGGGGGTCGCGACACACGATCCATCGCGCTGCGCTGAAGATGCTAGAAAGAAAAACTGATGTTTTTGAGTTTCGGGAGGCAGTAGATATTAAGGATGTGTGCGGGGCAATCTGTTCGCCGTAGAGGGAGGACACAGACCATCACGTACGAATATTGCAGATTTCGGCAGAGATCCGCCTCGTGCGGTAGAAGCCCATTTGTGGCCTCTTTTTTGGACCAAGCCCAGAAGGACGGGATTTGAAGGCGCAGGCTCGTTTGCCAAGCCATGTAACCCTAGCAAGCCGAGCACGAGGCCGGGTCACAGCTTGTACCCATTTTGTGGAAACCGATGGGTAACTGGCCGGCAGTGGGAGTAGAACCCACCACCTCCCGGAGCCGAGACGGGTGCTCTACCACGAGGCCACGGCTGCGGCAACCTCCTGCGTTGTGTAGGAATTATGGACTAGGAGACAGGTGAACGGGTCTCGTTGAAAAGTACTACAGCCCGAGAGCTTGCCCGCATCCCGGTTTCTTGCAACGCAAGGACAGCGGGGGGGGGGGGGGGGGGGTTCGTATTTGTTTATGCACGCCTTTAAGTTGGCACGTCTGGTCCTATTTTTGAAACCCCGACAGTTCAACTGTACAAGGGAAAAGCTTACAGTCTTTGCGGGGGGCGGCGCCCTCTAAGGGTTTGGTTGAGAGGGGACGCAGCCATGCTGATTGCAGGGCGATAGCCTTTGAGAGCCGGAATAGGTTTCGTCACCTGTTGCGGGAGCAGTTCTGGCTCCTGCGAGAGTTCGGTTAGAATTATGGGTCGGTGGAATATTGATGAGCGGTTCGCGTCTTTGAGAGGTCCCATTCAGCGGAGAAGCCGAGGGTTTGACTCTAGCCGCGTCTTAATGTTGGCTGTGACGGTGGCCGTTACTGTGGCCCTGATTGCCTTCAGCAGGTTTTCTTGAATTTGGCCAAAATTCGACATCTGAGTCGTTAATTGGAAGAGGGCATTTTCGGGGGCGGTGAAACGCACGTCAGAGCAAGAGGGTGTCAGATCCGCCGGCACTTGTCGCATCGGTTCCAGAGCTACCTGGGCAGTGGGCTGGAAGGACCGAGTCGTTTCTAGCGCGTGAAATTTGGCGTGGAGTTTAGCATTTTGTGCCCAGAAAGTCTCGAGCACGCGGCGGAGGTCCGCGACGTAGGGGTCAAGGGGGGAGGAATAGGTAAATTTGGGGGACGAGAGGGTAGGGAAGTGTGGGGAGGCGGCGAAGGCCCATCTCTGCTGACAACGTTGGGCTCAGATGTCTTCTTTGGCGCGCCAGGCTGCAGTGAACTAAAGTATTAGGTAGTGGGCTCACTCAATGGCACCTCAATGGGAAGGAGTGGGCCCAAGAATGTCGACAAGCTGCTGCTTCGTGGCACCGACACGAGGTAGCGCCGCAGTAGACTTCACAGCAGGATTTGCCGTCGCTGTCGTTGCACCACATGTGAACTTGTGGGCTCGTTGTTGTAAATCAAAATAAATTGGTTTTGGGGAAAGGAAATTACGCAGTATCTGTCTCACATTTCGGAGGACACCTGAACCGCGTCGAAAGGGGAGGGTTAAAGGAGGGACTGAAAGAAGAAAGAGGTACCGTAGAGGAGGGCTCTGGAATAACTTCGACCACTTGGGGATCTTTAATGTGCACTAACTTCACACAGCACACGGGCGCCTTTTGTGTTTCGCCTCCATCGAAACGTGGCCGCTGCGGTTGGGTTGGAACCCGGGTACTCCGGATCAGTAGCCGAGCACCGTAACCATTCAGCCACCGCGGCGTGTGTGGTTGCTGTTCCGTTGTGCAGTTTTGCGCTGGTTCGTGCGCTTCTCGGGGTAACTTCACGTTTTTGTTCACGTATGGTGAAGTTCATGTATCAAGGATTTTTAGCTTAACTTGACAGCTGGGAGATGCTTGGGGAAAATTGGTCGTGGTTTTCAGAGCGCCTCAACAGCCGCTATTCTTCGTCTGAATATTTTTAGCACAGTTAATTCAAGTGTTGGCATACCTGATAGAAACGCTGAAGTACAGATATCTGATGACCTAAAAGCTTAGCCAAGATCCTCTTGAGAATCTGTTCGGAATCATAAGGCAGTCTTCAGCATGAACCCATCACCATACACTGACCCAATGTTTAATCTTAGGCAATTTCCTTTGATTTTATGGGCTCATAAAATGAGTATTGCAAGCTTATAATCCTGAGACAGCGCTAGATTCTATGCTAGACTTTGAAGACGGGGTTGATATAGAGCATGCCCAGATAAGCAGCTTTCACATGTAGTGTCAAGGCCTTCCATCAAGAACAGAATTCAGATTGTATGCCAGTGCATGACCACTATGAGTACGCTGCTAAAAGTGACTGTAGACTTTTTTCTACCCAGCAGTATATGTTGCACCTGAGTCTGAATTGAAGACAAATTACCAAATGTGCATAGCCTTGCTTACAATGTAGTCTCTCAATGAAAACTTTTTCCTTGCGAGGCTGAGAAAATACCTCGACCACGGAGGACTGTGCTGTACCCATCGGCGCAGTTTTATGGCTTTGTGTTGAAACTTGAAAACTTCACAAAATGGTGTACCTGGAATGAATTGCATTCTTCATGAGTTTGAAGTGGTTATAAGTAGACTGCAGATGAAGAAGGTTACGCCGTTTACTACCATTCTGAAGAAGTCATATGGTTTTATTATTAACTAGACTACACTTCTGTGTGAAAGGAGTTAATTAAAAAAGGCTGAAAATGCGAACGAACGAAGCCTCTTAAACGGAGCCGTTGCTAACGCTGCTCTCAAGTACCAGAACAAGTTTAAGAAAAGAGAGGCAAAATGAGGAAATGAGCGCGCATATATATGCAGTGGTGACAAATTTGCCTCATTTGTTTCAAACAGCAGGTGGCTGCATGGTTGCGCAAAAAATAAAAACTCCCTGTTACTGTTGTGTCAAAACGACTTGCGGATATGCGTCTACGTGCCGAATTCCTTCTACCTAAAGTTTTCCTACCCCTCTGTTTTATGTGCATATTGGCTCCTTGCGAATGAAAACGATTGTTGCTACCGTTACTCTTTTAATTCCGCGTTTCTCCCTGGCATGAATCAAATGCCGCTACACCACTTGATACTTCTACCGATGTTAAGTGTAAATAGAAAAAGCTGTACAAACCACGTGCAGTGCATTATAATCTCCAGCAATACTCTCTCGTGCAATATCCCTTGTGAACCTTTGAGGAGTTACTAAACATATGCTGGCGATGGAGGCGAATTTCTAGAGGCTCGTGTGCTGTGCGATGTCAGAGCATGTTGAAGAACCCCAGGTGGTCGAAACTTCAGGAGCCCTTTACTACGGCAGCCTGACTCGCTTTGAGACGTGAAAACTCATATATCAAACCATACCAATCATGTGCCCAGGCCAGAAATAAAGTTCCATTCAATGCCCGCTTAGCCTAGTGGGCGACACCCATGCGGATGTCGTGATAATAATCCAATTCCTCGGCGTGGCGACCACGCCTACTGCGACGCCTGCCGAATACGCCACACGTTTTCTCCACTGAGTGAAACACCTGCAGCGCCACTACACGCCGCCGCACCTTGTCGACCCCGGCGGGGTCACCCCGAGCCGTGCCTGTAAACACACTGCCCAATATTCTAGTTCACCATAGCCAGGCGGAGGACACATGAGCCGGGAAATGCCTGTTTTGGGATGCTGCGGCGCCTAGATCACGTGACACTTCCTGAATATTTAATCGGGGAGAGTTGAGGTGCACGCCCGGGCAAGGCGCCTGCCGGTGGCGCTTGTTCGATTGTGCCTTGCACTCTGGTTGCTAGGCAGGGGGACTTTCGGAGCAGTGCCAGGACCCGGGGCCACTGAACTCTGAGGTTGTTTTCTATCACCGGTCGTGTTACCCGGTTGTTGCAGCCTTCGCAATTTGCCTTTGCAGACTTGCGAGCCCGTTAGGTGGGCGCCACCGCAGACGATGCAGGAGAGATTGCACTCGTGGGACGCCATGTTGCCGTCTTCGAGGAGTGCGACCGTTTGGCCGCAGTGTCCGCAGCAATTGTCTTGAGGATTCGGGAATAAGTCCACGTGTTGACCGATGGTGCCGCATCGGAAACACGCGGGAATAGTCCGCCTATATTCGCGCAGCATAGTCACCACACTGTTATAGTGCACGTTACGCGGTACTCTACGTCCCACGAAGGTGCTCAGGGCAATCGTCGACTTCCCCAGCTTGCGGATGAAGGCTATCTCTCTTCCGTGCAACTGGACTTTAGATTTTTTTAAATCAAAATTTATTGCCCCAGGGCATCAATGATGAGTTAAGGTGTGAATAATGATGTAGTAAAGATTAAATGAATATAAGAAGGCGAGCCGATTTGATGAAGTGAAGTAGAGAACGATGGTACAGTACCTGAATCCCGGCAATGGATTAAGCAGGGTTGCTTGGTGAAACACCCGCTACCATAAGGTGCCGGATCCTTATAGGCTTGAGAGCTGGACAGTCCCACAGCAAGTGATGAATGTCAGCTTCAATGTCCTCGTGTTTACATATCGGACACCCTGGCCGAAGAAACAAACCTCGGTACTGAGGCCACTTCCGAGTGACGGCTGGTGTGAGGGCAACCCCAACCAGGATACTCTCAAGCGCAACCACCTCTGCACGAGTAAGACCGCGGGGAAGGGTTACTGCACACGGAGGGATGAGAGCACGTGTGCGGCGCCGGAGGGGTGCTTTTCTTGGTGAAAGGAGGGTAAAATTGTCGAAATGAAGGAGCCGAGGCAGTGATGAGTCTGGATTTGCAAGGCGGGTCGTTACATCTGCTTGGCTTTGATAGATCAGCAAATCCCGTGGGACCCACTCAATACGTGCTGGCTGCGCAATGCGTGCCGCGAGCCGGTGGATGTCCTGACATCGTTGAACACCGGCTAACACGTCGTGGCAACAGGACAACTTGAAGAGCGTCAGTGCGGATGACAACGCGGGCCGCAGGGAGCATAGTTTTTTCGGTCACGGAGCAGAATGCTTCTTGAACTGCAGAGAGCGCAGCACAAAAGGACGAAGGGGATTCTGTAAGGTGAAACCAAGAGGTTTGATTCATGGCAGGTCTTCACGGGCAGTAGATAGCTTTTGTTGCTTTGCAGTCTTGCATGCTTTCGTCTACGTAGACAACAATGAATCAATCAGGCAGGCAAGCATCTTGTTCCTCAAATTTATGGCGAAGCAACGATGCCGAATTAGCAGATGTTAGCCGGCGATTATCTGTTGGGCTTTTGTCGCTCAGCTGTACAAACTTCCTTCGGGAAAGAACTGGCTTTGGCATTTGAGGAATGGAGTGTGACGTTGCATAAGTTTTCAGTGCATGCGTGGAGTGCGATAGACTGGCCTTAATGCTGCGTGCTTCACGGCGCTCCTGCACCAGCTCATTATTGGTATTAAGCTGCGCATTCTCTTGTATAGCTATCACCGGTATGATACGTAGAAGGCACGTAATGGTTCTCATAGCCTCTCGGTTCGCGGCTTCAAGCCGATCCTATTGGGCTCTTCTAAGATGTTTAAACTGGGCTTGAGAAACAATACGTGGCTGCAGAACAGCCCTCACCAATTGTCGTGCAGCAAACGAGCCTGCGCCACCACTTTTAGGAGAAATTCTTCTAATCAAACAAAAAGTCTGAATAGCGTGCCTTTTTGCCTGAGAAATACATGCAGTCGCTGATCCTGATTGGTGCATAATTAAGCCAAGGATGTTTACACTCGGACATTCTTGTAGTGGGATGCCTGATAGACAAAGACGGATTGGACTTGGAACAAGTTTACGGCGTCCCCAGCGGTTGGCGACTTACGTGTATGTTGTTTTATGCACGGGTAGCTGAAGTCCGATGGATGATGTGTAATTAGAGGTAACATCAAAGGCAGATTGAAGGGCAGCCTCCTGAGTACAGAGATCTTGGTGAGTACTCCACACCGTGATGTCGTCAATGTACTAAAGAAAGTTTACGTCACGGATGTCTTGTAAGCGCGAAGCCAGTGGGAAGAAAGCAATATTAAATAACGTCGGTGACAATACTGATCCCTGGGGCACGCCGCTGAGAGGAACACATGATCCGACCGCTTTGCCGCTGAGGCGTATTACAAATTTTCTGCCTTCCAAAAATGATTGGTCAAAACTACGCACTCTAAGAGGGAGATGAAGCATGTCAATGGAGTTCAGAATGGCTGCACGACTGATGTTGTCATATGCCTTTTCAACGTCCATTGCGAAAACGGTGCGCGCAATGCGGCTGCGGGTAGATGACAACACTGCAGATGCCAAGACAGCCAACCCGCCCTCTGTACCAATATATGGACGAAAGCCGATTTGTGCGGGGTGATAAGAAACGTGCTGCTCTAGTCACCATGACAATCGTGTGGCTAGCATTTTCTCCGCGAGCTTGCACAGCGTAGGAGTTAACGAGATAGGTCGCAAGTCGGCAAGGTCTGTTGGAGGCTCTCCTGCTTTCGGGACAGGAATCACGACTGCGGATTTTCAGCTCTCGGGCACTACGCCATCCGACCATACTTTGTTTATGGTGTCTAGTAGTTGAGGGAGTGCAGCGCTACTCAGGTTCTAGTATAGTACACCTCGTACTGAATATTGTCCGGGCCATGCTCTGTATTTCGTTTCGCATCATTTATTGCAGTCAGCTACTCAGGCATAGAGAATGGACACGCAATTTCATTTACGTCGACATTTGACGGCATTTGATATAGATGCGCTGGTATGCCTGCCATCTTTAAGCTAGCGGCTGAAGAAGGCACTGGAGTGTATTTTTAAAAAAAACTTTCGCGCTGCTTCTTTGACAAAATCATCTGGCGACAAGTTAGCCGTGAAGCACGCGTTGCTGCTGCGTCAGTCGAATGGCTACCGCGTTCCATTGTACAGATTTTTCGCCAGAAAGAGGCATTCGAGCATTTTGCAGAAAATATTTCGCACCACGCATGACACTCCCTTCGAGAGAGGGAGCGTTAATATTTGCGTGCCTAAGCTGTAAGGTAGCGCAATCGCGTACGTGCCTGCGACGGAGGGTCTCGCGTAGCAGCCAGCTCCGCTTGACGGAGTGCCGCCCACAAGTTAAGAAGGCCGAGGCCTGGTGCCGGTCGACCAACATGAGTCGATGTGAAAATTGTATCACTGTTGAGTGCTGTTTGTATGTGCTCAACAAGGATTGGCGAAGAATCTGAAGAGAGATTGTCCATACAGGAGCGAAAACTGTACCAGTTGATCACAGTACATTTGTAGCGTAAAGGTCGGAAATGTGAGGTGTGAAGACCGATGATGGTAGCGTGATGATCACTTCCCCAGCAATCTGGCTTCATGTGCCAGGAGGCAGTACCCGGGCTCGACCACCAAGTCAAGTCTGGAGCATAGGAAGCACCGCGAGTTTGCCGCACTGGCCGTGTTGCTGTCCCAGGATGGTTGAGCAGCACAAAGTCTTCATCCGTGATGGCTTCGCGCAAACGCCTGCCACGAGGGCTCGAAGTGAGTTACCCTCAATCCTGGTGAGGGGCGTTAAAGTCGCCTCCTACTAAAATCGGACACCGGGGATACCGCCGACGGACACTTGTTAACCAGCCAAGATGAATACGGGAGGAAGCACCACCGGCTGGTATAACGTAAAATGAAACGACCACAACGGTTCCCTTCTAAAATTTCGCAGCCACTGCCACTACCTCTTGATACGACGTGCACCAGTTTTAGAGATCAAGACGTGCGTGCGGAAAATGTGAGTCAACATACCCCGCCGCCTTTCCCGGGGGAGCAGCAGTTTGCACACGACGGTCTATCATTGAAGGAGACATGTAAGCACTTTAAGCCTTGAATCGATGGCAAGGCGTTTGTTTCCTGTAGGAACATGGCCCATACCTGCAGGTTGTGATTCTGTAGTCGGGTCTTGAGCTCTTCCGCCTTCGTGGAAATGCCTCTGCAGTCCCACTGCTGCAGACCAGCACGACAGGAACTTGCCATTTCTAGTTACTAGCCCAAGTGCTCTAGAATCACAGGCGTAAGGTTAGACAACTTGTTGACCATACACCGGAGCAAAGAAGTCGCAGAGTTGTCCAGTGGCATTGCGGTAATCTGAGAAGAGGCGGCAGGAAATGACACTGGTGGGCGGCAGGAAGGCGATGTTGCTGCGCCATTGATAGATGCAGCGGATGATTCCGCTTCCCGTCTAAGTCGAGCGAGCAGTTCACGGCGTTGCCGGAGCGTGGTGCCCTTCGCTAAAAGACGTGCTATTTTCTCGTCGACTGCGGCCATATCGGCCTGCAGTAGTTCAGGCACACTGTGCTGATTTGTTGGCTCTTTCCAGAGGTGTTCTTTTCGTGCAGGATCGTTAGAAGGCTGCTGAGCTGAAGGATCACGCGAGGTGTGCTCAAGGAGCTCCGGCCACTCGTCCTCGTCTCACTGGAGAGCTGCGAACCGATTGGATGTCTGCAGTGAAGTTATACTGTTATGTATTGGCTAGCGCGTAGTCATTTGACGAAGAGCCTTTCGTGTTGGTTTTTGTTTTCTCGGACAGCTTGGAGATGTTATCTCGTGGTCGTCGGATTTGTAAAGACCGCATCGGTAAGCCACTTTTCCTTCCGATGTACTTTCACCGGCAGCAGTGAAGGGGCAGGATTTGCGCGTATGTCCAGCACGGAAGCAGTTATAGCAATATACCGCACTCGGTTTATATGGCCGAGGCCGTAAAATACAGCCATAATAGTACAGACGGGCTGGTAGTGTCAGAGGGCCTTGCAATGTGACTGTGCAAGAGCGCCCCTTTCCCACGCGTCGGGCCTGGATGACACAGTGCGTGGGACAGTACAGCTCACACTGGAGAGCAGTTTGATCCTCAGTGATATCGACGTTGTAGACGACGCAGGCTTTTTTTGGCCAGCGATTTAATGTTCACTTTGTAAGAAGACGATCCGAGTGTAGGCTCCACCGAGTTATCGATCGTAAGACGAGTGCGCTTACCTTGGGAGCCATCACTTGCCGAAGATGGAATCGGTTTGCTGTCGTTTGAGGGACGCTTGTGAAGTTCGCGAGGGAATTTTGCACGGGTAGAGGTGCCGATAAGTCCATTGGAATGCCCTGTTCATCATGCCGCGAGGTTTTAGGCCCATCCGGTGGTGTAGCGTTGATGGCTATGTGCCCAGGTGGCAGATCGCTCACGAGCAGTCCGGCATTTTGGGAAGGCAGAAGGGGTGCATGTGCCGATGAACCGGGGTACAAAGCTGGACCTGGCTCCGCGGATCAGGTGTCGACTGCGTGGCAGGTGCTGCCACGAGAGACGCCGGTAGAGCTACATCCGCCAGCGTGGCAGCGGAGGCACTAACTTAGCGTCAGTGCCCAGATCAGCTGCACTCATGCATGGTTCCCTGGAGGCCTCACACGTTGAGAGGACGTCCGGAGCTTCTTCAGAAGGCTAGGATGCACTTCTCTTTAAATAGGACACGTATTTACGTGGATGGCGAAGTTTTTGTGAAGAGCGATGTGCAGGCACTTTAGCAAAGACACACTTCTTCCTTCCGACTTTAAATTTCAGGGTGGTAGAAGTTTCCTGCTCATGAACCATAATAATCCCCCTGCAGACTTTACCGTCGACTTTGGCGTGGCCGATCATCGGGATGGAGCCCTTGAATGACTTAAAGGGGTAGGGTCATCAATTTTTCACGCCATAATAAGATTGTAAGGGCTTCCTCTGTATGTAAGGTCACTTACGGCGAACTATTGGGCGCAACAAGCGCTTGATTTATATTTTAATTGAGCTCCAAAGAGTTCCTAAGTGCTCTTTCTCACAATAAAAGCCCATCGCTAGTGCTATAGGTGGTGACGTAGAGCCCTGGGAACGCTATCACTCAATAGGAGTGGCATCACGACACAGTAACGTTACGTATTATGAACGGCGACGCGCGACATCGGCGAGGCGCGGCTTCGGCGACTCAGCTGTCGGTGTGCTGATCGGCATATATGCTGTTGCTGACGCACCAACCAGCACATTATATCGGCGACTGAGCGATACCTTCACGTAGATGAGACGATGAATCTCTTCTCTGCACCTTATCCGTAATATGACTAAACGAAACGAGCGCCTACATTTCGCTTGTTATTCTGCGGCTCACCTGCAATACGAACAGGGCTAGCGAGTCCGCCGGGTACGTATGTGCAAAGTCGGCGATAGTGGAGAGCGAGTTCACAAGTTTTAGTGGATACATGTAATCATCATGCGTAGTTTTGACAGAAGTGACCTGAAATCCAGGATCGCTTACATCTTAGGACGCAAATACATCAAGCGGGATGCGTCGGTGCTAGGAGGTGTGAGCCCGTCTGTCGGTCAATGCTGCAGACGCCCGCGGCGGCAGGTACAGTTGTCGGCGTCGCTTGAGGGCAACACATTAGGCCATTTTATTTATCATAAATGGGCGCGGAACATACATTTAGACAAACCAATTTAAATTCGAGTACTGTATGGATAGGAAAAAGCAGTTAGCAGTTACAACGAGTCAGAAACATCACCCCTATGCGTTGTCAACAACCTGGCTATAAACATTCTCCAGGCTGACGCTCTCATTCTTCGGCGATTCTTGCAACGTTATCGCACTGCGCAAACAAGTAAACCCGCAACGGGGGCAAAAGAGATGAGCTTGCTTAACCTAACTGAAACGCAGCTTGCTATTCATGCCGATCAAACGAGCAATTGGTGCCTGTATACAGATGCATATATGTAAACAAAAGTAGCGCCGTGATGAGGTCGTCTTCATGTGCGCATTCCTGGAAGAGTTATGTACCACTGCGGTTAACTCTGAACCCTGTACAATTATCTCGAAGCATTCATATAGCGAATACATGGACTGTTTACTAAACCAGCTGCAGATATCGTAATCAGCAGCCACGGCATCCTGAGCAGTCTCGCAGCGTGGGTGCGCTGGCGGCGAAAACTGAAGGCAGAGACGGATATTGGTCAGTAGGAAAAGTGAGGCATCGTGTCGCTGTAATGTGACCAGGGTGAGCTACGGACCACCGACACAGACGCCCGCCAAGCATCGGCGTTGGCGTCGCAAAGCCTAATACAGTAGTAGTAGCAAGTGGTTTTTATTAAAATATTAATTTAAAGGGATTAAAGAATATTTGCTAGCCCCAGCATCTGCCATCGATACTAAAGCGCCTAAGCTGGGCCAGCGAAAATAAAGGATTGCAGGCAGAATAGAGAAATTAAATAAAAGAGGTGAGGGGACAAAAAGTATGCTGGAGCTGCCATAAAAAAAAACGTAAACCAATAAGCTCCTGCCTGTGCCACTACGTATAACAGGCTTAACCCAATGTGAGAGAAATGATGAGGCATTGCTCCTGTTAAGACTTTTGCATTGCAGAATAAAAATAAAAAAAAATAAAAAGTTTACTATCCAGCTCCACCGCTGCCACGGGAACGAGCCAGGTAACCCGCAGGTTTATTTTCCTTTTGTATTATGCATAATGCTTGGTTAACAGAACAGATGATTATGTCGGCAGTTACAATATGATGGAAAGGTTTTGACAAGCTTTCTTCTCGGTCTGATCTAACAGGTGAATTTTGTTATCTAATTGAAGTTCTGATGTAATCTTCTGATCTTGATATTCCTGGTCTTTTGGTCAGGTGTGTCGGGGGGTAGATGGGGTGGAGAATTCGAGGTCCAGTGGGATTCTGAAATGATAATAAAAGGTTTTAGTGGCCCCTCCCCCCCGGTGATTGTGTAGTGGTGAGTTCTTTTCATTATCTTTTGTGTTCTGATTTCGTGAGCTATTAATTCGTTCCCTCAACCTCTCCGCTCCGCTCCCCCCATGTCGCCGGTTCCTAGGAGCCGCCGAAGAGGGAGGATGAGAAGGAGGAAAGAAATAAAGAAGAATAAGAAAAAAAACAAAAACAAAAGAGAGACTGAGAGTGGTGATAATAATCATATTAGGAAGAATAGTATAATAGTGAATGAAGTGTCTAAACGCAAATATACCCGTATACGTTTACTAAGGTAGAGATATATACACGTGCCCATATGCATACTCGACCACGGACGCATGCCAGAAAAAAAAAGAAATAAGGGAAAATAGAGAAAAGGGAAAAGGATTAGTAGAATACCTACACATACACACAAGCACATACGTACACGTATGCATACATATATATATGCACATATATGTATCCACTCACACCGATACATACATGTACACTAGCACACATGTGCCCACAAGAATACATAAAAGAGAGAGTCGGGTTAATCATTGCAGTTGTTTGTGGGTGCTATGGGATGGCAGTATTGGTGAATTTGGGTTCCTTATATCAGTGGGTGGGCGCGTTATGGTGTAACCGGTGGTGTTGGGTTGCGTGTTGTATTTTGACATCTAACTTTTCGTACTGCATTTTAGCGAATAGTTGGGGAGATCTATTAAGCCTATTCATCGGGAATTTTGAAGTCCAACCCTCAGGGCCTGTGATTGGCGGTGTTGAAGTTAATGAGTAGGGGAGGGAATGAACGGAAATTGAATGACGAGGAATTGAATGATGGCGAAATTGGTGGTATGACAGGCAGTGTGAAGAGGGATAGCGAGTGGGTGTTCCATGGCTGTTCCTTGTCCAGAGCGGTTAGTTTGTTAGTTTTTGTGTTTTCCTGCTTTACGCACCTCCCCTCCCCCCACGTCGCCCCGTTCGAGGAGGGGGTGGAGGCGTAGTGGGATGCTGCACTGAAGCCGGCCCCTTACCAAAAGTGTTTAGATCTTGAGCTTTTTACCCATGGTATTTGATGTTCTCGAAGCCCGGGCTGGGTTTGTAGGCCCATAACCCGGGGGTCGCTATGTTGTGCGACTAAATACCACCCTCGACTTATCGGTAGTAGGTGAGGGGACAGGAAGAGAGGATAGTGCGAGAGGTAATAACGCAGAAATACAACGCTGAAATCACATTGGCATACGCGGTATAGCGATTGGGATCGGCCGAAGCGAGCCGCTTCGTTTCAGGATTCAGTGTCATTCCTCGCTCGCTTGGCTTTCTTCAGCATAACGCTGCACTGACCAAGTTTGTGGGCACATGATTTCGAAAGTCGCTGCAACGCACAGCACCTGTAGGAGTGCAGACGACGCAGCAATACGTGCGTCACAGCTTTTGGGGTCCATGTGACTGGGGGTTGCTGTACTTCCCTGATCGTGACATCGCAGCACACCCCGGCGCTGAGAAACCGAAACCAAAATCGCTCAGTGTAAATAATGCAATAAAAACTATTTACCGCACTTATATAAATTGCGCAGCGTGCATCACGCGTCCTGGGGCAGTACGCAACGTTTGAAACAGAAAATGCGCCAGCCAAAAATCTGGTGTCCCCACAACTTTAAAGGCGCTCACACAAGGCAGTAAATGATAATTGGTTTTGGGGGAAAGGAATAGCCACAGTATCTTTCTCACATCTCGGCGTACACCTTAACCGCGCCTTAAAGGAAGGGATAAAGGATGGAGTAAAAGTTGAAAGGGAGAAAATTGGCCGTGGCCTAGCTGGGCTATGCCGGGTATACGTAGCGAAAGCTAAGGCATGGCATGGTTAGCCTTGGATAACCTTGATTGCAAGTCTAGTTTAGTCTGGTTGTCTAGCTATGCTGTTGTCGCATTAAGCCCTTCACCATTTTGTCATATCAACGAATTTCTTAACAGAACTCTTTATTTTTTATTCCTGATTTCTATTTTTATTGCAATAAAAAGCATGCATTCGATCTTTAAAAAATATTTGAAGCAAACATGAAGTCATATTAGCATTTCAAGTTTATTATTTTTCACTATACAGAAAACCAACTTCCTGTCGGCAATGAGCGATTAAAATTAAAGAATGACCACAGCCAACAATTTCTTAAGTCTTTCACTGAGTTGTTGTCACCAACAGTTGATTGCTTCACCGAGGAAACTTTGGGATGGTGTGGTAAATTTCAAAACAAGCAATCACCTATAATGGTTTCGCAGCTCTTGCACCAAAACCGTGTTTCCTTCCTAATTTTCAGGCCCTTGTCTCACCACATCACACCCATATCTCCTCCTCAATCACTAGCACCAATTTTTTGACGCGGGAGTGCTCACACGGACGGCAGCTCTTTAACTTCTCACGAGCATTGCAGTTAGTTTCTTCTACTACCATTGAAATGAACTCATCATCGAGGAAACGCTGAATATAACCAAGCAAATCATCAGGCGAGCTTATAGTGAACGTCTTACCGGAAACTGCGAGAAAAGAAAACCGAAGGGATTGCGTACGGATGTTATTGACGTCGATCTTCATCCGTTGTAGCGCGCTCGCAAAGTTCGCTTCTAAGCTGCCCGAAACGCACCTCGTCCGAAACGCTGAAAGGAAGAACCTATTCCTAGAGGACGAGCTACAGTCGTCCAGAACGGTTTGGGGACGGCTTGGCAAGGACGAGCACAGCTCGTCCAAAGGGTTCAGAGGAAAGACAACACAGCTGTGCTTGCGTCGGACGCGATCTCTCTTTTTCAATCCTCTGACATGTTACCAGGCATGCGACACCGCTTGCGAAGCGAGTGGAGGCGACCGCAACGGTGAGGCACGCGGTGTGACGTCACACCAAACGGCGGCGGTGGTGGCTAGCCACACGTTGTGACGTCATGCCAGATGGCGCGGCGAGCGCGCGAAGCATAACAACCCTTGATATTGAAAGTAGCGCATTTCTGTGAACTTTGCCGCCACGCCGCGAACTCTTGCACATCCGCCTCGCCCGGCTCTCTGCTCAGCGCTTTTCTGAACGATGATTGACCCGACGGTCCGTCGCCCAGGCAACGCGCGGAAAAGGGTCCTTTTCCTGTGTTTTCTTCTTCCGTCGGCGCCATGTGCAGGCCATCTGCCTTTGCTGCGGGTCCCGCGTCGTTGACTTACACGCTGACAATTCGAACTCTACGTTTAATGCCGCGTTATGTCCGATTGCGGTGCATTTCAGTGCACAAGGCGGAGTGAAAATGGCATTGTGCGGTTCACGATTGCTTGAGGAAAAAATGACATCAGCCGAATAACAAAGGGAACTCACGAGAACGCCCTTAGGGACTTTGTTCCGTCAAAGCACACCGTCCTCGGCGAAGTCCTGTGGTACCTACCCTAATGAGCATACTTTTTCAAGATAATCAGGAAGCTGATAATATTGCTTCATTCGCTGCTCATTGTGCGTCGTTTCACATGCTCGTCTTTCCATTTGATGGCATTGCTCTGCGTGTTCGTCGTAACGTGTATGGCAGTCTTCTTCCCTTGTGTCCCAGAGCTCTAGCGTGGTAGCTTTAGCGGCGTTATACCAACGTATATCTGAGGGATGCTGCGATGGCGTAGAGGTAGAGCATCCGCCTCGCGTGAAAGAGGACCGGGGCTCGAATCCTGGTGCCGCACAATTCTGCACCGGGTTTCAAAAAAAAATCCGCGTGTTGATGGAATTGCATAACCAGGCCTGTAGTGCGGCCTGATCTCGCTGACCAGAACCGACAACGCACTCTCTCACCAGAGCAGGATTTGGCCACCCTGGTGTAGTACTTGGCCACAACCTTCTATGATCAAACCAATTAACCAATTAACCATCCAAGGCGGCGGTCAGACCTGTGAAGCAGCGGAGGGTGCTAAGAATTTCTGGCTTCGGACAGACTACCATTGGAATCTGAACCTGGCAACGTTTAACGCTAGAACTTTAGCTAGGGAGGCTAGCCTAGCAGTGCTGTTTGAGGAACTAGCGGGAATTAAATGGGATGTGATAGGGCATAGCGAAGTTAGAAGGACAGGTGAGGCGTGTACAATACTAAAGGAAGGACACATACTGTGCTATCGCAGAATAGAGGATAGACCAGAACTAGGTGTGGGATTCCTCATTAATAAGGATATAGCTGGAAACATAGAGGAGCTCTATAGTATTAAGGAGAGGGTAGCAGCTATAGCAATTAGGCTGAATTGGAGGTACAAGCTGAAAGTGGTGCAGGCCTACGCACCCACATCCAGCCATGATGACAAGACCGTTGAAAGTTTCTATGAGGACGTAGAATCGGCAATGAACAAAGTAAAATCGCAGTACACTGTACTGATGGGCGACTTCAATGCGAAGGTGGGCAAGAAGCAGGCTGACGACCACGCGGTAGGTGACTCTGGGATCGGCTCTAGAAATAGCAGGGGAGAGTTATTGGTCGAATTTGCGGTCGAATTTACGGATCATGAATAGGTCATCCGCAAACGAGAAAACAGGAAGTTGAGAAAACAGGAAGAGCCCCAATACTGAAACTAAAAATGAAATCGACTTCATACTATGCGCTGAACCTTGCATCATTCAGGATGTGGCCGTCCTCGGAAAGGTGCGTTGTAGCGACCACAGAATGGTAAGGTCTAGAATTAGCTTAAACGTGAAGAGGAAACGGAAGAAGGTTGTGAAAAGGAAGACCATTAACGAGTTAGCCGTAAGAGGGAAAGCACGGGAGTTTAGGATAGCGCTGCAAAACAGATATTCGGCTTTAACTGAGGAAGACGATCTTGATGTTCATACAATCCACAATAATCTGACATCAATAATTACGGAGAGCGCAATAGATGTAGCCGGTAGGATCGTCCGACAGGATACCGGAAAGCTATCTCAGGTGACGAAAGATCTGATTAAGAACCGCCAAATCATGAGGACGTCTAACCCTACCGACAGAATAGAACTAACAGAGCTATCAAAGTTAATAAATAAGCGCAAGGTAGCCGACATCAGGAAGTTTAATATGTAGAGAGTCGAGCATGCTCTAAAGAACGTAGGTAGCCTAAAAGCAGTGAAGAGGAAACTAGGCATAGGTAAAAACCAGATGTATGCATTAAGTGACAAGCAGGGCAATATCATAAGCAATATGGATAAGATAGTTAATGTAGCCGAAGAGTTCTACAGAGACCTGCACAGTAGCCAATGCAATCACAGCGTTAATGAGAAAGACAGCAGTGCACAGCAATGCGTCATCCCGCCAGTAACGAAAGATGAAGTAAAGAAAGCTTTAGAAGCAATGAAAAGGGGAAAAACTGATGGGGAAGATCAGGTAACAGCTGATCTGTTGAAGGATGGAGGAGACATCGTGCTAGAAAAACCAGCCACCCTGTATACGCAATGTCTTATGACCTCGACTGTACCAGAAGATTGGAAGAATGCAAACGTTATCTTAATTCATAAGAAGGGAGACGCCAAGGACTTCAAAACATTACAGGCCGATCAGCTTACTATCTATTGCCTACAACGTATTTACTAAGGTAATCTCTGATAGAGTCAAGGCAACATTAGAATTTAATCAACCAAATGATCAGACAGGCTTTCGTAAAGGATATTCCACAATAGATCATATTCACACTATCAATCAGGTGATAGAGAAATGCGCAGAATATAACCAACCTCTATATATAGCTTTCATTGATTACGAGAAAGCATTCGACTCAGTGGAAAGATCAGCAGTCATACAGGCAATGCGTGATCAGGGGGTAGAAGAGCCTTATATCAAAATACTGGAAGATATATATAGCAACTGCACAGCTACTATAGTCCTCCATAAAGTCAGCAATAAAATTCCAATAAGGAAGGGCGTCAGGCAAGGAGACACGATCTCGCCAATGCTGTTCACCGCAAGTTTACAGGAGGCATTCCGAGGCCTGAATTGGGAACAGTTGGGAATAAGAATAAATGAAGAATACCTAAATAATCGGCAATTCGCAGATGACATTGCCTTGCTGAGTCACTCAGGAGGTGATCTGCAAATCATGATCAATGAGATAGACAGGCAGAGCAAAACGATGGGTCTAAAAATTAACATGCAGAAAATCAAGATAGTGTTCAACAGCCTATCAAGGGAACAACAGTTCACAATTGGCAGCGAGAGCATAGAAGTTGTGACGGAACACGTCTACTTAGGGCAGGTAGTGACAGCTGATCCGGATCACGAGAGGGAGATAACTGGGACAAGAATGGGGTGGAGCGCATATGGCAAATTCTCGCAGTACTTGAGTGGCAGTTTACCGATTTCCCTCAAGAGGAAAGTGTACAACAGCTTTATCTTACCGGTACTCACCTATGGGTCAGAAACGTGCAGGCTAACGAAAAGAGTTCAGCTTAAGTTAAGGATAACGCAGCGAGCCATGGAAAAAAAAATGACAGGTGCAAAGTTAAGAGACCGGAAGCGGGCAGAGTGGGTGACGGAACAAACACGGGTTAATGACATAATAACGTCAGATTCTTTAACAATAACAATAACTTCAGATTCTTTAGCTCCGTATTTTATAAGAGTAATAATCGTTTCCATGATACTCACTTAGCCACGGAATCGCTCCCTGGGGACACTTCCCTCTTCTTACATCGATGGTTTGCGTCCACTGACCCGGAAATCTTCAACACGAGGGCTTAAAATGCCAAGCTGCTCTTCGCCCGTATTCACACCATGAAGAACTGACGGGTGGGGGTGGTAGAAACTTTATTGCCCAATACCGAGGGGGGCAAACCCCCTAACATGGCACGAGGCAACCCTTATGGGGCTTCCCTTACAGGGCAAGGGACAGCCATTGGAGGACGGTCCGCTTCAGGGCGTCGGTAATTATTCGGCGCTGGTCAGCAGCAGCGGAGCTGGCCAGGAGAGTCTCCCAGTATGACTCCACCGTGGTGGGAGATGGAGGGTGTGGGAAGGCAGGACATGTGAGGAGGACATGAAGGAAGTTTCCTGGTTTCCCGCAGAGCTTACAAGAAGAACAGAATTGATCGGGGTGGCGGGCATGAAGGAGATTAATGTAGGGAGCAGTTCGGGTCTGGAGTCGGTGCCAGTGGTAGGCCCGGATTAAGGTTAGGGACGAAGCCGGCGGTGCGTAAACGCGGCTGGTATCTCTGTAGTGGGCAAGAATATCTTTGAACGTAAGCAGACGCTCCCGGGATGACGGAGAAGGTCCTACTCCAGCCCGGGAAGTGAAACCTCGGGCAAGGGAGTGGACCTCCTCGTTACCCTGGAGGCCTGCGTGTGCGGGGGTCCAGATAAGGGTTACGGGGTGGGTGGGGTGCCAGAAGCGTAGAAGCCGAGCCGCGGTGCGGGATATCAGGCCTTTGGCCAAACTGGATAGGGCGGATTTTGAGTCGGAGATAATTTTGGTGGCAGAGGTGGAGGCAAGAGCGAGTGTAATGGCCGCTTCTTCTGCAATTTTCGATGAGTCTGTGGTGACGGATCATGATGCGATTAGTCGGGCCTGAGAATTAGTGACCCCGAGAACCATGTGGAAGCCCGACGAGTACACTGCCGCGTCCACGTAGGCTACCTCGGAACTGTTGCCTTAGAGCTTGTGCAGGGCTTTGGCACGGGCTGTCCTGCGTTCTGTGTCGGGCTCGGGGCGCATGTTCTTAGGGATTGGAAGGATGATGACATGGGAGCGTAGGTCTGGAGGTAGGGGAACCCCCTCGATAGGATGGGTGATCGAGGTGATGCCTAGCTGAGAGAGTAGAGTGCGGCCTGCCGCGGTACTCGACAAGCGAGTCAGCGGTGCTGTTAGGGTGGCTCCTGCCAGGCCCTCAAACGTGTTGTGGGTACCGAGGTTGAGGAGCCGGATAGTAGAGGTGCTGGGAGGTAGGCGGACTGCAACCATCGTGCAGCTCCTGAGGAGCGCGTTGATGCGGTCCCGCTCCTTCTGCTTTAGGGGGAGGTAGGGGAATGAGTACGCCGTGCGGCTCATGGTGTAAACTTGGGTGAGGCAGAGTGTGTTGCGCTCTCGCAGAGCTGCGCGATGGTTCGCCACGCGCCAAATGAGACGGGTGGCTTGTAGGGCTTGGCTCTGGAGAGTTTGAATGGCGTTGCCATGCGCGCCGTGGGAGTGAAGGACGAGGCCCAGGATGCGAATCCTGGACACCATTGGAATGGTGTGGTTTCGTAGAGTTAGTGAGATGGGAGGGTTGGCGGGGTCGTGCGGCCTGGGGCGGTAGAAGAGTTCTGATTTAGAAGGGGAGCAGGCTAGGCAGTGCGCGCGCGTGTATGAGTCGATGATGTTGAGGGCCGACTGTAGGTTTTGATCTATGTCGGCATCACTGGCTCGATTAGCCCAGATAGTGATGTCGCCAGCATAGAGGCTGAAATGTATGTCGGGTATTAGGACGAGTTTGTGGGGGAGTTGGAGAAGGGCTATATTAAAGAGGATAGGAGACAGTACAGCACCCTTAGGGGTTCTCCGTGCTTCCAGAGAGACACCGGACAGCCGGTAGTCGCCCATGGTGAGTGTGGCTGTTCGTTCGGATAGGATATCGTGGACGTAATTTTACATACGCGGGTCTACGCCCAGGTGTGGAGGCCCTCTAGTATGGCTGGGTGGGCAACGTTATCGAAAGCTTTTGTTTGGTCGACGCCGAGGATAGCCTTGTTGTCGCCCGCGGGGGTGTCAAGGATGTGGTGCTTGAGCTGTAGGAAGACGTCCTGAGTGGACAAGCCCGGGCGGATACCAAACATGGACGAACGAATAAGGTTGTTCTCCAAATACCGGCGGAGCCGGGTCTGGAGAAAGCGCTCCATGAGCTTGCCCACACACGACGTATGAAAGATAGGACGGATGTTACCGGGGAGAAGTGCTTTGCCGGATTGGGGAATAAAGACTACTTTGGCGTCTTTCGACTGAGGTAAGAGGGCGCTGCGCAGCCAGCATTCGTTGAAGTAGTCCGTTAGGCCTTTTACGGAGGGGGAATCGAGGTTGTGGAGTGCCTTGTTGTGCACTCCGTCGGGGCCAGGTACTGAGGATGCGTTGAGGCGCTGAAGTTCTGCCCTCACTACCGCCTCGGTGATCGGTTGGTCGAGAAGGTCGTTGGGGAGCATTTGTAGTCAGGGTTGTCTGCAGAGGGATATGCCGGGCAGTAGAGATCAGGAAGCTCCTCGAGAAGATTCTGCGGGGGGCCTCGAATGTGTGTATGAGCTTTATGAGGTTTTGTGTCTGGTGTGTCTTGGACTGAGTCGAATCAATGAGATAGCAGAATAGGTTCCAGGTCTGGCGAGGCTCATGTTGCCGTCCAGCATGTTACAGAGAGATTCCCAATTTTGGCGAAACAGAGTTGCATCATGCGTCTCAATCTCCTTGTTGAGCCGGGCCAGTCGGCGTCTGAGTGTTCTATTCCAGCGCAGACGCCGCCACCTCCATTCTTGACTCGCCTTCGCGCCCCATAGGTGCAGGAGATGGAAGTCCATCGCGTCTGCAGGGCAGTCCTCTGGGAGTTGGCGACTCAAGGCGCGGACGTCACGCTGGAGTTGGTCGCACCAAGTGGCTATATCTGAGATGGTGTGTAGAGTGCGGGTTGCTCGGGAGGTGCGGAACGAGTCCCACTTCGTGATGGTAGCATCACGAGAGGCTCCACGTGTTGGGCCTGCTTGTAGGAGGATCTCGATAATGTAGTGATCACTACCCAAATTCTCCTGGGTGTTACACCACGCAGCGTGAGGGAGACGGTGCGTGAAGGTGAGGTCAGGAGTAGTGTCTGCGCAGACGCTTTTCTCGGTGCGAGTAGGGGTGGTGGGGTCTGTGAGAAGAGACAAGCCGGCATGCTGAGCTGCGAGCCATACCCTACGCCCCCTGGGATGTCGGCTGTGTAGCCCCAGGCTGTGTGCGGGGTGTTGAAGTCCCCTACAATCTGAAGAGGGCATTTGTGTGCAGCTCGCTTAGCAAGCGTGAATAGTCGTTCGAAGTCGTGCCGCAGGCACTTCGGGTGGCTGTATACATTGAGGATGAAGAGAGTAGTATTCCGAGCGGACTGCGGCACGTGTTCGATGAGGAGATGACCTATTTCGGGGACGTCTAAGTGGTGGGAGATAGTAGTGAGCGCACGGCTTACTAGAAATGCAATCCGAGGGATGTAGGAGAAAAGGGGACGGTGGGCACGTAGAGGGGTAGGGTGAGGGGATTTGAGGGCTCTTGCAGAGCGAGCGTGTCGGGGCCGTCTGCCCGAGCTAAGAACTGGGGAAGCAGCCCCCGCTTGGAACCAAAGCCTCGACAGTTCCACTGCCAGATGGTTAGGCTGGTGCGTGTTCTCGCCTTCACTGAAGCTTTCGTTTGCAGTGTAGGAGTTGGAGACGGTGTGGAGCCGAGCTTTCTTTTTAGGCAGCACGGCAGCACAGGCTTTTGCGGGGCGAGTCTTTTGCTCCTTAAATCGCTCGTCAATCTGGCGAGAAAATTCGTCTAGACGGGTAGTGAGGTTCGCGAATTGATCTGTGAAGGCCTGGATTGCCGTCTGCACCGCGGCTTGAATTCTCGCCTCTATGAGTTCTTCGAAATTAGAAGGCAAGCCTGGCGCTCCCTAAGTCGGGGTTGGTGTGGTCAGGGAGGTAGTGGGTGTTGCGGCCCGCTTCTTGGCCGGCTGTTCGCGAGTAGAGAGAGGTAGTGGTGGAAGAGTGGGGAAGGAGCGGCCGGGACCGCTGGTGCCGGGGTAGGGGACTGGGCCTGCTGGCGGGCATGCAGCTGTGCCTGTAGGCGGTGGTTGGTGGTTTGGAGGGAGGCGAGCTGCGCGCGGACACGCAGCCGCTCTTCATAGAGGGGGTTGGTGGAGCCCTGGGAAACTACGCCTGGCCAGCTCACCTCTTTGGTGCTGCGGATGGGTGCCTGGTCAGGTGGTCTCGGTGGGACTGGAGGTGGTGGTGGCCTGGTTTCAGTCCAGGAGAGGGACCGGGCCTTGGGCTTGTGAGGGGTGGACGGCTGTTTTGGTGCGGCAGGCTGCAGTACCGGAAAGGACTTCGATGTGAGCTGCGGGGCCTAGGGCTTGCGGGTTGTGGAGGAGCTGGGGTGTTGGGGTGGAGCCTGACTGATGTGAGTCTGGCTGGCGTTTGCCCCGGCGGCTCGCTTCTCATCCCTCTACCTCTTTTTGACGAGGTATGGCTTGCGGAAGCGCCCCTTGTACGTTTTGTATGCCGTCAGGTGTGAGTTTCCGCACACCTTGCACTGCGGCGTGCAGAAGTGGTCCTCCGGGGTTCGAATTGGTCGTAGCCGGAGCAGCTGCGTTGCTTGGGAGCCGGGCAAACATCCACACGGTGGCCGAGTGCACCGCAGTTACGGCAGTGCTCGATCTTCTTTTTGAAGAGGTAGCACCTATAGAGTACAGAGGAGTAGTAGATGTGCTTCGGCACCCAGACTTGCTCGAAGAGGATGATGATGGACTCTGTCGAGCTCATGCGTCTAAAGTCGAGGATGGGAGGGTTCCGCTCGTGACTGAAACGGTCCTTGATGTTTTCATATGAGTGGTCAAGAGAGACCCCGTGGACCACGCCGTGGGCGCAGTCCTCCGGTGCCGCTTGGTAGGAGTATATGTCGTAGGTGGTGTTTTGATCATTATGGACTTGATGTCGAGGTAGCTTAATCTGCGCTGCGGGTCGCGAGTGTTAATGAGGATAGATGGAGGGTGTTGACGATTACGGTGTCGGGCTTGGCCTCTTGAGGTTCGAGGCGGGCTGCTTGCAGAATGGCATCGCGAAGCACAACGCCGTTCACGGTCGGAGGGTTAAGGCCGCCACGGGGATGGAGGATGATCTTGTGGTCGTCGATGGGGAGCTTGGAGTGGCGTAGGGAAGACAGTTGGGGCGGCCGGGGCCGGCGCCCAGCCGGGGCTTGAGGCAGATTCGGAGTAACGGTGTGAGGGGATTTGCGATTAGAGCTTCGCTTGTCGTGCGCTGATTGCCAGCCGTTAGTAGAGGTAAGTTCCGAGGGTGATATGTCTTCTCCCTCTACTACAATGGGCTCCATGCCGCCGTCGAGGCTCCGACGTGCCGGTGGTCCGAGCTGCGTCTCTAGCGGCATTCGGTATCGGCGACTGCTGCGCCGCGAGGCTTAGCCTCAGCGCAGCGGGGTGATGAAAAGATATGGACTTGCCTCTTAATGTGTTGGTCCAAATCGAGAAAAGTTAGTATCAGCAGGTTCCTGACGAGAAGCGGAGTTTGATGACACTAGTTTCACACGGCTGGGATCAGTAAATCCGGTCGTTAAAACAACGTTTGCAGAGCGCATGTGAAGCGCGTCCGCTCGCCTGGCCTCCGAACGCCGTTTCGAAGAAGACACCGAGCTTTTCCTGGAACGTCGTGTTTTCCAAACAGTAACCTGGTTGGCGTCAGTCATCGTTCTACTAAATTGAATTTCCCAACCAGACAGACTTCAGTCAAATGCTTTCTTTTGAATTTTTTTAATGAATTCTTCATTTCTGATCGCGCTTTACAGTGCTGAATATTTATTCACTATTGTTTGTTATCTTATTTAAATAGTGTATATATCATCACTCCCCCTATCCTTTCTTACTGTCCCCTCACCTATTTCATTTCACTTCTTTAACTGCCTGCTATCCCTTATTTCCACTTCCCCAGCTCAGGTGCCGCCACCGCAGTAATGGCAGATGCCGGGGTTAGCAAAAACCTTTTATTTTCCTTTTTTATTCTTGAATTAAACACTAAATACTACTACTACACGGGCGTCGGAAGCATTACTTTCATGCATTCGAGGGATTAGCATATATGAGTCATCAACAGAATACCATATCTATCCGCCACTTAATAAAATCTTCTGTTGGCACCAGCAGTCACCTCAAAATTTTAAGCCAAACCCTTGGCAAGGCTTGCTTCTGCAGTAGTTAATGAAGTTAACAAACAACTATGAAATAAAGTCCTCTTTCAAGCAGCCGTAAAATTTGTAATGAAGGCAGTAAAGCCGCGGCGTGTGCATCACTCCGACGAGCCAAGCTTAAAATTTACGGTGCGACACCTGCTAAAACTTCCTAACGCGCATTAAAGAAAATTTCCCGGCATTTTTGCAGCCACTCACTCACTTGTCAAATGACTTCGCTACCTAAATTACCGAATCTTTACCTCGTTCGATTGCAAACTAACAAAGTCATAAACCGTTTTTCTGCAAAAATGTAGAGCTAGGTTCAATCTACATTTAGCAGAGCGTCAGTGAGCTAAAAATATTGAATAAAAATCTCAGGCCAATAAAACTTCAATATTGAGGAGAACGGAGTGCGGTTTGATAGGACATGTTGCTCACGTTAGGGACTTTTCCTGCCCGAATCGGAAAGTGATAAATGTGGTTCGTGGCAAAGACGCATGTCGCATCAGTTTATGCGCTTGTGTTAAATATTAGAGCGTGAAAAGAAGCGCAAATTTCGGCGCGCTCATGTGTGTCAGTGAACACATCAGGCCGGCGAGCGCGCGATGGCCCGCTAAGCGTGCCGTGCGCAGCGCGCACAGCCAGCGGGCGAGGATAATCGAGGAAGAGAACGCGGGAGTGGAGGAGAGTGTCGCTACTTTAAATGTCAAGAGGCTTTAGCAAAGTGCAGTAACCGTTTCACATATATCCGTGGACACCAGAACCGCGTCGTAAAGGAAGAGAAAAAGAAAGGAGAGAAAGAAGAATGAGAAAATTCAAAATTGAAAGTTGCATTTTGAGAAAAGGCGCGGCGCTGCGCAGCGGCGGAACACCTGTGGCTCGGTGCTATTTCTGGCATATGCGCAGCTGTGATTAGGGAGTGAGAGAGAGAGAGAGAGAAATATTCGGGGCGAGGCGCGCGCTGTGACATCATGTGCCTCCGCGGAGTGCGGCAACGGCGAAATCCCAAGTTCGCGACCAGTAAAGCTTCCGATTTAAAAGAGGCGCCGCAGGCCCTTCAGAATAAATTCGACCACCTGTGAGACAGGCCTCATTTCCTTTCATCAAAACCAAGTTTATTTTTCCTTCCCTTAAGGGCGAAAGTCTGTTCTCCACTGTGAGAAGTGAGACGGACATAATGTCCTTTCTTTTAAACCTATTTTCATTTCATTTTCCTTTCCTTACAGGTGCGGTTCGGGTGCCCATCGAGATATGTGAGACAGACGTCATTTCTCATGGTTTAACCTCTACTTAAATTCAAGGTGAAATTTGAGGCTAAACTCTCTTCTGCCTGCATTCAAGGTGAAACTCGAAAAACTGGCGTAGTGAAGCTTTTCGCTTCAAAAGGCGCTCGTGTACTGTGCGGTGTCAGTGCACTTTAAAAATCCCCATGTGGTCATAATTATTGTGGAGACCTCCAAAACGGCGCCCCTTTTTTCCTTTTTTCTCTTTGTCCCTCCTTTATTCCTTCCCTTACGGCGTGATTCAGGTGTCCACCGAGATTTGAGGAAGATTCTGCGTTATTTCCTTTCCCCCAAAACCAATTTTCCTTTGCTGAAAGACAATTTTCATTTCCCTTCCCTTACGGCGCGGTTCGGAGGAACGCGGCCGCCGCGCGTCTCGACCGGATGTGCCTCATTTGGGCTCCGGCAATTATTGTCCGGATTACCGAAAAGATCAATACGACCGCGGACAATTTGCCTCTGATAGACGGATAAGATCTCGAGGCACCCGAAGATACCGCCATTTACCAGGTGAGCCAATTTTTGGGCCTTCTAGGCCCATTTTTGTCTTCACTCTGCGGGAGCTCCAGCTAGGCCTAAAGCCAAGTAGCTAGTCTTCAGCGTTCATCGCAGATGCCATGGCGGCCTTCGCTCGCTGAGGGTACGATCCCGACACGATGGCATGAACAGAAGTCGCGCAGGCGCCTTGTCTCCGCCTGAAACTCCAACTCCGACGCAGGAGATAGTAGACGAAGGTCTTTTCTCGTCGGTGGCACTTCGTAAACGCCAGCAACGCCTGAACACCTCAGCGGTCAACGGACTCTCCGTGAGTGCCGCTGTACCTGTGCATCCGAATACTGCCAGCTCCAACCTTTAGCTCTCTCAAACAGTGTTATCGAAGAAATGGCGGCCCACCGCTATGCCTCGACTCCGCAAAGAAGATTTCACGATCATCATCAAGCCCAGAGTGACGATCTCCCTGTAGATGGTCCTGCAGATCGGTGAACTTGGTGCCTTACTCACAGCGTATGTAAATGCATCATCTGTGGACATGCTTAGTATCTGGTCCATCTGGGACCAGAATATCATCGTCGCCACCACTCTAAGACATCAAATGTGCGAACGCGCTTGCTCGCGAATTTACCCTTGAAGAGTTGGAGACACCAAATATTTGGTTGGCGTGTTCTTTATTTCAAACGTTGCTTGTTGTCAAAGGACTCGTGATACACGCTGCGTAATTCATATGTGTGCGCTAAATAATTTATTATTGTATTCTTTATACTGAGCAATTTTGGTTTCGGGTTCTGAGCGCCGTGGTGTGCTACGACGTCACTATCATGGAAGAGCACCATGAAGAGCAGCAACCCTCTTCACCTAGGCCCATAAAGCAGTGGCGCACGGATGGCTGCGTTGTCTACTTTCGTACACATGTTGTGCATAGCAGCACCTGTGGAAATCAGGGCCGGTATTACGCATCGCTCTCAAAAACTCTCTCAATTTTGAGATCGTGACGTCAAAATGACGACACCGCGAGATGCCGACCGTGGAATCCGCCAATGAGGAACACGGTTGTGGTGGTTGGTAGCAGGGCTCCGCCCCGGAACCATTTATTCACACGACAGGGGACCGCAGACTAATGTTTTGCTGTTTTTGATGCAAAAACGCCGGGAATAAAACGAGTAATATTTTATTTTGCTAGGAAACTGTATTTCAAACTTAACAACACCAAGCTAAACAAGCAGCGTTTTTCATTTTTGCAATTAATTTGCTGCTCAGTCACTTTTGTTGCCGCGAAGGTGTGCTGTCAGCGGTAAAGCGTGAACAAGTTAGTCTAAAAATAAACAGAAATGCAATGAAGAAAACAAGTTGTGTTTTATTTTTGTAATAAACTGCGTTGTAAATGTAATAACACGAAGTAAAGTTCCAAGCGTTCTCATTTTTTTCCAATAAATTTGCTGTAGGGTAACTTCTTCCGCTATGAGGGCGCTCTGGCAGTGGTATCGCGTGAACATGGCAGCCTGCAAGAAAACAGCTGATTTTATGGCTAGTTCCTGTTTGTTTGCGTGCCGTCAAAAATCAACGTACTTTGCGGATGTATTTGCTAAAACTTGTGAACTCGCTCCACAATCGCGGATATCGCACAGATGGACCCGGCGGACTTGCTAGGCCTATTCCTACCGCTGAGTCGGAAAGTAAACATATGAAATGTAGTCGCTCGTTTCGCTTATTCGTATGACGGAGAAGTTGCAAACGAGAACCACTATGGTCATTAACTCATCGACAGGAAGGTTTCGCTCGGCCGCCGATATGAGGTGCCGGCTGGTGCGTCAGCAACGGCATACTTCCGGTCAGCACATCGACTTCTGAGTCGCCGCCGCAGCGCCTCGCCGATGTCGCGCGTCGCCGTTAATAGTACGTCACATTACTGTGCCGTGATGTCACTACTATTAACTTATATGGTTCCAGAGTTCTGCGACAGCAACTATAGAGCTAGCGATGGGTCTCCATCGTGAGAAAGAGCATTTAGAGACTCATTGGAGCTGAAATAAAATATATTTTTATGCGCTTGTTGCTTGTTCTCTTTTGTTCATCGATAACTGGAACTGTTACCACTGTGCTGGTACGCATAGTTTCTGCGCCGTTTGCGTTCCTGATGGCTGCCAAAGGCGCGCTGTGTATACCTGAGCAGTGGTGGGATGGTAATGTTGCATCCTCTGCTCTCGCTCCGTTCGGCGCCTTTCGAGGGCTGGCGTTCTACGTGGTTTGCTGCTGACGATTGTTCTCGCTGCGAGTGCCTTGTCAGGAAAGCTGGCTCCGCTTGGCTTGTACAGAGCTGATATTCTGTCTGCATCTGTATCTTGTACAACTGCGACAGTATCCGAGCGTCGTATTTTTGCGGTTTGTTTGCGTTTTGTTCGTTGTAGTCATTTTTGTAATGCTTAGTCACGTTCCGTCAGTTTGCATAGAGATACGGAGGATGGATTCGATGCCTCAGTATGGAAATTTGAATAATAATTCTAGACCCGAGTTCTGTGCTCAAGTAAGCCTTTAACAAAGTTATCGCGAATGTGTCTCGGGATCGATATTTCCCTACATTGGCCACAGCTGATTTGCAACTGTTTGACAACGTTTTGCAGCAACCTGTGCGTAAGGACGTGCAACTTGGAGTAACCTGTGTGGAGGGTTTGTCTCCTGGCTGTTTTCATGCGGATCTGTCTTGTATAAACGCGGCAGCGTGCTTGATATTCGTCTCATTGCCTCAAGAGGAACAGCACTTCTATTTGTTTACCTACTGTCAGGCTTGCATCAGTGTATCGCGGCACGGTTTTCGTATGAGACATTGGAAAGTGTTAATACTTCTCTGACGATCCGACGAGAAAAATTAGTTGGCCTTTAAAGCGAAAGCTTTACTGGCCGCGAAACTGCGTTTTCGCCGTGGCGATGCTCCAAGGAGGCACATGACGTCATAATGCGTGACTCGCCGCAAATATTAAAGCGACAGCGCTCCGGGCCCAGTGTCGTAGAAAAGCAGGCGTCGTCGGCGTCAGCAGCGCCGGCCGTGAGCGAAAAATGTCGCAGTATATGTCACAACTCGGTGGACAGGGAAAGGTTTTTCCTTCCCTTAAGGCGCGGTACAGGTGTACTGCGAGAACTGATATACAGGCGTCAATTCCTTTCGTTAAAACCAATTTTCATTTCACTTTCCTTTGCTTACGGCCCGGTTCGGGTGTCTACCTAGATATGTGTGACAGGCGTCCTTTCCTTAAAATGTCCAATGGGCAGCGCGTTGCGCTGAACGGGCGATGGCATTCCGTGGACCCCTTGGCAACGGTGAAACATGCTGTCGCGTCTCACTCTTAAAGACGAAGCTTGAGCGTCCTCCAAATTTTTTCTCTATCTCGCTCCTTAGTCACTACCGCTCATGCGCCACTAGTAGCACCGAGCCACAGGTATCCCGCCGCTGCGCAGCGCCGCGCCTTTCATCAAAATGCAACTTTCAATTTTCAGTTTTATCTTTTTTCTTTTTCTCGAGTTTTCTCTTTCTTCTTTTTCTCGCCCCTTTATCCCTTCGTTTAAGGCGTGGTTCGGGTGTCCACCGATAAATCTGAGACTGTTACGGTGCCATTTCCTTTCCTCAGAAACCAAACAAAACAAGTGCGCTTTCGGCTTGCATACAGTCCATTGGCGTCGACAACGTTGCAAAGGCTGTTCATTTTTACGAAAGGAAAGGCGCACGAACTCCGTGGACCAGTGGAGGCCTCAATCTCGCTTTGATGTACGTGGCGTTGGTGTGCAACTGAAAAAGCCTGCTTTGCTTGCGTTCCGCACACTGGATAGGCAGGGCGCCCTCCCTGCCACCCTTGGAGGTGGCATGCAGTTATTGGTTGATCGCGAAAGATTGATCACCAAATAAACTCTGCGGCCTAGCTATTGCTGAAGTGCCGCAGGTCAGTCACAATGCTATGAGCGCAAATGCATTCAGGCCACTATCTCTCTCTCACCAACCGCCACATGTATCAAAGCAAGAATGAGGCGTCCACGGATCGAGGGAGCTAGTTATGTGCCCTTCCTTTCCTCAAAGCCATCGCTGTCTAGAAGATTGTCAACGCCAACGCCAATGAACACAGTGAACGCCGACACCTTTAGCTTCGTATATCGTGAGATTAGCTGAGCTAATCCGCAATAATTTTTTTATTGTAGCTATTACACTGTTGATGTGTTATAAGCAGGTGCCAAGAAAGAGTATAAAAATATTTTGCAGGGAAGCAGATGAAATGCATAATGTTTGCAAAGGCCATTGTATCCCAGGCAGGGTATCAAGACATGGTTGTACTTTTTATTAGTGTTGCCAACAAATGGCTCACATGTAATATGTGCTGATGTCCTTTTCCAGAGTAAAAAAAAACTGATCAAGTATGGCACCAAAAAAACTGGACTTTTGGGGCAGGAAAGTGGATCATCAGCGTTTAGGACTACGCTCATACATTGGTGCCAATGATAACATGTTCCAGGAGCTGTACAGTGCGTTTCTGCCATCACAGAAACCTGATTTCTACCGTTCCAATCATGGAGGCATTTTCAACTTGTCTTTCGCCCCTGAAGGGTATGTCACTTTTTTTTTTACACCTGCAGCTTTTCCAAACATAGCTGGCAGAGGCTGCCTGTGTTTGTGTGCTTGTAGACACCTGTAATGATTAGAAATGTTTAATTATTACATTTTTGAATCCATTGTTCAAAATCTAGGCTTATCCCGTTGCATGTTTTCGAGATTTGCAAATGGTGACACTAGAAATGTTTTCACCGTTTATTGGTGGTGCCATCCAGCTCTTCATTATTTTGTAAGCAAGCCTGACCAGTCATTGAGCTACCACAATTATACTTCCTGACCTAAAAATTTTGTAGGAAGAGCCTGTCCAAATTTTGAACTAAGAAGCCTGATACGTTTCACCACTGGTATCGGTAATGAGTATATTTGTGGTGACTTAGTACATAGCATTATAACATTGGACATGTTAGAGATGCTTTGTGGCACTAATGGTGTTAGAGTTCAATTTCATAGTGAAACTCTATGACAGTGGACGACACCAATTACAAACCTACACCATGATAACGTACACCCACTTGCATCCAGCACATATGGCGGACACAGTGGAAAATTATTGTAGAACGTTCAGTTGGGCAAGTTGGTACAGATGCATCATTAGTAAAATAGTGCGAAAGTCGTCAGACAAGAACAAAAAGGACACGGGACAGACAGCGCTCGTCCCCTGTCCTTCTGTTTCTTGTCCGATGCTGTTCGCGCTGTTTACAAAAGATGAAAATTATTGTAGAAGAAAAGGTTTAGACGTTTCTTAATTAAAAAGTACGTGAGCTGTCGAAACTTACCATCGATGCTCTTAATGATGCACTAAAGAGGAATCTGAACTCGTATATTTACTGCGGGAACTCGGTCTACATGTCCCGAGCTTTCTTATAAAATTCCAGGTATTGCCTTGTACAGCCGATTTCCGTAGCCTAAATCGGAATAAACGTAACGGCTCCCGCTTTTTTTGAACTCAACGCTGAACGTCGGAGGGGCCATCGAATGCGTGCAGTGGTTTTCAGTTAGTACCATGGCGGCTTCGCTTTCACTTTTATTTTGTTTTTTTCGGTTTCTGTGAATAAATAATTCCAGTCGTTTACAAAATAGCCGCAAATTAGGCCCACGTCAATAAAAATACGCGTGGAATCGGCTTTATGTATCGCTCCGCCGATGGCACAGCGGCAAGCCGCCACAGGACTGACTGAAAGGGACTCCAAGCTTTGGTTGGCTCTTCTTATCTTCAGCGTTGACATAAAAAAGGCGGGAGCAGGGACTGGTGATCCAATTTAAATTAGAGAAATCGGCAACTCAAAACCATAATTTGAAGTTTTTAAGAATGCTAGGAACGTGTAGATTGAGTTCCCGTGTTAAAATGACGCGTTCAGATTCCTCCTGAGTGCACCCTTAAAGAAGTCTGTGGTCTCTTCGGTGTGTTTTAGTGAGCCATCTTTGCACCCACAAACGCCTTGCTGATCAATGTGGGAAGCGTGACACCAGACAGCACATGAAAGATAATGACACAGCTACCATATGCCTTTTTTGTGTCACTGTATGTTGCTTCATGTTATGATTTCTTTGGTACCTATCTTTTTATTGCTACTATGCCTGTTAGGTGTTGCATAAAAAAGCAACATTCGCTTTTCAACAGTTACCAGCTCTGCATGCAATACTATTCTGAACACTGGTCACTGTTTGGCGAACTATAGTTAATGTTGCGGCAGCTTTTGTTTACCAGGTGCTGCAGCATTGCCAGGAGACAAATATTTTTCACGCCCGAGTGTCGTTGTGAAGTTACTGTTTGTTTGGATTTGCGACCATGCGAGCACATACAACACTCATGGTAAAACCGCGCAGAAAACACACAAGGACGGAACAAACACGACGACACGAGCGCTGACTTTCAACTGGTGATTTATTACGCACGCGTGTACATATACTATTCCCGCCAAACACTACACAGAACAAAAATAATCACGAAACACTGCGTCATCAATGAACACATTAAATCTACCTTGCTGCAAATGCATGCTCCAAACAGGTGATTTCGTGGTTAGCCAATGATAATGAGGGCTTGCTAATGCATGCTGCACCCCCTTGTCTATATGATATGCCTCTACTAGTTCCCTTACTATCTGATCTTTATGTTTGAAGATGACGGATGTCTGATGAAGCAATGAGGCGCACGTGTGCTTAGGTTGCCTGCAGTGCAGCGCAAAATTCGAACTGGCTGCCCTGTCCAAAGAATTGTAATGCTCCCTCAGCCGTTCATTAAGACATCGCCCAGTCGGACCAACATACCACGCACCGCATGAAAGAGGGATCTTGTATACTACACCTTCGACGCACTCAACCCTCCTCTCTGCGTGTGCTGTGGTACAACCACCACCAATCGTCCTTCCTAGTAGGGACTCTCGCTTCCACTGCACAGCTCGGCAAACGTTGCTTAATTTTCTGCGAGACGAAAATACAACATCAACTAGAAATGTCCGCCCCACTTTCTTCAGACGGTGTGATAATGCATGGACATAAGGGATGACAGCAATCTTCCAGCGATTCATGACCTCATCTTCCTGAGGAGCACGCTTATGCTCCGATTTGATTTTGGCCATCAGCCTTTCGCATAACCTTCCGATATTTGCCTCAGGAAAACCAGCGTCCTTAAGCCTAGAAATATGGCCTTGCACACATTCCTCAATGATATGGACACACGACTTGTTGAGGGCGGCGCGAACATAAGACAGGGCGATGCCATCCTTTACCAGCTTAGAGTGCCCAGACTGAAAGCTGAGTAGGGGCTTGACGGAACGAGGCGAATACAGCCAGCAAACATGTCCGGGCTCAAGACTCAGCTCCACATCCAAGAATTGTATCCTACCTTGGTTAACAGTCTCCGTGGTGAAAGCAAGCCCTTGACCATTTCTGACGAATGTGTTCACGACATCTTGCGTGCATCCTTCGTTTTAAACAAAAACGAGGTAATCGTCCACGTATCTGTGTACTTTCAGTACACCGCCCGGTAACTCTCCTGCAATTGCTTTGTCAATTCCGCTAAGGAACAAGTCACTTAGCAGCGGAGCCACGCGAGACCCAATGCATATCCCGGAACGCTGTATGAACACACTGTCATCCCATGCAACAATGGTGGAACGGAGGTACATACTCAGCACTTCAAGGAAAGCATCAACAGACACACCGAAAACATTTCGGAAGCGCACTTCGTCATTGTCCTCACTTGTACATTCCCTTACAAAGCGCAGCAAACACTCATGAGGAATTGAATAGTATAAATCCTCGACGTCCACGCTGAACACATGACAGCCACCAGGATTATTGTTCTGAAGGTACTCCAAGACGACGTCAGAGTTTCGCGTTCGGAAAGGGTCTTCAAAAGCAAGGGAAGCAAGCGCCTTCTGTAAGTAGCTGGAAACAACAAGCTGCCAAGTTCCCTTCTCCGAAATTATGGACCGAAACGGATAGCCTATTTTGTGGGTTTTAACCGTAAAAAATATTTCAAGCGTGCTGCGTTCCGATTTCTTTACGGACTCGCGCAAACGGTCGAGATTGGCCTTTTTAAGAAGGGCGACGGCACGTCTCTTAACTTTTGCGGCATTCTCTTGCACTTGTCGAAAATTCGTGGAGATGGCAGCAAGCGCTTTGTCCGAGAACACACTCTCCTTCATAACAACAAAGCACCCCTCCTTGTCTGCTATCAGCGGTCTCAGGTCGTTCGCGGCCAGGTGGTTCACTAATGCGCCAAACCCTTTTTGAGCCTTACGCTTGCCAAGGGAACCTTGAACAGCTTAGAACCACTCGGAGACGCACTGCTGGCGCTGCACTTCAGGTGCCTGCCCAGCGATTGTCCTTGACAGGCCCAACTCTTCAGCTGGTAATAGCCGTGGCTCAAAACAGTATTTTGGTCCCAGCTGCAGTGTCTTGCGATTGCGTTCTTCCACAACCGCGTCATCCAAAACCACTACCCTACCGCGAGCACCGGCAGACATGCGTTCCTTGCTCGCAGACAATGAGCGGCGGACCCTGTTCCACATGAAATTAGTGTGCTGGTAGCTGTCTTGCACCAATCAGCAAAGAGTCGGCGATCACTTCGTTCACGTTCATTGCCACAACAAACATTCAACTTTTCTTTGAAAAAACGAGCTTGTCTCCACCACTCCGAGGCGAAGAAATGGCAGATCTTTCTTGAATGGCCGGGGGAAGGCCATGATGACCAGACCGTTGAAAGTTTCTATGAGGACGTAGAATCGGCAATGAATAAAGTAAAAGCGCAGTACACTGTACTGATGGGCGACCTCAATGCGAAGGTGGGCAAGAAGCAGGCTGACGACCACGCGGTAGGTGACTATGGAATAGGCTCTAGAAATAGCAGGGGAGAGTTATTAGTCGAATTCGCGGATAGAAATAATTTACGGATCATGAATACCTTCTTGCGCAAACGAGAAAACAGGAAGTGGACCTGAATGAGCCCCAATGGTGAGATTAAAAATGAAATCGACTTCATACTATGCGCTAAACCTGGCATCATTCAGGATGTGGCCGTCCTCGGAAAGGTGCGTTGCAGCGACCCTAGAATGGTATGGTCTAGAATTGGCAACGTCATCACTTCTATCATATTCGTGACGTCATCATCAGCCACCCATGACGCAAAAAAGCAATATGGCCGGTGGCCACAACCGACCAATAGGAGCGAGGCTTATTGACTCCTTTGTGACAAGTTTTTGACAATTTTCCTTATTGACAGTTACGTAATCTAGCCCCATATTCAAAAGTCTAAAATCTCAGACATTCTATCTTTTGAAGACATCCCAGTATCTATAACAGCACACAGATCCCTCGACACCATCCGTGGTGTCATCTCGGAAAACGATTTCATACGTGTAACCGAAATGAAATGCTAGAAGGTCTCAGTGACCAAAATGTCACAGATATGTACCTAATTAAAATCCACAAGCAAAACAAAAAAAAATATACACTAAAACCTAGTTCTCACATTCAGCACAAGCACATTACGCGAAACCATCGAAGTCGGATAAATTGAGGTAAATGTCTGTCACTAGATTCCGAACTTACGCAGACGCTTGAATTGTCAGAGATTCAGGCGCGGCTCACCGAGTGGCCGCGGCCGCAAAACTTGTGCGAAATGTGCTTCCAAGGACCATCATTCCGAAGAATGTGATACAGAACTAAGCTGCCCAAACTACAAAGGAGACCACGCTGTGTACTGCAGGGCGTGTCCTTCCTGGATACAAGCAAAAGAGGCAATCACCATAGAGACCAAAGAGAACACTTCTTTAAAAGAAGCGAGGAAGCGTTTCGCCCTTACAAACACATTCTCTTTCACAACAAAGCCTAATGTCGCTTATGTGGTGCGCAAGGGAGTCGCTCCACACAGCACTCCGGGACCTGCCGAGGCCACTTCCACCGAGCCTATGGCAGGGCCTTCTATGCCTCAGGCAGGGTCAGCGAAAGCTGCCTTGCTATTGCCAAAGCAGGCAGTTTCGGTCCATGGGTTTGGCATTCCGCAGGACTTACCCCTTTCGGGGGAAGCCTGAATCTGACACAACCGCGGCAACGCGGTCCTCCAGCACCTCTGGCGAGGTGATGGATATAACTTCCAGTCCGCCTGCTTGGCGGCGGCGGAACAGCCCTCTTGAACGAAAAAGAGCATTCTGACCCCCAAATATTAAACATGGCTTTTTTAGCTGAGTGGAACTCTAGAGGACTGTTGACGAATTGCAGTGGCATAACATCTATACTAAGGTCAGTGTTGCCCGTAGCTTTGTCTTCAGGAAAACAATCTTGGTCCACAACATAGAATATCCTGATACATAATAAAATTTTTAGACGCGATCGCGAGCAGACAGATAGGCTTTTGGGAGGTGTCACTATTTTCATTCAAAGCGGCGTCCCTACTCAACAAATCAACATCAAATCAAAACTTGAAGCCGCTGCGGTCAGCATCGTCAGCTATAAAACAATTACTATCTGTTCTGTATATATCCCACCACATTTTACATTAACAGTCCATGATCTGCAAGAACTCACTGATGAACTTCCAGAACCGTATTTAGTACTGGAGGATTTTAACACTCCTTTTTAAGGAGAAGCGTGCGCTGTGACCTTAACTGCCAAATAAACGAAACTTTTATCCTCACCAATAATGTATGTCGGTTAAATACGAAGAATGCCACATACTGCTCACCTACATCTGGGAAAATGACCTGTTTAAATTTGTGATTTACTTCGCCTTCTGCTTTTAACGATTTTTATGTGATGCCATTGACAACCGATATGGTAGCCATCACCTCCCTGTATTGCTCAGTTTAACATCTCCACCGGAAATAATCCCCACAAAACCGCGACGCTGGAAGCTGCATCTAGCAGACTGGGAACTTTGTAGAGTTAGAGCCTCTTTACAAAATATAGACTAAAAATGCCTCAGACTCGTTCAAATAAATGAAGAGGTCATCAATTGTATCGTAACTGCTGCAGAATAAGCTATTTCGCACTCTTCTGGAGTAGTGCGACCAAATCACAAAGGGTGGTGGACAATATAGTGAAAGGAAATGAAACAACAACAAAATAGAGCTCGAGGTAAATTTCTCAGCTATACGACACATGAAAATCTCGTAAATTTTTAAGAGGTAAGAGCTAAAGCTCGTTACGTCCACCTCTGCCGAGAGAGCGTCATGGCAGAGTTACGTTTCATCCATAAACAGTGAAATCACATGTAAAAATTGTGGGACCAGGTTCCAAAATTAAACGGCAACTTCTCATCGTTCACAATTCTTCTGCTGACATCACTTGGCACAGAAAAAAGCATAAGGAAGTAGACAGACATCTTGGGGGAACATTTCTCTGCAGTTTCTATTTCATCGCAATATACGCAGTTATTGATAAAACACAAAAATATAACCGAAAAACGAAAACCACCAATAAATGAGGGTAGAAAAGAACAATACAACAACTTAATCACTCTCAAAATACTGTCTACCGGAAATAAACTGCTTTAGGACTCAACCAATTACCCTATGAAATGCTTGCCCATCTTTCTGAGCCTGCCGTAGAAGCACTTTTAAGATTCTTTAACATAATTTAGATATCAAGGAATGTACCGGAAGCCTAGAAAAAGTTATTATTGTACCATTTCTTAAACCTAATAAACCCCCAATCTCTCCTTGCAGTCATAGACTCATAGCCGTTACGAGTTGCCTCGCCTGATCCTTTGCAAATGTACTGACTATAAGAATATATTTTGTCCTTCAATCCTGGAAACTTCTTGATATACATATATGTGTTTTTAAAAGCAATGCTCCTAAGAGATCACCTAGTCCGTCTAGAAAATACCGTCAGAGAAGCTGTTATCTACAAAAAAAAACACTGTCTTGCAGTCTTTTTTGATTTAGAAAAGCATATGATACAACCTGGTGGTTCGGTACTCTTCAGTACTTAACTGAGCTCGGCATCCGTGGCAGAATGCTTAATTCCATTAATGACTTTTTGTCTAACGATTCATTTAATATCCGCCTGGGCTCAACCCTTTCGAAGAATTTTATTGAAGAAAATGGAGTACCTCAAGGGTGTATTTTAAGCACAACTCTCTTTATGGTAAAAATAAATTCTCTTACCAAAGTAATACTGACGTCTGTTATGTATTCACTTTATGTAGTCGGCCTCCAGATAGCTTGCACATCCTCCAACATACCGAGATGCGAAAGACAAGCAAAATTAACGATAAACAAACAAAATGTCCTCATCGGCAGACAGAAATAGCTTCCGGTTTTCTACACAGCTACATTTTATTATCTTGTGTGAAACTGGAAAAACTAAGAAAAAAGTACTTTACTTAATTTTATAATTAATGCATTCAATTTCACCTAGCACTGCTCTTAGATGATAATGCCATTGTGAATATACCTTCTATTTTTACCATTTTAAAATCAGCAGGTATATTTCAGCAACTGTAAATTTTGAACCACTACCTCGCTTTATTTCAAGATACCTCTAAGCCAATTTCTCATTCCTAAAAAGAAAGCTGAGGTTTTTAGTTGATTGGTTAGGACCCTCATGAACTTTTCTCAGGCAAGGATAGCTGCTGAGGCTACCTGACCTTTTTTAAGTCTTCTACAATTATACATTTCTAAATTTCTTCTCTGTTATTACTAGACAGTAAAATCTTAGGCCATATACACCATTGATAATATTTCACATTTGTAAATATCCTACAGAAAACTTGTTCTATACCTTGAGTTTGCCGTATGATGGCCTTAGCTGCCTATGTGCCACAAATCCCAATACAACACGTTTGTAACGGATTCTCCGGGGCACTTGACTTGCAAAGATGTTGATAGAGCCTGGCGTGCTCAGTGTGTCGAATTGCGGCAGCTAAGGCGACAGTGTCAGCGCAAGATCGAAGAGCAAGATAACAGGACTATGCAGTGCGAGTGGCCAAAGTGGAAGTGAAGTGGCGGAAACGCGAAAATATGTCAACGTGAGCAGCCAAATGGAAGCAATGCGTAGAAGATGTGGAGCAGAGGCGAGCAGTTCACATCCCGCTGGTGAAAATTTGTTGCAGTACATTGTACAATCAGCAACCCCATAGAACATTCAGGCCCCATCATGACTGGTCGTTGGTGTATTGGCCTATATGTCAATGTTTGTACCTTTTTTAATTTGATTGTAATGACTTCCATCCCCTTATCAATTCGTACAAGCTGGCCAATATTCCTTGCAGCAGTAGATTATGAGGGATACGGTTCTCACGAGGTCACAAAAAATCTTCGTATTGTCTGAAATTTGTATAATGCAAAATGATAAAAATCCTTGTGCAGAAGCATGAGAGGTGCGTGCACACAGGGTTGTTTATGGCTAACAAGATATAGTCGCCGCCGTGTGCCCTTGCACACTGCTCGCGGTGTGTATGCGACAGGTGATCGCGCGTTGGAAATGTGTGGGTGGCGCTTAGTGCTTGAAGGCGCGGTTTCGGCTCGCACGTTCGTATCATCCGCAGGGGTTTCGGAGGTTGTCCGGGGCACGCGAGGTCCTACGCATTATACAGGGATGTGATCCGTCTATTGAATTTTATCATTTCATATCATCCTAAAACATTTACCAAATGTGATCATTCCAGTGAGATTTTACTGTTTTTCTTCATGAATCAAGTATTATACTGCATATTTTGAGAGATCATGCCCAGGTACCAGAATGTGTGTTTAACCGTTAACACTGTACGCCACCAGGCACCAAAAACACTTGAGATAAACCATTCAAAGAAGCAATTTTCAACCGCAAAAATTATTTGACTTGCCACTAAGCAGTGGTAATTTTCTTTGTATCTTCTTGCTGAAGTGCTCCTTATTTTGATCATTACATCCACTAACTTGCTTAGGAGTTTTTCATTTTAAACATTTTGCTCTTAACGGATGCTCCCACTGTTTGCTGCATTTCCATATGTCACTGTATATAACAATGGCTCAAGACTCTAAAATCCTCAGGTGGTAGAAATTTCCAGAGCCCTTCCCTACGGCCTTGCTCACAGCATGAGTCGCTTTGGGATGTTAAATCCCCTTAAACCACAAACCAATCACCAGTGGCTCAGAGCTGTACTTCAAGGTTGCACACGTCAGTCATATTCCATCATCATTAGTATTAGTGCTCTTTAATAATAAAATAACAAAGCAAGGAAAAGGCGTTGCTAGCGGCGGCATCTGCCATTAAAACCTGAAGCACCTGATTTGTGGCTAACGTGATAGAAATGACAGGGAGAGGAAACGAAAATTAGGAACGATAGTAGAGGCGATCATCCTTCCCTTCTTCAAAATCCGTTGCTTATTTCATAACAGGCCGCGGTTGTTAGCCTTTTTTTCAATGCTTTGTGCTTTGACTTCACAGTATGTGTTCTTGTGGATGTGTTTGTGATTCTTTCTCATTATCTTGGTCACTCGTCCTTAACTGATAGCCAAATGTGTCGCATCCTGCCGTGTATACTGGTGAAAATGCCTTGCAACTCCGAATTCACTGGCATGCTCCCTTATTAAGCAAATTAGTGCAGTTGTGAGTGGCGCACTGCCCATCTGTCATCGTACTGTCATACATCGGGATGGCATAGAGGATTTGTTTTCTTTTCTGCACTCTCTATCTTGCTCTTTTTTCGAAATTACTACTCTGTAAGGCTATTGTTATTACGCTGCAATGCCCACAAACCAACGTGCGAAGGCACTACACCAGCTTTTCTATGTTGCCGAATGTATCAATGCCTATCTCGCAGCTATTCTTGCTTTCTTTTGTTTTTTTCGTCATTCGTCCTACTTTCTTGGCTTTCTGCACCCAGTTTTGCTGGTCTTCATTAAGAGTAGTCTCATTTTGATTTCTTTGAACCCTTGTGCTTTGCTTAGCCCTTGCCTTCGTGCTCACTAACCGTCTTTTTCAGCTATGCTTGTTTTCGTTGCTTTTTCATCTTTCTTCCTACTTCCTTTCCTTTCTGTATCCAGTTTTGTTTGTCTTTATGCGGAGCAATGTAACTTTGTTTTTTTGCCCCCTTGTCTTCGTTTACTTCTTTTCTTTCTGAGCACTGCCTATCTCTTCCAGCTATTCTTGCTTTCGTTTCTTTTTTCGTCTTTCTTACTACTTCGTTTGCTTTCTGCGCCCAGTTTTGTTTGTCTTTATGCAGAGTAACCTTATTTTGTGTGCTTTTCCACCTTGTTCTTCGTTTATTTATTGCCTTTCTGCTCACTGCCTAACTCTTTCAGCTATTCTTGCTTTCGTTCCTTTTTTTCGTCTTTCTTCCTACTTCCTTTGCATTCTGCACGCAGTTTTGTTTGTCTTCAAGCAGAGGAATCTGATTTTGTTTTCTTTGCCCCCTTTCCCTTCGTCTTGTCTTTACCTTCCTGCTCACTGCTTATCTCTTACAGCTCTTCGTGCATTCGTTGCTTTTTTCGTCTTTCTTCCTACTTCCTTTGCTTTCTACAACAAGTTTTGTTTGTCTTTATGCAGAGTAATGTCATTGTGTTTTCTTTGCCCCCTTGTCTTTCGTTTTCTCCTTGCCTTCCTGCTCACTGCCTAACTCCTTCAGCTGCTCTTGCTTTCGTTCCTTTTTTCGTCTTTCTTCCATTTTCCTTGGCTTTCTGCACTCAGTTTTGTTTGTCTTTATGCAGAGGAATCTCATTTTGTTTTCTTTGCCCTTTGTCCTTCGTGTGCTGCTTGCCTTCCTCCTCACTGCCTATCTCTTTCAGCTATTTTTGCTTTCGTTTCGTTTTTTCGTCTTTCTGGCGGCTGAATTTTTTGAACGAAAAACGCTAATGCGCCCGTGTGCTGTGCAATCTCAGTGCACGTTAAGGATCCCCAGGTGGTCGAAATTATTCCGGATTCCTCAACTGCGGCACCTCTTCTACCTTCTTTTAATCCCTCCTTTATCCCTTCCCTCACGCCGCGGTTCAGGTTTTCAAAAATATTTGAAACAGATACTACGCCATTTCCTTCCCCCCCCCCAAAAAAAACCAATTATTATTATTCCTACTTCTTTTGCTGGCTGCACCCAGCTTGGTTTGTCTTTATTAAGAATAATCTCATTTTGTTTTCTTTGCCCTTGTCTTTCGTTCACTCCTTGCCTTCCTGCTCACTGGCCATCTCTTTCAGCTATTCTTGCATTCATGTCTTTTCTCGACATTCTTCCTACTTCCATTGCTTTTCGCACCCAGTTTTTGGTCTTTATGCAAAGTAATATTCTCTCTTTTTTGCTACATGTCCTTCGTTTACTCCTTGCCCCCTTGTTCTTCGTTCACCCCTTGCATTCCTCCTCACTGCCTATTGCTTTCAGCTGTTCTTGCATTCGTTCTTGATTCATATTGCAGCGAAGAAGCACACACACACAGAGAAGGAACACGCAAAAAACACGGACGAACGCTGCACTCACAACTGGTTTACTGCGAAAAGAATTCAAGCTTAAAATAGCTCACGCATCTGCGCACTACAGAAAGAAAACCAAAACAAACACGTGCCACGGAATAACATCTTATCGTATTGCCGCGAAAAGGTTGAATTCCGAAGCGTACAAAAAAACGGATGCATCACTAATGCAGCAATCTGCTTTTTCCTTTATGTGAAAGGCCTCCAGGAGTTCACGTGCCGTTTTATACTTGCTTCTGCCTAGGATTCGAACACTATCGAAACGTGGCGAACATGTCACGCATGACTGGCAGTGCGTGAGCTATTTTAAGCTTGAATTCTTTTCGCAGTAAACCAGTTGTGAGTGCAGCGTTCGTCCGTGTTTTTTGCGTGTTCCTTCTCTGTGTGTGTGTGCTTCTTCGCTGCAATATGAATCAAGAATGTTACCAACTTGCCCAAAAACGTGTTTTACTCTTGCATTCGTTCTGTTGCGTCTTTCTTACTATTTCTTTTGCTTTGTACAGCCAGTTTTGTTTATCTTTATGCAAAGTAATCTCAGTTTGTTTTCTTTTCTCCCTTTTCCTTCGTTTGCTCCTTGCCTTCTTCCTTTAATTGCTGCTCTCATTTTTGTTTGTTTTTGCACAATAATCTCATTTTGTGTCCTTTGCCCTCTTGTTCTTCTCTCGCTCTTTGCCTTCCTGCGCACTGTCTATCTCTTTCAGCTATTTTTGCTTTCGTTTTTTTCGTCTTTCTTCATAATTCCTTTGCTTGTTGCACTCAGTTTTGTTTGCCTTTATCCTGAGTAATCTCATTCTCTTTCATTTGCCCCCTTGTCTTTCGTTTACTCCTTGCCTTTCTGCTCACTGCCTATTTCATCCAGCTATTCATACTTTCGTTTGTTTTTCGTCATTCGTCCTACTTCCTGGGCTTTTTGCACCCAGTTTTGTTTGTCTTTATGAAGAGTAATCTCATTTTGTTTTCTTTTGCCGCTTGTCCACCGCTTAGTCCTTGCCTTTCTGCTCACTGCCTATCTCTTTCATCTGTTTTTGCTATCGTTTCTTTTTTCAACTTTCTTCCCACTTCCTTTGCTTTCCGCACCCATTTTTGTTTCTTTATGCAGTGTAATCATAGTTCGTGTTCTTTGCCCCCTTGTCCTTTGTTTATTCAGTGCGTTTTGCTCACTGCCTATTTCTTTCAGCTATTTTTGCTTTCGTCTTCGTAATTCTTTTGCTTGCTGCACTCAGCTTTGTTTGGTCATTATGCAGAGTAATCTCATTTTGTTTTATTCGCCCTCTTGTCCTTCATTTACTCTTTGCGTTTCTTCTCACTGGCTTTTTTCTTTCAGCTAATATTGCTTTCGTTTCGTTTTTCATCTTTCTTCGTACTTTCTTTGCTTTATGCACCCAGTATTGTTTGCCTTTATGCAGAGTAATCTTATTTTGTTTTTTTTGTTCTTGTACTTCGTTTACTCTTTGCCTTCTTGCTCACTGCTAACCCTTTAAGCTATTTTTGCTTTCGTTTCTTTTTTTCGTCTTTCTTCATAATTCCCTTGCATGCTGCAATCATTATTTTTGTCTTTATGCAGAGTAATCTTAGTGTTCTTTGCCCTCTTGTCCTTCCTTTATTAATCGCGTTTTGCTCACTGCCTATTTCTTTCAGCTATTTTTGCTTAAGTTTCTCTTTTCGTCTTAATAATTCCATGCCTTTCTGCACTCAGTTTTCTTTGTCTTTATGCAGAGTAATCTCATTTTGTTTTGTTTGCCCCTTTTACGTCGTTTACTCCTTGCCTTCCTGCTCACTGTCTATCTCTTTAGGCTATTTTTTCTTTCATTTCTTTTTTTCGTCTTTCTTCATAATTCCTTTGCTTGCTGCAACCAGTTTTGTTTGTCTTTATTCAGAGTAATGTCATTTTGTTTTCTTTGCCACCTTGTCTTTCTTTTACTCCTTGCGTTTCTGCTCACTGCCTATATATTTCAGCTATCCTGGCTTTCCTTTCTTTTTTTCGCCTTTCTTCCTACTTCTTTTGCTTTGCGCACCAAGTTTTGTTTCTCTTTATGCAGGGTAATCTCAGTTTCTCTTTTTTTCGGCCTAGTCCTTCCTTTACTGCTTGCCTTCCTGCTCACTGCCCATCTCCTTCAGTTATTCTTGCTTTCATTTTTTTCGTTTTTCTTCCTACATCGTTTGCTTTCTGCATACAGTTTTCTTTGTCTTTATGCAGAGTAATCTCATATGTTTCCTTTTCCTTCTTGTCCATCGTTTCCTCCTTGCCTTTCTGCTTACTGCTTACCTTATTCAGCTGTTCTGTTGTTGTTGTTGTTGACCTCACACAATGGCACATACCCACAAGGGGGATTGGCCATAACCAGGCGGTGACTATTTAAATGATCAGTTGCATGTGGCAAGCATGGGATGACCTACCAAAATTTGGATCAAACAGTTTCCGTAGCCGAGGTGGTTGCAGGAGGTTGGGGGGGTCATACAAACTAAAATTTAGGCAAAGAAGGGGTAGGGATTACTATAAATGGTTGTAAAAACCGAAATACAGAAGCTGATAATGGAATGGGCAGGACGAAAGTTCATGATGGTAGACGTTTCGATTCTAGGAGATAATTTTGAACGGCAGAGCAAACATTTCCATTGGTATGGCCAAGCACAGAAGCGCCAAGAGACAGAACAACCGCAGAAGACAGGCGGAAACTGAGATTCTGTATTGGAACTTCTAATAGTCGCCTCCTAATTGATGAGTAGCTACGGCAAAAAAGAAGAAAGTGCTCTATTGTTTCCGGCTCCGCACAATACGGACACATTGGGGAGATCGCGAGACCAGGCCTGTATAGGTAAAAATTTAATTGCGGCACCCGGCAACGAAGCCTCATAAAGGAAACTTCAAGATTGCGCGATCGCCAGACTGAGCTTCTCCATGGGAACAGTAGGTGCTGGAAGTCGTCCAAAGAAGTAAGCGCTGATGCGCCCAATTTGTTCATTACAGTGTACCGTCGAAAGCGTGCCGCCGTGATGTAAGCAGCTGTTGGAAGCGGGTCAACAATCGGTCCACTCAGGGCTGCCTTCGCTAAAGCATCAGCTGATTCATTTAATAGAAGACCCCTGTGCCCAGGAACCCAAAGAAATCGAATTTATGTTATGTGTGGAGGGATCAGGAATTTTAGTATCCGAAAGAGCTGCGATTCAGTGGACGCCGAGAGGGAAGTGCATAAAGATAACGAGTCCGTAATTATTATTACTGCTGATAAAGAAATTGGTACCTTGCGCAGAGCGAGAACCACTGGTAGAAACTCAACCAGATAGATAGGAGTGAAATCTTGGAGACGGAGAAAAAAATGCCAGTCAAGGGACTGGGAGTAAATACCTACACCTGCCTTTTCTGCACACACCGAGCCATCAGTCGCAATTGCAATATGTGAGCTGAAGGCCGACAAATAATCCTGCAACATACCATTTAACCATGAGAAAGGCAGTGATTTTTCATTACGTGGATAAATGTCATCGTAGATGATAGACACATTTGCAGGGATGGACCGCACCGGAACAATTTCAGGTATTCGCACGTTGAGTGGGCCCAGCAAAGATGCTGGTTTTCATTACATTTTTTTCGTCTTTCTTCCTACTTCCTTTGCTTTCTGTACTCAGTTTTTTGTTTTTATGCAAAGTAATCAGTTTTTAATTTCTTTTCTTCTTGTCCTTTCGTTATTCCTTGCCTTTCTGCTCACTGCCTATTTATTTCAGCTAGTATTGCTTTCGTTTCTTTTTTCCGTCATTCTTCCTACTTCGCTTGCTTTCTGTACCCAGTTTTTTCACATGGTTTCTTGGTGATGTAGCATTTTGACAGCATAATCATTCTTTTTCTTTTCTTTAAAGGTTTCTGGCACATAATGGTACTACTTTAATAATATTGTACCTGTAGCTTGGTTTTCATCTTTTCTGGCACCAGTCAACGTCTTGTGTGTGCCCTTCAGCCCTTGGTTTTTCATTCCACTACAGGTGTACCGTGCCAATTTTTCTTTTCTAAATGAAGTTTGATTTTAAATTACCTTTCCTGCATTTCTTCAGCACTGTTCTTTGATTTTTATTAGTCTAGGCCTGTGGTATTTCTGTAGTTGCAGGCATTTCTTCACATTTTTTTCTCTTTTGGCTATTTTGTTTTTCAGACTCAAAATGAAGTTTATAGTGCAGATGTGTGTCTGTTGCATCCATACAGTCACATCCTCATTTTAAACACGTAGACGAGTGCTGGGAAATAATTCAGAATATTCAAGCAGTCCAAAAAAGCGAACTCGTATTTTAACTCTGTGGGGTTCACAGCCGGTTCTATAAACCTGTCTGTACGGTTAAGTTGTCTGAACTTTTGGAGCCTGAAAATTTAGTTTTTGATTTTACCTGAATTAGAATATTGCGGCATTTTCAGAACATTTGGATCAAATAAAACAAATATTCTTTTCTATTTGACTTAATGATATTCTTGCTTTGGTAGTGCCAACCTTTTGGCCCTCTGTATGGGCCCTCTTAGTTTTGCTATTCAACTAGGTGACCATTGAAAACGTCTCGTCGAGTACTACTACATTGAGAAGTTTAGCAAAGCGTGCCACAATAAAGGGAAAAAATGTCCTCGTGGCATCTCACCCTTTTTACTTGACGTTGTGCATTAGGGTTTTGCACATGCCTTCTTATTATATCTGTTTTGTCGCCGTTTGCCTAACGCTGCTAGAATATCTGTTTGCATGTTTCCTTTTGTGCAGTTTAATTCGGTATGAGCCTCTGTACTGGCTGTGCACCGAAAATTCCGCATTTGTCACAGTGCTTTATTTCTGCTTTCAGTTCGATATTGGTTGCAGCTACAGAAGGCAAAAGCATCCTAATATTTGACCCGCTCAACCACAAGCTCATTAGGGAAGTCAGGCATGCACACAGTGACTGTGTCAACTATACCAGGTAGGTGTCACTCAGGGACGTGGGGTCTGAGGACCCCCCCCCCCCAGCAGTGTTCTTGTTAGACATGGGCCCTAACCACCCCCCCCGAGCGACTGCCTCGGGCCCTTCCCGGAAAAATATTTCTGGCTATGTGCCTGGTGTCACTTATATATTTGAACCCAGTTATATAATAAAATCTCATAGTAATGAAGTTTTCAGTATGTTAAGATTTTATTCACTCGGCGGATGTTTATAAAAGCTATTTCATTTTGCGTCTACGCAGTAAAGCATCTTCACTGCTCCATGCAATAATAATGTGGCACTCCGAAATAGTAATTTGCAAGTTGTCTTGAGACGTTGGCATGATAAATAACTAAAGTGACTCGAAAAATGTTTATTTTCTGATAAGTTGCAAATAGATGGGTTGCATGCGACGTCATGGGTGCTATGGTCGTGTCTGTAGCATAGCTTCAACTGTGCAGGCTAAAGCAGGTGGCGGTAAGCTGATTAGAAAAATGCGCAGGCTTTCGCCGCGCTTTGGATCTAAAACATTGCAGCCACTTTGACATCGATGCAACATATGTACACACTTGAACCCAGTTTTGACACAATCCTATGATGACCGCGGCAGTCGAATTTCGATGGAAGCAAAATTCTAGAGGCCCCTATTCTGTGCGATGTCAGTGCACGTTAATAAACCCGAGGTGGTCGAAGTTTCCGGAGGCATTCACTACGGCGTCTCTCATAGTCTGAGTCGCTTTGGGATGTTAAACTCCCATAAACCAAACCAAACGAAGCAATCTCATGAGGAATATATTCTCTGGATAAAATGCTTTTGTTACATCAGGTGGCCTTTATATGGTTCATTTAATTTCATCTCTGAATAGTAGAGAGGGTTTGCCATGCCATGCAGCTCTAATGCTTAAGATAACAGAAAGTTGGGCTTGTTGTTATCTCATATACTAAGTCATCACCATCAGCAGCAGCGGCATCAGCAGAAGGTTGACTACGCCCGCAGCACTAAAAAGGCGTCTCCCCTATCTCACCAATAAACCCCGTCCTGTGCCCGCTGCGGCCACCCTATCACCGCAAACTCCTTATTCTCATCCGCCCACCTTATTTTCGTCCACCTCCTGCTACGCTTCTCTTCTCTTGGAATCCAGTCTTACCCTTAAGGACAATCATTTATCTTACCTTTGCATTAGATTCTATGCCCAAGCCTATTTCTTCCTCTTGATATTGACTAGCATGGCTTTAACCTGTATTTGATCCCTGGTCCACACTGCCCTCTTCCTGTCGCTTAACGTTACACCTGTCAATTTTTCCATAGCTCATTGGCTCTTCTTAACTTAAGTTGCACCCTTTTCTTTAGCCTCCACGTTTCTGCCCATAGTTGAGTACCGGCAAGATACAGCTGCTCTTTACTTTTCTCTTGAGGGATATTGGTAAACTGCCTTAGAATATCTGAGAGAACCTGCCGTCATCCTTGTCTTGCGCTACTTGCAGAGGCAATAATGCCGCTTTCCGATATAGTAGCCCGCAAGGTCTCTATGTCTGAGCATATTAAAAACCTAAAAATCCCCTAAATGAGTCTAAATCGTCATAGATGCATACATAATCCTAGAATTATGGCAGTACCTTAGTGCATTATGTATTTTAAAGAGGTGCTAGTAGCGGTAATGACTGAGCTGCTATGTTTGGCGGAAAAAATAATTTTTACAACAGAACGCAATCAAAGATGATATAATTTGTTAGACTAGATAGGTGATTGCCGGCATAGTTGTGCAAGTACCGACTGCTGCAAGAGTAGTGTTCTGCATGCGACATGTCGAGACAGCTACGTTGATCGTTTTCTGTAAATTGAAATTGATCTCTATGGTCTCTCCTACCTGCGATCAATGCCTTGCCACACTTCTTCAAACTTCCTGTACTCGCAGGTGTTTTGGCGAGCACGCTTTTGCAACATGTGGTGCTCCTGTCAGTGGCATTTAGTGCTGCATTTTAACAATAATAAAAAGTCGTGCTGCCTGTGTGACTTTCCTTTTGCGAGTTTCCAATGTAATGGAGAGGCAAATGTCTCAAAGTGAAACATTTCTCAGGTTTATTGACTCCAGGACATTTGCCACATGCTCGGATGACAAGACAGTGGCATTGTGGGATGTGCGAAACTTGAAGCAGAAGATACGTTCTCTCGTTGGCCACTACGGCTCGGTCACAAACATTGAATATGCATCGGAAGAGGGGTTGCTAGTAACCTCTGGATTTGATGGAAGCATACATACCTGGGACATCAATAAGTGAGTCTGTTATGCTCTCTGCTTGCAATTTACAATGGTACTTCATTGTGATTATATTTATTCATGTAAGTTAAGGACAACCTAATGTTAAGCTTTCTTATTGTCTCGTGCAGGTGCGGTTGTGGAATTTTTATTTAGCACTTTTGTATAACAAACAGAATAGATACTACCAGTAGGTATGGAAAGAAGGCCAGGATTGCAGTTTTTTTAGACAGGCAACACTTATATCGGTACAGTAGTCTTCTTTTTACTAGAGCTGCTTAGGATGACTGTGGTTATACTTGGTAAGCACCGGGCTAAGTTGAGGTATCTGTGAGGAAGTAGTCTAGTGGTTTCATTTATGTGTCGAATAAGATAGATATCATTACTTGGGTAACAGCCACAAAAGCGGGCTTTGTGACTGACACTATGTGACTGGCCGTGTAAATTGGTACTTCAAGAGTGGCTATTGCATGTATGGCATTTTAAGGACACAGGGTAGGCTACAACAAAAAAATCATCTTTCGGCTTACCAAGAATATTCATTCACTATGACATGTTCGTATGCCCTTTAGTAGAGCCAGAACAGCTGGTGCATTGAAGCCAAGTGATGATCAGGCAAGGCTGATTTCCTCGGAGCGTGCACTTGCTCACAATTTTGGAGATAAGAAATTGTAAAAAAAGTGGGAATTTTCCTAAGGCCGGCTGTATCTTTAATAGGTGTCTGGTAAAGCACGAAAGGTGCATTGTTCGTTTCATTGAACTCTGGAACGTTTTTCTCCGCTCTTTTGTTACCTCATGCGAGACGCCCCGTTTATTTACTATTGCATGGTTAGTTTGAAAGTTTACTTTTGATTTCAGTTAGGTTGTTTTCGACCATGTATTTCTACATACTATCAGTAGCGACACCTGTCACATGTTCTGTTTGAAAGACAGTGACTCTGAATGTGCAGACCAGAGCCAAATGAGGGACAAGCATTTTTACACGATACTAGCCCGAATCAACTCTTGACACCATAATGTCCGTTTTGCAGCAGCCAACACAGAGAGGGCTTCTAAGAAAGTGTCTCCTTATGCAACTGAAAATTCCAACAAGCCGCTTAGCCATTAACCCTAGGGTGGGGGAGCACCACTGAATGCCTTCCTTGGAATGCAGATCTTAGAATTTCTTTTCGAGATGCTGTGCTCACAATCGGTGATGCAGTGCGGCTGTAGTTAACATTCTGTGATATTCGAGGTGACATCACAAGACAATTAAGATATCACTAGGGTGTTACATTATGACATGGTTGTGTGAGGGGGACCTTTATCAAAAGTGCTTCACTCATAGAGCTGCCAAACAGACAACAAAGAAGGCTAGAGAAGCAAGCTAACTAGCTAAGATGCATAAGATTACCAATGGTACAGAGTACATGGCGAGTAGCTATTAAGGCGAGCACTTTTATTGGATGATACTCGCGCGTCCGGTGTAACGCTGTCTTCCACGTATATCACGGCAACTAATCAGGATAGCATAAATCGTATAGTAGAATCAAATAGAGGGGCAAATTTGTAACCCACACGGCAAATTCTATGTCAGTAGATTTATTGGTAAATAATTAGAGCCATGTATAGCGAAAGAAACAAAGAAAACAACTAAATGCGTCGATATAGCGCGGACGTTTATACTACGACGGGAGAGGGTCACGGAACACCCGAGATCGTCCTAGAAAAATATACACTACGTAGATGCGAGCCGTTTTATTTCAGTAGGTTTGCATCTATCATTATATAGATAAAGCTGGAAAAAATTTAAGCCTGCTATCTTTCTCATTGTTTTAGAAATGAGTCAACTGTAGGGGGACCGTTATAAAAGTGCTTCACTCGGAGAGCTGTCAAACAGATCACAGACGAGGTTAGAGAAGCAAGCTGACTAGCAACGCAGACTAATATTGCCAATGGTACTGAGTACACGGCGAGTCGCTATTAAGGCGAAAGCCTTTAGTGCCTCACACTCGTGCGTCCGATGTAACGCTGTCTTTCATGAATTACGCGGCTGCTGATCAAGATAGCAGAAACGAATGGTAGCATCAGATAGAAGGCACAAAATGTAACACCCATGCCAAGCTAAATGACTGTAGATTTTTTTAGTTTAATAAATATAGTCATTTATGGCGAAACGAAAACAAAGAAATCAACCAAATGCATTGATTGAGCATGTGGATTCCAAGATGTGCATTCCAAGAAAGACATTCTTTGGTGCGTACCCCATCGGAGGCTAAATGGTTAAGTGGCTTGTTTCGAATTTTGATATTGCATATGGAGACTGTTTCTGAGAAACCATCTCTGTGCTGGCTGCTGTAGAACAGACAATATGACGGTCAAAAGATGATTCGGGCAAGTATCATGCACCATTAACAGAGAAGCTAGAGAAGAAGAGGAGAAGAAGAAGGAGAAGGCCATGGCGCCTACAACGTCGTCTAGATCGAAAGTGTGCCGCAGAATCGCAGTCGGCAAGGCTTAAGGCTTTCGCTTTGCCGCACTTTAGATTGCCAAAGTGCTCGCAAAATTTTTGTATAGATGTTGGAGTGCACATTGTTTCAGCCAAAAAATTCAAGTAAATATGATTTTGTTTTCGACCTTGAATATCTCAAAATATTATTTTTGGCAACATTTGACTCATTGCTAGAACAATGAGAAAAGATAGCATGTTTAACTTTTTTCCAGCTTTATCTATATACAGAGAGAAGCAAACCTACTGAACTAAAGCGGTACGCATCTACGTGGTGTATCTTTTTCTAGAACAGTTTTAGAAAAAACTTATGCTTTGAGAAAAATTCACAGAAAGAAATATTTCTTAGAGAATAATAGCTATAGTTCGGTTAAATCAAAAGGAAGTAGAGAATAGGCTAAAAAACAGAGTTGCTGATGAAACAGGCCCTAAATATGTCTCAAGATAAACAAGAAGCATACGGCTTACCCTGCTTCCTTAAAGAGACATTGAGGACAACTCTATCCATTTATCGGTATTATCAAAAATGTAATGCCTGGCTCGTTCTGGCTGTCTTGACATTCTGGGCAACGTATTATTCTTTTTTTCTCTGCCCACAATTATATATACCTTGAAATTTGTTCGACTGCAAAAGGCATATTTATTGTTCACAAAATTGGAGTTAAATATCTTTCCATATGTTGATTCAAACCGGTATCCTCCGTAATGAGCATGACAGGTTTCCACCGTTTTGATGTGAATAGTGATGTAGTGTAGTCTCTGGTATCTGCGCTAAAAAATCGGTGTCAATGCATGCATTTTACTTGTGAAATCGGCCTATGATGATGGCACCTCGATTTTGTTTTCAGGTCATTATTAAGCTTTTAAAAACTTTGCGAGAGTGGTCTCTTTGTGATTAGAACCCTATCAATACAGGCCAGCTCCTATTTATTCTCAGTGTGCCTTTAACCACCCCATTCCATGTTTTGCATCATATATTGAGTGTGCCGGCATAACCACATATTTTTTTTTGTTTTCTATGAGTTTTAGAGTAGGTATTAAGGAGGAAGTAGGTAGTGCATATATGGTAGGAAAGGAGCTAAGCATTAATATTTTGGGCAGTTGTCCAGTGACCTCACAGCACACTTCAAGGCCATGGCCCTAGCACAGTCTTTCAAGTTTTGTTGCTTAGGTTTCTTCGATTGCATGATACAAACTTGAAAATTTCCGTGTTTAGCGGAAACACCAATTAAATGCAACTCTGTCCCTCTGGCACTTTGAAAAATGACTGCTGTGGAGTGGGCTTATAGATTAAACTTTGGGGGCTACCAAGCAGCTCAATCTCTGATATCCCTGATCTCTATCAAGTTTGTTAATGGCTTTGCTGTCTTGTTACCTTGCCTGTTTTGGCGTTTAATTGATTTCTGGGTACTTACATCAAGCAGTAATACCTCAGTATGCATTTTTAATAGTTTTCATGGTTCAGATTTTCAGAAAATGGGGCTGAGTTCCAAAGAATCCTCTGCACAAATGAAGTGATGAAGATGCGACTATCTCCAGACAACCAGAAAATGGTGATCTCCACTAAAGTGGGCTACATGGTCGTAATTCATGACCTGGACTTGCATGCGCTGGCACATGATCTACGTGAATTTAAGGTATGTGCCCTTGAGTGAACTCTGTTTTGCTAGCACTGAATATGAGGCTCTGATTTGGTGTTTTTTTGCTACTCCTGAAAGAAACCAGGTAATGTTTTCGATTGCTTTGAATATATTCCTGAAGAAACTCAACCATAATTGAAATTTTAGAATAGCATAGCTGATATACAACACAGCCAATAGTTACCTCTTATTTGTTTGCATGGGAAGATTTTTTCTCCCACAACCACGTTTATTACTGTAACAAAATTTTGAGGTGCCCAAACATTTTGTCAATGAGTACCTTGACATAAATGGTTGGGAGTGCACTTTCTGGTCACAAAACACATAGCCTCATTTTTACTGCAGAACAATGACAATTTATCGCTTCCACTTTGTGCAGTGCATGTTCTTTGCTGCTCCATGCAAGCAGAATGCTTGTGGGTAGATTGCCAGAGGAGTCATGCTCAGCCTGAGCCAGGTACAGGTGACAAGTGCACCTAGGCAGCAGAATAAATGAAAGGGTAGGAAAAGTGAAGATATTGATTGAACAAATAAGGACCCTAACTAATGAAAAGATGTCAAATCAGACAGTTTCGGTAGCTGGCGGAGTCGGGATGTATTGTGTCTTGGGGGGGGAGGGATAATTGTGAAAAGTGATGGATAATCAAGTGTACATCACTTCGGACATCTGTATTGCATGCAACCTTTATTTTCACCTCACTTAAGTTTCGGTTGCGCCAGTGGTGGTATGATTGCTATAACATTGTAAGTGCAATTGTATTTCAGCTGCTTTCTTTGAAGATATTGGTGATGTGTGTGCTTTTGGGAAGGGGGTATATTGGTTATTGTTCAGGTATTTTCTGGGCAGGTCACATTTTCAAAGGGGTTGGCAGGAACATTGTTTCGTTTACTGAAATGTAGTAGAACCACAGTGTATTGGGGAAGTTGCGAGCACTGCAAGCAAATTTCACTATATCAGTAAACTCACCATATCAGTTGGCAGCTTCTTTTGCTTTCATGTTAATGGAATTATTTTGAATTGTGTATGTTTTGTTTTGATTAGAACAAGCCACCCACACAAGTGGTATTCACCTTCTCTGACAGTCCTGTACTATTTGTGAAAGTAATGACATTGAGAGCCAAGGCAGGCTCTGCATTTTTCGACTTCAGTCACTTTGTCAGCGTTAATTTGGTCCTTCAGCACTGGTGCCTTTTCGATCCAGGATATCCTTTCATACTTTAATATCCCTGAGCATGCCTAACCATCGCGACCTGGTCACCACATTCTACTCATTCTTCAAAACTGCATAGGTACTCAAGCTTTCACAAATCACCTTCGGCTCCTGTACCTAACTAAAATTGCTGACGCCAGTGTCGCTGGCAGGTGGGCTCTCGCTAGTGCGTCATTCTACGCAAAATGATGCGCACCAATTTCTTCATATTTTAGATTTGACTGAAAATTTTCATATTAGTTAAAACATGTCTAATAAGAAGTATAGAGGCCTTCGTTTGAGGAAGAAAAAATATTTTCTCCCAATAATATTCTCCAAAGTGCCAGAAATTGCCTTAATATTGGAAATTTAGGCAATTACTGTTCAGGAACTGTTCCTTGCTGCAAAAATTTGTCTCGGCATGTAGGCAGCTATTGAGGTGCCCTGTCATGGCCCAAAAGGTATGCTGTGCTTGTCGCAATTTTGGTTCAAAATAAAAGCGCTGAACACGAAAAACATTTTAATGTTTCCGCATTTTTATGTAAATTTTGAGTCTAAGGTTTGGCAAAGTACTTTTTCTGTAGTGTTTTCTAAAACATTATCAATAGTTTTGTTTGCATTAAAGACTTCCCTAGCGGTTTGCTTTTTTATTGCAGGGATCTCTATTTTTGCGAAAATAGCCGTATCGATGGTCAAGAAATGTCATGTGGACAACAGTTTTGACAAAAGAAAAAAGCTAATTGGTCAAACGAGTCAATTATTTTTACATATCAGAAACTTGAAAAAGTAGTTTTTGTTGATTGTGAGAAACTCTTTTTTAAAATGAGTTGCATTGGTGTGGAGACAGGGCACCTACCCTAGTGGCAACGCGGGGCGGCGTCTGCTGTGGCCGAGTGCAAGTCTTTTGATGGCATTTGGTTAGCAGACGATGCATACGAGTATACTGGTATTCGAAGAGGGCATCGTCTTCCACTTGAGTTTGAAAAGGCAGGTGCTGCTTTAGCAGCCTGGGATATCTAATTATTCCTGCAGTAAGAAGAATAACTCTCCTAAGCAGTTGGAATTTAAATGTTTCATTAATTTTCATAGCTTTTCTGGTCATAAATTAAACAATGTCTGGTGGAACGTTGTATTATGTCTTTTGGATTATATATTCAAGTAAGGAAAAATGACATTACCGTACAGGCATTTTTCCCTCTCTTTATTATGTTTGATATGTCTACAGAACGACATGCAAATACAGGGCATTCCATTTATTTAAATACAAACATATTTATTAACCATTGTGTTCACAATGCATCACAGCTTTGGAAGTTAATTCATCTGGTCAAGCGGATTCATTTGTGAAGCCTAATGTAAATCAAAAATTCTTATTTGTCTAACAGGCATGGACTGCCTTTTTAAATCCTCCGTTTTGGTCAAAACTATAGTGAATTGCAGGATGTGCCCAGTAGACCGCAAGCATTCCACCCTACCGTATTCGTTAAGATTTATTGAAATGGTGAAACCGCTTTATTGGGTTGTCTTTTCACATAATGTTCAACGCTGATGACAGCTAATAATGCAATGAGTGAGACCAGAAATAGAAGCGATGTTTTACCTGCCTGTAGCAGATGCTGGCACCACATTGATGTGAATCCGTTTAGAAATGATTTATCGGCAACAGCAAAAGTACTTTTTCAATTTTTTTATATGTGAAACTAATTACGGCATTTTCGCGATTGTATGTTGACTCGAGTGTAAGTCGACCATCCGTCCCCCATTTCATTTCTGAAAAAAGGTTGAAAAAGAATACAATGCGATAGCTCTATCCTGCGGCCTCCGCTTATCGCAAGCCGCTATCGGCTGTATAGCGAGGTAGCACCCGTGGGCACAATCCAAAGCGAAAATGTATTCCTCACCAGACCCACCGCGTTGGATCAGGGGTTACTGCGCTCGGCTACTAATCCGGAGTTCCCTGGCTCGAATCTGATTGTGGCGGCTGCGTTTTTATGGAGGCAAAACGCTAAGGCGCCCGTGTACTGTGCGATGTCAGTGCACGTTAAAGATCCTCAGGTGGTCAAACTTATTTCCGAACCCTCTACTACGGGCACCTCTTTTTTCCTTTGTTCTTTCACAACCTTCATTATCCCCTCCCTTACGGCGCGGTTCAGGTGTCCAACGATATATGAGACAAATACTCCGCCAGTTCTTTGCTCCAAAATTCAATTACAATTATTAATATTAGTCACTGGTCTACTCGTCCACACTTGCACCATCGTCCTCACTAGCGCTGCCGTCCTGATCACTGCAGCGGTTCCACAGCTGATAATTGTAACATTGTGGGGCAGTTAAATACCGCACTTCGCAAACAGCCATATAGCATCATCGCGTGGAAAGGCTGAAAATTTAGCCTCGCTGCAGCTGGCACACTAGTCTCACCCATTGCAAACAACGAAATTGCGGCCCGGCACGCAGTTGTTCGCTTCTTCGGCGTAAAGAATGACAGCCATCTTGAATGTAGCCGTGAACGAGCGTTGGTCACTTACCGTACCCAGAGCACAAATGACGAATGATTAAGTTCTACATTAAAAACTTGTGAAACGCGGCTGGTAGTAGTCGAATGCGCCAGAGCCAAAGAGAAACCGCGTGAGCGACGTCGACTTTTCTGTTCGCTACAGAGACTCCCCGGCTCCGGTTCCGGAAGGGGGGGTGCCGCCGCAATTGGAACAGCGGCCCTTCCATCAACTATCGATGCTCCGTTGAGCACCGAGTGCGCGGTTAAAATTGAACAAAAAAAACTTGTGCGACAGCTAATAAGAGTAGAGCGTGAATGCGCTATCGGGCCGTCGCCGCTTATCAGCAGACCCAATCTGCGGCCACGTGTGCGGGGGAGGAGGGACCTTGATGGAACAGGAGAGGTCTGTCTGGTTTTCGGCCAGGCATGCTACTCCAGGAAGGGGTGAAAGAAGAGAAGATTAGAGAGGATGCTGCTGAAAAAAGAGAATAGAAAAAAAGTGTGAATGGTGATATCAAGCACATACACACACGCGCACACACAGGCACGCACACACACATCAAATAATATCCACCAAACTCGTGTCTTTTGATAACGCGAAAAATGCTCTTGTCCCACTCACACCTGAAGCCGCGTCCCTCCAGGGTCCAAGGATATTCTCCAGGTGCATGGGGCTAATGTGTGGGGAGTGGGCTGGTGCCGGTTTTCTGCTTATTGACAGGCACCATCGGCCGCCTCGCGCTGTGTGGGCATGCCAGTTCTGCCCGTTGACATAGCAGCTGCTCAAGGCCAGCACCGAGAGCGATGCGACGGTGCCGCGCAGCAAAAATGCAACCACGCTGTATGTAGCATGCCTGATATCTCGTTTGTCTCGCCTTTATTTATGGTGCTATGCTTTCATTTCAATTTTACGTCCACCCCAACTTCGGATTTCAAATTTTGAAAAATAGGTCAACTACAATCATGTAGATAGGGCAGATGAGTAGAACATTTTGCTATACTTGTTTTGCTGCGCGCCATTGTGCACGTGCCGTTTCTTAGCCCTCAATGTGGCTAACTGAAATCGAGAAATTTGCACTTACCGTATCTACACGATTGTGAGGCGACATATTTTTTTTAATTTGAAAGTCCGAAATGGGGCTGACTTACAATCGAAACCAAAGCATGCCACCATAAATAAAGGACAGCCAAACGAGATATCGGGAATGCCAAAGCGTGGTTGCATTTTTGCTGCGCGGCTCCGTCGCATCTCTCTTGCTGCTGGCCTTGAACAGCTGCTATGCCAATGTGCGGAAACGGCACTCGTTCCCAAACTCCGCAAATGATGGTGGCTGCTGATAAGCAGCAAACTGGCACCTCCTCCACCTCACTTCCCCACATGTGGCTGCAGATTGCGGCTGCTGATATGCGGGAGGGGGGGAGGACTGATAACACAATCGCTTTTTACTCCTAAAGGAGAAGCTTATGTGTGGTACAGTTTTTTTTCTTTCAACTGTACACTGGGTGCACAAGGGAGTGTCAATAGTTTATAGAAGGGCCACTGTTCCAATTGCGGCGGCACCGCCACTTGGAACGGCGTCGGTGCCGGTGAGTGTCAGTAGCTGACGGTAGCGCTGACGCCGCTCATACTTAGTTTCTCTTTGGCTCTGAAGCATTTGACAGCGGGCCGCGTTGTACAAGTTTTTAATGTAGTGCTTCGCCAGTCTTCATTTGTGCTCAGAGTCCGGTAAGCACCTGGCGCTTGTTCACGGCTACTTTCCAGAAGGCTGTCATTCTTTATGACGAAGAAACGAACAGCGCGGCGGGGATCAAGTCCGACGTTCGCAACGGGTGTTGCAGCCGCAGGGAAGCAAACTTTTCAGCTTTTCCACGTTATATCGTAGTGCAGCTGTTTGAGACATGCGGGATTTTGCTGCACGACGATGGTAGAACAACGTGCTGTGGGAGTGCAGCAGCGATCACAACGGCAGCGCTAGTGAGGACGATGACCCATGTGTAGATGAGTAATACAGTGACTAATACATTTTCTATTTTGTAACGCGCTCAGGGGCAGCTCCACATTTGGCAGCTGATAACAGCTGACAATAAGCGGCGGTGGCCGTATGAGGTAGTCGCGCTCTACTGTTAAACGCCAAAGTTAAACGACCTCCAAGCTTTTTTTTCTGGCATGCGATATGTGGGCGTCCACTTACAATCGTGTTAATACTTTAATTTAAACTACAATGCGAGGGCAATTTTTATATTTAAAACAAACAATGCTGTTACAAAGTTTAGAAAAACACCGCAAAAAATTTGTGTCCCAAAATTTAGACTCAACCTTTTTTGCAAAAATTGCAAAATTCTAATTTTTTTAAATGCCATCATCAGCGGTTTATCTTTCTGCGCAGGACAGGGCATCCCAATACCTGTCTCTGTGTGGAGACAAGATTTTAAGGCGAAAACCTTACTTGCGCCATTGGGCGAAAACATGTCTGTGTGTATGTGTCACAGCACTCAATGGTGCCTCTAAAAGATTGCCTCTTTATGCAGGCGGTAAGCGCAACCAAATGCGATTTGATGTAGAAGCTGGTGAGGAAGGGAGGCACAAGCCCCGGTAGGGTACAACAATAACTGATGGGCACGTTGGTCTGACATGATTGCCAGTGAAACAGCGCAACGGCACAAGGCCAGAGGACAAGAAAGGACGATACACAGCGCTGACTAACAACAGAATGTTTATTCAGTGAGCCATGCTTATAAAGGCGCCAGGGACACATCTTGCAGAAAGAACATGAATTTTTGCACACGTGTTAGCCTTGTGTTATCAAATTCGTGCCTGGTTGGAGGGATATCTGTCACGGTTTTGTTTGTGTTTTTTCTGTTTTTTCAGTCTCCCTGGCGCCTTTATGAGCATGGCTCACTGAATAAACATTCCGTTGTTAGTCAGCGCTGTGTATCGTCCTTTCTTGTCCTCTGGCCTTGTGCCGTTCCGCTGTTTCACTGGAAAACCCGGTAGGGTGGTGACTGCGTTCATGAAGTTTGCATGGCGTCTCGGAAATGGCTACATAGATACAGGTAGTATTGTAAGCTGTGTGTATAGGTTTACATCACGCCGCATTGCGTAGAGTAGAACGTGTACAGCAGTGCTGCAGCAGCTACTTCGAACAGCCATGTAGAGGTAGAGCGTTGCCGCCTACGTGGCAATGCGATACCCTCTGCCCATCACGCCGCAACGCACGGCGACTGTGCTCACGAAGTGAGTGAGTGGGCTTTTACCTTCTCACACGTAAGCAGCCTTAAGTGCCTCTGCCGACTTTTGCGGCAAGGAACGGTTCCTCAACAATTTTATTCTAAAGATGCCCAGATTAAGGCATTTTCTGACACTTTGGAACACGACATTTCGAGGAAAAAATATTTTTCCTTCAAAAGAAGGCTTCTGCGCTCCTATTTGGACTTTTCAACCGAATCTAACATGTCATGAAATTGGCGCGTCTGCATGGAATGACTGTAGTGAGAAATTGCTTTTGGACAGTACAAAGGCATTTGTTAGATGAAAAACAGCTTTCAGAATGTGGCTGTATCATGAATGGCTTTCTAAAGGTTGACTAGGTTCTATTCGCGTTGTAATCTGAGTGTAGTGAATTATAGATTTTTTTCTAAGCTTTATTTAATTTTGAGAAAGATTAGAAACTATGGACATGGACGGGAAGCGACAGGAGGTAAAGAAAACAAATGCGAATCTACAGGTTCAGTGGGGCCGCATTTTTTGACTTCCTGTCCTCGTCCATTTCCGCAATTTCTTGCCTTTTTTGAAAAGAAACCAACTAGCCCAGAAGAACGTTCTACTAAAGTATATTTGTTTCTACACTACATCCATCTTCACTTTAATGGGAAAAATATATGCATGTCTGTGGGAATTTCATCAGGACCGTGTTATTTCTTAACTTAAATCATAACCTCACTTCTTGGCGGTTTACTATATCATGGCTCTATCGTATATGCCCTTTATGTTTACTTATGTTTATCTTATTTCTACAGAAGGGAAAAAGAAATTGCCCAAAGAAGGAATTGTAGTGTGTTGGTTCTATCTTAAAATTTTCATTTTGCTGGCAGGTTGATTTGGTTGAATGCTAGTTTTACGTAGTCTCCCAAATATAGCAAACCTTGAGAAATTGTTGAGAGCAGTAACATTGTTGCGAAGTTGCACTTGAGTGCTTAATGTGACTGTTTCATGGCACATCGTTTATCGTGGTCCTATTAATTTTCTTTTGATGTGCAGCTCCCACAGATGTACCGTTGGCGGGCCTCTGAGAAAGCAGCCTACCACATAGGAGACTGCAGTGCACATAACTTCACTTCACACCGCAACAGGGTTGAGCTCATCTTTGACTTCCCGAATGATAATGATCGGGAGATCACCTCATCCTTTGAGGTGCATCCACACGGCTGGTGTGTACTGTCTCGTAACATAAGCAAGAACGAAAACTCAGAGGTGGGTGCATTTGGGCAACCATGTGTTCGTTGCGGAGACTTGCAAGGAAAAAATCTCTGCCTTCATTTGCAGCCAGTTTACTTTAGGTGCAAAGTGTCATGTAGAGGTGATAGCTCCGACGAGTGGCTGTATTTGCAGCTAGATTCTAGCTAACAGGAAAATCTTTGTGCAGGACAACTAGCATATGGTATGTGGTGTTTAACGTCCCAAAGTACCACGTGGGTTATGAAAGGTGCCGTAACTGGGAGTTCAAGATGAATTTTGCACACCTGGAGTTCTTTAACGTGCTCTAAAATGGCAAACTGCAGGGCAAGGTACCTTCTGCATTTCCTTCACATAGAGATGTTGCCACTGCAGCCAGGATTCAATCCCACATTCTTCCACTCAGCAGCCAAACACCACACCCACTAAGCTACTGTGGTAGGCTTGCAGGGCAGTACTCTTGAATTTACAGCATGCACGGCCTCTGCAAGTAGCTTACCGTATTTACACAACTGCAAGTCGACCTATTTTCCAAAATTTGAAAATCCGAAGAGGGGGGGGGGGGGGGCTGACTTGGAATCGAAACCAACGCATCGCACCATAAATAAAGGCGAGACAAATAAGCTATCAGGCATGCTACATACAGCGTGGTTGGATTTTTGCTGCGCGGCTCTGTCGCATCGCTCTTGGTGCTGCCCTTGACAGCGGTTATGTCAATGGCCAGAACTGGCATCCCTACCCCACCCAATGTGGTCGATGGTGGCTGTCGTTAAGCAGCAAAACGGCACCAGCCCACTCCCCACACGAGGCCGCAGATTGTGTCTGCTGATAAGTGGCGGCGGCCCGATAACCCATTCGCGTTCTACTCTTAATAGGCGTCATCCAAGTTTTTTGTTTTTTCAATCGCGCACTCGGCGCTAACAGAAGAGTCGATATTTGATGGAATGGCCGCTATTTCAGCGGTGTTTCGCTTCTTTTTTGTTGTTTTTTTCAATTGTTGGAGCCTTTTTTTGATAACAAAGACCAAGAGGTGCCCCGCAAATGCTGTAACGACAGCAGCTATGAACACGACAAAGATGATCGTTGATCTGCGGTAGCATCGCCGGCGAAACGTGAATGCTTTTGACAGCGCGCATCGCTGTCCATCGTCGCGCTGCCATCGCTTTCTCCAGATTGAGCGGAACTTTGCAGTATTTGAATAGTCCTTTCCGAAAAAAGTCTGAATGTAAATACCACTTACCCTAGCATTCAGCTTGTTTGACTTCAAGCTTCGATTTTTTTTAAATGTTGGTACACCTAGCGCCATCTGTCCGATCGCATGTTCACTACTCACTCAGCGGTCATTGAAATTTGCCATGTGGCAGCGATGCATCTGGATGGCCCTCAAAATTTTTGATGGTCATTGACTCAATAGCCATTGAGATTGCTCTTGTTACAGGAGCATTAATGAGCTTTCGATCAGGATAAAAAGAAATAAATCATGTATTGATGAGCAATGTTGCAGTACACATGTCGGTTGCACCTCATACCCCTCCTACTCTCCTTTCCCTAGACTAGTCGACAGATATTTTGCGCGAAATACAAGCGTGATTTCACACGCTGCTCTTCAAAATAGATGTGAATGTGCACAGTTGGCTGCATACACCTTCTGAATGCATTGTTAGCCGTCCACGCTGCTGCCCTTCTAGTCCAAATTTTCAGCATTGTGCAGATATTTCTGAACAGTATTTCCCCGTAGCATGACACATGTTGAGTAATTTCTGCCTTCTTGGCTGTTAAATGGACCAACAACTCAAATGAAGATCACAGTTTTTTTTCACTGCAACAAAACACTAACTGCCCAAGGTGCTAGATATCGTAACCTTTCTGCATAGGAGCATTAAAAGATTTTTACCGAGAATTTTTTGATCAGTGTGTGTGTCCATGCTGGAAACCATGATCAGTGATCGCAACAGTGATTGCACGGTGGGATAAGATGATGAACTGCAAGCTAATATTGTCCCAGGAGCAAAAAAAATTGAACAGTTTTACCCTAGAATAGTGCCTAATTGAGTTTTCGCATCCAAAGTTGATATTTAACGGAGTTTTACTAGACTGTGGTTACCAGTTAAACTAAAATTCAAAACACCCTGGCACCATCTGCCATCAACAGTTCAAAGTACGTAATGGGCAATTCGATGAGAGCGCTGTTTCTTCTTGAAGAGTGCACTGGAGGTAGTGAAAAATATAATTAAATATAAAGAACACCGCTTAAACACAAAAAAAGTCCTCATGCACTCATAGGTAGTATTTTACCGAAATGTGGTCACGTGGTGAAATACACCGATAATAGAAAAGTTTAACCACAAGATGGCACTCCAGTTTGCTTTATGTTATTTTCTCTGCCAAATTGAAGTCATAAAACCTTTTTTCTTTGATAATATTGCTCGATTCTGAAACTATTGGTAAGATTAATTTCCACCATATCCTCATGCCACGCTTCAGTCACTTCTTAGCCCCTTAAATTTTTATGAAATGATGAAAATGAAGGGTGTTGAATTCAAATTACAGTTTGGAATGCACACTTTTCGAAGAGCACATCAGTTCTTGACGCAGTTCTCACCAGTAGCAATTTACTTCCATTTTCTGGGCATTAGTCTCTGCATGTTACTTGTAAATATGCTATGTGTTATGTACGAGGCTGTTTTGTCTCATCGATTTTATAATCCATGGCTCAGTCCATCAGAATTTAAGCTGTTTTGTAAGATGAAGGAATATTTGAAGGCTGCATTTTTTGCATGGGACCAAGCGATCAGCAGAGGAATGCCCCATTGGTGTAATCCGCAGCTCTTCCTGTTTTTTTGCAACGGCATGCAAATAGTGCACACCTGGTGCATATACAACATTACTGATGGGGAGTATGTTAAAAAGTGATGTACTTTTCGGAAAGCAGACGTTCTAAAGTTTCATCGCTTTACAGAAGGGTTATAGCGTAGGACGCATGACTAATTTCTATAGTATAAGGAGGGAAAACAGTCCTTGCAGGTATGTTATTTTACATGATTCTTTGAAGTTGCATTTGATGTCTTATAGAAAAGTGTACTTATTGTCACATACCAGCAATATTGAGTTTGTTCATAATTTTGCAAGATCCAGAAAGAATTAGTAACACATGCTTGCCTTGGCAAAATTTCTTGCCACTTGTGTGCACACGTAAAAAAATGTCATTTGGGTGCACCAAGACAAGTACTTTAGCAATACGGGCCTTCATTCACTTTTGTGATGTTAGAAAGTGTGCCGTGTCTTTTTAGTCTTTTTTCATCTGCCTCCAATTATCATCATGAGCCCCATCGTGGCCCTCTTTTTTCTCCTCTTCTCCTTTCTCAGTGCAGAGTAGCTGGCCAGATATTCATTTTTCCAACCAAACTCACTGCCTTTCCCGTCAATAAACTCTCTCTCTCTTGGCACTTGTTCTACCAACAAAATCAAAGCCAGAGTGCTGTTTAGGCTTAATAATGCAGAACTAATTCACTTGAACGTTAATTCTAAAGCCGTCTCTTTTTAGTAAACTCACATGAGTTGATACAATGCTGTAGAGCGTTTTAGTTTCCAAACACATTAATTAGCTCTCCAGCAGTGCTGATTTGAAATACTTCCGTTTACTTCAATCTGTGAACTCTTGCGCAGCCCTAGGACCTGATTTTTTTTGTGTAGAAAATTGAGAACCAGAACCTTTGCCTTTTTGTTGCAGTTTAACTAAATTTTTAATATACCCTCGGATAACTAATACTTAAGTCACGTTTGCCTTGTGCCATATTGCTCTGGAATGCTCTTTCCAGTAATAAAACAAATATCAGTGAATTTAAGGAGGCGGTGAGAAACAGAAGTCAGTTGTTCAGCAATTTTTTTTTATTTTCTTATATTCTGCTCCTGATTTGCATTGCTCTTTATTCTTTTACTTATGTGCATTATCAGCTGTTTATGTATTTGTTCAATGGGTACGCTGGCCATAAAGAGGGCACAGCTGCAGATTAGTCTGTCTGTGCATTGGACTGTCTAAAGAGAGGCAGTGCTGTGGACATGGCAGCAGAATAAGAAATAAAGAAGAGAGCATAACTGATCTAGTTTTTGTGTGCAGATACTAATTTAGCCTTCATGTGACATGCAGTTAGGCACATTGTGTTCCTTAAACTTGGTGACCACTTGTTTGGAGGCATCAAACAATGTGCACATGTCCTCCTAGTTGACTTATCATAGTTGTCTAGAACAACAGCCCTAAAATCTGTAATTCAATTATTGGCTGTAGGCCCCAAGTGCAATTACTGAAAAAAGAACTGGTAAAAATATGTCGTATTATTATGGTGGGAGTGAAGAGATCTGGCCTTACATTTAAAGCATCAGGCATAATATTACGAGTTAAATGCGGAATTGCTCAAACTGGCACACATACCTGATTAAAACTAAAATGATATTCTGCGGTGAAAATTTCGTGGCGGTGCGTCTTCACCACGAAACTACACATGGGTGTACAAATATCAGCTGTTGTTGAACGCATTACGATTACCTTTTAATGCGCAATACTCTACTTAATGTTTGCACTGTTTTCAGTCCAATTTTTTAAGCAGAAAAATTATGTAGCGATGGCTATTGGGCGAGGGGAACAATAGCAACCTCAACTTATTCGTTACCACGTCAGTATGCATCAATATCCGGTGATATGGGTATTCGAAGTGCAATTTCAGTGCTGCCGTGCTCGCCGAAGACTTTTTGGGCTATCTAGTGGGTAGTTTAGTAGCTCTACTTTTGTTTATTGCGCAATTTGTATTTTTCCTTCAAGGCGGCAATTTTTATAACCCTTGAAGTTGAAGTTCCAGCGTAGTTCACCGCGGGGAGGCGCCAGCCGCAGGGACAGTGCATTCTCGGATTCAGCTGCATCTGCAGCAGATGTTTTTGATGCATCAAGCAGCACTGATTCTGACGATGATATTGCAGATGAATAAACTGCAACGTAGGCATTAAACGTGGGGGCCTTTCTACCCGCAGGTTCCGTTCTGAGCTTGTCTGTCTGTTCATTCCTGAAGCCGATTTCAGTATCGCACTGATGAAAAGATCGAGATTTCCGGTTTTTGTAGTATCTCAACATCATATGGCCAAGAAATACTTCCATTGGTCCAAAAAATTGACTTCAGGCTCACTAGAAATGAAGGCACCGACCTCGGATTAATGCTGTACAATAACCAAAAGCTGCTCACGAAAGCTGGATGTTTCAAAACTGGTACTAAATTGCCTGAAACATACTTCAAAGTAGTTTTAAATAAATCAAGACAATTGTAGAGTATTTTCAGGCAGTTTACCATCAAGCCTATCGGCATGAAAAAAGCACCAGGTTGCGGCTATCTAATCCGCTCTGCTTGTTCGTCCAGGTGACGACATGGGCTCTCTTTATCGCCGCGCCGCTATTGTCATCTACCCGTGATATCAACAGGCTGCCCTGCCACTTGAACGACACGTTTGATTCCGCATGACCGCAAGACAGACTCCTTTTCATCGCCGTCTTTCCATCACATGAAAGATCCGGATCAACAGCGACATCAATGGGGCCTATATGAGGAGCAGGCGGGACCCCGGCGCCATTAGTTGGCGTGACAACAACACCAGGATAGGCTAGCAAGTCCGCTCGGCTTGTTCGTCCAGGTTACGGCAAGGGCTCTCTTCAGCGCCGCGCCACTATCGTCATCTACCCGTGATATCAGTGGACTGCCCTGCCACTTCAACGACCCGTCTGATTCCGCATGGCTGCAAGACAGGCACCTTCTCTTCGTCGTCCCTGCATCACATGAAAGGTCCGGGTCAACAGCGACCTTATATGCTGCCTATAATGAAGAGCTGGCGGGACTCCGGTGTTTTTATTGGGCGTGAGAACAGCATCAGGATGCCTGAGCTTAAAGACAGGCAGTGTCGCGATAACCCTCTATTCTGTAGCATACGTCACATGCAATCGGAGTTCTAGACTCAGAAGAAAAACTATTCAGTTTTTTTTTCATCCAGCTTGTCAGTTCCGTCCTCTGAAATTTTGATCGATAGAGCATACAGGCTCGGTGGGTTCGCATCGGAAAAGGCAGACCAGTTATTGCCAACGTTTCATCTTTCAAAGAAAAGCAGAATATACTGCTTAACAGTTCTAAGCTGAGAGATGAAAAAAATACGTTTATTGAGGATTATATTTCATCACCCGTCACGCTCGAAAAAAACTGACCGAATTTGGCAAATCCCAGCTTTTGACATTCAAGCGTCGCTTCTACAAGCTTTTCATAAAAGATAATTGCTACACCTACAATCACTCTGATCATTCCGTTCATGAATTCCCAAGCGCCTTCCCGTTACCGACCAAAAGTTCTGAGGATTCTATGATTGAACCCACAGTGCCTCCGCGCCACCGACCGAATCTGTTATCAAACAGCACTGCAGAAAGGGCAGCGTAACTAAGTCCCCGGCCAATTGTCCACTGTTTTTCTTGTTCACAAATATTCGTAGCATAGTAGCTTAATACGATATTTTTTTGTTAATGTTTGCGATGCTCACATTGTATGTCTGACTGAAGCCTGGCTATCGGCGAAGCTAAATAGCAGTGCTTACCTGTAAAAAGCGCTATAACATTTATTGGTGTTAAAAAGGGCCCAGCTTTGGCGGAGACGTGCTTGTAGCTGTTACTGATACCGTTATGTCTTTTCCGATCCACTTTGTGAACGCATTACCTTTTCCTGCTCGAAATTCGCACATGCTATAGGAAATTAATATTGGGCGTTTGCTATCGTCTGCCGTCTACCTCCCCCACCTTTAACGAACTTCTTGATGTCATCCATATGGTTTCCGTCCGTTATCAGAGCAGTACCTTTATTTTACTGGCCGATTTTATTTCCCCATCATAAAGCAGTCTAACGCGAGTTCTTATTGTGATCCTTCTTTAAGTGAATACGACATGTTCTTGAATTCGTGCAGTAATTTTAACTTCACCCAGCTTGTAATGCAAGCAACTCGAATTTCACCTACTGCGTCTAATATTCTGGATTTGGTGCTCACCCCATCGCCAGATCTTTCACAGCCCATACCATACTTGCCAGGGTTTTAGTGATCATCTACTGCTTCATTTTCTGGCTTGCGCAATTCCCCATTCAAGAAACCACAGTAAACACAATCATGGTTGCAAAAAGGTTGATTTTGATTATATTATTCGGGAACTGTCTGTTTTCTGGATGGTTACACAGCTTTCATGATCACTGCGTAAATGCTTATTGGAGCCTGTTTAGAGAAAAATTTGCTGCGCTCAATAAAAATTATGTTCCACGCTTAGTCATCACCTCTAATCAACAATCACCATGGTTCACTAAATAGTTAAGACGGCTGTCTAATAAGAAAAAAACGCATGTTCCATTCCGCGAAACATAACCAGTTCCCAAGAACGTTGGACTGCTTATCAGGCTGCGGCCCTTGAATATAAAAGTGCACTCAAGTATGCTAAAGATGTATTTCTCACAGACGCATTACCTTCATTTTTAATAAATAACCCTAGGCAATTTTGGAGCATACTTAACAAAAACGACAATTCATCCATTAGCCTCAAAGACTCCAGTGACGAGCTAATCCAATCAAATTAATGTACAAATGTCCTCAATGGTGTATTCGTTCAAGCTATTTACAAAAATAATAATAATAATTGGTTTTGGGGGAAAGGAAATGACGCAGTATCTGTCTCATATATTGTTAGACACCTGAATCTGTGTGTTGTAACCCCTGCATATACCAGTGCTGAATTTTTACCGATGGATTCTATAATCTTTAACAAAAACTTTTTCATCAAATGCTGTTGATAATATTAGTTCAAAGTTCTTGACTAAAACCAAATTATATAGCGCAATAATAATGTCTCACCTATTGAAGCAATCTCTAGAAACACCTGCATACCAGATGCCTAGAAGGTCGGTAAGGTGATTCCCTTGCACATGTCTGGTGATCAACATTACCCATCTCACTTATGGAGCACGTTATTTACTCTCACCTTGCATCATTCCTTGATTCTAATGACTTTTTTACTGGCATTCAAAAGGAATTTTGGAAGTATTCTTGTAAAACATAGCTTTTGACCTTCACGCATGATTTAAATTCACTCCTTGGGAGGGGTTCTGTTGTCGCATTCATATTCCTCGATTTTTCAAAGGCGTTTCCAAAGTCTCTCATCAACTACTTTTTCTTAAACTAAGTAAACTTAACCTTGACCCTAACGTTCTTAGGAGGCTGCATTCGTTTCTCACTAATCGTTCACAGTTATTTGCCGCTAATAACGCTTCTTCCTTCACTTCTCCCTGTGAATATGGAGCGACAGAAGGGTCTGTACAAGGGCCTCTGCTTTTTCTTATATACATCAATGACTTACCTGACAACCTATGTTAAACAATATATTTTGTTTCAGATGACTGCGTCGTATACTGCATTATTAATAGTGACTCTGAGGTAGTTCTTGTTAAATCGAATGTTAATCATGCTCTTGAATGGACTAGCGGGTGGAACATGGAAAAACTTAAAATGCAAGTATATGCGTGTTTCTCGTCGTAACACCACCTTACCTTCATATCGTCTTAATTATAGTAGCCTTGAGTCTGTCCCTTTTTATAAATATTTAGGTGTATCTATTTCCCATAATCTTTCTTGGAAAGTGCATATAGATCATGCAAGCGGCAGCGATAGCCTCATGGTGGGCCACATATGCCGTGACTTTATTCTTTCTTCTAGCCCCGTAATATTGCTACCCCAAAGTCGTTGGTTCGGACTCAACTGGAATATGCTGCATCCATCTGGCACACCTATCAAGAGACACTAATATACCATCTTGAATCTATACATAACCGTGCGGACACCTTTTCATTCTCTCGAATTATCACCGTAACTCTAGTGCTGCTGTCATGAAATCAAGCTGATCACTGCCACTGCTGTCTCAATGTAGAAATATATTCCACCTTTGTCTATTTCACAAGATTTAGTAGATAACCTCATCCGTCAGAGCAAATTTAAAACACCACCTTGCTATCTTTCAGCTCACATCAATCATCGTAATAAAGTTGGTATTCTTACATGCCAAACAAATCACTTTTACAACTCATTCATCCCGAGCACATTGGCACATTAAAGATACCTTCCCCAATTGGTCGTTGAAATATGTGACCATTCTGTGTTTAAATCTACTTCTGTTGACCTGATGGTAACATAGTACATGGAATTTTTGCGCACTGCCATTTGTTTATTCTTTTTCATCCCATCTGGGGTTATAAACAAACCTTGTTTCTTTTTTTCATTTTCACAAATTCTGTTGTTTACTTGCATCACACTACATTTGAGCAATAGTTATTTCCTGTCCGGTCGAAAAAATTTATCTTTATGCTTTTTTGCGTGCCATACTTGTCTGCTTTTATTCTTTGCTCCTAATTTTGTGCTAATAGCTATTCATTTGTTTCATTGCATTGCTGTAACCTATTCAAATGGGCGAGCCATAATTTTGTTCACATTTTCTATAATAGTGACTGCTGTTCATTTTTTATTATTGTGTCCATTGTACCCGACAGCCTTCTGTAATGCCCCCTGGCCCTGGGGGTACTGAAATGAATGAATGTATAAATGAATAAATAATAAATAAATAGGTAAATTAAACATAGATAGAACAATAACAGAAATGAAAACTTATTGGCTATATTGAATTTATTCCTTGTGCTGAAGGGGTTGTGTATGAAGTGCCGTTCACGTGCGGGAAGACCTACATAGGCCAAACAGGAAGGTGCTTAAATACCCGCCTACGAGACCACAACACTTCTCTGAAAGGAGCTCCGTCCTCAAATCTGGCTTTACATTATAGGAACTGTCCCCGGATAACCAGCCTGATTCTTCTGAAAAATCATGTACACCCATCTTTAATAAAACTAGAATCCTGTACAAACACAAAGATAAACTAACAAGAGAAATCAGTGAAGCGTTTCATATTCATAAAAACATTGACTCATGCGTGAGCACCCCCTCTGTAACAGTTCATGACTGTGAACTAATGTATCTGGATTTAAGTGATTGATTTATCACTGTGGCTTTTGGTGTTGCGCACGCGCCCGTGGTTGTCAAATGAGTATATTTTGCGTGTTTTTTCTAATAAACTTTCAGTTGTTAGTCAGCGCTGGTCCTGTCGTCTTCTTTCTTTTTCCCTCGTCTACGCGCTGTTATTCCCAGCAGTATGTACCAACTCGCTCAACTCTCCGTTTTATTGAAGGTGTATTGAACTGTTAATAAATGCTTTCAACAAGCACATTCATTATTTCTTACTTTACATACCAAACGCGGTTTGAAATAAAGCGCATATATTAAACTGCAGAGTGCCAATCTGTGCACGCTCGGACGGCAAGGAGCAGGCTTTGCCCCATTACATCGGTGACTAGTGGCCGTTAGCAGCACGGTTTACGCGTTATATCACATTAGCCAACAGCGCCACAGATGAAAAAGTGACGAGAACTGCTGGTAGCCAGGCGGTCGGTATCCGTTTTCATCTCTCAAACCTGTAGATAGTGCCCCACAATTAGTGACATGGTGTGTTGATGTATCTTTCCAGCAGCCGTCTTCTGCTCACGTCTTCTGTGCTCACAGAGAGGAAGTGGTGAAAATGGCGGTAGCTTTCGTTCTAGCCTCCCATATTTTATTCGATACCGCTGTAATACAAGGAAGCACTCATTTGGCGTTTGACCTGTCGTCGCCGCTGCTTGCCGTGGTGCTTTGCGAAGAAGCCAACGTAACTGGTGTTTTCTGCTAGGTATTTTTCGGCCTCCGCAATCCTGCAAGCGACTTCAAAACGGTTCTAATGCTTCAGAAAAGGTCTCTTTCATAATCCGCTGTTTTGCCGGTTTAAGTTTTGTTGCTCCAGCAAGGCTTCTTGTCGAAATTGCTATCACACATTTCGGATATATTGAAATTTATTGATTTTTGCCTATTTGCCATAATTAGTTGTTCTTCAGCAGAGCAAGGGACAAAGCACAAGACAAGTGCACAGACACGCCGCTCTGTGTCTGTGCTCTTGTTTTGTCCTTTTCCCCCGTGCGTTGCTGAAAAACAATGTCACGCCAATTTGTCCAAGCTTCTACAGTTTCTGCTATAATGAGATTTCACGGTGTTAACTTTATTTTTATGTTGGTACATCATCTCAAACCATGTGACAGATATATTTTGTGTGTTTCTGCCATTTTTTGCTTCTTTAGAGAGGTTTTTAGCTCAGACTGATAATGTCGTAAAATACATTTATGAAGCCATTATTTGATACATTTCGTTTTACTTTGGAATTTTTTGCTCGGAGTGAAAAATTTATATCAAGGGCACTGAAAGTGCCTTTTTTCACTGTCAGGAAAAAATTTCTACTTTAGAAATATTGTGAGCTATAATTTAAAAAATTTAGTGCCTAGTTCAAAATAAATTTGAAACAATTTGTGCGTTTGTGATTGTTTTATTATTTTTCTTCAAAAAAATAATACCTTGTTAATGCGTTTTTTTTTTATTTTTAACTTTTTGTGTGTTTGCTGATTCTTCTTGCAATATTGACAAGTATTCGTTTTGAAATAAATTTCTTCAAAAAGCACATTCTATTGCCGCCATTTTCATGAATATTGCATTTTTTACACATTGTTTGCAGGAAAAATTTCTGTCTGAGACTTATCAAAAACAATCATTTTTTTCATGGTGACTACAGTTAGTGGCACGGCATTTGTGCTTGCTGTATGCATGCAGGCACTGACTACATGTGCCAGGCGCACTGCTGGACAAGAGATGAAATTTCCTGCTACTGGGGCCACCTCGAGTTTAAGTCTCTCACTCTTGCCAGCATGCATTTACCATTGTGCCAGCTTATTTTTCGAGTACTATGAAATGGTTATGTCCACATTTGAGTAAGGCCCTTTAAAGGACCTTGGGCACCTAATTGTAGTTGCATGTCTTCGTTCAAATGATGCATTAGACATTTGAATCACTGCGTGTTATTCATGTAGTACCGCTAAATAATTAGAATTAAATTGCTTCTTCCGTGCTGTTTCGGTTTCATGAACTGAACGATGATTGTGACTGTGTAGTTTGCCTTTAGGTGACATGAGACACAAAAAAATTTGCACTATACACACTGATGTGTAGTTGTTATTCGCTACAGCACTTATAAACCAGCCTGATTCAAGAGCTGAAATTACAAAAAAACGATGCATCAGCAGTTGTATTACAGATTTCATGCCTGACGTGGCCTAAAGATCAACTACACGTAAGAGCCACAGTCTGGTTGATGAAACCGAAACAGCGTCAAGAAGAAATTGAATTATATATTATTTACCAGTGATCGGTAATTATCACAGGCAAATCATCTATTTACCGTCTATTGCGTCATTTGAAAGATGGCATGCAAGAAAAAAACTTGGTGTCTAGTCCTTTAAATGTTGTCACTGCACTTTTTCTGGAACCATTGGACAATTAAATGGGTCAGATGCGAAGCTTTCTCTCCCCAAATATAAGTCGATGGCTTTACTCATAGTTTCCCTGCGCACCTGCTAAATATGCTTTGTCCCCAACCTGCTTTACTAACAGTGCCTGTGTACTTCAGCATAAAAAAAGTTCGGGACTCTTGTTGAGGTAAACAGGTTTGCACTGTCTTGTTATATTCAACCTCATGTGAGCTTATTTCATTTCTGTTGCGCACAGTGGACCTATGTACATGACATTCAAGAACCACCAATGACCGAGGGCAACACCATTACCAGCCACAGTAATGCTCAGAGTAGCTCGTACGAGGGACAGGTCTGGCCCAGCACGGACTCTGAGCTTGACGATGAGCTGCACATCGAGGGACCACCTGAGCGGGAACCCCAGCAACCAGCGTCTGCGTCCCATTGGACTAACCCCTTGGAGCGCCTGTGGACACCATCGGTCTTCATTCATGAGGAACCCACAGAGCTTTCCGATTCCCGCATTTTCCACCTGGCGCAGGGTGGCCCCTATGGACCAGTACTGACTGAAGGGGCCGTAGAGGATGCTGTGAGGCTGCGTCCTAGTGAACCACCTTTTATGGGCCTCCAGCCATTGGGAAGGTCGGGCACATCCGAGGATGTCCGGTGCAAGGCCGCACAGCCAAGGCTGCTTCATTACACCCAGGAGCCCAATTGTGGGATGGTCTGGATCGAGCAGCTGTGCTTCAGCACCGACGGAAGACTCGTGTGCTCGCCACTACAGCGGGGGGTGCGCCTATTAGCTTTTGACGCAGACTTACGGGAACTCAGTGACTGTGTGCCCACGTTGCCTCCTCGGCCACTGGTCCCCGTGCTGACCAATGTGAGCCACTCCAACTACGTTGTGAGCACCAATTTCTCACCAACCCATTTTCTGCTGGCCTCTGGCTGCCTGAGTGGACAGGTGTGCTTCCACCAGCCTGTGTTGTGAGTTTAATGGACCATGAATGCAAAGATGCACATTTTGCCTTACTGCCCATGGAGTCCCAACAATTCATGGACTATTAGACCCAGTGTTGGAGGTGGTACATCATGAAAAAGCAACCCCAACAACTTGACAAAACGGGCAAGTTGTGTCGTCAGGCTGAAATTTGTTTCATGACCAAATGTGAATGCTAATAGGTTGAGCATTTTGGTTAGCAGAAGGCGAGGGCAAAATTCAAGAAATGGTTTTGTACTGGTGCTGGGGGAGTGAACTTCAAGTACCTTCTATAGTCCATGACATAACTGCCCGCAGTGCCAGCTGTATTTCCTAGTGCTTGATGGCTTGTAATAAGGATGGCGGTGAGTTGAAAAGTGTGCGGTGCCATCCTTGTGTTTTATGTGCTACACTGGCAAAGCAGCAAATTTAAATTGCGTTTTGGAAGTTCATGCTTTCGCATTTTGTTCGGAGGTATCACTGCAGATGCAGACAAAGGTATTTAGTGTAGTGAAACTGAGTAGGGGTCCTAGGAGACAAACATGATGTAAATTGCTTTAGGCTATTTTCATCATTACTGCCACCATTGCGGGCGCCAATTTTGCACAGCTGGAACATGCGCAAAAGTGGCATCAGCATAGTGTGCACTTTAGAGCTGCTGATTGCATGTAACTATTCTTTTTAAAACACTTCAACTGGCCATGAAGCTCTTGTATAACAAAGTTGGCTGGTGGGCTTGGTATGCCACCAACAATAACCACGCCAGTTTTGTGTTCATTTGGCGAATGGTGCACTTTACAAGTTTGGCCTACGTGGGCAAAAAGTGTATTGCACTGTTGACTTGAATTTTTGTAAAAATTTTTAGAAATAAAAACTTCTATCAGAGTGGTCCCTAACATCCAAAGGTCCTACCAAAGGGGCAGCTGGCGGGATGGCTGCCACGAAAATAATACCGGTGCCTCTCATATCTGCTAACCCGCCTTTTTCATATGGCAGCTCTGTGCATGTTTGGCTCTTCTCCTCCAGTTCCACTTGTTGAAAATGAAACCGCGTGCTCCTTCTGTGGATGCGTAGTTCATGTTAGTGGCAGGTGCATGCGACAGACGGCAGCAGCTGTCGAGCATACTCACGTGCCACTTTGCGGGTGCAGCTGGCTCCTTGTGGAGCCAGATCGCGCCTGTGTCGCCCAGGTCCGTTTATTTTCATTAAGTAGCATTCAAACGCTCGCCACTCCCCAGAGGGCGCCGTATGTAGTGAAAATTGCTTTTGAGGGACGGGAATTAACTGTAACTGTCACACTTGATTTTATCTGGCCTGCTTGCACTGACCTGCCTCAAATTTAGCAGCAGTGCACCAGAGATTTTCGAGATCTACTTTGCGCACTCGCACTGCCTCTTTTTTAAAGCTTGGCACTGTTGCAGTTTTATTAGGCTAGACCTGCTAGCACTGAGTCGGGATGGACTTGCTTAGCCCGACACTTAACCCGCTTCCGTCAGGTTTATGTAAAGGAGAATTTTTGTGCTGTACAGAAGCGCATGTACAATAAACACGCATCTATTGTCTGTACAGATTCGGCAATGCACTGGCTATCCCATGTTTAGTGTTTATTTGTCCACTTAGCTACAACAACTATCTTGTAATGGCCTGTCAACACAAGACCAAGTTGCACAATGAGTAGTGCCTGGTGTCCAGCAGGAGACACAACAGACTTGACAAAACTTGTATATATCTACACATACAAATCTACGAGCTTGAGCTTGCCTTCAGAGAATGATGCAGCGCTGATTGGTCTTGCAGGTCTGAAAAATGTACCAGGCACGTGAGCCACTTATGCTATTTAGCATGCACCTGCGCAACAATCAACACACGGTGAATGCCTACAACCTGCTACTGTTTGCACCTCTTGCTCTCCTTCTGGTGTTTGTAAGGAATATTCTTATGGCATCACCAACCTTGTTTGAGCATCATATCATTTTCAGAGAGCGCCCTCCAGACCTTGACAGACATTGGAGACTAGTGCTTGTGCCTTTTCTTACCCAGTCTGAAGTTCTGACGTCTCCACTGTTTTACAGGCAAGTGAATGCAATTTCCCATGTATGGCAACAGCCTGCTGCTTTGAGAAGCAGCAAATTGTCGTGCTTCTCATGAATGCTCCCTCCAAAATGTGTCTGGATACCGTGTTAGTTTGGCTTTCTGTGATATATATTGATTCGTCGTCACACCCCATAGTGTTCCAATGAGGTTCCTCACATTGAATCAAATGAACTTTGTGTGACCCTGTGGAAGCAAGGTCCTGCCTTGCTCCACTTAACATTTACAATTCTATCTATTCAGTGTTAGTGAGGCTTAAAGCAGGAGCGGGTGCTTGAAAGCAGCTAGAGAAGCCAAAGATAGCATAGTGCTGGTCGAAGCCATTGGCAGAGGCAGGTACAGCGTTTCAACAACCATAAAAGGCAGAGTACTAGAAGTGAGGCGTGGTGTAGTGTAGATGGATGCCCCCTACAAAAAGTTTATTACACTAAGTACCCAAAATCACTTTTATTTAGAAAGTCATCCGTTTAATGCCAACTTCTCAAGTGGAGCACAAATCGTGTTTTGCACTAAAAATAAATGTTCTTGAATCCTTTTAAAAGGCAAATTTACACTACACAGAGCAACCGTTTATTGTTCTTCTGTTTAACACTAGTCACTTAGTGCCGCCTGTATGCAATGGCACCACATTTACTGTAGATCGGGGCTAATCTGCAATGTGTTGGTCCTGAAGCATTTCAAGGTATTGGGCTACAGTAGGTTTGGGCTGGATGACAGTAGTGTGCAGCAATACCTTGTCAAGGATAGCACTGCCACAATTAACACGAAATGCATCTATCTCATTGCTTTGTCCAACTGTTCCACTTTGCGCTTCCAATGGACCACACTGTAGCTACTGCTCGCCAAGTATTTTTGCATAGTAACGACATGGCACTGAAGAGGGCTACAATTTGTACTTTGTGTCTGGCTTTTTTTCTTTCAATACCTAGGCAGCCCAGAAAAAGGCGTTGTTGAAGTACAGTACATTTTAGTGGGCACTCTCGGGAAACTCCGAGGCCGGATGGGATGAGGTCTGGGACTTGTTCCAACGAGGCCTCGCTTTGCTAGCAGGGAGCAGGGCGTCGCGCCAAAATGTCTGCACGCGACGTGTTTCCGATTCTGAAAAGAGCTGCCACCCCTATTACAATCACGCCTTTATACTTAGTGCTGCGGGCCGGACACATTTTTCTTATTTCTCTCCTCTAGTCCTAATGTAATCTACGTCATCATCACACATATTGTTGGTGCTAAATGGCGATGCGGACATGACAATGTCTGTTGCTGCTAGTATCGCAGCAACGCTGGTGCCCTCTCTTGTTCAGTAAGGTACCCAGACAGGAGGACACTGCAGGGAAAGGAACCCTAAGGAGTCTGAGCAGGGTGAGTCACCGCAGCACGACTAGCGGAACAGTCAGACTATGAGCCGTGCTGGTAAAATATCACTCGCGAACATCTGTACATATTGCTCTCCAAACAGTTGCCCAAATGCCGATGTGCAAACAGTTTGCGCCAAGCATAAACAATGCTGTTATTGTCAGTTACAACTTAAGAATGTGAGAGAAGCAATAACTTTGCAGAGTTAAAATTGTCATTTGGGCTTGCCATTTATTAAACGGCTTGGAACTGTAGCCACTCATATCAAAAATGCAAACCTAGAGCAACGTTATAATGTGAACGTTGAAGTTGCACAAGACCTAGCTCTCTTATGAATGCAAGTCGTTTGTAATGGAAAGGAAAATATGGCCTTTATAGAATTTCGACACAGAAAAAGCAAAGCAACTCTTTACTTGCAAGAGCCACACACACGCTTTAATTCCTGTACCTAAATGACATAAACCATTTTCAATGCAACAAAATGCTTTTTGCATTAGTATCAAATATTCCTACTGCCATGAGGGCAGCATGCATTCACAGCTCCGCTTCTCACACTTCCCTGTTGCTGCGGGCACACCTTGAATGTGCTTCAACTTTGACTGTGGATTTTGGCATCCACAGGTGCCTTGGCCTCCATTCCAAGGCACCTCGCCAAAACGCACACGTGCGTTCTGGCAAGATGGGAGACCGGAGCCTATTGTGGAAGAAATGTACATGTTTGCTGGCAAAGCACGGGAGAACCAAGAGCGTCGAGAAGGAAGTTTTTGACACCGAACCAAAAACTATGAAGTGTTGCCTGATATGATAACTTTGTACTCTGTGTACTTAGACCATCTAACCATAACCAGTAGTTCCAATGCAATTAAAAACCATGCTAACCACGTAGAATACTAGGAACCAGTTTTCACATTCTTTAATCTCAGTTCATTACAAAACATGGATTATGCACCACCTGCTGCAGGAAACCAGTCCAAGGAAGAAAAAAGAAAGCGAGACTATGAAATGTGTGTCAAATTCAGTGTATCAGTAAGATTGATGTTGAATCAGTAGGATATATATCAATACTTTCTTTCAGCAGGCAAGCCTGGCACTGAGCGTCCTGATGTTGTGAAATACACACCACACCGAGAAGTGCACTGGAAGCTACACAAGACTGCATTCGAGTCCTTATGAAGAGAAAACGCCTTTATCAGGACAGGAAAAAGGAGCTCTGTTGGGCATTCGTTGGCCAGTCTCTTATTGCTTGACCTCAGCATTTAAGGTCTTTCTACAGGATTGCAAAAAAAGCTATGATAGCTTTTACATAAAACATAATTATGGTAAACCTTGCATTACAGCATACACTGCGTACATTTCACTTGCCAGCTATTGATAGACTGAAAATTGTACAGCGGGTAGCCAAGCTAAAACAAGTCGCATCTAAGAAATCTCGTGCATCTTAAATCACACATTACTGGCATCTTGGGCCACAGGGTTTCAGCAAGGCAATGTATGCAGACTTTCAAACAGTTATCTGGGCTCTTATTAGGATGAACAGCCACAAACTTTGTAAGATGGCGGATAACACTGCAGATCAGAACTAATGCAAATATGTAGCTTTCAGATTGTATCAAGCTAATTTATATAGGTAGCAAGGTTCTTTTCATTTTCAGAAAAATGGGCTACAACATTTGCCTAGAATGTGCACACTAATTCCCTTTGAGAGGTGCAGTAGCCAAACAATTTTCCGGACTGCGATAGCTCAGACTGGTGATATATCAGACTTTATTGATGAACTGACATGCATCTCATAGTTAATGTACAGCTGAAAGCTCGATTTTAGCTTTTACCAAACATAGATGCGAGCAAACGATGCAGTCTTAAACAGATGAGTATTAGCCGTCGTCACTGCCATTACAGTAAAGTCGCACGGCCGGGATTACACATTGGGGCGCTTGACACCACCAATGGCGAAGGAAGCGATGGCACCGAAGTAGCCCGCTTTTGAACTTGCTTATATAGGTTTCCTGTTTGTATGCAAGGAGTTGGTAACTTGCGTTGCACTGCATGCCAGCTGCATAAACCGAAGAAATCCTTTCATTTATATATTTTTTTTCAGATACCTTCATATCCCACAAGGCATTGTTGAGGGGAGTGGTACACACAAATAAATAACTGTTACAGGAGACAACGCATACAGTGTAAAAAGTTTTTAAAAATACCGGAAAATATACATATTTCAAAAATTTGAAACATGAAGTGAGTTAAACATGACACAATTAACAAGAAACGCTCAATCACTCAAAAGAAAGCGATACAAATTGGAAAACGCCACCATTAGTACAAATATATTTGCAGGAACACCGGGGGAAAATATACAAGAATTCGCATGATTACGAGGCAAAAGAAATGAAACCACAGCTACAGTAAGCAATATTATGTTGACAACTTCTTAAATTCATTAAACTCATTGGAAAGTGCAATATCCCCTGGTAAGTGGTTCCAGTTCAACGATGCTTTTGGAATGAATGCATTCATGCAGGATTTTTTACGGCAGTGTGGAACGCCAATTTTGCATGGGTGATATAAGCGGGATGAAACATATGTTGGTGGCGTGAGTAATGTATCTTAAGGGTAGAATTCTTGTGGTAAATTTAAAAAAAACAGACTCAGGCGTGATATTTTTCTGTGCGAGGAACGGGGGTTAGTGACAATGTGTTTGTCATTTCTGTGACGCTGGACGAACGATCACAGTTACGGAAGATGAAACGTGCTGCTCTGTTCTGTACGGCTTCTATGGCGTCGATAAGAGAGTTAGTGAAAGGGTCCCATACTCAGTTAGCATATTCTAATTTGGAGCGAACAAGCGATTGGTAAAGAAGATGTTTAGCAGGTGTCGGGGAGAAGGAAAAAATTCGTTTTAGATATTCAAGCATTCTGTTACGGACGCGATGATAGAAGTGATATGTGCTTTCTTTTCATTTCATTCATTTCACTATTTCTCTAAAGGCCCCATGACTGGGGTATTACATAAGGGGTGGGAACTGAATAAAAAAAAAGCATCCATACAATTGTACATAATTTTTTACATTTTCAATGAAGTTGAATGAACAGGTCCTGGTGGCAATGTCGCCTGGAAGGCCGTTCCAGTCAGCAGCTGTGCGGAAAAGGAAGGAATTGGCGGAGGTGGAAGTGCCTGAGAGTGGACGGGCCGCATGAAAATGACTGGTGCGGAGTGAAATGCGTGCTGGGGGAGGGAGAATATAAGGAGTGGTGCGCATAGGGCTATTGAAGATTTTATGAAATAAACAGGCTGTAAGTGCGACGACGGAATGATGAGGGCGGTAAACGGGATACCGTTTTCAAGGCAGAAACGCTTATGTCTTAAGCATAGGATGCGTGAATAAACCTGGCCGCGTGAGTTTGCACGAACTCAAGAGAATTATTGAGATAAGCTTGATGGGGATTCCAGACTGGTGATGCGAATTCCAAGTTTGACCTAAGGAACGATTTATATGCTAGTGACTTCACATGTTGACGAGCGTGATGAAGATGTCGCTTTAAGAATCCTCACGTTCTGGTAGCAGATGATATTGTGTTAGTGGACATGCAAACTCCAGGAAAGATCACTAGAAAGTGATAGCCTAAATACTCGTAGCACTTGTGGGGACCTGCCCTGCAGCCCCCTTAGTTTGCTTTCCCGCGAAGCACCGTGCAGCGGCGGTCTTACCTCGAGGCTGAGCGGATTCTCTTGTGAGTTATATTAACTGGCAAGAGAGGGCGCCAGCATCGCTGCGCGGAGACTGCCAAAGCCAGCGCGCGGGAGAGGGTCTTGGGCTGGGATAATCTCCGCGAGCAAACGCGTCGCTCGCGGCTCCGCTCTTCGCCGGCGGGGCGAAGAAGCGACGGGGAGACAGGCTCCCGTACTCGTCCCGTCCGGCCTGCGGAGTTTATATCCTTTGCCCTAGTGCGGGCGAACATTCGCTCGGAACCTTGCTGGTGAGTCGGACGACCTTGATTCATTAGCGTACCTTTGTTGCTAGCTGGCGTTACTGTTTCTGTAGCAATAAATGCCTGTTTGTGTCAGCCAGTGTGTCGTTCCTTTCTTCCCTGAGTGCAAGGCCCGCCGTGGTCGGCGAGCGCTCGGTAGCGTACGCGATCACGGGGTGGGGTCCGGGAGGCTTTGAACCTTGTCAGCCGCGATTGAGTGGAGAGAACATACTTATCTCCCCAATTCAACCCCTCATCTGGCAGCCCAACGTGGGGCCTGCTCTTGGAACATTGGACGACTGTCGGTTCGGTTCGAGGAACGCTCTTTGTCCGGACTTGACAAGTGCTAGGCCTAGAGTGAATTTTGATCGCTAGGACCTGCGGCATGCTTTCTTGAGTGCGAGGTGTATTGCGCTGCAGCATGTTTGAAATTTCGACATGCTCAGCACATTTTTTCCTGGAGTTTCTTCGTGAGAATCACTTGGTCCGCATCGAGGGAGCGCGAGGCCTAGCGCCCGCAGAGTTGCCGAGCCCGAAGCGAGTGAGTACGGAAACCGCGTGGGTGGTCCGAGTTTCTGTATATATTTTCTCTATCTCTTTTTCGACTCTGGGAGTCGCGGCTCCGGGAGCCGGGTGGCCTGGGGCCACGGGTGCCGCTACGAGCTCGCTAGTATTGCAGCTCGGCACCGGGCGCTCCGACACCGTCCGATACGGTGGGCGCCGAAAGCTCAGAAGCTGCTTTGTGCAGTGAGCGGGGTAGGACCACCCCACAAAGCTGACGTCTCCTCGCGGCTGCGCGCACATAACCCGTTTCGGGTCTTTGTTGTGGTCACGGACGTTGTCGGAGTGGTCGTTAGGCCTGAGGCTTTTCAGAGCTGCCTGCACCACGTTAAAAGAGACGCGACCACCGGACCGTGTCGTTGAGAGGGGGCGCACTTTGCTGCCCGCCCATTTTTTTGTTTGTTTGTAACCTCGCACGAACTGAGCAGTCTCGTTCAACTCAACAAAGGGCTTTGTTCACTCGAACTTTGCGTTTGCACATCCGCCGACACGTTTTGCTAGCGAGTTAGGCATTGTGCCACGAGGCCCTTGCGGATGCCGTTTCCCCTCCCGTGACCTACGTTAAAGGCACGCCGAGAGCGTTTCGGCAATTTTGCAGATCTGGTGGAGCCACCCAGGCTTGCTGTCCGGTGCACATCGTCTCGCTGCTGCCTGCTGCGACGGAGCGGCCTGTATCCTGTTCGCCGCATCCATCCGGGGCAGCTGTGGCGAGACCAGTCATCAGTCACCTCCGGCTGCTGCTGCCCTGGCGACTACTGCAGGATCCTGGCCTGCAGTTTTCCCACCGGCCTTCAATTCGCAGGCCTGCGGACCCGGTAGTCCGCGGGCCATGCGAGTCGTCCCAGCGGAGACCTTCACGCCGCCTTCGGAATACCGCGGAAGTCTGCGTGGACGCTGTCGGCGTGACCTCCGCTGCAAGAAGTGCCTCAAGAATATGAAGACCAGGAGACTCCTCCACAGCATGTACTTTCAGGCGCGTGGGTTTACTTAAGGTTGGGGGGATGTGGGGACCTGCCCTGCAGCCCCCTGAGTTTGCTTTCCCGCGAGGCACCGTGCAGTGGCGGTCTTACCTCGAGTTCAGAAGAGCAAGGTTCCGGGCTAGTTGGTAATGCATTTAAGGGAAGAAACAGCGCAATGAAACACGGACACACGAAGAACGGACACACACGAGCGCTGACTCAGCGCTCGTGTGTGTCCGTTCTTCGTGTGTCCGTGTTTCATTGCGCTGTTTCTTCCCTTAAACTTCCCTTACCTCGAGGCTGAGCTGATTCCCTTGTGAGTTACATTAACTGGCAAGAGAGGTCACCAGCATCGCTGCGCGGAGACTGCCAAAGCCAGCGCGCGGGAGAGGGTCTTCGGCTGGGATAATTGCCGCGAGCGGACGCGTCGCACGAGGCTCAGCTCTTCGCCGGCGGGGCGAAGAAGCGACGGGGAGACAGGCTCCTGTACTCGTCCCGTCCGGCCTGCGGAGTTTATATCTCTTGCCCTAGCGCGGGCGAACATTCGCTCGGAACCTTGCTGGTGAGTCGGACGACCTCGATTCATTAGCGTGCCTTGTTGCTAGCTGGCGTTATTGTTGCTGTAGCAATAAATGCCTGTTTGTGTCATCCAGTGTGTCGTTCCTTTGTTCCCCCACAGCAAGGCCCGCCGTGGTCGGCGAGCGCTCGGTAGCGTACGCGATCACGGGGTGGGGTTCAAGCGGCTTTGAACCGTGTCAGCTGCGATTGAGTGGGGAGAACGTACTTATCTCCCCAATTCAAACCCCACAGACTTAACTGGTTCATGGACACATCAAAGATTACGCAGGAACGAATAAGAGGATTATGAGGGCGGTGGAGAGATAAAGCTTGCACTTATGAGGGTTGAGTTCTATTAGCCATTGGTTACAAAAGTTCTGGACAGCATTAAGATCACTTTGAAGAGATGCCTCGTAAGCAGGTTTAGTAACTGCACGAAAAATTACACAGTCGTCAACACGCGTATATTGGAGGTGACTTGCGATGGAAAATCATTAGCGTATAATAGGAAAAGTAGCGGGCGGAGTACAGATCCCCGAGGAACACCTGACATTACCGGAAGAGAATGAGAGTTCTTATTGTTAACAGAAACAAATTGGGAGCGATTAGATAGGATGGCTTCAAGCCACTTCATTATGTAGGGGTGCAAATTTAACCTGGAAAGTTTTGTCAGTAAGCGTTACTGGGGTACTTTATCAAATATCATTTGTAAAATTTATTAGCTGTGTTTCACAAAAAAAAACACTTTCTAAAACCATGCTGGGCACGAGTGAAAAAGGATTATGACTCAAAAAAGTTCGCTAGGCATGACAAGATGACATGTTCCATTATCTTGCTAAGAATGCAGGTAAGTAATAGTGGCCGATAGGTGAGGGATAGGTGCTTGTCGCCTAATTTATGAAGTGGAACCACCTTAAACAATTCCCAGTCGTCTGGGAGGTCACAACCTTTAAGGAATAGCTCAAATATTTTCGATATTATGATGGAAGATTATGTTTTAGTGTTTTTTTTTAAATTTTAGTGCTGATATTATTGGGACCACATGATGAGGATAACTTTAAACGATCTATGGTACTTATTATTCTTTCAAAGTCAAAACTAACGGGATCCATTGGAAGTTTGATATTGGAAGTATAGTCTGGTAGTGATGCGCTAAAAGGGACAGAAAATGCATTGGGAAATGGGTAAATAAGTACATTAGCACTGTCACTGTTAAGGATGGGATTTGACTGAGAATCCAGCAGAGAGATTGACGGCGTATCTGAACCATTAACAACGTTCCAGAATTTTTTAGTATTAGTTAAAAGAAAAGATGGCAGTGCGACAGTAAATAAATGTTATTTGGCATCTTTTAACATTTTTTATAAGTAATAACCTCGGCTCTTAGCGCTGACCAATGTTCTGATTTTCCCGATGACCTCGCCCTACGTATAACTGCTGTTTTTTGTTTCCAAGGCGTTTTAAGGAACGAGTGAAACATGATACCTACCAGTAGTCGTGGTGATTTTGCGAGGAGCGTGCAATTCAAATAATTCATGCAGTTTTTTTTAAACATGCACCAGTTGTCGTGAACAGACCGTTCGGCACATCCCAGGACGAAATCGTCGAGAAAAAAGTGGAGACCATCATTAATTGAAGAAAAAATTGCTTTAGCATAATTGCAAGTGGTTTTCGTTTTATTTGGCGTTTTATTCAACGGTAAATTCAACGTGATGTGCAGTAAACAAAGATCCCTCAGCCTGGAAAGTATTTTTTCTCGGAAACAAAATCTGGGGCGCTCGTTAGCAAAAGGTCTAATACGTTAGAAATGGTAGCTGTCGTCCTTTTCGGCTGTGTGACTATTTGCGTTAGCGAGAAGTAGGAGCAGAGGGATTTTTTTGCTTTGGTTTCACAACCGGTGGGCATAGAGTGAGTGAGGTGAAAAAATGCGAGTGCTCGCAAACACTTGAATGTCTTGGTGATATGATCTTTATCTGGCTGTCCTGCAATCGAGAACTCCTGAAAGCAGGCCGGTACTGTCGACGCCGCTGGGGTCACACGGAGACCCATGCACTTTGCACTGTCTATTCACCGTGCCACTGCAATGCTGCCGATACATTGCCTAGAATATAATGACTAATGTGCTGAGTGCGGGCGCCGGATTGGTAACGAATGCAATGACTGCCTAAGGAGGCCCCTGCAGGTTGCGTGCTCAGCGCTGAACAGTCACCAGACTGTTCAGCGCTGAACAGTCTGGTGACTGTGCAAATATTTAAGGACTGCTTAGGTATAAAATACAGATAAGTCTCATAAAAACATAATTTTTCAATGCTACACGCACCCGGCTTGAGCAGTCAAGCAGTGGGATCTGCGTCACATGCTGCATTCAAGGCGGTGAGCATATGCACAATGTAGGATGTGTGATTTAGGGCAGTTTGATGTATTCGTTCATTGAGTGATTGATTGATTGGGTTTTTGTGCGCAAAACCAATGTCATGCTTTTTCTTTAGCCAGACTGCAGTGATTAATTCTGGGTCAACTTCTACCGCTGGTTATTTTAATGTAAGGAATGCGGGTCTTTTCATCAACACTCGGGACACTCAATCTGCGAGGATTACGCATAGATTATCAGCTACTGTCGGTTCCAATTTAATATGCTTATGTTTGCTCTGGGTTCCAATGCTTGCATTCTACTTCCTTGTTTTTTCACTTTTTTTCCTGCGATTACAACAAATTTATATTATTTGTGATAACAATACTAATCCTTCCTACCATAATACCCTCATAACGATTGCCTGGGGAAGAGTAAGAGGGGGTAATCTGAATGAACATATTAAGAGAGAGACTACTTGCAGTGGAGTAGCTTTGGCAGTATGCGTCGCTCTCACTCCTCTTTCATCTGTATTTTATGTACTTTGGAAAAGGAAATTTTAACAAATAAATCCTAAAACTATTAATAACAAAGTTCTGTTCTTATACTCAAGGCATGCACTGAAGCTTCGCAAGTGCAGTGTTCAAAACATTTTTGAACGAAGCTAAGCTTCCCCCAAATATCTCATTCCTGTTAAACATGAACTAAAGCCATAACGAATTACCTTCCATGCTTACTAAAAGGGCGTCATTACTGTTAGGTGGCTCGATCTGGCACCACTCATTCATAACTGGGTTAACATTCACTGCCATAATCGGTAGCCAATTAAACACTCCAATTCGCGCATGGTTTGCTTTACAAGGTACCTAAATGTTCTGCCAGGGCAAGTGGGGTTTCTTTTTTTTTTGCTACATAGCCCGAAACATAGTATAGCAGGACCGTCCCTAGTTTTGTGTACCTAACATGTAAACTATTAGAAAAAGCTGTTCAGGTACTGCTCTATACTCGCATCCGTCATCGACGTAAATCGTCTACTGAATCTAGAAAGATTTTTGTCCTGCTTAAGTAGCTTGCACTGAACAAAGCTTGCAATACACATTGTGAACCGTTGTCTCCTTTCGGTGAATTATGTATAATTTTTACTCGTTATGGAATGGTGACACACGGCAGAAGCATGTCTTGATGCAAACGAAATTATTTTGGTATCTTTAACTCGGAACTAATCATGTTAAGAAAAACACCGCTGCAATTAATTTTGACTGCTACTGCTTGCATTTTAGGAGCTGATGATGCTTGAGTAGTGGAGTAGGGTGGTTGGCTCACGCCAAAGATCAATGTAAAACAGCACAGAGAGCAATAATGTGGAGTGATGGGACAAGGAGCAGCCTGTTTGTCTCTTCACTCTGTATCATTCCTGCGCTCCTTTACATTTACCATGTGTGGAACCTTCACCAACATGGCACCGAGTAGGTGCACAAGATGCAAAATGGCAGGCAGGTTGTGGGAAACAGCCACCATGAATGGCAAGCCTGAAGGTGAGAGGCGAGCGATTGCGGTGAATCCGGCGACTGACAATGGATGGACGGCGCCTGCTTAGTCGACATCCGCTAGGGGCTTTGCCGTTGTTTATCCTATTGCTCAAATCTCCTAACATGCAGCACCCTCTGTCGACGGCGCCAGCCTCTCGCACGACAGAGGGCAGGCACTCAGCACACTAATCAGTATACTCCATGCAATATAGTGCTGTGGAATGTGCCGTAGAAGAAGAAATTCAAATATAAATTACTTAGCGGTCTTGAATACCATGAGGTGCCTCCATGTATACCAATTCCTAACGCATCAAAAGAATAAAACATGCAAGCAAACATTTTGTGTTTATAGTGCTTGAAGCACCGCTACATAAGTTCTGATGCTGCAAAGTCACCACCAATTTTATTCAATAGATGGACCCACTCTGCATTCTGAAAGTATTATATACAGTAGGGGGAGGGATAAAACTAAAGTTCATAAACAAGACGAAAAACACAGATTGTGCACAATGTGTAAAAATTCAAAGAATGCTTGTACATCAATTTACACAAATAGTCTAGAGCCGTCAATACAACAAACGCTAGTGAGCATGGATCTTTAACCATGGTAACAAATATGCAGCATATGGCAAGCGGGCCTGTGGCACTGCAGTGAGCGGTAGGTATATGAATTTAATTGATAAATAATAATATGCATGTAAGATGGTGAGGCTCTTGTAATGTAAAAATTGCACTCGCTATCTTGTAAAACGTCTTTGTCTGCATGCTCAGATCCTCAGATTTTGCCACAAGGTCATACTGACCCCTCCGCGGTGGCTCAGTGGTTAGTGCGCTCGGCTACTGATCTGGAGATCCCGGGTTCAAACCCGACCGCGGCGGCTGCGTTTTTATGGAGGCTAAACGCTAATACGCTCGTGTGCTGTGCGATGTCAGTGCACGTTAAAAATTCCCACATGGTCGAAATTATTTCGAAGCCCTCCACTACAAGCCCCTCTTTCTTCCTTAGTTCTTTCACACCCTGTTTTATTCCTTCTTTTACGGCGCGGTTCAGTTGTCCAGCGTTATATGAGACAGATACTGCGCTATTTCCATTCCGCAAGAAACCGAATTTTATATCACAAGGCCGTCCAATTCCTCGCCGCGCTCCAGGACAGCTTCCATGGTATCAGGCTGCATAAATAAATTGTGACGCGCTCACTGTCACTCTACAATAACATGGTGCAGGCACGTACGTAAGAAGATTATTTTAATTTCATTGAAGTCGGCTTGGACTGTGGTCATTTCATATGCTTCTTCGGGCTCCAACGAAAAATAAGAAGGGGGGTGGCAAAAAACAGGCATGTGAGGCATAGTGCTTGCAAGCATAACGAAAAGATGGAGTTCTAAAACTGTAGCACTCTTCACCTGGTACTTAGCCAGATATGCCTCTGGTCCTTGACACTGGCATGCACTAAAGCAGAAGCACACCCTATTAGACAGGAGAACGAAAACTTCGCAAATGGCTTTACCTCTCAACTAGTGAAGACCATGCATGCGACGGAACTTTCGAGGCAAAGTCCTCCAGCACCTGGAATGGGAACAAACAAACCGAAAGCGTGATTTGCGCTGGGGCACTAGAAAAGCTGGCAATTACCTTGTCGTTCAAAGTGTGCGCGATTCGGCCTGGGTACTAATGGTCAGAGACAACACCGGCTAAACAGTCGCTGCGAACGTAGGCGTAGCACATGCATTCTGCACAAGAGACGGAATACCGATAAAACCATCCTCTAGCGATGGACTGTCAGGCCTACCATTTTCCCACACCGAAGACCGAGTCGCTGCTGAGCTTCACGACACCAATATCTGACTGAAAAAGTTGAGGATTTCCGCAACACTGCAACAGATGAAGGTAAACTGTTAGCTCTAGCCAGCGAATGCAAAAAAAAAACATTAATTAAGATCCATAACACCGAGAAACATCTGCGCCCTATTCGGACACATCTGTCTTTATCAGCCCGACGCATACCCACCTCGATTGCTGAAAGTAACTAAACAACGACACTTCGTGCGTGCTTTTTAATACGACGCTTTTTGCTGGATGCTTGCGGAGGACGGCTATGTCAAATAACTTCACCATTCTCGCTTTTCTCTCGAGTTCTTTTCTCTAGAAAAAGAAGAGACACCATTTTGAGCTTGTGAAAAGGAAACTCGGGAAGCTTCCACTTCACGTTTTACTGCTGCTACTGATAACATCTGCCATTGATAACGTTTCATACCTATTTATAAAGAAGGCTAAGCAATAGGCGACCTAGCCTAGTCGTTCACGGACACAACATACATTGTACACGCAAGGCTATTCACCTATTGCCGCAGCAGCCTACTCACAGCAAAGAAGTTCCGAGACCAATGGACGTGGTATGCCACAAAGCCGAAGTGGCTTATGCCGCAGAACCCATTTTCCTCGCTAATAATGGCATAAACAAAAATTATGTTTATTTGAAAATATAATATTCTTTTGCTGCTTTTAAAACTTCACTTAATCAACAATATTGCAATGAACAACTTTTTTTATGCCACAATCATATGATGTTCTCACCCTTCGAACGTGAGTACGTTAGTGCCTCTCTTTCCATTTGGTGAAAGGCATAAGTGAGCACTGTTGTGCTGTGACTCCTTAAAATCTTGATGAATCCTTAAAATGTCTTGGAAGTTTTCTGGTTTTAACGTTGTCTGCGTATTTTGTAGTCCTTTCTTGACATCTGCTCTGTGATTTATTGAAGTTACTTTTCAAAATCAATTTTCGTTGCTTATTTGAGGCCGGCCCTGTTTTGCGGTGTGTACCACGGCCGGGTTCTGATGTTCTTCTCTGATCTCTCAGCGTTTCTTTTCCTAACAGTGCCTTTTGCGTGTACAGTGCAATTTTATAAACTGCGCTGTGCATACGTTTGTGGCATGTTTTCTGCCCGTTATTACTTTCGTTAATATGTCGTCGCTTCTCACTATATGGTCACCATGGCCTCTGGCACGAAGCGCCCCTGTGTTGTAGAATATTTGAAGATTTTTTAACAAAAGGGTATTGCATTTTTTTACTATTTTTAGAGGTCTTGAAAGATCACTTGTCTAAGCTCCATCGTTTGGTGTCCACTTCTGGGAGAAGGAACAGGAAAAGGCACTTCAGTGCTCCATCGCACATTTGACGGAAGATCATGAGCTCACCGTTGTCGAAGGAGCTTCGGCAGAAGTATGACGTCCGCAGCATGCCCATCAGAAAAGACGACGAAGTTCAGGTAAATAAGCGTGCCTGAGTGGTTTCTGTTACCACGTGCAATCTAATTGACGTGCGTGACTGCGCCTCTGAGAGCGTTAGCTTTGGCACGAGAATACCCCTGTTGTAAACAGGTGTATTTCGTGTGCTGTTTGAGGCCACCTTATTTGCATGATTGTATATTTTGCTATATAAGGGTGTAACTGGATTATTCGGGCTAAAAAACTTTGAACACGAAATGTGCAGTAGTCCCCTATACAGAGGGGTAGTCATGCATGCCAGTTTTATGGGATCCGTCGTTTGTTGTGCATAGTCTGGTTCCCTTCTCCGACATTAATCCCCCTTCTCTTTATTGTGTAGCGCCAGTGAATACTTCTCAGGGTACCGTCTTGACTGACCTTTGGCTGAAGCCTATACTCATTCAATGCATCGGCAAGTCCATGAGAGAGTGGACGCATCGTTGAAGTGATGTTGACCAAGTAGTCTGTTTGCAGACTGGCCGCAGATAATTGGCGGCTTTGTTCATCAGTCGGTGTTGGCCTAAGTTGTGGTACAGGTATTGATGAAGTCGGCTAGTTAAGGGTGGTGGTGCATGTGGTATTTGTCTGCTTCAACCGCAATGCAAGATCTAAGTTTGATCTAATGTCCAGCTTGACTTCATGCTGCGAAAGTTGCGACCTCCTATTTCATGTATTAGTTTAAACACGCTTTAACAAAGCAATATAATGTGTCTTATTCTATCGAGTTCGTAGATACTTTTGTGCAGGTTGTTTGGATGGCTTCGTTCTAAGTAATGCTTTGATTAAATGAAGAAGAGAAAAGCTGATGTGTCTAGATGAGGCATGTGCGGTTGATATCTTTTGCTATCAGTTATGCTGTAATCAATATGTTAGCAAGCACCATAGTTGCAGTTGCCTAGTAACATGGTACATGCCGTTGTGGTTTTGACTGGAATGGAAATTTACTGACCACAAGATTAGCAGACGCTGTCTGCATGAGTGTGCGAAGTGCAGTACTCAAGGCATTGACATCGTCTGCTTTTGGTTGTGTGGCTGCCTTGATGCCCTGCCTAAAGGATATCTTTCAGAATATTTGCATGCCCTCTACAATATAGAGCATACGAAGAGGATCGGAGGATATTGCTCTTTATCTATATGAGAAAGAATTTGTGCAAAGGACGCTAGAGAGTAGCCTAGAAAGCTTTCCAGTGAATTCAAAATTTCTACTGGGTCAGAGTTATCCACATCCAGACTTGTCAATTTATCCTCGAGCAGGTGTACAAATGGGACAAGTACATTATTGCAAGAGAATGCTTGGTTTTACCCTTTCCACAGCAGCTTTACACTTGATAAAGATTGTTGTGAATAAGGGGTCTCAGGTTCATCCAGATTAAAGGGAACTCCCTCTCCTTTTCTAAAAAGTGCAATTGAGGGTGGCTAACTCATCTTCCCTCATGCTTACACCTTCTGTTGGCTGAGCAGAAAAAACTGAGCAAGAGTTTGTGGTTGCAAAAACTTTCCTGTAAGTCAGCTTTCCTGCCATTCAGAAAGCTTGGTGCATGCTCAGGTACTAGAAAAAGACCCATTGCATCCAGGCTGCGGTGAACTGCATTTTGTGTGCATTCTTTATGCGACCATGCCCAGCTTAACACATGCTTCATGCTGAGAGGTAGACCTGGTATTGTGCTGCTGGCACATCAAAAATTTTTTTGAATGACATTTCGATAAAAAATGCTTTTGAAGCATTACTTATGAAGCATATGAAGTAGCGTTTGGAATCCTGAGCACTTTTAATCTTGCTTTAGTGAAATTGTAAGTTTTGTAGCTTCCTGCATCTGTATGCTGTGGTGAAGAGCCCCAAGCGAGAAGAGCGATAAAAGAAAGTGTAGCTATTAATAAGAGTAACATGAGCTGCCTAATGATACCTGGCTACAGTTCCTCTTGACTGAAAGGCTAGCTGCATGTAGAGCGGTTGCAGCATGAGATGATTCCATCAAGGACAATGCAACGAGCTATGGAAAGCGAAGTGGCAGGGGTAATGTTAGAAATGGAGACCAGTTTAAAATATTTGTCTTAAGATAATGATATTTTTGCGAAAATGGGGGACATGGATAGGACAAGTAATATGGAGAACAGATAGCCAGTGGTTCGTTATGTTAGCGCAGTGTATTCCAAGAACTGACAAGAGATGGCAGACACATGGGAAGAGGAGGTCAGTAAGTATGTGGGTATTCGGTAGTGAAGGCGGTGTAGGATGACTTATTTGAGACCATTTGGAGGTGTTTTATTGTCTGGCAGCTCTGGTGAAGAGGAAGTCTGTTATCCATGCAGAACCTCTTGTAATCCTATAAATGCAACATTGGGGAAGGTGAGGCTGGGACCAGGCAGTAATGGCTATAGTGAGCAAATTTGTCTTTAAGAACATTGATTCATGTTAGTCCAGTGCTTTTGTTAAGTCATTGGCCTGCCAATTAACAACAGTGCTGTCCTTGCATGTGAATAGTGTACAGGTGAACCTGGCTATATTAAGTTTTTGTCTGCATTTAATGGTCATAACATTTACATAAAAATTGCATGCAAAAATATAGCTTTTTTTTCGTGTTTTTTGGACTCTCATTTCGTGTAACATTATATACTATGTCGTGCCATGGCCCTACAAGTGGCACTTTTAAGGTTTGCTCACGCGTTCACTTTCCTTGCGAAGATGCTGCAAACTGCTTCTAGATGGGAACTGATTGCGGGTAGCCGTCTGCCTGGTGCACCTGTTTTCAGCACAAAACTCTTATACTCTGAATCAAGTATTTGATGCACTGCTCTTTATGGGGTGAAGCGAACCTTGCTCACCAAAGGCTTGTGGGCGCTCTCGCCTGGCACACTTTGGTGCCAAAGTCGCTGCAGCAACAAACTTAAGGGGCTCACTGGTCATTGGGACCGAAACATGGCCCAGAAATGGGTCTTTTGGAAACGGCATTTTTCAAAATTACAGATATTATTCTGTCAAGTTTACCAACTTTTTTTTTCTTCTGATTTGTATCATATTGTGGCCTGAATTGTGCGCAATGAGGCAAAAATAGACATTCAAATTTTGGGCCCCTGGGTACTTTGTTAAATTAATATCTCAGCATCTAAGACAGATAGTAATTTTTGCCAAGGAAACCTGAAGGTGCAATATTTGCAATGTTCAAAGCAGAATTTTGAAATCTTGCCTCAATTCTTTTATTTTGCAGAGAATTGATGCATAATAGGCACACCGTGAATACTGATATTTCAAGTGCTGTAAATCAACCAATAAGGACTAAATGAAAAAAAACTGCTTTTAACATTGCACTTATGTAGCCATGCGCACAATAAATAAAATAAAAGATGAATAAATTGTGATACAAACTGCTTCTAGATGGAAAGTGGTTCTGGGTAGCCCTCTGCCTGGTGTACCTGTTTTCAGCACGACAACACTCATACTCTGAGTCAAGTATTTGGTGCACTGCTCTTCATGGGGTGAAGCGAACCTAGCTCACAAAAGGCACCGGCAAAAATGTAACTGCATTCACAACATGCACAGGAATCAAGCACTATGCGACAAAATTGCTGTGTTCAAAAATTTTAGTGAAGCTGTTTAAAAGAATGGATGATTCCATATTGCTGATGTTGCTGGATGGCAATGTCTTCTACTCGTTTATTGCCATTACCAGCGGTGACTAATATTTGTGTGCGAGTTCAAATTGGTTGGACTTTATGTGATGATTCAGTTGAGTTGAGATCAGTGACTAATTAAAACTGATTATCTTAGCTCGCAAAAGCAAGCTCGCAAAAGAAAAAGCAAATTAAGATTTGAAATTGTCATAAAAACTGAACAAGGTTGGTGCATTTTCGTTAGGGTTGGGCAACAAAATGATAGTTCGCAAGACAGTCCGCTGCGTTTTTGATACGCAGCAGGCAATACTTTGTTTCATACCATAGCAGGCTGCATTTGGAGGTACTGCATCTGCGAAACCATGTTACTCCGTCGCACCTCATTCGTTCTTTTCGAAACTTGTGTGAGTGTTGGGGCGAAAGCAAAGATTGGTATAAAAAGAAGTGGCAGCATTCAAAATCACAGTCGAAGATATGAAGTGCTCAGTTTTCGAGCCCTCTGACGATATTCTTCACTTAGTGTGAATATTTAGTGAATATAGTTATTTGCCGTTTCAGGTGCGTATCATACTGTCTTATGTATTTCTCGAAGTCTAGATGAGTTGCAGGACGAAAATGTGGCAAGTGGTAAAAGAAGTCCAGGAGGTTGCCAATCATGGTATTTGAAATTTGTCGCAACGAAATATGCCTGTGTTCACTTTGGTTGAATCGCAAATTACGTTTTGGATGCCGACTTCGCTTGCATGAAAAGGTGCGCTAGCTCTGGCAGCTTTGTCTGCTGTGTATGCAATGGAGTATAAGTATTCCACCATCCAGTAACTGGGCTGCACGTCGCGGCATGTAGTGCACTGCAAGCATGGGGGCACTGTATTCATGATTTCAGCTCGCATATAATGTACTGGCATGTTTTATGTATCCACAAATCTCGCTATTTAATCCGCGTTGAGTATGAAATCTCTGGCCTGGAGTGTATTGAATTAGGTCACTCACTTAGTGATGTCTTGTTGCACGGTTTGAATGACTCGGAAGAGTGGGTGCCCCATGGTTACTGCAGGGCATCGGAGCGGATCATGCTTGAATTCACAAATATGACTCAATATACACGCCACTTCCACTCCGTTGGGGGGCGAAAATGGCCACTCCTCCACTCGTGGAGGCGTGTCAGTTGAGATTAAAAAATGCCACTCAACGTTTCCTGTGATGCCCTCTTTGTCAAACCTCTCCATTGGGACCTCCTCGAGTAAGTGTGAATCGAGTCTGGGGATGAGATTAAGGTGATAGGTTGGCCTGACAACTGCATGCCCCGAATGTAACACACGCATTTGTCACGTCAAGTCTACTGAACATCCTTCACACCCGAACATTACATTCAAAGCCTAGTGACACGTTTTGCGGGCTGCATAAATGAAGCAGCAGTGAAAAAAGACGAAAAATGCTTTCGTGCCAAAAGTATTTTAAATATTTTCTTCGAATCAAAAAGCCGATACTCGCACATGGCTAAAAGCAGAGGATGATGAGAGACAGAATCTGCATTCTTTCTCCTCCGGTTGGCTTTGCGAAAGGAGGGTGTGTTTACGTTTACCCGAGGTGGTTGAAATTAATCGGGGTCCTTTGGATACAATCTGTCTCATAGCGCACAGTGGTTTCCTACATCAAAATTGTTGCAAAAATTTCTCAACTAATTATTCTATTTGGTTACGTTATTCCTGTGTTTTTCTTATAGCTTGGTGTATGGGAATATTGGGCTCACTTTCATATTGCTTCTACGATACGGTCCACTGTTAAAGCAATATGTTAAAACTAGTTCCACTGTTAAAGGCAACATGTGACCGCAAAGCACTTTCGCGAAAATCAGCGGCGTAGGGTGCAGTACGCATGACCAGCCCTCTTTTCACACATGCGCCTGGTCCCACGCATTCTCGGCGGCACCGTTTTGTGAAGCACGCAGGCCAAGTGATTGCATGTTTCCTTTAACAACTGATGGTTTTTTATGGTTTTGATGGGGTTTAACGTCCCAAAGTGACTTAGGCTATGAGGGACGCCGTAATAAAGGGCACTGGAAATTTCAACCACCTGGGGTTCTTTAACGTGCACTGACATCGCACAGTACACGGGCCACTAGAATGTCGCCTCCATCGAAATTCGACTGCTGCGGCCCATATTCAACCCGCGCCTTTCCTGCCAGCAGCCGAGCGCCGTAACCACTCAGCCACCGCTGCGGCTAACAGTTGATGGCACTGTACGTGTACAGCCATTGGCAACCTTACTTATAGGAAGTATTCACAGACATCAAAGCAGCCGCCATTTTGTTGTTTGTGAAGTGCTGCGAAAGGCCTCGAGTGTCTGAGATTATCCCTTCTTGCTTCTGCCGGCACTATCCAAGCTGTAACCTGGACAACAAAATGACGCCAGTTACGTCACAAGAATACCTCCTATATTCCGTCTCATACATCACGTGCAACGCTAGTAAAGGTAGTGGTCTTGTTTGTGTTGCCTACATCTACGATCAAAAAGTACTGTGTTTCTTGTGGTGGGCGTAAAATATTACTTTGCCTGCAGGACTATTAATGACAATTTGTCATGAGCTTGATTAATTTCGATCATCTTGCTGATGATACACTGCCACTTTTTGTTCTTTGTACCAATTGGTCACAAAATAAGCACAGTGTAACGCACCTTCCTTTATTTTTTTATGTGGGCTACTTCCTTGCTTTTCACAGTGTTTCACCTGAGGTATGAAACAGATTATAATGTTTCGTTGGTGTTTTGAGTAGAAAGCGAAATGTAGTTCAAGTAAACATACTCAGTGCATGCGCTTGAGTGCATCTACTTTAGACATACAACAGAAATGGACACGAGCACTGCGGTCCTGACAGCAGCTGCCCTGAAGTTTGGCTTTTTGCTCTGCCTTTTCCAAGAGAGGTGTAGACCAGTAGGCTTGTGTCTTATAGCTGTGTTACGTTTCAGAAGGGCATGAAATGTGTAAATTGCAGCAGTTTTAGCTGATAGAAGGGGAATGCATGTTGTTGGTGCTTTATAATTGAGCACATGAGCATAGCAATAATTTCGAATGGTATCCCATGCAGGTGGTGTGTGGCCATAATAACAGCCAGCAGGAGGGCAAGGTCGTGCAGGTGTACCCTAAGAAGTATGTTATCTACATTGAGCGGATCCAGCGTGAGAAGGCCAACGGTGCATCGGTCTACGTGGGCATCCATCCCTGCAATGTTGTGATCGTCAAGCTCAAGATGGACAAGGATCGCAATACAATCCTCGAGCGACGTGCACGTAGCCGCCAGGTCAAGGAAAAGGGCAAGGGAAAGCACATCGAGGAGAGTGTCGCCATGGAGACGAAAAGTGTTAATTGACCTCACTTTAATAAATGGCTTGGCCAGTCGTCAGTGGTCTTATGTCAAGTCTTGCTTAAAACTAAATGGCCTTTAGAGCAGTCTTGCGATCTTTGCAAAAGTCTGATTCAAGGCAACTTAAGTACTGTATATACTCGTGTAACGACCGCATCCCCCGAATTGGCAGCTGTTAAAATAAAAATTAAAGTTATATCAAGAGGATTATTGCGGCGGCAGAGTATGCGCAAGTATCATACGTTCCCATGGATGGAGCTGCCGTTGACGGGTTCAGCCTGTGCGAACAGGTGGTGTGATTCAGTCCATCAATCAGCGCATGAGTAGCCATATCGCTCTACACTCACACCCTCTGTTCTCCATTTTGCCAACTGTTGCCTCTCTGTCTTCCCACCCAGGGTTGTTTTGCACAACTTTTTCACCTTCCAACTGATTTTTCGATAAGACGAGCAGATTGCTTGCAACATCAACGTTATAGTGCTAACGCATTAAAAAAATCAGCCAGAATTGAGTTAATTGTGTTATCTTTTTCCCGTGCAGCTTGTTTCTCTGGGCGCTAACAGATGACGGCGAAACGCAAAAGGCGTTCATATTCTGTTAAATGTTTGCGCACGTCGTGTGGCGCAGATTAATCTAGGGCATCAAACACGGCAAGGGCATCAAACACGGCAAGAATTATACCATATAGTTAACCGGACGCGGAACATTCCGGTTAACGCAATGGTCGTGCATTCGCAGATGTTGCCTGCCTTATCCGATCAACGGTAACTATGCGTTATAATTAGGGCTCTTCATTTTCGGGTTTTACCTTTTGCTGAATTGGGGCCGGGGGCGAGTAAAAATCTTTCAATATTTTTTAGTTCAAATTTCGGTACAAATCACTTGTTCAGCAAAAATGTTCCAGAATTTTGCAGCAAAAGACAATTTTGCATCAAGCGCTCGTTCTTCTCCCGGACTCAAAATGCCCTATTTCTGATTCAATATTTCACAAACGTTGAAATGGCTGGTTATCCAGAGACTTTGCTAAATAAATTTTTTTTCATCTTTTGGAATTATTTCGATGCATCGACTGTCGATTTCTTACGCAGCGCTTTGTGCACATACGAGACCTGCCTGCCTCGTACACTGCAAAAACTGTCAAACATCAAAAAGGTTATTTTAAACAGGCAAGAGCCCTGGAGCAGGATGTCGTTACCGTGGATAGCACTTGATACATGATGCCAAAAAAATGCGTGGTCAGTACTAGTGTTTTGTCTTTTCTCTTTTAAAAGTTACTTTTGGGATATATCCTCAAATTAAGCTACGCCAGGAATAAAATGTGTGTAATATCTCCGGTTGAACAAACACTTCGCTGAAATAATTGCGCAGGATATAAACTAATTTTCATGTGGTGTCTCCAGCTATCTCAAGGAAAACAGGTTCTTCATGTACTTTTATACAGGGTGTTCAACCTAAGGCTTTACGCATGTGTTAAGAATAGGCTGTTTAATTAGAAGAGCACTTTTTCAGCATAGTGTTGATAGCGCTGTAGTATATCAAAAAATACGCAAGACATGCTACCTATAAGGCTGGGTAATTAATATTGAATGGTTAATTACAACATCTTAATGGTAGGGCACTAAATTATTTGGGCTTCACGCGTCTGTATAATTAAGGATTCTAATTAAGGATTCTAATATCTTTATTATTAGTTAACCAGCCTGCTAGCACGTCTTAGCTGCATTCTGATGTATTGCACTGCTGACAATGCTACGCTGGAAAAAGCGCTCTTTATTAAAAAGCCCATTTTTAAAAATAGTGTTGTCTTGGGTGAAACACCCTGTATATACAGCCAAGCCTGCTTAGTGCGGCTGTACATATAATGAACGCTCGTTTATTAAGAACGGGTGCGGTGCTACCGTCAAATTATGCGTTAGGCAACTAATATCAACAAGGGACATCGTCTCGGATACAACGAACTAGTTTGGTCGTACCACTCGGTAACAGCGAACAAGGAGGCACCGTACTTCCTCCCGAGGTCGAAGAGGTCCCGCTTCCAGCAAGCGCGGAAATCGAAGAGCGCCTCTCAACCCTTGCAACACCGCTCCGGAAAGAACATGCCGACCCAAAAGTGCAATAAAAGTCCGGCATTGAAGCAGCATGTAACCGCCGACCAAGCTCGTGCCGATGGACTACGAAGCCAACCATTGCCTGCGTGTTCGCCGGCTGGGCAAATCATCCCTAGTGGAAGAGGCGCGATGGGCGCGATGCAGAGGCATGGTCGAAAGAGAAGCTGCAGCCAGTGGTTGTGGATCAACTAACAGCAGTGATGTGAAAAGTTTGAATGCCTTGCTGGCCAGGCTGGTCACGTGGTATGCGTAGCCTGTCCAGTCGGCTGCATCTTTTGCGCTGCTGCCACGATCACTACTGTACTTTCGTCGCTGCATGAGCCTAGGTACGATCGATAGAGCTCGAATATGCACGTGACCAAACGCGCCCTGATTTGTGGCAAGACTTCGTTGATGCATATATCTGATCAGCTGTCACCTCAGATATCGATGACTGTTCCTGTGAACCGCAAACTTGTAGAGCCGCGTGCTCTGACGAAGCCGTTGAAAGCCAAGTACGAGCACATCCCTACCACCAGGATTTTAATTTTTGTCTTCGGTTGGCAACCAGCTTCCGTGTAAGCTTCACCCACGATTAGTTATATATCGTCCCTAAAGCTGATAGCCGCAAGAGTGTCGGTGAGGAGAAATTAGCACCCTGGAGAGCCTGGAAAAAGCAGCGGTAGGCTCTGTTTTGCAGAAGTACACGCAAATGACGCAGTTTTGTACGAAATGAACGTCACTTTTGGCGGAATCAGTATTTTTGGCCGTTATACAGAGAGTCGGGTTACTACGATCATAGGATTTAACGAACGGATTCCCCGTTACCGTCAAGTTCGTTGTAAGTGGGCTCGAACCCGTATATTAACAAGCAACTCATTCTCTTGCCCTTGTGTGTCTCTAGCAAATATATTTTCGGGGAGAAACCGGGCTTAGCCCGATTTTTAAGAAATATGATCGCGATCTAAGAATGGGGTAAAATCGGGTTTAACCCAAAATCAAAATGCTGTATACATATTTAGACGTGTCTAGCATACCGGAGACGTATCTGCGGCTGCGCAGGAGGCGTCCTTTCTTGTGTGCTAGATGCTTGCACCAGTAAGGACAGAAATTTGTGGGAACGCTTCCCTGCTTCACAATAACCAGGATGGAGTGCACCCACACTCGCGGCGTGCTTCCCTGCAACAATGCGCCGCCCTTGCCAATGTGCTCCGCTGGCATGGTGTGGCTAGGGCATAGCGTGCTTCGTAGCAAATCTGCTTTGAATCCAGTCACTCTTTAGTATAAATGGTTTAACCTTGTTGACAGTTTGCCATCACACAACCATACATTGAAATAAAGGCACGGTTTATTTGCGCAGTGCGAACCGAGTGGAAACACATTCCAGGCGTGGGCCAGCTCGCACCGATGACTCCACCTTATTTTTTGTTATGAATAAGTTTAAATGTCATGAAATCTACCAATACAGGCATCTGCCAGCCTGACGTGCTCGTGTTTAATGCATTATCTCTCAAGAAGTATTCGCCGTGGTCGCGCTAATTTGTCACTAAAAATCTTGTAGACGTATAAACGGAGTACGCGTAATCAAGGCTCTGCTGTGGGGAAAAATTGACGGGAAAATGCTGGTCCCGTTTAAGGGCTGCTCCCTGCAAAAATTAAAAGAAAAGTTTGGCCCTTACACGAGTGCATGCAGTAAATTTTGTGAGGTTCTCAAGATATGACCGTGCGCTTGGCCGAATTTTATTTGCGGTTTGAATGCACAGCGAGTCATATATCGAAACCTTCTTTAGATATGTTCTTCGCAATACTGACCAGAATTTTAATCAATGTAGTTATGAGGACTCAGCTGCACTCACACTTGTATCGTTGCAAAAAAGGATTCCAGTGAGTGAACTGCCTTGGAAGAGTAGTTTGGTTGCGTTTAGCATGTTTATTTACTTGTGCAAATTTTGAAAAAAAAAGAGCTTCTTATTGTATCTCTCGGTGAGATGAATGCAGGGTTCCTGTTTTAGAGCGAAAGGTCTGCCTCACAACCAAAGCTGCAAAAGCCGGTCCATCGCTGAAGCCTTGCTCTTCGCCTTGAATAAATAAAATAATGCCGCGACAGGGATTCCAACCCTTGACGGCCAGTGCACAAGAGTACTGTGATATCGTCGTAGCAGAGCTTGCCTCGTGTTAAACTTAAACTGTAAACCACTCCTGTGCAGTGCATTGCACATCGCCGTCAGCGTCAACTTTACTCTGCGTAGCGAACAGATCAGGTCCGCGTAAGCTAGATCAGAGCTAAACCACAGTCTAATATCGTCGCCAGACGTGTCGACGACCGAGCAAAGCAAACCCATTAGCAAGTCGGGCTAACCACATGCTTTCGCATGTCTACTTAGTTTAACTGTGTTGAAACCCTACCATGTTTTTTGCATGAAGAGAACGTAATCTTGCGTTGACTGCAGATGTGTTAGCAGTGCTTGCAGTCACGTTTCGTTTCCAAGGCCTAGTAATGCTTTTTAAAATTTCTAGGATTTTTTGCATTATTATTGCAAATTGATGTGGCTAAGCACTAACAATAAGGGTGTAAATTAGAGATTACCGCCATGCTAAGTGCGGTATGGCTGCAAGTGGTCAAAGAACAAATCTTGATAGGACGTTCGAGCTTCGAACGTCAATCCCGGCTGAAGCGACGTACTGTTATGACTTGGTGATTCGAGCCGTCCCAGTACATGTGTTCAGCGGTGCTCCCTGCCCTTGAGTTGTAAAAAAACAGTCGAGCCAAGTTAATCGGACTCGGATATTTCGCGTCATCGCCTATGTCGAACACATAGATTATCCTCTTGAATATTCTGTGTAAAAGTATAGGAAAGTCGCGCAGTATATCGCAGTGTACAGGGTGTTTCACCTGAGATTTTGCACAATTTTTAAAAATAGGCTTTTAGAGATTGAAGAGCCCTTTTTTCGCCATAACACTGTCAGCGGTGTAGTACACGGGAATACAGATAAGATGTGCTAACTAGCTTGCTGGTTAACTAATATTGAATAGGAACTATTACCGTTAGGCTCATTAATTGTTGAGAGGGGTGTTGCCCACCGTAAGTAATGCCGATATCAGTTTTTAGAATTTCTAAAACGCGGTTACTCTCGGCGCTGTCGCCAAACAAATTTTGGCCAAAATACATGCGCTTTCGAGAAGCTTGAAGGCAAAGCAACCTCTCCAGTGCACGTAACTCGTCGAAGTGGCCAAAAATCGTTGTGCACAGCGCCAGCGGTAACGGCATTTTCGAAATTTTAAAACTGATAGGGGCATTGCTTACTGTGGGCTACACGAAATCAGTATTTAGGGCGCCCAAGAAAAATAGTTTAAAAGTTAACTATGCAATATTTGTTACACAGCCTTCTAGTTAGCACATCTTAGCTGTATTCTTATGCATACTAAATCGCTGACATTGCTATGCCGGAAAAAGCGCCCTTCGAACTGAAAAAAAGCCCTATTTTTTAAAATTTGTGAAATTTTACGTGAAACACATTGTATAGCGTAGCAGCGGGCGGCGAAAGTTAGGCGGGCGGATGAGATTAAGGAGTTTGCGAGGATTCGGAGGCCGCAGTTGGCGAAGGACAGGGTTAATTGGAGGGACATGGGAGATGCCTTTGCCCTGCAGTGGGCGTAGTCAGGCTGATGACGATGACGACGAAGATGATATCGAACTGTAATTTCCTTCCGATCGTTCGGGATATCGAGCGCCGTGCCGCGCCCCTGCAATGTGGCTCTGGACACCTGCTGGCACCTCTAGCGCTGTGAAACTCCGCACCTAAGTGAATGTGGGGAGTTCTTGAGTGTGGCCTTTGCTACAGCAGGCACTATCGTACGGTGAAGGCAACACAACTAAAGCCTAGCGCTGGCACTCGCCTGGCGTGCTTCGCTGCCGAAGGTGTTGCGGGAACCACCCGTACCTCAATTTTAATGAGCAATTATTCTATTTTTATTGTTCTGTAGCAGGACATCCTATGATAGGCAGGGGCTAGTTGCAAAGCAGCGTCCGCTGGCTGTTCGAGGCGAACCAGGTTAGGCCTAGCAACGCTTAGCGAGCAGTCCGCTGCCAGCACACTGCAAGAGGTATCTAGCGTTAATGCAATCAATTCTTGCTTCTCTGTCACAGATAAGCTTACTTACTGCAAATTTAACTCGAAAGATTTAAGGCTTCTATTCTGCAGAAAATCTAGTGTAATCGTCGGCGTTGTCAGCGAAAAATCCCCGAGAAGCGACCTATATAGGTGGGCTACCAAGGTGACGTGACCTTCTGGCGTCATCATAACCTGCCCACCGGATTGTGAGCACATTTACTACTATGGCAGGTCGTGGTTGAATTACTTATTGGTGGCGAGATGTTGCCCAGGAGGAGCAACCTGGGTCTCATAAGGCCCTCCGGTGGCAGAACCTGCCATCGCAGGGCATGCAGTGACGCATCGCTTAACCGCTGTACCACTGCGCCAGCATATGTGCTATGATGACTCCCAAGGATCTATGGATGTAAAGTAGAGAATGATCGATTCCACATACATGGGCATTACCCCATGAGCGCTATTGCGTCATACCCTTAAGGCGGAGCTTAAGTGTGCCCTCCAGTTTACAGCGCGCAGATTGCGCCAACGTTTGTCGGTTCAAAGCGTCCCTCCGTGATTTTGAGGTTGCCCGGGAATAGCAACCTCAAAATCACGGAGGGAATAGCAACCTCGGTATCACAACCCCCACCGGTGGCAGCACCTGCCATCACAGGGCAGTGGCGCATTCCTTAAACACCGACCACTGTGCCAGGAGTGTTACGAGGATTCCAGGGATCTATGAATGTAGAGAATATTTCTGCCATAACCCGCCCACTAAGATTTATGGCTGCTGTAAACGCCTCCCACCCTTTATAAAGACCCGGTACACAAGAAGTATTTAGATGAAAAAAAGGGATGTGGTGAAAGTGATATCCAATTCCGCAAAAATGGTCATTAACTCATTAATGCTGCCGCGTGATACTCTTAAGGTTGAGCTTTAAGCCCCATTTCAGAGACGCAGCAACATGAAATTCACTCACTCCATGTGACCATAGCTTGTGCTTCTGTTGACGACCTGTCAAAGCTTTTTGCGATTACCGTTGAACAACCATTTCCGAGGAGCACATTCTATAAAATGGTAAACGCTCAGATACCAAAATCTCTGCAGAGGGATTATATCTTGTTTTTTGGCCATTACTTTCAGCTTATGCTGAACTGCTTAGATACAATGCAAATTGATTATTGTAGAAACCGTGAAGAGACGCTGAGGACGCATTGAAGTTGGCCTGAATTAATCGATTGGACGTACACCACGTTCTAAACACTAAGGAGCCACTCTGAACGAAAACGAAGCTTTTGTGGGGTAGAAAAAACAAAAAAAAACGGAATATACGCGTCAACATGAGCGGTCAATTCAACACGTCAACGGCGTGCGTCTACACCAATTTTTGTGGGTGCATCCTAGAGGTTAGACTACATCAAGACGGTGGAAACCCGTCCGAGAAGATACGGAGTCATTTACTTTCTCCAGAAACCAAATTTAACCTGATAGCGTTAAGGAGCTCGTGTCGCAGAAAAGCCGTTGTCGTCGGCGTCAGCGGCATTGGTTGTTGGCGAAAAAAAAGGGCCTGCACTGTCTCGAAGACGTTGAAGTAATAAGCGTTAGCTTTATTGGCCATGCATCAAACGAGTCTTTCCGCATCCAGTGGGGCCAGTGAAGAAAACCCTGAGCTGTTCGGAAAAGTAACAACTTTTCCACTTAGGAGTGCGATCGACGCCTAGAGCCACCTATAGGGGAAATTACGATGCACGTCTACCCATTGTAGAGTTACATTCCCTAAGGATGCGTCTGGAATGGAGTTTACTTCGTTTGAGGGGTCAAGTTGGGCCTAGAATTCGGCTTGCGATTCGATATGGTAACACTTCAATCAGTAATTGTATGCACACATTTTTTACCTATTATCTATTTGTGGTTGTATTTATATATCAACACTCATAGGGTTTTTTTGACAACCAAATTAGGTACGCATCTCTCCCCGGATGGGTGCCCCTTGTCGGAGTATATATAGCTGAACGAATATGTAAATTGTAGTTGGCGCTACATGTTTCACTGCAAGATATGCTGTTTTCTAGTTGCTATCACATATGGCGCTGTGATCTCAGGTGACAGCGTACCCTACGAAATCTCGAAACCTGAAGAGTAGTTGCTGCCCCAATTGGCGGCGTGATCTCAGGGTGGTAGCAGACTCCACGAAATGGCGAACATGATGAGTAAGAACAAAGGGTCTTAAAAGGCGCATCTCGGTGGACACCTGAACCGCGCCATAAGGTAAAGGAATTTTTCTTCTTTTACGGCGTGGTACGGGTGTCCGGCGAGATATGTGAGACAGGCGTCTTTTCCTTAAATTGTCCAACAGGCCACGCGCCGCGCCGAACGGGCGATGGCGTTCCGTGTTCTCCTTGGCAACGCTGCAAAACGCTGTCGCGCCTCACTCCTAAAGACGAAGCTTAAGCATCTTTCAAACTTTTTTTACACAGCGGAGATTCAAACGCTTGCAACAGACGTCAGCGGGTATTAATGCGTGTCACAGGTGTGGTATGCCAATTAGAGACGTGAGGCGCCCGCGCAGCGGCGCTTTGAGGCGCCTAACCTGCCATGGTTGAGCACTGTCGTGGTTGAGGCGCAACGGTCTCGTGCAGGAACCTCACCTATGGACGCTGTGCATAAGCAACATCCACCGGTTGGCGTCTCTGCGACGGCGAAGAGGGTTCATATTTAGGACGTCCTTTACCGCGTTTTTGCCTTGCAGCGTTCAAAGCGAGCAAAGAACAGCTCGGCGCCATTGGGAAACAGGCATGCCAGGACTTCGAAGTTGGTTTGGTTTTGGTTTATGCGGCGTTGACATCCCAAAGCGACTCGGCCTATGAGGAACGCCGTAGTGAAGGGCTCTGAAAATTTCGACACCCTTGTGTTTTTTAACGTGCTCTGACATCGCACACTTCGGGCGTCTACAATTTCATGTCGCATTTCGATGGAGGCGAAATTCTATAGGCCTGCTCGCGCTGGACATATAAAGCTTAGATGGGAGGTGCGTGAATATCCCAAGGTTCTATCACGCAAAGGTGCTGCAATAAAATCCATTCAGCATTCACAAACACAAGAAAAAACAAGCAATGTAACAAAACAGCTAGCGCTCACATTGTTCGCTTCAGGGCAGAGCACTCGTTTTAATTTGTAATAAAATAATAATTTAAAAAATTTCCTTCCGCGTAATCTAGCGAGGAAATCTGCCTAGTTGCCTTAAACGCAGACTGCACAACAGAAACGCGCCTTTTTCGCTCTCCGCAGAAAGCTTAGGAATCGCATTTTGGTGCGGCTGATCTGCAACAACCCACGATAAGCTTTTGTTCAGAGCACGACTCAGGTGGAGCTGTTCACCTACGCTCCAAGAAAAAATGAGATGTGCGGTGGAGTAATAATGATAATATTAATTGATTTTTGGGGCAGGAAATTGCGCGCTATCTGTCTCATATATCGGCGGACACCTGAACCGCGCCATAGGGAAGAGATAAAGGAGGGAGTGAAAGAAGGAAGCAAGAAAGGGATGCCGTACTGGAGGGCTCCGGAATAATTTCGACTACCTGGGGATCTTTAACTTGTCCTGACACCGCACAGCACACAGGTGCCTTAGCGTTTTGCCTCTATAAAAACGCAGCGGCCGCGGTCGCGTTTGAACAAGGAAACTCCAGATCAGTAGCCGAGCGTGCGCGGTGGAGCCAGCGCGCAATTATATGCATGGTGTCCTGCAAAGCAGTTATACAGTTGCGGCTTCTTGTAGCCGTGAGCAGTACTAATGAACTAACGCATAGAAAGAAGTAGTAGAATAGGTGCAGACTTACTATTTGTTGTCGTTTGAGGGCAATGTTCCTCGAGGTTTAAGAAGCGCTTCTTCAAGTGCACCGAGAAAGCGCGCCATTATTCTTCTGTTGAGTACGTAGGCTTGCGCTCTAATGTTTTCAGTGTTCATGTCAAACAGGAAAAATGGCAAGCAATCCATAGACGAAGCGAAACATCACGATACACTGCACCACCTCGTCGTTCAAAAAATATTACTTATAGCCCACGATCAGCCCTCGCGCTGACTTATTGGCGTCACTGTTGACTGACAGCAGCAGCTCCTTTGTCACGCTAGTCGTGAAGCGTTGCAGCACACGCCGTGGTGGTGGTAGTGGTTTTTATTAAAATAATAGTAAAAAGGTAAAAAAGAAGGAAAACAATTTTCCTAGCCCCGGCGTCTGCAATCGATACTGAAGCACCTGAGCTGGGGCAGCGCAAATAAAGGATAACAAGCAGAATGGAGAAATGAAATGAAAGAGCTGAGGGCACACGAAGGGAGGATGGGGGAGAAGTAATATACGGCTCACCTCAGCCGTCGTGGCGAAGTGGTAGCGTCTCCACCTCAAACGCTGCGCAAGCGGTGAATGTCGGATTTCCAGGCGAACGGTGATTCCTCGTCGAGCTGCTTAGCCCCGAAACGCTTCGCCCGCGAGAAAGAGGCATTGGCTTGCGAGAGGATTGAACGCTACTTAGACGATTCTCTAAGTGTTGGGGGGAAGGGGAAGGAACTAGAACCCGGGGACAGCTTTCTGTTGCTAAGCGATGGAATTTGGTTCGAACGCAGCCGCTGCAGTCGGGTTCGAACCCAATCGCGAAGGTCCCATGTGGTCGAAATTATTCCGGAGCCCTTCATTACGGACATGAAGCTCAGGTGCTTCATGTCGATGGCAGATGCCGGAAAGGACAAATCTTTTCTTTCCTTTTTACCGTTATTTTAATAAAAAAACCACTACCACCACCTGGTGCTGGAAATTATTTCCGGGGCCCTCCACTACGGCACCTCTTTGTTCCTTTTTTTCTTTCACTCCCTCCTTTATCCCTTCCCTTACGGCGCGGCGCAGGTGTCCAACGATGTATGAGACAGATACTGCGCCATTTGCTTTCTCCAAAAAAGTGGTGGTGGTAGTGGTTTTATTAAAAGTAATAGTAAAAAGGAAGGAAAAGATTTTTGCTAGCCCCGGCATCTTCCATCGATACTGAAGCACCTGAGCTGGGGCAGCGGAAATAAAGGATAGCAGGCAGAAGGAGAAATGAAATGAAAGAGGTGAGGGGACAGGAATAGAGGATAGGGGAAGAAGTAATATGTACAAACTATTTACTCAATAATTAATGTGTCCAGGTTGTGCGCGGGATTAATTCATTTTAGAGGAATTAAATCACACACGCGCACAGCACTGTGTTGGTTACAACTGGAGTGGGGCGTCCACTTATTAATCGTTCAAGGTAGAACTCGCGGAGCGTTGGGTCACTGCGTGTAACTACCTGACGGATAACAGACGGGACGTGAAGCCCGTGTGTTCTAGGAATGCACAGAGGCTCACCAAAGTTCGCTCACGAGTGCGCGCACTGCCCTGCGGCCACAATAGCGTCTTGATGGAGTCTGGTAGTATGCCCTGCGCCCTATAGGCCGGTGGTGGTGAAAACATTTATTACGGATGAATAGGAGGTATGTTTGGATCAGCCCGTAAGGCACCGATCCGTACAAGCACTAGGTGGAGGTCCCTAGTATGGGACCCCAGTGGCGGTTGCCGCCGCCCGGGCGCGCCCGACTAAGGCTTGTTGGGCCTGTAAGTCGTGGCAGCCGAGCAGGGTCGCCTCCCAGTCCTCCCGGGTTGGGTTGGGGATGGGGGGAATAGCGGGGTTGGAGGGTGGGGCCCAAACCATGTGATAGGTGTCAGAGGACACTGCACTACAGTGTGGGCAGCTGCCACTAAAGGAGGGGTCAAAATGTTTTAGCGCTGCCGGGCACAGCAATGTATTGGCGAGAAGGCGGAGAAGGAGCCGATCATCCGCCTTCTTCAGGCCTTTACATGGACTAGGGTAAAGGCGATTACAATTTTGATAATATGTTGTAATATCTTTGAATGTATAGACCGGATTAAAATCGGGTTCTTGATCGGATGGGGAGGAGAAAACAGCCCGGTGAGAGAGCGCGCGGGCGGCTGCGTCTGCTGCCTCGTTTCCTGCCAACCCCTGATGAGCAGGGGCCCATATGAGGTAACGGTGTGCGGGGTCCGTATCCCGTATGCAATTTTGGTATATTCGATAGGCTAGGAAGGGAGTGCAGCCTTGTTCGACGTTCCGACAGGCCCCTCGCGAGTCGGTGATTATGTATTTTGAATTAGAATGTGACGCTGCGAGAGCAATCGCGACCTCTTCTGCTTGTGTTACACTGCGGGCTCTGAAAGTTAGGCCGTTAACTGTGTTGCGGTTGTGAACTACCGCGGCCGTGTACCATCCCCCGTGGTGAGGGTCGGAGGCGTCCACGTAGTAGACACCTGTTTTGTTGCCATAATATCGGGCTAGCGCTTCCGCTCGTGCCAGGCGCCGACCATTATGGTCTTCGTGTGACATGTTTGCTGGAAGAGGCCGCACGTGGAGGGCACGTCTCCACAGTTCCGGGATGCGAAACCTGTCTTCCATTGGAGGCGTGTGTTGGATATGGAGTCGAGCAAGAAGGCGGCGACCCGACTCTGTTAGCGACAGGCGCGTGCACTGGTTTGTAAGGTGCGCCTCCCGGAGCTCCCGGAAAGTGTTCACCACCCCAAGAGCCATAAGCCGGATGTTTGAAGTAGTGGTGGGGAGGTCAAGGGGCACGTTTAACAATTTTGCGAAGGATGACCTCAAGGGCGTCCTCCTCTTGTTTTCGTAGGTGGAGATAAGGAGTCGAATAGAGAATTCGACTAGTTACGAAGGCGTTTGCCAGCCGCAAGGCATCCTTACTTCGTAACCCTCCGCGTTTGTTGGAAACCCGGCGGACCATGCGGCCCACCTGGTCCCCCACCTTACGGAGGTTGGCCAATGTAATGTCTGGCCGCCTGTGTTTGTGGATGTAGAGTCCGAGTACCCGTATCTCATCACTTTCGCGTATGGGACCGCTCTCAAGAGAGAGAGATATTTTAGTTGTGCACTTCTGTGAGGGGCGGACGTGCACAAATTCCGATTTTTGAGGGGAACATTGAAGACCGCAGCGGCGGGCGTAGCGGTCTACTATCGTCGCCGCTGTTTGCAGGCTGGTTTCAATGTCTCCTGTGCTGCCCTGTGTGGCCCACAGAGTGATGTCATCGGCGTACAGGGCGTGCTGCACGCCGGCGACACCACTCAGCTGGGCCGGCAGGTGCATCATGGCCAGATTAAAGAGCAGCGGGGAACGTACCGCGCCTTGAGGGGTTCCCCGCGTGCCGAGTAGGTAAGGACCATGGTCTTTATCTTGAATTCGAATGTAGGATTGACGATCCATTAAAAATTGTTTTATGTATTGGAATGTGTTGAGGCAACAGTCGATGTGACTTAGGTTAGTGAGTATGATCTCATGTGTTACATTGTCAAATGCCCCTTTAAGATCCAGGGCGAGTACTACCCGGTCATTATGGGGGCATTCGAGGGGGTCAAGGACTTCCCGATTGAGTTGCAGGAGGACATCCTGTGCGGATCTGTGTGGGCGGAATCCGAACATGGTGCTCGCAAAGACTTGTTTGTGTTCAAGATATGTAGATAACCGATCCCGCACCATCGTCTCCATTAGTTTGCCCACACATGAGGTGAGAGAGATGGGGCGGAGGTTATCTGTGTCAATTGGTTTGCCAGCTTTAGGAATAAAAGTCACCAAAGCCGTTTTCCATTCGATTGGCAGAGGGGTGTCCCCGCGCCAAATCGCATTGACGTATTCTAGGAGGGACTGGTATGCCAAGTCGGGCAGGTCAAAAGCTTGACGGTGACCTTATCCCGTCCTGGCGCAGTGCCCCGTTTCATTTTGGCGAGAGCCGCCCGCAGATCATGGAGCTGGAAAGGTTGATCCACCTCCGTGTTCTCTCTGCCTGCATAAGAGTACGCAGATCCACGGGGGTCTTGGGCTGTACACAGATACTGGTCCCGAAGTTTCTGTGCCAGTTGAGTCGTGTTGCCAGGAAAATGGTGCATGGCTCGCTGCAAATGTTTTTGTGTTTCGGTTCGTGTTTGGGTTGGGTCGAGTAGGGCTCGAAAGAGACGCCAAGTGTTTCGGCTGGACATTTGTCGCGCGGCCGTGTTGCATCTATCTACCCAGTTGGAGTCGGCGAGTTGGGCCGCGTACTCTGCCGCTTTCTGGGTAAGCTCGGCAATTCGAGCTTTAAGCTTTCTGTTGTGTTTCTGGCGTCGCCAACGGCGGACGAGGCTGCGACGGACTTCCCAGAGGTGTAGAAGGTGGTTATCCACGTCCGTGACCGCCTCTGAGAGCTGGATGTATGTTTCATGCGAGGAAAGGTGTGCCAGCAGCTGTTGGGACCATGCTGTGTAGCCTTGCGCGGAAATGGGTGTATTATCAAGTGAGTTAAAATTTTGCCTGAATTTCGTCCAATCTGGGATATGGGCTTGTGTTCTGGGACGCTTGAGGGGGCGTGTGCGTAGTGTAGTGTTAATGATGCAGTGGTCGCTACCGAGGGTCTCCTCGGTGTTTAGCCAGTCTGCGTGTTGTATGTTGCGAGTGAAGGTTAAGTCCGGACACGTATCCCGTGTCACGGAATTTCCTAGCCGTGTTGGGTGGACAGGGTCCGTGTGGAGGGTGAGGCCCAACGTGGACGCAAGCTCCGCCAGCTTACGCCCGCGTGACTCCTCCTTGCGATACCCCCATTGCTGACTGGGAGCGTTAAAGTCGCCCACAATAAGCAGGGGATCGCGGCCCGCTACTCTTAGCGCGCGGCTAAAGAGGTCCGCATAAGTCACTCGCTTTAGTTTGGGAGAGCAGTACACGTTGAGTATATGCAACGGTGGGTCCCTGCGGCGGACTGGTAGGAGGGTCACCATTACATAAGAGTACTCTAGTGGGAGGTCGAGATCCACTAGATTTGCTTAGTCTTTGTGGACAAGAAGACAAGACGCGGGATCCTGTTGGAACGTCGTGTAAATTGAAATTGTGGCGCCCAGGCCTGGCTCTTGGAGGGCAACCACGGCTGGTAAGGACTCGAAATTTTCAAGGTAGAGGCGGAAATTGGCCCGCTTAGTGCGGTCCTTAAAGCCTCTACAGTTCCACTGTGTTATTGAAGTTGACATGGCCGAATTGGAGATGGCGGAATTCCTTTGATTAAGGTGTCTCGCCATGATTTAAAATTCTTGGTGGGGAGGAGGAGGGATTGGCTGCCTCAGAGTCAGCTACTTGCGCCATCAAGGGGGTGATGACGGAAGGAGCGGGGCAGTTGTCCTCATTGTCCGAATCAATAATCAGACGGGTGAATTTTGAAGGGCGGGATACGTCCCTAATGGGTCCCGTCCGACGGAGGAGGCGGGGGTTGTCCGAGATGTGTTTTGAAACCACCGCGGGGACGGCAGATTTCACCTTTGTCAAGATCTGGTCCATGGCGGTCTCGATCATATATCGCAATTAGATGTTAAGCGCTCCTCCATCGCAGAGATGGCTGTCACGAGGGCAGGCGAGATCTCCGCGTCGCTCTCCATTGCGTCCGAGTTCTGCGGGCTTGGTGCGGCGGACGCCAATTTTGATTCTAAATTTTGAATTTTGTTGAGCAAAAGCTCATTCTGTGCCCGGAGCACGTCTATCTGTTTTTTGTATTCCGCGTCGAGTGCGGAGACGGTTACGGGGGAGGGTGAGGGATGGGAGGAAGAGGAGGCGATCTCAGCCCGGCTGCTCACCTGTTTGTGGTGTTGAGGCGCTGATGCCCGGGCGTCGGCAGCGCCAATTGTCTTGAGAGCCGGGAAGTGGCCAGTGTCTCTGCCGCTGGGCGGTGGAGGCGCCGTCTTCTTCCCGGGCGCTGGTTTCACCGACGGTGAAGAAGGTGACGATGTCTTGTGGTCGGTGCCGTGAGCACCACGCGGCGTTCCGCCACCGGCACCTGGTTTTGAATGACTTGGCTGCTTGCCAGGTCGCTGGTTTTTTGGCACCTCTGGGCGCTTAGTCTTGGGGCCATGCACCTTGAGCTGCCGGAATTTTCCCGTGCAGTCGCGGGAGTTGGTAGCGTGGGCTTGCTCACAGACTGCACAGGACAGACTGCATTCATGCTGCGCCTTGACTCCATCGACGGTCGGCGCCGTTTGGCCACACAGGCCGCACTTTTCATCCGGGCAGGGGCAGGTGTCTGCTCGGTGGCCCACAGGGCCGCACCGCACGCAGGCCGGAATGGTTATCTTGTATGGACGCACAAGGGTCACCTCAGAGTTTTAATGCACATATCGCGGCACCACTTTTCCCACGAAGGTGAGCGACGCGACGTCGGATTTGCCAAGCTTGCGGATATCGGCAAGCTCTCCAGCACGCCACTGGATCTTGTTTTGGAGGGACTCACTGGTCTCGTGCTTGGCCACGGTGATGACGCCGCGGCACACGTCTCCAGTGAGTTTCAACTGGCCGTACATGGAGAGCTGGCCCTTCGGTGATGTTAGTTGAAAATCCCGCAGAAGCTTGTCCGCGACGTGCGGCTCTCTGGTGCCTGCGACGATCAGGTTTTGCTACCATGTGGGGAGCAGGCTGAGGGATGCTGCGGCCTTGGCGCCCAGGTAGTCCGCGAACGCTGCTCCCAGCTCGCCATGTTGGTAGACATGTTGGTAGACGCGGCAGTGGCTTTGGTTCCCAAGAGGGTCCGGTCTTAGACTGGGCCCCTCCGTGAAGCGCTGCAGCGCGCGCAGCAGCGCTGTGCCGAGTTGAGCGGCCTGCCGACGTGGCGTCCGCTTTCTTGGAGGCGGCGTCCCGCTTGCGGGAGCGGCGTTCCACTAGTTTGAAGAGCCTGGGGTTCTCGATGGGCGCAGAATCCGGACTCTCAGGCGTTGGAGCTGAAGGAACCTCGGACCAGGCCATGGCGTCCGGGTCGTAGCCGCGTTGTACTTTTTGGGCAGCCATCTTGACACGGGTGGGCGACTCACTCACGGCCGAGCGTCGGCGTAGGCGTTAGGCCTAGCGCCGTCGCCACGAAACGCAAGTGAGGATCGGCCCTAAAATGCGTAAATGTTGCCCCAACTGTGTGTGTGTGGTGTCCACAGGTAGCTGTCGACTTCGCGAACACAGACGCGGCTGTGTTGACGGGGTTCCGGCTGAGGAACCGTGGCTCCAGCCAAAAGTTGGTGGAGACGATGCGCTGTATGTCCACTCGCTTCGCGCGCTCACAGCGCCACCCCCTATAGGCCGCGAGCATATCGCGACGAGCATCGGCGAACGCGGTACAGTGAAGGAGCAGGTGTTCTAGTGTTTCCACGGCACCGCATCTGTCACACACATCACTCGTCGCGATTCCGTGACGCACCCGTCGTTCCCCGGGCCACACGCAGCCAATGCGTGCGCGGAGGATCATTGCACGTTGTGACCGTGTAATTGCGCGACATCCGGTGACACTGTCGATGCGCTCACCTCCCGCGATGCGTGGGTCGGGGTACTGCTTTCGGAGATGGTCGTGGATGGCCGCACGCATGTCCTGCAGCGCAAGGGGCAGATCGCTGGCAGGTAGTTGGTGTGCAGCGGTCGCGAGGTCGTCAGCTTCTTCGTTGCCTGCGATGCCGCAGTGACCGGGCACCCACTGTGCACGCACGGCACAACCTCTCTGCGCGAGGCACTCGATGCGCAAGCGAATTTCCCGCACTAGTGGGGTACCGCGGCCGTTAGATTGCAGGCGGCTGAGGGCGGCACGGGAGTCACACAGCAGAGCACTCCTTGGCGGCGGAGGGCCGAGGGTGAGCAGCAGGTCCAGCCCGAGCCGGATCCCCATCAACTCCGCCGTGGTGGAGGAGCCCAGGAAGGCTGCGTGTTGCTGGCTGTGCAGTTGCAGGGCGGGGATGGTGGCCGCCGCAGCAAGGGAGCAGCTGTCGCGGGCCACTGAGCCGTCGGTGTACACGAGGAGATGGTCCTGGAGCTCCTCGTGTATGATGGCTCTGGCCATCTGCTGCACAGCACAGAAGGGTGGGCTCCGCTTTCCCGCAATGCCGACGATCTCTCGCTGTACCTCAGAGGCAGCAGGAAAGGGTGCGGAGGAGCCGTAGGGGAGGGTGGGCCTTGTGTCAATTGCTCATACTCGAGCAGCGCCGCGCCCATTCGTGAGCGCGGGTGTGAGCGCATACGCTGCGGCAGCGAGCCGCCGTCCGGTGCGCGGTGAAGCCGGTCGATGTGGTTCAGTGCCCTGCGCGTGCTTGGAGCTCAAGTGGCCACGCTCCTGCCTCGGCCAACGTTGCGGCGCACTGCGCGTTTTTGGGCAGGCCTAGGCACACGCGCAGGGACTTGCGGTGCTGGAGTTCGAGTTTCTACCAGCACGGCTTGCGCGCCGTGACGAGCCACAGCGCAAAGAGCACCGCCCCCAAAGCTGCGGCATTGTATAGCCGCAGCGCGGCTTGCTGGAAGATGCCCTGGCCTTGAGCGGTGAGCATGTGCACGGCGGCGGTGATCCTCTTCATCTGCAGACAGGCCTTGGTCGCCGCGGTGCGGAAGGAAAGGCGCCAGTCGATGTCCAGGCCAAGGTACCGCACGGATTTACCCCAAGGAATCGGGGTCCCGTCCAGTCACAGTAGCGCAAGGTGCGCGCGCGAGCGAGAAACGCAGGCCATGGCCACCGATTTGTCCGCGCTCAGCGACAGACCAAGGCCGCGCAAGCTGGCGTCGATTGCGGTCAGGGCTCCCTGAAGGCACCCCCGCACGCGGAAAGCCTCGCCGGGTGGTCTCCGGCACCACAGAGCTATGTCGTCTGCATATATGGCAATGTACACGTGGTGTCGGCCGCTCGTGGGGAGGGAGGCCGGCACCATTGACATGGCCACATTAAACAGAAATGGTGATAAGACAGAGCCCTGCGGCACGCCCATCTCCACTGGGCGAGGCTTGGAGAGCTTACCCCCTACTCGTACGCGCATGGTGCGCCCGCTCAGGAAGCCATGAACGTATCGCAAAAGGCGCCCGCTCACACCAGCCCCCTCAAGCACCAATTATGACTATTTGGTACCACCTGCCTCACTCTGCGACCGCCGGTTGGGCCGCCACGGCCCTTCGAAGGTCGCTTTTCATTACAGTTTCGACGAGAAAAGAACGTCGGTACGAATCCCTCACACATATCAGGCTTGAAGACGACTAACAAATTTGTGTGCAGAATTGCGCCAATTTCCTTGACATCCTTCTAAACCTTATGCGCGAAACGGGTGAGTAACAATTTTGGCACTAACGGCGACCCTAAGGGGCACCAGAGAGAGAGAGAGGAGCACTAGCATCGGGGGTGAACCGGTGACTGCTGGGAGGCTCGGCGGTGCGGCTGCTCAGACTTCCCGCGTAGCTGTGTCAGTTTGTCTAATGTCACGTGTATGTGACGTCACGGTCCGGCAGTTGCAAGGCTGGAGCCGAGTTTGCTAGCTCGTGCTAGGAAAGTAAAGCTTTCTTCTTAAAAATACCATATGCTCATTGGTTTCTTATATATAACAAGCGTCTCATTTTACTTCCTTTGCTTAATTGCTTATCGAGGGCGTCAGTTTTGGCAGCCTTGATGCTATAGGATGTATGTATACCTGATAAATCTGACAGAAGCCAAGGAGAATAGAGGATTTTTCTTTAATGTGGGGTCTCGATCAATGCCTAGTGAATATTTTATCGCTTACAGGTAAGAGGCTAAAAAAGCAGAAGGCAAACAACCACATGCTGCCGGCGAAAACAGAACCCACGACCTCCAAATTACGCGTCCGGTGCTCTACCAACTGAGCTATGGCAATGGCTGTCACACCGTTTTCTTTCGGGGGTATTTAAGTTTACGTGTGACCTATCCTTGAGAGTGTTCATCAGCGCTTCCTTCGTACGAAATTAGCAGCCGTAGTACGTTATGTATTACCGTTGATGTGACGTGGGAAGTCATAGAACGGTGGGAGCGGAAGCTATGCGAGGACCCTCTTATGCATCCTATGGCATCAAGGCTGCCAGATCCGAGGCCCTCGTTAAGAAATTAAGCAGACAAGGGAAGTGGTGACTGCTGCTGCAGGTGATGAAGGTGCGAGCCACTTTGGCCGTGACGCCACCTTTAGCAGGTACCGAGGTTGTCCGACACTGGGGCTTCGCCCGCGATGGGCGCAGCGGGGTTTACGGAGCCTTTACCAAGCGAACCCCCCTAATGAAAGCCGGGCGCCAGGCCGGGGGGCGCTTGTACCCATTTTTACCTGTGGGTGTCCGGCGGTGGGTTTCGAACCGACCACCTCCCGCAGCCGAGCCGGGCGCCCAACCTACTAGGCCACGGCTGCGGTAAAAAATGGCCACAAATGGGCTTCTATCCCACGAGGCGGATTTAGCGTTGTTGACGGCGGAACTTATCGCTGATCCATCAGAGCAACTGTGGTCAAAGCCCTTTTCCCAAGCATCTCACCCAGAAGAGCCGAGCACCAGGCCGGGGGAAATCTTGTACCCATTAAAAACCAGTGGGTACCCGCCGGCACCGGGGATATAAGTAGCGAAGGTACTTTTCAATGCCTGAGCTTGCTGAGGATAGTGTATGTTTAGCATTGAGAGACATCGGGTATACACATATTTTAGTCATTTCTTGACAGAGAAGAAGACGGCCCGATAATCTTTGGAGCAGCATGCAGCGGTCTCAAATTTGTCGATATAGTATTTCGATTTGGCAGAGCCTCATTAGTATAAAAGCTCTATAGTAGTTCCCCATTGTGTAGTCTAAACGTCAGGGTCCCAAGCTAAATTAAATTTAAACTTTTCTTTCCAACGCTGACTAAGAGAGTCCTGTTTTGTATTCCAATCATCCCAATGTCATACACAACGGTGAAGCCGTGCCGTAGGCTAGTATACACACGGCAGCCGCATCAATCGTCTGCTTGACAGATGTTTCCGGTGCCACGAAGATTCCTTAGATAATAATGCCGCTTTCCAGAAGCCGAACACAGCAGGCTTCACCATTGATTCACCGCAATCGAAGAGAGATATCTGACAGCGATGACACATTGTTTCACATACACACAGACTGGAGTCCAGCGTTCTTCTTTGGTTAAACCCAACTGCCAGGTGATAACCTCAGGATCAGAAGAGTTAATCTTCTCTTGTCTGTACCCTCGTTTAGCAACGGCTGGACACCCCTTCTCTGCATGCATGTCAAACGTTGTGATAGAGACGCCCACTACATCTCTGCCTTTTATACCCAACCGTGCACATCCGACGCGAGGTTCGAGTGATAGAGCGGCATGCGGCGATGCGGCAACGAATGCGGCGCACCTGTGGGGTCTTTCTGGTTACCATGGTATCGGTGCATGTGCACAACTGCTCATTCGCGTGACGTAACGCTCGGCTATGAAGGTGGAGCGGGCGCGCGGCCGTGGCGACGGCGAAGCGCACGCCGCACTTTGCTCTTCTTCGGTTGCCATGATAAGGGCGCATGCGCAAAACTTGCCTCTCCCATGCACAGTGAAATGCTCGATTGTTAGCCTTGTGTAGCTCTCGCTACAAAACATAAATAACCGCGAAAGCAGCAGATTAGACAGCCGTCATTGTAGTTCAATTGGTAGAGCACCGGACACCATAATCGGAGGTGGTTTGTTCGGATCTCATTGGCAGGATGGTTACAACAGAAGATTACAGAGGTTAGTACAAAATAACCTCTGTCATCTGCCTTCTAAAGAGGCAGCGTGGAATAGCGAGGAGCGTCATCAAGAAATCTCGCCAAACCTCCCTTGCCAAAATGTTCGATTGGTGCAAACGGAAAAACGCCGATGATGGCTTGTTTGCCTGTAAAGTACAGCTAGCGGGAAGAAGTTGTTTGCTGCTCCCGAAAAAAAAGTATAAAAAGTGCTCGTGGACAAAGAAGTGCAGAGCAGCAGCTCCACCTCTTTAGAAGTCGAAAAATGCGTTGAAACACAGATCGAAACGAAATTGTCTCCCCTTTTAGGCTCCCTTTGATACCTGCGCATTAGGCTCGCAAAAATTATATTCAGCCCTGGCAGTTCTTTATTGTAAAAAGCAGCCGTTGCAATAATTATATAACCCTAGCAACAAACAGCATGTTGTGAACTTGTAATAAGGTAATAATTACTCATTGGCATCCACCCAAGCAGAGCCATATGGCCCTTAAATATTTAACCAACATGTAAGCTTCTGCCAGAGCAAAAATGGAGAACTTGTGACTCATTCATGCTTGCGCTCGTTGCTTCACGATTATGAGATGTGAATCCCAGTAGAGCCTACTATTGCGTAACGAGTTTAGGGATAAGCTCCAACTTATCTGACTAGTATGAATTCGGTTCGTACCCTAGTGACCTAAACAATACCTGTTTTATATATCAAAGTTAAGAACCACGCCCGCGCCTAGCAGATTTTTTCAGTTAAATTAAAAGCTGCAAGAACATTCTTTTTATCCAAACAGAAGCTTCATACAAACACGATGAGCTCGCTTGAGTCCGGGAAGAAGTGCTTTCGGAATAAATATTCGTGCTCCGAACAGATATCTGAAGCAGAGTCCTTTAACCTTCTAGGCATGCCACAACATTAAAACAACATCCGCACACACGACATAGTCGATGGGCAGTCAAAATCTTCAGGTAGTATTACAATAAAAACTCGGACACGCGATGGAGGAAAAGAAGCGCCAGGACAGGCTGCGCAGGCAACAAGAGGCAAGATGACTTACTTATTTTGACCTCAGGTAACGTAGTACATTACAAAGGGGAGGGTCAAAAAAAACAAATAATACAAAACAGAAGGCCAATCGTTAGAATGTTGAACTAATATTACAAAACACAGAACGTAAATAACGAAAACGCTTGAAGGGAAGATGAAGATGTAAACACAAAAATAATGCATACAAATAATAATGGGATAATAAGGATGTTATCAGGAATACCAAGAAATTCCGCGTAACCTAGATGGCGAAGTGGAGAAGAAAAAATGGGAACAAAAGAATCAGTCCAGAGTTCGAAACAGCAAAACTTGAAAGAAGGCTCTATTATATTTAAACAGGGAGAACCCTTCTATACAAGGATAAATCAGGTTGCCTTATAACCAGACATTAGAGAAGTCAGTATGAACACGGAGGTAAAGCTATACCTTTAGATCCAGATATCAAAAAGGACATGATGATCCTCCGTGATAAAGTTTCCAAAGTTAAAACAGAAGAAAAATGGGAGATGACATTTAGGCTCCGCCTTACGCTCATGACGCGATATTGTTGATGGGTTAATGCCCATATACGCAGAATTGGTCACTGTTTACATAACGGTCATAAGTGTCTGGGAGTCATAATACTGCTCCTCGCGCAGTCGTACAGAGGTTAAGCGATGCTCCACTGCCCTGCGATGGCAGCTGCAGCCATAGGTGGAGCTTGAGCGACAAAGGTAACTCTAAGCGGGCAACCTCTCGCGCCCAGTCATTTATTTACATGCCACCTGCCACGGGGCGCAGTGAGCTCACAATGCGGTGAGCAGGTTGTGATGACGCCACAAGGTTACGTGACCTAGGTGGCCCACCGACTCGTAGTGTTGATTCTCTGCAGGTGTTCGCGGACTTTTGGACTTTTCGCTCACAGTCAAGGACGCCGACAACAACCCCGTATTTTATGCGTCAGGAGCTCCTCACGCTGTCGCGTTAAAATACAACGCAGATAACGCTACCGATAATTTTCTTAGGTAAGGTGTCCAGTCGCCACCGCCCCAAAAAGAAGGGGATGCCAATAGCTATCTTCCTAGCTGCCTATGTATATAAGTTCGTTATGCCTAGTGGCATACGCCGGGTCATCTTGCTTTTCCACCTTTTCGGGTCTCCAAAGATACTTTTTGCGTATTAATCTTTCTGTCAATCTTTCCGTCCGTCTGTCCCTCTGCCTATTTAAGTATGTATGTATGTATGTATGTATGTATGTATGTATGTATGTATGTATGTATGTATGCATGCATGCATGCATGCGTGTATGTATGTATGTATGTATGTATATATGCGTAAGTACGTACGTATGTATGTATGTACATACCTACGTATGTGTGTATGTATGTATGCATGTATGTATATAGAGCTTAGGATTTGGTGGTTACCGTCCGCTAGCTATGAGGAACTCCATAGTAGAGGGCTGCGAATGATTTCGACCATGCCTGCCTGCCTGCCTGTCTGCCTGTCTGCCTGTCTGTCTGTCAGTCTCTCACTCTCTCTATGTATCTATATATCTATTACTCTGTCTCTCTGTCTGCCCTCTGTGTCTGTTTATTTCGGTTCATCAAGTACTTTTCTCCTCTCGGCATGCTGCTCCGAACCTGATCAAGCAGACATGCCCACAAGGCGCACTTAGCAGTTCTCACTGCTTTTCAACTCAGAACGACCACAGTAAATTATAACGAAATTTTGTTATTCACGTCATTTATTGCAGTGTGCTGATAACTCTGCTACTTAAATTAAGTGTGAAAAAATACGTTGTTGACAACTTAATTTCTAACTCAAATACGATTAACTTCGTCGCCACTTCTCAAAAAGCTCCATCTTTGCGGAAAAATTATGACTTGTGTTTCAATGGCGCCTGAGCCCCATTGTGATCGCGGCGCACCTCGTCACTGTTCCAGACAATCGTTGCTGTTGCTGCCTTTGTGACATAGCACATATACACCATGGTGGATAGGCCAGAGTTTAGTGAGGAGGGCCAAAAGAAGAGGATAATCCGGTGGCAAGCTAATGGTAGTGCTTTGGGTAGTATATGAGAATATTCAAAGAGCAAAGAAAAAAATGGACCGAAGAAGGAAGGAAGGCCTCAGACGTTTCTGGCACATACCCACTACGGGAGAGTGGTAAAGACACATCAGAGACAGTACTGAACGTATCGGCTTCTCCTTCTTTGTTAAAGAGCTTTCTCTGTCTTTGGAAATGGCATATCACGAGCTGTTTCGGAAAAGGAAGAAGCGAACAAGGCCTCCAAGATGGCTAGCCAAAGCAGGCCAACGCTCCAAGTCAAGATCACGTCAGGTCGCTTGGAGGCATCTAAGTTTGGGAAGCACCGCGCCAGGCGGAGCTCTTCAGTTCCAGCAGTTTCCTCGACGCCGTGTAAGCAGCTGAAGCCGCGTTCCCCCAACGCCGACGATGTCCGTGCAACAACAGACAGGCAGCAGCGGCTTGTTTCAACCCGGAACAATGACGTGCACGAAGCGCCTTTGCGGCGCGCCTTGCCGCCGTTCCAGACAACCAGTGAGCGCAGGCTCCTCCGCGTACCCATCTCCCTGCCCGTGCGCATACTGGAGAATGACGCAAGGTCCGCTGGCGGCGGGTTGCCGGCTGAACCGGTAGAGCTAACACGGCGCTCAAAAGCACTAACGACGGGATTCAGCGAGGCGGCGGCTTTAATACAACCCAGGAGATCCACTGAGGGGAAGACCATAAACCTGAGAGAAATCATCCTCCTGCCGCCACAACCCACCTCCGCCATTGTCGCCTTCACTAGTCCTAAACAAGGTGGCGGGATATCTCCACAACGCTCCCCTGGTGAAAATCCCGCAGCCGCGCCGATGGTTGTGGTTGGTTCGCGCCGACCCCAAGCCGCTGGTGCACAGTCACCGCAACTTCCTCTCCGCAGCGGAAATTCTGGTGCAACGTCACCGTCCATGGCCACCTACCAACAGCCTCAAAAAAGTGGGGCGCAGTCACCGCGCAGCCCTTTCTGCGGCTCTCCACCACGATGTTTGGCTGCGGCGAAGACAACTATAGGCATCTCTCCTCAGCCCCTAGAGAACAGCGCGCCTTCACCGCGTAGCCCTTTCTGCGGCTCTCCGCCAAGAAGTTTGGCTGCGATGAAGACAACTATGGGCACCTCTCCTCAGCCCCTAAAGAACAGCGCGCCTTCACCGCGTAGCCCTTTCCGCGGGTCTCCACCACGAAGTTTGGCTGCGGCGAAGACAACTATAGGCATCTCTCCTCAGCCCCTAAAGAACAGCGCGCCTTCACCGCGTAGCCCTTTCCGCGGGTCTCCACCACGAAGTTTGGCTGCGCCGCCGGTGACTACAGGCACGTCCCACCGGCCCCAAAAGGAGGGCGCGCAGTCACCGCGTGGCCCATTCCTCCGCCCTCCGCAGGGGAACTTTGGTGCAGCGACGGCGGCAGTCGTCGACTCCAATCTTCCTCAAAATTATGGCACGCAACCACTGCGTAGCCCTTTCCGTGGTTCTCCGCAGCATTTTGGCGGCGGAAATCTGGCTCCAGCGACAACAGCGGTTGTCGGCCCCCTCCTGCCAGAAATGCACCGCATGGAGCCAGGGTTTCACTATCAAAGATGGGAAGAGTCAAAGTACGCCTCCACCTCGGAAGTGGAAGAAAGCCAAAGCAGCTCCACCAAATCTTCGATCGTGAAAGTAGTTCATGTTGTCAAAGTTCAAGATCCGAAACAGAAAACAGTGGCTGACGCGTTCTTGGACGCTTTGCCACTGTTTCTTTTGCTGATAGTTCTCTGCTTCCTCTGCATTTGGGCGATCCACGCGCTAAGATCACGCAAACCTTCCAGCCACTCGCCCCATCTCAGGCCGGCTCACGTGCGACAAAACGGCGTCGGAGTATCCTGGACCATCTCTTCAGAAGACGGGCTCGCCGCGCGCCTTCCCAAGGCTCACAAGAGGCTCCCCGCCATTGGCTATCACGAATAATTCGCTCGAGAAGGTGTCGTCTCGGGAACTCTGTCGGTGCAAGACTCAAGTGACAGCGTATCTACTGACGTCTCCGACGGTATACACAACCCCAGTATGAATGCTGATCCCAGCGATCTCAGGTGGCTATTCTGCTCCGTTCTGTTTGCTCGTTCCTCCTGTGCATAAACATAGTGATACCCGATTCGTTGTGTTCTCACTCCTTAAATTACCCATCATTGTGGGTTGTTTGTCTACCTTTACCTATGGCGTATCTGTCGTGCCCACTGTTTTTTTATTATAGCCAGTGATTAAATCTTATTACCATTATTCTCATTTTGTTCTATTCTTAATGAAGCGGATGCGAGACACAAGAAATTAAATATATGTTTAATTTATTGTGATGCTGCGATACTTTATGATAGTTTTTAATGCGCCGGATTTATTACCATTTTACTGCGATAGGGATGTGAATTTTTGCAACAAAGACACAACCGGAACGGTCTCTCAGTTGTCGCTCGCTGGCCACATTGGTGCCTTCGTTGATTAAGAGGCGTAACTTGTTTTATGCCCACATTTCCTTCATTGGCCGCCTGTTTGATGATTAGCCAGCCTACACAGTATATCCATTGATGCCAAAACACGCAGTACGTAGGTCCAAGTAACAGACGACTCTAGCAAGCCTAATAGATACTCGTTAGCATAGCAGTAACGGAGCTACGGAAAGGAAGCAAACGAAGAGGCCCAGTACTGCAGCTTGCAGCTTACTGCGGGAGACCAGAATGACACATCGCTTCATCGATTCTCTTCGTGCTCTAACTATCGGCGCCGGTGGCTCTCGCGCATTGCGAATCTCTCGGATCGGGAAGAAAGCGATGGTGGTAATGATTGTCGATTCTCTTCAGTTCTTGCGGCACGGTCTCTTCTTTCCTGGCATCTGCTATCTTCGTTTGAGGGTGGTAAGATATGAAACTCCTTGCAAATTGAGTTATATTTGCAAGCTGCGTTAACTGACATGATTGGCACGTCAACAACATGAAACACGCCAGGAAAAGGTAAACAACGCATGAGCGCTGACTGGGAATTCAATATTAAGAAATAATGCGCCGAACAAATGAAAACTTCTCACATCTTTTTGAAGGGGTCAGAATACTAGAAATTCTAGAAAGATAACATTAACACTACTCTTAAATGATATTCCGCCACAATTACGTGAATTTCTTCTCATGCAGCACACTTGAAGGCCTACTGACGCAATGCTCGCACAACTTTGCGAGGTAACTGAGCACGGAGCTTGTAGACAGCGCGCGTCTCGCAGTCTTAGCAGCTCCAGTTCACTTTACACTCTCGGCAGTTCTGAACCAATTTTGACCTGTAGTCAATTTCTTAGACCTCTGGTACTCGCGCAAGCGCATATTCTTAGACCGGCCACATGGGCACACGAACAACCTGTTGCGCAGTACTGCAATGATGCAGGAATGAGCGACGCCGTGCTTAAAGTTGGGTTGGGCTCGTTACGAAAGCGTCCCTCTGCGAGGTAGCTGCAGCCACTCACTTGACACTGAAACTTTGTGCACTCCGAGCGTCAACCTCGTAGGATAGTTTTGTTCGCAGTATAGCAGGGATGATAAGCACCGAGCTGGGCTCCTCATCATTCCTATGGCAGCGTCTTGCGGCAGCGTCCACTAGTAAGTCACTGCTGAATTGGTCAAATGCTTCATGCCCTATCATCTACTCACATAGAAGTTAACACTGTAGACACGCACACGTCGTAATCAAAATGAGCCTGGTCATTAATCAAGCAGCGGCCATTGAAATATAACGGGCAAAAATACTGAAATTGTCAAATATTCGGTGCCGATGTCAATAATAAGCTCCAGAAGGTGAGACCAGTTTTTGAAGCTAGATCTCAAGTGCCTTTGATGCACCTTTCATCTGGTTTGCTCCGAGTTTGGTTGTTGATTATCCCAAGCAGCACAGGTAATTGGCCCAACATTGGAACCGTATTGGCAAAGGCCATCCCTACAAAGGACCAGGATGTAAACATCCTGTTGCAATATGGGCTAATTACCTGTGCTGCTCGGGATATGAGTTAAATCCTGAAGTAAAAATGATGCAAACATTGCACTCTAGAGGATTAGTATTAAGAAAATGAATGATTGATTTTACAAATATATCTCGCATCGCCTTGTCAGCTCCCAACATGAGGTATGTACCGACCTTTATGAAGTGTCTGTCTGTCTGTCCGTCTGTCCGTCTGTCCGTCTGTCCGTCCGTCTGTCCGTCCGTCCGTCCGTCCGTCCGTCCGTCCGTCCGTCCGTTGTTGCTAGGAAGAAAGAAAAGGAAAGTGCACAGGCCTGCTCACTGGCTCTAGCCGAGCCACAATAGTGATTGTGCGTGTATATCTTCTATAGAAAACTGATTCTCACTACATTCTTCGCTCACCATACCAAAGAAATAATTTGTGCATGTTTTCTTTGATATGCGGTAATTTATTGCAAGGAAATATTTTCGACTCTACTACAGGTTCTGAAACATACAAGTGCTGTCATGGTGTGTTCTGAAAGTAAACGCCCATCAGCTTCACATGTAAGCATACACATGCATCATTCTTTCTTGGGTTTTCCGGAAACTAACTACAGCCGATCCCTTTTTGCACAACAGACACTTTTAGTTAATCCCACGCATTCTTAACGTTTCCAGTGCCCTGTGGGTGACAGTGTTCTATTTGTGCAATAACCGCTGATTAAATGACCGATGTCATTGTTTGTTGCTATTTTATTACCTCATTTTTCAGCTCTTAAACATACCTTATGATGTGTCTACTAATAAACCCGAATAAGTTCTCTATTCTATGTGTCTGCTCTACGAAATGCACTATATTTGATACAAAGTCATTTTAGTATTCATACCGAGCCGCGCGTGCCATTCCTTACCAGCTATGCACTGAATTTTAAGTCACTCAGGCTCAGCAACGGGTTTAATGAAACGGGTTTCGAAAGTTTTTTACAGTAAACAATACATTTGATTGGATGTTTCTTTCTGCATGCCATAGGGACGCAGTGTGCATGATAATGCGTCTTCATTTGACATACTTCTACTAGAGATCATTGATTTTGCACAATTGTACCTCATTAGTTTACGCCTTCATAGAATTAGTAGGCAACGCGAGCAAGTGTGGCAATGTGAAATTGACAGCCTGCCTAACCTCTGTACGGCCAGAATACACCAGCCTTATATGGGACCCCCATAAAAAACATGAAATTGAAAGAATCCAGAGGACAGCAGCAAGGTTTATCCTTTCCAAATACAAAACAGCGGATTCAGTGAGAGCTATGCTAGCTACGCTGAACTTACCAAAACTATCTCGGCGGAGAATGATGGCCAAGTTACACTTTCTTCATTCGATTGATACGAATTTTCTGAATTTTAGTGTTGAACGTTACATTCAGAAAAGGTCATCACGCTCAGTCAGACAGAGCCACCTCAACCAATACATGCCCCTAACTTCGAGAACAGACATATTTAAAGGTTCTTTTTTTTCCAGGCACGACACTAAAATGGAAGTCATTGCCCCAGGAGATTATTCAGTTAGATTCTGCTGCCCAGTCTCAAAAGGCAATATTGAATTATCTTGTAAAAAATGTTGAAATTTAGCCACCGATTCAACGATATTCAGGTTTATTTGCCTGTATTAGAATACTTGTTCATACTACAATTTAACATCCTTGTTTTCTCACCGCTGTGCTAACTCTCTATTCACAAATGTCACTGATGCCTTATATAGTGATTTATTATGTATGGTGTACAGTGCGTGTATTATCTTCTTGCCCCCCTAGTGTACGTGTATGATGTGTGAGTGCATGCTGTAACCATAAAAATCATCCACCCTTTAACGGCCCCACAGCCAACAGTATCAATAAATAAATGTTCAAGTTGTCCAGAATCATAAAATGGTACAATAAATAAAAAACTCACATAAAATATGGAAGCCGTGCAGCAAAAGGCACAATTATGCGTTATTTTGTGCTCCACATTGGAGCTTACAACCAATGAAAGACTCCCAATCACACACACAGGCAGTGTCGATAAACCTAACAATTTGCTGTTATGTATCCTCATAGTCTTTGAAACAGTACTGGAGCCAGGCTTGATGCCTTGCGCCTTTACTCCGAACTGAATTACACATCATTATTGGTTTTATTTTTACTGAACAATATTCCCACTACCAGCACAGGATTGTTATAATGAGCTTGTACTGACAAGGAATTTCACTATTTTTTATGCGTAGCGCACTCACATAGACGCTATGAATAGAATATTCTTACTTTAAAGCATAAAAGGAAACATTAGTTTTCACTTCAAACAGCTATGTCCAAACACGTCAAGTGACCCTCTCTTTGTCTGCAGCAAGAATCACAGTAATGTATCAAAGATGTCAATCTGCTCTACCACCAGAGTAATTTAATAAGAAAGTATATTGCTCACACCAAGTACCAATTTGCTTGTATTGATGAAAAATGGCACTCACGTCTTATGACACTCATCTCAACCACTCCAATCACCACATCTCAACAATCACAATAATTATAGCAAAACATTGTTGCCTTCATTTATCCACCGTTTCAAAATCGCTTCAAAAACTCCACCAGCAGCTTTCATACAATACTGGTGACCATATAAAAAAAGAGAAACCTGAAGAGAGTGATCTACAGAGTCGCTCCAGAATATCTTTGTTCACGCGAATGTTTTGCTAGCTAAAAAGAACCAACATCAAATAATTTGGATGAAATGACGGAATATCTTAATGTAATGTGATATTGTGGTGGTGATACTGTGATGGGCTTTCATATAGTTCCATGAAGCTTTTCTGACAGCATAATTTTGAAGCTATGAAAGCGAGTCCACCAGATACATTATGTGGCGAACATGAAGTTGTAGAAAATGTTTCAGAATATCCACTCACTCTGCTGGCGTTTCATTGTACGCTGTGCGGATGAAACTCACAGGAGGAATGTGTCCCTAACTTTATAGCTTGAGAATTACCTTTGGAAACAGCCACTTTCAAGTGAGAATGCTGAACATTTTACTTTCTAGTGAAATTCTGATAAGACTCGTCCCTTGTGAAATGCCAATAATCTAGTCTTTGAATGCCAGGAATTGTGTTCCGTCGTAGTGCGCACTAACACTGCAAAGACAATTATCACTACAAAAAACAAAGCGGCGTCTTTTAAATGGCATGAAAGCGAGTTGTGTCACCTGCCTGCCATTGCAGTGCTCGATAAGTTTTTCAAAAATTTGCAGCTTCATTGAGCACTCTATCCCAAAGCAAATCATTGCCCCTTATAGCGCTTGCTTGATAAACGAACATTGCTATCAGAAAAGAGCCCAAAGAGGGAACAGATAAAAATGATGTCCGTCTTACAAGCCTCTAGATCTTAGTTTTGTATGAAATGAACACATTTCTTAGCTGCTAAAGCAACAACAGCTAGGGAACAGACATGTTTGGTTCTCAGGTTTCAGGAATAATTGATATATGCCTGAAAGGAATTCTTATGAAACGTATTTGAACAGACTACACATGTATTGCGGCAACTCAAGTGAGGGGCCCTTTTGATATCTGAGCCACTGTGAAGGTTCGGTCTCACTAACTTGATTTGCTTCCTGCCACTGTGTGTACCATAGTTTTCATGCGCATGCCTCTGGACGTCTTCTTCCAGCTCTCAGTACGAACTCTTCAGGTTAATTCATAGCTCCAGCGAACCAGCTGTGCATGGGTGGTAGGCCTTTTCAGCTGCACTGGAAAAGAAACAATCAAAACAGCAAACATTTATAGCTCTCTATGAAAGAGCACTAGGGTTCGTTTAAAGTGCTTAATTTATGAGGACGCTGAACTCATCTTTAGGGTGGAATGCGGTAGCATGAAATTTCACATCTGTATAGGAAGAGCCTGCTACTTAAATCCTTGTACAACCGTTTTATCGACACTGAAAACAAGAACTCAGAAAACAAACGAGCAGCTTGGATACGAAATAACCCTCATGCATTTATTCCCACAAACACGAACGATCAGAAAAATTAGAAGACACAATGAGGCTCGGTAAATCATGAACAAAATTGGCTTGCAGAATGCACGCACTATTTGGCGTGCATTGCCCCAGAAAAACATGAAATGTGAAAATATCTGTGGAACTTCGTACAGGTGGACTAAATCAAAGCCCCCAGCATTTACAGACCATAAAATGTTTACGCGCCTCATTGATTTAAAACTATAATCCTAGAGAAAAGCACTGAAAACTGTGGATAATAAATCTTGTGGATTGAGTAATCTGACTACATAATAAATTTCACCGCTGGGAAACAGATCACTTCCAGCTGCCCAGCCGAAACCGCGAGACCATGAGGAACACTGAGTGCAGCACTGAAGAGTTCGCACGTGGTCTTTTCAGTAATGTGCACTATGGTTATAGGCACGTAAAGGGACGTCTGTATTTACTTGTCTGGCCAACGTGTCCATTGCATACCAGCATACTCCGCAGGTGTCGTTCCGCCACCTGCGCCATCACAGCAGCCTAACACCCCTGGCGCTAAACTTCCAGTCGCTGGCCACTGCATTACAGTAGTATACCACCGCCGTAGCCGAACACCCCCCCCCCTCCTCCTCCTTACAAGCTTTGCCATTCAAAGCACGTAAGTAGCCATTTGAGCACTGCATAATATTTCGGTCCTGCATTGTTGCACTTTAAGAACCGCGACACAAAAAGTAAAACAACACCTACTACGAATGCGCAAACTGCCCACCAACAGTTATTCTGGGTGACATTTTTATACAGGCATTCCGAGCAGAAACAAAATTTCAAAAGCACGCAGTTAAGAGGACATCTCCTTGATGCTGTCCGAAAGCGCAATAATTTTTGTTAATTTTCCTATGCAAATTTTATCTTGTCTGAAAGCCATAAGTAACGGGTCACTCACACATGGCTCTTCTTTTCCCTATTACAAACAGAAAGCTTCCCACAAATCTCTGATTAGCGTATCTGTCTATTTCCGGCGATTAGCGATTCCCGTATTACTCGATACACAATTTACAAAAAACGGCGGCAGTTAGCATAATGAAGCGACACAACAGGGAACAAAAGAAAGGAAAAAAATAGATGAGTGCTTAACGGTGCACTCGCGCCTTTTACTCCAGTCGCTAGCACTTTCATGCCGCTCCCGAAATTGTCAGCATGAACTCTGCAACTAACATGGATCGGAAAAACCAAGCGAACGCCGTAGTGAATTTCCACCTTGCTTAGGCCATGCGCCATTCTGTACACATAGAGCACGACGCCGACCTTTTAACGCTATCATTCAGCAGATTTTGAGCCTCCTTGATTCTGTTAGCCTGCGTAGAGACGCTGTGTTGCATGAAATGACTGCGAGGTTTCATGACGCCTGCCTTAAGACGGGACGTTCCGAAAACATTCTCGATTATTTATGAGTGCCCAGAGGAGTAGACCCGCAGTACTAGTCAAAGAGAGCTTGGGATGACTGGTGGCTGTAGGTCGAGTAAATGTGATCGTGGTGAATGGTCAACGACAAAAACAGAAATTTACGTGCCTCTTTAGATGTTTTAATGGCGATATTCAGGCCTCAGCTGCTTTCTTTGAAAGTCTCCAATATGTCACGGGTGCTCCGTTTTATTTCAGAATTTATAGAAGACACAAGATAGACATCGAAAATCTTGCAAATTTTTGAACTAGCCCTACCGAATTACACTGAAAGTGTCTGTCTGCTTCGGACTGGAAAATATTGCTCAGAACGGGTGCCACGTAGGAACCTATGCAAACACTAGTGCGTTGAAAGAAGTTCCCAATCCACCCGATGGCTGTTGATATCAGGTAGAAAGACAAAATTGTCATGAAGGATTCTACTGAAACATCGCACCTGGCTATAAATACAATTTCATCATTATAACTTTTTACACACAGCTTCTGGATCTGGAACACTGCAGGTCACTGTCCCATCCAGCCCTAAGTTGCGTGCCAGATTATGAATAGGACTTTTACTCTAAGCCTTGCAATGCTATGGATACAGGTTCTTTTCGCAAATTTCCTCCTTCCATAAACCATGAGTGACACATGCTAACTGCGTTCCTTTTTTCCTTCGACTACGGCTTCCTGGGCGGAGCCTGCTTGTTTCATGTTTACGCGACAGCGTAAGGAGCTCGTTTTGCTCAAAACACGGCGTCGCCCTTCTTCCGGCCTCAGGGGGAAAAAATCCCAGAAATCCTGAAATAATACCATAGAAAAAGAAAATAGCCAGCGACGTGTTTCGAACCCATGCCCTCTGGGTGCCAGGAGAGCCAGAAAGACGTGGAACACGAAGCGTCGTTGGTTCAAGAGTGTTAGAGGGGCACCTAGTGAACACGTTGTGCTGCGCATGACTGTTACGTGCATTATGCTAGCGCAACTTCGACGTTTCTGACAAACATGAATTGCTTTGATTTCAGCCTCACGGCTGCGCTGAGGTGGATAGTAATGTGCAATTACTTCATACCTGCAACCTAGCAATGAAGATCTAAAAGTACGCATGGACATTGCCTAAACAATAGCACCTGCACACGCGTATCCGGTATGATTTTACTCTTGAAAGCGAACACACCTTCTTCAGACGAACAGGAATATCACTGTCGTCACCAACATCTTTAGCGCTCGCCGAAGAAGAGGAGGACCACTTGGCCAATCCCCCATCTTGGGTATGAGCCATGCTTACTAAGTAGAAGAAGAAGAATGCGTTAAGCGATCTGACCGCGAAGAAGAAGAAGAAGAAGACGGACGTGCTGACGTGTTCTTGCTGGCCGCTGCTGTTTGCTGCATCTACTGGTGGTTCCGGCTTGTTCATCCTTGGTGAGCCGTTCTATGTTTGGGGGTTTTGGTCAAGGCGTAGTTTAAGACGCAGTTCATGTGAACCTGAGAGTGCGTTTTGCTGAGAGATGTCGTTGACCTCCCCAGGTGGAGGGTCGGCAGCTTGGTTTGCCAGCTTGCCAGCCCAAAGCCTGCCACTTGAGTCCTTTCACAAAAATGGCATTGATGCAGTTCCCGTGGCTATCGCCCCAATCGGTGAGGGTGTGATCAAAATGAAAACCCCCTAACTAATTCAACAGGAGCTAAGATCGTTGACTGCCCAATACCTGCAGATCTCTGAGGTGCGTCCATTTGGCCGTCGAGGAATTGTGTGCAAGTCCTCGGACATCGCTTGTGTTGCAGACACTCTTTAAGTGCAAAAATTTCAGCTCGCTGCCGGTGAAAGCATTCATTCCCGAAAAGCTTGCATGTGTCAAGGGTATCGTAAGAGGTGTCGACCCAGCATCATCCCCGCAAGAAATTCTACAGGAATTTCAGGATGCAGGCATTGGGGTCCTTTCAGTCTACCGCTGCAGTAGAGAGGTAAACGGCTCGCGTGTTGCTACTGAGTCTGTAATAACAACTTTTGCTGGCTCTTCCTGCCCTGCTGAACTAAAAATCTGGCTGATTGTATACCGTGTGGACCCTCTAGAACCCCGCCCTCTTCAATGCACCAACTGTTGGCGGTTCGGACATAGTGGCAAAGCATGCAATTCGGAGACCCGCTGCCGTTTATGTGGAAAAGGTCATTCTGCTGATCACTGCACCTCAGAGCAGCCTCATTGTTGCCTCTGCAGCAACGGTCACTCAGCTGATGACGCCAACTGCGCAAAACGTAGTGAAGAGCGTAGCTTGTTGGACATTATCAAAGAGAAGCGGTGCTCAAGAGCCGATGCTTACGCTGTTCTTAACAAGAAAAAAGATTCATATGCTAATCGTGTGCGCGCTTCTGTTGGGGACATTTTGTCCAACTTGACTGCCTCAATTGTGACCACAGTCGAAAAAGCTCTTATTAATGTGGTTGAGCGAATGCTAAACACTTTCTCTGAGGCGCTGGCTCAGTTTGTTGTAGTTCAGTCTGCGTCACCATCAACACCCGTCCTGGCAGCAACGTCTGCATCTGTTTCAGCTTCTGCAGCTAGTGCTAGAAGCTCTACATCACCTTCTGATGCTCCCCAGGTCCCACCTAACATCTCTGTTCCTAGCAGTGAATGTCGCAGTGACATCTGCAGAACAGATGTCGAAATGTCCTGCCCTACGCAGAAGCGCCGTGCTACCTCATCACCATCTAATTCTAGTTCCCCACAGATGAAAGTTAAAAAAGGACCACCCAAACTTCATCCCCATGTTGATATCCTTAAAGAGGCGGTTTCGGCCTCTTCAATTGGTCAATAATCATGGCAGGTATCAAAGTGTTACAATAGAATTGCCGTTCAGTCTTGTCTTCTCTTCCAGATCTAGACATGCTTATTCACAGGCATAAGCCTGATATTGTACTTTTACAAGAAACGTGGTTATCACCGTATAAATCATTTTCAATGAGAAACTTTCCAGTTTTCCGGTCAGATCGAAATGTTGGCAGGGGAGGTGGCTTGGTAACCATGCTATCTCGAAATTTATGTCGTCAGGCATCTATCTCTAAGAAAATTGTTCTCCCTGACTGTGAGCTTTTAGCGATCAAAATTTCATTTCCGCATTGTGCTGATATTACAATTGCTAATGTCTATTATCCTTTAGGTGTACACAGGACAGACTGTTTAGACAGCTTGGTGACTGGCACAAACAGTGCAGTCATCGCAGGAGATTTTATTTCTGACCATAGTGACTGGGGAAGTCGTACTGATTCCTGCGGCCAGCTTCTCTGGTCGTGGCTGTCTGCAAATGCTGTACGCTGCTGCAATTCTAGAGAAATAACCTTTATGCGAAGGGTTGCTCGCTCAGCCATTGACTTAACATTATCAGCAGGTAGGCTAGATTTGACTGATTGGTCGACAGAGGATTCGGGTACGTCTAGTGATCACTTTCCTATAACTTTCACTATCCGGTTATCTCCTCTTAAAGCTAGTTGCGTAACCCATACATTTGTCCACCACAAAATTTATAAAAATCAGATGTCCGCCTCACTTGCCTCTATAGTTAATACAAGCCGGGATAACAGAGCTCAGCAGACGGTTTCATTTTTGCAAAATGCAATAGACCACTCAATATTCGCTGTGCCCGCAGCAGCCTCTACTAAACAGCCGTCTCCTTGGTGGACAGAAGAATGTGAGAAGGCCTATCGTCGCAGAAAAGCAGCCTGGAAGAGGCTGTCCTGCAACCAGAGTCCGGCTAATTGGTTAAGTTACAAATTCTTCTCTGCATATTTCAAAAGAACACTTGCAAAAGCCAAGGAGGAGTACAACCAAAATTTAAACACATATCTTTCAAATCCTCGTCATCGGAAAGCCCTGTATAGATTCATGGAACGTAACAAGAGTTCTGTCGTCCCTCTTCTCACTAGTTCAACAGTGTTATCACCACAAAAGGCTCAGGAGAGCCTGGAGTGTATTGCTAAGGGATTGGCGTTACGCTTCCAGACGCAGAGCAACGTCCCTTTGTGCACAATTTCACCCTCTTCAGATTATACCGAGGTTGACGCATCAGAGCTCCTCTCAGTCCTGGCAATGTTGCATCCTGCAGCTCCTGGACCAGATGGTGTCACTGTTGGTACGATTAAAATTTTAGCCCAGGAGTTTACAAGCGCCCTCTTAGATATGGTCAATGCTTCTCTGGAAAATGCATGGATTCCAAGCATTTGGAAGACGGCGAAAATTATTTTATTAATGAAAGATGTAGAAAAAGGATACGTCTTAGATAATATTCGGCCAATTGCGCTGACTTCAAATTTAGTCAAATTAATAGACAGAATAGTGCACAGTCGCCTCACAAAACATGTTCATGACATCAACGGTCTCAGCTCAGCCCAGATTGGCTTTCGTAGTGGATGCTCTATATGGTCCGCGCATGTGGATCTAGAGAGCAGAATCCGGCTCTCGCTATGCAGAAGAGAATTTTCAGCTTTGGTCACTCTTGATGTAGCAAAGGCCTATGACAGTGTAGAGCATACTATTTTACTTAACCGACTTGCTCAGTTACATCCTCCAACCTACAATTATGCGTGGATATCTGAATTTCTGAAGGACAGATTCTTTTACTGCGCCGAGGGAACCCTATGTTCAAATACATATTATCAATCAAGAGGTGTGCCGCAAGGATCGGTGCTATCCCCTCTGCTTTTTAATATTTTGGTCAGTGGCATCCCCATTCTTCCTGATATAACAGTTTTTGTGTATGCAGATGACATAGCTTTTTTCGCCTCGGCCAGAGATATCCACTCCCTTTACCACATTCTGCAGGGATATTTGGATGCTCTTGGAGTATGGTTGCAGGGTATTAATTTATCCCTGAATGTAGAAAAATGCGGAGTTTTGGTATTTCCTCCAGACAGGCCTTTGCACATTTCATTAGTCCATCGCTCTCTCCAGATTCCACAATTGGAATCCGTAAAATATCTGGGTGTTACTTATCACCGAGCATTAGGTTGGAGCCTTCATATAAAGAACAATGCGTTTAAAGGAGAACGCGCTCTAGGCCGGCTGACAAGAATCGCCAATAAAAAGTTTGGGATGCGCCGCGACACGTTATTGTTACTATACAAAGCCTACGTAAGACGTATACTTGAATTTGGTTGCATTCTGTTCTCTGGTAGCGCAAGCTACAAGATTCAACCCTTAATCTTACTGCAAAGGCGCGCTCTCCGCCTCTGCCTTGGTCTCCCAAAATCAGTTTCAAACGCCCTGCTTTATCTGGAAGCCCGTATTCCTCATCTAACTTCCCGTTTTCAAATACTCACGGTGCGAACTTTCCTCAGGTCGATGGAGCCAATGACTGATGTCAGTACTCCTATTTTTGTGTCTCAGCCGGCCTTCTTCTTTTCTCATCATTGGCCACGGTATCAAATGCCACAAATTATGTTAACGCAGAACCTTTTAACACCGATTGGTGTTGATCTCAGTTCTTTGCAGTGGGTTGATGACACGCCGGCATAGTGGAATTCCATTTCGACCACATCTTCCCATCTCATGCGAAACACATGCCGCAAACATTTTAAACGGTATTCTCTAGGATCACATAGAGAAATACCCCCATCATACGGTGCTTGCTACCGATGCCTCCGTCAACTGCCAAAAAGCTGCAGTTGGCATCTTTTCGCAGGATTTGGCATGGAGCTATTCCGTCCGCATCCCAGATTATATTCCTATCTTCTTTGCGGAAATTTTGGCTCTTGGTATGGCCCTTCACAAAATTCCATGCCATGTGTCTCATGTTATTATTCTCGCTGATTGTCAGTGTTAGTCTCCCTTGACACTTCACAAGATTTTTTTATCCGTATCCTGCGATTTTTGTCCCATGCACTTTGAAGGTGGTCCTTTTGTCTGGGTCCCTGGCCATGCAGGTATTCATTCAAATGAGGTGGCTGATTACTTAGCAAGGTCGGCTCTTGACGGGTCAGTGACACATCCCGTCCCGAATTTCAGCCTGCTGGCGATTTCTAGGTTTCAGCGGTTCCTGCATATATCAGCCAGGTTACGAGATCCCTTACTAAATACCACAGAATATCAGCACTTAGCATATAATTGGAACGTCCGTTCGTGTAATTCCAGGCTGTGTGAGGTAACAATGTCGCGGTTGCGGTGCAGGATTCCAAGCTTGAATTTATATCTATGCAGGTGTGGGTTGACACCGACGAACCTATGTGACGCATGTGGGAAAGTTGAATCTTTAGGCCATTTTCTACTCTACTGCCCAAAGTTCGCACTTCAGAGAAAGATTTACCTGGAGGTCCCTCTCTCCAGGTTAGGGCTCCCTTTATCTTTGCCAGTATTATTATCGTTTGGTGCGAACGCCAAGGGATTTGCATTGGGTTCTATTCGTGGGTTTCTCCACGATTACATATTTGCAACTGGTAGGTAGATGTGCTAATTCTTTTAAAGTTCTACGAGCTCTTCTTTTTCACAAAAAATGCTGTCTGTTATTTAACTGTCAATTTAGTTCTCTTGTTTTTATTCATTGATTTTTCAAAATTCACGATTGGTGCTACATTTTTGTCATCATCTTCCATGGAAACTTTTGTTTATTCAACTACACCTTGGCCAATCCCCCCGCGTTGGTATGTGCCATATACCTGGGGTGAAGAAGAAGAAGAAGAAGAAGACCGCGCAGAAGGCTCCTGTCAAGCTCTGGCTCGTATTAAGGACCATTAACGACCGCTCCGACGAAGTCTGCTTGCTGAGCGCACGGCATGGCCCGGCAGCGAGAGACGTGGTCCAGCAAAGCGCAGCAGTACGCAGCCCTGGCTGCCATCTCCGTGAACCTGCGGAGCCTGCTCTGGTGCCCGCTGCTGGTGCTGCGGTACGGGATCGGTGAGTCCTGGAACGAGGCGCTGCCATTGCGCAGGCGACGATGTTGTGGTGTGATGTTGCCCAGCCACGCGCCAAAGTGCTGGACTGTAAGTAAACAAGCTATTTTTTTAGCGAGAGCTACACTACGCTACCCAGTCGAACATTTATCCGTGAGCCTTGGAGGCTGATAGTGCGCATGCGTGAAACCAGAGAGGAGCAGAAGGTTCGCGGCGCACGACGTCAGAGTTCGCCGTCGCCGCCGCGCGAGGAGCCGCGCCGGCCGGACTACGCCCGCCGGCGCCGCGTTTGAATGCGCATAAGCGGCAACCGGCGAAGGGCAGCTGGTGCGCAGCGCATCACGTCAGAGCTCGGCCGCCGCCGCGGCCGCGCGTGGGGTAGCGTGAATAAACTGCGTATGTGCGGCTGTATGTATAAAAGCTGAGGTGATACGACTCGGTGTATCACACTCGCTTCGTGTGGGTGACGAAAAGGCGATTCCAGCCGTCGCTATGCCGTAGTATTGACAGGAGAAGATAAATTTTTCGGATGCAGAAATCCTCGCCTGGCACTTTGCCGCTCTGCAGAGAAAGTATGAACATCGGATGGCTAAACGAGCGGTAGAGACGCCTGCACAAAAAGAAGAACGTCTTGCCAAACGGAGACGCCAAGAGGCGGAGCGTAACAAGCAGCGCATAGCACCTTGTGCATCTGAGAGAAACCAACCAGCCTAAATGCTGTGTTGGAAGCACCGAGACAACTGCGTGTTGCATTACCGATCATGGGGCAGTGTTTATCTCTGTCAAAACAATTAAATACATAAATAATGTGTTTCGCCAAAGACTTCTTCCTTGACTATCATTGTTGTCAGAACAAGCTCGACAACATGCTTAACCAGGGGGGAACTGCAGCTCGTGCTACGTCATTAATGTAACTGCCACCTGTCATGGTGAGCAGTTTGCTCAATATCCTGTTGAAGGTCGTGATTACGACGCAAGGTCACGTGCCCTAAGTGGCTCACAGTTTTTGTGGAGCACAGGGCCTTTAACGCCTCCTCGTTAATTTTCGTTTTTTTGTATGGAGTTTATTTCATTTTAGTTTGCATTCTGAGATTCTCTGTGGCCCAAAACACCCTTTAAATATCTCGCTGCAAATCGATTGCCTTGCCTGCTTTGTTTTCACCAACGATTACTAAGCCGGAAATTATTTGCCAATTCCCATGGGTGTGTGTTCTTTTAAGTTGCATTCTGAGACGTGTTTGATTAAATATCTTGCCATGTGATGCTTGCTTCTAGGCTTGTGTGCTCGAGTGCGCTAGTGGGATGTACCGACAGTACAGTCACATGATCATAGGCAGCCAATGAGGGAAACTGCAGCTAAATTTGGCGCATTAGTCGGGTATTAACAGTACCCTGACTGTTCTATGTAAACGCGTCCGCAAGAGAGTGCGATCTCGTAGACAACACTCACACTCTCATATATACATCTTTCATGTTTCTTTCGGTATGGCGCCTATCGCAAGCACTACCATATAAGTGCACAGATGCCGGGATTTTTTCTCGAAATCCTTTCACATGAAACGATCCTGTGAGACCAATGCCGATGTCTCACCAGCTCTCTGCCCTCTTTACGCGATGTAATATATTGTCCATATACGGGATAGGCACAACCTTAATTTTATTTTCTTTGGTGCCTTCTTTTTGGGAATTAGGCAACACTTAAAACTTCTAAGGCCGCCGCGGTGCCTGTGTGGTTATGGCGCTTGGATGCTGACCTTGACGACGCGGGCTCAATACCGGCCGCGGCAGTCAAATTTCGATGGAGGCGAAATTATAGAGGCCCGTGTACTGTGCGATGTCAGTGCACGTTAAGAACCCCAGGTGGTTGAAATTTCCGGAGCCCTTCACTACGGCGTCCCTCATAGCCTGAGTTGCTTTGGGGCGTTAATCCCCCATAAAGCAAAACTTTAAACGCCTTTGAGCTACGGAAATAAGGGGCTGTGAAGTGAAGGCGATGTTCTGTAATGTCTACTTCGGTGCACATCAGGTCAAATAAATAAAGTGGCGAGATAATTTCTGCAAGCCGTGGGTGAAGCAGCGCACGACTAACCAATTTCAACAGCTTCGAGTGCCCACAGCAAAACACTGAGTAGCATTTACCCCACTCGCTTAATAATTCAATCCCGTGCAAGTCTTCCTTACGTACTGCATGAGGTTGGTGTAAATTTAGCATCATTGGGAGCTTGCGTGAGCCCCTCAAGAAACAGCTGTTTGGTTACATCAGAGGCCGTTTCGTAATAGATAACCAATTATTTACGTACCTAAACTTCTACTCTCTACATATGTGTGTTAACTTCTTTTCGCTTCCTCGTGTTCGTCCTCCTGCTTTCTTTGTCCGTGCAATCATATTTTTGTCACAGAAAAGCAACTTGGAACTTAGTTCCGTGCTTCTCATCTAGAGTCCTGGGAAATCATGAGCACGTGGCCTGCGCAGAGACGTTCATCGTGAGCTACATGACCGCGATTGCGTTCATCTGCTACCCTGTGCTGTACGTGGAGTCCGTTGTCTCCCAGTTCACCAAAAGCGGGAACCGGGGCATCTTCAACTGCTGCCCGCTGTTCCGAGGTGAGTGCGCGCTTCCGTTGCCAAGGAAATCGCAAGCCAGGTGGTCATTACGCAGCCCTATCTTTTGTTGACTTAAGAAATTTCAAATCCAAGAGCACTCCCGCACTTTCAAACATCTTTCCACATTTTTTTTGTGAGGACCAATGTACATGTTGCTTCTGGAACAAGAATAAGAAACGTATGTCAAGTTACTTGATCATTTCATGTTAACAGAGTTTCTATTTCGTGTTACAGATTTTGCGTGAGGACAGTTTATTAGATTGCAGTTGGAAGCGGCGGCGTCCTAATCGCCAACGGCTTGCTTTGGTTTCCGTGCTAATGAATTTAAATCAAAGCTTGCGTGCAACGACTCTCATATCGGTCTAAAATTGCAAATCACACTCTTTTGTGTCTCATTTTTATGCTATACTTCACTTGCTTACTTTCGTGTGTAGTTAGGCTCAGGTCGGTGAAGCAGGTCCGCCCATAGCAGCGCGGCGCGGCAGCTGAACAAACCTACTCTCTGTCTGAGGGCCAGAGTGGCGTAGTGGGGTTCCCACAACAGCGTAGTGTTCCTGTATAAATATGCTACCACCGCATAAAACACTTGAACGAAGTATGACGTTGGAGTTTGCCGCATTGAGGATTAGCAGTGAACGAAGCATTCACGTTGCTGCCACTTTAAAGGCGATGATCTGAGAGGCATGCTTATTAGAGGAGGCACTGCTACGTGCGATCGTTCGGCAACTGAGCAGGAGGGAGCTTCTTGGCGTCATGCTACGTGCGGTTACTTATTAGTTGCCGGCGGATGCAGCAAAGAGGCAAATGCAGTTAACATAAGTGTTGATTCCGCCGAATTTCTGTTGCATTAAAGCACTGGCCAAAAATGACAGACTAACATAAATCAATGGCCGATATTTTTTCTCTTTATATGCCCATGTAATACGTCCCTTATGAATCATGTTTTGCATATCAAAAATAATTTTTGAACAAATTAACTCTACAACAGAGACCATACGCGATGGCCACAAAGTCGATTGTTTAGTTCTTCACTGCACAGGTCTCGCGGTATTTTATGCAGAAAACCGTGAACTACTGTACCGCTTCGCACCACTTATTTCCGTAATTTTTAATAAACAGTAAAAAAATCGTCCACAAGAATTTTTTTATCTCTCCTACTGTAAACATGCGGTCGCCACGTCGAGTTTGGGCCCGCGAAATATTGCTCATCGGCAGAGCGCCACAAGGGCTGAGCAGCCACAGAGGGTAATGCAAAAGACAGAAACCTTCCGTTCACAAACATTACAGATATCAAGTTGCGAAACACGCTAGATATGCATATCCGAATAGTGACTGTCTTGCCCCTGCCAAACATTTGATAATTCAAAGTTGATACATTGTTACTGAGAATTGTAATGCCCGGATGCTTTATGTGCAGTTGGCGGCTAAGCTATGAATTTCCAGCCAAGAAGGGGCATCATGGGGGTGGTAGTTTTCCTGAAATAGAGTAATAAATCCTCATTAAAAGCTAGCACCACTTCACGAACTGTAGGTTTTTCTAGAGCGGGCTCCATAAAAAAATTCTTTAGACTTCTTAGAGGGCCATCAGGTGGTTCACAGGTTTCCTAGTGTCAATTTTAGGAGGGGCGAGCCACTAAACTTCAAAACCATAAAGAAGTGTCCCCGATGAATCATGTTTTTTTTTGAAGACTCCGAAACGAGAATTCCAGAAAGCAATTCTACGAAACAAATTCATCAACTCCGTTTACACAAAAGGTTTGATTTTGTTTAGTGCTCTCATCGCTTTCTTTTCTGGCGTTCAGGAATTCAGGGGACCGGAAAACATTTAAAGCCTCACGGCGGTCCTCTTTTTTCCTGAAGGAACTTCTCACACTAGAGCTCTGAGCAAAAGGGGCTTGAAAATTTGACATTGAAGAAATTAAATGGCGCGGTAATTGTCCGACAACTCGGTGGACACGCGAACCGCGCTGTAAAGGAAGGGATAAAGGAGAGAGTGAAAGAAGAAAGAGGTGCCTTAGTGCACGACTCAGAAAAAATTTCGACCACTTATGGATCTTTGACGTGCACTGACATCGCACAGCATACGGGCGGCTTTGAGTTCTGATCTTGTGGAACTCGAGGGGATAATGCGCGCAATGTCAACACAGGCTACATTCCCTTCCCTGCCGACACTTGCGTGCACTCAGCTGCTCCTCGGGAAAAGACCGCGCCTAGCTTGCCATCTTCCGTGCTCCTTCTCAGGACTGAGGTACTCGATGGCCTGCTTTGCGGTGATGGCCAACCTGCCGCAGTACGCCGTTGTGTCGCACGCCTTCATCTACCTGCTGCGCTGGGTCGAGAGCTCTGCCCCCTGGACCAGCTGCGAGCAGGCCACGTGGGCGGCGGACATCGGAAGCTGTTACGCGCCCTCTGCCGCCTACGTGAGTGACATCTGGCGTCCGTTGACGCTGCTCCGCCAGTTATCCACAGCTGCACGCGCTTGCTGAGAAAGCCGAGAAACTTGGAGGTCATCACTGACATACACACAGTTAACCTTGAACCGAAATCAAGTAACAGAAGTTGAAAAGTTTTAATGTGTGGCACTCTGGCCATAGTAACTGAACAGCGCTACTTTAGCGCCTTCTTGTTCCGAGGTACTTTTACGGGCATGGACCAACAGATTTTTGGATACGTTTTTCGAGATGTGCAAGCACTCGCCCAGCCCAGCTACGTTAGGCTTAAGCTGGCGACGAGGGCAAAGGCGGTGGCGAGGGCCAGGGAGATCCTGGAATCAGGATGACCGACCACTGAAGCTCCAAATCTATCTCTCCACCATCTCCTAAGCCCTTACTCTTCTCTTCCGAAATAAATGTTTTTGCTGCTGGTATTACTAGTAAACAGAAAGCAGGGATATCTCTCTGCCCGCGAGGTTATAAAATGTGCACCTTAATTCTTTGGTGATGCTCTAGGCCGAATTCTTTGGGGAGTATTATCACAAAGTCTTCAGTTTGACGGAGGCATAGGAATAGTGCATACGCCCCCAAAGCCATACACTGCATTCATTGCGCAAGTCATTGCAATTGCAGACTCCAAATTACAGTGATACATTCGAAACATAAATATGGCGGAGCGGAGAAGCAAACCGAGAAAAATCGATTATTTTTAATGCTGTACAGTACCCTTAAACACATAAACTGGCGCCCACGCTGCAGGGCGCCACAGAGGACAAGGGAGAGGATTTTGCCGTAAATAGGAATCCCGCCCACCACTGTCGGTATCGGTAATAACAATTCCATCTCCGAACAGAACTGATGACTCACTCCTGACCCCGTCTGCTTTTCATTCCTGTTAGAAGACGTCTATAGCGGGAGAATGCTTGACACCCCTCTGCCTCACCGCCGTACAAATTCTGCCTTTTGCCAGCTTCCAAGCGCGTAGTCCATCTCGTCCTGTAGGCACCGGGTACAAACCTTTACATTGTGGTCGATGTGCAGCACGGAGCCATGTTAGCTCGGTGCATGAATCTTGGCACTGTCAGTGACTGCTGGCTCCGCGCCCTGTCACTTCCGTGCATAAACTGCGCTGTTGAGAATAATGTGCTGCATAGTGCCCTGTCCGCACCGCGCATGAATTGCGCCATTTTAGGGTCTTGCCGATGCGTTCAGTCCAGCGCTGGTAGAGAGTGCGGGAGTTACCATTAAGCCGCGTCGTGGGGGTTGAGTTCTCTAAGGTTTTATTGTGTTGTGTACCCCGAAAGGCTGTTTCATGAACGTGCGCATATTGTGGATGAAATTGACACTTTAAGGCAGCAGTAAAGGGTTGGATGTTCGATTCATTATGACCCACAGGTGGATCACTATCTTACACCAATATTCTGCTTACTTGATCGTCATCATAAATAAAATATAGGAGGTGGCCGAAGCAAAACGGTATGAATGAAGTTGATTACTAAGTGACGTTTTTAGTCGTCCTGGGGGAGGGAGTTTAGAAGCGGAGGTGCGTATTTCGCGGCGGAATCCACCTTTTTCGCGCAACAACAGCTCATACAAATTCAAAACCTTGTCTGCCCGGCATGTCCTTGCTGGTTGAAATCCCCTATGGGAAAGTGGCGTTGACGGCGGCGCCACTGTTGCATCCAGACTTTGATAACTCTAGGGCGAACAGGGAGCCAAGTCAGGAGAGAAGATTATCATGTTTTTTTAAGAGGGGCGCAGCTGGCACAGGAAGGGCTAGAGGTCAGCAGAACAGTCCTGCCTCTTTCAATGGACGGCTTAAATGAGTATAGACAACTAAATTTTGGATGCATGTTTTATTCTTTGTATTGAGGCGTGAGGCATTATTACACACGTATTGATATGTGGTATCCACCTACGACAGCTAAACAATTTATTATCGAAGTTCTTTGTCATGCTGTTTCTTTCCGTTTCAACAGCTGAACGATGACTTTGACGTCAATGAAAGGTTATATATCACGTGAAGCATGAAAAACTGCAATATAATCGACGCTTCTGCATTCACTGTCATCCCGGCTCTTGAGGAAGGCTGGCTTCAGCGCTGCAAGTGAATTTAAAACAATAAATCAGCGGTTAAATCTGATATTTTTCATGTCACACGTCACCAAAATCCTCTCTTTGACGTCAAAACCATCGTTTTGCTGTTGAAACCGCAAGAGCGTTAGAAAAAAATCGGTTATAAATTATTTAGCGGTCGTAGGCAAACACTGCAACGTGGTTCACGCATAGCAGTGTCTTCCGCATCACTATAGAGAACCAAAAGTGCCACCAAAATTAAGTGCCTATACTGCTTTAACATGACTATGATGACGCAATGAAGTAGGGATTAAAGAATGGCCTGCTCCGTGCGCTGCCACTGAAACTCTCAGTTGTGTTGGGCACAACCCCCTGCAGACGCCATGCGACACGGTGGCCACGGTGCTGGCTCGGCGCTTCTCCGGCCACGGTGTCCAGGACGGCTACCCGCTCATCTACCGCGGCCGTGTCACCATCGTACCCATCGACGAGTTCAACAACGCGTCGGCCAACTGCGTGCCGGGCACCGAGTCAGCCCTCGCCGGCTTCTACAAGTGCGTGCGCAGCGTCGCCCACTAGACGAGGACCCAAGCAGCACAAGTTATCGACCCAATATTCCCAATATATTGCCAAAGGCCGGTTCTATATTGGTCCAGATTGAAACCATTCATTTCCAATATTGTTCTGAATACCTGTGCTTGAAAGGGAACGTTGCGCGTTTGGATAGCAGCAGCAGAGGGATGGACAGTTGTGCCCTGTTTGATACCTCTCACCAAAGTCTGTGTTCAGCCTTTACTGTAGCGGAATTAGCTATTAAAGGCTCCGTCAAGATCTTCCGGCCACATGATTTTGCTCTTCAGCAATGCTGGGGGGAGGTTATGGTGACCCTAAAGTTCTAACTTTGTGCCCCAAGTTGAAGATGCCCTTTTCATCAAGTTTTAAAATATTTTGGCCTTGATTTCTCCACGGGAGCAGGGTGGGGGGCGGCTTGAAGATATACTAGCGCCCAAATGTACATCCTGTGGACTTAAGGGTTTCGACGGAGGCTTTGCATTGGTTCGAACTGACCGTCACTGTCACGAAATGGCATCAGCGTCAAATAGCGCAAAATAAAGGGAACGCCACCTAAAAAGCTGGAAAAACTATAGCTGCCAACTTTTCTTTCGCGTGCACTTGCGCCTGTTTCTGAACTAGTCGACCTCAGCCTGGCGAACCTCCACACCGAATATTCACATGCGTTGTTGCTATTCGTCGCTTATATTTTAACGACTTCACGGAAGTTTTCGCTGCTCAGATTTTCTGGAGACTTATTTTGTGACAGTAACTGCATTTGGAATGTTTTGTAATCCCGTTACATTTGTTCCTTCTCTTCCTCTTCACTTCACGGTATGGCGCTTTTAATAGACTTCACTAGTTTAATTTGTGATATTTTCCCTATCGTCTATAACCCGCGTTACCTTAGCGTAGAGCGCTTGAGCGGCGCACTGCCTTGCCAACCGAGAAGCATCCTGGACAACATGGTAGTTCTGCATGCAACGCTTGGGTGACAGTAGAGCTACATAGACCTGCAAGACAGGTGGTCACGAAGACTTCTCTTGGCAGCCACCAGGAAAATGTTCAATATGGGTTTTTATTGTGTGATGCACTGGGGTCGAGCGGCGTACAAAAGTGCCCGTCCACTGTTCTCTGATTATATTAAGGACTATTGGTATAATTTCTTTATTTTTATTCATTCAATTATTTACATGATACTACCTGCGTTTATGGTAGGCTTTGACCGAAGTACACAGTGGGACAAAAAGTACAGCAAGTAAAAGCACCGTGTCCCACAATTAGATGAATGAAAGAATAAGCATTTTGAAATATAGGCTGTGTGCTCCTTGGAAAAAGAAGCCCTTAATCTAGATCGTAACGTGAGTAACTGCAGATGCGTACTTAAATTTTATGCAAAGAACCAGCACGCATGTTGTGTACTTATTTTTATACTCCATTTTTTTATGTGTGAGCCCAATGGAAACAGTTAATTATTGTACTACTTTCTAATGAGGTGGTGGTTCCAGTTTTGCTGTTTAATGACACCGTATGCATAAACCCCATGAAAGAGGAAACAAAGGACCCAAGCCAATTAAACTTGACGGCTTATGCTACCAAGGTGAGAGAGAAACTTGGTAGTAACAATGCAGGCATAGTGCGGTAAAGGCGCTCATTTTATGTGACTGCTCTGGGATAAATTTTTTATCTTGTTTGTTCATTTCTATACCTAGTTCCTAGAGCTTATGGGGACATATTATATACTGCCTGAGGTCTGCTGCTTTTGCCTATAGGACAAATAAATTACCTGAAGGAACTGTCTGCCAGTACAACAGCATGGACCATTTATCTAACTTTTGTTCCATAGTGTTCGAAGTTCTGGTAGCAAAGCGATCTGATTCAAGGTCATATTTAGGTATTTTGGCACGTTCTTTATTCTCCTGGACTGAACTGTGCTGCTCTGTGCAAGTGCAGGCTGTTAAAGGTTTTTAAATGTCGCCTGACCGGTTGGGCTTGTGACATTTGTGAGCCAGATGTGCAGCTGGCACAGTCGCTGCCTCAACCAGGAGTGGATTGTCACTGAAGTACTACCTACTAAGTTAGGCTCACAACTGAAACCGTCACATCGGTAACTTTTAAAAGGTTTCGTATCTATAGCATGCCAAGCTTATTTAATAAAAAGAAATTGAAGATTACGAATAATGAAACAAAATAAAGATATCCAAGATTGACATTCCTCTAAAAATGTAGAGAATAAACATTTGTACAGATATTAGAAAAAGGAAAGTTGAAATGCGCGCCTGAAACTAATCAAAGCAATTAACGGATAATCACGATAAATAATGCTGACGTGAGTTCGGCGCTTATGCATTTTAGTTCAGGCTAATTGTGGAAGATAGCTAAGGCAGTTTCATTTTCAATAAAATCGGAGTCTAATTTCTCGTAGCTAACTTCAGTATGCGTGAATTAAAAATTATGGGGAATAAAAATACCAATCACAGATAGTTTAAAGCAGCGCGCTAAATGTAAAACCAAGTTTAACAGTTCTCACAGGCACCCAAAATAACTAATCTTCGTGTTTTTAGAAGCGGAAAAGGCAATTAGTGTTAGAAACAGTGCAAATACAAATTGAGATGCACATGCCCTCACAGAAAAGAAACATAGTAAAAACACTCTTAAAAAAGTATGTATTTGCAGGCCTCTGATCTATGTAATGTTTCTGAGAACAAAAATACAGCTTCAATATGAACTGATGATGTAGAAAGGTAAATATGATTGTACGAAACAACAGGCACACACGGGCACTGCGTCTCAGAGGAACTGATAAAAAGTGGCTGGATCCTTAACTCGAGGACCGAGTCAATCTGGCATTGCCGTTACTGCAGGCATTGCAAGAAAAGGAAAACCACATGGCAAGAGGGAATTCTGTGAGAGTACGGGTATTGTGCTTGAAGGAAAGGCAAGGAATTAATTTTCAATTTATCACAGAGTGAAAATTAATGCAAAAACAAAACTTCCCATGGCATCTGAGCAACTGGAAGGACTTGTGATTTGATGAAAAATTGACTAGCTGAATTCCTGAAGACCTGTGAGCATGCCCATTTTACAATTGAAAGCACATAGGTCTATCAATTCCGTCGTCATTTCGAGTTATTCATGTTTATTTAGTGCACAACATGTATAAATGCCAGGAACTCCGCCAAGTTTGAGCATGAAAAGACGACTGACAAACTGTAAAGAAAGACTGAGCTGATGTTTCCAGGAAGCTGTGCGAACTAAATGCAAAAAGACTGACTGAATAGCCTACAGTAGCGGAGAACACAGGGAAAATGCGGTGACAATTTATAGCGTAAAAACCGTTATCGGTTTCTTATTCGTCTTTCGTCTTTCTACAGTGTCACATAACGCATGTACAGCCTTTGTAAGAAGTTTATAAGCCAAAATCTTGCTTCTCTGTCTGGAAGTGCATGGCTTGAAGTTAGAGTAATTCTCTTCCTGACCAACTCGAAAGTTAGGGCGTCTAAGCGCGCTTTAGGGCCCTATTACATGGCTTAGGTGTTGGAGCCTTCAGCTGTTTACGATTCACAAAGGCTATACATCAGATTAATCACGAATTCTTGATATAGTCTTTCTTTTAATGCAATTTAGCCAACTGCTTAATGTAACATGTTAACTTCATGATAATGAAAGAATAGCTCTTGTTCCATTTGCTTTGTTCGGAGCTATACTATACAACTAGATATATACACTTCTTCACGTAGCTGTGGTTCAGTTCGGCCGGACAAAGCAGTTCAATAAAAATCAATAAAGCACGAGGGGACATAGGTGTTTTTCTCTCGAAAAATACCAGCTGCCTGGCTAGCAGAGAACTAATATTTGTTTTTACCCGCAAATACGTGTCATGGAAAGAATTGTCCATGACGGTGAACCATGTACAGACCGCTTTTTCTGGAAGATTGAATGGTTTTTAATAAATTTATGATTTGAAGACCATTGCAGAATGGCTTATATTAAGCCAGACCTATCAAAGCGGCTAAAAAAGCATTGAAGAGAGATTGTCTTCATTAGGGTCTTTCACATGGAACACTCGGAATGCTGTGAGGAGAATGCGCTCCTTAAGCGAAGGGGTTTTTGATGAACAGGAATGAAGAGGAAAGCTGCGCCTTGATTTGTGAGGAGACATGGTGTAAGAATTAGCTGGAATTCTGAAAATAAAAAAAAACATTGAGAAATCTAACACTCGTAACAGAGAAAATAAAAACTGTTATAGGATAATGTCTTGCATATTACCTGGCTGTTCTATCCTAAGGACGGATTTCTCTGAGCGAAAGATTTTACTTAAACGAACAATCTCAACACAACTTTTCCAGAGAACAAAGCATAAGAAATGCATGGTTCAAACGTGGTGATAAGGAAGTGACTGGTACTTAATGATAAATTCTACTAGGAGATTGCACTTCCAAACACCAACGCTTTGTGTATGTTCCGCTTCACTGCCCACTACTATGTGCTGAAGCAAAGTATGCACGAGCTTTGACTAACAAATTTTGTTCATTTCTTTCGTGACTCGTTATTATGGATGATTCGCTAGATGGACTGTTTTGATCAGAGGCCGAAATGTTCACACAAAAAGGCACAACTGTACACAAATTTAACCTCTCATAGCCAAGATCACAAGTAATGGATCTACACATCTGTCGAAAAAATGAGGAAATGCAGCAATCGCTCCCCAACAATTAAGTGAAAATCCTTCCGCTGTAAAGACCACATGGACCAAGAACACATTTTTATGCTTAAATCTCCATAAAGAAGATAAAGCTGCCCTTGTACCATATCTAAGAAACCGGTATAGAGTGATATAAGCAAAAACCCTAAGTACATTTTGGGCCAATTGACTGGGTCGAAAGACAAGGAAATGGGAGACTCAAGAACATAAGTTTTGAAATTCGACCTGGCCCTGAATTACACCTTGCTTATTGCTCATACGAAGCTTCATAAGAATAGTTTCCTGGAAATTGATATTTGATGCACTTTAATCGTTGAATTTACATGCAAACAGGCAGCCTAACGCTAGGCGCCTGCTTAGAAGCAATGTATTCATAAGCTGTTTAAAAAAATCTACAAACTAGGTTGCAATCTGCATGAAGTACAAGGTTCATCTAGCAATCACTAACTCACTGAAACAAAGAGCCATTCCCTCTGAAGTTTTGCAAAGAAATGAACAAACTCCAGATAGGAATTTTTTCTCATACAATGAGTCGCTGCGGGATTTGAAGCGAAAAACTGTTCCACTTCCTAACTCGAATTTCATACCTGTCTTGAAGGGCGTCAGTGCGGATGACAAGGCGGGCCGCAGGGAGCATAGTTATGTTGGCCACAGAGCAGAGTGCTTCTTGAACAGCAACGAGATCAGCACAAAAGGACGAAGGGGGTTCGGTACGCTGAAACCAAGAGGTTTGATTCTTGGCAGGTCTGCACGGGCAGTAGATAGCTGTGGTTGCTTTGCAGTCTTGTATGCTTGTGTCTACGTAGACAACAATGGATCCTCCAGGCAGGCAAGCATCTTGTTCCTCAAATTTCTGGCGAAGCAACGATGCCAAATTAGCAGATGTTGGCCGGCGATCATCCGTCGGCTTGTTGTCGCTGAGACGTACAAATTTCCATGGAGGAACTGGCGTTGACGGCTGAAGAATGCAGTATGACGTTGCATAAGTCATCAGTGCATCCGTGGAGTGCGATAGACTGGCCTTAAGGCTGCGCGCTCCAAGGCGCTGTTGCACCAGCTTATCAATAATATTGAGCTGAGAATTCTCTTTTAAAGCTATGACCGGTGTGATGCGTGGAAGGCACGTAATGGTCCTCATAGCATCTCAGTTCACAGCTTCAAGGCGATCCCATTGGGCTCTTGTAAGATGTTGAAACTGGGCTTGATAAACAATACGTGGCTGCAGAACTGCCTTCACCAATTGCCGTGGAACAAACGAGCTTGCGCCACCAGCTTTATGAGCTATTCTTCTAATCAAACCCAAAGTTTGAATAGCGTGCCTTTTTGCCTGAGAAAACCATGCAATCGCTGATCCTGATTGGTGAATCATTAAGTCAAGCATTTTTACACTCCCACTCTCCTGTATTATGGTTCCTGATAGGCAAAGACGGATTGCACTTGCAGCAAGTTTACGGCGTCCCCAGCGGTTGGCGACTGACATGTATGGGTTTTTATGCACGGATAACTGAAGTTTGAAGGATGATGCGTAAATAGAGGTAACATCCAAGGCAGATTGAAGGGCAGCCTCTTGAGTACGGAGATCTTGGTGAGTACTCCACACCTTGATGTCGTTAGCGTACTGAAGAAATTTTAAGTCACGGATGTCATGCAAGCGGCAAGCCAGCGGGATGAAAGCAATATTAAATATCGTCGGCGGCAATACTGATCCTTGGGGCACGTCGCAGAGAGGAACAAATGATCCGACCGCTTCGCCGCTGTGGCGTATTGCAATTTTCTGCCTTCCAAAAATTATTCGACAAAGCTACGCACTCCAGGAGGGAGATGAAGCATGTCAATGGAGTTAAGAATGGCTGCATGACTGATGTTGTCATATGCCTTTTTAACGTACTTTGCTAAAACGGTACGCACATTGCGGCTGCGTGTAGATGACAAAACTGCAGATACCAAGACAGCCAACCCATCCTCTGTACCAATATATGGACAAAAGCCGATATGTGCGGGTTGACAAAAACCGTGCTGCTCTAGCCACCATGACAATAGTGTGGCTAGCATTTTCTCCGCCAGCTTGTACAGCGTAGGAGTTAAGGAGATAGGTCGAAAGTTTCCAAGGTCCGTCGGAGGCTTTCCTAGTTTCGGGATAGGAATCACGACAGTGGACCTCCAGCTCTCGGGCACTACGCCATCCAACCATACGTTGTTTATGGTGTCAAGTAGTTCAGGGAGTGCAGCGCTACTCAGGTTCTTGTACACCTCGTACTGAATATTGTCCGGCCCGGGCGCTGTTTTCCGTTTCGCATCATCTATTGCAGCCAGCAACTCTGGCATAGAAAATGGACACGCAATTCCATCTACGTCGACATCAGACGGCACTTGAAATACATGCGCTGGGATGCCTGCCATATTTGAACTAGCGGATGAAGAAGGCACAGCATCGTATTCCGAAAAAGCTTTCGCGCTGCTTCTTTGGTGAAATCATCAGGCGACAAGTTAGACGCGAAGCATGCGGTTGCCGCTGCGTCAGTTCGAACGGTGACCGCGTTCCATTGTACGGAATGCTCGTTAGAGACAGGCATTCGAGAATTTTGCTAAAATTGTTCGCCCCACGCATGCCACTGCCGTCGAGAGAGGTCGCGTTCATATTTGCGTGCCTTAGCTTTAAGATAGTGCAATTGCGTAGGTGCCTGCGACGAAGAAGCGTCTCGCGTAGCAGCCAGCTCGGCTTGACGGCGTGCCGCCCACTAGTCCAATTTTTGATTAAGGATTTGTTCCAAGAAACGTACGCTTTGCCGAAGCTGGGGACATCAATGCTTTAGGCGCAGTCTGCGCCTCAAGTGGCTCCATATTATTTTGCAGAAAATGAATAGACCTTTATTTCTTTTATTACGGTGTTTGGCACTGCTTGTATAGGAAAATGATGCGGCTTCAGTGTAATTCATAGGTTATAAAGTGGACAGAACCAAGTAACTAAAAATGCGTATCTAGTTAGAGTTGATACTGAAACCTCACTGCAAAAACATTGTAGTCTTCTTTAAATTGCTGATGATTCTTTTAATAGGCTGACAACGACCATGAAATAGGTGAAACTTTGGAAATACAGCCCCCACGGTGGCTCAGTGGTTATGGCACTCGGCTGCTGACCCGAAAGACGCAGGTTCAATCCCGGCCGCGGCGGTCGAATTTCGATGGAGGCGAAATTTTAGAGGCCCGTGTACTGTGCGATGGCAGTGCACGTTATAGAACCCCAGGTGGTCGAAATTTCCAGACCCGGAGGCGCTTTGGGACGTTAAACCACCGTAAACAATAAACCATAAACACTTGGAATTAAATGAGCGGTTGTATTCGCACTCCTCACTACACATATTGTGCTTATGACCTAACAAGCCGCACGAAAAATTCGCTGTGGTTTGGCTCCTTCATCTTCGTCCCACTTGACACGGCGCATGCTCAGAGCTGTTGCAGCTGTGCCCGCCGCGCCGCCGGAAGCTGCTCTTAACCATGTGACCAACCCAGTGACCAACCACGTGGCCAACAGCCGCACATGTGATCAACCCACGTGGCCAACGGCGCAGAAACGGAGCTCAGGTGGTGCAACGCTGAAGGGTCGAAGAGGTGGCGTAGTGTAGCTGTCGCTGCAGAAGTGAGAACTGACAGGCATCTTTCTCGCTTCCACGCTTGTTGGAGTGACATTTTATTTCGCCGTCTGACTAAAACTGACGAGGAATCAGGATTGAATGCTAATTGTGATGGCGGCACATGTGAGAACAAATACGTCGGGCTAAGGTGTTTGCTGTGTCGCGCACAATTGGCGAAATTATATTTTTACAGCTTTGGTGACAAAGCGCAAAGGTTTTTAAAACAAGATGCATAATTATCGATGCAACATATCGCTTCCTGCGCGCATCCATGAAGAAAGCAGGACACGAAAATGCTACGTATATCCAGGGGAATAAAAATGAGAAATTCTTCAAGGTGCGTTAAATAAGGAAAATGTCGAACACCTATCTCCTCTTGTAGCGGTGAAGTTGCGTGCAGATGTGAACAGACTTGTGCAGAGTGTTTGTGCGGTGCTTTGTGCTGCGAAGAAAGGCGAATACAACGCGCAGCTACAGAGATTATCTTACAATTCTGGCGCTTGAACGGCGACAGATGACCATACAATCGACAAAAACTTCACTAACAACGTGTTCTTAACCCTGTATAAGTGAGTTAATACCGTAAATTGTTCCAAGCACACTCCTCAATTGTTCTAGGCAAGCTTGGTCATGTCTGTAACGCCGGACGCGTTTTAACACAAAAAAAAAACACTTACCATGGCTTATACCGAGACTGATGAGGGAGCCTTGTCGACGCGGATTTTCAGTCCCGCTGGTCAGAGGTGTGAATATGCATACACCTGCTTCGATATGCTCAGAGCGGTGCCAAGTCGCCATTCGTAAACATAAGTGAGCCACAGACTCACCCCCACTTCACGATATTCTCACCGTAACTCGCTCTGAAGGCGTTCATCAGGCGTCTTTGCTTCCTCCGTTGCACGTCGAGAAACAGTGGACGCGAATGCACAGTTGCCGCTTTGACCACCTATATAATGAGGCTATTTTATTTGATTCCACCGTGTTCGTTTAAAAAGAATCCACGGCCCGCGTGTTTGGCTGGAGGTTCTCCAATATGTGGCGTGGAACAACATCACTCCGCTTGAACTGCTGGGCTTACGCGGCGTCTTCACGACCCCCTCGCCGCCACCCCCCTCCCCACACCCTCCCACCCCCACCGCCCCCGATCGCTTGCAACGTTTGCCATTCACTAGAGCTCGATAAAATTTGAAATTCGCCGCTTGGTGGTATGTATTCCAAAGAGATATGAGAAAAGCACAGAGTTCTCTCTGGCCGGTGCTTACAGACCGCGGCGGCATTTCAACCTTGCTCCAACGTAATTGCCCGTACGTAGTTTGTTTATCTCATGCATTTCCCACCTGAAGTGAAAATGGTATTTATAAATATATGCGCTCCGTTTTACCCGAGTTCGAGCCGGATGATGCGAAGTTTGAAAATGGGTCAACGCCACTAAAACTCCCATATCATGACGGCAGTCCTGTTATCCACTTTCTGGTCCCAACCTTCCCTCCCAAGCGGAGAGGAGGATTTCCTTTCTTATACTTAGGAGCCTGCCCACTGTGACAGTTTGAAGCTGAATCTTGTTTGTACCCGGGGCTGACCGATAAAGGCACATGTCGTACTTGATAGGTCTCTCAACAAGTATGCGTGCGCATATGAACACTGAGATTATAAAATCAAACAGATGGGAGAGAACACTTGTCCTCCTGGAGGGGTCACTCATCACTGTGGATGCGTTTCTGCTTAGTCAATTTCAGATGAGCTGCTGCAGATGGGCACATATCACATTTGAAGCACCTCTTGGAAGCATGCGTGCGCTTCTGCTGAGATACATCCTTAATGAGCTGCTGCAAAAGGGCACAAGTCGCACTTGAAGGGTCTCTGATCAGTATGTGTGTCCATATGCACACTGAGAATATAAGACCAAGCACATGGGAAAACACGGAGATTACCAAACCAAGCAGATGGGAAAGCACACTTGTCCTTCTTGACGGGTCACTCATCCTTATGTATGCGTTTGTGTTTAGTCAATTTCAGTTGAGCTGCTGCAGATGGGCACACGTCAAATTTGAAGGAACTCTTGCCAGTATCCGTGCGCTTGTGCTGAGATCGGTCCATAATTAGCAGCTGCAAAAGGGCGGAAGTCGCACTTGAAGGCTCTTTCACCAGTGTGTGTGTCCATATGCACACTGAGATTATCAGACCAAGCACATGGGCAAGCACAGAGATTACCACACCCAGCAGATTGGAAGAAACAGTTGTACTTTTTAAAGGGCCTCTCTTCACTGTGGGTGCGCTTGTGTTTAGTTAGTATCGGATGAGCTGCTGCAGATGCACACACGGCACACTTGAAGGATTTCTTGCAAGTAGGCGCTTGCTTGCGTTGACTTAGTTTCAGAATCAAGTGCTGCAAAAGGGCACATGTCACACTTGAAGCGTCTCTCGCCAGTATGCGTGAGTATATAGACACAGGTGTTCACACCAGCAGCTGATTAAGTGCGCTTGTACAGCCTCTCTCGCCACTATATGTTTTCTTGAGCTGAGTTAAAGCCATAGACTGAGCAGCAACGAAAGTGTACAATTCACACATGAACGGTTCCGCCATTGTGCGTGCGCTTGTGGGCAGTGAGATCAGAAGACTTGGCAGGTGTATTTGAGGACTTGTGGCACTTGAAGGGTCTCTCGGTACTGTGCCTGCACTTGTGGATTATTAAATTGCAGACTTACCAGCAGCAAAACACCACAAGACAATCTTGAAAGGTCTCTTGCAAGTGTGCGTGCAGATATGAACACGGCGGTTATTTATGAGATCCAGAGGCTGCAAAAGAGCACTTGTCACTTTGAATAGCCGCTCGTCACGACGCGCTTGCGTTTGCTCAGCTGAATATTCAGACTGAATAGCAGCAAATGAGCAGAAATCACCCTAGAAGGGTCCCTCGTCAGAATGCCAGCGCAGGTGGAGATTGAAAGATTGACGCGTAGTAGTTGAATATGAGCACTAGTCACACTTGAAGGGTCCGTCGCTGTTGTGCCTACGCTGGTGGTTTGTTAAACCTGAATGGTGAGCAGCAGCATAGGGGCACAAGTCACTTTTGAAGTTTTTCTCGCCAGAATGTCCGAGCATGTGGCGACGGAAATTAAAAATATAAATAGATGCATAAGAGCAATGCTCACACTTGAACTGTCTCTCGTCAGTGTTTGTAGCCTTCTGCGGAGTTGTAAGATTAGACTCAGCAGCTGTGGAAGGGCGCATTTCGGATTTAAACGGTCGTTGTTTTGTATAGCACGGAATTCGGCTGCTGTAGTCACACTTCACAAGCGCCACTGCATCTATCGGGCTTTCAAAGGGCTGTGCTCCCGTGTGACCCTGCTCGTGTCTCCTAACATCGGCATCGTTCGCTGAAGTGTACGGACATTGCCCGCACCTGAAGAGATCTCCTCTTGCAACTGCTTTCCATCAAGTAATTCGAGAACCAAGCGCCTTTGCTGGAATTGCGTTCGCTGCTTTTCCACGTTGGTCGTTGCCGCCAATGTGCCCAGAACCGAACTTGTGTGACGAAATCGAGCAACTGCTATCCATCAAGGAATTCGAGAACCAAGCGGCTTCGCTGGAATTGCGTTCGCTGCTTTTCCACGTTGGTCGTTGCCGCCAATGTGCCCAGAACCGAACTTGTGTGACGAAATCGAGGTACGCACGCCGCTTCTGGAAATAAAGATAGTAAAATTAGCACGGTAAAAAAACAATTGGTGTGTTTGTTTGTCTTGCTTAATCCTTCATCGTCATTTGCAATCAATGGCTCAAGCATTCCGGATATTTGGCTGCAGTGAAACAATATTCGGGCAGAGACTTATGCTAAGTTAACAGAGATTAAAAGGGCAAATTGAGGAAGCACACTACGTCGATGGCATCACGCACTATTAGCAATGTATTTATGAAGTTTTTCAAATTATGCCCGTTGTATGTGAACAGTGCTCGAAGTATATTCAATTCGCCCAGTGGGAAGGCATTTCTATATAATAACCAACTGTACAACATTATCTTTGAAACTGTGCAGCAGCAGACCACAATATAGGCAGCGGTCTTTCACCTAAACGATGGTTTTAACGCTGTAGCCTTCAACGGGACTAGGCGGAGAGAAATCTGAGTATTTTGGGAAGCCCGTTTGCAATGAGAGCATTTCTAAGGAGCAATGTTCCGACAAAGTTGAAGACATTTGCCTGATCTACTTCATTGTTAAGCAAACGGTACATTATTCGATGAGGCATTTCCTGTTGACGAATTCAATTATTATTGCATGTAAGCACACCTCAGTATCTATATGTTTAGCATAATCCTCACAGCATGCCAGAAGGTCATCTATAGTGTGGCAATTAAACACAGCTGGTGCAATAAAAATGTGACATACAATACGATCCCTCAAAGCAGTGTGCAACAAACAGAAGAACTAACAGGCAGAAAAGCCTTATTAATGCTCTTGAAAGAACTGCAAATCCTTACGTTTACCCTGAACACTGGAGAGAAAGAACTCAGCCAAGAAAGAACGAGTCTATTAAGCTAAAGGTATTGCGTCTCAAGCTAAGCATATCCGGCTAAGTTCCGAAGCTCCCGCAGCCGCGCAACCCACTTCACATGACGGTAGCCGCTGGTTCCGCGTTTCAGGCCTCTGCAAAAAAGCTGAAAAAAAAGTATCTTCGATACTAATACCCGATACAGGCGATAATTGTATTTCCGATACAGATACAAGGTACAGAACTGAAAGTGACTTCCGACACAGACACTCGTTCGTGTATCGTCGGTGCTTCGATACCTCGACCATATATGTAAAGCTAGTAATACAATTATCTGGAAATGTTACCGTGACATCAAGAATATTTAGTGTATTTTATATAGCGCACTGTTTATCGGATCAGCGGTGTCCGCAAAAGCTGTTACTTAGCGCTGTTACTTTACGCCATTCACTCTATCGGTGAAAACGGGTGCAAGCGTCGCCCGGCTCCTGACTTCGTCAAGGATGCGCTTAGGAAGCTACGGACACCCCGCCAAGCAGCGCTGTGTTGCACTTTACGAGATAATCGCTTTTTTTAGAAGTTGTAACGTTGGACCGCATACATGGTTGTGTTGAAGCGATCACTTCCATAAGCAGCGTGGCAAAATATTTTTTTAGCTATCGTTTTTCAATCATTCCTCTGAGCACATGGCAACTTAGAAGTAAACCTGAGAACGCCTCTAATGCTTTCTGTTTTATCTGCTGCATTAACGGGAAGCGTCGGTATATAAGTATGCTAAAAGGTGCAAGCTCCTATCGCTTGGGACAACACAGCGGTTTCTCCTCAACGCAATGTTCAACTGCCACCCGTCGGGGCATTGGCCGGACGCTTAACTGCGGCACCACTGCCTCAGAAAATGACACCGTTACTGCCCGCTATCTATGAATGTAAATAGCAAAGGGCGGTGTCTGCGAAATGACACACAAAGAGGAGCGCAGGCCGCTGAAGGGACCCTATAATGCGTTCGTGTCATACCCTTAACACGGATGTTAAGCATAGGGGTGGTGCAGGTGGCCAGCCCTCCCGCCCTCCCTCATCAATCGAGAAATTTTACATAAGAAAACTATGCTAAAGCCAATTTTCTGGCCACACAAGTCTGAAAAATACTTCCACTTTCTTCCCACCACGCTCCCAACTTACTTCTCCAGATGTGCCCTCATATATCTGCCGTGAGCCTAAGTGTGCCCCGAAGATTTATGGCGGACTTGCTACCAGCGGTAAAGAGGGAAGTTTATAGAGACGTCGAGTTGGGGATCCTAGCGGTATAGTTAAGAAACACAATCTTTACGAATACCTCTTGATAACTATGGCTTGTTGCAGGGCTTGCTTCTCTAAACGAAAAAGATGCGGACTCCAGGCCACTTCAGGGACCAATTTTCGACACGGCATTATACCCATCAGAAGGAGCTTAACTGTGCACTGGAATTTTCAGTGCATTATTGATTTTAGTGGCTTTTCTTGCATTTAGCAGTTGTGTGCTCCTTTCTTCATTTGCCTAATCGGTGATCTGAAGTCTGCCCAACGGGCTGTGGGTAACCTGCCAGGCTAAAAAGAAGACAGTCATAGATGACGCTATGGTCAGACACGCGAGAATACCTCACGTCCTGCTCTAATTAATGTACAATGTGAAGGAAGAAAGCATGTTCGTACTGAATGCTCACAAGCGCCTGGAAGATGGAAATGAGACACGCCTGAGGAGTTTTTCAATGACGCACTTATGTTCCCTATACCTAGATGAAACTCCCTCGTGGCAATGGGGCACTTTATTTCGGCTCACATTCTAAGCGGGTGTAGGACTGAGAACCTGTGGCCCAAAAAAAACTAACATTGCTAAACTGAACAACAGCACTCGACAAGACTGGCAAATAGCATTAATCTGGACGCGCACCCAGACTTGACTCTGGCATGGATTCAAAAAACGGTGTGGGTGGAGAAATTGAGCGAAAAATCGGAGTAGAAATCATTTTACACTGCACACTGTAGTCCAAAAGAAAACGTACGTTAAAACTGATCGCCTGGGATGTTTTAAGAACCAGAGCGTAGCCCGAGAGAAAGAGGAAAAAAAGACGGCTCCTGCAAAATTGTTCAAGAAACTCTAGGCAGATATAACCGGTGTGACAAATAGTTTAGGCTACGGCAAACAATGCGGAAGTCGACCGATAATATCAAAACAGCACTAAGCAAGAAGGACCAAGAACAAAGGAAAAACGTTTTACGTGTGTGCTGTGTCTCTTCCGCTGTGTGTGTTCCCTTTGCTTTTTTCCTTGTTGCTTAGCGCTGTTTGAATATTATGGAGCATTTCCAAAGCACTCAATCTGCCATCCTTCTGAAGGCGACCTATAGTTGCTTCACACGTGGGAGGCGAGAAGAGGGCTGACCCGAAGGTGGCGTCTACAAAAAAGATGAAGGACAAACTAAAACTGAGGATAACACCAATAGCGACTGAGGTAGAGCTGTATGCGGCGGAGCTGACAAATGAACTGTAATCGAGAGAGTGATAAAATACAGGCATTAATGGGTACAGCCCAACGCGGGCTCTTGTCAAAGGGCTCACATATGGAACCATAACAAAAACGGAGACCTGCAAGGCGGTTTCTAAACTACTGCACAAGGAGACGCACGAGAGAGAAGCGATCATTCGCGTACTTGAAGACAGATACATAGAGAAGGGCCGTAAGCAGCAGTACCCGAGCTAACCGTATGCGACAGAGGGGACAGTAATGAATGAAGACACACAGAGGCACAGGACACGCGTATCACAATGGAAAGTGTATCACGATGGAGTCTAGAGAACGGACCCACTCCCAGAGGGATGGCGATATGAGGAGATAAATTGCATCCCCAAGCCGGGCAAGCCGGGCAGCCTTCAGAATCTCATCGAACACGCAGTACTCAGTCGATTACGCGTTCGCCTCGAAAACAACGAACTTTTATCTCTTCAATGTTTGGCTTACAACGCAAAAGCCAAGCGGATGTAGGGAAAAGGCATTCCAAAATATCTGTCTAAGGCATGGCTTCTTAAAAAAAATTCCACACATTTGGCAATGCCAGCTTTTAACTAAGCACTATAAAAGCTCGAATGACAAACAACATTTAACACAAATAATAACGAGAAAATCAAAACGTTTACGTACATCATTGGGCAGTGTGATCTACATACGAAATAGTAAGAAGACTTCAAAAAATAGCTGGTTACGAACAAATCGTTCAAACATACAGTCTATCTGAGATTACTACATCGTGGTGAATAGCTCGAGGTAGGTATGTAAAACTCGGGGAATTATAGACGCCAGCTGTTTATGGCCGTAATATGGGCGGGACATAGAAGGGTGGAACGAATTACATTGAAAGTTACAAATTTGCGGGTTGTCAAGAGAGGCTTCCTCGAAAATTTGTCTGCTTTGTTTTATTCAGTTTCTTATGTATATAGGAAGCTCCTTATGATACATTTTTTTCTATTAGAAGTAATCTAACCTGAAGAAATAACTACTTCTGTGTCTTCACTGAGTGCGAGATTGGATATTGCACGCATAGCTATCTTTCTAAGGAATATATTTTTGCTATACTAGTCAGTGTTGTTCTGCCCCACACAGGGCACAATATCACAACAAGCAAAACAAAATGCTTGCTTCCCGAAGGCATCCCTATAATGCAGGCATAATTCTGTAAATTAAACTGTGTGCCATAAAACACCCTGCAAGGACCGTGACTAAAGCGGTAATCGCAGTAGACCTCAACGGATCATTTGATAATGCGATTCATGAGGCTGTCCTGGAGGGCCTGGCCACATCAAGCTGAGGAAATTGCACGTGAGAGCTTTGCTATCCTTGAGAACAGCCACACTAACCAACACGATCAACCTGACCGGAAAAAGGACACCGAGGGGTTCGGAGAAATGGCTCCAGCTAGCGATGTTGGGGTTTTCGTCACGGCTGGATGAAATTTCTGATTTGAGGCGCGCTCTATATGCGGTCGATGTACTGATATGATCAGCGAAACGGTTGGACCACCACACGCAACAAAATATACAAGAAGTTATTTAAGTAACGCTGAGAAGTAAAACGCAATGCAGACAAATACATGCGCTGCGGAGAAATCGGAACTGTGATAAAAATACGAACAAGAGCCGTGAAGAACGAACCCAGAAAAGCGCTGAAAACGAGCAGTATGCCTCTGCCGAATAAGGAAATGCCAAAAGTATTCGGCTTAAACCTCTTTCAGATGGACAACCATACCGATTTTGCTACCCCTCATATAATTACCCGTTACTTCAAGCAGACGAGGTGGCCTCTTAGAAAAAAAAAAAAACCGTACGAACTGTGCTATAACTCCTGATCAGGTGAAACCCCACCACGCTGGCCAGTAGTGTTGCTGCGCTTACACAAATGTACAGCCTCAACGTGTCGATAATATTTTCATACAAATCTTCGTCTACATGTTTAGCCTCGAAAACATCAACCCAGCAACTGCACCATTTGGTTTGCACAATGGAGCAGAACTAACCAAGGTCCAAAGAATAAGTCAAATAAAATGCCTCCAAAGCCTCTGGACGGGTATGACTGTTATAGGGAGCTTAGAATACACTGAAGCGGAAGACCCATTCCATGAGTGAGCACAGAAAATCTCATCGAGATTGAATGCGAAAATAAGTGCCGTTACAACACGAAAGAACATGCCCCCCTAATTACACAGAATCGCAGATAAGCCACGCCGAAGCTCTTCAGACGGTACGGAAATAACAAATAATTGGTGTACGCAGAAGCAGCTAAGTATCAGATGAAAAAAATTAGGGGGACAATCTCCACCTGAAGGGCATCACACGATAGCCATAATGAGTCATTTCAGTGGCCTGGTTTCCTTTTTTGCACATAATTTCGTAGACGCTGGGAATGTCGTGTACCTATTTTTTATTTCTGCCCAGTTATTGTCTTCTTCTGCACAAGAGAGAGAAGCCCCTCTACCCCCCCCCCCTTTAACCATGTCGAACCAAGGTTCCTCAAAGGTTAAGGGGTGAGGACACCGGCTTACGGCCTAAGGAGCAGTGGTTCGAATCCGGCTTCCCCATTTTTCCTTTAAACGAAATTAGGTGTCGGAATTTACCCACGCTAGATCATATGGTGTTGATGCAGCAACATTGGTTGATCAATCGCGATGTTCTCGAACGCCAATTCCGATGCCGACATCTTCGCTGAACGGCCCCTTTGAATCCGTAGAACCATAAAACCAGCGGTCACCATTGCATATGACACTATCGAAATAAGGGGGCCCGGTACTCAAAAAAACCATAAACAGAGTGATGATAAAGCCGTTGTGAAAAAAACGAGTAGTCTTACGTGGCGCACTCTACAAAGACCTATAGAGAGCTTGAAGCGCACCCGATAAAGAGCTCACTTCCGCCCACAAAGATTCGAAGAACCAGCCACCGGCGATAGGAAAGGCCCAGCTCGCCGACCGTCTGCGAACAGAATCACCACTACTCACAACCGCGGTTTATTGTATATTAAAAAAAAAACTTCCAAGGTAAAACGTAAAAAGCAATGTCAGCAATACCGCTGTTCAAACAAAAACTTGTGCTTGGCTGCGATAATTCCAGGTAAATCTCGTTGAATCACGCGCCACAACGCGATAAAGCCGCATGACGGCGTTAATGTGCCACCAAACATTCCGAACCATTTTGGAAGCTTAAGCAGTTGACTGAAATACCCAGCCACTTTCTTTGTTCACTTGGCGGTCTGAGCTTCCGCCAGAAGCAGATATAAATTCATTCCGAATTGGCATCGCTCGAGAAAGTGTTGCCTGGGCGAGAGCTGACGGTTTAGTTTCTAATACGAAACACTGCACATTTCAGGCACCGTCGGCTTCGTCTACCTGGGCCGAATTGCTCCAGGGTGCTTCTTGAGGTAATTGCATTGTTGGTGAAGGCTCCTTGCCTACATTCAAAAGACATGCGGCTAACACAGTCGTCAGCACGTCCGTCTATATGTTTTGAACGCCGCCTTGTCAAACAAAGGCAGGGTAATATTTCAACTGGTATGCAGCCCTAAAGACAATGCTTGGGTTGGAACGAAGCAAGAGTAACGCACAATTTCCTCTGACGAGCGGCACCGCTCATTTTGTCCGCTTCTCTTCCCACGCCCGGTTCCTGTCGCGGTTTTTTTCTGCCCTTCATCATCAGCAATAGATGAACTGAGTGAAGGTTTCCGTTGATTCCGCAGCCCACTACTCCAGCGCTCTAGGAAGGTGTGCTGACGACTGTAAGACACAGGCAGGAGCGCGCGACGCTTCTCGCGATGTATGAGCATAAGTACACTAGAGGAGGGTTGCGTAAAAGAGCAGATCTACTTACTTTGGCTCTCTTCAGGTATGGCTCGTAGGTGTGGAAATCCAGCTACGTCGTTCAATGCACCGTGGGCTTGCTCAGCGGGCTAGAACTTTGTGAGTACTCTGCCTCTGCAGCAGCTAGACAGCGTAGCAAGCGCAAAAAAGTGAACTATGTGAATGCTGCACCCAGTACGGCCGGTCTGACGACCATTCCCACGCTCTCTGGATGGATGGATACGGCATAACCCTTTTAATCGGGCGGTGGTTCAAGCCACCGAGCCATGACTTGTGAAATTTTATTCTTGTCTTGATTTTAGCCACCAATCAGATAACCTTCGCAGATATCCTCTTAACTTTTCGTGTGGCGCCATCATGCGGCACCAGCGAAAAACAACACGAACAAGTATACAAAACCAGGGCAAATTTGATATTAACGCAGCAGTGTTAGAGCGTACGTTGGGAGGAAAAACCGTGCCAGTGGTCAAAGCAATTCAAGATTGGCGGCGAGGATTCTAACGTCAAACCTTGCTGTGTGGATAGAAAGCTATAAAGGTTGAGGTAAATTGTGATGATGAGGTCGTAGCATGACTGAAATGTCACTGTGACGTATATGAAATAAAGTAAATTATTCCGTGTTAAAGAAATCTGGGATAATGAGTTGGGAATAGTAGCCGTGACCCTTGCATTGGCAGTCAGACTGGCTGGCCCGGGGCCATTGAGACAGGTTGGTTTGTTACCACGTGGCCTAGTATGGATACTATTATAGACTAATCAGTGTGAACAGAAAGTGGTACCAATTCAGAAAAAGTAGCAAAAATTACAACATATACTTCAGACTGCCTTTGCGCATTGATTGCGAAAGCATTGCCTCCAAATGAATTCTGCTGCGATGCTCATTGAAGATTCCCCCCTGCCTAATGAAACGACTGCTTATTAGCGTACGCACGTAACAAAGCGCATACACTAGGTTCACCGTTATTCAGTTAAAGGAACGCCGTTCTTTGGTCGATGGGTTGCGTGAGCGTCTCGAAATCTGGAGGTCCTTAGCTCGAGTCCCGGTACCTTCTGAGGAATTTTTATTTTTTCTCATTTGCTGTAGACATCAAAATCTTATGGTGTAGTGCTGGCGTCATTAAGAGCATAGTGACATCACTGAGGAATGACGGTGCAATCGACGGTGAGGGATTCATTAATAACGATTCACACTTTTACGTCATACCCGTAAGGCGGAGCTTATGTGCCCCAATAAATATTCTTTTCAAGTTCACATAAAAAATACAGAAGTAATATGCAGAAGTCACCAGAAGAAACACCAAGTTAAAGGAAAGCATCTATTATATGAAACATGCAACAAATACTGACCCAAAAACGAAAAATAAATGTGGATTGGTGTAGCAAACCCAGGAGATACAAAACAAAAGCTGTTGGCGCTCATTGTGTTTGTTGACGTTGGCATAGACAACTTTCTAGGCGCCGATGATTTTGAGGAAAGGAAGGGCCATTCGCTATGCTCGTAGCGGCTATGCCGCCGCGGAGGATATAAGCTGCGGAGTGGCCACTCGCCTTGGGACAAGGCGCAATGGAAGGATAGGACGCGGCTGGTGGCCGCGAGTATTGCAAGCGGCATCTTCAGAGCCTGTGGGAAGCTGCCTCTACCGACCCCGAAGTAATTGCGTGGCGTAAGGCTGCCCGTCCACGTAAGAATCAAGCGCCGAGAACTAAGCGCATGTCGGAGACTCCCGAGACACGTGAAGAACGTCTCGCCAAGCGTCTGCACCTTCCGCCAGCCGCGTCTTCTTCCATTGCGCCTTCTCCCAAGCCGAGCGGCTGCTCCGCGGCTTATATGTCACCGCCGCGGCGCAGCCGCTGAGGATAGCCCATGCGCAGTGAGGCGCACAACTAAGTGCTGACGTCATGCGCGGCACTCCGCGGAGACCGGCAAGGCAACGGCGTGTGAAGAGCACCTGCGACTCGGCACAGCTGGTTACCATGGTTACGGCGCATGCGTAGAAGTGACCAGCGCGCACCGTCTGAAGTGCGCTGCTGACTAGCCTAGCGTAACTTTTGCTACAAAAATGGAGGGGCCACTTGAACTCCACTTGAAGGCCATTAGGCGATGACATAATGGTATGATTTCCGTATAGGCAGAAGGTCATTCTCCTCTTTACATTCTTAGATTCCTGACAGTCCTCATACCCCTGCGGCATAGTGGTGCAGCGGTTAAGCAATGCGCCACTGCCCTGCGATTGCAGGTGCTCCCGAGAGGTTCCTTGGGCAGCCGAGGTTGCTCTTCCGGAGCGACCAACCATTTATTTTCTGCCACCTGCAACGGTGGGCAGTTTTCCGCCTACCTGGTGGTCAGGTTGTGATGACGCCGCAAAGTCACGTGACCTAAGTGGCCGAACCACCTCTTAGGTTGCTTTCTAGTGACCACCTGCGAGAAGCATGCTCCTAATTTTTCGCTCACAACGCCGACGCCGGCAACGCCAGCACCGGATTGTCTGGGGAACGGAGGCTTTAGCGCCGTCGCGCTAAGAGCCAACTGGCCGGAGTCGCACCGTAGCTTTGACATTCGGCTCGTCTACCCACAGTCCCTGGATGAAGTCCGGACCACGGCGGCCGCATTTCAATGAAAAGCTTGCTGATATATACTGACGAGCGGCGCGATTCTTTGCATAGTGGTGCCTGTCGCAACTGAGGCCTATGAAAGTCTGCCGTAACACTTTCGCCTCTGATGTAATTTCATGGGTCGGCAACATGAAATTAAACATGAGACAGAAGCTCGTGGCTTCAGGGTTTCGCAAACCTGGAAACAATCGGCAGCGAACAAACATGAGCAGCAAGCACGGCCGGCTGCGCTTTCCGCGCATGCGCCTAGCGTGCGCTTGTGTTGGTGACGTTGCGGCCGGTGGAACTCAGCGCACACGGCAACGGACGTCGTCCGGTTTTCAAGCTGATCGGCGGATAAAGGATCTGTAAACTCAATCGCTCTTGCCATGCAACACATATCCTTACCAAGAATACTGCAAAATTTTTAGTTGCCTGCGAGTTATGAAGCATCACACGACTTGCGTTTACGCTAGTTGTGCATGCTGCGCATATTTCCTGCGATGGGTCACGTGGGGTCTGTGAGTAGTAGAAGCTGCATTGTTATATACGCTCTTCCATGTCTTAGGATCTCGGAAGTCGTGACGTGCAGTTATCCAGGCTCTCGCTACCAGAACAGACGGATGAGCACACAGCAAAGCGAAATACCTGACCTCTTGATGCTTGGCTGTGTGGTGCACTTGTGCCTCTCGGGACAGGCTCATATCCCACATACAATCTTTTTCTGTCGTGTGTGTCACCTATTATCTATTTTCTGTCGTGTGTGTCACCTATTATGTCTTTTGGTCACCTATTATCTTAGACCAAGGCGCTGTAAAATGAAACTTACTGCGCTTTTGCTTCGAGTTCCTAAAACGAAGTACGAAAATTCCCACTACCCTACAGAAAGGGACAGAGGCACTCCGATAAGCATCAGCTATCCGTATTAACACAGCTCCCCACCCCCCTTCTTCCTCTCCTGCTTGTCATTGTAGCTTCATATGGCACGTGCATCAAAACCATTCGTCATGAGTGCCATCCGCTTTAAATAACTGTTCTGTCTCCTTCCTTTCCTCTCAGTTTAATTTTCCTCCTAATGCTGATTTCTAATTAACACTCCGTAGTTACTGAGATGTACTCACCCGTACCGAATTACTAAAACGCCCCAACAGGCATTACACGTGTCGCACCACCCAGGCTTTTGTTGAAGTTTGCATTATCCCTTGAATGGACGTGCTGACTGTTCTTTTCATGTGTTTTGTCTAGCGCCTCCGCAAGAGCCACACAATCGCGTTCTTTGCTACGCAAGAAACAATCGAGAGGTTTGAAGCAGCAATCAATGTAGGTATGAAGTGGTAGCGAAGCTTGCATAAACGCCTATGCGTCAAAATGTTGGGCTCTTGGAGATGTTCAGAGATAATTCGCGCGAAGCTGCCATCATTAGCTGCGGATACCAAAATACGCTCCCGAGTTATCGAAGCGGTAAAGGAGGAATGAAGGTTCTCGCAGATGCGTTTAAAATTCTTTAGGATTAAAAAATTTGCTCTGATGCTCAATTCACATTTCGCACTTTGTCATGGTTCATAAATACCTGCCTCGCCTGCCACCTTGCTTTCACAGTTTATACCTTATATATATAAATGAAGGCAATTATTTGCTCAATTTGCTTAAATGCTGCGCTGATCAATCTGATGTTAATTTCTCCATAATTGTGAATGCATTCCTCAATATCTATTGTTTTGCTTTAGCACAAAAGGAAGCACACTCGCGTACTGGCGTGCTACTAGCTTCAAGTCACCGGTGCTTTAGTAAAAGTAATTAAAACTACTGGGGAAATATGGTTCACTGCATCGAGAAGTATTCATGTTGTTAACTTAGCAGCATACAAAAAATGATTCGCTCTTGTATTATTTGAGAAAATATATATATATATATATATATATATTCGTGTCGTTTATGGGGGTTTAACTTCCCGAAGCGACTCAGGCTATAAGGAACGCCGTAGTGAAGGGTTCCGGAAATATCGATCACCTTGGGGTTTTAACGTGCATTGATATCTCGCAGTACACGCGCTTGTAACATTTCGCCGTGATCGAATTTCTAACGCCGTGGCCGGGGTCGAACCCATATCTTTCGTGTAAGTAGCCGAGCGCCATAATCACTGAGCCATCGTGGCGGCTAACAAAATAAAATGTTTCATATTCCTTTCTCGTGTGAATGATCAAGATATCAAGCCTCTGGGTAGGGTTTCTCTGTTGAGGTTTTTCATTTTCAGGAAACGTTGCGCCGCATGACAGGAACAAAGGCCAGTCTCTCAGATCGCTTTTCAGGGGCGGAACTGCTACGTAGAAGCAAAGAGAATTCCTTGTGAGGCAATGACCAGCATCATCCTTTTTGGCGCGCCTCACGACGCCAGTCCGGCCTACCCCCGAGCGGAATTTCCCGATATATTCTCGGCTAGAGAATTCGCGCCAGTAGTTTCAGGGCAGGTTTCTTGGGCTGTACCAAGAGCAGATTTAACCAATAATCTTTTCCTTTTTGGTGTACGTCATCAAAAAACCACACACTATTAGTAATTAGTTGCGTTGTAAAAATGTGCATGAGTCAGTTTCACGTGTTTCGAAGCAAGAGAAAAATGAGGACGTCACGAGCCCCGCGCCAATCGCGTGATAAGAAGAAGAAGCAGCCTCTGACGAGCAGCATCCGTCCACAGGGCCAGATTCTTTATTACGAGACCAAAAATACAGAATGGATTCCGCCGGGCAGACAGGTGAACCTTCCCTGAAGAGCCCCAAGCGTACAGGCTCATCGGCGACCAAACGATTCGTCACGGGAAGCTCGGAAATGAGTCCACGGAAGAAGGCCAAGTCCAGGCTGTCCAGGCCTACCAAGGCCCGCTCACCAACAGCCGTACACCGTGAACCGAGTGAGTGTAGCATGCAGCAGATTCGACCGAGTTTCGCAATCCTGCAGGTTTACCATACAGAGGATTAATCTATTTCTTTTTACTTAACTCATGATTTTTGCGACTGGAGTTACTGAGGTGTTGTGCCCAATTTAGGGCTTATTTTGGCTGCTTATTCAAAAAACCGTTGCGATTAGCCGCAGACAAATTTCATAGCCGTCCGAAGGCATTATTGCAAACAGACAGTTCTCAGCCTGAAATGTTAGGCCGTAGGAGTGCCGGGTCTCGCAGTCAGAGGTTTTTATTCAGCCCACTAGCCTCTCGACAGAGAAGAGCTAAAGTCGGCTTACAACCGTCGGTATAGTTGTCTCGGTCTCATTGAATCCTCGTGGTTTATACGGTCCATAAAGGGCACTACAAGCTGCCAGGCATTCCGAAATCTGCGAGGAATTTCGGCATGGATGGCGCCCATAACTGTGTTGCATTTCGCCTTCTCCCTCATGAGGACGACATCTCTGAGGCGCACTATAGACCATGCGGGGCTTTACGAAGGAATGCTACACGAAAGAAATATTGACGAAAGAGATTAACTCAGAGCCCGTTTCAAACTTCACGTAGAATAATTCGCGAGCGCAACGGTTTATCTACGCTGGTGACTTCGCCGTGGAACGTGCAGGGCGCATATACTTTCTAAGCAGTACCATTAGTAATCATACAGCAAGAACTCCTTTTAAGTGACATCCACTGTGTAAGATGGAGTGCCAGACTGCGCAGCGGTTCTTCTAGGTTAGCACGCAGAGAAAAGTATATTCGTGGCGATACACCATGGCAGGCTTAGTAGGCAGCTGCTAGGTACTCCATCAGATAGCCTTGCATGCATTCAACAAAACTGCAATATATTGACAATTTTTTCAGTTTGATCGACGAAATAAATAGAGTGCTGCGTATAAGGCCAATCTTGTTCAGACTTTTTCGTGTGAAACACCGGCAGAGCTCGCTAAATTAAAAAACCTCAGCATTCAATTAAATCTAATTTGACTGCTTTCAAAGTCTATTTGCCCTATAGAATTAAAGAATGCTGTTCCTTTTCGGGAGGAGTTCTTTGTTTACAGGCTTCTTTTCGCAGCCACCGGTGCGTGGAAAGAGGCCTCACCGAGTCCAGTTCTCCCGGACGCGGCAGCGGAGGCTTCGAAGAGTTCGGGGTCAGGGTTGGGGCACGGCTCAACTTCAGGACAGGCGCTTGTCCCAACATCGGCACCTGTGGCTGAACATCCCGCGGCTGAGCAGAGTCCTAGAAAGACTCACGTGAGATCTACCTTCTTTTTTGCTTAAGTTTGTAATCATCTTCTGTCTACACCGAGAGTTGACGAAGAATTTAATTACAACATAAGAGAATAGAACTTAGACAAGTTGAGACAAGAACGCTGACTCCTGACAACTTGTGCCTTGACCTGTCTGTGGGTTGTTTTTATGTTTTTCGTTGCAATATGTTGTCATGGATGACCATGTAGTCCTTACGTTTACCTTTGTTACCGAAAATTGGGCATGGGTGCTTTTATTCTACAGACATCAAATCATTTTTAGGTAACAACGCGGTGGCTGCTCAGTGTGTGTAGAAAACGAATCGAACGTTGCAAAGGAATCCCAGTTAATTGGGGACGCGTTACTGTGACATTTCGCTTGCTGTGCTACTTAAAAAAATTTCATCTCGCGTGCGTAGCGGTATGCTAAAGGCATATTGTAAAGAAAAAGTTTCTTATATTGATCTTTGAAAATGCAGAATAACTACGAGAATCCGAAAGGTGCTCGTTCAGTTCATCATGAGCTATTTCCTGCTCCAAGAAACGAATCCAAAAAGTTTTCTCCATCTCCCATTGAAGGTTTGAGGACCAATTGAAGTTGATCTTGTCAACAGACGACTGCGTTTTAATAACGGAGGATTGTTTCACTTCCGAAGCTTATTTATTTAAGCAACGAAAGAAAAAAAGGATAATACAGGTGCGCCCTATGCTGGCTGTTATCGAAAGTATTGAATGAACTTTATTTCCTCGCCATAGCGAGTAGAGATTGGCACTAAAGGTACCAATGACCTGACGAAAGGACCAAGTCCCCTACAGCAAACAGTTTCGACAGCAGTGATAAAAGAAGGAAATACATATGAAAGGCAAAAGTACAAAATTTACACAAGTACAAACATATTACACTTGTAATACGCACTACACAGCCACAATGCACACATATCACAACTGCACTGTATATATTCATTTTGTGACGGGATATATGTACATACAAACAAGCAGAAATGGAACAGAATGACATTGATCAAGAAAAGGAAACAACATCGGCTAGTAGCAATGCGGTTAACGCTTTTTTGAAAGTACCCAATGGAGCGCTAAAGTCTAACAGTTCCTCAACCTTGTTTATTATTTCAGTTGACTGATATAAAAAAGTTTGCTTCCCATAATTTGTTCTTTTTTTCGGCTTGTGTCGGAAGTTTCGTCGTAGAAGGTGCCGAGATGTATCTGTATTGAATGTTTTAGAGAATAATTTGTTTGTGTACTCTAAGCAGAAGCTTCTTATAATAAATTTTGTCTGCGCGAAGAAGTGAATAACGCTGGAATAATAGAGCGGTTTCAAGATCTGCGTAACGACCATGGTAATTGCTATATATACGAAGAACGCATTTTTGTAAAAGAATTAGCTTGTAGTTCGTTGTTGTTGTTTTTCCCCATACCAAGATCCCATAGCAGAGCTTTGAATAAAAAGGGGCATTGCATAACTGTTGTTTGAGCCAAAGAGGAATTAGGTGGTCTATTCTTTTAATAATACCTTTGGATTTCGAAATATCATTGCATAGCCTGCTTATATGTGAACTCCACGACTAATGTTCATCAAGCCATACACCTAAGAATTTTTGTTGCTTAACGCGTTTAATTTCCGTGTCATTAAAATATAAGTTAGTCACTATGCATGTTTTTGTTACGAGGCCTGAATAAAATGTATGTTGTTTTTGCTGTATTGAGATCGAGGCTGTTTTTGCTCAGCCATTCTGACAGACGATTTAGATAAGTATTTTCGTTGAAAGCAAGTTCGGAAATGTCACTGGATATGAAAAACACATTGCTATCATCGGCATACATTGCCATGTCTGGTGGGTCAGGTATTCGTACAAAGTCATTTACGTATATAAGGAACAATAGTGGGCCCAGTTTTGAGCCCTGAGGTACACCTTTTGTTAAAGACAAAATGTCAGAAGAAATAGAGTTTACCTGCACAAATTGGCTTCGATTCGTTAAATAACTTCTTATTAAATCACCAGCAATGCCACATATCCCGTAGATTTGTAATTTTTGTATTAACACTTTATGATCAATTGAGTCGAAAGCCTTTCTTAAGTCTAAAAAAAGTCCGAGTGTTAACGCGTTGTTTTTCAATGTTTGCAATATTTTATCTTTAATAGTAAGAAGTGCTTGATCGGCCGACTTATGTTTTTGAAAGCCATATTGGCAGTCTTGGATCACATCGTGTTTAACGAAAAATGACCACAGCCTGTCAAATATCACACTTTCAAAAATTTTGAGAATATATTTAGGACAGATATTGGTCGGTGATTTGAGACTAGATCCTTCGCGCCGCCTTTGTGAATTTGTGTCACTCGTGCAGTTTTTAAGGCCTCCGGAAAAATTCCTGAAGATATTGACAAGTTAACAATGTAAGCTAGAACTTCACTTATCTCGTTTGAGACACACTTAATCGGCACCGGCCGAATTCCGTCGGGTCCGGGCGAGGCATTACTTTTCAGTTTGTCTATTAAATTCCGTATCTCTGCGCTATCTGCGGGCTGCATGAAAATAGTGCTAGTCACAGGTGTGATATCGATTGCATGAGCCACACTTTCATTACCTGCTCTTAAAGCACAAGATCCAGCTTGCTGGAAACTTTCGTTCTTGCTTGTTACTTGGCTTTTGTCCAGATACGGTGTTCGTGACCTGATACTTGACTTTCTACTTGTTATTTTATTCACAGCATCCCATATCAGTTTCGGTTCATTGCGTATGTCTGAGAAGAGCTGTTCATAATACTCTTTTTTAGCTTTTTAGCAACAACATTTTTTTAACAGTACATTCCTTTTACTTAAAGGCCGATTTGAAAAAGGGATTTCTGAGGTCTTGTTATTTACCATTTCACTTTGTAGGGACGTGGCGCTTTCTTTTTTCGGATCGTGAGCAGGCAACCGCCACGGAGGAGTAGAGTCCTTGCAAAGTCTGCTTATTTCTTCCAGTTGATTACCACCATATAGAGAAATGTAGATTGTCTCGCAATGGAAAAAAAACAGCGCTGTATGCTCGCAACAAAACTGCTACAAGCGCGGCTTTCTTATTACGAGAGAAGGCTAATACTAGGTGCTCCTTCGCGCAAGAAAACGCCAAGGACATTAGCAGGCCGTTCAGATTATCTATTCCAGGGGTTGTCAGCAGCTACAGCCTTTCGCTACAGCCTTGCGTGACTTGAAACACAAGTTCAGAGTGCCTGCTTGTCGGGAGCAGCAGCGTTATCAATTTTTTAAGCGAATGTTTGACCGACGCTTACTGCTTCAAAGAGATGCAACCGACTACTCTGATGCGAGACAGTGTAGATATGTGGCAGTGTAAGAATGGTATTGTATTTAATATATCCGAGAAAGCTTGAGTATTAAAATGTGAGTAAAGCACTATTAAGCATTGATATCAAGTTAAGTCGATCACTCCTGAAAGTATTTCTTCATGACCCCCTTCCACCTAGTCTGACCTCCACTCCTCTCATTACCGAGAAAAATTGGTTTGGTTTATGGGGGTTTAATGCCCCAAAGCGACTCGGGCTATGTGAGACGCCGTAGCGAAGGTCTCCTGAAATTTCGACCACCTGACGTTCTTTAACGTGCACTGACATCGCACAGCACACGGGGCTCTAGAATTTCGCCTTCATCGAAATTCGACCGCCGCGGCCGGGATCGAACCCGCGTCTTTCGGGCGGGCAGCCGAGCGCCGTAACCACTCAGCCACCGCGGCGGCTCCACGGAGAAAGAAAACAGGCAGCCTCGTCCTCCCATTTTTCACGATTTCGCTGCACCGCGCATCTCAATTTCCTCTTTCGTGCATTCGGTCACTTGTGGTGGCCCGTTCTCCAGAACATCCGTTGTTGGCGTTGGAGTCGTGAGGGAAAAATAGCGAGCATGGCTCTGGGTTGTGGTCCCCAGAGAGTAAACTAGGAGGCAGATGGGCCGCGTAGGTCACGTCATCTTGCGGCGTCAACACAACCTGACCACCGGATACTGAGCAAACTGCACACGATGGCAGGTCTGAGATAAGAGAATGATTGGTCGCTCCCGAAGAGCAACCTGGACTACAAAAGGCCAACCGCTGGGAACAACTGCCATCGTAGAACTGTGGCGCGCCGCTTAACCACTGCACCACTTTGCCAGGAGGGGTATCAGGACTCCCACGGATCTATGAATGTAAAGTAGAAAATGACCTTTTCATACATGGAAATTTACCCATTACGTTATCGCAACATATGACCCCAAGGCGAAGCTTAAGTGTCCCCTCCAATATTTTTGTCTGTGCACTTTTCATCCCACTAAAGCCTGATTCGCCTCTCGCAACCCATATTACGCCAACGGACGCCAAATGCTAGAGACCATTACGAAAGCTTATATCGACACCTCTACACTTCAGCGCGTTGCACGAGCCGGAGTATCGCATCCGCAAATAGCTTTGATGCTCTGTATACGCCAGCTGTACACGTCGACCGAGTAGGGATCAACACTGGATGGACGATTGGGGCTCGAGGTAAGAGGCAAACGATGCAGGTGACTGTACGCGCCAGTTCTCCGGCATCGCACCATAACAGCGCACACGCGAAACAGAGGACATGTCTCCATGCCATCTAGCAGTCTGTGTGTCAAATTCATCTGTCCTCCATACAAGCGATCGTTCTGGTGCAAAAAATCAGTATGTTTCTACAGATGCAAGGAGTTTCGTTGCAACATTTGCCATGTCCACGGCGCTTTTGTGCTTAAGGCCTAAACTACGGAATGGTTATCAAGGAGTGCTTTCGGTCTTGACGTCGCTGGTTCGACTGGAGCCACTGAAAACAAATGTTGCATTTTTATTCTATTTTTTCCAGCGATAACGTGCATGTTTTTGTTAGTTCATAGAATGTGCTGTGGCTGTATTTTTTTGTATTCACGGGGTACTACACAAAATGCTTATTTTGTTAGGCTACAACATATTAAGAGCGAAAAGGAGGAGGCTTTGTTGTTTTTTTTTTTCTCGTCTGCTCCTTCCTTCGTGCGGGATTAATCAGTTGTGGCAATGAGCCATCCAGCCCAGACAAAAATCCAGTTTCTTATGGGTACTGTCTTTTATTTTGGGTGGTTTCGTATCATGCTTTCTAAACTATACGTCAAAAATGCCGATCTAAATTGAGTGCCTTGGCCTAATCAGGCTATAATGAAGGAGTCTTTTTCGTTGCAAAAATGAATTAGTTGAGTTCTATTTAACGCCTATCAATTGCCGCAATGATCCAAGGGCCGACCTTTACTATGAACAAAGCTGTAAGCGTCCTCCGTGTTCCCATAAACGAGCGAATGCAATCGTCATTCATCGTTTCTAGGTGAAGTTAATTAAATGATTTTGCTTTTCAGATTTTTGGTGTCTTCAAGTGCTTATCGGCACTTGAGATGAAAATAATAAACTCAGCCGTTGTGACAATTGCAGTTATGTACAGGTATTTAAATTTTATTGCCCATAAAGATGCATGCAGATAGTGGGAGACAAAGAATCGCAATAATTTCAAACTCATGGGTTTCTTTAATGTGCACTCAGAGGCTTTTTGCATTTCTCTTGCATCAAAATGCAAATGGCACAGCCAAATAACGGAGCCGTCACGGCTACATTTATTGCAACCAGATAAAAACATGCTTGTCTTGCAGGCAGCACTATTCAAGGGCACGACGACACCAGGATCGAACATCCTCAGGACCATCGTGCGGGGTCCGGCGAAATCCGAACACTCGAAAAAGGAACATAAAGGTAAACCTACTCGTATATACACAGACTGGACGGCGACCAGAGATATCATACACGGTTACTTTTCGTGCACCGGTGCGCCTTTTCCGCCACCAATCCGTGCTGCCACCTTTGTTTGATTTACATTTGTCATGTTTCTTTACTATGCCGCTCTACAGTTTGCTTGCGTGATATGCATAGGAAGTTAGAATGCTGAACATAAAAGAACTTATTCAAATACGCTGACTTTGGGCAGGCGCTGTTGATATTATTAAACCGCTTACGTTACCTTGACATAGTTATGAATGATTTTGTTAATATGTTCAGGCAAGAGGTTGACCTTCAAAAAACGTGGTTTGAGACAAGAATGCCAAACATGAAGTGATAAAATATCGCAGAGAGGATGATTCTCAACTCTGCGTTCAGTGAACAAAGAGGAAATAAGAACATCAGCATCATGTTCTCCTTGTGTGCGCCAGCAGGTTTTTGGTCCCATATTCCAGATCCTGAAAGTGTCCACAAAACCATAGGAGTTTTCGAGTGCCCAGCGTAAGCCGGTGCCCGTGCGGTACTAGAGCTGGTGCCCAAAAACATGCCCACGCACACCATGAGTTCTCTTATGTCAGGCACAGTGGCTCCGCCCATCGCCATGCAGGGTACGAAGAGAGTAATCCTAATTATTTAAAACGTTACAATGGCACGGATGAGACTCGTTTAACGTGGTAACCTTTAGTCCCAGGATATCGGGAATGCGTATGAGTGCAGCTTACTTGATGAATTTGAAGGTTGTGCACGTCGGAACATTTGCTATCATAACGAACTAGTACAGTCCGGAAGAAAAGTCTCTGAACCACGTTTTCCTCTAACAAAGCTGATAGCTCTGCTATTAGCCGGCAGTTGGAGACCAGACTTGGGGAGATGAAAGAATAAATTTTGTTCTCTCATCTCTACAAGTCTGGTCTCCAACCTGCTGGCTAATAATAGAGCCATCGGCTTTGTTTCAGGAACACGTGGTCCAGAATATTTTGTCCGGACTGTACATATTAAGATTGATCGCGGTGACACATTCAGAGAAACGCATAGTCTACAGCGTTTTTGCACCATTTCGCATATCCCCATCGATGGGAAATCGAATTCAACAATTGCACGCTAGTGCTAGCGCGGAGCGGAATTGCACGCTAGTGCTAGCGCGGAGCGGAGTGCTTAGGATATTCTCCATTTTGTTTTTTCTGTGCTTCCTTCAGGCTGAATACCTTAGTCTAAACACATACATCATTAAGACCACATATCATAAGCCGGTTGACATTAGTACAGTATACATGAAAAGGGCACCATATGCCCTGCTGAGTGCACGATTTTCGTAGGCTAAATTGAAGCTCGGGTCAAACCTGCTCTAAAAACACGCACACTGTGAGAAGAAGATAAGCACAAAGTAGAGCTTTGTTTGTCTTCTCCTTTCGGTGTTCGTCCTTCTCGAGGTGATCAACCTGAGTATGAGTCCTTACGAACTAGACAAATTCGACGCCCTTACAGCTGAATACAAAAGTGATTCGGCTGAAAGATAGCGATCCCATTTTCCTGCTCATTGAACGCAGCGCCAAGCCCAGCCAAGAACAGTGCACCCAGTTCACCACCCGAGGCACCCTCTGTCCGCCCAGCACCCACCCCGTCGTCGACCCTGAGGGCCTTCGAAGGGGTCGTATCGTTTTTTGCGCTTCGGTCAAAGGTAGGCGTTAACGACAAATAGTTGGCGTAAAACATGCCGTGGTTGTTGGTAATTAGTCTCAAATTTATTTCCAGCCGCTGAAGTAAGGTCGACCAAAGGACAGTTTCTTATTCGTTGCTGTCTTCTATGGAAGGCAGGCCGATCGAGGCTCGTACATATGCTAGAAAATTCGGCCGGAACGGCGGTCTATAATTCGCGGGTTCTCCAGCGACAGCCAGCAAGGCGCCCAGTTAATGCTCTTCACCCCAATGTAGCCACAGTGGCTAAGACGCCATTATCTGCTCTAGCAAGCGATCAGTAGTTTTGTTCATTAGCAGAACGAGCTGCCACGGTGCCGTCTTTGCGGCACTCGTTGTCGAAGCAATCAATGACAGTGAGTAAAGGCAGAAATTACTAATTGCTGACTGCTGACCCGAAAGATGCGGGTTCGATCGCGGCTGCGGCAGTCGAATTTCGATGGAGGCGAAATTCTAGACGCCCGTGCACTGCACGATGTAAATGCACGTTAAAGAACCCCTGCTGGTCTAAATTTCTGGAGCCTTTCACTGCGGCGTCCCTCATAGCCTGCTTCGCTTTCCAATATTAAACCCCCATAGACCAAACCAAACTGAACAAGATTTTTAGATGCATTGTTTTCATTTTGTAGTTTTATAAAGGAGGCATAGGCGTTCAAAGTTGGCGCTTTTGCTCAACTAGCATGTTTCATCACGTCGGGTCGACAATTTAGTTGACCGTGAGGCGTCAGGAATGATAGGCCCTTCCACTTCACCACCTGTCCACCTGTCACCGTGGCCACAACGTTACAGCTGCCCCTGGCAATCCGGCTTGATTACATGTTCAAACTTTGAAGTTGCGTGAAACAAATGTCGTAGGTTTGCGTGTGACGTTTTAGGTTTAAAGGAATTTTTTGTTGGCTGCTTCAACTTTGTTGACGAAATCTCTACTACTCTCATAAGTTTTAAGTTATACCTGCAAGTCTCGCAAAAGTTACGTTGCATATGGTTCCGTGACTGCCGCGTTCGTTCTTTTAACAGAATTACTCTGAGAACGCACTTCCACTATTGAACGCATTTACATGAAATAAAAATGCTTAAGCCCCTTTGTAGCTCTATTTTAACTTGCTTTAAAAACTTTGCTATTCAATATCAACCTTAATACTGTCGCATCAGCGTGTTTCATACAGCCTGCAATATAGCCTTGGCACAAAAACATGCCTTGTTCTGCAATTTTTTTATGAGAAGTCTTTGACACACCCCAAAAAAATTAACGCGGGTAAGACCTCCAAAAAATCTGACCCTTAAATGCTCAACATTTTCTTTCTCGTTGAACAAGCTGCACTATATTAATTATTAGCAGGCACGTTCACGTGTGTAAATTGGCACAATTGTGAAACTTTTACGTTTCTCTGATGTTTGCGCCTTTTCTCTCGCTTGAAAATGCTGGAGTTCCGAGATTTATCGTAGTAAAGCCAAAAGTATTCCCGTCGATTCGCCGTGCGTGTCGTCATTCCTTTTGTTGCAGTGGGTATGCCTTGTAGGGAACGTGCTGAGTAATTCATCTCTGGACAGCAACATATAACCTCCAATTTAAGCAGTTCTTGCGACGGTTGTACGAAAATCAGCTTCAGATGTTGATTGGTCATAAGAAATCATACTCATACCGCAACCGTCCGGTCTGAACAAAGTTGATTTAGTCTTCTAAATGTGGGCACGCCTGAGCAATATAGTTTGTGAGGCCAAAAATGTACAAAATTCTTCTTTAGTGTGATGAAGGTGTGTCATCGAATTCTCACTCTCCTAGAGCTCCCGAGGGTGGCGCAGCGATCAGCTAATTCTCGCTTTACACTTCCATTCGAATTTACACTTCCAGCCGAATTTGAGTTCTGCGTTCTGCCTGCAGCTTTTGTTTTAAAATTCCAAAAAAACAACAAAGAAACTCGGTGCGAACGGTGTCATGTGGCAAGAAGAACGCAAATATCTGAACAAATACGGCAGCTGCGTTGTTCTCTGGTTAACACCGTTCGACTGCCTTCGTTTTTACCTACTATAAAGATCTGCACTCTGCCTGTCCGTAGAGAGTCGCAGTAATCATGAAATGTTCCGCTGAGAAGGCGTAGATTATTATACGGTCGTTGGTGAATTGTACAGCTTCTGCACACGGCTACTGGCATGTTCCTCGAGAGCTGGACGTGCCACTCTGTATTCAGCTAGGCATTTTGTATTCAGCTAGGTAGCGCACACTGACCCCTTGGCTCCTTTCGCGAATCTCAGTCAGAACACATAGCTTGATGAACCGTGGTAATGGCCGAGTGGTCTTACGCGTAGACGCATCGTCTCTGTTCTTTCGTTTCCGACGATAGATGGCGCTGGTGGAAAAGCTTTTGCAAAAATTGTTTTCCGAACGAAATCAGCGCAAAAAAATCAAGCAAAGGCCTCTCCGGAACTCCAGGCGCAAATAAAAAAAAACACTCCACCATATGCGCGAAACTTTCTGAGCCCGCGGCACTTCGAAACGCATGGAAGCTGCAGATTCGATGGGTGCGTTCGCCCTATCGATGGCTACGCAGCATTTCGGTACAGTCCTCCTCCCCCCCTCCCCTGCCCGACATTACGACAGACAAGGGACCGCAGCAAATCTATGAATGCCAAGCCGCGCACTGACCTTCTTTGCAATGCATGTCGCGCGTAATCCATACGCTCCCAATACGCCCCTCAAGAGGAGACCTAATGGTATCTTTGAGCCGGACATGCCTGGAAAATTCTGTAATTACGCTACACGCTTCCAAGTTTATGCGTGGTCTGATACAGAGCTTTTTAAGCGTTTGCAACTACACGACTCACTTTCTAAAAAAAACAATTTTGGTACAACAGGTTTCACAATATGCCCAAAACAGCACTCTTGACAAAGGAAATTTCTGTAGTTGTAATAACCAAAATAGAAAATACGAAACATATGTGTATACAATATAACAAGAAGCATGCTTATTAAATTGGCCAACACTTTAGGCAAATGTCTTAAAAATGAAACCTGGCGCAAACAAACTTCTTACCTTTTTATGATATTGGCGAGAAAACTTGGAAGCAACCTCACGTGCCATTGCTGGCATTCAGGCCACACTTGTACTCACGAGGAAGTGGGCGCGGATAAGAGCTAAGGAGGAGGATACCACCTTTCGTGCAACGTTGTCCAACGCGTTTTTCTCGCAGGGAACTTCTCATGTTCCTACGCCGCAAGCGGAGCCTGCCGCCAAGGATGAAGATCTCTCAGTCTGCCTCCTTCCCGACGAAGAAGTGAAAGAAGCCCAGGCCTTGTGGCAGACCACCTGCAAGCTTCGAGAAATGGTAACGAATATCTTCTAAAGCTTGGATTCAGCGGTGTCGTTCCAGCCCAGCTGGGGTTCAGTGCTGTCGCTTCCGTCCAGCTGGGGTTCAGTGGTGTCGTTCCAGTCTAGCTGGAATTCAGTGGTGTCGTTTCCGTCTATCTGCGATTAAGTGGTGCCGTTCCAGTGTAACTGGGATTTGTTGGTATCATTTCTAGTCCTCCCTCGGTCATATGTGAGTGGTCCTACTAGCCAATCGAGCTGTCAGTCAGCTCATTTCAGCACATTAGTCGAAAGAACTCTGGAGCAATGCCTCATTGTAATCACGTAAAGCTTCTCACATGAATTTGTCTCTAAATAAATTACAAGGCAAAGAGAAACGAAGGCCATATACCAAATTGTGTACTTCCCCCTACCTCCACAATAAATATGTAAAGGCAGGCCCTCAAATCATCCCGTTCTCCCGAAGGAGCAGCAAGCCGCAGTGGCCCCATTTCGATTGAGGCAAAATGCCATACCGTCTGTGTGCTGTGGCATCGTCTGGGCACGTTAACACAATTGTTTAAAATAATTTATAGCTCTTTTTTATGGGGACACCGCATAGCTCATGTAGCCACTGTATTACAAAAGGCTCATCACTACACATCGCGGTTAAACAGCGCTATGAAGACAACAAATCGAACAAATTTTCCTTGAACGAATAAGAATGCAAAGAAGAGAGGTAGTCTTTAAACGAAGAGAATTCTCTCCTGTCAGTTCTGTGTTGTTGTAGATTAGCGCTAAGTTTACAGATGAGTAAACTGGTGGTCAGCTCCCCTATGTAAATGCGACTTCATTGGGTATTTTTTTATTTTGCATTCAAAGTTAATCAAAGAAGACTGGCACAAAAAATCTCCTTTTGGTTGACCACTTCAATGATTTTAATCGAAAATCATCGTTCAAAAACCTATCAGACGACCAGAGAGCGTAACGTAAAGGCTTGGCTCAGTGATCTTGAGGGAGATGAATTCTGCCATGCCGTCTAATTGGCTCGCTAATAGGCTCACAAAAGCCACACACACATAAAAATTTTTTGCGAGCGCACCACTTGTAGAGGCGCCTACAAGAGTTTTTAAGGTACGAAGAAAGCAATAATGTTCAAGTTCCTCTTGCCCAGACTGGTCGGTTTTGATTGATTTGTGCATTGCATAGGTAGGGCACGAAAGAGCATTACATGTTGTTCGTTTAGTTGCAGCACGTTGAGGCAAAAAAAAGCTTTTCCGAAGCATTTCTGATTAGGAATCTTATGTGGGCGCAACTGCGCTTGAGATCTCGACCTCTGTATTATGAGGCGTTCTCCAGACAGCCCTAAAAGCCCACAAAAAATTGCCACAGTCTTTACAGTCTTCCAAGACTGTAAAAACAGCAATAGCGTCACATTGCCCGGAGTTTTCTCTCAAGAAATCGTGCCCGCATCAGTTCCAAGATAGCTTTCACAATTAGATGAGCCGACTTTCGGTGGCTGGGTTCCCCTGCTCTGTGTTGGTTGCTGTTTGTGAGACCCTCCTTCAAAAACTTAAGCACGGAACCCGAAGAAATACCGGGGAAGGTCGTTTCAGGACACAGAAACCGCTAGTGTTGCCTTATGTACACAAGACCTCGCACAACTTGAGGAATGCGGCCAACAGGTATGGCGTGAGAGTCGTTTTTTCGGCTCCTAACAAGCCGGAAAAGTTGTGCCCCCGAATTCGAAGCTCTAGGAAGCGGGGTTGCCAGATAAAGCACGACACTCCGTTTATCGAGTGTTCGGTAAGAGTGGTCTACGCTGTCTCCTTGATTTGTGGGAAGTTTTATGTCGGTCAGACTGGCCACTGCATCAACTATCGTTTGGAGGACCATCCCCGACATTTGTCAGAATTAAAAGATAAAAACGCATATTTTGTGGCGCACGTAATGAGCTACGACTGGTGTGAGGCGCTTTTTAATGAGACGAAGATTCTCGGCAAGAGCTTAGATAAGACGGCGCGTGTCAGCCTGGAGGCTTTCTACATAAAGAAATTTGGCTGTAGGTGCATCTGTACTCCTTTCTCTTTTTTTGCCACCACTGAAATGCGACCACCGCGGCTGGGTTAGAACACGCGTATTTCGGATTAGCAGCCGAGCACCATAACTACTGAGCCACCATGGCGTCTAGTCGGCACATTGTATACCTGCAACTTGTGGATGCTGATGTTTACCCTCCAAACGCCTAAAAGTGATTCCATAGTACTACCTTCTGTAACCGAGGAAGGTGCAGTATTTGTCAAGACTGAAGATAACAGGGGCTTTTCCTCTAATCCATGTATTGGTTTTAATCTAGCACCCATGATGTGTGAATTTCTTACTTTCAAGATTCAAGTGTCTTAGACAGGTGGCGGTGAGTTCCGGATCACACAGCACGCCACACACAAGTAATTTCATTAGGCTTTGCTTATTACGAAAGTTGTATTTGTGCGAGGTATCAAGTTGATGCCACATGTGTTGTCTATCCTCTCCGCAGATGGGACCCACGGCCCAGACGTCCCCTCACGGCTGGCAGTTTTACCTGAAGGCGCACGGCGCCTGGTTGGCGTTCATAGTCGGCGCAGGTCTATTTGTGGCGTTTATGTTGGCGCTGTCCATGTTCGCGCGTTACCGCAATGCCATTGTGACAGCGCAGAAGATCTGCCGAACCGAGGACTGCGTGATCCACGAACGACTCCTGCGCCAAAACATTAACGGCAGCGTGGACCCGTGCCAGGACTTCAGTGCTTACGCATGCTCGGCATGGAGCCCGTCCAAACAGTTTGTGAGCTACGCCGCGGCCACCACAAGTTACGCCATTGAAACGTGGTTCAAGGCACGTGCATGAACGCGGTCTCTTATCTCTTTAAAACGCATATTCTTGCAAGTTGTAACGTTTTTGAGCGTCTCATAGGCTTTTTTATCACTTAGAGCGTGACCATTGGAAAGCTATTGTCGGCTTGATAGTCGACAGATTTCAATGAACGTTTCTGACAGCGAATAAAATGAACTGCTTTTAACTTCCGCATATTGAGACTCAAAAATTTTTCAGCAATGCCGCGGGCAAATCTTAAGCACCCTACTACACGAATCATCCCTCGCGCAATTCCATATCATGACCACTCCTGGAAGATTCTCACGGCTAAGGCTGTAAAGCCGGATCGCAGAGACTGTTCAATATATGTTTTTAAACAGCAGGTTATTCTCTCCACTTTTCAGTTGCTCTTTACTCCTTCTGACGAGCCTGACTACTGAAAAATAACTGGTTACCAATATGGAAATGAAGTGATTTACATGTATGTATCATTGCAAAAAAAAAAAAAAATCTCGGTCAGTGCTCGGGTTGTCCGCTCGATCCCCGTTTACGTTCTCTTTTATTTCCTTCTGGCGACTGTTTCTGGTCTAAGACTTCCCGTTCCTCGAGCCCCCCCCCCGTGTTTTGCCCCTCGTCGCCACTCCTGGAAACGGCACCGGGTGCCTGTCAAGTTCTTGGAAGGCCCAGCTGCAACGTCAACTATCTTCACTTGCAAACAGGCGGGCCTCGCTGGCAATGGCTGCGAGAGGATTCAGTGTCTCTTTCAAGGTCGTCGCGCTCTCCTACATCTGTTCCCACTTCCGCTATCCTTCTGTCCGGCTTCAGCTTTCCGACCCCCTTCCACTTAGAGCTGTTCTGTGACAAGTTGCGACCGCGAGACATGGTCCCTACAATCCAAACACACACAAGCACACACATTCGCGGTGCGCTTTCCGTTCGCTCTCTGACGCGGTTGAGATCTACGCACAGTATGTTCTATTGGTCGTTGTTTTACAAGTGAACTTTGGCTTAGCTGAGTACGGAGAGCGAAAAAATTCCAGTGTCGTGTATTTTGCGGAGCCTGAAAACGCACAAAGCGATGTAATCGGGGTTCAGTCTCTCTCAAATGCTCAAATAACCTCCAGGACGAGCGGTGCTAATTCTGGTAGACTGATATCTGGTGCGTATGAATGTAACATGGCAGTATCGAAGGAAATGGCAATAAAATTTCTTAATGCGACATCAAACATGCACCGTAGTCAGTCCTTAACCTATAATGTTGGGGCATGCCCTTTGAAGGACAACATGTACTAGTAAAGTGAGCTAGCACCATGAAACAGATTGTCGCCATTTTCAGGGCTATGTCCAGTTAGCATCCGTTAAGAATATTTCATGCAAGCTGCAGGGTATCCACGCGGAACCCTAACCCTTTCGCCATTCGGTTTGTAACCGCTTCAGGGCTTCGAAACGCTCCTAAGCAAGGGATCCCAACTGAGAGTCACAGGCAGGAAGGCGCTGGCCATGTACAGAGCCTGCATGGACACAGAGCGCATGGGTTCCACTGATGACACCGGCATGGCGGACCTCAAGGCGTTCATGCGGGAGCGCCGCATCCCGTGGCCCGGAGAGCCCGATGCCAGTGCGAGTCCATTGGGCATCCTCCTGGACTTGGCCTTCAACTGGCAGACGCATTTCTGGTTCCACGTACAGGTGCTGTTTTCACAAATTGTGGCCTTGACAGCACGTGGCATTTGGAGTGGTGCGTGGCATATCAGGTCTAATGTCGCCAAGGTCCACGTGGCAACGAGAGATGATGCAGGGGGGAAACGGGTAAATGTCGACCGCTGAGCGTTCTTTAAAGTGGGTTGCAAATAACACGAACGTTTATTGCGTAGAGTACTTTGATATGGGGCCGCCGCGTCCGGGATATCATACAGTGACCTGGGATCCAGCAGCTCAATGTCAAGTCTGCTAATCTGCCGCAGCTTATGTGGCATTTAACTTGATGAATTGGTAACAATAAATCTTACAGCAGACACCATGAATCGCAAGAGGAGCCTTTTGTCATGTAAGATTTTCACCAGAGAACGGAAGAATTGTGGAAAAAAAATAATTAACCACGAATCTGTGCCATTTCAGTCGCACGATTAGCTATGACAAGCATCGAATGACTCATTTGCAACTTTTGGGGGTGGCGGGTTCGGCAAATGAAAATGCCTATGCAGAGAAATATCAATTTTCAAAATTTGTTTCGTAATCCACGAGTTTTATCCCCTTCCGTGATTGAAAATTATAGAGAAATATGCCGTAAAAATTCAGGAAGGGACATTTTTTTAGTGCGCCGTGAGTGAAATTTTTAAGCGAACCATGCTACTGAAGGTCCCGGCGCTGCCGCATTCGTATGTTACCGACGACGAAGAACCACCGTTTTAATAAAATGGTAGTTAGGGCTTGTTGGTTCCGGATATGAAAAGAAATAGCTCACCACAACTGTGCTGTCCTTTTCTTTGTTTTGTTGTGCTTCGCTGTGCATTCAAAAATTGTATCTTTGGCTGGATCCCAGGCCATATTTCTCTAACCAAAAGCAAATTCAAATGATGCGATAAGTGACGCAAACCACGAAATAAAATTCAAGGGTCCTTTCCTTAGCCTTCTCATTTTGTGCAATTGATAGCAGTCATTAATTTGACTTTTCTTATGACGGAATTCACTGAATCCACAGACTTTCAGGAGTGCAAGAGAGCTCTCCATTTTTGTTTGCACAGTTGCCTTAAGTTCTAAAAGTTATTTTTCAATGAAACGTTGTCATTAAATTGTGCATGCTGTGGTTTAACTTAACATATCTTTGAGTATGGTGTGAAAAAAAACTAATAGCTTTATTGCATACAACTCTGCTTTATGAAGCTGTCAAACTCTTTCTCGCTGACGACTTTAGCCATTGGGAGGCCTTTACGACGGTGTGAGCTGTGACTACTGTTTAACTAGTACTGCTAACCGAAACGTTTATACACTTCAGAAATCAACCTACCAACTTACATGTCTGCGCCATTTTGGTTTCAATTGCCGCGGCCTAAACTTAAAATCGCTCATATGCTGCAGGTGTGGCCGGATCATAGCGGAAACCGGAACGCGCTCATGCTTCGCTCGGGGAACTTCATGATGTTCTGGTCCAAGTTCCAAGAGAGCCTGATAGCTGAGCGCGTCTACTACAAGTACTACATGAGCTACTTCGAGGCCTTTGCTGGCGTTAACGAGTCGAAGCCTACTGAAGAAGAAGTCGCGAAGACGGCGGCAATAGAATCGGATATCCTCGGGCGCTTCATGGAGGTGCTGATTCGGAAGAACAAGGCAGGTGATTTAGAAAGAATTGTGAACGCACGAAAAGCAAAGCTAGCGGCCAAGAAAAAATACCATGAACTCTTAATAATCATATAGGCGGCTAGGTCTCGTATCTTCTTGGTTTTGAGCCGAAAGAATATTTAAACACATATGCTGCGAAAACTATCGTGACATGAAAAAAACAGAGAGCTATCTAGGCTAATTGCCTAATGTCTTAAGCCCATAAAACTACGCATGCATGTAGTTAAATATCATGTAGTTGTATCTATGAAAAGTTTTTTCTGTAGCTGCTTGCTCAGGCCATCCAGTGCTGACACTTACCTAATGGTCCCCTTCTATTGTTTTCCATGCAGGGTATGTGTACAAAGTAGTCATTAATTATGTCGTGCAAAGGGCTATTTCTTATTATTTCTAATTTTGGTTTCGTACCCTTATTTCAATTCCCGCAACATCATACCACCATTACAAAATGGAGAAATGTCACGCGACAGCAGTGCATCCTGACGCAAACTCACAGCTGCAGACTCGAAACCCCTAAGAACGATTCTTTCTTTGCCCCGACGGGCCTCTGCGCAGACTCCGGCTGAATTCCCTCTGTCGGAGATCGAACGCCTGACGCCGAGTATCAACTCCTCTGAGTGGTTGTCCGAGATCAGCTTGCACTTGGCGTTGTGGCCCGATTTCGGTGCTGGTGACCACGTCCTGGTCGAGGACACAGCGCTTCTCACGACGGTCGACCAGCTCTTCGCCAAGTACAGCCGGCGCGAGATGGCGCGGCACATCGCGTGGTTCTTCGTGCAGGTATTCAGTAACTTGAAATGAGGCAACAGTGCTGCAGTTTTCGGGTCCTCAGGCTTACGGGGAGTCAAAAGAGCTGATAGGAGGGCACAGTCAAACCTGACGTCCACCTGGCGACATATCTGTTTTTACATAGTTTTACAAGAGGTCTACACATCGTTTTGCCTGAGAGATGGGGTATTTTTGTAAGTGAAAATGTAAAATAGTCACAACGACATGTATATCTCTAACACTTCCTCTGCAAGCAGAAAGGCGAAATATTCTCTTCGCAAGCTGCAAAGCCTTTTTGGTAACATAGCCATTAGACGCACGTACTCTTCTACCACCACCGCACTCGTGTTCACAAACCCTTCTAGAAAATTATGGTGGCCATTTTGCATTATTAGGGAATATGCCAAGGGCACACTAGTCGCATGGTGCGAAAAATGCGCAGCTGATGGGCACATCATCGTATGAGATGCAAAATATCGCATGGTATGATTTCCTTACTGGTGTCCCTTTGTCGCCGGTGTATGTCCGGTGACATTGTGACTTTTCTATGTGATGTCGTAAATTAATTCTTGACGGGGACAACTAGATATCGGGTAAACTGCAGGTTTCAACAGCTAGTGTTGTAAAGAGATTGGGACACAGAAGAGTGCAGCCGCAGAACAGGTTTTGTGCCGCAGGTGTTCGCCCCACTTGGTAACATCGAATTGCTAAAGAACAAGTTCGGCGAATTCAATCGCGGCATCAGCAATCGGCCGGTCTTCTGTGCCACCGAGGTTGAAGCATCCTACGGCGTGCTGATCAGGTTGCTGTTCCTGGAAGAACTCATCACGACAAAGGTTAGCGTCATGATATTGTATCTTAAGGCACAGATGCTTAAAACAAGCAACCGCAATCACATTTGGATTGTGTAATAACCTGAGAGTATTTTTGCTGACCGATTCTCACTTATATAGGGTGGTAGGCTGGAGTTTAGCGTTAAGAGAAATAACCGGAAACGATTCGTAATCTCACTGGCTATAAGAATCAGATATGCAAATGACTCTGGGAGCGGTGAGGGCTAATTTAGGCGACAACAAAACTGTCACCTGCCAAGCTGCAATGTGCTTTACACAATAAAGAACTTGCAAAAAGGAGTGTGTTATAAATTCCACGCTTCCTTTAAGGGGAGACGCGGGTATTAAAATTGACATTTTTATTAATAATGATTTCGTAATGAAATCAGATGTGCATAAGTGTGTTTTCTTCTTGTTCTTAAAACATAATTAGTTTTAGTATATTTCAAACACTTTGTAAACCTTCTAAAGCCATCTAAGCATGATTGCTTAAAACTCTGCGCTGACGAACATTCATAGCGCGCATTACTGTACAAATTTTGGCAGATGTTACCTGATATGCCCTGTATTAAAATGGCAGCGCAGTATATCATCACATATGATTTTCGATTCAAGCATGTTGAACACAAAATCTGTTTGCCATGCAAGCATCGATACTTCAAGCATGAGTAAAAACCATTATGGGCTTTGTTTTCTTTTTCTGAAAACTTACCTTGACACTTATAGTATTTTCCATCATTCATCCTGGATGTTAACATAAATAGATTTTCTTTGGCAGGAACTAAAGACTTGGTTGCGTCTATCGGTCATTTTCCTAAATAAAAGTTGTCACACAAAGACACTGTCAGCCGTGGAAGAGCGCAGCTCTTGCACCTCTTAAAATGACAGGAAACCAGATTTTGTTCTTGCATATGAAACGTTTGTTACAACCTGTTATGCCAATGAATTGTCAAAATACCACCGATCATTTACTGTCTTCTTATGTACTGCGCATCGTTTTACATTTGTCACATACATTAGCTGCGCACTAAGTGGTTCCGGAGACATTATTGAATGTGTCTGCGAAGTAGATTTATAGAAGGGAGAAGGATTCCAATGCTATATTCTGTCATTTTTTGTAACGCTCATCAGTTTACGGGAGGAAAAATGAATGTAGCATACTTACTGTGCGTTTACTGGATTTTGGGTTGGTTCAGGAGCAATAGTTTTGAATATTTTTATAAATTCATAAATTTTCAAAGGCCCGCTCCATTGTGGACCGCACTCTGGAGGACATCACAGAGTCGGCCAGGGAAAGGTTCGCCACAGTAGCCTCGGGTAGCAATTCGTCGGGTTCCAACGCTTCTGCCGCCGCCAAGAGCAAGCTGGACAAGCTTCGCGTCTCTCTGTGGCCTCCCGACTCGCTGCTGAAGTGGCGTGCCCTCAGCGAGATGTACAGCAGCTTCGCTCCCGCACAGGAGTCGATTGCCCGCTACTGGGTGCACGGCCACGAGCGCCTGAGGCAGCTCTCAGAGCAACCGCAATACGCTCAAGCGCTGGCGCAGCGAGCGAACTTCCTCGTGCCATTGATCCGCTACGACTACCTCCGCAACGTTGTGTCCGTGTCCATGGCGACGCTGCAAAGGCCACTGTTCTACCTCTACGGAACGCCCGCCATGACACATGGTGGCCTGGGATTCACATTCGCCAAGGAGCTGGTCAAGTCTTTGGACAGCACGGGGCTCATGGTGAGCGGTGCAGTGCACAGGCTTTGCAGATCGGCGAATATATATGTCCAAAACGTTTGCATAATGAGCTTATATTAAATGTATCCCAGGATATGTGAATATTACTGTCATAAAATAGGTGGCGTTCTGGGTTGAAACGCTTGTAAGTGGAGAGGCGCACCAGAAGATTGGATGCTAGAGTGAACACTTTGTACAATATAAAATTCGAAAATAGTGTCGACGCATAGTTAAGCGCAAAGAATAATGTATCGTTTATAATGTAGTTACGACCCAATGAAAGTAAAACAATCTAGTCCACGCATTGCCTTCCTCTCATGAACAACATCGGTCGGTTCCTGTCTTTCATGCCAAACAGTCTTTCAGTACCGTCAATGCAGGCCTGGCCGATATGTCACTCTCCATACCAATGTTGTGGAATATAGCTCTGTCACTATTTTTACAAAAAACACTCATATGCGAACATATCGGACTGGAGGCTTTTTCACGGATCCAGAGTAATTTCTGGAAGGCATTAAATAAGCTCCTCTGCTAGTTCGTTATGTCTGGACCATTAAAATCCGCTCGAAAGCAGAAAAAGTTCCATCGCCAGAAAGGTCTTATTACCTTTTTTGGAAAGGCTTATTTTTGGAGTTTCGAGGCAACATTGAAGAAACCGAACTCATCCAGGGCACGTCTGGAATCATCTTGCAGGGGCGTTCTTTATCCGCATTATCGAATGAAACTTTCCGTTGTCGGGAACGAAGCACGCACATGCTTCTCAGAGGCATGGCTGCTGTAGCCGCTTTGTCAAGGTGAATGTTGATGAAGAGACATCAAGGCGGCACAGGGCTTCCGACTTGCGCTCCTAGACCTCTATTATTGCAGGTGGATCCGTCCGGCCGCATCGATGATTCGTGGGTGCCGGCCGAGTGGCGCGAGCACACAGCGCAGAGGGCTCGCTGCCTTCCCTCCGGCGACGACATCTTCCCGGAGGTGCCCGCACTGCGCATCGCCCACGATGCGTTCCTGCGGCGCCGCCGTCGAGAGGCGGGTGGCACGCGCCTCTCCCCGCTCTGGTCCGACCAACAGGCACGCCCTACATTTGCCGCTTTCAATGTGACAACCGCCAATTCAGGACTTTCTCGAGAGTTTGAAGTACCACCATCGGTTTATTCCGCCGTTAGTTAAACCTCTCGACCTTACTAATGGTGATCTGGAAATGAAATTTAAGGCCTTTGTAATCAGGGATTCTTATCGACATGTGTCAGAAACTGGGCGCTTTGAAAACTATGCCCTTTGTAATCATATCAGGGTGGGCCCGGTCCCTGTAGCACCTGATACGCTAATGGGGAAGCTGGAAAGTGAGGAAGTGCATAATGACTTTGTGGGGCATGACATACTCATAGTGTGCAGTTCATTTGTTTGGAAAGCAAGCAGAAACTCATCTGGGGATGAAAGAGAGGCCCCGGAATATGTCTGTAGCATGATAAGACGCGAAGCTTAAAATATGCAAAAAATTGCTGTCCTTAGAACACGTAAGCGGGCAGAACGGCATGTGCGATGTTTAGCCTGTCTCCTCGGTGCCATCCACGTAGCAAGGTGTGCATACGGAGTCGGGACAAAAGTAGTTCGCAGTCACGAGCCAGCAGCCCTCTGCACGGACGGATGCACGAATGTGGTAGAGATCATTTTCTCGACTTGCTTTCACGCCTTCCCATCTCCGTTAAAGTGTCGACTAGAGTGAGACACATTCGGCTCCTTCTCGCCACTCATAACCTAAAGCAACGAAGTTTGATCTGTCCGCATATAGTTACACATTTTCGGCGCCTTTGCTTTCTTGCGATGGCAGACGATAGAATGCATCTTGCATGAGTTCTGCCAATCGACTCGCCGCCATGGCTATTAACGGCATTTCGTTAATGACCACGTAGAGCGAGGAAAATATCCCGGCCACGTCAACCGCACTTCGATGGAAGCAAAATCCTAACGTCTGCCACGCTCTGTGCAGTGCAAGTTCGCTTTATCATTCCCGCGTGACAGAAATTAATCCGGAGGCCCCCGCTCCAGCCTCTAGTTCTCCTTTATTGCTTTCCTCATGACATATGGTTAAGGTGCGTTGAGTTTAAGTGTATAATTTTAAAAACTGCAAGTTTGGGCTTTAATATACAACAATATTTATCGCTTTGATTATTCATCTATATAAAGACTTGGTGGAACCAAGTGTAGATGTCACTTAGACGAATGATGTCTCATATGCAAGAGCATTATTGCCAGAAACAATCCAAGCTGCCGGCAAACAGCAGACCGCCTATTATCAGAGCACCATTGTCCTTAATTGAAGGCGGTTAGCCTGTCATATTTGCCAATCAGATTACATCGTATTGAATTAGGCAGAAGTGTTATAGAGGTATTTATATTTTTTTTAAAGCCCACTGTGTTAAAAACGCCTTAACTGTCTTTTGCAAGACGGCGGAATTTTCAGGTCAAACTTTCTTACTGTATGGGTATCTGCCAGAACCCAGTAAGAATCGCTCGGATAATACAATCGGCATAATGAGAACCACTCATGCGAAAAGCGTGTTGCTTTCTCGTCTGTGTCACTGAAAGCACCGTTAAAACCCTGGGCATCTTTAAAGGCCCGCTTTGAGGTTTTTTTGATAAGAAAGAGCTTTTAGTGATCAGGCACAAATTGAAGCTCATCATGAAGAAAGTAAAGACTTAGTAGCTGGCTTACTTTCAGTGTGCAACCTAAATATAATCTAACCTACTATAATATAAAGGGCACTGACATTTGAAAGCACGTTTAGATTTTTGCATTTAGGCTTCTTCGACAGGCAGCTTCCGCTGTAGATATTCGATCCTCAGGAATATATTACTAGTTTTTTTTTATGAGGAATCTAAAGCTCTCTATGGCTATTTCATTTTCGGTGAACACTTTAGCCACACTGTCAGCGAATGGGTAGTAGAAGATGTGAAAGAGCGAAGAGAGAGAAAGAGGCGCCACAGTACAGAACTGAAGAATAATTTGGCCATCTTAGGTTATTAAACGTGTGCAGATATTGTACAATATACGGCTATCTTTTGAAGTCGACTTGGATCAAAACATGACTTCCCCAACCAAGACTTAACCCCGACTTTCTTGCTCGGGATAAGAGCGCACAAAACATTCAAACACTACTACAGGTTCTCGCCAACACTTGCTGCGTGACATTCATGACAACGTGACGATTTAAATCAACTTTATAATCACTGGTCGAAAATGGGTGCCGGTTTGATCTAGCCGCAGATATCCACGTCCCTTCTTTGACGAGTTTCCTTTGTCACACGCAGGTGTTCTTCATCACGGCGTGCTTCAGCATGTGCGGCCGCAGGAGCTCTGCCGGCAGTCTGGAAGGAGACTGCAACAAGGCGGTCAGCAACCTATCGCCTTTCGCTCGGGCCTTCCAATGTCCCAGTGGCTCACCCATGAACCCGGAGAGGAGGTGCACCTACTTCGAATGACCCGCACCTCTTCACACCGAGAGCAATGCTTGACATCTTGCTGCGCTTAAGTTATCCGTTTTCTTTGTGAAACCTGTGTGCACATATAAGTAGGAGTTCTTTACAATTGACAGCGCGAAGCCACTACCTTCGCTTGTTCTCAGCTGTTTCCTGATATTGCTGATGTAAGCCATAGCTAGTGCCCTGCTCTATTTGAACGGTTGCTACTGTACACTTTTGCATCTAGGCGTTGTTCTGCTCATTGTGGAATAGCACAGAGAACTTGTAAAGTGTTTGTGAGAAAACGCTACTCTGCTGTGATTGTGATGATGATCACCCTAGTGATGTTTAGTGAATGTCGCTCCTCAGGACCTGTTTTTCTGTGAGTTCCCAACCGAGCTTCTGGTTTTCTGCCTTCAGTTCGCCTGTTACAGAACTATTGTGTTCTACACTTTTCTCTTTATTGTCAACGCTGTGTTTGTGTTGTGGTGGATCAGAGGTAATAATGTGTTATTAGGTAGCGCAGTCTTGGACAAAAGTATGCGGGAGTCAGATTCGAGGTTTAAAAACTTTATTTCAGCCAGATTAGGCAAAATTATTTGAATGAAAATTTAGATTTATGCGGACACATGCGCACTCTAACCAATGGAAACAATACAGCCTAACTGGATAGCGAGACGGAGCAGAAATCTTTGATGAATTCGAATCCTGCAAACTTTTGTCCATGACTGTGCATGAATGAGGTGCTAGTGTTCATTCCTTGATATGTTCAGTATAACTCTACACAACAAAGTATGATCTCATCTCAATTGAGAGGTGAGAGGAAATGTCAACCATTAACGCGTTGGTTAATTGTTACATGAGAAGGCGATCGGACATGTTTGTCTTCCAATACGAGCCTTCATTCATTTGGCGCTCATTATCATGCGACATGATTCTGTATGTATGCTTTTAAGTCTTATTAGGCCAATTCAGCTATGTTCAACCCTCCGCCAATCTGTGACGGTGTGCATATTGCAAATTACTAGCATTTCTTCGCGGTGATTTTACGCTTTTTAATATTTTGACCTCCAAGTCGAGCACAATCGTTACTCTTGGCTTATATGTATGTCACTATTGTCCATAAAGGCTGTGTACTGTTTTTAAGCATACGCTACTTTGTGTATTCGTCGTATTTCGTCCTCAGTTTTTTTTCCTGAAATTGTTGCCTATAGTTCAATATTCCTTTGACACAGATAATTTACAATAAATCACTATTTAAACGATCGGTCACGTAAATCTTAACGTCGTATACCTTCTCCATACCATACCATGCCGTCCACCTGGGGTCCATTATTAGGTGATGGCATCGCAATCCAAGTCCATTATTAGGTGATGGCATCGCAATCCAAGAATTTTCTACTGGTTTTCTTATCAACCTTTTCGATTAAAGTGCCGAGACTCGCTCCCTTGGCGAGTGTAATTGACGTCTACTCGAATGCTCGCTTTCGAAGCTCACTGGCTTCACGTCAGTACCGGTTTTCTACCCCCCCCCCCCCCCCAAAAAAAAAAAAAATCTGTCCCACACGTCGATATCGTTTGTGTGAGTGCCTCATCAAGCATATTCTGGGAATCTAGTGGATTCTGCTCAACAGTTGTTTCTGAAAGATGCATTAATGGGATTGACTTTCAACTTCCTTGTTTTCCTTGGCTCAATCAGCTTTCGACTGCACACTCCTGGATGCAACAATTGCACCTGCCTGGCTTCTGAAGAGAATGTAATCTCAGCGAATTCCTGAAACGCTGTCGGGTAGGAATTGAGCAGGTGGCCCTCCGGCGGCCACACCCCGCCCCTTTCATTATTGCTTTGCATGTTTTTTTGACTCATTATGACATTGAGTGCCGACAACTGTCCCCACCATCGACCCCACACTCCAGCGACGGGCTGTTTTCAGGGAGCCAAATCTCGAGGTAATAAAGGATATATGTCAAGACGATCATGAAAAGGTTAATTTCGGGCTAAATGTCGGGCATCACTGCACAGAAATGTTCTGTATATTCTTGTTTTCGTCATCTTCCCAATATTTCTAAGATATTTGGAAGAATACTCATTTTTCCGCGTGTTTATTTTGGCTTTAAAAATTTTCCGCACATTTTATACTTTCAAATGGAAGAAAAATGGCTGCAGCAATAACGCAGCACCGGAGGTTACGGTAACAATGCCTCTCTCCGCTGGCAGCGCGAACCCCGTGACCTATGGTTTTGTCCCTTAGCCGAGAGATGACAGGAAAGGTATTGTTAACGCAGCGAACACTGCTGGTGGGCAGAGGAGGAAGGAGGAGGGAAAAGTTTTCTTGAGGCCAGCACTAAGGCCCAGTTAAGAACAGCGCTTGTTCCGCCAAGGCCTACTGACAATCTGCCGAGCCCGAGTGAAGCCAAGCACTCCAGTAAAGAGGGGGAGGGTAAGGCAAATATGGAGAAGCCATGACGATGTTACATGAGTAGAGAATGTAGTCAAGGGTTCGACAGAATCCTGTCTGACGAGGGGAAACATAGTGGATGAATAAAACGTACACTCGCCAAAAATGGGTTCTGAAATATGACGTTTCGGGACCACTACGAGTCCCTTGTTGTGAAGGACGCGTTCTTGTTCCGTCTTCTGTGACGGGTGAGGTTGGAGTAGTATTTTGAGATTTTTCTGGTGTTGCAGAAGTGTTCAGCTCTATGCGCTTATTATGTTGCGGCGTCTTCCACTGACGTTGCATTTGGACAGGAGATCGAAGGCACGGAATGTTGATGTCGTGGGTCCGTTGTTGCACAACTCATTTCTCCCGATCCCAGAAACGACGTGTTAACGCAGGGTGATTGTAATGTTCGAATTACTCTTATAGGATTGCACTAAAATGTCATGTGGGTGGGTTTCCGGTAGTGCGCGTTGTATATTGCAGACGGCTTTTCTGTAGTCGGTATAGATGCTGTTGTTAGTGCTGTGATGTTTATTGAATAAAGAGGCGTCCTGTATGGCACATATTATTCCGTGAGTTTCTTGAGTGGTTAAGTTGGAAGGATTGGAAAATGACCCACCTGTGCGGTTGATTTGGGTCTCTCTGTCCGAATGCGTATATTGGATACGCTTCTGAGCTCTCCTCATTGCCTCTAACAATGGCCACTGTTCTAGGTTCCTTAGCCTGCGCTATAGGGAACAGACATGCAATGAACTTTTTGTTTGCGCATCCAAAGGACATTGGATACCTTGACACGCTCTAATTTCGCCTTGCATGTTGCCCTCATGCACTCTTTACGCTGTGAGTTTTGTTAGCTCATTTATCAGAATATGCACTTCATCATTTGATATGTAACCTCATTAACCGCTGATGTACATTTGTACGCATTTAATGGCTGCATTTTATTTTTCAATATTTTTAGTTGTTTTATTTTACTTTTTCCGCCTCCCTCTCCTTCCGCCTTTATCTCCCAATGTCCTTCCGAGCACCGAGTAGCATGCCAGTGTTTAAACACCGGATAAATTCTCTGTTTTTTTCATTAAAGAGCTTCTCTCTCTATCTCTCTTACTGGCGTCTAGAACTTGTCGATATGAGCGGTTGTCAGCAGACCCCTGAGCGCTAAAGAACATGTACCGAACTACGGACACGAAAGTAGCAACATGCACCACCTCAGCTTTCGCAGTTCTCGTCCTTATCACGTGCTTGTTCTTTCCTGGACCAAGCACCTTTCTGATGTGATCGGCCAAACAACTTTCAACACACACCCTGTTAAGCAATATAAACTTTTTAGGCGCTGCGGCTAGCATGAAGGTTTCATTGTAAACACAGAGGCGGTCGCATTTCTAGGCCACTCTCTTTGCTAGGGTTCTACTAAGTGGGGTCCAAGGTATTTGCCCCCAAGGTAACCACTCGTTTCGCATAGTTACGCACGCATGGCGGTGGCCGTCGGCGTTAAACTCCTGCCTAATGTGACACAGCTGCTGCGTCGGCGTTTCGTCTATTTCGACAGCCGAAAGTGAAAGGGAAACAGGTATTTGCTTCCCCGGTAGCTCGGCGCACCGTAGTCAGACTAAACGCAGCGTCATGCCGAGAAGAGTTTAACCTCGATTGCAACCGCCTTGCGTGCGCAATTACGGGAATCGAGCTGAAATCATGGCCGCGAATATCTCGAAACACAGGTGTGCTAGGATAGCGACTCTTGTTGCTGGACGGAAGCTGCGATCACATCCGGTTATTGCGATTTGTGTTTATGTCTGAGAAAGTTTAAGAATTAAGCGGATAATTTTTGAGCGTTTCTGAAAATCGAGAGGAAAAAAGCAGAAAATAGATTTGTGCTCATATGAAAAACGCCCGGCACGCATGCGTCACGCTCTCAACAGTGCGGCGGCAGCCAGGGGCAAGAAAATCCAGCTGGTTTCGATCTCAAATACTCCAGCACACTCTGGTGACTGAAGGACTTATGGCTAAACTAGGATAATTTGAGCGGATGCAATTAGCGCCAGAAACGCAGAGGTGGCCTAATTATCTGAGGCACCGGAAAATGAATTCGCTTCGCGTTCGAAGACAGTAGTTCGAATCCCGCACAGGCGTGAAGTTTTCTCCGCTTGATACCGTTGCCTTGACAGCGCTACGAAGATCCGGTCGGCTTTTTTTCGGCCGATATGATAACTGGCGCTGACGTCTGGATTATCTGGACAATGCTGTCAAAGTTCCTAACCTTGGCGGTGGGAGTTTTCTTTGAGGCAGTTTCCAAGCGCCAGCGACGGTGAATGTGTACGTCGGGACATTGCCTCGGATGACAGACATCTGGTCAGTGTCGGGCAACTGTAAACAAGTGATGCGGAAATGATGAACGTACTGTTTAGCAATATCTAAGCAAGCTCGCCGCGTACCAGCGCAGTTCGCAGTTCTTGCGCACGCTCCAAGAGCATCTGCCGACACTCACAGAAAGACCTCGCCACGACGGAGCACCTGAAGGTGATTGCATTTGATGAAAAATTAAATTCAAGCGAAGAAATTTGCCGACGCAGAGTGGAAAGAGTGCTGAACATCTTATTCGTTTGAGCAGAAAAAGGGATTACTTGCCTTTATTCGGACGCGTGTAACTTACACGTGTCTGACTAAAGTGTAATAAGTGATGCGTAGTACGAAAAAGCTGCGTTTGTATTCCTCAGAGGTAAGCGAATTCCGGATTCGAACCAGAGTAGGTAGTTCATGAATACTATCTACCTGTGGCAGCTTAGGTGTTCATTTATTTGCATGTGCTGAACGATAGTGCAGTGTAATGGACATTTTGTACGCATAAAATAAAAGTGACGATACAAACGACTGGTTACTTCGACTTTCGCCCAAGCTGAGGCGCCAGCGACAGCGCTAAGATATGAACTCAGTCGAATGGTGCAAAGAACAGCAGATGAAACGAGTAATTTGAGTTCTGCTCCGCAAGCAACGCTGGGGTGCAAGCAAGATATTTGGAAGAAATTTGGTTTTTATAACTTTCGACCAGATTGGATACACGCACCCACTGAGCATGCGCTTCAGGTAGCAAGTGGTGGTGTAGCGAATGCTCACGAAAAAAAAACATGAATCCCGAACAATCTCGGACTAGTGGCGCATGGCGCGACTGGTGACAGGGTTGTCCTAGTGGCTCAGTGAAGCGGGTGCTCTCAAAGATGCAGAGTCCACTGGTACGCATGAGCATAGACGATCTGAAAGGCGTGCCCTCAAGTTTTTGCGCAGACGGACCAGCTAGCATAGAAGAGGGCGCAGTATTGCGGACTATTAAGAAGTATATCTGGCCGGCTCACGAAGTACTGGTTGTTATTTAACGCTACAGCATTAAGGGCCTGTGTCAGAAAAGCCGGCGTCGTTGGCTGTGAGCGAAAAATTTCAGAAGTATTAATAGATAAAACCGTGAAGGAAATTGTTCGAGTTGGGAAATCGAGCCAGGGCCTCCGAAGTGCGAAAGGAGCATGCTAACCACTCCGCCACGCCAGCTCGATGGTTTGGAATGAACAAAGGCGCGTTTAATGAATACGGTGTTGTCTTAGACGGGCGTTTCAGAGGCATATACTGTGGTGTATATTAGTAATTATGAGAATGGGAATTACAGAAGGCGCAGTTAAGCGAGTAAGTTTTGCGCGCACGAAGCGCCATCAGGCGGCGTGCACTAAACCCACTCCCTCATTCTCCTCCTCGCAACGTACGTCACACCGCCACCAGATGGAGCGCGACGGCAGCGCCTCCCTCTCGTCTCGTTCGGGCGCAGTGGGGCCGTGCGGGGACGCAGGAATCGGGCGGTGAACGCCGAACAACGCAGTGCACTTCGAAGGCGCGTTCACCACGAAGCTTACGGCTCGGTGCCCGCTCATTCGGCGCGGAAACTATGCGGCTTTCGTGGCATGGGGTTCGTCAAGAACGATGTGCAGACGAACTACGACTGCAAATTTAGTCCCACGCGTTTCGGCAAGGAGCCTGGCAGCGCTTCTACGTCGTTTACCGCTCCACGCGTCCGTTTCACCGTACGTAGCATCAGCGGCATCAGCTTCACGCGGCGTCGAAGGCGTTGGACGTGAGCGAAAAATCCCGGGAGGACTAATAAATAAAAAAAGAATAGCAAGTTGGTCTAGCTAGGGAATCTTCAACCCATTTCCCTTTCGCTACATACCCTCGAGGGGGAGCTGATGTGTCCCCTCCAATTTTTTAAACCGATGTATCCATACCCTCGGAGGAACTCAGCGACCTTCGAGAGCAGATGACCTTTGAGAGGGAAAAGTTTAGGATGCTTTTTTCCTGTTTCTTTGTTCTGAGAGAGCGGGTGAGTGTAGTGTCCATTAATTCCTTTCGATAGACCAGACTGAGTAGGATCAACGATATTGAAGAGATTTTGGGATTTGCGTGAATAATAACAAGAATTTTGCTAAGAGGGGCATTATGCTGATCTCTTCAGAACAGGCTCGTTTTTACTGGGTCAAGATAATTTTCTAGCAGTGCTTCCGGTTATTAAGTTAGTGAGAACTTTTTCTCCTGCCCAATTCCATCTGTGTCTCTTATTTTTTTTCTGGAGAAGATGTACGTCTGAAATTATCTGTGTAACAACGTGATAAGAGAGATATTCATGTTATGAACATGAATATTTGATTTCGTTTTGCGGTGTTTGACGTCCCAAAGTGAATCAGACTATGAGGCACGGCTGCCGCAGTGAAGGGCTTCGGATATTTTTGGCCTCTTGGGTTCTTTAACGTGCACTGAGATCGCGCAGTACAGGGGCCTCCAGCACTTCGCCGCGACCGAAATGGAACCGCCACGGCAGGGATCCAAGTTGATGTGTTTCGGGTAACCAGCTGAGGACCATAACTACTGAGGCACCGAGCACCTTGGTTGAAAGCTCAAAAACATGCGGTCTGCGTGGCGAGCACGCAGTTATATTTTTTGTTCTTTACGTGCTAGTGCTTGCCGGAGAATCTATTTAATATTTAATAATTCATTACTTACTGGTACAATACTCACGTTTTCCTCCTCTGAATAAAGTGTTTCTACTTCAGAGTTATTGTGTGTGGAATGTAAAGTTTGACCAAGCACTGTGCGAGAAAGTACCGTAATCCACACTTGGTTTAGTCGAAGTGCAGTAAGCCATATAATCATAATTTAGGTAGTCGATCCAATGGTACTTTGAAGACTGCGCTTCCCTCAAACGGGGGCTGTCTTAGAGCATCCAGGTACGCCTCCAGGCATGAGATTCCCGGTGCAGACAATCATGAAGTGAACACTGGGTGTGACTGTTTCAGAAAAAAAAATGTCCTTTCTGTGCATGTGGTGCTGACCGGCTGTAAAGAATGGCGCTGTCACAATGTTGCAGCTTGCAGATACAGAAAAAGAGCATTGGATACTCCTTTGTCATTTCTTCATACCCAGCTTTTCGGCACAAGAGTATTTTTAAAGGATAGTAATTAAGGAGGTCTTTTCATATATTGCGAGATTCCACTGTAATAATCAATAAATCGGCAGATCCTTCCTCGGAAGGCTTGCATTTTTTGCTATTAAGGTTCCTGCTGTAGTCGAAGACGTTACTGATTGGTTTACTATTGCTGTCCTAACTACTCGATGCGAACGGTGGAAAACTTGAAAAGAAAGATTTTGCCAGGCATCAGAAGAATAGATCCTTACCTGAAGTTTGTTCCTAAGTGTACATTACGACATCCCACTAGTCAAAATTTTTCACGAAGAAATCTGGTCAACACCGCTAATTTCTGGCGTTTACTTACTAATTCTAGTGAAAAGTCATGGTAGTGAGCACCTCAGAGAGTGTTTTCGCCACTCTGATTTTCACCGAGCCGAAGGCAATGCAAAATAGAACACGTGCATCCGTCGTCCGAGATCAGTGTAGGCGGCTATCTCTCGATGTGCGTGCTGTCACCATGTGAGATTTTCTGGTTTCTGTTTACTTAAACTATTTACTGTAGCTCGGCTCCATGAATTATTGATACGAAGATTTTTTTTCCCGCCTGCACGATTAAAACAGACGGCTTTCAGACCTAAAACGATCCGTCATGCCAATATTAGAGTGAATAGTTGTACAGCACAATCTCAAGCATCGGCGCAAAAGTGCTTCGAAATAAAGGAAATCTATTTCAGAAAATATCCTGCGATTGTGATGCCTTTTCTACCTTATAACAACTCCGCGTCCAATGAAATTGCCTCTTCTTAATTAGAACGCGGAAATCTACTGATACATGCTAGCATCAACTGGCAGTTGGAGTCTTGTTAAGTGTCTGTAATCAGATTGTCCCGGGACAATCCTGTTCGCGCGTATGCGAGAGTCCAATCGGATGACGTCTGCGAGTTATTTTGGCTTCGTTTTAAAATCAGATTGCAATGGGAGGAAAGAAACGGAATTGAGTGTGTTTTTAAATGTTTGAGATGAAATATTCAGTGTTCAATTTTTTTTAGAATGAGTGCTTTATTTTCCATAAGTATGCACTGGTGGAGTTGAAACTGATATAATAAACTCTAGTTCCTCACGCGCATGGACACGATTGTTTAAATACTTTTATTTTGAAGCTATGTGGGGCAAATTTACGTAGGTTTCTCTATGCGTCAGTCATCTTACATCAAAAAAAAAAATTGGAGGGGACAGTTGAGGGTATCGCGTGAAAACTTTAATGGATCAATGTCCAAATGGGCAGAACTGGTCATTCTCTCTTTAACGATGCACCACTCCCGTCGGAGTGGTGCAGCTGTTGAGTGATGCAACACTACCCTGCGATGGCGGGCGCTGCCATCTGTGGGGCTTATGCGACCCATGTTGCTCTTCCCGAGGAACCTCTCGAGACCAATCATCAATTTAACGGCAACCTGGCACGGTGATCAGTTTTCGCGCAATCCTTTTTGCTGTGTGTGATGACACCACAAGGTAGCGTGTCCTAGGTGGCCTACCTGCCTACGACGTCGACACTGGATTCGCGACCCGATCTCCTCACAGATACCTCTTTAAGGAGTTCTGATTATCTTTCGGAGGAAGTTGTCTAGCAGTATGATTTTGAAACTTCCAACCACCTGTCCGCATCTTATCAACAGTAATTTTCTCTCAACGGGATCCGAACGGAAATACCTCAAATCCTTGCATTAATAAAATCTGCAATAAGAGTTTAAAACATCCCATTTCTCCTGGTTTCCCTGTGGGGCCGACTGCATACATTAGTCCACGGCACTATTGATATCTTACAAGCTCTAGCGGACCCGTTGGTCCGTGTGTGCTCGTAATCCTGGCTATGCTCGTGAACGACCGAATGATACAGAGCGAATTAATGTCAAAGCGACTGTGTGCGGTCTTGTTCTATTTGGTGACCTGCCCTGACTGCTTGAATCGCTGTGGCTGTAATTCTTCCTTTGAGGATCTTAGCAGCTTTTCGGCAGGTTTTGCAAAGCACTTAAGGTATCGAATGCACGAGACGAATGTTCTGGTGCTGAGTGTATAAAGAGAAGGTTTATATCTTCCTAGTATTTCGTCGTCTACATCCTTTATATTAAAAGCGGTCTAATGATTGCCGCACATTATAATGAATTCAGCCTCAAGCGGCATCATTAACACTAATGGATGTAAATGTATAGGTGCAAGTTTGTTGCTGTTTACAGGAATTGTCACTTTTTACTGTTGCCAAAAATAGGAATGTTTTAGAGCGATCGCAGTACCAAGTGCGATTCACGGTTTTAATCAGCTTCGGACACAGCGATTTCGTAGCAACAGCCTTAAATGAGGTGCCGAAGCATACTTTGACTATGGCCAATGCGACGGTGTCCTTAAACTTGTTCCTGGTCAATATCAACATTGGCCCACCTCGATTCCCAACATTTAACCCGCCCCAACCCCTGAAATTGGTATTTCGTCGATTTAGAACAATATCGATAACCAGGCTAATTTGACTATGGCCAACACGATGATGGCCTCCAAATTTGACCTGGGCTAACTTTACCCGGGTTAAGCAATTAAATCTTGCAAATGTGTAATTTAACTTTATACAAATAGCAGCCAGAAACAATTCAAGACAAGAGATAAGAAACAGCAAAATATTAGTAAAGCAGGCAAAGGCTTTCACTTGGCCATCGGTGTAACGGAGGTAAAGCACTATCATTCTTTTAACAACTCGACGAACACCTTGACAGCTAAGTTTATTCTGCATCGTGGGTGCAAGAGCAATAGCGGAACTATTCTGCCTTTTTACAAGCAGAATGTGCGCTACTAAGAAACAGAAGTCAGGCACAGAGTGAGAAAAAAAAACGCCATGTGGTGTTGCATAGGATGCAACTTCCCTCCATCACGTTGCTATAGTCCGACGAAAGCAATTCTATTGAGAAATAGGCGTTTTTTTTTTTGTCGAAAAGATATTAACAGGGCTAAAAACGAGAAAGAGAGGGCCGTGGTTGGCACAAAGCAGCTGGTAAGTATTTTCGTCTCGCAGAAAAAGCGCGTTATATGCATTTCTTCGAAATATCAGCTGTGGCCGGCATTTCTTTAAGAGGTATAATAATTATGATAGCTGGTGCTTGGCATTACTCCATGAGCTTCATGACAATACGTAGCTCTAATGCGCTTGTCTGGAGACCTTGTCCCGCCATTTGTGAAAGCTGTAATCACCTCCTATATCTGGGCTTGGAGGCACGCGTTAGTGAAATGCTCCGGATGTGTTTAGAGCATTCTAAGGCGCTCGTGTGCTGTGTGATGTCAGTGCACGTTAAAGATGCCTAGGTTAACCAAATTAATTCGGAGCCCTCCATTACAGCACCTTTTACTCTCTTTCTTCTTTCACTCTCGCCTTCCTCCCTCTCCTTACAGCGCGGTTGAGGAGTCCACCTAGGTTAGAGACAGTTGCTGGGTGATTTTTCTTTCGTTAAACAACCAAAGAATCTTATGCATTAGCATTTTTGCTTCCGACTTGTTGAGACGCCACTTAGGTAGGAATGGCAGGTGTGTATTAATCACAGAATGAGTTCGACGCGGAACGAAGCTAAAGTTGCTGCCAGCCTTTAGGACACAGGTACCTTAGTGGGTGCTCTAGACTGTCATCAGTTGTCAGGTGCGGCAAGCTCATGTTGATGAAGAGTGGTTGCCTGCAAATGGGTGCTCTCTTAGGTGTACATCTGCCACATATTTTTCGGTGTGGCTCCTCGATAATGAGGGAAGGAAAAAACTCGAAATGCGGATCTGAAAATAATTTACTACAATTTATTACGCTGTAGCCCTCATGCCACTTTTTTGCGAAAGCTGAAGTTGAAAAACTTGGCCATAGCAATAACGACGTAGTTTGTGACTACTGTTCAGCGCGCCTGCACAAGATGACATTGTGGACAGCGAGAATTCGGGCGAGTTCTCCTTATTATTCTGGAAGGATTTTTGGTTCAACTCGCCGGATATGCCGCTGTAAGCGTTACAGCCCTTGCTGGATTATTGTCTACGCGCAGATTCAGGCTGATTCTCGAACTTTCAGGGCCCGGAAAAAATGGCTAGCAAAACCACTTGACTTCCGCCCGTATGAACATTGATTTGGATTGGTTATTGACCACGTTGTACATTAGTTATTGGCAGTGTATCTAAGGCGCATTTCTAGTATCGGGAGCCCAGGTCGTATTTGTAGTTTTGTAAAAGAGATACTTCTATTGTAAGCGTTAGAGATGAATTCAAGCGCCTCATTTTGTTTCCCTTCAATGTGGCTTATTGAGGCAACTCTCATCAGGCCACATGAGTGTTGCAATACAACTTGCTTTGATTGCCATTGGTGACACTTGTGGTTAGAAGGATTTGATTGTGCTTATAATTGATGAATGGAATGTGCACTACTCACTCGCATGGAGTGATCATAAAACCCATTGTGGCGGCTCTGTGCCTTTCCGTTGAGCTGCCAATCCCAAGGGCGCTATTATTCGATGCCCTGGGGCGGCGGCCGTTAAAAAACTATAGACCTCCGAATCAATCCTGAAGCCTCCATTATGGCGTCCCTCGTTGCCCGTGTGTCGCTCCGGCACGTTAAAGCCCGCAGTGTATAATTTACAAGCGACCATGAAGCTTTAGTTGCACTTATCTGGTGGAATTCGCTATCTGCATGCATAAACCAAGCAAGTCAAAAACCCCAGCGCTATACCGTTAATGGCTTGTTTGTGGTAGATCATGTTGAAAATATGGGACAATACTTTGTCGATTAACTGTCATGATTCCCTGAAATCCGTTTATTTGTTCAGGGTGGTCCTGAGCTGTGTTATCTACTGTTTTAGCATTTTATATGCCTAGCTGCCAAAGCTTAAGCTATGTGTTTTGCCTTAAGTCTCCATTTGGTTATGAACCCAGTGAAAAAATGCAGGAGCTTACGGAATAGTGAAAGTCCGGGAGCATTATTGCAGGGACTTGTGAAACATTTTTTAAAACTGTTGAGAGCTCCTGCACTGAGGTAGTCTACTCAGTGTTGCTGCTCTTTATGTACGGTGTCTGTGTGACTATGCAAGGAAGTGGTCTTGGCATGTAGGGCACCTTGACTTTTTCAGTAAACCATTGCACCTTGTACACGTGGCATTGTCCCTACTTCAATATTATAATAAATTTTGGGCATAATCTTCTTATCAGTGGTCTTCAGATGACCGCCTGTCCTGCTGAATTTCTCAACTTTTGTAAACACTCCTCACTCTTGATGCTTTTTTTCTTTCATTTAATGCTTTCTTGTATAGGTGCAGGCTGTTTGCTAAAGTTTGTTTCACAAATCCTGTTTTCTTGACATGATATTTTGTTTTTGTTAGATCCGCTACAGTTGTGAAGAAGAGCAAGGCCTTGAGCTATTTTCATGCAGATTCATTGTGGCAGCTTCTGCATGGTTGTTTAATGACACCGTATGCATAAACTCAATGAAAGAGCAAACAAAGAACCCAAGCCAATTAAACTTGACGGCTTATGCTACCAAGGTGAGTGACAAACTTGGTAGTAACAATACAGCCATAGTGCGGTTAAGGCGCTCATTTTATGTGACTGCTCGGGGATAAATTTTTTATCTTGTTTGTTCATCTCCATACCTAGTTCCTGGAGCTTATGTGGACATATTATATACTGCCTGAGGTCTGCTGCTGTTGCCTATAGGATAAATAAATTAGCTGAAGGAACTGTCTGCCAGTACAACAGCCTGGACCATTTGTCAAACTTTTGTTCTAAGTGTTCAATGTTCTGGCAGCTAAGCGATCTGATTCAAGGTCATATTTATGTATTTTGGCACGTTGTTTATTATCCTGGACTGAGCTGTGCTGCTCTGTGCAAGTGCAGGCTTTTAAAGGTTTTTAAATGTCGCCTGACCAGTTGGGCTTCTGACATTTGTGAGCCAGATCTGCAGCTGGCACAGTCGCTGCCTCAACCAGGAGTGGATTGTCACTGAAATACTGCTTATTAAGTTATGCTCACAACTGAAACCGTCACATCGGTAACTTTTAAAAGGTTTCGTATCTATAGCATGCCAAGCTTATTTAACACAAAGAAATTAAAGAATACGAATAATGTAACAAACTAAAGATATCCAAGATTGACATTCCTCTAAAAATGTAGAGAATAAACGTTTGTAGAGATATTAGAAAAAGTAAAGTTGAAATGCGCACCTGAAACTAATCAAAGCAATTAACGGATAATCACGATAAAAAATGCTGACGCGAGTTGGGCGCTTATGCATTATAGTTCAGGCTAATTGTGGCAGATAGCTAAGGCAGTTTCATTTTCAATAAAATTGGAGTCTAATTGCTCGTAGCTAACTTCAGTATGCGTGAATTCAAAATTATGGGGAATAAAAATACCAATCACAGATAGTTTAAAGCAGCGCGCTAAATGTAAAATCAAGTTTAACAGGTCTCACAGGCACCCAAAATAACTAATCTTTGGGTTTTTTAGAAGCGGAAAAGGCAATTAGTTTTAGAAACAGTGCAAATACAAATTGAGATGCACATGCCCTCAAAGAAAAGAAACATAGTAAAAACACTCTTAAGAAAGTATGTATTTGCAGGCCTCTGCTCTATGTAATGTTTCTGAGCACAAAAATACAGCTTCAATATGAACTGATGATGTAGAAAGGTAAATAAGATTGTACGAAACAACAGGCACACACGGGCACTGCGTCTCAGAGGAACTGATAAAGAGTGGCTGGATCATTAACTCAAGGACCGTGTCAATCTGGCTTTGCCGTTACTGCAGGCATTGCAAGCAAAGGAAAGCCACATAGCAAGAGGGAAGTCTGTGAGAGTACGGATATTGTGCTTGAAGGAAAGGCAAGGAATTAATTTTCAGGTTATCACAAAGTGAAGAATAATGCTAAAAAAAAACTTCCCCTGGCATCTGAGCAACAAGAAGGACTTGTGATTTGATGAAAAAATGACTAGCTTAATTCCTGAAGACCTGTGAGCATGCCCATTTTACAATTGAAAGCACATAGGTCTATCAATTCCGTCGTCATTTCGAGTTATTCATGTTTATTTAGTGCACAACATGCATAAATGCCAGGAACTCCGCCAAGTTTGAGCATGAAAAGACGACTGACAAACTGTAAAGAAAGACTGAGCTGATGTTTCCAGGAAGCTGTGCGAACTAAATGCAAAAGGACTGACTGAATAGCCTACAGTAGCGGAGAACACAGGGAAAATGCGGTGACAATTTATAGCGTAAAAACCGTTATCGGTTTCTTATTCGTCTTTCGTCTTTCTACAGTGTCACATAACGCATGTACAGCCTTTGTAAGAAGTTTATAAGCCAAAATCTTGCTTCTCTGTCTGGAAGTGCATGGCTTGAAGTTAGAGGAATTCTCTTCCTGACCAACTCGAAAGTTAGGGCGTCTAAGCGCGCTTTAGGGCCCTATTACATGGCTTAGGTGTTGGAGCCTTCAGCTGTTTACGATTCACAAAGGCTATACATCAGATTAATCACGAATTCTTGATATAGTCTTTCTTTTAATGCAATTTAGCCAACTGCTTAATGTAACATGTTAACTTCATGAGATAATGAAAGAATAGTTCTTGTTCCATTTGCGTTGTTCGGAGCTATACTGTACAACTAGATATATACACTTCTTCACGTAGCTGTGGTTCAGTTCGGCCGGACAAAGCAGTTCAATAAAAATCAATAAATCACGAGGGGACATAGGTGTTTCTTCTTCTCGAAAAATACCAGCTGCCTGGCTAGCAGAGAACTAATATTTGTTTTTACCCGCAAATACGTGTCATGGAAAGAATTGTCCATGACGGTGAACCATGTACAGACCGCTTTTTCTGGAAGATTTAGTGTTTTTTAATAAATTTATGATTTGAAGACCATTGCAGAATGGCTTATATTAAGCCAGACCTATCAAAGCGGCTAAAAAAGCATTGAAGAGAGATTGTCTTCATTAGGGTCTTTCACATGGAACACTCGGAATGCTGTGAGGAGAATGCGCTTTTGAAGCGAAGGGGTTTTTGATGAACAGGAATGAAGAGGAAAGCTGCGCCTTGATTTGTGAGGAGACATGGTGTAAGAATTAGCTTGAATTCCGAAAATAAAAAAAAACATTGAGAAATCTAACACTCGTAACAGAGAAAATAAAAACTGTTATGGGATAATGTCTTGCATATTACCTGGCTGTTCTATCCTAAGGACGGATTTCTCTGAGCGAAAGATTTTACTTAAACGAACAATCTGAACACAACTTTTCCAGAGAACAAAGCATAAGAAATGCATGGTTCAAACGTGGTGATAAGGAAATGACTGGTACTTAATGATAAATTCTACTAGGAGATTGCACTTCCAAACACCAACGCTTTGTGTATGTTCCGCTTCACTGCCCACTACTATGTGCTGAAGCAAAGTATGCACGAGCTTTGACTAACAAATTTTGTTCTTTTCTTTCGTGACTCGTTATTATGGATGATTCGCTAGATGGACTGTTTTGATCAGAGGCCGAAATGTTCACACAAAAAGGCACAACTGTACACAAATTTAACCTCTCATAGCCAAGATCACAAGTAATGGATCTACACATCTGTCGAAAAAATGAGGAAATGCAGCAATCGCTCCCCAACAATTAAGTGAAAATCCTTCCGCTGTAAAGACCACATGGACCAAGAACACATTTTTATGCTTAAATCTCCATAAAGAAGATAAAGCTGCCCTTGTACCATATCTAAGAAACCGGTATAGAGTGATATAAACAAAAACCCTAAGTACATTTTGGGCCAATTGACTGGGTCGAAAGACAAGGAAATGGGAGACTCAAGAACATAAGTTTTGAAATTCTACCTGGCCCTGAATTACACCTTGCTTATTGCTCATACGAAGCTTCATAAGAATAGTTTCCTGGAAATTGATATTTGATGCACTTTAATCGTTGAATTTACATGCAAACAGGCAGCCTAACGCTAGGCGCCTGCTTAGAAGCAATGTATTCATAAGCTGTTTAAAAAAATCTACAAACTAGGTTGCAATCTGCATGAAGTACAAGGTTCATCTAGCAATCACTAACTCACTGAAACAAAGAGCCATTCCCTCTGAAGTTTTGCAAAGAAATGAACAAACTCCAGATAGGAATTTTTTCTCATACAATGAGTCGCTGCGGGATTTGAAGCGAAAAACTGTTCCGCTTCCTAACTCGAATTTCATACCTGTCTTGAAGGGCGTCAGTGCGGATGACAAGGCGGGCCGCAGGGAGCATAGTTATGTTGGCCACAGAGCAGAGTGCTTCTTGAACAGCAACGAGATCAGCACAAAAGGACGAAGGGGGTTCGGTACGCTGAAACCAAGAGGTTTGATTCTTGGCAGGTCTGCACGGGCAGTAGATAGCTGTGGTTGCATTGCAGTCTTGTATGCTTGTGTCTACGTAGACAACAATGGATCCTCCAGGCAGGCAAGCATCTTGTTCCTCAAATTTCTGGCGAAGCAACGATGCCAAATTAGCAGATGTTGGCCGGCGATTATCCGTCGGCTTGTTGTCGCTGAGACGTACAAATTTCCATGGAGGAACTGGCGTTGACGGCTGAAGAATGCAGTATGACGTTGCATAAGTCATCAGTGCATCCGTGGAGTGCGATAGACTGGCCTTAAGGCTGCGCGCTCCAAGGCGCTGTTGCACCAGCTCATCAATAATATTGAGCTGAGAATTCTCTTTTAAAGCTATGACCGGTGTGATGCGTGGAAGGCACGTAATGGTCCTCATAGCATCTCAGTTCACAGCTTCAAGGCGATCCCATTGGGCTCTTGTAAGATGTTGAAACTGGGCTTGATAAACAATACGTGGCTGCAGAACTGCCTTCACCAATTGCCGTGGAACAAACGAGCTTGCGCCACCAGCTTTATGAGCTATTCTTCTAATCAAACCCAAAGTTTGAATAGCGTGCCTTTTTGCCTGAGAAAACCATGCAATCGCTGATCCTGATTGGTGAATCATTAAGTCAAGCATTTTTACACTCCCACTCTCCTGTATTATGGTTCCTGAAAGGCAAAGACGGATTGCACTTGCAGCAAGTTTACGGCGTCCCCAGCGGTTGGCGACTGACATGTATGGGTTTTTATGCACGGATAACTGAAGTTTGAAGGATGATGCGTAAATAGAGGTAACATCCAAGGCAGATTGAAGGGCAGCCTCTTGAGTACGGAGATCTTGGTGAGTACTCCACACCTTGATGTCGCCAGCGTACTGAAGAAATTTTAAGTCACGGATGTCATGCAAGCGGCAAGCCCGCGGGATGAAAGCAATATTAAATATCGTCGGCGGCAATACTGATCCTTGGGGCACGTCGCAGAGAGGAACAAATGATCCGACCGCTTCGCCGCTGTGGCGTATTGCAATTTTCTGCCTTCCAAAAATTATTCGACAAAGCTACGCACTCCAGGAGGGAGATGAAGCATGTCAATGGAGTTAAGAATGGCTGCATGACTGATGTTGTCATATGCCTTTTTAACGTACTTTGCTAAAACGGTACGCACATTGCGGCTGCGTGTAGATGACAAAACTGCAGATGCCAAGACAGCCAACCCATCCTCTGTACCAATATATGGACAAAAGCCGATATGTGCGGGGTGACAAAAACCGTGCTGCTGTAGCCACCATGACAATAGTGTGGCTAGCATTTTCTCCGCCAGCTTGTACAGCGTAGGAGTTAAGGAGATAGGTCGAAAGTTTCCAAGGTCCGTCGGAGGCTTTCCTAGTTTCGGGATAGGAATCACGACAGTGGACCTCCAGCTCTCGGGCACTACGCCATCCAACCATAGGTTTTTATGGTGTCAAGTAGTTCAGGGAGTGCAGCGCTACTCAGGTTCTTGTACACCTCGTACTGAATATTGTCCGGCCCGGGCGCTGTTTTCCGTTTCGCATCATCTATTGCAGCCAGCAAATCTGGCATAGAAAATGGACACGCAATTCCATCTACGTCGACATCAGACGGCACTTGAAATACATGCGCTGGGATGCCTGCCATATTTGAACTAGCGGATGAAGAAGGCACAGCATCGTATTCCGAAAAAGCTTTCGCGCTGCTTCTTTGGTGAAATCATCAGGCGACAAGTTAGACGCGAAGCATGCGGTTGCCGCTGCGTCAGTTCGAACGGCGACCGCGTTCCATTGTACGGAATGCTCGTTAGAGACAGGCATTCGAGGATTTTGCTAAAATTGTTCGCTCCACGCATGCCACCGCCGTCGAGAGAGGTCGCGTTCATATTTGCGTGCCTTAGCTTTAAGATAGTGCAATTGCGTAGGTGCCTGCGACGAAGAAGCGTCTCGCGTAGCAGCCAGCTCGGCTTGACGGCGTGCCGCCCACTAGTCCAATTTTTTATTAAGCATTTGTTCCAAGAAACGTACGCTTTGCCGAAGCTGGGGACATCAATGCTTTAAGCGCAGTCTGCGCCTCAAGTGGCTCCATATTATTTTGCAGAAAATGAATAGACCTTTATTTCTTTTTATTACGGTGTTAGTCACTGCTTGTATACGAAAATGATGCGGCTTCAGTGTAATTCATAGGTTATAAAGTGGACAGAACCAAGAAACTAAAAATGCGTATCTAGTTAGAGTTGATACTGAAACCTCACTGCAAAAACATTGTAGTCTTCTTTAAATTGCTGATGATTCTTTTAATAGGCTGACAACGACCATGAAATAGGTGAAACTTTGGAAATACAGCCCCCACGGTGGCTCAGTGGTTATGGCACTCGGCTGCTGACCCGAAAGACGCAGGTTCAATCCCGGCCGCGGCGGTCGAATTTCGATGGAGGCGAAATTTTATAGGCCCGTGTACTGTGCGATGGCAGTGCACGTTATAGAACCCCAGGTGGTCGAAATTTCCATACCCGGAGGCGCTTTGGGACGTTAAACCACCGTAAACAATAAACCATAAACACTTGAAATTAAATGAGCGGGTGTATTCGCACTCCTCACTACACATACTGTGCTTATGACCTAACAAGCCGCACGAAAAATTCGCTGTGGTTTCGCTCCTTCATCTTCGTCCCACTTGACACGGCGCATGCTCAGAGCTGTTGCCGCTGTGCCCGCCGCGCCGCCGGAAGCTGCTCTTAACCATGTGACCAACCCAGTGACCAACCACGTGGCCAACAGCCGCACCATGTGATCAACCCACGTGGCCAACGGCGCAGAAACGGAGCTCAAGTGGTGCAACGCGGAACTGTCGAAGAGGTGGCGTAGTGTAGCTGTCGCTGCAGAAGTGAGAACTGACAGGCATCTTTCTCGCTTCCACGCTTGTTGGAGTGACATTTGATTTCGCTGTCTGACTAAAACTGACGAGGAATTAGGATTGAATGCTAATTGTGATGGCGGCACACGTGAGAACAAATACGTCGGGCTAAGGTGTTTGCTGTGTCGCGCACAATTGGCGAAATTATATTTTTACAGCTTTGGTGACAAAGCGCAAAGGTTTTTAAAACAAGATGCATAATTATCGATGCAACATATCGCTTCCTGCGCGCATCCATGAAGAAAGCAGGACACGAAAATGCTACGTATATCCAGGGGAATAAAAATGAGACAAGTTCTTCAAGGTGCGTTAAATAAGGAAAATGTCGATCACCTATCTCCTCTTGTAGCGGTGAAGTTGCGTGCAGATGTGAACAGACTTGTGCAGAGTGTTTGTGCGGTGCTTTGTGGTGTGAAGAAAGGCGAATACAACGCGCAGCTACAGAGATTATCTTACAGTTCTGGCGCTTGAACGGCGACAGATGACCATAAATTCGACAAAAACTTCACTAACAACGTATTCTTAACCCTGTCTAAGCGAGTTAATACTGTAAATTGTTCCAAGCACACTCCTCAATTGTTCTAGGCAAGCTTGGTCATGTCTGTAACGCCGGACGCGTTTTAACACACAAAACAAAAACACTTACCATGGCTTATACCGAGACTGATGAGGGAGCCTTGTCGACGCGGATTTTCAGTCCCGCTGGTCATAGGTGTGAATTTGCATACACCTGCTTCGATATGCTCAGAGCGGTGCCAAGTCGCCATTCGTAAACAAAAGTGAGCCACAAACTCACCCCCACTTCACGATATTCTCACCGTAAGTCGCTCTGAAGGCGTTCATCAGGCGTCTTTGCTTCCTCCGTTGCACGTCGAGAAACAGTGGACGCGAATGCACAGTTGCCGCTCTGACCACCTATATAATGAGGCTATTTTATTTGATTCCACTGTGTTCGTTTAAAAAGAATGCACGGCCCGCGTGTTTGGCTGGAGGTGCTCCATTATGTGGCGTGGAACAACATCACTCCGCTTGAACTGCTGGGCTTACGCGGCGTCTTCACGACCCCCTCGCCGCCACCCCCCTCCCCACACCCTCCCACCCCCACCGCCCCCGATCGCTTGCAACGTTTGCCATTCACCACAGCTCGATAAAATTTGAAATTCGCCGCTTGGTGGTATGTATTCCAAAGAGATATGAGAAAAGCACAAAGTTCCCTCTGGCCCGATCCCTCTTACAGACCGCGGTGGCATTTCAACCTTGATCCAACGTAATTGCCCGTACGTAGTTTTTTTATCTCATGCATTTCCCACCTGAAGTGAAAATGGTATTTATAAATATATGCGCTCCGTTTTACCCGAGTTCGAGCCCGATGATGCGGAGTTTGAAAATGGGTCAACGCCACTAAACCACCCATATCATGACGGCAGTCCTGTTATCCACTTTCTGGTCCCGCCCTTCCCTCCCAAGCGGAGAGGAGGATTTCCTTTCTTATACTTCGGAACCTGCCCACTGTGACAGTTTGAAGCTGAATCTTGTTTGTACCCGGGGCTGACCGATAAAGGCACATGTCGTACTTGATAGGTCTCTCAACAAGTATGCGTGCGCATATGAACACTGAGATTATAAAATCAAACAGATGGGAGAGAACACTTGTCCTCCTGGAGGGGTCACTCATCACTGTGGATGCGTTTCTGCTTAGTCAATTTCAGATGAGCTGCTGCAGGTGGGCACATATCACATTTGAAGCACCTCTTGCCAGCATGCGTGCGCTTCTGCTGAGATACATCCTTAATGAGCTGCTGCAAAAGGGCACAAGTCGCACTTGAAGGGTCTCTGATCAGTATGTGTGTCCATATGCACACTGAGAATATAAGACCAAGCACATGGGAAAGCACAGAGATTACCAAACCAAGCAGATGGGAAAGCACACTTGTCCTTCTTGACGGGTCACTCATCCTTATGTATGCGTTTGTGTTTAGTCAATTTCAGTTGAGCTGCTGCAGATGGGCACACGTCAAATTTGAAGGAACTCTTGCCAGTATCCGTGCGCTTGTGCTGAGATAGGTCCAGAATTAGCAGCTGCAAAAGGGCGGAAGTCGCACTTGAAGGGTCTTTCACCAGTGTGTGTGTCCATATGCACACTGAGATTATCAGACCAAGCACATGTGCAAGCACAGAGCAGATTGGAAGGAACAGTTGTACTTTTTAATGGGCCTCTCTTCACTGTGGGTGCGCTTGTGTTTAGTTAGTATCGGATGAGCTGCTGCAGATGCACACACGGCACACTTGAAGGATTTCTTGCAAGTAGGCGCTTGCTTGCGTTGACTTAGTTTCAGAATCAAGTGCTGCAAAAGGACACATGTCACACTTGAAGCGTCTCTCGCCAGTATGCGTGAGTATATGGACACAGGTTTTCACACCAGCAGCTCAATAAGTGCGCTTGTACAGCTTCTCTCGCCACTATATGTTTTCTTGAGCTGAGTTAAAGCCATAGACTGAGCAGCAACAAAAGTGTACAATTCACACATGAACGGTTCCGCCATTCTGCGTGCGCTTGTGGGCAGTGAGATCAGAAGACTTGGCAGGTGTATTTGAGGACTTGTGGCGCTTGAAGGGTCTCTCGGTACTGTGCCTGCACTTGTGGATTATTAAATTGCAGACTTAGCAGCAGCAAAACACCACAAGTCAATCTTGAGAGGTCACTTGCAAGTGTGCGTGCAGATATGAACACGGCGGTTATTTATGAGATCCAGAGGCTGCAAAAGAGCACTTGTCACTTTGAATAGCCGCTCGTCACTACGCGCTTGCGTTTGCTCAGCTGAATATTCAGACTGAATAGCAGCAAATGAGCAGAAATCACCCTAGAAGGGTCCCTCGTCAGAATGCCAGTGCAGGTGGAGATTGAAAGATTGACGCGTAGTAGTTGAATTTGAGCACTAGTCACACTTGAAGGGTCCGTCGCTGTTGTGTCAGCGCTGGTGGTTTGTTAAACCTGAATGGTGAGCAGCAGCATAAGGGCACAAGTCACTTTTGAAGTTTTTCTCGCCTGTATGACCGAGCATGTGGCGACGGAAATTAAAAATATAAATAGATGCATAAGAGCAATGGTCACACTTGAACTGTCTCTCGTCAGTGTTTGTAGGCTTCTGTGGAGTTGTAAGTTTAGACTCAGCAGCTGTGGAAGGGCGCATTTCGGATTTAAACGGTCGTTGTTTTGTATAGCACGGAATTTGGCTGCTGTAGTCACACTTCACAAGCGCCACTGCATCTATCATGCTTTCAAAGGGCTGTGCTCCCGTGTGACCCTGCTCGTGTCTCCTAACATCGGCATCGTTCGCTGAAGTGTACGGACATTGCCCGCACCTGAAGAGATCTCCTCTTGCAACTGCTTTCCATCAAGGAATTCGAGAACCAAGCGCCATTGCTGGAATTGCGTTCGCTGCTTTTCCACGTTGGTCGTTGCCGCCAATGTGCCCAGAACCGAACTTGTGTGACGAAATCGAGCAACTTCTTTCCATCAAGGAATTCGAGAACCAAGCGGCTTTCCTGGAATTGCGTTCGCTGCTTTTCCACGTTGGTCGTTGCCGCCAACGTGCCCAGAACCGAACTTGTGTGACGAAATCGAGCAACTGCTTTCCATCAAGGAATTCGAGAACCAAGCGCCATTGCTGGAATTGCGTTCGCTGCTTTTCCACGTTGGTCGTTGCCGCCAATGTGCCCAGAACCGAACTTGTGTGACGAAATCGAGCAACTGCTTTCCATCAAGGAATTCGAGAACCAAGCGCCATTGCTGGAATTGCGTTCGCTGCTTTTCCACGTTGGTCGTTGCCGCCAATGTGCCCAGAACCGAACTTGTGTGACGAAATCGAGCAACTGCTTTCCATCAAGGAATTCGAGAACCAAGCGGCTTTGCTGGAATTGCGTTCGCTGCTTTTCCACGTTGGTCGTTGCCGCCAATGTGCCCAGAACCGAACTTGTGTGACGAAATCGAGCAACTGCTTTCCATCAAGGAATTCGAGAACCAAGCGCCATTGCTGGAATTGCGTTCGCTGCTTTTCCACGTTGGTCGTTGCCGCCAATGTGCCCAGAACCGAACTTGTATGACGAAATCGAGCAACTGCTTTCCATCAAGGAATTCGAGAACCAAGCGCCATTGCTGGAATTGCGTTCGCTGCTTTTCCACGTTGGTCGTTGCCGCCAATGTGCCCAGAACCGAACTTGTGTGACGAAATCGAGCAACTGCTTTCCATCAAGGAATTCGAGAACCAAGCGCCATTGCTGGAATTGCGTTCGCTGCCTTTCCACGTTGGTCGTTGCCGCCATTGTGCCCAGAACCGAACTTGTGTGACGAAATCGAGCAACTGCTTTCCATCAAGGAATTCGAGAACCAAGCGCCTTTGCTGGAATTTCGTTCGCTGCTTTTCCACGTTGGTCGTTGCCGCCAATGTGCCCAGAACCGAACTTGTGTGACGAAATCGAGCAACTGCTTTCCATCAAGGAATTCGAGAACCAAGCGGCTTTGCTGGAATTGCGTTCGCTGCTTTTCCACGTTGGTCGTTGCCGCCAATGTGCCCAGAACCGATCTTGTGTGACGAAATGGAGGAACGCACGCCGCTTCTGGAAATAAAGATAGTAAAATTAGCACGGTAAAAAAACAATTGGTGTGTTTGTTTGTCTTGCTTAATCCTTCATCGTCATCTGCTATCAATGGCTCAAGCATTCCGGATATTTGGCTGCAGTGAAACAATATTCGGGCAGAGACTGATGCTAAGTTAACAGAAATTAAAAGGGCAAATTGAGGAAGCACACTACGTCAACGGCATCACGCACTATTAGCAATGTATTTATGGGGTTTTTCAAATTATGCCCGTTGTATGTGAACAGTGCTCGAAGTATATTCAATTCGCCCAGTGGGAAGGCATCTCTATATAATAACCAACTGTACAACATTATCTTTGAAACTGTGCAGCAGCAGACCACAATATAGGCAGCGGTCTTTCACCTAAACGATGATTTTAACGCTGTAGCCTTCAACGGGACTAGGCGGAGAGAAATCTGAGTATTTTGGGATGATCGTTTGCAATGAGAGCATTTCTAAGGAGCAATGTTCCGACAAAGTTGAAGATATTTGCCTGATCTACTTCATTGTTAAGCAAACAGTACATTATTCGATGAGGCATTTCCTGTTGACGAATTCAATTATTATTGCATGTAAGCACACGTCAGTATCTATATGTTTAGCATAATCCTCACAGCATGCCAGAAAGTCATCTATAGTGTGGCAATTAAACACAGCTGGTGCAATAAAAATGTGACATACAATACGATCGCTCAAAGCAGTGTGCAACAAACTGAAGAACTAACAGGCAGAAAAGCCTTATTATTGCTCTTGAAAGAACTGCAAATCCTTACGTTTACCCTGAACACTGGAGAGAAAGAACTCAGCCAAGAAAGAACGAGTCTATTAAGCTAAAGGTATTGCGTCTCAAGCTAAGCATATCCGGCTAAGTTCCGAAGCTCCCGCAGCCGCGCAACCCATTTCACATGACGGTAGCCGCTGGTTCCGCATTGCAGGCCTCTGCAAAAAAGCTGAAAAAAAAGTATCTTCGATACCAAAACCCGATACAGGCGATAATTGTATTTCCGATACAGATACAAGGTACAGAACCGAAAGTGACTTCCGACACAGACACTCGTTCGTGTATCGTCGGTGCTTCGATACCTCGACGATATATGTAACGCTAGTAATACAATTATCTGGAAATGTTACCGTGACATCAAGAATATTTAGTGATTTTATATAGCACACTGTTTATCGGATCAGCGGTGTCCGCAAAAGCTGTTACTTAGCGCTGTTACTTTACGCCATTCACTCTGACGGTGAAAACGGGTGCAAGCGTCCCCCGGCTCTTGACTTCGTCAGGGATGCGCTTCGGAAGCTACGGACACCCCGCCAAGCAGCGCTGCGTTGCACTTTACGAGATACTCGCTTTTTTAGAAGTTGTAACGTTGACCGAATACATGGTTGTGTTGAAGCGATCACTTCTATAAGCAGCGTGGCAAAATATTTTTTTAGCTATCGTTTTTCAATCATTCTTCTGAGCACATGGCAACTTAGAAGGAAACCTGAGAACGCCTCTTATGCTTTCTGTTTTATCTGCTGCATTAACGGGAAGCGTCGGTATATACGTATGCTAAAAGGTGCAAGCTCCTATCGCTTGGGACAACACAGCGGTTTCTCCTCAACGCAATGTTCAACTGCCACCCGTCGGGGTATTGGCCGGTCGCTTAACTGCGGCACCACTGCCTCAGATAATGACACCGTTACTGCCCGCTACCTAGGAATGTAAATAGCAGAAGGACGGTGTCTGCGAAATGACACACAAAGAGGAGCGCAGGCCGCTGAAGGGACCCTATGATGCGTTCGTGTCATACCCTTAACACGGATGTTAAGCATAGGGGTGGTGCAGGCGGCCAGCCCTCCCGCCCTCCCTCATCAATCGAGAAATTTTACATAAGAAAACTATGCTAAAGCCAATTTTCTGGCCACACAGGTCTGAAAATACTTCCACTTCCTTCCCACCACGCTCCCAACTTCCTTCTCCAGATGTGCCCTCATATATCTGCCGTGAGCCTAAGTGTGCCCCGAAGAGTTATGGCGGACTTTCTGCCAGCGGTAAAGAGGGAAGTTTATAGAGACGTCGAGTTGGGGATCCTAGCGGTATAGTCAAGAAACACAATCTTTACGAATACCTCTTGATAACTATGGCTTGTTGCAGGGCTTGCTTCTCTAAACGAAAAAGATGCGGACTCCAGGCCACTTCAGGGACCAATTTTCGACACGGCATTATACCCATCAGAAGGAGCTTAACTGTGCACTGGAATTTTTAGTGCATTATTGATTTTAGTGGCTTTTCTTGCATTTAACAGTTCTGTGCTCCTTTCTTCATTTGTCTGTTCGGTCATCTGAAGTCTGCCCAACGGGCTGTGGGTAACCTGCCAGGCTAAAAAGAAGACAGTCTTAGATGACGCTATGGTCAGACACGCGAGAATACCTCACGTCCTGCTCTAATTAATGTACAATGTGAAGGAAGAAAGCATGTTCGTACTGAATGCTCACAAGCGCCTGGAAGATGAAAATGAGACACGCCTGAGGAGTTTTTCAATGACGCACTTATGTTCCCTATACCTAGATGAAACTCCCTCGTGGCAATGGGGCACTTTATTTCGGCTCACATTCTAAGCGGGTGTAGGATTGAGAACCTGTGGCCCAAAAAAAATAACATTGCTAAACTGAACAACAGCACTCGACAAGACTGGCAAAGAGCATTAATCTGGACGCGCACCCAGACTTGACTCTGGCATGGATTCAAAAAACGGTGTGGGTGGAGAAATTGAGCGAAAAATTGGGGTAGAAATCATATTACACTGCACACCGTAGTCCAAAAGAAAACGTACGCTAAAACTGATCGTCTGGGATGCTTTAAGAACCAGAGCGTAGCCCGAGAGAAAGAGGAAAAAAAGACGGCTCCTGCAAAATTGTTCAAGAAACTCTAGGCAGATATAACCGGTGTGACAACAGGGTACAGGCTACTGCAAACAATGCGGATGTCGACCGATAATATCAAAACAGCACTAAGCAAGAAGGACCAAGAACAAAGGAAAAACGTTTTACGTGTGTGCTGTGTCTCTTCCGTGTGTGGAATCCCTTTGCTTTTTTCCTTGTTGCTTAGCGCTGTTTGAATATTATGGAGCATTTCCAACGCACTCAATCTGCCATTCTTCTGAAGGCGACCTATAGTTGCTTCACACGTGGGAGGCGAGAAGAGGGCTGACCCGAAGGTGGCGTCTTCAAAAAAGATGAAGGGCAAACTAAAACTGAGGATAACACCAATAGCGACTGAGGTAGAGCTGTATGCGGCGGAGCTGACAAATGAACTGTAATCGAGAGAGTGATAAAATACAGGCATTAATGGGGACAGCCCAACGCGGGCTCTTGTCAAAGGGCTCACATATGGAACCATAACAAAAACGGAGACCTGCAAGGCGGTCCCTAAACTACTGCACAAGGAGGCGCACGAGAGAGAAGCGATCATCCACGTACTCGAAGACAGATACATAGAGAAGGGCCGTAAGCAGCAGTACCCGAGCTAACCGTATGCGACAGAGGGGACAGTAATGAATGAAGACACACAGAGGCACAGGACAAGCGCCCTTCAGAGAAATAACCAAAAGCATGGCGCGGGAGGCCAGCGAACAACCATGAAAATGTTATAACATGAGGTCGACGAACCGATAACCGCGCTGACAGAGTATCACAATGGAGTCTAGAGAGCGGACCCACTCCCAGAGGGATGGCGATATGCGGAAATAAATTGCATCCGCAAGCCGGGCAAACCGCGCAGCCTCCAGAATCTCATCGAACACGCAGTACTCAGTCGATTACGCGTTCGCCTCGAAAACAACGAACTTTTATCTCTTCAATTTTTGGCTTACAACGCAAAAGCCAAGCGGATGTAGGGAAAAGGCGTTCCAAAATATCTGTCTAAGGCATGGCTTCTTAAAAAAAATTCCACACATTTGGCAATGCCAGCTTTTAACTAAGCACTATACAAGCTCGAATGACAAACAACATTTAACACAAATAATAATGACCAATTCAAAACGTTTACGTACATGATTGGGCAGTGCGATATACATACGAAATAGTAAGAAGACTTCAAAAAATAGCTGGTTACGAACAAATCGTTCAAACATACAGTCTATCTGAGATTACAACATCGTGGTGAATAGCTCGGGGTAGGTATGTAAAACTCGGGGAATTATAGACGTCAGCTGTTGATGGCAGTAATATATGCGGGACTTAGAAGGGTGAAACGAATTACATTGAAAGTTACAAATTTGTGGGGTGTCAAGAGAGGCTTCCTCGAAAATGTGTCTGCTTTGTTTTATTCGGTTTCTTATGTATATAGGAAGTTTCTTATGATACATTTTTTTCTATTAGAAGTAATCTAACCTGAAGAAATAACTACTTCTGTGTCTTCACTGAATGCGAGATTGGATATTGCATGCATAGCTATCTTTCTAAGGAATATATTTTTGCTATACTAGCCAGTGTTGTTCTGCCCCACACAGGGCACAATATCACAACAAGCAAAACAAAATGCTTGCTTCCCGAAGGCATCCCTCTAATGCAGGCATACTTCTGTAATTTAAACTGTGTGCCATTAAACACCCTGCAAGGACCCTGACTAAAGCGGCACTCGCAGTAGACCTCAACGGATCATTTGATAATGCGATTCATGAGGCTGTCCTGGAGGGCCTGGCCGCAACAAGCTGAGGAAATTGCACGTGAGAGCTTTGCTATCCTTGAGAACAGCCACACTAACCAACAGGATCCACCTGACAGAAAAAGGGACACCGAGGGGTTCGGAGAAATGGCTCCAGCTAGCGATGTTGGGGTTTTCGTCACGGCTGGAAGAAATTTCTGATGTGAGGCGTGGCTTTTATGCGGACGTTGTACTAATATGATCAGCGAAACGGTTGGACCACCACACGCAACAAAATATACAAGAAGTTAATAAAGTAACGCTGAGAAGTAAAACTCAATGCAGACAAATACTTGCGCTGCGGAGAAATCGGAACTGTGATAAAAATACGAACAAGAGCCGTGAAGAACGAACCCCTAAAAGGGCTGAAATCGAGCAGTATGCCTCTGCCGAATAAGGAAATGCCAAAAGTATTCGGCTTAAACCTCTTTCAGATGGACAACCAAACCGATTTTGCTACCCCTCAAATAATTACCCGTTACTTCAAGCAGACGAGGTGGCCTCTTAGAAAAAAAAACCGTACGAACTGTGCAATAACTCTTGATCAGGTGAAACCCCACCACGCTGGCCAGTAGCGTTGCTGCGCTTACACAAATGTACAGCTTCAACGTGTCGATAATATTTTCATACAAATCTTCGTCTACATGTTTAGCCTCGAAAACATCAACCCAGCAACTGCACCATTTGGTTTTGCACAATGGAGCAGAACTAACCAAGGTCCAAAGAATAAGTCAAATAAAATGCCTCCAAAGCCTCTGGACGGGTATGACTGTTATAGGGAGCTTAGAATACACTGAAGCGAAAGACCCATTCAATGAGTGAGCACAGAAAATCTCATCGAGATTGAATGCGAAAATAAGTGCCGTTACAACACGAAAGAACATGCCCCCCTAATTACACAGAATCGCAGATAAGCCACGCCGAAGCTCTTCAGACGGTACGGAAATAACAATTAATTGGTGTACGCAGAAGCAGCTAAGTATGAGGAGAAAAAAATTAGGGGGACAATCTCCACCTGAAGGGCATCACACGATAGCCATAATGAGTCATTTCAGTGGCCTGGTTTCCTTTTTTGCACATAATTTCGTAGACGCTGGGAATGTCGTGTACCTATTTTTTATTTCTGCCCAGTTATTGTCTTCTTTTGCACAAGAGAGAGAAGCCCCTCTTCCCCCCCCCCTTTAACAAAGTCGAAGCAAGGCTCCTCAAAGGTTAAGAGGTGAGGACACCGGCTTACGGCCTAAGCAGCAGTGGTTCGAATCCGGCTTCCCCATTTTTCCTTTAAACGAAATTGGGTGTCAGAATTTGCCCGCGCTAGATCACGTGGTTTTGATGCAATAACTAGGTTGATCAATCGCGATGTTCTCGAACGCCAATTCCGATGCCGACATCTTCGCTGAACGGCCCCTTTGAATCCGTAGAACCATAAAACCAGCGGTCACCATTGCATATGACACTATCGAAATAAGGAGGCCCGGTACTCAAAAAAAACATAAACAGAGTGATGATAAAGCCGTTGTGAAAAAAACTAGTAGTCTTACGTGGCGCACTCTACAAAGAGCTATAAAGAGCTTGAAGCGCACCCGATAAAGAGCTCACTTCCGCCCACAAAGATTCGAAGAACCAGCCACCGGCGATAGGAAAAGCCCTGCTCGCCGACCGTCTGCGAACAGATTCACCACTGCTGACAACCGCGGTTTATTGTATATTAAAAAAAAAACTTCCAAGGTAAAACGTAAAAAGCAATGTCAGCAATACCATTGTTCAAACAAAAACTTGTGCTTGGCTGCGATAATTCCAGGTAAATCTCATTGAATCACGCGCCACAACGCGATAAAGCCGCATGACGGCGTTAATGTGCCACCAAACATTCTGAATCATTTTGGAAGCTTAAGCAGTTGACTAAAATACCCAGCCACTTTCTTTGTTCACTTGGTGGTCTGAACTTCCGCCAGAAGCAGATATAAATTCATTCCGAATTGGTATCGCTCGAGAACGTGTTGCCTGGGCGAGAGCTGACGGTTCAGTTTCTAATACGAAACACTGCACATTTCAGGCACCGTCGGCTTCCTCTGCCTGGACCGAATTGCTCCAGGGTGCATCTTGAGGTAATTGCATTGTAGGTGAAGGCTCCTTGCCTACATTCAGAACACATGCGGCTAACACAGTCGTAAGCACGTCCGTCTAGATATTTTGAACGCCGCCTTGTCACACAAAGGCAGGGTAATATTCAACAGGTATGCAGCCCTAAAGACAATGCTTGGGTTGGAACGAAGCAAGAGTAACGCACAATTTGCTCTGACGAGCGGCACCGCTCATTTTGTCCGCTTCTCTTCCCACGCCCGGTTCCTGTCGCGGTTCTTTTCTGCCCTTCATCATCAGCAATAGATGAACTGAGTGAAGGTTTCCGTTGATTCCGCAGCCCACTACTCCAGCGCTCTAGGAAGGTGTGCTGACGACTGTAAGACACAGGCAGGAGCGCGCGACGCTTCTCGCGATGTATGAGCATAAGTACACTAGAGGAGGGTTGCGTAAAAGAGCAGATCTACTGACTTTGGCTCTCTTCAGGTATGGCTCGTAGGTGTGGAAATCCAGCTACGTCGTTCAATGCACCGTGGGCTTCCTCAGCGGGCTAGAACTTTGTGAGTACTCTGCCTCTGCAGCAGCTAGACAGCGTAGCAAGCGCAAAAAAGTGAACTATGTGAATGCTGCTCCCAGCACGGCCGGTCTGACGACCATTCCCACGCTCTCTGGATGGATGGATAAGGCATAACCCTTTTAATCGGGCGGTGGTTCAAGCCACCGAGCCATGACTTGTGAAATTTTATTGTCTTGATTTTAGCCACCAATCAGATAACCTTCGCATATATCCTCTTAACTTTAGGTGTGGCGCCATCATGCGGCACCAACTAAAAACAAAACGCACAAGTAAACAAAACCAGGGCAAATGTGATATTAACGCAGCAGTGTTAGAGCGTACGTTGGGAGGAAAAACCGTGCCAGTGGTCAAAGCAATACAAGATTGGCGGCGAGGATTGTAACGTCATTACTGTGTGGATAGAAAGCAATAAAGGCTGAGGTAAATTGTGACTATGTGGTCGTAGCATGACTAAAATGTGACTGTGACGTATATGAAATAAAGTAAATTATTCCGTGTTAAAGAAATCTGGGATAATGAGTTGGGAATAGTAGCCGTGACCCTTGCGTTGGCAGTCAGACTGGCTAGCCCGAGGCCATTGAGACAGGTTGGTTTGGTACCACGTGGCCTAGTATGGATACTGTTATAGACGAATCAGTGTGAATAGAAAGTGGTACCAATTCAGAAAAAGTAGCAAAAATTACAAAATATACTTGAGAGTGCCTTCGCGCATTGATTGCGAAAGCATTGCCTCGAAATGAATTCTGTTCCGATGTTCATTGAAGATTCCCCCCTTGCTAATGAAACGCCTGCTTATTAGCGTACACACGTAACAAAGCGGATACACAAGGTTCACCGTTATTCAGTTAAAACAACGCCGTTCTTTGGTCGGTGGGTTGCGTGAGTACCTCGAAATCTGGAGTTCCTTAGCTCGAGTCCCGGTACCTTCTGAGGAATTTTTATTTTTTCTCCTTTGCTGTAGACATCAAAATCTTATGGTGTAGTGCTGGCGTCATTTAGAGCATAGTGACATCGCTGAGGAATGGCGTGCAATCGACGGTGATGGATTCATTAATAACGATTCACACTAATACGTGATACCCGTAAGGCGGAGCTTATGTGTCCCAATAATTATTCTTTTCAAGTACACATAAACCATAGAGAAGTAATAAGCAGAAGTCACCAGAAGAAAGCCGAAGTTAAAGGAAAGCATCTATTATATGAAACATGGTACAAATACTGACCCAAAAACGAAAAATAAATGTGGATTGGCGTAGCAAGCCCAGGAGATACAAAATAAAAGCTGTCGGCGCTCATTGTGTTTGTTGACGTTGGCGTTGATAACTTTCTAGGCACCGATGATTTTGAGGAAAGGAAGTGCGCATGCGCTGTGCTGGTAGCGGCTAAGCCGCCGCGGAGGATATAAGCTGCGGAGCGGCCGCTCGCCTTCGGACAAGGTGCAATGGAAGCATACGTCGCTTCTGATGGCCGCGTGTATTGCAAGCGACATCTTCAGAGCCTGCGGGAAGCTGCCTCTACCGACCCCGAAGTAATTGCCTGGCGTAAGGCTTCCCGTCAACCAAGAATCAAGCGCCGAGAACTAAGCCATTATACGATGACATAATGGTATGATTTCAGTATATGCAGAAGGTCATTCTCCACTTTACATTCATAGATCCCTCACAGTCCTCATACCCCTGCGGCGTAGTGGTGCGATGGTAGGTGCTCCCGAGAGGTGCCTTGTTGGGGCAAGGTGGCTCTTCCGGAGCGACCAACCATTAATTTACTGGCACCTGCCACAGTGGCCAGTTTTCCGCCTATCTGGCGGTCAGGTTGTGATGACGCCGCAAGGTCACGTCACCTAAGTGGCCGAACCACCTCTTAGGTTGCTCTCTAGTGACCACCTGCGAGAAGCATGCTCCTAATTTTTCGCTCACAACGCCGACGCTGGCAACAGGCTTTAGCGCCATCGCGCTAAGAGTCAACTGTCCGGAGTCGCGCCGTAGCTTTGACACTCGGCTCGTCTACCCACAGTCCCTGGATGAAGTCCGGACCACGGCGGCCGCATTTCAATGAAAAGCTTGCTGATATATACTGACGAGCGGCGCGATTCTTTGCATAGTGGAGCCTGTCGCAACTGAGGCCTATGAAAGTCTGCCGTAACACTTCCGCCTCTGATGTAATTTCATGGGTCGGCAACATAAAATTAAACACGAGACAGAAGCTCGTGGCTTCAGGGTTTCGCAAACCTGGAAACAATCGGCAGCGAACAAACATGAGCAGCAAGCACGGCCGGCTGCGCTTTCCGCGCATGCGCCTAGCGTGCGCTTGTGTTGGTGACGTTGCGGCCGGTGGAACTCAGCGCACACGGCAACGGACGTCGTCCGGTTTTCAAGCTGATCGGCGGATAAAGGATCTGTAAACTCAATCGCTCTTGCCATGCAACACATATCCTTACCAAGAATACTGCAAAATTTCTAGTTGCCTGCGAGTTATGAAGCATCACACGACTTGCGTTTACGCTAGTTGTGCATGCTGCGCATATTTCCTGCGATGGGTCACGTGGGGTCTGTGAGTAGTAGAAGCTGCATTGTTATATACGCTCTTCCATGTCTTAGGATCTCGGAAGTCGTGACGTGCAGTTATCCAGGCTCTCGCTACCAGAACAGACGGATGAGCACACAGCAAAGCGAAATACCTGACCTCTTGATGCTTGGCTGTGTGGTGCACTTGTGCCTCTCGGGACAGGCTCATATCCCACATACAATCTTTTTCTGTCGTGTGTGTCACCTATTATCTATTTTCTGTCGTGTGTGTCACCTATTATGTCTTTTGGTCACCTATTATCTCAGACCAAGGCGCTGTAAAATGAAACTTACTGCGCTTTTGCTTCGAGTTCCTAAAACGAAGTACGAAAATTCCCACTACCCTACAGAAAGGGACAGAGGCACTCCGATAAGCATCAGCTATCCGTATTAACACAGCTCCCCCCCCCCCCCCCCTTCTTCCTCTCCTGCTTGTCATTGTAGCTTCATATGGCACGTGCATCAAAACCATTCGTCATGAGTGCCATCCGCTATAAATAACTGTTCTGTCTCCTTCCTTTCCTCTCAGTTTAATTTTCCTCCTAATTCTAATTTCTAATTAACACTCCGTAGTTACTGAGATGTACTCACCCGTACCGAATTACTAAAACGCCCCAACAGGCATTACACGTGTCGCACCACCCAGGCTTTTGTTGAAGTTTGCATTATCCCTTGAATGGACGTGCTGACTGTTCTTTTCATGTGTTTTGTCTAGCGCCTCCGCAAGAGCCACACAATCGCGTTCTTTGCTACGCAAGAAACAATCGAGAGGTTTGAAGCAGCAATCAATGTAGGTATGAAGTGGTAGCGAAGCTTGCATAAACGCCTATGCGTCAAAATGTTGGGCTCTTGGAGATGTTCAGAGATAATTCGCGCGAAGCTGCCATCATTAGCTGCGGATACCAAAATACGCTCCCGAGTTATCGAAGCGGTAAAGGAAGAATGAAGGTTCTCGCAGATGCGTTTAAAATTCTTTAGGATTAAAAAATTTACTCTGATGCTCAATTCACATTTCGCACTTTGTCATGCTTCATAAATACCTGCCTCGCCTGCCACCTTGCTTTCACAGTTTATACCTTATATATATAAATGAAGGCAATTATTTGCTCACTTTGCTTAAATGCTGCGCTGATCAATCTGATGTTAATTTCTCCATAAATGTGAATGCATTCCTCAATATCTATTGTTTTGCTTTAGCACAAAAGGAAGCACACTCGCGTACTGGCGTGCTACTAGCTTCAAGTCACCGGTGCTTTAGTAAAAGCAATTAAAACTACTGGGGAAATATGGTTCACTGCATCGAGAAGTATTCATGTTGTTAACTTAGCAGCATACAAAAAATGATTCGCTCTTGTATTATTTGAAAAAAATATATATATATTCGTGTCGTTTATGGGGGTTTAACTTCCCGAAGCGACTCAGGCTATAAGGAACGCCGTAGTGAAGGGTTCCGGAAATATCGATCACCTTGGGGTTTTAACGTGCATTGACATCTCGCAGTACACGCGCTTGTAAAATTTCGCCGTGATCGAATTTCTAACGCCGTGGCCGGGGTCGAACCCATATCTTTCGTGTAAGTAGCCGAGCGCCATAATCACTGAGCCATCGTGGCGGCTAACAAAATAAAATGTTTCATATTCCTTTCTGGTGTGAATGAGCAAGATATCAAGCCTCTGGGTAGGGTTTCTCTGTTGAGGTTTTTCATTTTCAGGAAACGTTGCGCCGCATGATAGGAAGATATCAAGCCTCTGGGTAGGGTTTCTCTATTGACGTTTTTCATTTTCAGGAAACGTTGCGCCGCATGATAGGAACAAAGGCCAGTCTCTCAGATCGCTTTTCAGGGGCGGAACTGCTAGGTAGAAGCAAAGAGAATTCCTTGTGAGGCAATGACCAGCATCATCCTTTTTGGCGCGCCTCACGACGCCAGTCCGGCCTACCCCCGAGCGGAATTTCCCGATATATTCTCGGCTAGAGAATTCGCGCCAGTAGTTTCAGGGCAGGTTTCTTGGGCTGTACCAAGAGCAGATTTAACCAATAATCTTTTCCTTTTTGGTGTACGTCATCAAAAAACGACACACTATTAGTAATTAGTTGCGTTGTAAAAATGTGCATGAGTAAGTTTCACGTGTTTCGAAGCAAGAGAAAAATGAGGACGTCACGAGCCCCGCGCCTATCGCGTGATTAGAAGAAGAAGCAGCCTCTGACGAGCAGCACCCGTCCACAGGGCCAGATTCTTTATTACGAGACAAAAAATACAGAATGGATTCCGCCGGGCAGACAGGTGAACCTTCCCTGAAGAGCCCCAAGCGTACAGGCTCATCGGCGACCAAAAGATTCGTCGCGGGAAGCTCGGAAATGAGTCCACGGAAGAAGGCCAAGTCCAGGCTGTCCAGGCCTACCAAGGCCCGCTCACCAACAGCCGTACACCGTGAACCGAGTGAGTGTAGCATGCAGCAGATTCGACCGAGTTTCGCAATCCTGCAGGTTTACCATACAGAGGATTAATCTATTTCTTTTTACTTAACTCATGATTTTTGCGACTGGAGTTACTGAGGTGTTGGGCCCAACTTAGGGCTTATTTTGGCTGCTTATTCAAAAAACCGTTGCGATTAGCCGCAGACAAATTTCATAGCCGTCCGAACGCATAATTGCAAACGGACAGTTCTCAGCCTGAAATGTTAGGCCGTAGGAGTGCCGGGTCTCACAAAAAGAGGTTTTTATTCAGCCCACTAGCCTCTCGACAGAGAAGAGCTAAGGTCGGCTTACAACCGTCGGTATAGTTGTCTCGGTCTCATTGAATCCTCGTGGTTTATACGGTTCATAAAGGGCACTACAAGCTGCCAGGCATTCCGAAATCTGCGAGGAATTTCGGCATGGATGGCGCCCATAACTGTGTTGCATTTCGCCTTCTCCCTCATGAGGACGACATCTCTGAGGCGCACTATAGACCATGCGGGGCTTTACGAAGGAATGCTACACGAAAGAAATATTGACGAAAGAGATTAACTCAGAGCCCGTTTCAAACTTCACGTAGAATAAGTCGCGAGCGCAACGGTTTATCTACGCTGGTGACTTCGCCGTGGAACGTGCAGGGCGCATATACTTTCTAAGCAGTACCATTAGTAATCATACAGCAAGAACTCCTTTTAAGTGACATCCACTGTGTAAGATGGAGTGCCAGACTGCGGTAGCGGTTCTTCTATGTTAGCACGCAGAGAAAAGTATATTCGTGGCGATACACCATGGCAGGCTTAGTAGGCAGCTGCTAGGTACTCCATCAGATAGCCTTGCATGCATTCAACAAAACTGCAATATATTGACAATTTTTTCAGTTTGATCGACAAAATAAATAGGGTGCTGCGTATAAGGCCAATCTTGTTCAGACTTTTTCGTGTGAAACACCGGCAGAGTTCGCTAAATTAAAAAACCTCAGCATTCAATTAAATCTAATTTGACTGCTTTCAAAGTCTATTTGCCCTATAGAATTAAAGAATGCTGTTCCTTTTCGGGAGGAGTTCTTTGTTTACAGGCTTCTTTTCGCAGCCACCGGTGCGTGGAAAGAGGCCTCACCGAGTCCAGTTCTCCCGGACGCGGCAGCGGAGGCTTCGAAGAGTTCGGGGTCAGGGTTGGGGCACGGCTCAACTTCAGGACAGGCGCTTGTCCCAACATCGGCACCTGTGGCTGAACATCCCGCGGCTGAGCAGAGTCCTAGAAAGACTCACGTGAGATCTACCTTCTTTTTTGCTTAAGTTTGTAATCATCTTCTGTCTACACCGAGAGTTGACGAAGAATTTAATTACAACATAAAAGAATAGAACTTAGACAAGTTGAGACAAGAACGCTGACTCCTGACAACTTGTGCCTTAACCTGTCTTTGGGTTGTTTTTATGTTTTTCGTTGCAATATGTTGTCATGGATGACCATGTAGTCCTTACGTTTACCTTTGTTACCGAAAATTGGGCATGGGTGCTTTTATTCTACAGACATCAAATCATTTTTAGGTAACAACGCGGTGGCTGCTCAGTGTGTGTAGAAAACGAATCGAACGTTGCAAAGGAATCCCAGTTAATTGGGGACGCGTTACTGTGACATTTCGCTTGCTGTGCTACTTAAAAAAATTTCATCTCGCGTCCGTAGCGGTATGCTAAAGGCATATTGTAAAGAAAAAGTTTCTTATATTGATCTCTGAAAATGCAGAATAACTACGAGAATCCGAAAGGTGCACGTTCAGTTCATCATGAGCTATTTCCTGCTCCAAGAAACGAATCCAAAAAGTTTTCTCCATCTCCCATTGAAGGTTTGAGGACCAATTGAAGTTGATCTTGTCAACAGACGACTGCGTTTTGATGACGGAGGATTGTTTTACTTACGAAGCTTATTTATTTACGCAACGATAAAAAGGATAATACAGGTGCGCCCTATGCTGGCTGTTATCAAAAGTATTGAATGAACTTTATTTCCTCGCCATAGCGAGTGGAGATTGGGAATAAAGGTACAAATGACCTGACGAAAGGTCCAAGTCCCCTACAGCAAACAGTTTCGACAGCAGTGATAAAAGAAGGAAATACATATAAAAGGCAAAAGTACAAAATTTACACAAGTACAAACATATTACTCTTGTAATACGCACTACACAGCCACAATGCACACATATCACAACTGCACTGTATATATTCATTTTGTGACGGGATATATGTACATACAAACAAGCAGAAATGGAACAGAATGACATTGATCAAGAAAAGGAAACAACATCGGCTAGTAGCAATGCGGTTAACGCTTTTTTGAAAGTACCCAATGGAGCGCTAAAGTCTAACAGTTCCTCAACCTTGTTTAATATTTCAGTTGACTGATATAAAAAAGTTTGCTTCCCATAATTTGTTGTTGTTTTCGGCTTGTGTCGGATGTTTCGCCGTAGAAGGTGCCGAGATGTATCTGTATTGAATGTTTTAGAGAATAATTTGTTTGTGTACTCTAAGCAGAAGCTTCTTATAATAAATTTTGTCTGCGCGAAGAAGTGAATAACGCTGGAATAATAGAGCGGTTTCAAGATCTGCGTAACGACCATGGTAATTGCTATATATACGAAGAACGCGTTTTTGTAAAAGAATTAGCTTCTAGTTCGTTGTTGTTGTTTTTCCCCATACCAAGATCCCATAGCAGAGCTTTGAATAAAAAGGGGCATTGTATAACTGTTGTTTGAGCCAAAGAGGAATTAGGTGGTCTATTCTTTTAATAATACCTTTGGATTTCGAAATATCATTGCATAGCCTGCTTATATGTGAACTCCACGACTAATGTTCATCAAGCCATACACCTAAGAATTTTTGTTGCTTAACGCGTTTAATTTCCGTGTCATTAAAATATAAGTTAGTCACTATGCATGTTTTTGTTACGAGGCCTGAATAAAATGTATGTTGTTTTTGCTGTATTGAGATCGAGGCTGTTTTTGCTCAGCCATTCTGACAGACGATTTAGATAAGTATTTGCGCTGAAAGCAAGTTCGTACGTCATTTACGTATATAAGGAACAATAGTGGGCCCAGTTTTGAGCCTTGAGGTACACCTTTTGTTAAAGACAAAATGTCAGAAGAAATAGAGTTTACCTGCACAAATTGGCTTCGATTCGTTAAATAACTTCTTATTAAATCACCAGCAATGCCACATATCCCGTAGATTTGTAATTTTTGTAATAACACTTTATGATCAATTGAGTCGAAAGCCTTTCTTAAGTCTAAAAAAAGTCCGAGTGTTAACGCGTTGTTTTTCAATGTTTGCAATATTTTATCTTTAATACTAAGAAGTGCTTGATCGGCCGACTTATGTTCTTGAAAGCCGTATTGGCAGTCTTAGATCACATCGTGTTTAACGAAAAATGACCACAGCCTGTCAAATATCACACATTCAAAAATCTTTGAGAATATATTTAGGACAGATATTGGTCGGTGATTTGAGACTAGATCCTTCCCGCCGCCTTTGTGGATTGGTGTCACTCGTGCAGTTTTTAAGGCCTCCGGAAAAATTCCTGAAGATATTGACAAGTTAACAATGTAAGCTAGAACATCACTTATCTCGTTTGAGACACACTTAATCGGCACCGGCCGAATTCCGTCGGGTCCGGGCGAGGCATTACTTTTCAGTTTGTCTATTAAATTCCGTATCTCTGCGCTATCTGCGGGCTGCATGAAAATAGTGCTAGTCACAGGTGTGATATCGATTGCATGAGCCACACTTTCATTACCTGCTCTTGAAGCACAAGATCCAGCTTGCTGGAAACTTTCGTTCTTGCTTGTTACTTGGCTTTTGTCCAGATACGGTGTTCGTGACCTGATACTTGACTTTCTACTTGTTATTTTATTCACAGCGTCCCATATCAGTTTCGGTTCATTGCGTATGTCTGAGAAGAGCTGTTCATAATACTCTTTTTTAGCTTTTTAGCAATAACATTTTTTTAACAGCACATTCCTTTTACTTAAAGGCCGATTTGAAAAAGGAATTTCTGAGGTCTTGTTATTGACCGTTTCACTTTGTAGAGACGTGGCGCTTTCTTTTTTCGGATCGTGAGCAGGCAACCGCCACGGAGGAGTAGAGTCCTTGCAAAGTCTGCTGCTTTCTTCCAGTTGATTACCACCATATAGAGAAATGTAGATTGTGTCGCAATGGAAAAAAAACAGCGCTGTATGCTAGCAACAAAATTGCTACAAGCGCGGCTTTCTTATTATGAGAGAAGGCTAATACTAGGTGCTCCTTCGCTCAAGAAAACGCCAAGGACATTAGCAGGCCGTTCAGATTATCTATTCCAGGGGTTGTCAGCAGCTACAGCCTTTCGCTACAGCCTTGCGTGACTTGAAACACAAGTTCAGAGTGCCTGCTTGTCGGGAGCAGCAGCGTTATCAATTTTTTAAGCGAATGTTTGACCGACGCTTACTGCTTCAAAGAGATGCAACCGACTACTCTGATGCGAGACAGTGTAGATATGTGGCAGTGTAAGAATGGTATTGTATTTATTATCTCCGACAAAGCTTGAGTATTAAAATGTGAGTAAAGCACTATTAAGCATTGATATCAAGTTAAGTCGATCACTCCTGAAAGTATTTCTTCATGCCCCCCTTCCACCTAGTCTGACCTCCACTCCTCTCATTACCGAGCAAAATTGGTTTGGTTTATGGGGGTTTAATGTCCCAAAGCGACTCGGGCTATGAGAGACGCCGTAGCGAAGGTCTCCTGAAATTTCGACCACCTGACGTTCTTTAACATGCACTGACATCGCACAGCACACGGGGCTCTAGAATTTCGCCTTCATCGAAATTCGACCGCCGCGGCCGGGATCGAACCCGCGTCTTGCGGGCGGGCAGCCGAGCGCCGTAACCACTCAGCCACCCCGGCGGCTCCACGGAGAAAGAAAACAGGCAGCCTCGTCCTCCCATTTTTCACGATTTCGCTGCACCGAGCATCTCAATTCCCTCTTTCGTGCATTCGGTCACTTGTGGTGGCCCGTTCTCCATAACATCCGTTGTTGGCGTTGGAGTCGTGAGGGAAAAATAGCGAGCATGGCTCTGGGTTGTGGTCCCCAGGGAGTAAACTAGGAGGCAGATGGGCCGCGTAGGTCACGTCATCTTGCGGCGTCAACACAACCTGACCACCGGATACTGAGCAAACTGCACACGATGGCAGGTCTGAGATAAGAGAATGATTGGTCGCTCCCGAAGAGCAACCTGGACTACAAAAGGCCAACCGCTGGGAACAACTGCCATCGTAGAACTGTGGCGCGCCGCTTAACCACTGCACCACTTTGCCAGGAGGGGTATCGGGACTCCCACGGATCTATGAATGTAAAGTAGAAAATGACCTTTTCATACATGGGAATTTACCCATTATGTTATCGCAACATTTGCCCCTATGGCGAAGCTTAAGTGTCCCTTCCAATATTTTTGTCTGTGCACTTTTCATCCCACTAAAGCCTGATTCGCCTCTCGCAACCCATATTACGCCAACGGACGCCAAATGCTAGAGACCATTACGAAAGCTTATATCGACACCTCTACACTTCAGCGCGTTGCACGAGCCGGAGTATCGCATCCGCAAATAGCTTTGATGCTCTGTATACGCCAGCTGTACACGTCGACCGAGTAGGGATCAACACTGGATGGACGATTGGGGCTCGAGTTAAGAGGCAAACGATGCAGGTGACTGTACGCGCCAGTTCTCCGGCATCGCACCATAACAGCGCACACGCGAAACAGGGGACACGTCTCCATGCCATCTAGCAGTCTGTGTGTCAAATTCATCTGTCCTCCATACAAGCGATCGTTCTGGTGCAAAAAAGCAGTATGTTTCTACAGATGCAAAGAGTTTCGTTGCAACATTTGCCATGTCCACGGCGCTTTTCTGCTTAAGGTCTAAACTACGTAATTGTTATCAAGGAGTGCTTTCGGTCTTGACGTCGCTGGTTCGACTGGAGCCACTGGAAACAAATGTTGCAATTTTATTCTATTTTTTCCAGCGATAACGTGCATGTTTTTGTTAGTTCATAGAATGTGCTGTGGCTGTATTTCTTTGTATTCACGGGGTACTACACAAAATGCTTATTTTGTTAGGCTACAACATATTAAGAGCGAAAAGGAGGAGGCTCTGTTGTTTTTTTTCTCGTCTGCTCCTTCCTTCGTGCGGGATTAATCAGTTGTGGCAATGAGCCATCCAGCCCAGACAAAAATCCAGTTTCTTATGGGTACTGTCTTTTATTTTGGGTGGTTTCTTATCATGCTTTCTAAACTATACGTCAAAAATGCCGATCTAAATTGAGTGCCTTGGCCTAATCATGCTATAATGAAGGAGTCTTTTTCGTTGCAAAAATGAATTAGTTGAGTTCTATTTAACGCCTATCAATTGCCGCAATGATCCAAGGGCCGATCTTTACTATGAACAAAGCTGTAAGCGTCCACCGTGTTCCCATAAACGAGCGAATGCAATCGACATTCATCGTTTCTAGGTGAAGTTATTTAAATGATTTCGCTTTTCAAGTTTTTGGTGTCTTCAAGTGCTTATCGGCACTTGAGATGAAAATAATAAACTCAGCCGTTGTGACAATTGCAGTTATGCACAGGTATTTAAATTTTATTGCCCATAAAGATGCATGCAGACAGTGGGAGACAAAGAATCGCAATAATTTCAAACTCATGGGTTTCTTTAATGTGCACTCAGAGGCTTTTTGCATTTCTCTTGCATCAAAATGCAAATGGCACAGCCAAATAACGGAGCCGTCACGGCTACATTTATTGCAACCAGATAAAAACATGCTTGTCTTGCAGGCAGCACTATTCAAGGGCACGACGACACCAGGATCGAACATCCTCAGGACCATCGTGCGGGGTCCGGCAAAATCCGGACACTCGAAAAAGGAACATAAAGGTAAACCTACTCGTATATACACAGACTGGACGGCGACCAGAGATATCATACACGGTTACTTTTCGTGCACCGGTACGCCTTTTCCGCCACCAATCCGTGCTGCCACCTTTGTTTGATTTATATTTGTCATGTTTCTTTACTATGCCGCTCTACAGTTTGCTTGCGTGATATGCATAGGAAGTTAGAATGCTGAACATAAAAGAACTTATTCAAATACGCTGACTTTGGGCAGGCGCTGTTGATATTATTAAACCGCTTACGTTACCTTGACATAGTTATGAATGATTTTGTTAATATGTTCAGGCAAGAGGTTGACCTTCAAAAAACGTGGTTTTAGACAAGAATGCCAAACATGAAGTGATAAAATATCGCAGAGAGGATGATTCTTAACTCTGCGTTCAGTGAACAAAGAGGAAATAAGAACATCAGCATCATGTTCTCCTTGTGTGCGCCAGCAGGTTTTTGGTCCCATATTCCAGATCCTGAAAGTGTCCACAAAACCATAGGAGTTTTCGAGTGCCCAGCGTAAGCCGGTGCCCGTGCGGTACTAGAGCTGGTGCCCAAAAACATGCCCATGCACACTCCGAGTTCTCTTATGTCAGGCACAGTGGCTCCGCCCATGGCTATGCAGGGTACGAAGAGAGTAATCCTAATTATTTAAAACGTTACAATGGCACGGATGAGACTAGTTTAACGTGGTAAATTTTAGTCCCAGGATATCGGGAATGCGTATGAGTGCAGCTTACTTGATGAATTTGAAGGTTGTGCACGTCGGAACATTTGCTATCATAACGAACTAGTACAGTCCGGAAGAAAAGTCTCTGAACCATGTTTTCCTCTAACAAAGCTGATAGCTCTGCTATTAGCAGGCAATTGGAGACCAGACTTGGGGAGATGAAAGAATAAATTTTGGTCTCTCATCTCTACAAGTCTGGTCTCCAACCTGCTGGCTAATAATAGAGCCATCGGCTTTGTTTCAGGAACACGTGGTCCAGAATATTTTGTCCGGACTGTCCATATTAAGATTGATCGCTGTGACACATTCAGAGAAACGCATAGTCTACAGCGTTTTTGCACCATTTCGCATATCCCCATCGATGGGAAATCGAATTCAACAATTGCACGCTAGTGCTAGCGCGGAGCGGAATTGCACGCTAGTGCTAGCGCGGAGCGGAGTGCTTAGGATATTCTCCATTTTGTTTCTTCTGTGCTTCCTTCAGGCTGAATACCTTAGTCTAAACACATACATCATTAAGACCACATATCATAAGCCGGTTGACATTAGTACAGTATACATGAAAAGGGCACCATATGCCCTGCTAAGTGCACGATTTTCGTAGGCTAAATTGAAGCTCGGGTCAAACCTGCTCTAAAAACACGCACACTGTGAGAAGAAGATAAGCACAAAGTAGAGCTTTGTTTGTCTTCTCCTTTCGGTGTTCGTCCTTCTCGAGGTGATCAACCTGAGTATGAGTCCTTACGAACTAGACAAATTCGACGCCCTTACAGCTGAATACAAAAGTGATTCGGCTGAAAGATAGCGATCCCATTTTCCTGCTCATTGAACGCAGCGCCAAGCCCAGCCAAGAACAGTGCACCCAGTTCACCACCCGAGGCACCCTCTGTCCGCCCAGCACCCACCCCGTCGTCAACCCTGAGGGCCTTCGAAGGGGTCGTATCGTTTTTTGCGCTTCGGTCAAAGGTAGGCGTTAACGACAAATAGTTGGCGTAAAACATGCCGTGGTTGTTGGTAATTAGTCTCAAATTTATTTCCAGCCGCTGAAGTAAGGTCGACCAAAGGACAGTTTGTTATTCGTTGCTGTCTTCTATGGAAGGCAGGCCGATCGAGGCTCGTACATATGCTAGAAAGTTCGGCCGGAACGGCGGTCTATAATTCGCGGGTTCTCCAGCGACAGCCAGCAAGGCGCCCAGTTAATGCTCTTCACCCCAATGTAGCCACAGTGGCTAAGACGCCATTATCTGCTCTAGCAGGCGATCAGTAGTTTTGTTCATTAGCAGAACGAGCTGCCACGGTGTCGTCTTTGCGGCACTCGTTGTCGAAGCAATCAATGACAGTGAGTAAAGGCAGAAATTACTAATTGCTGACTGCTGACCCGAAAGATGCGGGTTCGATCGCGGCTGCGGCAGTCGAATTTCGATGGAGGCGAAATTCTAGACGCCCGTGCACTGCACGATGTAAATGCACGTTAAAGAACCCCTGCTGGTCTAAATTTCTGGAGCCTTTCACTGCGGCGTCCCTCATAGCCTGCTTCGCTTTCCAATATTAAACCCCTATAGACCAAACCAAACTGAACAAGATTTTTAGATGCATTGTTTTCATTTTGTAGTTTTATAAAGGAGGCCTAAGCGTTCAAAGTTGGCGCTTTTGCTCAACTAGCATGTTTCATCACGTCGGGTCGACAATTTAGTTGACCTTGAGGCGTCAGGAATGATAGGCCCTTCCACTTCACCACCTGTCCACCTGTCACCGTGGCCACAACTTTACAGCTGCCCCTGGCAATCCGGCTTGATTACATGTTCAAACTTTGAAGTTGCGTGAAACAAATATCGTAGGTTTGCGTGTGACGTTTTAGGTTTAAAGGAATTTTTTGTTGGCTGCTTCAGCTTTCTTGACGAAATCTCTACTACTCTCATAAGTTTTAAGTTATACCTGCAAGTCTCGCAAAAGTTACGTTGCATATGGTTCCGTGACTGCCGCGTTCGTTCTTTTAACAGAATTACTCTGAGAACGCACTTCCACTATTGAACGCATTTACATGAAATAAAAATGCTTAAGCCCCTTTGTAGCTCTATTTTAACTTGCTTTAAAAACTTTGCTATTCAATATCAACCTTAATACTGTCGCATCAGCGTGTTTCATACAGCCTGCAATATAGCCTTGGCACAAAAACATGCCTTGTTCTGCAATTTTTTTATGAGAAGTCTTTGACACACCCCAAAAAAATTAACGCGGGTAAGACCTCCAAAAAATCTGACCCTTAAATGCTCAACATTTTCTTTCTCGTTGAACAAGCTGCACTATATTAATTATTAGCAGGCACGTTCACGTGTGTAAATTGGCACAATTGTGAAACTTTTACGTTTCTCTGATGTTTGCGCCTTTTCTCTCGCTTGAAAATGCTGGAGTTCCGAGATTTATCGTAGTAAAGCCAAAAGTATTCCCGTCGATTCGCCGTGCGTGTCGTCATTCCTTTTGTTGCAGTGGGTATGCCTTGTAGGGAACGTGCTGAGTAATTCATCTCTGGACAGCAACATATAACCTCCAATTTAAGCAGTTCTTGCGACGGTTGTACGAAAATCAGCTTCAGATGTTGATTGGTCATAAGAAATCATACTCATACCGCAACCGTCCGGTCTGAACAAAGTTGATTTAGTCTTCTAAATGTGGGCACGCCTGAGCAATATAGTTTGTGAGGCCAAAAATGTACAAAATTCTTCTTTAGTGTGATGAAGGTGTGTCATCGAATTCTCACTCTCCTAGAGCTCCCGAGGGTGGCGCAGCGATCAGCTAATTCTCGCTTTACACTTCCATTCGAATTTACACTTCCAGCCGAATTTGAGTTCTGCGTTCTGCCTGCAGCTTTTGTTTTAAAATTCCAAAAAAACAACAAAGAAACTCGGTGCGAACGGTGTCATGTGGCAAGAAGAACGCAAATATCTGAACAAATACGGCAGCTGCGTTGTTCTCTGGTTAACACCGTTCGACTGCCTTCGTTTTTACCTACTATAAAGATCTGCACTCTGCCTGTCCGTAGAGAGTCGCAGTAATCATGAAATGTTCCGCTGAGAAGGCGTAGATTATTATACGGTCGTTGGTGAATTGTACAGCTTCTGCACACGGCTACTGGCATGTTCCTCGAGAGCTGGACGTGCCACTCTGTATTCAGCTAGGCATTTTGTATTCAGCTAGGTAGCGCACACTGACCCCTTGGCTCCTTTCGCGAATCTCAGTCAGAACACATAGCTTGATGAACCGTGGTAATGGCCGAGTGGTCTTACGCGTAGACGCATCGTCTCTGTTCTTTCGTTTCCGACGATAGATGGCGCTGGTGGAAAAGCTTTTGCAAAAATTGTTTTCCGAACGAAATCAGCGCAAAAAAATCAAGCAAAGGCCTCTCCGGAACTCCAGGCGCAAATAAAAAAAAACACTCCACCATATGCGCGAAACTTTCTGAGCCCGCGGCACTTCGAAACGCATGGAAGCTGCAGATTCGATGGGTGCGTTCGCCCTATCGATGGCTACGCAGCATTTCGGTACAGTCCTCCTCCCCCCCTCCCCTGCCCGACATTACGACAGACAAGGGACCGCAGCAAATCTATGAATGCCAAGCCGCGCACTGACCTTCTTTGCAATGCATGTCGCGCGTAATCCATACGCTCCCAATACGCCCCTCAAGAGGAGACCTAATGGTATCTTTGAGCCGGACATGCCTGGAAAATTCTGTAATTACGCTACACGCTTCCAAGTTTATGCGTGGTCTGATACAGAGCTTTTTAAGCGTTTGCAACTACACGACTCACTTTCTAAAAAAAACAATTTTGGTACAACAGGTTTCACAATATGCCCAAAACAGCACTCTTGACAAAGGAAATTTCTGTAGTTGTAATAACCAAAATAGAAAATACGAAACATATGTGTATACAATATAACAAGAAGCATGCTTATTAAATTGGCCAACACTTTAGGCAAATGTCTTAAAAATGAAACCTGGCGCAAACAAACTTCTTACCTTTTTATGATATTGGCGAGAAAACTTGGAAGCAACCTCACGTGCCATTGCTGGCATTCAGGCCACACTTGTACTCACGAGGAAGTGGGCGCGGATAAGAGCTAAGGAGGAGGATACCACCTTTCGTGCAACGTTGTCCAACGCGTTTTTCTCGCAGGGAACTTCTCATGTTCCTACGCCGCAAGCGGAGCCTGCCGCCAAGGATGAAGATCTCTCAGTCTGCCTCCTTCCCGACGAAGAAGTGAAAGAAGCCCAGGCCTTGTGGCAGACCACCTGCAAGCTTCGAGAAATGGTAACGAATATCTTCTAAAGCTTGGATTCAGCGGTGTCGTTCCAGCCCAGCTGGGGTTCAGTGCTGTCGCTTCCGTCCAGCTGGGGTTCAGTGGTGTCGTTCCAGTCTAGCTGGAATTCAGTGGTGTCGTTTCCGTCTATCTGCGATTAAGTGGTGCCGTTCCAGTGTAACTGGGATTTGTTGGTATCATTTCTAGTCCTCCCTCGGTCATATGTGAGTGGTCCTACTAGCCAATCGAGCTGTCAGTCAGCTCATTTCAGCACATTAGTCGAAAGAACTCTGGAGCAATGCCTCATTGTAATCACGTAAAGCTTCTCACATGAATTTGTCTCTAAATAAATTACAAGGCAAAGAGAAACGAAGGCCATATACCAAATTGTGTACTTCCCCCTACCTCCACAATAAATATGTAAAGGCAGGCCCTCAAATCATCCCGTTCTCCCGAAGGAGCAGCAAGCCGCAGTGGCCCCATTTCGATTGAGGCAAAATGCCATACCGTCTGTGTGCTGTGGCATCGTCTGGGCACGTTAACACAATTGTTTAAAATAATTTATAGCTCTTTTTTATGGGGACACCGCATAGCTCATGTAGCCACTGTATTACAAAAGGCTCATCACTACACATCGCGGTTAAACAGCGCTATGAAGACAACAAATCGAACAAATTTTCCTTGAACGAATAAGAATGCAAAGAAGAGAGGTAGTCTTTAAACGAAGAGAATTCTCTCCTGTCAGTTCTGTGTTGTTGTAGATTAGCGCTAAGTTTACAGATGAGCAAACTGGTGGCCAGCTCCCCTATGTAAATGCGACTTCATTGGGTATTTTTTTATTTTGCATTCAAAGTTATTCAAAGAAGACTGGCACAAAAAATCTCCTTTTGGTTGACCACTTCAATGATTTTAATCGAAAATCATCGTTCAAAAACCCATCAGACGACCAGAGAGCGTAACGTAAAGGCTTGGCTCAGTGATCTTGAGGGAGATGAATTCTGCCATGCCGTCTAATTGGCTCGCTAATAGGCTCACAAAAGGCACACACACATAAAATGTTTTTGCGAGCGCACCACTTGTATAGGCGCCTACAAGAGTTTTTAAGGTACGAAGAAAGCAATTATGTTCAAGTTCCTCTTGCCCAGACTGGTCGGTTTTGATTGATTTGTGCATTGCATAGATAGGGCACGAAAGAGCATTACATGTTGTTCGTTTAGTTGCAGCACGTGCAGGCAAAAAAAAGCTTTTCCGAAGCATTTCTGATTAGGAATCTTATGTGGGCGCAACTGCGCTTGAGATCTCGACCTCCGTATTATGAGGCGTTCTCCAGACAGCCCTAAAAGCCCACAAAAAATTGCCACAGTCGTTACAGTCTTCCAAGGCTGTAAAAACAGCAATAGCGTCACATTGCCCGGAGTTTTCTCTCAAGAAATCGTGCCCGCATCAGTTCCAAGATAGCTTTCACAATTAGATGAGCCGACTTTCGGTGGCTGGGTTCCCCTGCTTTGTGTTGGTTGCTCTTTGCGAGACCCTCCTTCAAAAACTTAAGCACGGAACCCGAAGAAATACCAGGGAAGGTCGTTTCAGGACACAGAAATTGCTAGTGTTGCCTTATGTACACAAGACCTCGCACAACTTGAGGAATGCGGCCAACAGGTATGGCGTGAGAGTCGTTTTTTCGGCTCCTAACAAGCCGGAAAAGTTGTGCCCCCGAATTCGAAACTCTAGGAAGCGGGGTTGCCAGATAAAGCACGACACTCCGTTTATCGAGTGTTCGGTAAGAGTGGTCTACGCTGTCTCCTTGATTTGTGGGAAGTTTTATGTCGGTCAGACTGGCCACTGCATCAACTATCGTTTGGGGGACCATCCCCGACATTTGTCAGACTTAAAAGATAACAACGCATATTTTGTGGCGCACGTAATGAGCTACGACTGGTGTGAGGCGCTTTTTAATGAGACGAAGATTCTCGGCAAGAGCTTAGATAAGACGGCGCGTGTCAGCCTGGAGGCTTTCTACATAAAGAAATTTGGCTGTAGGTGCATCTGTACTCCTTTCTCTTTTTTTGCCTCCACTGAAATGCGACCACCGCGGCTGGGTTAGAACACGCGTATTTCGGATTAGCAGCCGAGCACCATAACTACTGAGCCACCATGGCGTCTAGTCGGCACATTGTATACCTGCAACTTGTGGATGCTGATGCTTACCCCCCAAACGCCTAAAAGTGATTCCATAGTACTACCTTCTGTAACCGAGGAAGATGAGTATTTGTCAAGACTGAAGATAACAGGGGCTTTTCCTCTAATCCATGTATTGGTTTTAATCTAGCACCCATGATGTGTGAATTTCTTAGTTTCAAGATTCAAGTGTCTTAGACAGGTGGCGGTGAGTTCCGGATCATACAGTACGCCACACAAGTAACTACATTAGGCTTTACTTATTACAAAAGCTGTATTTGTGCGAGGTACCAAGTTGATGCCACATGTGTTGTCTATCCTCTCCGCAGATGGGACCCACGGCCCAGACGTCCCCTCACGGCTGGCAGTTTTACCTGAAGGCGCACGGCGCCTGGTTGGCGTTCATAGTCGGCGCAGGTCTATTTGTGGCGTTTATGTTGGCGCTGTCCATGTTCGCGCGTTACCGCAATGCCATTGTGACAGCGCAGAAGATCTGCCGAACCGAGGACTGCGTGATCCACGAACGACTCCTGCGCCAAAACATTAACGGCAGTGTGGACCCGTGCCAGGACTTCAGTGCTTACGCATGCTCGGCATGGAGCCCGTCCAAACAGTTTGTGAGCTACGCCGCGGCCACCACAAGTTACGCCATTGAAACGTGGTTCAAGGCACGTGCTTGAACACGGTCTCTTATCTCTTTAAAACGCATATTCTTGCAAGTTGTAACGTTTTTGAGCGTCTCATAGGCTTTTTATCACTTAGAGCGTGACCATTGGAAAGCTATTGTCGGCTTGATAGTCGATAGATTTCAATGAACGTTTCTGACAGCGAATAAAATGAACTGCTTTTAACTTCCGCATATTGAGACTCAAAAATTTTTCAGCAATGCCGCGGGCAAATCTTAAGCACCCTACTACACGAATCATCCCTCGCGCAATTCCATATCATGACCACTCCTGGAAGATTCTCACGGCTAAGGCTGTAAAGCCGGATCGCAGAGACTGTTCAATATATGTTTTTAAACAGCAGGTTATTCTCTCCACTTTTCAGTTGCTCTTTACTCCTTCTGACGAGCCTGACTACTGAAAAATAACTGGTTACCAATATGGAAATGAAGTGATTTACATGTATGTATCATTGCAAAAAAAAAAAAATCTCGGTCAGTGCTCGGGTTGTCCGCTCGATCCCCGTTTACGTTCTCTTTTATTTCCTTCTGGCGACTGTTTCTGGTCTAAGACTTCCCGTTCCTCGAGCCCCCCCCCCCCCCGTGGTTTGCTCCTCGTCGCCACTCCTGGAAACGGCACCGGGTGCCTGTCAAGTTCTTGGAAGGCCCAGCTGCAACGTCAACTGTCTTCACTTGCAAACAGGCGGGCCTCGCTGGCAATGGCTGCGAGAGGATTCAGTGTCTCTTTCAAGGTCGTCGCGCTCTCCTACATCTGTTCCCACTTCCGCTATCCTTCTGTCCGGCTTCAGCTTTCCGACCCCCTTCCACTTAGAGCTGTTCTGTGACAAGTTGCGACCGCGAGACATGGTCCCTACAATCCAAACACACACACAAGCACACACATTCGCGGTGCGCTTTCCGTTCGCTCTCTGACGCGGTTGAGATCTACGCACAGTATGTTCTATTGGTCGTTGTTTTACAAGTGAACTTTGGCTTAGCTGAGTACGGAGAGCGAAAAAATTCCAGTGTCGTGTATTTTGCGGAGCCTGAAAACGCACAAAGCGATGTAATCGGGGTTCAGTCTCTCTCAAATGCTCACAATAACCTCCAGGACGAGCGGTGCTAATTCTGGTAGACTGATATCTGGTGCGTATGAATGTAACGTGGCAGTATCGAAGGAAATGGCAATAAAATTTCTTAATGCGACATCAAACATGCACCGTAGTCAGTCCTTAACCTATAATGTTGGGGCATGCCCTTTGAAGGACATGTACTAGTAAAGTGAGCTAGCACCATGAAACAGATTGTCGCCATTTTCAGGGCTATGTCCAGTTAGCATCCGTTAAGAATATTTCATGCAAGCTGCAGGGTATCCACGCGGAACCCTAACCCTTTCGCCATTCGGTTTGTCACCGCTTCAGGGCTTCGAAACGCTCCTAAGCAAGGGATCCCAACTGAGAGTCACAGGCAGGAAGGCGCTGGCCATGTACAGAGCCTGCATGGACACAGAGCGCATGGGTTCCACTGATGACACCGGCATGGCGGACCTCAAGGCGTTCATGCGGGAGCGCCGCATCCCGTGGCCCGGAGAGCCCGATGCCAGTGCGAGTCCATTGGGCATCCTCCTGGACTTGGCCTTCAACTGGCAGACGCATTTCTGGTTCCACGTACAGGTGCTGTTTTCACAAATTGTGGCCTTGACAGCACGTGGCATTTGGAGTGGTGCGTGGCATATCAGGTCTAATGTCGCCAAGGTCCACGTGGCAACGAGAGATGATGCAGGGGGGAAACGGGTAAATGTCGACCGCTGAGCGTTCTTTAAAGTGGGTTGCAAATAACACGAACGTTTATTGCGTAGAGTACTTTGATATGGGGCCGCCGCGTCCGGGATATCATACAGTGACCTGGGATCCAGCAGCTCAATGTCAAGTCTGCTAATCTGCCGCAGCTTATGTGGCATTTAACTTGATGAATTGGTAACATTAAAGCTTACAGCAGACACCATGAATCGCAAGAGGAGCCTTTTGTCATGTAAGGTTTTCACCAGAGAACAGAAGAATTGTGGAAAAAAAATAATTAACCACGAATCTGTGCCATTTCAGTCGCACGATTAGCTATGACAAGCATCGAATGACTCATTTGCAACTTTTTGGGGTGGCGGGTTCGGCAAATGAAAATGCCTATGCAGAGAAATATCAATTTTCAAAATTTTTTTCGTAATCCACGAGTTTTATCCCCTTCCGTGATTGAAAATTATAGAGAAATATGCCGTACAAATTCAGGAAAGGACATTTTTTAGTGCGCTGTGACTGAAGATTTTAAGCAAACCATGCTAGTAATGGTGCCGGCGCTCCCGCATTCGTATCTTAGCGACGATCAAGATACCATCATTTTAATAAAATGGTAGTTAGGGCTTCTTGGCAAGGAGCACCACAACTGTGCTCTCCTTTTCTCTGTTCTCTTGTGCTGCGCTGTGCATTCAACTGACACCATTTCAATGACACTATGAAGAAAAATTGTATCTTCAGCTGGATCCCATGAAACACTTCTCTGACCAAAAGCAAATTCAAATGTTGCGATAAGTGAGGCAAACCGGGGAATAAGATTTAGGGCCCTTTCCTCATCTTTTCCATTTTCTGCAATTGCTAGCAGTGATTACTTTGTCATCTCTTAACGACGGAATTCACTGAATCCAAAGACATTCAGGAGTGCAATAGAGGTCTTGATTTTTGTGTCCACAGGTGCCTTAAGTTCTGAAACTTCTGAAAGTATGAAACGCTCTCATTAAAATGTGCACGCTGTGGTTTAACATATGTTTATGAGTATTGTGGAGAAAAAAAACCTAATAGCCTAATTGCACGCTAGTGCGCTTTATGAAGCTGTCATCAACTCTTTCTCGCTGGCAGTTTTACCCATTGGGAGGACTTTACGATGGTGTGAGCTGTGATTACTGGTTAACTACTAGAGATAACCGAAAATGTTATACACTTCAGAAATAAACGTACCAGCTTGCACGTCTGTGCCAATTTTGGTTTCAATTGCCACGGGCCATATTTAAAAACGCTCATATGCTGCAGGTGCGGGAGAATCATAGCGGAAACCGGAACGCGCTCATGCTTCGCTCGGGCAACTTCATGATGTTCTGGTCCAAGTTCCAAGAGAGCCTGATAGCTGAGCGCGTCTACTACAAGTACTACATGAGCTACTTCGAGGCCTTTGCTGTCGTTAACGAGTCGAAGCCTACTGAAGAAGAAGTCGCGAAGACGGCGGCAATGGAATCGGATATCCTCGGGCGCTTCATGGAGGTGCTGATTCGGAAAAACAAGGCAGGTGAATTAGAAAGAATTGTGAACGCACGAAAAGGAAAGCTAGCGGTCAAGAAAAAATACCATGAACTCTTAATAATCTTATAGGCGGCTAGGTCTCGTATCTTCTTGGTTTTGAGCCGAAAGAATATTTAAACACATATGCTGCGAAAACTATCGTGACATGAAAAAAACAGAGAGCTATCTAGGCTAATTGCCTAATGTCTTAAGCCCATAAAACTACGCATGCATGTAGTTAAATATCATGTAGTTGTATCTATGAAAAGTTTTTTCTGTAGCTGCTTGCTCAGGCCATCCAGTGCTGACACTTACCTAATGGTCCCTTCTATTGTTTTCCATGCAGGGTATGTGTACAAAGTAGTCATTAATTATGTCGTGCAAAGGGCTATTTCTTATTATTTCTAATTTTGGTTTCGTACGCTTATTTCAATTCCCGCAACATCATACCACCATTACAAAATGGAGAAATGTCACGCGACAGCAGTGCATCCTGACGCAAACTCACAGCTGCAGACTCGAAACCCCTAAGAACGATTCTTTCCTTGCCCCGACGGGCCTTTGCGCAGACTCCGGCTGAATTCCCTCTGTCGGAGATCGAACGCCTGACGCCGAGTATCAACTCCTCTGAGTGGTTGTCCGAGATCAGCTTGCACTTGGCGTTGTGGCCCGATTTCGGTGCTGGTGACCACGTCCTGGTCGAGGACACAGCGCTTCTCACGACGGTCGACCAGCTCTTCGCCAAGTACAGCCGGCACGAGATGGCGCGGCACATCGCGTGGTTCTTCGTGCAGGTATTCAGTAACTTGAAATGAGGCAACAGTGCTGCAGTTTTCGGGTCCTCAGGCTTACGGGGAGTCAAAAGAGCTGATAGGAGGGCACAGTCAAACCTGACGTCCACCTGGCGACATATCTGTTTTTACATAGTTTTACAAGAGGTCTACACATCGTTTTGCCTGAGAGATGGGGTATTTTTGTAAGTGAAAATGTAAAATAGTCACAACGACATGTATATCTCTAACACTTCCTCTGCAAACAGAAAGGCGAAATATAATCTTCGCAAGCTGCAAAGCCTTTTTGGTAACATAGCCATTAGACGCACGTACTCTTCTACCACCACCGCACTCGTGTTCACAAACCCTTCTAGAAAATGATGGTGGCCATTTTGCATTATTAGGGAATATGCCAAGGGCACACTAGTCGCATGGTGCGAAAAATGCGCAGCTGATGGGCACATCATCGTATGAGATGCAAAATATCGCATGGTATGATTTCCTTACTGGTGTCCCTTTGTCGCCGGTGTATGTCCGGTGACATTGTGACTTTTCTATGTGATGTCGTAAATTAATTCTTGACGGGGACAACTAGATATCGGGTAAACTGCAGGTTTCAACAGCTAGTGTTGTAAAGAGATTGGGACACAGAAGAGTGCAGCCGCAGAACAGGTTTTGTGCCGCAGGTGTTCGCCCCACTTGGTAACATCGAATTGCTAAAGAACAAGTTCGGCGAATTCAATCGCGGCATCAGCAATCGGCCGGTCTTCTGTGCCACCGAGGTTGAAGCATCCTACGGCGTGCTGATCAGGTTGCTGTTCCTGGAAGAACTCGTCACGACAAAGGTTAGCGTCATGATATTGTATCTTAAGGCAGAGATGCTTAAAACCAGCAACCGCAATCACATTTGGATTGTGTAATAACCTGAGAATATTTTTGCTGACCGATTCTCACTTATATAGGGTGGTAGGCTGGAGTTTAGCGTTAAGAGAAATAACCGGAAACGATTCGTAATCTCACTGGCTATAAGAATCAGATATGCAAATGACTCTGGGAGCGGTGAGGGCTAATTTAGGCGACAACAAAACTGTCACCTGCTAAGCTGCAATGTGCTTTACACAATAAAGAACTTGCAAAAAGGAGTGTGTTTTAAATTCCACGCTTCCTTTAAGGGGAGACGCGGGTATTAAAATTGACATTTTTATTATTAATGATTTAGTAATGAAATCAGATGTGCATAAGTGTGTTTTCTTCTTGTTCTTAAAACATAATTAGTTTTAGTATATTTCAAACACTTTGTAAACCTTCTAAAGCCATCTAAGCATGATTGCTTAAAACTCTGCGCTGACGAACATTCATAGCGCGCATTACTGTACAAATTTTGGCAGATGTTACCTGATATGCCCTGTATTAAAATGGCAGCGCAGTATATCATCACATATGATTTTCCATTCAAGCATGTTGAACACAAAATCTGTTTGCCATGCAAGCATCGATACTTCAAGCATGAGTAAAAACCATTATGGGCTTTGTTTTCTTTTTCTGAAAACTTACCTTGACACTTATAGTATTTTCCATCATTCATCCTGGATGTTAACATAAATAGATTTTCTTGGGCAGGAACTAAAGACTTGGTTGCGTCTATCGGTCATTTTCCTAAATAAAAGTTGTCACACAAAGACACTGTCAGCCGTGGAAGAGCGCAGCTCTTGCACCTCTTAAAATGACAGGAAACCAGCTTTTGTTCTTGCATATGAAACGTTTGTTACAACCTGTTATGCCAATGAATTGTCAAAATACCACCGATCATTTACTGTCTTCTTATGTACTGCGCATCGTTTTACATTTGTCACATACATTAGCTGCGCACTAAGTGGTTCCGGAGACATTATTGAATGTGTCTGCGAAGTAGATTTATAGAAGGGAGAAGGATTCCAATGCTATATTCTGTCATTTTTTGTAACGTTCATCAGTTTACGGGAGGAAAAATGAATGTAGCATACTTACTGTGCGTTTACTGGATTTTGGGTTGGTTCAGGAGCAATAGTTTTGAATATTTTTATAAATTCATAAATTTTCAAAGGCCCGCTCCATTGTGGACCGCACTCTGGAGGACATCACAGAGTCGGCCAGGGAAAGGTTCGCCACAGTAGCCTCGGGTAGCAATTCGTCGGGTTCCAACGCTTCTGCCGCCGCCAAGAGCAAGCTGGACAAGCTTCGCGTCTCTCTGTGGCCTCCCGACTCGCTGCTGAAGTGGCGTGCCCTCAGCGAGATGTACAGCAGCTTCGCTCCCGCACAGGAGTCGCTTGCCCGCTACTGGGTGCACGGCCACGAGCGCCTGAGGCAGCTCTCAGAGCAACCGCAATACGCTCAAGCACTGGCGCAGCGAGCGAACTTCCTCATGCCATTGATCCGCTACGACTACCTCCGCAACGTTGTGTCCGTGTCCATGGCGACGCTGCAAAGGCCACTGTTCTACCTCTACGGAACGCCCGCCATGGCACATGGTGGCCTGGGATTCACATTCGCCAAGGAGCTGGTCAAGTCTTTGGACAGCACGGGGCTCATGGTGAGCGGTGCAGTGCACAGGCTTTGCAGATCGGCGAATATATATGACCAAAACGTTTGCATAATGAGCTTATAATAAATGTATCCCAGGATATGTGAATATTACTGTCATAAAATAGGTGGCGTTCTGGGTTGAAACGCTTGTAAGTGGAGAGGCGCACCAGAAGATTGGATGCTAGAGTGAACACTTTGTACAATATAAAATTCGAAAATAGTGTCGACGCATAGTTAAGCGCAAAGAATAATGTATCGTTTATAATGTAGTTACGACCCAATGAAAGTAAAGCAATCTAGTCCACGCATTGCCTTCCTCTCATGAACAACATCGGTCGGTTCCTGTCTTTCATGCCAAACAGTCTTTCAGTACCGTCAATGCAGGCCTGGCCGATATGTCACTCTCCATACCAATGTTGTGGAATATAGCTCTGTCAGTATTTTTACAAAAAACACTCATATGCGAACATATCGGACTGGAGGCTTTTTCACGGATCCAGAGTAATTTCTGGAAGGCATTAAATAAGCTCCTCTGCTAGTTCGTTATGTCTGGACCATTAAAATCCGCTCGAAAGCAGAAAAAGTTCCATCGCCAGAAAGGTCTTATTACCTTTTTTGGAAAGGCTTATTTTTGGAGTTTCGAGGCAACATTGAAGAAACCGAACTCATCCAGGGCACGTCTGGAATCATCTTGCAGGGGCGTTCTTTATCCGCATTATCGAATCAAACTTTCCGTTGTCGGGAACGAAGCACGCACATGCTTCTCAGAGGCATGGCTGCTGTAGCCGCTTTGTCAAGGTGAATGTTGATGAAGCGACATCAAGGCGGCACAGGGCTTCCGACTTGCGCTCCTAGACCTCTATTATTGCAGGTGGATCCGTCCGGCCGCATCGATGATTCGTGGGTGCCGGCCGAGTGGCGCGAGCACACAGCGCAGAGGGCTCGCTGCCTTCCCTCCGGCGACGACATCTTCCCGGAGGTGCCCGCACTGCGCATCGCCCACGATGCGTTCCTGCGGCGCCGCCGTCGAGAGGCGGGTGGCACGCGCCTCTCCCCGCTCTGGTCCGACCAACAGGCACGCCCTACATTTGCCGCTTTCAATGTGACAACCGCCAATTCAGGACTTTCTCGAGAGTTTGAAGTACCACCATCGGTTTATTCCGCCGTTAGTGAAACGTCTCGACCTTACTTGATGGTGATCTGGAAATGAAATTTAAGGCCTTTGTAATCAGGCATGTGCCAGGAACTGGGCGCTTTGAAAATTGTGCCCTTTAAAATCATATCAGGGTGGGTCCGGTCCCTGTAGCACCTGATATGCTAATGGGGAAGCTAGAAAGGGAGGAAGTGGATAATGACTTTGTGGGGCATGACATACTCATAGTGTGCAGTTCATTTGTTTGGAAAGCAAGCAGAAACTCATCTGGGGATGAAAGAGAGGCCCCGGAATATGTCTGTAGCATGATAAGACGCGAAGCTTAAAATATGCAAAAAATTGCTGTCCTTTGAACACGTAAGCGGGCAGAACGGCATGTGCGATGTTTAGCCTGTCTTCTCGGTGCCATCCACGTAGCAAGGTGTGCATACGGAGTCAGGACAAAAGTAGTTCGCAGTCACGAGCCAGCAGCCCTCTGCACGGAGGATGCACGAATGTGGTAGAGATCATTTTCTCGACTTGCTTTCACGCCTTCCCATCTCCGTTAAAGTGTCGACTAGAGTGAGACACATTCGGCTCCTTCTCGCCACTCATAACCTAAAGCAACGAAGTTTGATCTGTCCGCATATAGTTACACATTTTCGGCGCCTTTGCTTTCTTGCGATGGCAGACGATAGAATGCATCTTGCATGAGTTCCGCCAATCGACTCGCCGCCATGGCTATTAACGGCGTTTCGTTAATGACCACGTAGAGCGAGGAAAATATCCCGGCCACGTCAACCGCACTTCGATGGAAGCAAAATCCTAACGTCTGCCACGCTCTGTGCAGTGCAAGTTCGCTTTATCATTCCCGCGTGACAGAAATTAATCCGGAGGCCCCCGCTCCAGCCTCTAGTTCTCCTTTATTGCTTTCCTCATGACATATGGTTAAGGTGCGTTGAGTTTAAGTGTATAATTTTAAAAACTGCAAGTTTGGGCTTTAATATACAACAATATTTATCGCTTTGATTATTTATCTATATAAAGACTTGGTGGAACCAAGTGTAGATGTCACTTAGACGAATGATGTCTCATATGCAAGAGCATTATTGCCAGAAACAATCCAAGCTGCCGGCAAACAGCAGACCGCCTATTATCAGAGCACCATTGTCCTTAATTGAAGGCGGTTAGCCTGTCATATTTGCCAATCAGATTACATCGTATTGAATTAGGCAGAAGTGTTATAGAGGTATTTATATTTATTTTAAAGCCCACTGTGTTAAAAACGCCTTAACTGTCTTTTGCAGGACGGCGGAATTTTCAGGTCAAACTTTCTTACTGTATGGGTATCTGCCAGAACCCAGTAAGAATCGCTCGGATAATACAATCGGCATAATGAGAACCACTCATGCGAAAAGCGTGTTGCTTTCTCGTCTGTGTCACTGAAAGCACCGTTAAAACCCTGGGCATCTTTAAAGGCCCGCTTTGAGGTTTTTTTTGATAAGAAAGAGCTTTTAGTGATCAGGCACAAATTGAAGCTCATCATGAAGAAAGTAAAGACTTAGTAGCTGGCTTACTTTAGGTGTGCAACTTAAATATAATCTAACCTACTATAATATAAAGGGCACTGACATTTGAAAGCACGTTTAGATTTTTGCATTTAGGCTTCTTCGACAGGCAGCTTCCGCTGTAGATATTCGATCCTCAGGAATATATTACTAGTTTTTTTTTTATGAGGAATCTAAAGCTCTCTATGGCTATTTCATTCCCGGTGAACACTTTAGCCACACTGTCAGCGAATGGGTAGTAGAAGATGTGAAAGAGCGAAGAGAGAGAAAGAGGCGCCACAGTACAGACCTGAAGAATAATTTGGCCATCTTAGGTTATTAAACGTGTGCCGATATTGTACAATATACGGCTATCTTTTGAAGTCGACTTGGATCAAAACATGACTTCCCCAACCAAGACTTAACCCCGACTTTCTTGCTCGGGATAAGAGCGCACAAAACATTCAAACACTACTACAGGTTCTCGCCAACACTTCCTGCGTGACATTCATGACAACGTGACGATTTAAATCAACTTCATAATCACTGGTCGAAAATTGATGCCGGTTTGACCTATCCGCAGTTATCCACGTCCCTTCTTTGACGAGTTTCCTTTGTCACACGCAGGTGTTCTTCATCACGGCGTGCTTCAGCATGTGCGGCCGCAGGAGCTCTGCCGGCAGTCTGGAAGGAGACTGCAACAAGGCGGTCAGCAACCTATCGCCTTTCGCTCGGGCCTTCCAATGTCCCAGTGGCTCACCCATGAACCCGGAGAGGAGGTGCACCTACTTCGAATGACCCGCACCTCTTCACACCGAGAGCAATGCTTGACATCTTGCTGCGCTTAAGTTATCCGTTTTCTTTGTGAAACCTGTGTGCACATCTAAGTAGGACTTCTTTAAATTGACAGCGCGAAGCCACTACCTTCGCTTGTTCTCAGCTGTTTCCTGATATTGCTGATGTAAGCCATAGCTAGTGCCCTGCTCTATTTGAACGGTTGCTACTGTACACTTTTGCATCTAGGCGTTGTTCTGTTCATTGTGGAATAGCACAGAGAACTTGTAAAGTGTTTGTGAGAAAACGCTACTGTGCTGTGATTGTGATGATGATCACCCTAGTGATGTTTAGTGAATGTCGCTCCTCAGGACCTGTTTTTCTGTGAGTTCCCAAGCGAGCTTCTGGTTTTCTGCCTTCAGTTCGCCTGTTACAGAACTATTGTGTTCTACACTTTTCTCTTTATTGTCAACGCTGTGTTTGTGTTGTGGTGGATCAGAGGTGATAATGTGTTATTAGGTAGCGCAGTCTTGGACAAAAGTTTGCGGGAGTCAGATTCGAGGTTTAAAAACTTTATTTCAGCCAGATTAGGCAAAATCATTTGAATAAAAATTTAGATTTATGCGGACACATGCGCACTCTATAGAATGGAAACAATACAACCTAACTGGATAGCGAGATGGAGCAGAAATCTTTGATGAATTCGAATCCTGCAAACTTTTGTCCATGACTGTGCATGAATGAGGTGCTAGTGTTCATACCTTGATATGTTCAGTATAACTCTACACAACAAAGTATGATCTCATCTCAATTGAGAGGTGAGAGGAAATGTCAACCATTAACGCGTTGGTTAATTCTTACGTGAGAAGGCGATCGGACATGTTTGTCTTCCAATACGAGCCTTCATTCATTTGGCGCTCATTATCATGCGACATGATTCTGTATGTATGCTTTTAAGTCTTATTAGGCCAATTCAGCTATGTTCAACCCTCCGCCAATCTGTGACGGTGTGCATATTGCAAATTACTAGCATTTCTTCGCGGTGATTTTACGCTTTTTAATATTTTGACCTCCAAGTCGAGCACAATCGTTACTCTTGGCTTATATGTATGTCACTATTGTCCATAAAGGCTGTGTACTGTTTTTAAGCATACGCTACTTTGTGTATTCGTCGTATTTCGTCCTCAGTTTTTTTTCCTGAAATTGTTATCTATAGTTCAATATTCCTTTGACACAGATAATTTACAATAAATCACTATTTAAACGATCGGTCACGTAAATCTTAACGTCGTATACCTTCTCCATACCGTACCATGCCGTCCACCTGGGGTCCATTATTAGGTGATGGCATCGCAATCCAAGTCCATTATTAGGTGATGGCATCGCAATCCAAGAATTTTCTACTGGTTTTCTTATCAACCTTTTCGATTAAAGTGCCGAGACTCGCTCCCTTGGCGAGTGTAATTGACGTCTACTCGAATGCTCGCTTTCGAAGCTCACTGGCTTCACGTCAGTACCGGTTTTCTAACCCCCCCCCCCAAAAAAAAAAACCTGTCCCACACGTCCATATCGTTTGTGTGAGTGCCTCATCAAGCATATTCTGGGAATCTAGTGGATTCTGCTCAACAGTTGTTTCTGAAAGATGCATTAATGGGATTGACTTTCAACTTCCTTGTTTTCCTTGACTCAATCAGCTTTCGACTGCACACTCCTGGATGCAACAATTGCACCTGCCTGGCTTCTGAAGAGAATGTAATCTCAGCGAATTCCTGAAACGCTGTCGGGTAGGAATTGAGCAGGTGGCCCTCCGGCGGCCACACCCCGCCCCTTTCATTATTGATTTGCATGTTTTTTTGACTCATTATGACATTGAGTGCCGACAACTGTCCCCACCATCGACCCCACACTCCAGCGACGGGCTGTTTTCAGGGAGCCAAATCTCGAGGTAATAAAGGATATATGTCAAGACGATCATGAAAAGGTTAATTTCGGGCTAAATGTCGGGCATCACTGCACAGAAATGTTCTGTATATTCTTGTTTTCGTCATCTTCCCAATATTTCTAAGATATTTGGAAGAATACACATTTTTCCGCGTGTTTATTTTGGCTTTAAAAATTTTCCGCACATTTTATACTTTTAAATGGAAGAAAAATGGCTGCAGCAATAACGCAGCACCGGAGGTTACGGTAACAATGCCTCTCTCCGCTGGCAGCGCGAACCCCGTGACCTATGGTTTTGTCCCTTAGCCGAGAGATGACAGGAAAGGTATTGTTAACGCAGGGAACACTGCCGGTGGGCCGAGGAGGAAGGAGGAGGGAAAAGTTTTTTTGAGGCCAACACTAAGGCCCAGTTAAGACCTGCGCTTGTTCCGCCAAGGCCTACTGACAATCTGCCGAGCCCGAGTGAAGCCAAGCACTCCAGTAAAGAGGGGGAGGGTAAGGCAAATATGGAGAAGCCATGACGATGTTACATGAGAGGGGGAGGGTAAGGCAAATAAGGAGAAGCCATGACGATGTTACATGAGAGGGGGAGTGTAAGGCAATTAAGGAGAAGCCATGACGATGTTACATAAGAGGGGGAGGGTAAGGCAAATAAGGAGAAGCCATGACGATGTTACATGAGAGGGGGAGGGTAAGGCAAATAAGGAGAAGCCATGACGATGTTACATGAGAGGGGGAGGGTAAGGCAATTAAGGAGAAGCCATGACGATGTTACATGAGAGGGGGAGGGTAAGGCAAATAAGGAGAAGCCATGACGATGTTACATGAGAGGGGGAGTGTAAGGCAATTAAGGAGAAGCCATGACGATGTTACATAAGAGGGGGAGGGTAAGGCAAATAAGGAGAAGCCATGACGATGTTACATGAGAGGGGGAGGGTAAGGCAAATAAGGAGAAGCCATGACGATGTTACATGAGAGGGGGAGTGTAAGGCAATTAAGGAGAAGCCATGACGATGTTACATAAGAGGAGCAGGGTAAGGCAAATAAGGAGTAGCCATGACGATGTTACATGAGTAGAGAATGTAGTCAAGGGTTCGACAGAATCCTGTCAGACGAGGGGAAACATAGTGGATGAATAAAACGTACACTCGCCAAAAATGGGTTCTGAAATATGACGTTTCGGGACCACTACGAGTCCCTTGTTGTGAAGGACGCGTTCTTGTTCCGTCTTCTGTGACGGGTGAGGTTGGAGTAGCATTTTGAGATTTTTCTGGTGTTGCAGTAGTGTTCAGCTCTATGCGCTTATTAAGTTGCGGCGTCTTCCACTGACGTTGCATTTGGACAGGAGATCGAAGGCACCGAATGTTGATGTCGTGGGTCCGTTGTTGCACAACTCATTTCTCCCGATCCCAGAAACGACGTGTTAACGCAGGGTGATTGTAATGTTCGAATTACTCTTATAGGATTGCACTAAAATGTCATGTGGGTGGGTTTCCGGTAGTGCGCGTTGTATATTGCGGACGGCTTTTCTGTAGTCGGTATAGATGCTGTTGTTAGTGCTGTGATGTTTATTGAATAAAGAGGCGTCCTGTATGGCACATATTATTCCGTGAGTTTCTTGAGTGGTTAAGTTGGGAGGATTGGAAAATGACCCACCTGTGCGGTTGATTTGGGTCTCTCTGTCCGAATGCGTATATTGGATACGCTTCTGAGCTCTCCTCATTGCCTCTAACAATGGCCATTGTTCTAGGTTCCTTAGCCTGCGCTATAGGGAACAGACATGCAATGAACTTTTTGTTTGCGCATCCAGAGGACATTGGATACCTTGACACGATCTAATTTCGCCTTGCATGTTGCCCTCATGCACTCTTTACGCTGTGAGTTTTGTTAGCTCATTTATCAGAATATGCACTTCATCATTTGATATGTAACCTCATTAACCGCTGATGTACATTTGTACGCATTTAATGGCTGCATTTTATTTTTCAATATTTTTAGTTGTTTTATTTTACTTTTTCCGCCTCCCTCTCCTTCCGCCTTTATCTCCCAATGTCCTTCCGAGCACCGAGTAGCATGCCAGTGTTTAAACACCGGATAAATTCTCTGTTTTTTTCATTAAAGAGCTTCTCTCTCTATCTCTCTTACTGGCGTCTAGAACTTGTCGATATGAGCGGTTGTCAGCAGACCCCTGAGCGCTAAAGGACATGTACCGAACTACGGACACGAAAGTAGCAACATGCACCACCTCAGCTTTCGCAGTTCTCGTCCTTATCACGTGCTTGTTCTTTCCTGGACCAAGCACCTTTCTGATGTGATCGGCCAAACAACTTTCAACACACACCCTGTTAAGCAATATGAACTTTTTAGGCGCTGCGGCTAGCATGAAGGTTTCATTGTAAACACAGAGGCGGTCGCATTTCTAGGCCACTCTCTTTGCTAGGGTTCTACTAAGTGGGGTCCAAGGTATTTGCCCCCAAGGTAACCACTCGTTTCGCATAGTTACGCACGCATGGCGGTGGCCGTCGGCGTTAAACTCCTGCCTAGTGTGACACAGCTGCTGCGTTGGCGTTTCGTCTATTTCGACAGCCGAAAGTGAAAGGGAAACAGGTATTTGCTTCCCCGGTAGCTCGGCGCACCGTAGTCAGACTAAACGCAGCGTCACGCCGAGAAGAGTTTAACCTCGATTGCAACCGCCTTGCGTGCGCAATTACGGGAATCGAGCTGAAATCATGGCCGCGAATATCTCGAAATACAGGTGTGCTAGGATAGCGACTCTTGTTGCTGGACGGAAGCTGCGATCACATCCGACTATTGCGATTTGTGTTTATGTCTGAGAAAGTTTAAGAATTAAGCGGATAATTTTTGAGCGTTTCTGAAAATCGAGAGGAAAAAAGCAGAAAATAGATTTGCGCTCATATGAAAAACGCCCGGCACGCATGCGTCACGCTCTCAACAGTGCGGCGGCAGCCAGGGGCAAGAAAATCCAGCTGGTTTCGATCTCAAATACTCCAGCACACTCTGGTGACTGAAGGACTTATGGCTAAACTAGGATAATTTGAGCGGATGCAATTAGCGCCAGAAACGCAGAGGTGGCCTAATTATCTGAGGCACCGGAAAATGAATTCGCTTCGCGTTCGAAGACAGTAGTTCGAATCCCGCACAGGCGTGAAGTTTTCTCCGCTTGATACCGTTGCCTTGACAGCGCTACGAAGATCCGGTCGGCTTTTTTTCGGCCGATATGATAACTGGCGCTGACGTCTGGATTATCTGGACAATGCTGTCAAAGTTCCTAAGCTTGGCGGCGGCAGTTTTCTTTGAGGCAGTTTCCAAGCGCCAGCGACGGTGAATGTGTACGTCGGGACATTGCCTCGGATGACAGACATCTGGTCAGTGTCGGGCAACTGTAAACAAGTGATGCGGAAATGATGAACGTACTGTTTAGCAATATCTAAGCAAGCTCGCCGCGTACCAGCGCAGTTCGCAGTTCTTGCGCACGCTCCAAGAGCATCTGCCGACACTCACAGAAAGACCTCGCCACGACGGAGCACCTGAAGGTGATTGCATTTGATGAAAAATTAAATTCAAGCGAAGAAATTTGCCGACGCAGAGTGGAAAGAGTGCTGAACATCTTATTCGTTCGAGCAGAAAAAGGGATTACTTGCCTTTATTCGGACGCGTGTAACTTACACGTGTCTGACTAAAGTGTAATAAGTGATGCGTAGTACGAAAAAGCTGCGTTTGTATTCCTCAGAGGTAAGCAAATTCCGGATTCGAACCAGAGTAGGTAGTTCATGAATACTATCTACCTGTGGCAGCTTAGGTGTTCATTTATTTGCATGTGCTGAACGATAGTGCAGTGTAATGGACATTTTGTACGCATAAAATAAAAGTGACGATACAAACGACTGGTTACTTCGACTTTCGCCCAAGCTGAGGCGCCAGCGACAGCGCTAAGATAGGAACTCAGTCGAATGGTGCAAAGAACAGCAGATGAAACGAGTAATTTGAGTTCTGCTCCGCAAGCAACGCTGGGGTGCAAGCAAGATATTTGGAAGAAATTTGTTTTTTATAACTTTCGACCAGATTGGATACACGCACCCACTGAGCATGCGCTTCAGGTAGCAAGTGGTGGTGTAGCGAATGCTCACGAAAAAAAAACATGAATCCCGAACAATCTCGGAGTAGTGGCGCATGGCGCGACTGGTGACAGGGTTGTCCTAATGGCTCAGTGAAGCGGGTGCTCTCAAAGATGCAGAGTCCACTGGTACGCATGAGCATAGACGATCTGAAAGGCGTGCCCTCAAGTTTTTGCGCAGACGGACCAGCTAGCATAGAAGAGGGCGCAGTATTGCGGACTATTAAGAAGTATATCTGGCCGGCTCACGAAGTACTGGTTGTTATTTAACGCTACAGCATTAAGGGCCTGTGTCAGAAAAGCCGGCGTCGTTGGCTGTGAGCGAAAAATTTCAGAAGTATTAATAGATAAAACCGTGAAGGAAATTGTTCGAGTTGGGAAATCGAGCCAGGGCCTCCGAAGTGCGAAAGAAGCATGCTAACCACTCCGCCACGCCAGCTCGATGGTTTGGAATGAACAAAGGCGCGTTTAATGAATACGGTGTTGTCTTAGACGGGCGTTTCAGAGGCATATACTGTGGTGTATATTAGTAATTATGAGAATGGGAATTACAGAAGGCGCAGTTAAGCGAGTAAGTTTTGCGCGCACGAAGCGCCATCAGGCGGCGTGCACTAAACCCACTCCCTCATTCTCCTCCTCGCAACGTACGTCACACCGCCACCAGATGGAGCGCGACGGCAGCGCCTCCCTCTCGTCTCGTTCGGGCGCAGTGGGGCCGTGCGGGGACGCAGGAATCGGGCGGTGAACGCCGAACAACGCAGTGCACTTCGAAGGCGCGTTCACCACGAAGCTTGCGGCTCGGTGCCCGCGCATTCGGCGCGGAAACTATGCGGCTTTCGTGGCATGGGGTTCGTCAAGAACGATGTGCAGACGAACTACGACTGCAAATTTAGTCCCACGCGTTTCGGCAAGGAGCCTGGCAGCGCTTCTACGTCGTTTACCGCTCCACGCGTCCGTTTCACCGTACGTAGCATCAGCGGCATCAGCTTCACGCGGCGTCGAAGGCGTTGGACGTGAGCGAAAAATCCCGGGAGGACTAATAAATAAAAAAAGAATAGCAAGTTGGTCTAGCTAGGGAATCTTCAACCCATTTCCCTTTCGCTACATACCCTTGAGGGGGAGCTGATGTGTCCCCTCCAATTTTTTAAACCGATGTATCCATACCCTCGGAGGAACTCAGCGACCTTCGAGAGCAGATGACCTTTGAGAGGGAAAAGTTTAGGATGCTTTTTTCCTGTTTCTTTGTTCTGAGAGAGCGGGTGAGTGTAGTGTCCATTAATTCCTTTCGATAGACCAGACTGAGTAGGATCAACGATATTGAAGAGATTTTGGGATTTGCGTGAATAATAACAAGAATTTTGCTAAGAGGGGCATAATGCTGATCTCTTCAGAACAGGCTCGTTTTTACTGGGTCAAGATAATTTTCTAGCAGTGCTTCCGGTTATTAAGTTAGTGAGAACTTTTTCTCCTGCCCAATTCCATCTGTGTCTCTTATTTTTTTTCTGGAGAAGATGTACGTCTGAAATTATCTGTGTAACAACGTGATAAGAGAGATATTCATGTTATGAACATGAATATTTGATTTCGTTTTGCGGTGTTTGACGTCCCAAAGTGAATCAGACTATGAGGCACGGCTGCCGCAGTGAAGGGCTTCGGATATTTTTGGCCTCTTGGGTTCTTTAACGTGCACTGAGATCGCGCAGTACAGGGGCTTCCAGCACTTCGCCGCGACCGAAATGGAACCGCCACGGCAGGGATCCAAGTTGATGTGTTTCGGGTAACCAGCTGAGGACCATAACTACTGAAGCACCGAGCACCTTGGTTGAAAGCTCAAAAACATGCGGTCTGCGTGGCGAGCACGCAGTTATATTTTTTGCTCTTTACGTGCTAGTGCTTGCCGGAGAATCTATTTAATATTTTATAATTCATTACTTACTGGTACAATACTCACGTTTTCCTCCTCTGAATAAAGTGTTTCTACTTCAGAGTTATTGTGTGTGGAATGTAAAGTTTGACCAAGCACTGTGCGAGAAAGTACTGTAATCCACACTTGGTTTAGTCGAAGTGCAGTAAGCCATATAATCATAATTTAGGTAGTCGATCCAATGGTACTTTGAAGACTGCGCTTCCCTCAAACGGGGGCATCTTAGAGCATCCAGGTACGCCTCCAGGCATGAGATTCCCGGTGCAGACAATCATGAAGTGAACACTGGGTGTGACTGTTTCAGAAAAAAAAATGTCCTTTCTGTGCATGTGGTGCTGTCCGGCTGTAAAGAATGGCGCTGTCACAATGTTGCAGCTTGCAGATACAGAAAAAGAGCATTGGATACTCCTTTGTCATTTCTTCATACCAAGCTTTTCGGCACAAGAGTATTTTAAAGGTTAGTATTTCAGAAGGTCTTTTCATATATTGCGAGATTCCACTGTAATAATCAATAAATCGGCAGATCCTTGCTCGGAAGGCTTGCATTTTTTGCTATTAAGGTTCCTGCTGTAGTCGAAGACGTTACTGATTGGTTTACTATTGCTGTCCTAACTACTCGATGCGAATGGTAGAAAACTTGAAAAGAAAGATTTTGCCAGGCATCAGACGAATAGATCCTTACCTGAAGTTTGTTCCTAAGTGTACATTACGACATCCCACTAGTCAAAAATTTTCACTAAGAAATCTGGTCAACACCGCTAATTTCTGGCGTTTACTTACTAATTCTAGTGAAAAATCATGGTAGTGAGCACCTCAGAGAGTGCTTTCGCCACTCTGATTTTCACCGAGCCGAAGGCAATGCAAAATAGAACACGTGCATCCGTCGTCGGAGATCAGTGTAGGCGCCTATCTGTCGATGTGCCTGCTGTCACCATGTGAGAGTTTCTGGTTTCTGTTTACTTAAACTATTTACTGTAGCTCGGCTCCATGAATTATTGATACGAAGTTTTTTTTTCCCGCCTGCACGATTAAAACAGACGGCTTTCAGACCTAAAACGATCCGTCATGCCAATATTAGAGTGAATAGTTGTACAGCACAATCTCAAGCATCGGCGCAAAAGTGCTTCGAAATAAAGGAAATCTATTTCAGAAAATATCCTGCGATTGTGATGCCTTTTCTACCTTATAACAACTCCGCGTCCATTGAAATTGCCTCTTCTTAATTAGAACGCGGAAATCTACTGATACATGCTAGCATCAACTGGCAGTTGGAGTCTTGTTAAGTGTCTGTAATCAGACTGTCCCGGGACAATCCTGTTCGCGCGTATGCGAGAGTCCAATCGGATGACGTCTGCGAGTTATTTTGGCTTCGTTTTAAAATCAGATTGCATTGGGGGGAAAGAAACGGAATTGAGTGTGTTTTTAAATGTTTGAGATGAAATATTCAGTGTTCAATTTTTTTTAGAATGAGTGCTTTATTTTCCATAAGTATGCACTGGTGGAGTTGAAACTGATATAATAAACTCTAGTTCCTCACGCGCATGGACACGATTGTTTAAATACTTTTATTTTGAAGCTATGTGGGGCAAATTTACGTAGGTTTCTCTATGCGTCAGCCATCTTGCAAAAAAAAATTGGAGGGGAGAGTTGAGGGTATCGCGTGAAAACTTTAATGGATCAATGTCCAAATGTGCAGAACTGGTCATTCTCTCTTTAACGATACACCACTCCCGTCGGAGTGGTGCAGCTGTTGAGTGATGCAACATTACCCTGCGATGGCGGGCGCTGCCATCTGTGGGGCTTATGCGACCCATGTTGCTCTTCCCGAGGAACCTCTCGAGACCAATCATTAATTTAACGGCAACCTGCCACGGTGATCAGTTTTCGCGCAATCCTTTTTGATGTGTGTGATGACACCACAAGGTAGCGTGTCCTAGGTGGCCTACCTGCCTACGACGTCGACACTGGATTCGCGACCCGATCTCCTCACAGATACCTCTTTAAGGAGTTCTGATTATCTTTCGGAGGAAGTTATCTAGCAGTATGATTTTGAAACTTCCAACCACCTCTCCGCATCTTATCAACAGTAATTTTCTCTCAACGGGATCCGAACGGAAATACCTCAAATCCTTGCATTAATAAAATCTGCAATAAGAGCTTAAACCTTCCCATTTCTCCTGGTTTCCCTGTGGGGCCGACTGCATACATTAGTCCACGGCACTATTGATATCTTACAAGCTCTAGCGGACCCGTTGGTCCGTGTGTGCTCGTAATCCTGGCTATGCTCGTGAACGACCGAATGATACAGAGCGAATTAATGTCAAAGCGACTGTGTGCGGTCTTGTTCTATTTGGTGACCTGCCCTGACTGCTTGAATCGCTGTGGCTGTAAATGTATAAGTGCAAGTTTGTTGCTGTTTACAGGAATTGTCACTTTTTACTGTTGCCAAAAATAGGAACGTTTTAGAGCGATCGCAGTACCAAGTGCGATTCACGATTTTAATCAGCTTCGGACTCAGCGATTTCATAGAAACAGCCTTAAATGAGGTGCGGAAGCATACTTTGACTATGGCCAATGCGACGGTGTCCTCAAACTTGTCCCTGGTCAATATCAACATTGGCCCACCTCGATTCCCAACATTTAACCCGCCCCAACCCCTGAAATTAGTATTTCGTCGATTTAGAACAATATCGATAACCAGGCTAATTTGACTATGGCCAACACGATGATGGCGTCCACATTTGACCTGGGCTAATTTTACCCGGGTTAAGCAATTAAATCTTGCAAATGTGTAATTTAACTTTATACAAATAGCAGCCAGAAACAATTCAAGACAAGAGATAAGAAACAGCAAAATATTAGTAAAGCAGGCAAAGGCTTTCACTTGGCCATCGGTGTAACGGACGTAAAGCACTATCATTCTTTTAACAACTCGACGAACACCTTGACAGCTAAGTTTATTCTGCATCGTGGGTGCAAGAGCAATAGCGGAACTATTCTGCCTTTTTACAAGCAGAATGTGCGCTACTAAGAAACAGAAGTCAGGCACAGAGTGAGAAAAAAAAACGCCATGTGGTGTTGCATAGGATGCAACTTCCCTCCATCACGTTGCTATAGTCGGACGAAAGCAATTCTATTGAGAAATAGGCGTTTTTTTGTCGGAAAGATATTAACAGGGCTAAAAACGAGAAAGAGAGGGCCGTGGTTGGCACAAAGCAGCTGGTAAGTATTTTCGTCTCGCAGAAAAAGCGCGTTATATGCATTTCATCGAAATATCAGCTGTGGCCGGCATTTCTTTAACAGGTATAAGAATTAGGATAGCTGGTGCTTGGCATTACTCCATGAGCTTCATGACAATACGTAGCTCCAATGCGCTTGTCTGGAGACCTTGTCCCGCCATTTGTGAAAGCTGTAATCACCTCCTATATCTGGGCTTGGAGGCATGCGTTAGTGAAATGCTCCGGATGTGTTTAGAGCATTCTAAGGCGCTCGTGTGCTGTGTGATGTCAGTGCACGTTAAAGATGCCTAGGTTAACCAAATTAATTCGGAGCCCTCCAGTACAGCACCTTTTACTCTCTTTCTTCTTTCACTCTCGCCTTCCTCCCTCTCCTTACAGCGCGGTTGAGGAGTCCACCTAAGTTAGAGACAGTTGCTGGGTGATTTTTCTTTCGTTAAACAACCAAAGAATCTTATGCATTAGCATTTTTGCTTCCGACTTGTTGAGACGCCACTTAGGTAGGAATGGCAGGTGTGTATTAATCACAGAATGAGTTCGACGCGGAACGAAGCTAAAGTTGCTGCCAGCCTTTAGGACACAGGTACCATATTGGGTGCTCTAGACTGTCATCAGTTGTCAGGTGCGGCAAGCTCATGATGATGAAGAGTTGTTGCCTGCAAATGGGTGCTCTCTTAGGTGTACATCTGCCACCTATTTTTCGGTGTGGCTCCTCGATAATGACGGAAGGAAAAAACTCGAAATGCGGATCTGAAAATAATTTACTACAATTTATTACGCTGTAGCCCTCATGCCACTTTTTGCGAAAGCTGAAGTTGAAAAACTTGGCCATAGCAATAACGACGTAGTTTGTGACTACTGTTCAGCGCGCGTGCACAAGATGACATTGTGGACAGCGAGCATTCGGGCGAGTTCTCCTTATTATTCTGGAAGGATTTTTGGTTCAACTCGCCGGATATGCCGCTGTAAGCGTTACAGCCCTTGCTGGATTATTGACTACGCGCAGATTCAGGCTGATTCTCGAACTTTCAGGGCCCGGAAAAAATGGCTAGCAAAACCACTTGACTTCCGCCAGTATGAACATTGATTTGGATTGGTTATTGACCATGTTGTACATTAGTTATTGGCAGTGTATCTAAGGCGCATTTCTAGTATCGGGAGCCCAGGTCGTATTTGTAGGTTTGTAAAAGAGATACTTCTATTGTAAGCGTTAGAGATGAATTCAAGCGCCTCATTTTGTTTCCCTTCAATGTGGCTTATTGAGGCAACTCTCATCAGGCCACATGAGTGTTGCAATTCAACTTGCTTTGATTGCCATTGGTGACACTTGTGGTTAGAAGGCTTCGATTGTGCTTATAATTGATGAATGGAATGTGCACTACTCATCTCTCATGGAGTGATCATAAAACCCATTGTGGCTGCTCTGTGCCTTTCCGTTGAGCTGCCAATCCCAAGGGCGCTATTATTCGATGCCCTGGGGCGGCGGCCGTTAATAAACTATAGACCTCCGAATCAATCCTGAAGCCTCTATTATGGCGTCCCTCGTTGCCCGTGTGTCGCTCCGGCACGTTAAAGCCCGCAGTGTATAATTTACAAGCGACCATGAAGCTTTAGTTGCACTTATCTGGTGGAATTCGCTATCTGCATGCATAAACCAAGCAAGTCAAAAACCCCAGCACTATACCGTTAATGGCTTGTTTGTGGTAGATCATGTTGAAAATATGGGACAATACTTTGTCGATTAATTGTCATGATTCCCTGAAATCCGTTTATTTGTTCAGGGTGGTCCTGAGCTGTGTTATCTACTGTTTTAGCCTTTTATATGCCTAGCTGCCAAAGCTTAAGCTATGTGTTTTGCCTTAAGTCTCCATTTGGTTATGAACCCAGTGAAAAAATGCAGGAGCTTACGGAATAGTGAAAGTCCGGGAGCATTATTGCAGGGACTTGTGAAACATTTTTTAAAACTGTTGAGAGCTCCTGCACTGAGGTAGTCTACTCAGTGTTGCTGCTCTTTATGTATGGTGTCTGTGTGACTATGCAAGGAAGTGGCCTCTTGGCATGTAGGGCACCTTGACTTTTTCGGTAAACCATTGCACCGTGTACACGTGGCATTGTCCCTACTTCAATATTATAATAAATTTTGGGCATAATCTGCTCATCAGTGGTCTTCAGATGACCGCCTGTCCTGCTGAATTTCTCAACTTTTGTAAACACTCCTCACTCTTGATGCTTTTTTTCTTTCATTTAATGCTTTCTTGTATAGGGGCAGGCTGTTTGCTAAAGTTTGTTTCACAAATCCTGTTTTCTTGACATGATATTTTGTTTTTGTTAGATCCGCTACAGTTGTGCAGAAGAGCAAGGCCTTGAGCTATTTTCATGCAGATTCATTGTGGCAGCTTGTGCATGGTTGTTTAATGACACCGTATGCATAAACTCAATGAAAGAGCAAACAAAGAACCCAAGCCAATTAAACTTGACGGCTTATGCTACCAAGGTGAGTGACAAACTTGGTAGTAACAATGCAGCCATAGTGCAGTTAAGGCGCTCATTTTATGTGACTGCTCGGGGATAAATTTTTTATCTTGTTTGTTCATCTCCATACCTAGTTCCTGGAGCTTATGTGGACATATTATATACTGCCTGAGGTCTGCTGCTGTTGCCTATAGGATAAATAAATTAGCTGAAGGAACTGTTTGCCAGCACAACAGCCTGGACCATTTGACAAACTTTTGTTCTAAGTGTTCAATGTTCTGGCAGCTAAGCGATCTGATTCAAGGTCATATTTATGTATTTTGGCACGTTGTTTATTCTCCTGGACTGAGCTGTGCTGCTCTGTGCAAGTGCAGGCTGTTAAAGGTTTTTAAATGTCGCCTGACCAGTTGGGCTTCTGACATTTGTGAGCCAGATGTGCAGCTGGCACAGTCGCTGCCTCAACCAGGAGTGGACTGTCACTGAAATACTACTTATTAGGTTATGCTCACAACTGAAACCTTCACATCGGTAACTTTTAAAAGGTTTCGTATCTATAGCATGCCAAGCTTATTTAACACAATGAAATTGAAGAATACGAATAATGTAACAAACTAAAGATATCCAAGATTGACATTCCTCTAAAAATGTAGAGAATAAACGTTTGTAGAGATATTAGAAAAAGTAAAGTTGAAATGCGCACCTGAAACTAATCAAAGCAATTAACGGATAATCACGATAAACAATGCTGATGCGAGTTCGGCGCTTATTCATTATAGTTCAGGCTAATTGTGGCAGATAGCTAAGGCAGTTTCATTTTCAATAAAATCGGAGTCTAATTTCTCGTAGCTAACTTCAGTATGCGTGAATTCAAAATTATGGGGAATAAAAACACCAAGCACAGATAGCGTAAAGCAGTGCACTAAATGTAAAACCAAGCTGAACAGGTCTCACTGGCACCAAAAATAACTAATCTTCGTGTTTTTTAGAAGCGTAAAAGGCAATTAGTTTTAGAAACAGTGCAAATACAAATTGAGATGCACATGCCCTCACAGAAAAGAAACATAGTAAAAACACTCTTAAAAAAGTATGTATTTGCAGGCCTCTGCTCTATGTAATGTTTCTGAGAACAAAAATACAGCTTAAATATGAACTGATGATGTAGAAAGGTAAATAGGATTGTACGAAACAACAGGCACACACGGGCACTGCGTCTCAGAGGAACTGATAAAAAGTGGCTGGATCCTTAACTCGAGGACCGAGTCAATCTGGCATTGCCGTTACTGCAGGCATTGCAAGAAAAGGAAAACCACATGGCAAGAGGGAAGTCTGTGAGAGTACGGATATTGCGCTTGAAGGAAAGGCAAGGAATTAATTTTCAGTTTATCACAAAGTGAAAAATAATGCAAAAACAAAACTTACCATGGCATCTGAGCAACTACAAGGACTTGTGATTTGATGAAAAATTGACTAGCTGAATTCCTGAAGACCTGTGAGCATGCCCATTTTACACTTGAAAGCACATAGGTCTATCAATTCCGTCGTCATATCGAGTTATTCATGTTTATTCAGTGCGCAACATGTATAAATGCCAGGAACTCCGCCAAGTTTGAGCAAGGAAAGTCGACTGATAAACTGTAAAGAAAGACTGAGCTGATGATTCCAGGAAGCTGTGCGAACTAAATTCAAAAAGACTGACTGAATAGCCTACAGTAGCGGAGGACAGAGGGAAAATGCGGTGACAATTTACAGCGTAAAAACCGTTATGGGTTTCTTATTTCTCTTTCGTCTTTCTACAGTGTCACATAACACAAGTACAGCCTTTGTAACAAGTTTATAAGCCAAAATTTTGCTTCCCCGGCTTGAAGTGCATGGCTTGAATTCTCTTCCTGACCAACCTGAATGTCAGGGCGTCTAAGCACGCTTTAGGGCCCTATTACATGGCTTAGATGTTGGAGCCTTCAGCTGTTTACGATTCACAAAGGCTGTAAATCAGATTAATCACGAATTCTTGATATAGTTTTTCTTTTAATGCAATTTAGCCAACTGCCTAATGTAACATGTTAACTTCATGAGATAATGAAAGAACAGTTCTTGTTAAATTTGCGTTGTTCGAAGCTATACTATACAACTAGATATATACACTTCCACACGTAGCTGTGGTTCAGTTCGGCCGGACAAAGCAGTTCAATAAAAATCAATAAAGCACGAGGAGACATAGGTGTTTCTTCTCGAAAAATATCAGCGGAGTGGCTAGCGGAGAACTAATATTTGTTCTTACCCGCATATACGTGTCACGGAAACATTTGTCCATGCCGGTGAACAATGCACAAACAGCTTTTTCTGGAAGATTGAATGGTTTTTAATAAATTTATGATTTGAAGACCATTGCAGAATGACTTATATTAAGGCAGATCTATAAAAGCGGCTAAAAAAGCATTGAAGAGAGATTGTCTTCATTAGGGTCTTTCACATGAAATACTCGGAATGCTGTGAGGAGAATGCGCTCCTGAAGCGAAGGGGTTTTTGATGAACAGGAATGAAGAGGAAAGCTGCGCCTTGATTTGTGAGGAGACATGGTGTAAGAAGTAGCTGTAATTCTGAAAATAAAAACAAAAAAACATTAAGAAATCTAACACCGGTAGCAGAGAAAAGAAAAACTCTTATAGTTAAATGTCTTCCATATTACCTGGCTGTCCTATCCTAAGGACGGATTTCTCTGAGCGAAAGATTTTACTTAAACGCCCAATCTGAACAATATTTTTCCAGAGAACAAGCCATAAGAAATGCATGGTTCAAACGTGGTGATAAGGAAGTGACTGGTACTTAATGATAAATTCGACTAAGTGAATGCACTTCGAACAATCAACGCTTTGTGCAGGTTCCGCTTTACTGCCCACTACTATGTGCTGAAGCAAAGTATGCACGAGCTTTAACTAACAAATTTTGTTGTCTTCTTTCGTGATTCGTTATTATGGATGATTCGCTAGATGGACTGTTTTGATCGGAGGCCGAAATGTTCACACAAAAAGGCACAACTGTACACAATATTTACCTCTCATAGCCACGATCACAAGTAGGGGATCTACACATCTGTCGACAAAATGAGGAAATGCGGCAATCACTCCCCAACAATTAAGTAAAAATCCTTCCATTGTAAAGACCGCACATGGACCAACAACACATTTTTATGCCTAAATGTCCATAAAAATGATAAAGCTGCCCTTGTACCATATCTAAGAAACTGGTGTATAGTGATATAACCAAAAACCCTAAATACCTTCTAGGCCAATTGACTGGGTCGAAAGACAAGATAATGGGAGGCTCAAAAAGATAAATTTTGAAATTCGACCTGGCCGTGAATTACACCTTGCTTATTGCTCATACGAAGCTTCACAAGAATAGTTTCCTGGAAATTGATATTTGATGCACTTTAATCGTTGTATTTACATGCAAAAAGGCAACCTAACGCTAGCCGCCTGCTTAGAAGCAATGTATTCATAAGCTGTTTAAAAAAAGCTACAAAACTAGGTTGCAATCTGCATGAAGTACAAGGTTCATTTAGCAATCACTTACTCACTGAAACAAAAAGCCATTCCCTGTGAAGTTCCGCAAAGAAATGAACATACTCCCGATAGGAATCTTTCTCAAAAAATCTGTCGCTGCGGCTTTTGAAGCGAAAGACTGTTCCACTTCCTAACTCGAATTTCATACCTGTCTTATTGAACTCATTCGCATGTTCCCTTGCTGAGGGCAACCACCAGCTCTTTTTGTTCAGAGAGTAGTGCTATTGTTTAATGAATCCCTGAATGCTTACCACATTTATTCAGCGTTCCACAAACAAAATATAAACCCGGTAGATGTGACACGCACAGACAAAGCGAATTATATACCACGGATAACCTATGCTGGGCTTATACTGCAAAGTGTCAGCTGAACACTTGGGGTTTCCCGACAGGAATTAGCCTTTGCGATTGCCTACGGAATAATTTATTTACACTACACGTTTAAAAAAGTAAAGGCCCACCTTGTAGACTGCGGGTCTCTTGATGTTAAAAGCATCTGTAAGTGAACTCGACGTAGTATCTAAAAGTTCCATCAGGGGTCTGTGAGAACAAGCGTCCAAACAAGCAGACAGCACTGCGCATTTTAAAATGTGCACATTGTGTAGAGGCTCGTTACCAGGCACAGGTAGGCTAGCCATATGATTGATACAGGCCTATTTTATTCTGTGATTTAATTATCCCTCCGGCCGTATATATCCCACATAGCCCTGAGTGTTCCTGATGACAGCCACGCCTGTTGTCAAGAAAGCAATAATTGTGGTCATTATGCTGAACATGTCACCACTTCTGAGGCCACAGGAGAAAATATAAGAAACGCATTCAGAAGTAATTTTAGCCTATACGATCATCTTAATAGTTAAAACTCCCGCTGCACCCACTATATGACAAAAAAAGCTCCTGATAACCTGTGTTAGACATCTCCCGTGCCAGATTCAGCCACTTCATCTCCCCAAATCATATGATCTCATGACTGCATCCCCGTTCCTCGAATACAGTACGCTTCCTTCCTTTATCAAAATGATCATCGATTATATGATCTTTAAATCAGACGCCTTAGTCAAGTACATCGCCTTTTGTCGATTTCGGTAAGGATATCACTAATGGTGTAACCTGTGAGCGTTAAGGCTCCTTTCCTGCTGAGAACCCGGCATCGTCAGAGTTGTCGTTATCGTGTGCTGAGTTGAGGGCAATAATCAGGTGGCCCACCAGCTACATAGTTCACGCAACCTTGTGACGTAATCAAAACCTGGCCACCACTGCGGGTCGGAACCTGCCCACCGGAGAGTGAGCAAACTTCTCACCGTGGAAGGTGGCGTTTAACGATTGGTCGAGAGAGGTTGGTTGGCACGAGCATCTTGGGTGTCGCAGACCCCACCGATCGCTGTGTTTACAACGGACACCTGTCGGGCCATGTATTGTAAAGTAGAGAATTACAAATTACGTATGGATAGGAATGTAGGAAGAACATAGGCGACAGAGGAGCACTTTTGCGGGAGGAATCTAATTATATCACGTTGTAATCTCCTCTCAAGGGAAGGTAAGCGCTATGGGATGATGATAAAAAGAACAAGTGTGTTTCCGAACCTATGCAGAAAGAAGGCTCCAGGCCATCGAAAGGACCGATTAATGCTATTGAGTAAAATCACGAAGCAGGAGCTGGAGTGCCGTCTTTTAGTGCTAGCGTTCTGTAGCGATAGTGGCATTACGGTAACATTATGGTTTACCATAGCCTCAGTTGGTTCACTTCGTTTTGTATATTGTGTATTTAGCCCTGTTCCTTTTTTTTCTCGCATGCACTTTGTTCTGTTAATAGCCTTCTGCCATCGTACCCGTTCAATGTTTCTACGAAGGGTGATGTTCTAGTTCTTATCTTTGTGTTTACATGAAATGTTTTTTAACTGTTTTTGTGAATTTATTCGTTTTGGTGTTGGTATTCCTAAATATTGTATTGTTTCGCTTTTTTGAATCAAGTATTTTCTTGCAGCTAGCTTCCTTTTTTTTTGTAGGCATGCCTATGTATCCGTTAACCCCCTTTTTGTAAGAGTTTCATTTTATATCTATGTACCACTCCCCTCAATAATGCCCTGTGGGCCATGAGGGTATCAGAAATAGATAAATAAATTTGCGCCGTCAGCGTGGCGAGGCCGCCACCCTGTTGTTGCACTGCCAACCCGCGGCTGCGCCGCCCGCAGTCACGTGTAGGTCACATGGTGCAGAGCAGCTACCGGCGGCGCAGCGCCGTGTCTGATCACGTGGTTCATCACCTCGTTGGTCATGCAACCAGCCACGTGGCGCGGAGCAGCGGCTGCTGCCGGCGGCGCGGCGCTCCGGCGAATTAGAGCTGCCACAGCTGTGTGCATGCGCCCTGTCAAGTGGGACGACGATGAAGAAGAAACGCCCAGCGAAACGGAGCGGAGAAAGACTGACTTTGAAGTTCAACTGACCAAGTTCTACACGGCCAGCTGTAGCTATCGTGTTACTCCAGGTACAACCAGAGCTAAACCACCACAATTTTTTTATATCACTTTTCCTGTGAATTGTACTAATGGCTCTTATTATTAATTGCGCACTTGTTATACCTTCTTACTTGATGCTTGATATCTGTACTTCTAGTAAATTTGCCTATCGGTGCAGTGCACAAACTGCATATTTACTTCGTTCACTGCCGATTATATAAGTAGAGCTTTTGCCTAACCTCTCTGTGAATGAAAGTCTGGGCGCTATGACAAGGAGAGCCTTTTGTTGTTACCTTTTACTGAAACTTTATCAGCTAACTGCTACTGCCATTTCAATTTAAAACAGTTTGTGGGTACCCCCAGCTGCAGACTATTTTATTAAATTACTACTTTTTTTCGCCTTCCTTTTTCATCCATGGTAGTTACATTCCAGCCTTCAAACACTGTATATATCTCATATGTAAGAATTTTGCTAGTGCTTCAGCTTTTTGACATATTAACAAGTGTTCTCCCATCTCCTAAAGCATGACTTCCAGGGATGTTAAAAGAGCCCCACTACACGAATTGGAACCTAACCCTTTGGGACCTCTGCCTCTGAGCAATGCCATGACATTTTGGACAAAGCTAGTGCTTCAGATTTTATACCTATTAACAAGTGTTCTCCCTTCTCCTAAAGCAGCACTTTCATGGATGTTAAAAGAGCCCCACTGCACGAATTGGAACCTAACCCTTTGGGACCTCTGCTTCTGATGAATATCATTACATTTCGGACAACAGTGAGAAGAGAAAGTGTTTGTTGCTGTATTGGAAAGACTAAATATTGCTTAAAAGTGTGAATAATATCATGGATGAAGAGAGACGCTGCTATTGTTGGAGTGTCTAGTTAAGTGACTATGGTCCAACAAGCGCCCTTCTACCACCTGCACTATTAAATGGCACTCTCACAACCAGTCTGTAAATGTGCTTTATTAATTGTCCACTGCAACCCGTTCCATAAAAAGGTACAGGCGCGGCCAGAATAATACGGAGCACAGGAACGGTCGCAGAACTGCGGGGTACTGCTTATGCGCGCTACCTAGCATGAGCGTGGGGAACTATTCGTGTCGGCACGCGCAGAGGTGCGCCGGGGCACGGACCCACTTTTTTGCCGCAGGCCTATCGGCATCACTGCTGAACGCATAGTCTGCGTGCCTGCAGCAAAGGAAAGGCTGCGCGCTTCGTAGCGCAGCACAGCTTGGCGCTCCACGCGCGACATCGACGATAAACTCGGCCCGCTTGGAGGAAGGCATCACCTGGCGGAATTGCTCTGAACAGCTCAGCATCTTTCGAGAAAAGATAACGCCACGGTTGAAGCAAATATTGGGGCTCGGTGGCGGGTAATCTCGCTGCGCGCGGAGAGCCAAGTGTTTTTTTCTGTCGTTGATAGGTGGCGCTTAGATGCAGTTTCTCCTTGACGCGTCGCCTGTCGCGTGCTCCGTATTATTCTTGCCGCGCCTGTACATCAAGATTTTTTGATCATTCCAGACAGTTGGTAGTATGTGGAGGATTTTTAATATTTTGTGACTGTGAAACGTTTGCACGTCTGCGTTCTATAAAGTGCGAAATTGAGAGATGGCGTAAAAAGACAATAAATAGCCGCCGTTTAGTACTCGTAATTGGGCGTGTTAGTGCATATTCCGGAATACACAGTGGAAAAGTGCGCACACGGACATAGTGAGGCACACAGGATGTAGTGAGCGGTCGTCTCTGATGCGTCGTCGGCAAACCTTGGCTTGACCACGTGATCACAACGTCACCTCACCGGCGGGCTATAAAAGGGGCTGCCTGAATAAATCGTTCCTTCTTGTTGTGTCATTCCTGCGTGATGCTATATTGCAGTGGCGACGAGATAGCGCGCCGGCGCTAGGCGAACTTACGTGCGCAAGAATGAGTGCCGGGCGGCCACCGGAATTCACGGGTGCAGAAGGTACGTGGCCTACGTATCGTGTTCGGCTGGAGGCTTACTTCGAAGCCCATAGCATCGCGGAACCAACGAGGAAGCGAGCGCTGCTCATAGCTTCGCTCACAGACAGTGCGGTGCGAGTGGTGCAGGGGCGGTGTCATCCAAAACAAGTGAATGAGCTGAGTTACCAAGAAGTCGTCCAGCATTTGGAAGACCACTATGCTCCGCAAGTTAACGAGATCGCTGCAAGTTATGCTTTCTTCAGGCGCTCGCAAAAAGACGGGGAGTCTGCCCAGGACTTGATTGCGGAAATTAGGCGGCTAGCGGAGAAGTGCAACTTCGGAACGTCACTGGAGCGCATGTTACGGGACAGAATTGTGTGCGGTGTGCAAGATGAAGACGTCCGGCGACACTTACTGACTCAACGGAAGCTTACACTAGAAGAGGCGGAAGACTTTGTTGTCTCGGCACAGAAAGCCTCCCAGAACGCCAAAAGCATGCACTCTTCAGAGCCAGGAGAGGTACATTTTGCCCGTCAAAAGAGTCGTTCATCGAAGCCGCGCCCAAGGCTGGAGAAGTGCGATACATGTGGCAGGTGTGGTGGCGAGTCGCACACCGAGGCGGAATGCAAACACCTTCACGCGGTGTGCTACCGGTGCGGCAAACGAGGACATCTGCGCCGAATGTGCCAGTCCAGCACAAGTTTCCTTCGGCACGCATCGCACCCGGGAGGCCAACGACGCCAGGGCTCCTACGCAATGGCAGCAGCAGGGGACACGAGCTCGGACGACAGCGAAGCCCTGTACACTATTGCAGCGGTTCTCCACCAAGAAGCCAGCATCCGCAAGGTTCGGCCAATTTACAAGGACATTAATTGGAATAACGTCCCTCTTACTATGCTGGTGGACACAGGATCACCCGTGAGTGTCATCTCCGTAGCGACGTTCCGGAAGTACGAGGCGCTGTGGCCGCCGTTGCGCAAATCACAGCTTAAGTTATCCTGCCTCTTGGGCGAACTTCCAGTTGTCGGACAGCTCAGTATGACGGCTACATGCGACGGGAAAGGCATTCCGGGTACGGTCGTAGTGGTCGACAGCGTCGGACCATCTTTGTGCGGCAGAGACACAATCAAGGCATTCAACGAGGCTGGGGTGGCAATGCTGTCGAGTGTGGTCGCGAGTGTGCAACCAATCGAGATAAAAGCTGTCAGCACGGAACTGCAAGAGCTGCTCAACGAATATGCTGACGTGTTTGCTCCAGGACTCGGCGTATGCAAGGGACCACCGGTCACATTGCAGCTGAAAGAGAATGCGTGTCCAAAGTTTTTTAAGGCCCGTACGGTTCCCTAAGCTTTGAGGGACAAGATGTCTGAAGCGCTGGACCAACTGGTTGCGCAAGATGTCCTGGCGCCTGTGAAAACCGCCGAATGGGCAGCACCAGTGGTACCCGTTTTAAAGGGCGATGGGTCTCTCCGAGTGTGCGGAGACTTTCGTATGACAGTGAATGCAGCCACAGTGATGGAACAGTACCCGTTGCCTCGAGTGGACGACATTTTTGCTAAGCTGAATGGCGGAGAAGTATTTACGACGTTGGACTTACGCCAAGCCTACAACCAGCTACCTTTAGACGCGGATGCTATAAAGATAGCAGTGCTGAACACTCAGAAAGGCCTCTTCTGTTTCAACCGATTACCTTTTGGCATAAGTTCTGCTCCAGCTATATTCCAGAGGCGGATGGACGCGCTGCTGGGCGATATTCCAGGAGTTCAGGTGTACCTGGATGATATTATCATCGCTGAAAAAAAGGACGATGTATCAAGGCTGAAGAGGGTGCTGCAACGCCTGCGGGAGTACTGTCTCCGACTGCACAAGGATAAGTGCAAATTCCGGCAAGACGAAGTCACTTTTCTCGGCCATCGGATCGACGCTAAGGGTCTGCGACCAAAGGACGATAACATCAAGGCTGTTATCGAAGCCCCAGAGCCTACTTCAGTGAGTGAGCTGAAAGCTTTTCTCGGACTTGTAAATTATTACGGCAAGTTCTTGCCCAATCTGGCCACTGTGCTGGCTCCACTGTACGCCCTCCTAGCTAAAGGGGCCAAGTGGGAGTGGAACAAGGAACAAGAAAAAGCTGTTCAGAAAGTTAAGCAGGCAATTGTGGCTTCCAAGTTCCTTGCTCATTACGACCCGGATAAGCCACTGCGGCTTGAGTGCGATGCGTCATCAGTAGGCATTGGGGCCGTTTTGTCCCACCGCGTGAACGGTGTTGACTACCCCATCGGATTCCGGTCCAGGACACTCACAAAGGCAGAGCGTAACTACTCTCAGTTAGAAAAAGAAGCACTAGCACTGGTGTTCGGCGTCGCACGGTTCAAGGACTACTTGTATGGACATCGGTTCGTGTTAGTAACCGACCACAAGCCTCTTACTGGCTTATTCAATCCAGGCAAACCAATACCACCGATGGCGGCTGCGAGAATCCAGCGCTGGACCTTGTTCCTTGGCAACTACAGCTACACATTGCAGTACCGCAAGGGCAGCGAGACTTCCAATGCAGACGCCCTCAGTCGCTTGCCATTGCCGGTTACGGAGCCGCGGGATGTCGCTCCCGACGAGTACGTTTTGTATGCCCAGTGTCTTGAGGAAACGGCGGTCGGCGCCCGGGAGGTTGAACAAATGACAAACCGAGACGCCACTCTTCAACAGGTCAAAAGGTGGATTGCCGACGGATGGCCTCCGTATCTACCGCAGGATCTTGAGCATCTCCGGGCGTACTTCAACAGAAGAACAGAGCTAACCGTGAGCCACAATTTGGTGTACTGGGGACATCGCATTGTTCTACCTATGGCGGCGGCAAAGCGTTTATTGGGGCTGCTCCATGAGACGCACCCTGGTATGACGTCCATGAAAAGCACGGCGAGAACGCTGTTTTGGTACCCGGGTCTGGATTCTGACATAGAGCGACTGGTGAAATCATGCTCTATTTGTGCACAGGCCGCTGCGATGCCACCGGCACAGATACCTTTGGCGTGGCCAGCAACCGGGGAAAGATGGAGCAGACTACACGCAGATTTCGCAGGCCCAATGGACGGACATATGGTATTGGTCGTCGTAGACTCTGAAACAAAATGGATAGAAGCAATTCCAATGAAAATTGCCACATCGCGAACAACGGTGGACGCACTACGGTCAATATTTGCACGCTTCGGCCTTCCAAAAACCTTCGTTTCAGATAACGGTCCACAATTTGTGGGCGCCGTTTTTCGTGAGTTTCTGGCACGAAACAACGTAAAGCAACTCACAACAGCCCCTTATCACCCACAATCGAATGGTTTAGCCGAAAGAGCTGTGCGCACGCTCAAGGAAGGGCTAAAGAAAAACCCTGGAAAAGACCTGGAAATGCGTATAGCTCGGTTTTTGTTCCGATATCGCCGAACGCCTGTTAAGCATGGCAAGTCGCCCGCGGAACACTTATTCGGCTACCAGATAAGAACAAAGATGGATTGCATCACGCCCGGTGAGAAGTCGGCAGAAAGCCAGCGAAGAATAGGTGCGTCTAAATTGGATGTGGGAGAACCGGTCTGGATGCGCAGTTTCGGAGCAGGTCGCAGGTGGATTCCAGGAGTAGTGCATGGTCAACAGGGCTCCAGGATGGTCTCCGTTGACTCGGAGCAAGGTCTTCAGCGGCGGCACTTGGACCAACTGAGACGTCGGACTGAATCAGAAGACAGAGCCCCTGGAGAAGTTGGCAAGCGGGAACCTGCGGACGACGCTCCGACCACGTCGCAAGATAGCCCAGAAGCATCCGGGACGGAAACTGGCCCGCCTGGTTTGCGAAGATCAACCAGACAGCGACGGCCACCTGTACGCTTTCCTCTTTAAGGGGGGAGAGATGATGCGTCGTCGGCAAACCTTGGCTTGACCACGTGATCACAACGTCACCTCACCGGCGGGCTATAAAAGGGGCTGCCTCAATAAATCGTTCCTTCTTGTTGTGTCATTCCTGCGTGATGCTATATTGCAGTCTCGTTCCCACACTACGTGCGTGTTCGTATTTTTGAGGTACCGTGGCTTTCCTGAATATGCGTGCACACTGTTTCCAGCAGCAGAAGGGCTCTCTTTATGATACGGACCTGAGGACAGGTTTTGCGCTCTACAGAGAGGCACATATCTTAACAAATAGCGAAAGGAACAAACAAGAGTCAAGACCTAGGTACCGGAAAGCTTCTTGACCGGCTTGTATGATCCTCTCTGCAATACATTTTGCAATTGATTTTATCCTAATTCCCGAAGCAGGCAACAAGTCATAGTTTCAAGACTTTTCTAACGCAGACACAGTTGCCTAGAGAGACATGCTGCCGGAATGACAGCATGCAGTGGGCAAAGCAAGTTTGCATCAACATTTTGGGCGACTTCTATGTGCGGTTGCCAATGCACTGGCGGTCAGCTCATTTGTACCTACCAGACTCGCTTGTGTGCTGGCTTCAAGCTTTGTTTTCTGATGTTTATGCCAGTACTTTCCTTCAGAGAAACCGCGTATTATCTTTGCCTATAGACCAAAGTATTGCCCTAAAGTATTTGCTGATAGCGAGGTCTCATCCTTGTCGAGCTTTATTTTTCTACTCTGGTCGCTCTTTCATTGAAGCATTGATATGCCAATTCGTTTTGCAGCCAATTTCTCGAACTACGCTTTCCCACCAGATGTTAACATTATTTTGCTCATATCACTAGTATTTTTATTATACAATGTGATATTGGAAATTATTATTGCTAATTAGAGATTTTATAGTACAATTTGTTTAAGTAGTTGGACAACTGAAGAGCCGTCAGAATATAGCTGGCTGCACAGTATGTTTTAAAGTGCAATATCACTGCCCCTGTTTTTCAAGGGTACAGATTTTGTGTGTCGGTTCAGTATACCGCAGCGCTACATGAATGACACGATTAGAAAAAACAGTCACAAGGCATAGTGCTTACCCACCAAGAGCTCTGCATAGTTAGGTAAGAAATATGCAGACACCTGGCTAGAAGCAGTAGCTCAGGGGAGGTGCTGAGAAAGGTACCTGCAAGGCAGATCGGAAAACAATTGTAATAGAGAAATTATAAATACTTGAGGAGAACTCTGCAAGTAAACACATTTTCGGTGCGTAAGAACACTTTCGTTTGCACTTCTCCCTTTTCTACTGATGGTCGGAGCTGCACGAACAACAATGTTTCATTGCCCAATTGGCTTCAGCACATACGTTGCACATGAATATGTAAGCTTCATTTTTCAGGCGCTTTAATACACACCGTTCGCCTCATCAAGCAACACACCAATCAAAAATGCATCAATCTGTGCAGTGGCGAGAAGGCATTGCCCATGAGAAAATATTTATTCCATGCAAAACACAGATATCAATCCATAAATTGTCAGACTTGCACAAAACAGTGTTCCGCTTTTCGTCAAAATATTTCGCTTCTAGTGTTCTGGCTTTAACCAAGCTATCATCGATTAAAAATGCTCGAAACAATGAGTAGTTATCTTGAAAGAGCACGAAGTATGCAGCATGCCATTGTTCTTTCATTGTGTAGTCTGCAAGAAGACGAGAACACAAATTTCGTGTAATTCCTGGAATGACAAATAACGCAGTCACTTTATTAACACAAAGCATCCCTTAAATTATATAATAATCAAGAACAGTTGCTAGCCTAACAAAGTTCCTTTTTGAAATGCACCTAGAAGACACAGAACTTTGCAAGATAGAACTCATGTCAACGAAGTCAGTCTGAACAGCGACTGTAAACCATTATCGGAAGAATAACAAAAAGTAAATGATCTGACAAGATTCCTAAATGAAGACAGTATGCGTGACATTACTTAACTGTTTCTAACCGTTAGTTCAAATAGTACAAATTATTAGAAAGATTTTGCGCAAGCTTCGTGAGTACCAACTTTTCTTGGCATTAATATTGCCTCCTTCAAACTTGTGACAAAGATAAGGAAGTCTATTTAGAATATGGCTTAGCGGGCAGTTCATATAAGTTCTCGAATAAAATCAGATAGTGAAGGGCGTTAAAAGAGGGAATATACAGCGCAAAATTTAGTATGCTTCCTTTGGCAGCGTTCAGAAATGGGAACGGATATGTAGGCCTCCTTTATATAAATAATCTTGCCGTGTACAATCACGAAATGTTTATTCTCGTTCCATAGACGAATGCCTTCTTTCACACCATAATGCTCTCGAACCTTGGTCTGTAGATATGTTCAAGAAGTCATTTACTTAGTCTACTTGTAATACTAGAAGTGCAGTTCCAAGGTATTGGTCTGTTTGAGTGGGTTTTCGCCACTTTTCTTAATGATTAAGTGAAGCTTTCGCGTGCAGTAATCGGTTGTGAACTTCAAGCACATTTGGAAAATAGTATTACCACAACAATAACTTGGAAACAAAATTTTTAATACCTTTTTTATGTGCATTAGAATTGAAGAAACTATGTTTGGGGCTTCAGACTAGACATTTCAACGTCAGTAAATACATAGCTTCTTAAACTACCATTGAATAAAGAAGAAATCAAAAGAAAAAATCGCGCATAAAGGTTAGTGCGAAGTTTCACTATTACATTACTGAGATCTCAACAGATCTGTACATCACAACCGATTCAGCAGTACATGTATGAAAAATGATTTGTTGCAGTCATTCTTCTTTTTCTTGTTTGCTCCCCTTATTATAGGTTAACTGCACGTCTTGAGAAGAACTACGGCTGTTCAGCAATGCTCAAGTAACAGGTTGTTTCATTATACGTATAAAGTTTTACGCTACCCACCGTGAGTTGTCTGTTCAGTTTTCATGGCCTGCTGCGGAACTGTCGGCAGATGTGGTGACTTGAAGACTGTTACGAATAAATAAATAAGAGATTTGAAACAAATGAGAAAAAAATCACTGTATTCTGCTTTAGCAGCATGCAGAAGTAAAAAGTAACAATCTTTTCAAGCACAAACTATTATCATTATTTAATGTATTTCCAAAATGAGAAATATGCAATTTGGTGTATGACATCATTTTAAAAGAAAACTGATCACCCTGGCTTGAAGTGCGTAACTCGCATACACAATACCAGAAAAAGAGAGTATGCTGCCACAAAGAAACATTTCTCTAGCACCTGAAGCATTTTAAGTGTAAAACTAGCACGAGTAGCCTGTTTAAAATATTTTGATATGCCTCAGAGTCGCTCCTATCTGTAACAGCTTACTGCAGTGCTGTATAAAAGACACAAAGCTTCTTAATCCATATTTATTTGCTACTAGTGTCACAGTCACTTGAATGAACTGAAACAGAGTAAAGAAAGGTGGGTGACGCACAGCACATAAGGAAGTGTTGTGTTGCGTTAGTGGCTCATAAGCCTCCAAGGCCATAATGCGCCGAGCTCGAAGTGTAGGAAAATTGTTTTCCGCAGAAATTTACAAATATGTAAAAAATGGGGGAATAGTGTTTAACGTCAGGCTGTGAGGGACGCCGTTGTGAAGGGCTTCAAATACTTTGGACCACCTAATATTCTTTAACGTGCACAGTACACGGGTCTCTAACATTTCGCCTCCATAGAAATGAGACCACTGCGGCCGGGATCTAACTGTCCTCTTTCTGGTCTGCAGGCAAGCACCATAGCTACAAGCCGCTGTTCCGTCCTTATGCAGAATATATCGACAACGTAGAGGGCCTAAAATTTAATTCTGTCTAGTTCGTAATGAGAGAGGAAAGAAATCTTATAAATGGCTAGTAGTGAAAGTTTTAAAGAAGGTCGGGTGACCTCAGCGGCCATTGTCGGCTGTTCAAGAATCGGGAAGCTCCCAACGAATAAATTAAAGGCGTTAGCTATTTTCTCTGGAATGATAAAGTAGACGATATAAATAGATCAGTCGAAGCAGTCGGTCATACTTTAAAGTTTATCGAAAAAAACGTGCTTCTCTTGAAAATTGGAAACCGAAGACGTGCCTCGAATTTCATAATCCCCTAAGAGCGATGTTGTTTGAAAAGGAATGCATTTATTATAAGTTATACCAGAGTGATTTTTTAGTTATTATACTTTTGCATAGAAGAATAAAATGCGATTTTCTGGAACTAAACCTCGAGAATTTTCATAAACCGATGTCATTCGTTTTGTCAGCAGGAATGAGCTTAAAAGATTGTGTCCAAAGTGAAGTGGACATAAAGTTCCTGGTGCATGGAGGTGTTCCGTTCCCCCAGAACAGGCTTTACATAATTCAGCCTGTTTATTTCGTTATTACAAGTTGTCTGCCATTTTTTCTTAATGGTATTGTGCATCGAATTCATGCAGTTTCTATGCGGCATGCTGAATTTCTTGTTCTCAAGACAGGGAGCTAGTGCAACACATAGATCGGCTATATTATTTATTGTGACAAAAGTAGCGTACTCACACGCTGCCTTTTGTTTATTCATGAAGAGATTATTCATTTTTCCGAACAGTTAGTAGTGATGAAATTTCCACTGGAGCCGCCGCGGTGGCTGAGTGGTTAAGGCGCTCTGCTGCTGACTCGACAAGCGAAGGTTCGATCCCGGCCGCGGCGGTCATACTTCGATGGAGGCGAAATTCTAGAGGCCCGTGTACTTTACGACCTCAGTGCAACTTAAAAGAACCCCATGTGGTCGAAATTCCCGGGACCCTTCACTACGGCGTCCCGCATAGTGTGAGTCGCATTGGAACGTTAAACACCGTTAACGATAAACCTTGGTAATTGAACCAGCGGGTGTATCTTAACGGAAAGTTAAAGGCCCTACTAACTATACATATCGTGCTTAGGACGTAACTAGCCCCACATGAAAAAATTGGCTGTGGTTTAGCTCTGGTTAAACCTGGAGTGACCCGATAGCTGCAGCTGGCCGAGTGGAACTCGCTCAGTCGAAATGCAATGCCAGCCGTTCGCCACTCCGTTTCGCTGGCGCTCCTTCATCTTCGTCCCACTTGTCACGGCTCATGCGCGCAGCTGTTGCAGTTGTTGCCCGCCGCACCGCCGGCAGCTGCAGCTGATCCACACCACGTGACCAACCCAAATGACCAACAGCGTGACCAACAGCCGCACTACGTGATCAACCCACGTGACCAGCCACGTGAACAAGGACGCAGAAACGGAGCTCAAGTGGTGTCACGCTGAAGGGTCATGAGTTGGCGCAGTGTAGCTGTCGCTGCAGAAGTGAGACCTGACAGGAATCTTTCTCTCTTTCCGCACTTTTTGGAGTGACATCTTATTTTGCTGCCATACTGAAACTGACGAGGAATCAGGATTGAATGCTAATAATGATGGCGGCATCGGTGAGCGGAAAAAAATCGGCGGTGGTGTAGCTTTGGTTACACCTGGAGTGACGCGATATCTACAGCTGGCTGAGTGGAACTTGGTCACGTGACCAACGACGTGAAAGCGCGGCGGCGCAGACACAGGGTGGCAGCGCCGCCATGGCGCCGCCACGCTGAAGGCTCGAAATGCTACCATAATGTAGCTATCGCTACAAAACGTCGCGATAAGGTGTTTGCTGTGACGTGCACAATAGGCGAAATTGTATTTTTACCGCATTTGTCACAAAGCGCAAACGTTTTTAACAGAAGATGCATAATTAGCGATGCCACATGTCGCTTAATACGCGCAGCCAATAAGGAAGCCGGTCCAGGCCAAGGGGAAAAAATGAGACGAGTGCTTCCAAGTGCGCTAAATAAAAAAAATGTCGAAAACCTATCTCCCCTTATAACTGGGAAGTTGAGTGCAGATGTGAAAATATGTGTACAGAATGTTTCTGCGGTGCTTTGAGGTGTGAAGAAAGGAGACTGCAACGCGCAGCTACTGAGATTATCTTACAACAATGGCGCTCGAATGCAGACGAATGACCCCACAAACGAGAAAAACTTGCATAAAGACGTTTCCCAAACACTGTATAAGTGCGTTAATACTGTTCTTTATTCCCTCGAGCGTTCAGGACAAGACATGCCATGTCTGAAACCCGCGACACTTTTTAACACATAAAGACTTACCATGGCTTTTACCGAGAGTGATGCCAAATCGGGCTTCAGGTATATCCTTGACGGCAGCCTTGTCGACGCAGAATGTGTGTAACGCTAGTCAGAGGTGCGAATATGCAAACATCTGCTTCAATCTGTTGAGAGCGGAGCCAAGTCACAATTCGCAAACCAAAGTGAGCCACAAACTCAACCCAAGTTCACGATATTCTCAACTGAAGTCACTCTGAAGGCGTTCACCATGGCGTCTTCTCTTTCTCAATCGCACATTGAGAAACAGTGGAGGCAAAAACATAGTTGGCGCTCAGAGTATCAATTTAAAGAGGCGATTTTATAAATGATTGCACCGTATTTGTTTAAAGAGAATCCAAGGCCCTAGTGTTAGACCGGAGGTGGTCCATTCTGTGGCGTGGCACAACAACACTCTGCTGGCACTGCTGGGCCTACGCAGCGTCTGCGGGCCCTCTCGCCGGCGTCTCCCCCCCCCCCCCCCTTAATCCTTTGCAGCGTTTGCCAATCACTACAGATCAAAAAATTTGAAAATTGCCGCTTGGTGGTATGTGTTAGAAACAGTTAAGGGAAAAGCACACAGTTCCCTCTGGCCCGTGCTTATAAACCGCGGCGGTGTTTCGACCTGGCTCAGACGTCATTGCCCGTACGTTGTTTTTAAATCTCATGCATTTCCAACCTTGAGTGAAATTGGTGTTTATAAATATATGCGCTCCGCTTTACCCGAGTTCGAGCCCGGTGAGGCGGAGTTTGAAAACAGACCAACGCCGCTAACCTCCCATCTCATGACATTAGCGTGTAGTGTTTTGCCATCCTCCGGCTATACTGCTATTCACTTTCTGGCCACACCGTTCCCTCCCGAGCGGAGAGGAGGATTTCCTGTTTTCCACTTTGGAACCTGCCCACCATCACAGTTTGAAGCTGGATCTTCTTTGTACCCGCGGCTGACCGATAAAGGCCCATGTCGTACTTGATAGGTCTCTCACCAGTATGCGTGCGCATATGAAGACTAAGATTATAAGACGAAGCAGATGGGAAAGAACACTTGTCCTTCTGGAGGGGTCACTCATCACTGTATATGCGTTTGTGCTTAGTCAGTTTCAGATGAGCTGCTGCAGATGGGCACCTGCCATATTTGAAGGATCTCTTGCCAGTATGCGTGCGCTTGTGCTGAGATAGATCCAGAATGAGCTCCTGCAAAAGGGCGCAAGTTGCACCTGAAGGGCCTCTCACCAGTATGTGTGTCCATATGCACAATGAGAGTATAAGACCAAGCAGATGGGAAATCACACTTGTCCTTCTTGACGGGTCACTCATCACTGTATGGGTTTGTCCTTAGTCAGTTTCAGATTAGCTGCCGGAGATGGGCACATGTCACATTTCAAGGATCTCTTGCCAGTATGCGTGCGCTTGTGTTGATATGAATTCAGAATGAGCAGCTACAAAAGGGCACACGTCGCACTTGAAGGGTCTCTCACCAGTATGTGTTTCCATATGCACAATGAGATTATCAGACCAAGCACATGAGAAAGCACAGAGATTACAAGACCAAGAAGATGGGAAATAAAGCTTGTACTTTTTGAAGGGCCTCTATTCACTGTGGCTGCATTTGTGCTTAGTTGAGCATATTTGAGCATATGGACACAGGTTAGCATACCAAGAGCTGAAAAAGTGCGCTTGTCCTGCTTGTCTCTCCAATATGTGTTTTCTTGAGCTGAGTTAAAGCTATAGACTGAGCAGCAAAAAACTGCAGAATTCACAAATGAACGGTTTCGCCATTATGCGTGCGCTTGTGGACAGTGAGATCAGAAGACTTGGCTGGTGTATTTGAGGACTTGTGGCACTTGAAGGGTCTCTCCGCGCTGTGCCTGAACTCGTGGATTATTAAATTGCAGACTTACCAGCAGCAAAACCGCACAAGTCAATCTTGAAGGGTCTCTTGCAAGTGCGAGTGAGCGCAGATATAAATACGGATTTCATTTATGAGATGCAGAGGCTGCAAAAGAGCACTTGTCATATTGTATAGCCGCTCGTCACTCTGCGCTTGCGCTTGCTGTGCTGAATATTCAGACTGAATAGCAGCAAAAGAGCACAAGTCACCCTAGAAGGGTCCCTCGTCAGAATGCCAGCGCATGTGGAGATTGAGAGATTGACGCGTAGTAGTTGCAAATGAGCACCGGAAACAAATGAGGGGTGCGTCTCTGTTGTGGCTGCGCTGGTGGCTTACTAAATTTGAATGCTGAGCAGCAGCAAAAGGGCATAATTCACACTTGTAGGGTTTCTCGCCAGTATGCCTGCGCATGTGTAAACGCAGACTAACAGGCCAGTAAGATGCAAAAGAGCAGTTGTCGCACTGGTACGGTCTCACGTTCGTTTTTGCAGGCTTCTCAGGAGTGGTAGGTTTAGACTCAGCAGCTGTGGAAGGGCGCATTTCGGATTTAAATGGTCGCTGTTCTCTATGGCACGGCATTGGGCTGCTATAGTCACGCTTCACAAGCGCCAGTGCATGTATCGGGCTTTCAAAGGGCTGTGCTCCCGTGTGACACTGCTCGTGTCTCCTAACATCGGCATAGTTCGCTGAACTGTATGGACATTGATCGCACATGAAGAGATCTCCTTTTCCCGGAGGTCTCCACCCCTGAGCTACTGCTTTCCATCAAATAATTCGAGAACTAAGCGCCTTTGCTGGAATTGCGTTCGCTGCTCTTCCACGCTGGTCGTTGCCGCCAATGTGCCCGGAACCAAACTTGTGTGACGAAATTGAGGAAAAGCTCGTCGCTTCTGGAAATAAGGTTAGTATAATTAGCACGGTAAAACAATCGGTGTGTTTGTCTTTCTTAATCCTACATCTAAATTTACATTCAAAGGCCCAATCGTGGCGGCCGTTTGGCTGCAGGGAAACAATATTCGGACAGAGACTGATGCTAAGTTAACACAGAAAAAAAGGCAAATTGAGGAAGCACACTACGTCGACTACATCAAGAACTATAAGCAATGTATTTATGCAGTCTTTCAAATTATGCCCGTCATGTGTGAACAGTGTTCGCAGAATTTTTAATTAGCCCCGTGGAAAGTTGTATCCATATAATAACGAACTGTAGAACTATGTCTTTAACATTGGGTCGGAGCAGAACGCTGTAGAAGCGATGGTCTTTCGCCTCAACGATGATTATAATGCTAGAGCCTTCAACAGGCCTATCTGCAGAGAAATCTGAATTTTTCGGAAACACGTTTGCAAAGCGGGCATTTCTAAAGAGCACTGTTCCGATAAAATTGAAAATATTTGCCTGCTTCGCTTCATTGTTAAGCAAACGGTACATTATTCGATGAGGCATTTCCTGTTGACGAATGAAATTATTATTGCATGTAAGCCCATCCCAATATCTATATGTTTAGCACAAATCTCACAGCATGCCAGAAGGTCATCTATAGTGTGGCAATTAAACACAGCTGGTGCAATAAAAATGTGACGTACAATACCAACACTCAATGCAATGTGCAACCCATTGATGTAATATACAGAAAAAAAACGAATTAATGCTTTTGAAGAGCTGCAAATCTTGACGTTTACCCTAAACACTGAAAAAAAAAGAACTCAGCCGAGAAAAGAGCGATTCTCTTAAGCTAAAAGTAATGCGTCTCATCTTGAAGATATCCGGCTAAGTTCCAAAGCTCCCGAAGCCGCGCAACCCATTTCACATGACGGTAGCCGCTAGTTCTGCGTTTAGGCCTCTGCAAAAAACCTGAAAAAAGTATATTCGATACTGGTACCCGATACAGGCGATAATTGTATTTCCGATACGGATAAAAGGTACAGATCTGAAATTGACTTCCAGCGCAGACACTCGTTCGTGTATCGTCGATACTTTGATACCTCGTAAATATCGCCAGTATATGTAAAGCTAGTAATATAATTACCTGGAAATGTTACCGTGGCATCAAGAATATTTAGTGTATTTTATATAATGCACGGTTTATCGCATCAGCTGTGAGCAAAAGGTGCTACTTAGCGCTGTTTCTTTGCGCCATTCGCTCTATCGGTGAAAATGGGTGCAAGCGTCCCCCTGCTCCTGACTTCCTCAGGGATGCGCTTAGGAAGCTACGGACATCCCGCTACGCAGCGCTGTGTTTCCCTTCACGGGATTCTCGCTTTTTTTAGAAGTTTTAACGTTGGACCGAGTACATGGTTGTGTTGAAATGATCACTTCCATAAGCAGCGTGGCAAAATATTTTTTTAGCTATCAGTTTTCAATCATTGCTGTGAGCACATGACATTATAGAAGCTAACTTGAAAAATTTCTGACGCTTTCTTTTACTGCTTCATTAATTACCTGCCTCTGTCTTTACGTACGCTAAAAAGTTCATGCACCGTACGTTTGGGACAACAAAATGGTTTTTTCCTCAGCACTGTGTTTATCTGGCGCCCGTCTGGGCATTGGCCGGTCGCTTAACTGCGGCACTAATGCCTCAGAAAATGGTACCGTTACTGCCCGCTATCTATGAATGTGAATAGCAGAACGGCGGTTGCTGCGAAATGACATACAAGGAGGAGCACAGGCTGCTGAAGGGGCCCAATAATGCGTTCATGTCACACCCTTCATACAGATGTTAAGCATGGGGGTGGTGGAGGTGGTGGTGGTGGTGGTGGTAAAAACAGTTATTAATTATAGAGAGAGGCTTTGGGGTCCGTGACCTGAAGGGTCACGCCCTTACAACCACTAGGTGGGGATGCCTAGTCAGGCACACCATTGGCGGTTGCCGCAGCCCGGGCACGCTGCGTTAAGGCCCTTTGGGCCTGGAGGGTGCAGCAGCCGGACAGGGTCGCCTCCCAGTCCTCTCGGGTGGGGTTTGGGATAGGGGGTAGGGATGGGTTCTGCTGGCAGGCCCACACCATGTGGTAGGTGTCCGACACCTCCCCACAGTGTGAGCACCGCCCGTCGAATTGAGGATTGAAATGCTTTAGAGTTGCCGGGCACAGCATCGTGTTAGTGAGCAGGCGCAGGAGTACCCGCTCGTTGGCCTTCCCCAGCCCTTTGCAAGGAGTGGGAAGAGTTTGGTGGGTGGATTTGTAGTAATCGCATATTTCCTTAAAAGTCTAAACCGGATTGAAATCGGAGTCCTAGTGATCGTCGGGTCCCGAGGGAAACGCCCGGAGAGAGAGCGCGCGGGCGGCGGCGTCGGCTCCTTCGTTTCCGTGGAGGCCTTGGTGACCTGGAGCCCAAATAATAGATCGGTGCGCAGGATCGGAGTCTCGGCTACAATTTTGGTACATGCGATAAGCCAGGGGAGTAGCCCACCCTTGCTTGACGTTTCGACAAGCCCCTCGCGAGTCGGTGATTATGTATCTGGAGGAGGAGTCGGAGGCTGCCAGGGCGATGGCGACCTCTTCTGCGTGAATTGCTGACTGGGCCTTGAAAGTAAGGGCGTCTACTGTTTTGCCCTCGTGGACTACCGCGGCCGTGTACCATCCCTTGGGGTCCGGGCCGGAGGCGTCCACGTAGAAGACTCCTGGTTTATTCCCGAAATGGCGGTCCAAGGCTTCCGCCCGCGCCTGGCGCCTGCCATTATGGTCCTCTTTGGACATGTTGGTGGGGAGAGGCCGCACGTGGAGAGCGCGTCTCCAGTGTACGGGAAGGCGGAATCTCTCCTCTGTGAATTGGGTGTGCTGGATGTGAAGTCGGGCTAGAAGGCGGCGACCCGACCCTGTCTTTGTGAGACGAGTGTATTGGTTGGTGAGCTGGGCCTCCCGAAGCTCCCTGAAAGTTTTCACTATCCCCAGTCCCATGAGGTGGCTGGTAGAGGTAGAGACCGGGAGGTCCAGCGCGCGTTTCATGATTTTGCGGAGGATGACCTCGAGAGCATCCTCTTCCTGTTTCCGCAGGTGGAGGTAGGGAGTCGAATACAAGATTCGACTGGTAACGAATGCGTTCGCCAGCCGTAAGGCGTCTTTGCATCGTAACCCTCCGCGCTTGTTGGAAACCCGGCGGACCATGCGGCCCATCTGGTCCCCCACCTGCCGGAGCTTGGCGAGTGTTGGGTCGCAACGTCGCTGGTTGTGTATGAAGAGTCCGAGGACTCTGATTTCCTTGGATTCGTTAATGGGGCCGCTTTGCAGGGAGAGATTGATTTGTGTCGAGCATGTGCGCGAGGGGCGCAGATGCACGAATTCCGATTTCTGCGGGGAGCATTGCAGACCACAGTCCCGGGCATAGCGGTCCACTATGCTGGCGGCCGTTTGCAGGCTGGTCTCCATGTCCCCTAGGCATCCTTGCGTAGCCCAGAGGGTGATGTCGTCGGCATACAGCGCGTGCTGGACCCCTTCGACGGCACCCAGCAGGGCAGGTAGGCGCATCATGGCTATGTTGAATAGCAGAGGGGACAGCATCGCGCCTTGTGGAGTTCCTCTCGTGCCGAGCAGGAAAGGTCCATGCTCTTGGTCCTGTATTTTGATGTATGATAGTCTGTCCGTGAGAAATTTCTTCACGTAATTGCAGGTATTGCTGCCGCAGTGAGTTTGACTCAAGTGTGTGAGTATGACCTCGTGAGTTACATTGTCGAACGCTCCTTTCAGGTCGAGCGTGAGGACAATTTTGTCGTTTTGGGGGTATGTGATGGGGTTCAAGATTTCGCGGTCGAGTTGGAGCAGGACATCCTGTGCGGATCTGTGTGGGCGAAATCCAAACATGGTGTCCGCGAAGGTGTGTTGTTCGAGGTATTCGGACAACCGATCCCGTACCATCGTCTCCATCAATTTGCCCACACACGAGGTGAGAGAGATGGGGCGGAGGTTGTCCGTGTCGATTGGTTTCCCGGCCTTCGGGATGAAGGTGACAAGGGCCGTCTTCCAGTCTATGGGGAGGGGGATTTCCCCCGTCCAGATCGCATTAATGTATTCTAGAAGGCACTGGTACGCTGAGTCAGGAAGGTTCGCCAAAAGTTTGACGGTAACCTTGTCCCGGCCCGGTGCCCCTCTTCATTATGGCCAGACTGGCCCGCAGATCGTGAAGCTGGAAAGGCTTGTCCAACTCCGAGTTTTCCCTGCCTGCGTAGGAAAAGGCCGATGTGCGGCCGTCCTGAGTTGTGCACAGGTAGCGATCCCGGAGTGCCTGTGCCAACTGCGTTGTATTTACTTGGAATGAGTGCATGGCTTTGTGTAGTTGCTTTCGCGTTTCTGTGCGGGTCTGCGTTGGGTTGATGAGGGCTCGGAAGAGCCGCCATGTGTTGCGGCTCGACATTTGCCTAGCCGCCGTGTTGCAGCGTTCCACCCAGTTGGAGTCAGCGAGTTGGGCCGCGTACTCTGCTGCCTGCCGGGTGAGGTTCGCAATGCGCGCTTTGAGCTTCTTGTTGTGTTTCTGGCGCTTCCAGCGGCGCGTAAGGCCGCGGCGCGCTTGCCAGAGGTGGAGGAGGTGGTTGTCCACGTCCGTGACTGCCTTTGTGAGCTGTATCTGCTTCTCGTGGGAGCGAAGGTCCGATATGACTAACTGGGACCAATTCGTGTAGCCTTGCTTTGTGATGTTCGTGTTGGCGTCGGATGGGAAATTTTGGCGAAAGGTGGTCCAATTGGGGATGTGTGCTTGTGTGGTGGGGCGCTTGAGGGGGCGTGTATAAACAGTGGTGTTGAGGATGCAGTGGTCGCTGCCGAGGGTTTCCTTGGTGTTAATCCAGTCAGCGTGTCTTATGTTGCGAGTGAAGGTGAGGTCCGGGCATGTGTCTCGGGTCACCGAGTTGCCTGCGCGCGTAGGAAATGCCGGGTCAGTGTGGAGGGTGAGCCCCAGTGTGGACGCCAACTCCGCCAGCATGCGTCCGCGCAATTCCTCCTTACGATAGCCCCATAGCTGCCTAGGGGCGTTGAAGTCGCCCACAATCAGCAGGGGGTCGCGACCCGCCTCTTTAAGTGCACGGCTAAAGAGGTCCGCTTGTCACTCGCTTCAGTTTCGGGGAGCAGTATACATTAAGTACGTGTAGGGGTGGAGGCGGCCGGCCTTCCCGCCCTCCCTCATCCATCATAAAAGTTTGCATAAGAAAACCGTGCTAAATCCAAATTTCTGTCCACACATGTCTGAAAAATACTTCCACTCCCTTCCCACCACACTCCCAAGTTCCTCCTCCAGATGTGCCCTTATAAATGTGCCCTGAGGTGAAGTGTGCCCCAAGGATTTATGGCGGATATTATACCAACGGGAAAGAGGGAAGTTTATAGAGGCGTCGAGTTGAGGATCCTAGCGGTGTAGTTAAGAAACACAATCTTTACGAATGCACCTTAACAACTGTGGCTGGTTGCAGCGCTTGCTTCTCTAGAGGGAAAGAATGTGGACTCGAAGCCACTTCAGGGACCGATTTTCGCAACGGCATTACACCCTTAAGAAAGAGCTTAAGTGTCCCGTGAAGCTTTTAGTGCAGTATTGCTTTTAGTGGCTTTTCTCGCATTTAACAGTTGTGTGCTCTTTCTTGCTTCATTTGCCTGTTTGGTCATCTGAAGCCTGTTCACCGGGTTGTGGGTAGCTTGCCAGGTTCAAAAGAAGACAGTCATAGATCTTACTATGGTCCGACACGCGAGCATATCTCACGTCCTGCTCTAATTAGTGTACAATGTGAAGGAAGAGAGCAAGTTCGTACTGAATGCTCAAAAGCGCCTGGAAGATGGAAATGAGACACGCCTGAGGAGTTTTTCAATGACGCACTCATGCTCCCTATACCTAGACGAAACTCCTTCCTGACAATGGGGCACTTTATTTCAGCTCACATTCTAAGCGGGTGTAGGACTGAGAACCTGTGGCCCAAAAACAACTAACATTGCTAAACTGAACAAGAGCACTCGACAAGACTGGAAAAGAGCATTAATCTGGACGCGCACCCAGACTTGACTCTGGCATGGATTCAAAAAACAGTGCGGGTGGTGATATTGAGCGAAAAATTTGGGTAGAAATCATTTTATACTGCATAATGCAGTCCAAAAGAAAACGTACGTTAAAACTGACCGCCTGGGATGCTTTAGGAACCAGAGCGTGGACCGAGAGAAAGAGGAAAAAGTCTGCTCTTGCAAAATTGTTCTGTGAACTCTAGGCAGATATAACCGGTGTGACAAATACTTTAGGCTACGGCAAACAATACGGAAGTCGAACGATAGTATTAAAACAGCACTAAGCAACAACGACCAAGAACAAAGGAAAAACATTTTACGTGTGTGCTGTGTCTCTTCCGCTGTGTGTGTTCCCTTTGCTTTTTTCCTTGTTGCTTAGCGCTGTTCGGATAATATGGTGCATTTCCAACGCACTCAGTCTGCCATTCTTCTGAAGTCGACCTATAGTTGCTCCCCACGTGGGAGGCGAGAAGAGGGCTGACCCGAAGGTGGCGTCTACAAAAAAGATAAAGGGCAAACTAAAACTGAGGATAACACCAATAACGACTGAGCTAGAGCTGTATGCTGCGTAGCTGACACACGAACTGTAATCAAGAGAGCGATAAAATACACGCATTAATGGCGACAGCCCCACACCGGCTCTTGTCATAGGGCTCACATAAGGAACCATAACAAAACCGGAGACCTGCAAGGCGGTTTCTAAACTACTGCACAAGGAGACGCACGAGAGAGAAGCGATCATTCGCGTACTTGAAGACAGATACAGAGAGAAGGGCCGTAGGCAGCAGTACCCGAGCTAACAGTATGCGACAGAGGGGACAGTAATGAATGAAGACACACAAAGGCACAGGACACGCGTATCACTATAGAAAGTGTATCACGATGGAGTCTAGAGAACGGACCCACTCCCAGAGGGATGGCGATATGAGGAGATAAATTGCATCCCCAAGCCGGGCAAGCCGGGCAGCCTTCAGAATCTCATCGAACACGCAGTACTCAGTCCACTACGCGTTCGCCTCGAAAACAACGAACTTTTATCTCTTGAATGTTTGGCTTACAACGCAAAAGCCAAGCGGATGTAGGGAAAAGGCATTCCAAAATATCTGTCTAAGGCATGGCTTCTTATAAAAATTCCACACATTTGGCAATGCCAGCTTTTAACTAAAGTACTCTATACACTCGAATGACAAACAACAATTAACACAAATAATAATGACCAATTCAAAACGTTTGCGTACATGATTGGGCAGTGCGATCTACATACGAAATAGTAAGAAGACTTCAAAAAATAGCTGGTTACGAACAAATCGTTCAAAAATACAGTCTATCTGAGATTACTACATCGGGGTGAATAGCTCGAGGTAGGTATGTAAAACTCGGGGAATTATAGACGCCAGCTGTTTATGGCCGTAATATGGGCGGGACTTAGAAGGGTGGAATGAATTACATCGAAAGTTACAAATTTGCGGGGTGTCAAGAGAGACTTCTTCGAAAATTTGTCTGCTTTGTCTTATTCGGTTTCTTATGTATATAGAAAGCTTCTTACGATACATTTTTTTGTCAGTTCCAAGTAACCTAACTTGAAGAAGAAACTGCTTCTTTGTTTTGACTGAGAGCGAGATTGGATATTGCACGCATAGCTCTTTTTCTGAGGAAAATAATTTTGATATAATAGTCAGTGTTTATCTGCCCACACAGGGCACAATATCACAACAAGCAAAACAAAATGCTTGCTTCCCGAAGGCATCCCTCTAATGCAGGCATACTTCTGTAATTTAAACTGTGTGCCATATAACACCCTGCAAGGAAAATGACTAAAGCAGTACTCACAGTAGACTTCAACGGATCATTTGATAATGCGACTCATGAGGCCTGGCCGCAACAAGCTGAGGAAATTGTTCGTGAGAGCTTTGCTATCCTTGAGAACAGCCACACTAACCAACACGATCAACCTGACAGGAAAAGGGACGCCGCGGGGTTCGGAGAAATGGCTCCAGATAGCGATGTTGGGGTTTTCGTCAAGGCTGGATGAAATTTCTAATGTGAGGCGCGCCCTATATGCGGACGATGTACTGATATGATCAGCGAAACGGTTGGACCACCACACGCAACAAAATATACAAGAAGTTATTAAAGTAACGCTGAGAAGTAAAACGCAATGCAGGCAAATACTTGCGCTGCGGAGAAATCGGAACTGTGATAAAAATACGAACAAGAGCCGTGAAGAACGAACCCAGAAAAGCGCTGAAAACGAGCTGTATGCCTTTGCCGAATAAGGAAATGCCAGAAGTATTCGGCTTAAACCTCCTTCAGATGGACAACCAAACCGATTTTGCTACCCCTCAAATAATTACCTGTTACTTCAAGCAGACGAGGTGGCCTCTTAGAAAAAAAAACCGTACGAACTGTGCTAGAATTCCTCATCAGGTGAAAACCCCACCATGCTGGCCAGTAGCGTTGCTGCCCTAACACAAATGTACAGCCTCAATGTGTCGATAATATTTTCATACAAATCTTCGTTTATATGTTTAGCGTCGAAAACATCAACCCAGCAACTGCACCATTACGTTTTGCACAATGGAGCAGAACTAACCAAGGTCCAAAGAATAAGCCAAATAAAATGCCTCCAAAGCATCTGGACGGGTATGACTTACAGGGAGCTTAGAATACATTGAAGCAGAAGACCCATTCCATGAGTGAGCACAGAAATACTCATCGAGATTGAATCCGAAAATAAGTACCCTTACAACACGAAAGAACACGCCCCCCTAATTACACAGAATCGCAGATAAGCCACGCCGAAGCTCTTCAGACGGTACAGGAATAACAAGGAATTGCTGTGCGCAGAAGCAGCTAAGTATCAGGAGAAAAAAATTAGGGGGACAATCTCCACCTGAAGGGCATCACACGATAGCCATAATGAGTCATTTCAGTGGCCTGGTTTCCTTTTTTGCCCATAATTTCGTAGGCGCTGGGAATGGCGTGTACCTAATTTTTATTTTTGCCGAGTTATTTTCTTCTTTTGCACAAGAGAGAGAAGCCCCCCTTCCCCTCCTCCTTAACCATGTCGAAGCAAGGCTCCTCAAAGGTTAAGAGGTGAGGACACCGGCTTACGGCCTTAGGAGCAGTGGTTCGAATCCCGCTTCCCCATTTTTCCTTTCAACGAAATTGGGTGTCAGAATTTGCCCGCGCTAGATCACGTGGTTTTGATGCAATAACTAGGTTGATCAATCGCGATGTTCTCGAACGCCAATTCCGATGCCGACATCTTCGCTTAACGGCCCCTTTGAATCCGTAGAACCATAAAACCAGCGGTCACCATTGAATATGACACTATCGAAATAAGGGGGCCCGGTACTCAGAAAAAACAAACAGAGTGATGATAAAGCCGTTGTGAAAAAAACGAGTAGTCTTACGTGGCGCACTCTACAAAGACCTATAGAGAGCTTGAAGCGCACCCGATAAAGAGCTCACTTCCGCCCACAAAGATTCGAAGAACCAGCCACCGGCGATAGGAAAAGCCCTGCTCGCCGACAGTCTGCGAACAGAATCACCACTGCCCACAACCGCGCTTTATTGTATCTTAAAAAAAAACTTCCAAGGTAAAACGTAAAAAGCAATGTCAGCAATACCGCTGTTCAAACAAAACTTGTGCTTGGCTGCGGTAATTCCAGGTAAATCTAGTTGAATCACGCGCCACAACGCGATAAAGCCGCATGACGGCGTTAATGTGTCACCAAACATTCCGAACCATTTTGGAAGCTTAAGCAGTTGACTGAAATACCCAGCCACTTTCTTTGTTCACTTGGCGGTCTGAGCTTCCGCCAGAAGCAGATATAAATTCATTCCGAATTGGCATCGCTCGAGAAAGTGTTGCCTGGGCGAGAGCTGACGGTTTAGTTTCTAATACGAAACACTGCACATTTCAGGCACCGTCGGCTTCGTCTACCTGGGCCGAATTGCTCCAGGGTGCTTCTTGAGGTAATTGCCATTGTAGGTGAAGGCTCCTTGCCTACATTCAGAAAACATGCGGCTAACACAGTCGTCAGCACGTCTGTCTAGATGTTTTGAACGCCGCCTTGTCAAACAAAGGCAGGGTAATATTTCAACAGGTATGCAGCCTAAACACAATGCTTGGGTTGGAACGAAGCAAGAGTAACGCACAATTTGCTCTGACGAGCGGCACCGCTCATTTTGTCCGCTTCTCTTCCCACGCCCGGTTCCTGTCGCGGTTCTTTTCTGCCCTTCATCATCAGCAATAGATGAACTGAGGGAAGGTTTCCGTTGATTCCGCAGCCCACTACTCCAGCGCTCTAGGAAGGTGTGCTGACGACTGTAAGACACAGGCAGGAGCGCGCGACGCTTCTCGCGATGTATGAGCATAAGTACGCGAGAGGAGGGTTGCGTAAAAGAGCAGATCTACTTACTTTGGCTCTCTTCAGGTATGGCTCGTAGGTGTGGAAATCCAGCTACGTCGTTCAATGCACCGTGGGCTTGCTCAGCGGGCTAGAACTTTGTGAGTACTCTGCCTCTGCAGCAGCTAGACAGCGTAGCAAGCGCAAAAAAGTGAACTATGTGATTGCTGCACCCAGTACTGCCGGTCTGACGACCATTCCCACGCTCTCTGGATGGATGGATAAGGCATAACCCTTTTAATCGGGCGGTGGTTCCAGCCACCGAGCCATGACTTGTGAAATTTTATTCTTGTCTTGATTTTAGCCACCAATCAGATAACCTTCGCAGATATCCTCTTAACTTTTGGTGTGGCGCCATCATGCGGCACCAGCAACAAACAACACGCACAAGTAAACAAAACCAGGGCAAATGTGATATTAACGCAGCAGTGTTAGAGCGTACGTTGGGAGGAAAAACCGTGCCAGTGGTCAAAGCAATTCAAGATTGGCGGCGAGGATTGTAACGTCAAACCTTGCTGTGTGGATAGAAAGCTATAAAGGTTGAGGTAAATTGTGATGATGAGGTCGTAGCATGACTGAAATGTCACTGTGACGTATATGAAATAAAGTAAATTATTCCGTGTTAAAGAAATCTGGGATAATGAATTGGGAATAGTAGCCATGACCCTTGCGTTGGCAGTCAGACTGGCTGGCCCGGGGCCATTGAGACAGGTTGGTTTGTTACCACGTGGCCTAGTATGGATACTGTTATAGACTAATCAGTGTGAACAGAAAGTGGTACCAATTCAGAAAAAGTAGCAAAAATTACAATATATACTTGAGACTGCCTTTGCGCATTGATTGCGAAAGCATTGCCTCCAAATGAATTCTGCTGCGATGCTCATTGAAGATTCCCCCCTTCCTAATGAAACGACTGCTTATTAGCGTACGCACGTAACAAAGCGCATACACTAGGTTCACAGTTATTCAGTTAAAGGAACGCCGTTCTTTGGTCGATGGGTTGCGTGAGCGTCTCGAAATCTGGAGGTCCTTAGCTCTAGTCCCGGTACCTTCTGAGGAATTTTTATTTTTTCTCATTTGCTGTAGACATCCAAATCTTATGGTGTAGTGCTGGCGTCATTAAGAGCATAGTGACATCACTGAGGAATGACGGTGCAATCGACGGTGAGGGATTCATTATTAACGATTCACACTTTTACGTCATACCCGTAAGGCGGAGCTTATGTGTCCCAATAATTATTCTTTTCAAGTTCACATAAAAAATAGAGAAGTAATATGCAGAAAACACCAGAAGAAACACCAAGTTAAAGGAAAGCATCTATTATATGAAACATGCAACAAATACTGACCTAAAAACGAAAAATAAATGTGGATTGGCGTAGCAAACCCAGGAGATACAAAACAAAAGCTGTCGGCGCTCATTGTGTTTGTTGACGTTGGCATTGACAACTTTCTAGGCGCCGATGATTTTGAGGAAAGGAAGGGCCATTCGCTATGCTCGTAGCGGCTATGCCGCCGCGGAGGATATAAGCTGCGGAGTGGCCGCTCGCCTTGGGACAAGGCGCAGTGGAAGGATAGGACGCGGCTGGTGGCCGCGTGTATTGCAAGCGGCATCTTCAGAGCCTGCGGGAAACTGCCTCTACCGACCCCGAAGTAATTGCGCGGCGTAAAGCTGCCCGTCCACGTAAGAATCAAGCGCCGAGAACTAAGCGCATGTCGGAGACTCCTGAGACACGTGAGGAACGTCTCGCCAAGCGTCTGCACCTTCCGCCAGCCGCGTCTTCTTCCATTGCGCCTTCTCCCAAGCCGAGCGGCTGCTCCGCGGCTTATGTCACCGCCGCGGCGCAGCCGCTGAGGATAGCGCATGCGCAGTGAGGCGCACAACTAAGTGCTGACGTCATCCGCGGCACTCCGCGGAGACCGTCAAGGCAACGGCGTGTGAAGAGCACCTGCGACTCGGCACAGCTGGTTACCATGGTTACGGCGCATGCGTAGAAGTGACCAGCGTGGACCGTCTGAAGTGCGCTGCTGACTAGCCTAGCGTAACTTTTGCTACAAAAATGGAGGGGCCACTTGAACTCCATCTTGAAGGCCATTAGGCGATGACATAATGGTATGATTTCCGTATATGCAGAAGGTCATTCTCCTCTTTACATTCATAGATTCCTGACAGTCATCATACCCCTGCGGCATAGTGGTGCAGCGGTTAAGCAATGCGCCACTGCCCTGCGATTGCAGGTGCTCCCGAGAAGTGCCTTGGGCGGCCGAGGTTGCTCTTCCGGAGCGACCAACCATTTATTTTCTGCCACCTGCCACGGTGGGCAGTTTTCCGCCTATCTGGAGGTCAGGTTTTGATGACGCCGCAAGGTCACGTGACCTAAGTGGCCGAATCACCTCTTAGGTTGCTCTGTAGTGAGCACCTGCCAGAAGCATGCTCCTAATTTTTCGCTCACAACGCCGACGCCGACAACACCAGCACCGGATTGTCTGGTGAACGGAGGCTTCAACGCCATCGCGCTAAGAGCCAACTGTCCGGTGTCGCTCCGGTCGCTCCGTAGCTTTGACATTCGGCTCTTCATCCCACAGTCCCTGGATGAAGTCCGGACCACGGCGGCCGCATTTCAATGAAAAGCTTGCTGATATAAACTGCACGAGCGGCGCGATTCTTTCCATAGTGGTGCCTGTCGGGAGCAAGGCTTATGAAAGGCTGCCGAACACTTCTCCCTCTGATGTACTTACACGGATCGGCAACATGAAATTAAACATGAGACAGAAGCGCGTGTCCTCTGGCTTTTGCGAACCTGGAAACAATCGGCAGCGAACAAGCTTGTTCAGCAAGCACGGCCGGCAGCGCTTTCTGCGCATGCGCCTAGTGCCGCCGATTCTCGCCGGTTCGCAGCGGCAGCGCTTCGGGGCTTCCTTAATGGCGCTACCTGTACTGCCCGACGCCGACAGCGTGCGCTTGTGTTGGTGACGTTGCGGCGGGTGAAACTCCGCGCACACGGCAACGGACGTCGTCCGGTTTTCAAGCTGATCGGCGGATAAAAAATCTGTAAACTCAATTGCTCTAACCATGCAACACATACCCTTATCAACAATACTGCAAACTTTCTGCTTTCCTGCGAGTTATGATCCATCACATGACTTGCGCATACGCTAGTCGTGCATGCTGCGCATATTTCCTGCGATGGGTCACGTGGCATCTGTGAGTAGTAGAAGCAGCATTGTTACATACGCTCTTCCATGTCATAGGATCTCTGAAGTCGTGATGTGCAGTTATCCAGGCTCTCGCTGCCACAACAGACGGATAAGCGCACACAGCAAAGCGAAATGCCTCAGATCTTGATGCTTCACTGTGTGATACACTAGTGCCTCTCGGGCCAGGCACATATCCCACATGCACTCTTTTTCTGTCGTGTGTGTATCCTTGTGATGACCTATTATCTAAGACCTTGGCGCTGTAAAATTACACTTACTGCACTTTTGCTACGTGTGCCTAAAACGAGGTACAGAAATTCCCACTTCATTACCCAAAGTTACAGAGGCACTCCGATAAGCATCGGCTATCCATACTAACACAGCTCCCTGCCTTCTTCCTCTCCTGCTTGTCATTGCAGCTTCATATGGTACGTGCATGAAAACCATTCGTCATGAGTGCCATCCGCTATAACTAACTGTTCTGTCTCCTGCCTTCTTTCTTCTGGTTTATGGTTTATGGGGGATTTAACGTCCCAAAGCGACTCAGGCTATGAGTGACGCCGTAGTTAAGGGCTCCGGAAATTTCGACCACCTAGGGTTCTTTTACGTGCACTGACATCGCACAGCACATGGGCCTCTTGAATTTCGCCTCCATCGAAATTCGACCGCCGCGGCCGGGATCGAACCCGCGTCTTTCGGGCCGGCAGCCGAGCGCCATAACCACTCAGCCACCGCGGCGGCTCCTTCTTTTTCAGTATGGTTGTCCTCCTAATGCAGATTTCTAAGTAAGACTCCGTAGTTACTAAGATTTCCTCACCCGTACCAAATTACTAAAACACCCCAACAGGATTACTCGTGTCGCAGCACACAGGCTGTTGTCGAAATTTTCATTATCTCTTGAGTGAACGTGCCGGCACTTCTTTTCATCTGTTTTGTTTAGCGCCTCCGCAAAAGCCACACATCGCGTTCTTTGCTACGCAAGACACAATCGGGAGCTTTGGAACAGCAATCAGTGTACGTGTGAACTGATAGATGAGCTTGCATAAGGCCTATGAATCAATTTTTAGTGGCTTATGGAGATCTTCAGAGATAATTCTCGCGAAGCTGGCATCATTAGCTGCAGATCTCAAAATGCGCTCCCAAGTTATCGAAGCATGCAAGGAGGAATGAAGGTTCTCGCATATATGTTTGAAATTTTTTAGTATTAAAAAAATCCCACTTATGCTCAATTCACATTTCGCATTTTTTCATGCTTTTATAAATACCTGGCTTTCGTGTCACCGTATCTGCACAGTTTATATTATATATAGATAAATGCAGGCAATTTCTTGCTCAATTTGCCTAAATGCAGCGATGCCCAATCTGATGTTGTTAATTCCTCCATAAATTTGAATGCATTCTTCAATATCTATTGTTATGCTCAGCACAAAATGAAAGCACACTCGCGTTCTGGCGCGCTACTCGCTTGAAGTCAGCGGTGCTTTGGTACATGTACAACGAAAAACTACTAGGCAATTATGGTTCACTGCTTTGACAAGTACTCATGTTGTCTACTTAGCAGACTACATAAAATGATTCGTTCATATATTATCTGAAAACAAAATAAATTCGTTTAGTTTATGGGGGTTTAACGTCCCGAAGCGACTCAACCTATGAAGGGCGCCGTAGTGAAGGGGTCCGGAAATTTGGACTACCTGGAGTTGTTTAACGTGCACTGACTTCTCGCAGTACACGTGCTTCTAAAGTTTTGCCGTGATCGAATTGCGAACGCCGTGGCCGGGAACGAACCCGCGTCTTTCGGTTGAATAGCCGAGCGCCATAATCACTGAGCCACCGCGGTGGCTAAAAAAATAATATGTTTCATATTATTTTATTGTGTGAATGACAAAGATATCAAGCCACTGGGTAGGGCTTCTCTGTTGAGCTTTTTCATTTTCTTCAGGAAACGTGGCGCCGCATGGCTTCTTCCTAACGCCAGTCTTCCTGATCGCTTTTCAGGGGCAGAACTCCTACGTAGAAGCAAAGAGAAATCCTTGTGGGGCAACCATCATGATCATCATGATCATCATCATCACCTTTGCTGAAGCGCCTCACGACGTCAGTCCTGCGTATCCCCAAGTGGGAGTCCTCGATATATTCACGGCGGGAGAATACCCGCCAGTAATTTCAGGTCAGATTTCCTGAGCTGTAACAAGAGTACATTTAAGCGATAATCTTTTCCTGTTTGGTGGACGTCATCAAACAACGACACACTATTAGTAATAAGTTTCCTTTTAAAATTGCGCATGTGTCAGTTTCACGTGTTTCGAAGCATGAGAAAAATGAGGCCGTCACGAGCCCCGCGCCGATCGCGTGACAAGAAGAAGAAGGAGTCACTGACAAACAGCACACGTTCACAGGGCAAATTTCTTTATTACGAGGCCAACAATACTAAATGGATTCCGCCGGGAAGCCAGCTGCAACTTCCCTGAAGAGCCCCAACCGTACAGGCTTATCGGCGACGAAGAAATCCGTCGCGGGTAGCTCGAAAATCAGCCAACGGAAGAAGGCCAAGTCCAAGCTGTCCCGGTCTACCAAGCTCCGTCCACTAACAGCCGTACACCGTGAACCGGGTGAGTGTAGCATGGAGCAGATTCGACTGAGTTTCGCAATCCTGCAGGTTTAGCACACAGAGGAGTAATCTATATTTTTACTTAACATATGATTCTTGCGACTGGAGTTACTGGGGTGTTGGGCCCAATTTAGAGCTTATTTCGTCTGCTTATTCAAAAAACCGTTGTCATTAGCCGGCGGTGGCTTGTTTTTAATGAGGGCAGTTTTCGAATTTGCAGACAAATATCATAGCCGTCTGAAGGCATCATTGCAAACGAACAGTTCTCAGCATGAAGTGTTAGGCCGTTTGGAGCGCCGGGTCTCAAAAAAAGAGGTTTTTATTCAGCCCACTAGCCTCTTGACAGAGAAGAGCTAAAGTCTAATTACAACCGTCGGTATAGTCTTCTCGGTCTCATTGAATCCTTGTGGTTTATATGGTCTGTAAAGGACACTACAAGCTGCCAGGAATTCCGAAATCTGCCAGGAATTCCGGCAGGGGTGGAGCCCATAGCTGTGTTGCATTACACCTGCTCCCTCATGAGGACGAAATCTCTGAGGCCCACTATAGACCATGCAGGGCTTTACGAAGGAATGCTACACGAAAGAAACATCGACGAAAGAGATTAACTCAGAGCCCGTTTCAAACTTCACGTAGAATAAGTCGCAAGAGCAACGGTGAGCTACGCTGGTGACTTCGCCGTGGAACGTGCAGGGTGCATATACTTTCTAAGCAGTACCATTAGTAATCATACAGCAAGAACGCCTTTTAAATGACATTCATTCTGTAAGATGGAGTGTCAGACTGCGGCAGTGGTTGTTCTAGGTTAGCACGCAGAGAAAAGTATATTCGTGGCGGTACAGCATGGAAGGCTTAGTAGGCAGCTGCTAGGCACTCCATCAGCCTTTCATGCATTCAACGAAACTGCAATAGTGTGACCATTTTTCCAGCTTTATCGACGAAATAAAAACGTTGCTGCATATAAGACCAAACTTGTTCAGCCTTTTTCTAGTGAAACACCGGCAGAGTTCTCTTATTTAAAAAGTCTATACATTCAATTAAAACTAATTTGACTGTTTTCAAAGTCTATTTTCTTTATACAATTATAGAATGCTGTCCCTTTTCGGGAGGAGCTCTTTATTTACACGCTTCTTTTCGCAGCCACCGGTGCGTGGAAAGAGGCCTCACCGAGTCCAGTTCTCCCGGTTGCGGCAGCGGACGCTTCGAAGAGTTCGGGGTCAGGGCTGGGGCGCGGCTCAACTTCAGAACAGACATTTGTCCCAACATCGGCACCTGTGGCTGAATATCCAGCGGCTGGGCAGAGTCCTAGAAAGACTCACGTGAGATCTACCTGTTCTTTTTTGCTTCAGTTTGTAGTCATCTGCAGTCTGCACCGAGAGTTGACGAAGAATTTTATTACAACATAAAAGAATGGAACTTAGAAAAGTTGAGACAACAACGCTGACTCCTGACAACTTGTGCCTTAACCTGTCTGTGGGTTGTTTTTTTATGTTTTGCGTTGCAATGTTTTGTCATGGATCACGAATTAGTCCTTACCTTTAGCTGTGTTACGGAGAGTTGGGCATCGGTGCTTTTATTTTATAGACATCAAATTTTTTGGGGGAAGAATGCGGACGCTACTCAGTTTATGTAGAATATGAATCGAACGTTTCAAAAGAATCCCAGTTCTTCGGGGACGCGTGACTGTTATTTCGCTTACTGTGCTACTTAAAAAAATTTCATCTCTCGTGCGTTGCGGTATGCTAAAGGCATATTGTAAAAAAACAGGTTTTTTGAATTGATCTTTTAAAATGCATAATAACTATAAGAATCCGAAAGCTGCTCATTCATTACATCATGAGCATATGCCTGCGCCAAGGAACGAATCCAAAGAGTTCTCTCCATCTCCCATTGATTTTTCGGGACCAATTGAAGTTGACCCTGTCAGCAGACGACCGCGTTTGAATGACGGAGGATTGTTTAACTTACGAAGCTTATTCATTTAAGCAATGAAAGAAAATAACGATAATACAGGTGTGCCCAATACTTTCTTTTGTCGAAAGCACATTCCTATTACGTAAAGACCGATGCTCACGGATCTCTGAGGCCATGCTTTTTACCAATGCATTTTGTAGGGCCGTGCTGCTTTCTTTTTTCTGTTCGTGAGCAGGCCACCGCCACGGAGAACAGACCTTGCAAAGCCTGCTGATTTCTTACAGTTGATTAGAACAGCATAGAGAAATGCTGATTGTCGCGCAATAAAAAATAACAGCGCTGTATGCTTGCAACGAAATTGCTACAAGTGCGGCTTGCTTATTACGATGGAAGGCTAATACAAGGTGCTCCTTCGCACAAGCAAACGCCGAGGACATTATCAGACCGTTCAGACTATCTATCCGAAGAGTTGTCGGCAGGTATAGCCTTTCGCTACAGCCTTGCGTGACTTGAAACGCAAGTTCGGAGTGCCTGCTTGATTGTTTGACCAACGCTTATTGCTTCAAAGACATGCAACCGACTACTCTGATGGCAGACAGTATAGAAAGGTGGCAGTGTAAGAATGGTATTGTATTTATTATCTCCGACAAAGTGTGAGTATTTTGATGTCAGTAAATCACTATTCAGCATTCATAAGGAGTGAAGCCGGTCACTCCTGAAAGTATTTATTCATATTCCCCCTCCACCTATCCTCACCCCCACTCCTCTCACCGCCGAGAAAGAGAACAGCCAGCCTCGTCCTCCGTGTTTTCACGATTTCGGTGCACCGCGCATCTCAATTTCCTCGTTCGTGCCTTCGGTCACTTGTGGTGGCCCGTTCTCCAGAAGATCCGGTGTTGGCGTCAGAGTTGTGAGCGAAATATAACGAGCATGTCTATGGCTTGTAGTCCCAACAGAGTAACCCAGGAGGCAGGAGGTCGCGTATATCACGTCATCTTGCGGCGCCATCACAGCCTGAGTGCCGGATACTGAACAAACTGCCCACCGTGGCAGGTCTGAGTTAAATTAATGATTGGTCGCTCCGGAAGAGCAACCTGGACTACAAAAGGCCCACCGCTGAGAACAACAGCCATCGCAGAACAGTGGCGCACGCCTTAACTTTTGCACCACTGTGCCAGGAGAGGTATCGGGACTCCCACGGATCTATGAATGTAAAGTAGAAAATGACCTTATGCATACCTGACAATTTACTCATTAAGCTATCGCAACATACGACCCCAAGGCGAAGCTCAAGGGTCCCCTCCAATATTTTTGTCTGTGCACTTTTCGTCCCACTAAAGCCTGATTCGCCTCTCGCAACCCATATTACGCCAGCGGACGCCAAACCCTAGAGACAATTAAGAAAGCTTATATCGACACCTCTACACTTCAGCGCGTAGCACGAGCCGGAGTATCGCATCCGCAAATAGCTCTGATGCCCTGTAAACGCCAGCTGTACACGCCAGCCGAGTAGGGATCACCAGTGGATGGACGCTTGGGGCTCGAGGTAAGAGGCAAACGATGCAGGTGACTGTACGCGCCAGTTCTCCGGCATCGCGCTATAACAGCGCGCACGCGAAACAGGGACATGTCTCCATGCCATCTAGCAGTCTGTGTGTCAAATTCATCCGTCGTTCATATAAGTGATCGTTCCAGTGCAAAAAAATCGGTAAGTTTCCACAGATGGAAGGAGTTTCGTTGCAACATTTGCAATGTCCACTGCGCTTTTGTGCCAGAGATCTAAACTTTAAAAGGTCATCAAGGAGTGCTTTCGGTCTCGACGTCGCTGGTTCGACTGCAGACACTAGAATCAACTGTTGCGTTTTTATTCAAAATTTCCCAGCGATAACATGCGTGTTTTCTTTAGTTTATTGAATGTGCTGTGGCCGTATTTGTATTCACGGGGTGCTACAAATATTGCTGATTTTTTTTACGCTACATAATATTAAACAAGCGCGAAATAAGGAGGACCATGTGTTGTTTGTATTCTTGTCCGCTCCTTACTTCGTGCGGGATTAATCAGTTGTAGCAATGAGCCAGCCAGCCCAGACCACAATCCTGTTTCTTATGGGTACTGGCTTTTATTTTGGGTTGTCTCCTATCCTGCTTTCTAAAATTTACTTCGAAAATACCGATGTAAATTGGCGGCCTTGGCCTAATCATGCTATAACGAAGAAGAGTTTTTCGTTGCAAAAAATTCAAGATTTTTTATGCGCCACAGGTCAATTAGTTGAATTTTATTCAACGCACATCAACTGCCACAAAGCTCCAATGGTCGACGTTTACTATGAACAAAACTGTAAGCATCCTCCGTGTTCCCATAAACGAGCGAATGCGATCGTCATTCACCGTTTCCAGCTGAAGATATTTAAATAATTTTGGTTTTCAGATTTCTGGTGTCTTCAAGTGCTAATCGGTACTTAAGATGAAAATAAAAAATTCAGCGGCTCTGGCAATTGCATTTATGTCAAGGTATTTAAATTTTAATGCCCAAAAAGCAGCATGTAGAGTGTGGGAGACAAAAAATTGCAATAATTACAAACTCTTGTTTCTTTAATGTGCACTAACACCACACAGTACAGAGAGGCTTTTTGCATTTTTCTTGCATCAAAATGCAAATGGCGCAGCCAAATAACGGAGCCGTCACGGGTACATTTATTGCAACCAGATACAAACATGCTTGTCTCGCAGGCAACACTCTTCAAGGGCACGACGACACCAGGATCGAACATCCTCAGGACCATCGTGCGGGGGCCGGCGAAATCCGAACACTCGAAAAGGGAGCCTAAAGGTGAACCTACCCGTATATAAACAGACTGGATGGCTGCCAGAAATACCATACACGGTTACTTTTCGTGCACCGGTGCGCCTTTTCCGCCATCAATCCGTGCTGCCATCTCTGTTTGATTTACATTTGTAATGTTTCATTACTATGCCACTCTACAGTTTGCTTGTGTGATATGCATAGGAAGTTACAATGCCGAACATAAAAGAACTTATTCAAATACGCTGACTTTGGGCAGCCGCTGTTGAGATTAATAAACCGCTTACGTTACCTTGACATAATCTTGAGTAATTTTGTTAATATGTTAAGGCAAGATGTTGACCTTCAAGAAACGTGGTTTCAGACAAGAATGCCAAACATGAAGTGAGTAAAATATCGCAGAGAGGATGATTCTTAACTATGCGTTCAGTGAACAAAGCGAAAATAAGCACATCAGTATCATGTTCTCCTTGGGTGTGACAGCAGGTTTTTGGTCCCATATTCCAGATCGTGAAAGTGTCCACAAAACCATAGGAGTTTTCGAGTGCCCAGCGTAAGCCGGTGCCCGTGCGGTACTAGAGCTGGTGCCCAAAAACATGCCCACGCACACTCCGAGGTCTCTTATGTCAGGCACAGTGGCTCCGCCCATCGCTATGCAGGGTACCAAGAGAGTAATTGTAATAATTTAAAACGTTACAATGGCACGGATGAGACTAGTTTAACGTGGTAACTTTTAGTCCCAGGATATCGGGAATACGTATGAGTGCAGTTTGCTTGATGAATTTGAAGGTTGTGCACCTTGGAACATTTGCCATCATAACGAACTTGTACAGTACGGAAGAAAGGTCCCTGAACCACGTGTTTCTCAAACAAAGCTGATAGCTGTACTATTAGCTGGCGGTTAGAGACGAAATGGTGGACATTTTTAAAGAACGAAGTTTTGTTCTCTCATCTTCACAAGCCTGGTCTCCAACCGCCGGATAACATTAAAGCTATCGGCTTTTAGGAACACGTGTTCCAGATACTTTTGTATCCGACTGTACATAATAAGATTGATCGGGGCGACATATGCCGAGAAACGCATAGCCGACAGTGTTTCTGCAACATTTCGGATATCCCCATCGCTAGGAGATTGAATTAAACAATTGCATGCTAATGTTACAGCGGAGCAGAGTGCTTAGGAGTTTCTCCATTTCGTTCCTTCTGTGCTTCCTTGAGGCTGCATACCTGAGTCTAAACACATATCATTAAGACCACATATCGTACGCCGGTTCACATTCCTATTGCATACATGAGAAGGGCACCATATGCCCTGCTGAGTGCACGATTTTCGTAGGCTAAATTGAAGGTCGGGTCAGACCTGCTCGAAAAACACGTACATCCAGAGAAGATAAGCACAATGTAAAGCTTTGGTTGTCTTCTCTTTTCGGTGTTCGTCTTTTTCGAACTGATATACAAGAGTATGAGTGCTTACGAACTAGACAAGTTCGACTTCCTTAAAGCTGAATACAAAAGCGATTCGGCTGAGGGAATTCGTTAGAGTCATGAGTCTGAGGTGCTGTGTGCATAGCTCCACCAACGACAGCGACACCATTTTCCTTTTCAATGAATGCAGCGCCATGCCCAGCCAAGAACAGTGCACCCAGTACACCACCCGAGGCACCCTCTGTCCGCCCAGCACCCACCCCGTCGTCAACCCTGAGGGCCTTCGAAGGGGTCGTATCGTTTTTTGGGCTTAGGTCAAAGGTACGCGTTAACGACAAATAGTTCGCGTAAAACATTCCGTGCGCGTTGGTAACCAGACTCAAAGTTTATTTCCAGCCGCTGTTGTAAGGGCGAACAAAGAGCAGTTTCTTATTCGTTGCTGTATTCTATAGCAGGCAGGCCGATCGAGGCTCGTACATCAGTTAGATAGTTCGGCCGGAACGGTGGTGTATGATGAGCAGGTTGTCCGGCGACGGCCAGCAAGGCGCCCAGTTAATGCTCTTCACCCCAATGTAGCCACAGTGGCTAAAACGCCATTATCTGCTCTAGCAGGTGATCAGTAGTTTCTTCCATTAGCAGAACGAGCTGCCATGGTGTAGTCGTTGCGGCACTGGCTGTCGAAGCAAACAATGACAGGGAGTAATGGCAGAAATTACTAACTGCGGACCCGAAAGGCGCGGGTTTGATCCCGGCTGCGGTAGTCGAATTTCGATGGAGGTGACATTTTAGACGCCCGTGCACTGCACGATGTCAATGCACGTTAAAGAATCCCTGGTGGTCGAAGTTTCTGGAGCCTTTCACTACGGCGTCCGTTATAGCCAGCGTCGATTTCCAATATTAAACCCCAATAGACCAAACCAAACTGAACAAGCTTGTTGGAATCATCGTGTCCTTTTTCTAGCTCTATAAATTAGGCCTATGCGTACAATGTTGGCGCTTTTGCTTAACTATCATGTTTCATCACGTCGGGTCGACAATTTACTTGACCGTGAGGCATCAGCAGTGATAGGTCCTTTCACTGGACCACCTGTCTACCTGTCACCGTGGTCAGAACCTCACAGCAGCCCGTGGCAATCCGGCTCGATTGCATGTTCTAACTTTGAAGTTGCGTGACACAAAAGTGGTAGGTTTGCGTGTGACTTTGTAGGTTTCAAGGAATTTTTTTGTTGGCTGCTTCAACTTTGTGGAAGAAATCTCTACTACTCTCATAAGTTTTGAGTTATACCTACAAGCCTCCCAAAAGTTACGTTGCATATGACTCCGTGATTGCAGCGTTCGTGCTCTTGACAGAAGTACTCTGAGAACGCACTTCCACTATTGAACGCATTTACATGAAAAAAAATGCTAAAGCCCCTTTTTAGCTATAATTTTGCTTCATTTAAAAACTTTGCTATTCAATATAAACCTTAATATTGTCACAACAGCGTATTTCATACAGCCCACATTATAGCTTTGACACAAAAACATGCCTAGTTCTGCAATTTTTTTTTTAGGAGAAGCCATTGATACATCCTCCCCCCCCCCCAAAAAAAAAAGGACGCCGCTAAGACCTCCAACAAATCCGAACCACCAAGGCTTAAATTTTTCTTTCTCAACCCTAAAAGGATAGTCATGTCAGGAGAACGGAAGAACAGCAACTCTCATTAGCAACAAAATGACAACAATAGCTCATAAGGAGTTTGAAGACACACAGCTAGAACACATAATAACTGAAGTGATTCCCAAGAGACAAAGAAAAGCTAAAAGCACTTTTATGGTAAATTTGTAGAGCCCACCTAAAAATAAAGGAAACTTTTTTCGCGGAAGCAAAGAAACATGCAGGGTAGAATACTCTAATAATAGCAGGGGATTTTAATGCGAAAAGCCCACAATGGGGCAGCAGGATCGAAGATAAAAAGGGGAGCGGCATCTGCACAGCAGCGGAAAACATAGGCTACGAGTTACTCACAGACGAAAGTCAGCCTACTAGACAGGGTAATAGTGTAAGCGTGGACACATGTCCCGACCTAACCTTTGTCAGGGGCGCTAAGCAAGTCGAATGGGAGAACCTGCAAAAAAATCTCGGCAGCGACCACTACATCATTAGGGTCAGCACAGAGGCAGAAAGCCTCAAAAGGAAGATCGGCGAGGCAAACCTAACTGACTGGGTGCCTTCCGCATCCACTGCAAACAACTTAAGGACGACATAACTTCGGCAGAAGATTGGAGCCAACAGCTTAGACAAATCAGGGATCTCTACACTAAAGAAGTGGATCGAACTGAACAAGCACCAGAAGTGGACAAGCGACTCCTCAGGCTCTGGGAGGCAAGGCGAGGCCTGACCAAGCGGTGGAAGCGCCAACAGCTGAACAGAAAGCTAAAGAAGAAGATAGCCGAAATCACCAGGCAAGCAGAGGAATATGCAACATAGCTGGCAAGACAAGGGTGGCAGCAGTTTAGTACCTCGCTGAATGGCACACTCAGCACGGCTAGAACGTGGCAGATCCTCAGAACACTCATGGATCCTAGCAAAAGCTAGGCGGAAAGCAGCAAATCCATCCAAAGGCGAATTCATCAGTACGAAGGTAAAGAAGAACAGCTGCTCCAGGCAGTACGAGAGAGATGCTACGGAAAGGGCCAGGTAGATGGCTACCAAGGCGACTACCAGGGCGAAGAAAACCCAACCACGGACAGACCCATCACAAGAGAAGAGGTCGTTGAGGCCATAAGGGCAACAACGAAAAATACGGCAGCAGGGGAGGACAAGAATCATAACTCGTTAATCCGAAATTTAAGCGACGAAGCAATCAGCCAACTCACCCTATACCTAAACAAACAATAGGAAGAAGGGACGGTCACAGCGGAGTGGAAACACGCCGTAGTCGTCATGATACCCAAGCCCGGCAAGGAACTCCAAATTGAAAACCTCAGACCGATCTCACTAACATCATGCCTAGGCAAGCTGTACGAGAGAATAGTTACCCGACGAATACAAACGCATCTAGAAGACGGAGAATGGTACCCCAACACCATGTTCGGATTCAGGGCAAATTTATCAACTCAAGATTTCTTGCTACAACTAAAAGAAGACGTACTCGAAACAATGCCAAAGAACAGGGAGAACGTTGTCATGGCCATCGATATTAAAGGGGACTTTACCAACGTATCCAATGCCGCCATTATGGAAGGACGTAACACCACCAACTGCGGGAAGAAGGTCCATGACTACGTTAGAAGCTTTCTCACGGACCGAACAGCGACGGTAGGCCTAGGAGTGACACCTTTCAAACGCCATGCAAAGACACTCCGCAAGGCTCAGTAATCTCGCCAATACTCTTTAACATAGCGATGGTCAACCTCGCCAAGAAACTCAGCCAAGTCCAGGGGATTAGTCATGCAATGTACGCAGACAATATCACCATCTGGACCACCCAAGGCTCACTGGGGGAGAAGCAGGAGGCGCTACAAGAGGCTGCCACCTGCATTGAAGAATACACAAAACAAAGAGGACACAAATGCTCCACGCAAAAATCTGAGCTCCTCAGAGTGGGTAGGTACCCTACGGATGCTCCACTCGAAATAAAACTAGAGGGCCAGAACATCCCGGAACAAAAGATGATCAGAATCCTTGGCATGTGGCTGCAAAGAAGCCGGAAGTGCCGTCATTCACTCAGCCTGCTAAGCAAAGCGGCAGGACAAGTAGGCCGGATGATCAGCAGAGTACCGCACAAGAGGTATGGCATGAAGGAGGAGGACACACTCAGGCTAGTCAGCGGCCTAGTGGTCACCCGGGTAACATAATTATTACCGTACCATGTGACTATCAAAGCAGAGAAGGAGCAAGCGGAGACAATACTCCGGAAGGCATACAAAACAGCACTTCATCACCCAAGAAATACATCCAACGACAAGCTCATGCAACTCGGAATCAGCAACACCTTCGAAGAATTAAGAGAATGCCAGCTCAAGGCACAAATACGAATACTTAGCAACACAACGACTGGAAGGGCGCTCCTGACAAAGCTAGGTCGGGAAATAGAAAAGCCACAAAATAGCAGGGCCGCAATACCAGACCCGCTAAGAAAGAAGCTATGCATACAACCTATACCCCGAAACATGGATCTAAACTTCCATGCTAACAGGAGACAGGTTAGGGCAGAGTTTTATGAAAGGAACATGGGGCATCGGGACAACACAGTCTACACTGATGCCTCCCTATACCCCCAAACACACAAAAATAGCGCGGTAGCAGTAGTTGTAAATTACCACGGAGAACACATCACAAGCCTCACAGCTGAAGTATCTAACATAACGGAGGCAGAGGAGATTGCTGTCGCCCTGGCAGCGAATGAAGGATATAGGACAAGGAGATCCCTTAACATCTTGACGGATTCACAAGAGGCGTGCCAGAACTATACTAGAGGCAGAATTAGCAGCACGGCACTCAAGATTCTCAGTAGAGCTCTGCTCCCTGAGGGTTGACCAATACACAACATAATCTGGATACCGAGTCACGCAGGGATCAGGGGCAACGAAGGGGCAGACAACCTAGCTCGAGGAATGACCAGCCAAGCTGGAACGTCATTAACCCCGGAGGGGCCCCAGATTAATTGCGGGGACAGCTATTCGGAATTATTAAACCTATATAAGGGGCTAAGATTTCAATACCCCCCAGCACATAAAGCATTATCCAAGGAGGAAGCCACAGGATGGCGAAGACTGCAAAAAGGCTCCTACCCAAACTTATACATATTAAATAAGATGTGCCCCACACAGTATATCGCCAACTGTCCATGGTGCGGAGCAAAACCAACACTATATCTGTCACATGGGAGTGCGGAAGAAATCAAGCATTCCACAAACACAAAACACCAAGTGCGGAGCAATGGCAGAGCCGGCTCACCAGCTGCGAGCTAGGGGTCCAAAGGGCCCTCATAGCACACGCAAGCGAGGTGGCTCGACTCAGTGGAGCCCTGGACTAGGGGCCCACCCACGGCCAAGGAGGACTCAAGCTTCAAGACGAAGACTTCGTCCTCTACCGCTACTACTTCCTAAAGGAACCAATAAAGTTTTTTCATTAATTCATTCTCATTGAACAAACTAGACGAAGCTAATTATTAACAGGCACGTTCACTTGTGTAAATTGGCACAATAGTGAAGCGTATTACGTTTTCCTGAAGTTTACGCCGTTTCTTTTGCTTAAAAATGTTCGATTTGCGAGGTCTATCGCAGTGAAATATTCCTGTCAATTCGCCGTGCCGGTCGTCATTCCTTTTGTTGCAGTGGGCATGTCTTGTAGGAAACTTGCTGAGTAATTCGTCACTGGAAACCAAAATATAAGCTACACTTTAGGAAGTCCTAGCCACAGTTGTAAGTCAGCAAATAGGCTTCAGATTTTGATTGGTCATAAGAAATCATACTCATAATGTCACTGTCCGGTCTCAACAAAGTTCATTTAATCGTCTAAATGTGGGCACGACTGAGCAGTATAGTCTCTGAGGCCAAAAATGCATAAACATTTTCTTTAGCGTGATGAAGGTGTGCGTAATCCGATTCACATTCTCCTAGAGCTCCTGAGGGTGGCGCAACGATCAGCTACTTCTCGCTTTAGACTTCCATTCAACAGCCGAATTTGAATGCTGCGTTGTGCCTGCAGTTTTTGTTTCAAAAATTCCGGCAAGAACAAAGAAACTCGGGTGCGAACGGTGTCAGGTTGCAAGAGGAACCCAAATATATGAACAAATACTGCAGCTACATTGTTTTCTTGTTAACACTGTTCGACTGCCTTTATTTTTATCTACTACAAAAATTTGCACTCTACCTTGCCGTCGCAGTAATCATGAAATGTTCCGCTGGGAAGGCATAGATCATTATACGGTGGTCGATTAATTGTACATCTTCTGCATACGGCTACTGGCATGTTCCTCTGAGGGCTGGACGTGCCACTCTTTCGCCCGCTTTTGTATTTCAGCTAGACAGCGCACATTGACTCCTTGGCTGCCTTCGCGAATATCAGTCAGAACACGTAGCTTGATGAGCGGTGGTAACGGCCGAGTGGTCGTACGCGTAGACGCACCGTCTCAGTCCTTTCGTTTCCGACAACAGATGGCGCTGGTGGAAAAGCTGTTGCAAAAATTGCTTTTCTACCGGAGTCAGGGCAAAACAACCAGGCAAATTATTCTCTGGTACTTCCGGCGATAAAAAAACACTCCACCATATGTCGTGAAACTTTCATTGGCAGCGGCACTTCGAAACGCATGGAAGCTGCAGATTCAGTGGGTGCGTTCGCATTCTCGATGGTTACGCAGCATTTCGGCACGGTACTCCCCTCCCCCCCTTCCCCATCCCTCCCGACATTATGTCAGACAAGAGACCACAGCAAATCTATGAATGCCAAGCCGCGCATTGACCTTCTTTGCAATGCATATAGCGCGTAATCCATTCGTTCCCAAGGCGCCCCACTGGAAGAGACCTAATGGTATCTTAGAGCCAGACATGACTGGAAAATTCTGTAATTACGTTACAAGCTGCCAAGTTCAAGCGTGGTCTGATACGGAGCTTTCTAAACGTTTGCAACTGCACGACTCACTTTCTTAGGAAAACAATTTTGGTATGACAGGTTGCGCAATATGCCCAAAACAGCGCTCTAGACAAAGGAAATTTCTGTAGTTAGCATTTAACACCCAAAATAAAAAAATAGGAAACAAGTGTATATACAATATAACAAGATGCATTCTTATTAAATTCGCGAACAATTTAGGCAAATGTCTTAAAAATGAAACTTGGCGCAAGCAAACGTCTTACCTTTTGATGATATTCGGGAGAAAACTCGGAAGCAACGTCACGTGCCATTGCTGGCATGCGGCCCACAAGTGTACTGAGGAGGAAGTGGGCGCGGTAATAGCTAAGGAGGAGGATACCAGCTTTCGTGCAACGTTGTCCAACGCGTTTTTCTCGCAGGGAACTTCTCACGTTCCTACGCCGCAAGCGGAGCCTGCCGACAAGGAGGAAGATCCCTCAGTGTGCCTCCTTCCCGACGAAGAAATGAAAGAAGCCAAGGCCCTGTGGCAGAGCACCTGCAAGCTTCAAGACATAGTAAGGAACATCCTGTCAAGCTTGGACTAAATGGTGTCGTTTCAGCCCAGTTGGGGTTCAGTGGTGTCGTTACCGTCCAGCTGGGGTTCAGTGGCGTCGTTTCCGTCTAGCTGGGATTCACTGGTGTCGTTGCAGTCTCCTGGGATTTGTCGCTATCATTTCTAGTCCTCCTTTGGTCATATGCGAGTAGACCTACTAGCCAATCGAGCTGTCTGTCAGCTCATACATATGAAAGAAAGGAGGAAATGTTCATTTCAGCGTATTAGTCGAAAGAACTCTGGATCAATGAGTCATTATAATCACGTAATGCTTCGAACATGAATTTGTTTCTAAACAAATTACAAGGCAAAGAGAAACAAGGGCCATATATCGTAATGTGTACTTCCCCCTACCAACACAATAAATAACTAAAGGCCGGCCCTCGAATCATACCGTTCTCCCCAAGGATCAGCCAGCCGTGGTGACCGCATTTCGATGGAGGCAAAATGCCATACGGTGCGTGTGCTGTGCCATCGTCAGGGTACGTTAACAAAATTGTCTAAAGTAATTTGGAGCCCTTTAATATGGTTACGCCGCATAGCCCATGTACCCAATATTAAAGTACCACTGTAGTAAAAAAGGTTCATTGCTACAGCTCCCGGTTCAACACCCCTACGAAGAGAGTTCAGTCGAGCAAATTGTTCTTCAACGAATAAAAATGCAAAGAAAGACAGGTAGTCTTTAAATGATGAGATTTCTCTCCTGTCAGTTCTGTGTATTAGTAGATTAGCGCTAAGTTTACGAATGAGTAAACTTGAGGTCAGGTCTCCTTGGTAAATGTGACTTCATCGGGTCTTTTGTTATTTTGCATTGAAAGTTAATGAAACAGATTGGCACACGAAATCTACTTTTGGTTGACCTCTTCAATGATTTTAAGCCAAAATCATCGTTCAAAAATGTGTCAGATGACCAGAGAGTGTAACGTAAAGGCTTGGCACAGTGCTCTTGAGGGAGCAGAATTCTGCCATGCCGTCTAATTTGCTCGCTGATAGGCTCATAAGAGGCAGGCACACACACACACACACACACACACACACACACACACACACACACACACACACACACGCACACGCACACGCACACGCACACGCACACGCACACGCACACGCACACGCACACACACACACACATTTTCTTTTGCGAGCGGACCACTTCTATAGGCGCCTACAAGAGTTTTCAAGGCACGAAGACAGCAATAATATTCAAGTTGTTCCTACCCAGACTGGTCGGTTTAGATTGAGTTGTGCATTGTAAAGGTAAGACACGAAAGCGCACATGTCGTTCGTTTAGTCGCAGCATGCTTAGTCAAGGAAGAAAATCAAGCTTTCCCGAAATATTTCTGATTAGGAATCTTGTGTGGGCGCAGCTGTGCTTTAGATTACGAGCTCTGTATTATGAGACGGTCTTCAGGCAGCCCCAAAAGCCCACGAAATATTGCACAGAAGACGTTACACGCGTAAGCAGCGTCTTTCGTGGTGTACCGTTGATTTATGAAATCACGCCGGTGATTTCAAAACAAAATCCAACCTCTAACTGGCACTGCAGCGCCCAAATATGATAATGTAAACGTCAGTGAGGGACATTTGTTTAATTAGTAGCTTAATTGTGAATTTATATAAAATTGCGCCCACCGTAGCTAATGCCAATAGTTTCGCCCTGAAAACACCATTTATTTACTTTCGAACGCCTTTTTCGCTAAAACACCCGAGATTCACCATCACTTAAACTTTCCTGTTATCACCAATAAAGGACTAAGAAAGCTTCATAAAGGAGCCTTTGAATTCTCCGCAATTATCCCAAGGATTATTTACTGATCGCCAATTAACCAGAGAGTAGCTGTCGATTAGATTTCACAGTTGATATATGACGGTTTTGCGGAGCTTGTTCTTTCTAGCTGTTTGAAAATGCCCTGAAAGATGTGAATCGGTAATTATTATGTTTTCATCACGACCGTAATCAGGAACCATGATTCCACTGCTCGGACGCGCATATGCAGCATCATGTATTTTTTCTCACTGTTTTGTTTGGTTTTATGGGTTTAACGTCCCAAAGCTTCTGGGGCTAAGGGACGTCGTAAAGACTGCTGGATAATTCCGGCCACCTGGAGTTCTTTAAAAAGCTCTGACAACTTGCAGCGCACGGAACTGCAGCATTTCGCCTCCACTGAAATGCGACCACCGCGGCTGGGTTAGAACACGGGTGTTTCGTGTCAGCAGCCGAGCACCATAACTACTTAGCCACCGCGGCGGTTAGTTTGCACATTGTTTACCTGCAACTTGAAGCTGCTGATGTTTACGTTTCCAACGCTTAAAATGATTCCATAGATACTACTTGCTGTAACCGAGGAAGGTACACTTTTTGTCAAGACTGAAGAGAACAGGGGCTTTTCCTCTAAGCCATGTATTGTTGATAATCTACCACCCATGAAGTGTGAATTTCAGAGAGATGAAAACGATAGTTCCCATTAGTTTCAAGTGACTTAGACAGCTGGCGGTGAGTTCCTGGTCACACAGTGTGCCACACAAGCAATTACATTAGGCTTTACATATTACAAAAACTGTATTTGTGCCAGGTATCAAGTTGATGCCACATGTGTTGTCTATCCTCACCGCAGATGGGGCCCACGACCCAGACGTCCCCTCACGGCTGGCAGTTTTACTTGAAGGCACACGGCGCCTGGTTGGCGTTCGCAGTCGGCGCCGGTCTATTTGTGGCGTTTATGTTGGGGCTGTCCATGTTCGCGCGTTACCGCAATGCCATTGTGACAGCGCAGAAGATCTGCCGAACCGAGGACTGCGTGATCCACGAACGACTCCTGCGCCAAAACATTAACGGCAGCGTGGACCCGTGCCAGGACTTCAGTGCTTACGCATGCTCGGCATGGAGCCCGTCTAAACAGTTTGTGAGCTACGCCGCGGCCACCACAAGTGACGCCATTGAAGCGTGGTTCAAGGCACGTGCATGAACGCGATCTCTTATCTCTTTAAAGCGCATATTCTTGCAACTTGTAACGTTTTTGAGCGTCTCATAGGCTTTTTTTATCACTTAGAGTGTGACCATTGGAAAGCTATTGTCGGCTTGATATTCGACAAATTTCAATGAACGTTTTCGACAGAGAAGAAAATAAACAGGTAATAACATCCGCAAATTGAGACTCGAAAATTCTTCGGCAATGCCGCTCGCAAATCTTAAGCATGATGTCGCTTTCCCTGACACCGTACTTCACGAATCATCTCTCGCGCAATCCCATATCATGACCACTCCAGAAAGATGCTAACGGCTAAGGCTGTAAAGCCGGGTCACAGTGATTGTTCAGTCTATGCCCTTAAACAGCAGGTTCTGCTCTCCACTTTTAGGATACTCTCTACTCATTCAGACGAGCCTGATTATTGAAAAATAACCGGTTATCAATACTGAACTGAAGTGATTTTCATGTGTATATCATTGAGAAAAAACAACTTCTCGGCCAGAGCTCTGCCTGTCGCCTCGATCCCCGTTTCCATTCACTTTCGTTTCCCTCTGGCGACTATCTCTCGTCTAAGACTTTTCGTTCCTCAACCCCCCCCCCCCCCCCCCTCCGCCTCCCGTGTTTTGTTCCTCGTCGCCACTCCTGCAAACGGCACCGTGTGCCTGTCAAGTTCTTGGAAGCCCCAGCTGTAACGTCAAGCATCTTCACTTGCAAACAGGCGGGCCTCGGTGGCAATGGCTGCGAGGGGATTCAGCGTCCCTTGCAAGGACGTCGCGCTCTCCTGCATCAAGCTCTTCCCACTTCCGCTATCCATCTGTCCGGCTTCAGCTTTCCGACCTTCTTCCCACTTACAGCTGTACTGTGAGTAGTTGCGACCGCGTGTCTTGGTCCCCACGATCCACACACACATACACACAAGCACACATATTCGCCATGCGCTTTCCGTCCGCTCTCTGGCGCGGTTGAGATGTACGCACAATAAATGCCATTGGCCGTTCTTATACAAGTGAACCTTGATTTAGCTAAATACGGAGAGCGAAATACTTTCGGTGTCGCGGATTTCGCAGAGCCCGAATGCGCACATAGCGCTCTAATCGGACTTCAGTGTCTCGCAATCGCTCACATTAACCTCCTGGACGAGCTGTGCTAATTCTGGCAGACTGATATCTGGCGCTTATTAAAATGTAGCCAGGCAGTCTCGAAGGAAAGGGGAATAAAATTTCTTAATGTGACATCAAACATGCACCGTAGTTAGTCCTTGAACTATAATGTTTGGACATGCCCTTTGAAGGACAACCTGTACCAGTAAACGGAGCTAGCACCCTGAAAGAGATTGTGGCCATTTTCACGGCTATGTCCAGTTATCCTGCGTTAAATATAATTCAGCAAGCTGCAGGGTACCAATGTGGAACCCTAATCCTTGCGCCATTCGGTTTGTCACCGCTGCAGGGCTTCGAAACGCTCCTAAGCAAGGGATCCCAACTGAGAGTCGCAGGCAGGAAGGCGCTAGCCATGTACAGAGCCTGCATGGACGCAGAGCGTATGGGTTCCACTGATGACACCGGCATGGCGGACCTCAAGGAGTTCATGCGGGAGCGCCGCATCCCGTGGCCCGGAGAGCCCGATGCCAGAGCGAGTCCACTGGGCATCCTCCTGGACTTGGCGTTCAACTGGCAGATGCCTTTCTGGTTCCACGTGCAGGTGCTGTTTTCACAAATTGTGGCCTTCACAGCACGTGGCATTTGTTGGAGTGGTCCGTGGCATATCACGTCGCCAAGGTCCACGTGGGCAGCGAGAGATGATGCATTGGGGGGAAACGGGGCAATTTCGAGCGCTGAGCGTTCTTTAAAGTGGGTTGCAAATAACACAAACGTTTATTGATGAGACTACTTAAATGGTGCCGCCGCGTCCGGGATATCATACAGTGACCTGGGATCCAGCAGCTCAATGTCAAGTCTGCTAATCTGCCGCAGCGTATGTGCTATTTAATTTGATGAATTAGTAAAATTAAACCTTACAGCAGACACCATGAAACGCAAGAGGAGCCTTTCGTCATGTAAGGTTTTCGCCAGACAACGGAAGAATATTGGAATAAATGATGAACCACGACTTTGTGCCATTTTAGTTGCATGATTAGCTGTGTCAAGCATCCACGGACTCATTAGCAGCTTGTAGTGGGGTGGGGTTCGGCAAATAAAAAAGCTTATGCGAAAGAATATCTATTTACGAAATATTTTCGTTATCCACGAGTTTTTTTTCTGTTTCGTGATCGAAAGTTAGAGAAATATGCAGTAAAAATTCAGGAAGGGACATTTTTTTAGTGCGCGGTGAGTGAAATGTTTAAGCGAGCCATGCTACTGAAGGTCCCGGGGCTGCCGCATTCGTATGTTACCGACGACGAAGAACCACCGTTTTAATAAAATGGTAGTTAGGGCTTGTTGGTACCGGATATGAAAAGAAAGAGCTCACCACAACTGTGCTGTCCTTTTCTTTGTTTTGTTGTGCTTCGCTGTGCATTCAACTGACATCATTTTAATGAAACTATGAAGAGAAATTGTATCTTTGGCTGGATCCCAGGCCATATTTCTCCAACCAAAAGCAAATTCAAATGATGCGATAAGTGACGCAAACCACGCAATAAAATTCAAGGGCCCTTTCCTCAGTCTTCCCATTTTGCGCAATTGATAGCAGTCCTTACTTTGAGTTTTCTTATGACGGAATTCAGTGAATCCACAGACTTTCAGGAGTGCAAGAGAGCTCTCCATTTTTGTTTGCACAGTTGCCTTAAGTTCTGAAAGTTATTTTTCAATGAAACGTTGTCATTAAATTGTGCATGCTGTGGTTTAACTTAACATATCTCTGAGTATTGTGTGAGAATAAAAACTAATAGCTTTATTGCATACAACTCTGCTTTATGAAGTTCTCACAAACTCTTTCTCGCTGACGACTTTAGCCATTGGGAGGCCTTTACGACGGTGTGAGCTGTGACTACTGTTTAACTAGTACAGCTAACAGAAACGTTTATACACTTCAGAAATCAACCTACCAACTTACATGTCTGCGACATTTTGGTTTCAATTGCCGCGGCCCAAACTTAAAATCGCTCATATGCTGCAGGTGTGGCCGGATCATAGCGGTGACCGGAACGTGCTGATGCTTCGCTCGGGCAACTTCATGATGTTCTGGTCCAACTTCCACATGAGCCTCATGGCCGAGCACGTCTACTACAACTACTACATGAGCTACTTCGAGGCCTTTGCTGGCGTTAACGAGTCGAAGCCTACTGAAAAAGAAGTCGCGAAGACGGCGGCAATGGAATCGGATATCCTCGGGCGCTTCATGGAGGTGCTGATTCGGAAAAACAAGGCAGGTGATTTAGAAATAATTGTGAACGCACGAAAAGGAAAGCTAGCGCCCAAGAAAAAATACCATGGTCTCTTAATATTCTTATAGGCGGGTACTGAAAATGATGGAAAGGATTCCGAACATCAAACGTCTCGTATGTTCTTGGTTCTGAACAGAAAGAATATTTCCACACATATGCTGCGAAAACTATTGTGACATAAAAACAACAGAGAGCTATCTAAGCTAATTGCTCAAACTCTGAAGCCCATAAAGCTAGGCATGCATGTAGTTATATGGCATGTAGTTGAATCTACGAAAAGTTTTTCTGGAGCTTCCATTGTTTTTCATGCAGGATATGTGTCGAAAGCACTCATTTAATACGTCGTACACAGGGGTATTTCTAATTATGATTTCGTACGCTTATTTCGATATCGGCAACATCATACCACACTTGCAAAATAGAGAAATGTCACGCGACAGCAGTGCATTCTGACGCAGCTGCAGACTCGAAACCCCGAAGAACAATTCTTTCCTTGCCCCGACGGGCCTTTGCGCAGACTCCGGCTGAATTCCCTCTGTCGGAGATCGAACGCCTGACGCCGTGTATAAACTCCTCCGAGTGGTTGTCCGAGATCGGCTTGCACGTGGCGTTGTGGCCCGATTTCGGTGCTGGTGACCACGTCCTGGTCGAGGACACGGCGCTTCTCACGACGGTCGACCAGCTGTTCGCCAAGTACAGCCGACGCGAGATGGCGCGGCACATCGCGTGGTTCTTCGTGCAGGTATTCAGTCACTTTAAATGAGGCAACGGTGCTGCAGTTTTCGGGTCCTCAGGCTTACGGGGAGTCAAAAGAGCTGATAGGAGGACACAGTCAAACTTGACGTCCACCTGGCGACATATCTGTTTGGACATAATTTTACAAGAGGTCTACAGATCGTTTTGCCTGAGGGATGGGGTATTTCTGTAAGTGAAAATGTAAAATAGTCACAACGACATGTATACCTCTAACAGTTTTTCTGCAAGCAGAACGGCGAGATGTTCTCTTCGCAAGCTGCAAAGCCCTTTTGGTGACATAGCCATTAGAAGCACGTGCTCTTCTACCACCACCGCACTCGTGTTCGCAAGCCCTTCTAGACAATGATGGTGGCCATTTTGCATCAATAGGGAACATGCCAAGGGCACACTATTCGCATGCAGCGAAAATTGCGCACCTGATGGGCACATCATCGTATGAAATGAAAAATATCGCATGGTATGATTTCCTTACTGGTGTCTCTTTGTCGCATAAGTCCGGTGACATTGTGACTTTTCTATGTGATGACGTAAATTCATTCTTGACGGGGACAACAAGATATCGGGTAAACGGGGGGTTTCGACAGCTAGTGCTGTAAAGAGATTGAAACACAGAAGAGTGCAGCCGCAGAACCGGTTTTTGCCGCAGGTGTTCGCCCCACTTGGGAACATCGAATTGCTAAAGAACAAGTTCGGTGAATTCGATCGCGGCATCAGCAATCGGCCGGTCTTCTGTGCCACCGAGGTTGAGGCATCCTACGGCGTGCTGATCAGGTTGCTGTTCCTGGAAGCACACTTCACGACAAAGGTTAGCGTCATGATATTATTTCTTAAGGCAGAGATGCTTAAAACCTGCAACCGTAATCACATTTGGATTGTGTAATCACCTGAGAGTATTTTTGCTGACCGATGACCACTTATATAGGATGGTAGGCTGGAGTTTAGTGTTAAGAGAAAGAACCGGAAACGATCCGTAATCTCACTGGCTATATGAATCAGATATGCAAATGACTCTGGGAGCAGTGAGGGCTAATTTAGGCGATAAGAAAACTGTCACTTGACAAGCTGCAATGTGCTTTACACAATAAAGAACCTGCAAAAAGGAGTGTGTTTTAAATTCCACGGTTCCTTTAAGGGGAGACGCGGGTTTTAATATGAACATTTTTATTATTAATGATATCGTAATTCTATTAAATGTGCATATGTGTGTTTTATTCTTGTTTTTAAAACATAATTAATTTTAGTTTATTTCAAACACTTTGTAAACCTTCTAAAGGGCATCTTAGCAAGAATGCATAAAACTCTGCGCTGACGAACATTCATAGCGCGCATTACTGTACAAATTTTGGCATATCTTAACTGATATGCCCTGTATTAAAATGGCAGCACAGTATATCATCACATAGTATGGTTTTCGATTCAAGCATGTTGAACCCAAAATCTGTTTGCCATGCAAGCAACGATACTTCAAGCAAGAGTAAAAAACATTATCGGCTTTTTTTTCTTTTTCTTAAAACTTACCTTGGCACTCATAGTATTTTCCATCATTCATCCTGGATGCTAACATACGAGGTTTTCTTGGGCAGGAACTATAGGCTTGGTTGCGTCTATCGGTCATTTTCCTAAATAAAAGCTGTCACACCAGGACACTGTCAGCCGTGGAAGAGCGCAGCTCTTGCACCTCTTAAAGTAACATGAAACCAGCTTTTGTTCTTGCATATGAATCGTTTGTTACAACCTGTTATGCCAATGAATTATAAAAATACCACCGATCATTTACTGTCTTCTCATGTACTGCGCATCGTTTTTCATTTGTCACATACATTAGCTGCGCACTAAGTGGTTCCGGAGACATTATTGAATGTGTCTGAGAAGTAGATTTATAGAGGGGAGGATGTCTTCAAGGTTGTATTCTGTCATTTTTTGTAACGCTCATCAGTTGACGGGAGGAAAAATGAATGTAGCATACTTACTGTGCGTTTACTGCATTTTGAGTTGGTTCAGTAGCGATAACATTCAATATTTTTATAAATGCATAAATTTTCAAAGGCCCGCTCCATTGTGGACCGCACTCTGGAGGACATCACAGAATCGGCCAGGGAAAGGTTCGCCACAGTCGCCTGGGGTAGCAATTCGTCCAGTTCCAACGCTTCCGCCGCCGCCAAGAGCAAGCTGGACAAGCTTCGCGTGTCCCTGTGGCCTCCCGACTCGCTGCTGAAGTGGCGTGCCCTCAGCGAGATGTACAGCAGCATCGCTCCCGCACAGGAGTCGCTTGCCCGCTACTGGGTGCACGGCCACGAGCGCCTGAGGCAGCTCTCAGAGCAACCGCAATACGCTCAAGCGCTGGCGCAGCGAGCGAACTTCCTCATGCCATTGATCCGCTACGACTACCTCCGCAACGTTGTGTCCGTGTCCGTGGCGACGCTCCAAAGGCCACTGTTCTACCTCTACGGAACGCCCGCCATGACACACGGTGGCCTGGGGTTCACCTTCGCCAAGGAGCTGGTCAAGGCTTTGGACAGCACGGGGCTCATGGTGAGCGGTGCTGTGCACAGTCTTTGCAGATCGGCGAATATATACGACCGAATTGTTTGCATAATGACCTTATAATAAGGGTATCCCAGGATATGTGAATATTACTGTCATAAAATAGGTAGCGTTCTGGGTTGAATTGCTTGCAAGATGGAGAAGCGCACCAGAAGATTGGATGCTAGAGTGAACACTTTGTACAGTGTAAAATTCGAAAATAGTGTCGACACATAGTTAAGCGCAAGGAATAATGTACCGTTTATAACGTAGTTTCGACCCCATGAATGTAAAACAAACTAGTCGACGCTTTTCGCTTCCTCTTCTGAACAACATCGGTCGGTTCCTGTCTTTCCTGCTAAACAGTCTTTCAGTACCGTCAATGCAGGCCTGGCCGATATGTCACTCTCCATACCAATGTTGTGGCCTATAGCTCGGTCACTACTTTTACAAGAAACACTCATATGCTAACATATCGGACTGGAGGCATTTTCACGGATCCTGAGTAATTTCTGGAAGGCGTTAAATAAACTCCGCTGCAAGTTCGTTATGTCTGGACCATTAAAATCCACTCGAAAGCAAATAAAAAATTATTCACTGGCTTAATTAGCTCTGGTTACGCCTCAATATACAAGCGAAAAGCTTCAGTTATGCTTGCTATGACGTCATGGTTATGCTTCGTAGCTTAGCTTTGGCTTCATCATTTTTTCGCTCTTGTGCAGCCAACTCCCAAGCGAGTACTTCTCGATGGAGCGAATTTAGTTTCTCAGCTTTTCTGCGTAGTCTAGCAGCAGCCGCTCTCTCCTTCCCTTTTATGTGGACAGTGCACGCCTATTCTCTGGCAAGCGTATTATATAGCCTCCATGCGCATGCACATGACGCACATGTGCGCGGCTGCGCCGAAAGGTAAGGCGACGACGGCTGCGGAGCGGCGAGGAGCGACCACTTGCGCAGCGCGTGACGTCACTCGTTTTCGTGCATGCTCATAACTCACCAGTTCGGCGCGCGCGAAGCTCGGCTCTGACCCTTATTGAAGCTTTTCGCTTCAAAAAAGTTCCCTCACGAGAAAGGTCTTACAGCTTCTTTGGAACGCCATATTTTTGGAGCTTCGAGGCAACATTGAAGAAATCGAACTCATCCTAAAGCACGTCTGGAATCATCCTGCAGGGCAGTTCTTTTTTCGCTTTATCGAATCAAACTTTCCGCTGTTGGGAACGAAGCACGCACATACTTCTCAGAGGCATGGCTACTGTAGCCGCTTTGTCAAGGGGAATGTTTATGAAGTGAACTAAAGGCGGCACAGGGCTTCCGACTTGCGCTCCTCGCCATCTATGATTGCAGGTGGATCCGTCTGGCCGCATCGACGATTCGTGGCTGCCGGCCGAGTGGCGCGAGCACACAGCGCTGAGGGCTCGCTGCCTTCCCTCCGGCGACGACATCTTCCCGGAGGTGCCCGCACTGCGCATCGCCCACGATGCGTTCCTGCGGCGGCGCCGTCGAGAGGCGGGTGGCACGCGCCTCTCCCCGCTCTGGTCCGACCAACAGGCACGCCCTACATTGGCCGCTTTCAATGTGACAACCGCCAATTCAGGACTTTCTCGAGAGTTTGAAGTACCACCATCGGTTTATTCCGCCGTTAGTTAAACCTCTCGACCTTACTAATGGTGATCTGGAAATGAAATTTAAGGCCTTTGTAATCAGGGATTCTTATCGACATGTGTCAATAACTAGGCACTTAGAAAATTGTGCCCTTTGTAATAATATTGGGGTGGGCCCGGTCCCTGTAGCACCTGATATGCTAATGGGGAGGCTGGAAAGGGAGGAAGTCGTTAGTGACTTTGTGGGGCATGACATACTCATAGTGTGCAGTTCATTTGTTTGGGAAGCAAGCAGAAGCTCATCTGGGATGGAAGAGAGGCCGCGGTAATTGTCTGTGGCATGCCCAGACGCGAAGGTTAAAATATGAAGCAAATTGCTGTCCTGAGAACACGCAAGCGGGCAGAACGGTATGTGCGATGTTTTGCCTGTGTCCTCGGTGCCATCCACGTAGCAAGGCGTGCATTCGCAGTCGGGACAAAAGGAGTTCACAGTCACGAGCCAGCAGCCCTCTGCACGGATTGATGCATGGCGACCATGAAATCATTCGAGAACAAAGCAGAGGAGTTAATGAATGTAACCGACGGCGGTGTGCCTGTCAAACCTAGGTGCCGCAAGGCGCAAAAATGACGCACTTAGCTAACTGATGAACGGAGAGTGGCGTCTGCCAAAAGAAGCAAAGCGGGTAGAACCAGAATGGGTAGACACATCACTGTGTGACTCTTACGAACAGTGAGGAGCAATTAATCTTATATATAGTGTTCCGTTCTGTTGTTACGGGCCTAATATTGAGATCTGTGGAACCGAACTTCTAATGACGCTAGGGGATGCGAGGTTAAGTTGTTCGGCGTCACTGCTTTCCTTTGGCGAATGTAGCAGAGATCATTTTCTCCACTTGTTTTCACGCCTTCCCATCTCCGTTAATCTTTATACTAGAGTGAGACACATACTGCTCCTTCTCGCCACTCATAACCTAAAGCAGCCAAGCTTTGATCGGTCCGCATATATTTGCACATTTTCAGCGCCTTTGCTTTCTTGCGATGACAGACGATAAAATGCACCTCGCGTGAGTTCTGCCAATCGACTCGCCGCCATGGCTATTAACGGCGTTTGCTTAACGACCACGTAGAACGAGTAACATATTCCCGCTCCTAGCAACCGCACTAAGATGGAAGCAAGATCTTTTAAAGGCTACTTCGTTCTGTGCAGTGCAATTTCGCGTTATTATTCCCGCGTGATAGGAATTAATCCATAGGCCCCCGCTCAAGCCTCTATTTCTCAATTACTTTTTCACTCCTTCCTGTATTGCTTTCCTCATGGCATTAGTTAAGGTGCCTAGATTATAACTGTATAATTTTGAAAACTACCATTTTGAACTTTAAAACTGTGAAAAAAATATTTTTCGCTTCGATTATTCAGCTATATAAAAACAAGTGAAGCCAAGTGTGGAAGATACTTTTCGCGTTGAGAGTAATGATCTCTCATATATGCAAGAACATTATTGCCAGAAACAATCCAAGCTGCCGGCATACAGCAGACCGCCTATTATCAGGACACCATTGTCCTTCATTTAAGACGGATAGCCTCAGTAACATTTGCGCATCAGATTACATCGCGTTGAATTAGGCGGAAGTGTTCCAGAGGTATTTCCATTTTAAAGCCCACCGTCTTAAAAACGCTTTAACTGTCTTCTCTAGGACGGCAGAATTTTCAGGTGCAAATTTCGAACTGTATGGGCATCTGACAAAACCCAGTAAGAATCGCTCAGATAATACAATCGGCACAATGAGAACCACTCATGCGAAAAGCGTGTTGTTCTCCCATCTGTATCACTGAAAGCATAGTTAAAGTCGTGGGATTTTTTAAACGCACGCTTTGAGGTTTTAGTGCGCAGGCACAAATTGAAACTCATCATGAAGTAAGTAAAGACTCACTAGCTGTCTTACTTTCAGTGTGCATTTTAACTATAATTTGACCTACTATAATTTAAAGGGAACTGACATTTGAAAGCCGTTTAGTTTTTGCATTTAGGCTGCTTCGACACGCAGCTACTGCTGTAGATATTCGATCCTCAGGAATATATTACTAATTTTTTTTGTGAGGAAACTATTGCTCTCGATGGCTATTTCATTCCCGGTGAACACTTCAGCCGCCCTGTGAGCGAATGGGTACTAGAAAGAGTGAAAGAGCGAAAAGAGAAAGAGGAGCCACAGTAAAAACCTGAAGAATAATTTTGACCATCTTGGGTTATTAAACGTGTGCCGATATTGCACAATACACGGCTATCTTTTGAATTCCACTTGGATAAAAACATGACTGCCTCAACCAAGAGTTAATCCGGACGGTTCTTGCTCGGAATAAGAGCGCACAAAACATTCAAACACTACTACAGGTTCTCGCCAACACTTGCTGCGTGACATTGATGACAACGTGACAATTTAAATAAACTTCGTAATCACTGGTCGAAAATGGATGCCGGTTTGACCTAGCCGCAGATATCCGCTTCCCTTCTTTGACGAGTTTCCTTTGTCAAACGCAGGTGTTCTTCATCACGGCCTGCTTCACCATGTGCGGCCGCAGGGGCTCTGCCGGCAGTCTGGGAGGAGACTGCAACAAGGCGGTCAGCAACCTATCGCCTTTCGCTCGGGCATTCCACTGTCCCAGTGGCTCACCCATGAACCCGGAGAGGAGGTGCACCTACTTCGAATGACCAGCACCCCTTCTCACTGAGTTTAATGCTTGACATCTTGCTGCGTTTAAGTTCTCCGTTTTCTACATGAAGCCTGTGTGCACGTCTAAGTACGACCTCTGTGCAAGTGAGAGCGCGAAGGCACTAACTTCGTTTGCTCTCAGCTGTTTCCTGATATTGCTGATGTAACCCATAGCTAGTGCCCTGATTCATTTGAACGGTTGCCTACTCTTCACATTTGCATCAGCCGTTGTTCTGCTCATTGTGGAATAGCACAGAGGACTTGTAAAGCGTTTGTGAGAAAACGCTACTGTGCTGGGAGGGTGATGTGGATCACTCTAGTGATGTTTAGTGAATGTCGCTGGTCAAGACCTGTTTTCCTGTGAGTTCCCAACCGAGCTTCTGGTTTTCTGCCTTCAGTTCGCCTGTTACAGAACTATTGTGTTCCACACTTTTCTCTTTGTTGTCCACGCTGTGTTTGTGTTGTGGCGGATCAGAGGTGATAATGTTTTATCAGGTAGCGCAGTCTTGGACAAATGTATGCGGGACTCAGATTCGAGGTTTAAAAACTTTATTTCAGCCAGATTAGGCAAAATAATTTGAACGAAAATTTAGCTTTATGCGGATTCATGCGCACTGTATCGAATGGAAACAATACAACCTAACTGGATATCGAGACGGAGCAGAAATCTTTTTTGATGAATCCGAATCCCGCAAACTTTTGTCCATGACTGTGCATGAATAAGGTGCTAGTGTTCATACCTTGATATGTTCAGTATAACTCTACACAACAAAGTAGGATCTCATCGCAATTAAGAGGTGAGAGGAAATGTGAACCATTAACGCGTTGGTCAATTGTTACGTGAGAAGGCGATCGGACATGTTTGTCTTCCAATACGAGCCTTCATTCATTTGGCGCTCATTATCATGCCACATAATTCTGTATGTATGCTTTTAAGTCTTATTAGGCCAATTCAGCTACGTTCAACCCTCCGCCAATCAGTGACGGTGTGCATACTGCAAATTACTAGCATTTCTTCGCCGTGATTTTATGCTTAGATATTTTGACCTCCAAGTCGAGCACAATCGTTACTCTGGACTTATATGTATCGCACTGTCAGCTCTCCTCATTACCGGTAACAATGCCCATTGTTCTAGCTTTCTTAGCCTGCGCTATAGGGAACAGACATGCAATGAACTTTTTGTTCGCGCATCTAAAGGACATTGGATACCTTGACACGCTCTAATTTCGCCTTGCATGTTGCGCTCATGCACTCTTTTTGCTGGGAGTTTTCTCAGCCCATTTATCAGAATATGCACTTCATCATTTGATATGTAACATCATTCACCGCCGATGCACATTTGTACGCATTAATGGCTGCATTTTATCTTCTAACTTTTTATTTGTTTTATTTTACTTTTTCCGCGTCCCTCTCCTTCCGCCTTTATCTCCCAATGTCCTTCCGAGCGCCGTGTAGCATGCCAGTGTTTAAACACCAGATAAATTCTCTGTTTTTTCATTACAGAGCTTCTCTCTCTATCTCTCTTACTGGTGTCTAGAACTTGTCGATATGAGCGGTTGTCAGCAGACACCCGAGCGCTAAAGGACATGTACCGAACTAAACTACGGCCACGAAAGTCGCAACATGCACCACCTCAGCACTCGCAGTTCTCGTCCTTATCACGTGCTTGTTCTTTTCTGGACCAAGCACTTTTCTGATGTGATCGGCCAAACAACTTTCAACCCACACCCTGTTAAGCGATATGAACTTTTTAGGCACTGCGGCTAGCATGGAGGTTTCATTGTTAGACTTCTTTGCTAGACTTCTACTATGTGTGTTTCAAGATATTTTCCCCCAAGGCTCCCACTCGTTTCGCGTAGTTACAAATGCATGGCGGTGGCCGTCGGCGTTAAACTTCTGCCTAGTGCGACACAGCTGCTGCGTTGGGCGTTTCATGTATTTGGATAACCGAAAGTGAAAGGGAAACAGGTATCTGCTTCACCTGTTGCTCTTTACGCCGCAGTCAGATAAAATGCAGCGTCACGCCGAGAAGAGTTTAGCCTCGTTTGCAACCGCCTTGCGTGCGCAATTACGGGAGTCGAGCTGAAAGTTCGGACGCGAATCTCTCGAAACAGAGGTGTGCCAGGATAGCGACTCTTGTTGCTGGACGGAAGCCGCGATCACATGCGATTATTGGGAATTGTGTTGATGCCTGAGGAAGTTGAACAATGAAGCAGATAATGTTTGGAGCGTTTCTGGAAATCAAGAGGAAAAAAGAAGGCGGAGAAAATAGATTTATGCTCATATGAAAAACGCCCTGCAAGCATGCGTCACGCTCTCCACAATGCGGCGGCAGCCAGGGGCAAGAAAATCCAGCTGGTTTCGATTCGAAATACTTCAGCACACTCTGATGACTGAAGAAAACATCGCTGAACTAGCATAATTTCAATGCATGCAATTACCGCCAGAAAAAGCAGAGGTGGCCAAATGGTCTGCGGCACCGGGAAATGAAGTTAATTCGCGTTCGCAGGCAATAGTTCGAATACCGCACGGGTAGGAAGTTTTTTCCGCTTGATACCGTTGCCTTGACAGCGCTACGAAGATCCGCTCGGCTTTTCTTCGGCCGCTATGAGAACTGGCGCTGACGTCTGGATTATCTGAACAATGCTGTCAAAGTTCCTAAGCTTGGCGGCGGCAGTTTTCTTTGAGGCAGTTTCCAAGCGCCAGCGACGGTGAATGTGTACGTCGGGACATTGCGGCATTTGACAGAAATCTGGCCAACGTCGGGCAACTGTAAACAATTGATCCGGAAATGATGAACGTACTGTTTAGCAATATCCGAGCAAACTCGCCGCGTACCGGCGCAGTTCGCAGTTCTTGAGCACGCTCCAAGAGCATCTGCCGACGCTCGAAAAAGGCCTGGCCACGAAGGAGCAACTTAAGGTGAGTGCATTTGATGAAAAATTAAATTCTAGGAAATTTGCCGACGCAGAGCGGAAAGAGTGCTGAACATCTTATTCTTTCGTGCAGAAAAAGGGATGACTTGCCTTTAGTCAGACGCGTGTAACTTACACGTGTCTGACTAAAGAAAGTGATGCTTAGTACGAAAAAGGTCTCGTTTGTATACCTAAGAGGTAAGCGAATACCGAATGCTCAACTACTTGGCCAACGCTGCGGTTATTTACGTGAACTATTTACAAACGTTATAGTAAGATTTACATAAAGTATTTACAATCGTTTTAGGAAAGACGTCTAAAAAGACAGAGTAAAAGAGCACTAGACGGGAGCTAATGCTGATCACTTGAACTACCGCAGTTTTCTTTGAAGCCTACTTCATTTACTTTATACCGTTATCTGTTGTACTGACATTTGAGTTGTGTTGCTACGTGCAATAACAGGTTATGTGGGGTTTTAATCACTTTCAGTACCAGTGCTTCACGTGCCACCTCAAACTTTTCCGCCTAATTCAGGATTTCTCGCTCACGCACTGGATGTCCAACTTTTTATCAACGTGGCCCTAAAGGCTATCGCGCTAATATTCCTGCCGTCAGCCGCTTGGATCGCGACAAACGCGCCACCAGAATTTAAATGATTAGTAACGCATTATGGCTGATAACCGTTCTTGCCAAGGTGCTCTCGGCGTAGACGAATTAGCCCACAGGTGCAAAGCGTTGTTTCGATTGAGCACGTGAGCTTATGGCTATAACGTGGGTAGAGTGCTTTGAGTAGTCACTGCGGATGAAAAGAAAAAAAATGGAGGACGCACTTAAGCTGTGCCTTAAGGGTGTGGTCCGATAGCGTAATGTGTTAATTGCCTTATATGCAGGAGGTCACTCTCTATGTTCATAGATCCGTGGGAGTCCTCATATTTTTCCCGGCTCAGCGGTGCAGCAGTTAACCTAGGCGCCACCGACCTGCGATGGCAGGGCCTTCCGGCACCCAGGTTGCTTCTCCCAAACGACCAGTCATTAAATGCCACTTGCACTAGTGGGAAGTTTTCTTCTTATCTGGCGGCAGGTTGTGATGACGCCAAAACCTCATGTGACCTAGGAGGCTCACCTGCCTCCTAGGTTGCGGTCAGGGCAACGCCTTCCAGAGTCATGCTCAAGATTTCTCGTTTACAACGGCGACACCGGATTCTCTGGCTAACGCGACACTTAACGCTAAAGGGTTAAAATGCCTGCTCTTCTCGTTAGGCTGTGCGTTATGGTGTTCCTGTCGACAAGGCAAACTTCAGCGCTGGTTGTCTGTGCTCTAGCCACCATTGATCACAACCAATGTGGAAATTCATGCGCCGAGGGTCAGAATTATTTTAGACCGAAAGGCGTCTGCAGAGTAACACGCACGTGCAGTATGGACGTTTCATTAGTGCGCATGCGTAAGCTACATTCCTCGAAGAAAATGTCTGCACGGCTTGGTGTGCTGCAAAGAAAACAGTCGCGCCTTTAGTTTCCGACTGCTGACAGTGTTGTCCATGTGGTTCAGTGAAGCGGGCGCTCTCAAAGATGTTCCTGCAAAGTCCAGAGGTACGCATGAGCCTGGACGATTTGAAGTGTGCGCCCTCAAGTTTTTGCGTAGATGGACCAGCTAACATGGGAGAGGGCGCAGTGTGGCGGATTATTACGAAGTATAACTGGCCGGCTTTCCAAGTACTGGACGTTATTTAACGCGACAGCATTAAGGGCGCCGCGTCGCAGGAAAGCCGGTGTCGGCGGCATCGGTGGCGTTGGCCATGAGCGAAAAATTTCAGAAGCGTTAATAAATAAATCCGAGTAGGAAACCGGTCGAGTTGGCAAATCAAGCCAGGGCTTTCGGAGGGCGAGACGAGCACGCTAACCACTCCGTCACGCCAGCTCGATGGTTTGGAATGAACAAAGGCGCGTCTAGTGAATACGGCGTTGTCTTAGAAGTGCGTTTTAGAGTTATGTACTGTGGTGTATATTAGTAATTCTGAGCATGAAAATTACAGAAGACACAGTTAAGCGAGTAAGCTTTGCGCTCAGGAAGCGCCATCAGACGGCGCCCACTAAAACCACTCCCTCATTCTCCTCCTCGCAATGTAGGTCACTCCGCCAGCAGATGGAGCGTGACGGCAGCGCCTGCCTCCCGTCTCGTTCGGGCGCAGTGGGGCCGTGCGGGGACGCAGGAATCAGGCGGCGAGCCGCTAACAACGCACCGCACATCCAAGGCGCGTTCACTACGAAGCTTGCGGCTCGCTGCCCGCTGCCCGCTCGTTCGGCGCGGAAGCTATGCTGGCGTTCGTGGTATCGGGTTTGTCGAGAACGATGTGCACACGAACTACGACTGCAACTTGTATCCCGCGAGTTTAGGCAACGACCTTGGTAGCGCTTCTACGTCATTCAACGCTCCACGCGTCCGTTTCACCGTACGTAGCATCAGCAGCATCAGGTTCATGCGGCGCCGAAGGTGTTGGCCGTGAGCGAAAAATCCCGGAATGATTAATAAATAAAAAAGAATAGCAAGTTGGTCTAGGTAGGGAATGCACAACCCATTACGCTTTCGCTTCATACTCTAAACTGGGAGCTGGAGTGTACCTTAAATTTTTTAAACCGAAGTAACCATACCCTCGGAGGAACTCAGCGACCTTCGAGAGCAGGTGATCTTTGAGGACCAAACGTTTTGGATGCGTTTTTCTGTTTCGTTGTTCTGAGACAGCGGGTGAGTGTAGTGTCCATTAATTCGCTTCGTTAGACCAGAATTTGTCAGAGAAACGATTTTGAAGAGATTTTGGGATTTGCGTGAATAATAAAAAAGAACTATGCTAAGAGAAGCATTACGCTGATCCCGTCAGAACTGCGTCATTTTTACTGGGTCAAGATAATTTTCTGACAGTGCTTCCGGTTATTAAGCTAGAGATAAATTTTTCTCCTGCCCAATACCACCTGTACCTCTTTTTTTTATGGAGAATACGTACGTCTGAAATTATCGGTGTAAAAGCATGGTATGAGAGATATTTATGATATGACATGAATACCTGATTTGTTTGGCGGGGTTTAACGTCCCGAAGTGAATCAGTCTATGAGGCATGGCTGCTCCTGTGGAGGGCACCGAATATTTTCGGCCTCCTGGTGTTCTTTAACGTGCACTGACATCGCGCAGTACAGGGCCCTCTAGCACTTCGCCGCTACCGAAATGGAACCGCCACTGCAGGGACCCAACTCGATGCCTTTCTGGTCACCAGCTGAGCACCACAACTACTGAGGCATAGAGGAAGCGCGCATGCCGAATGAAAGCTCAGAAACATGCGGTCTCCGTAGCGAGAACTCATGTTCATGGCGCGCTTGTGCTCGCCGGAGAAGCTATTTACTATTTAATAATTCATTACTTATTGGTAACATAATGACGTTTTCCTCCTACGATTAAATAGTTTCTAGTGCAGATTTATTGTGTGCGGAATTACTAATTAGACCACGCATTGTGCGAGAAAGTACCGTAATCCACACTTGGTTTAGTCGAAGTGCTGTAAATCATGTAGTCATAATTTATGTAGTCGATTCAATGGTACTTTGAGGACTGCGCTTCCGTCAATCGGGGGCTGCCTGAGAGCGGCCAGGTAAGTCTCCAGGCATGAGATTCCTGGTGCAGACAATGAGGTTAACACTGGGTATGACTGTTTCTGAAAAACAAGAGTCCTTTCTGAGCATGTGGTGCTGACCGGCGATAAAGGATGGCGCTGTCACAATGTGGTAGCTCGCTGATAGAAAAAAAGAGCCGCGGATACACCTTTGTCATTTCTTCATATCCGGCTATTCGGCAGAACAGCATTTTTCAGAGGATAATAATTGATCAGGTCATTTCATATATTGAAAGGTTCCACTGTAATAATCATAAACCCGCAGATCTTACCTCGGAAGGCTTCAATGTTTTTGCTATTAAGGTTATTGCTGTAGTCGAAGACGTTCCTGATTGGTTTATCATTGCTGTCTTAACTACTCGATGCGATCGGCGGGAAACTTGAAAAGAAAGATATTGTTTCGCATCAGAGGAATAGATCCTCACCTGAAGTTTTTTCATAAGAGTACATTATGATATCCCACTATTCAAACATTTCTCTAAGAAAGCTGGTCCATACCGTTAATTTTATGCTTTTACTTACTAATTCTAGTCGAGAGTCATGGTAGTGAGCGCCTCAGAGAGTGCTGCCGCCAATCTGGTTTTAAGCGAGCCGAAGGCAATGCAAAACAACACGTGCATCCGTCGCCGGAGATCAGTGTAGGCGGCTATCTGTCGATGTGAGTGCTTTCACCTTGTGACATTTTCTGGTTTCTCTTTAACTGCACTATTTACTGTAGCTCGGCTCCATGAATTATTGATACAAAGACTTTTTCCCGCCTGTAGGATTAAAGCAGACGACGTTTAGTCTTATAACGATCCGTGACGGCCATTTTAGAGTGAATAGTTGTACAGCAGAAGCTCAAGGATTGGCGCAAAAATGCTTCGAAATCAACGGAATCTGCTTGCAAAAACATTCCTGGGATTAAGATGCCCTTTTCTACCTTATAGCAACTCCGCGTCCATTGAAATTGCCTCTTTATAATTAGAAGGCGGAAATCTAGTGATATGTGCTAGCATCAACAGGCAGTTGGAGTCTTGTTAAGTGTCGGTAATAAGATTGCCCCGGAAACATTCTGTTCGCGCGTATGCGAGAATCCGATCGGAGTACGTTTGCGAGTTATTTCTGCTTCGTTTTAAAATGAGATTTCGTTGTGAGGCAACAAACGACAGTGAGTGGGTTTTTAAAAGAGTTGAGATGAAATATTCAGTGTGCAATTTTTTGAGAATGAGTTTTTTATTTTGTATGAACTTACACTGGTGGACTTGTTACTTAGATAATAAATTTAAATAAAATTTAAATGCGTTTATCTTGGAGTGATGTGGTGCTTATCTACGAAGGTTTCCCTATGCGTCAGTCATCTTGGAAAAAAAACTAGAGAAATCAGTTAAGTGTATGACGTGAAAACTTTAATTGGTCAATGCCAAAATATGCAGAATTGGCCATTCTCTACTTGACGCCGCACAACTCGGAGTGGTGCAGCTATTGAGCGATGCACCACTACCCTGCGATGGCGGTCTCTGCCATCTGCGGAGCTTGTGCGACCAAGGTTGCTCTTCCCTCAGAACCTCTCGAGACCAATCATTAATTTAACGGCAACCTGCTATGGTGATTAGTTTTCTCGCAATCCGGTGTGCAGTTTGTGATGACACCACAAGGTTCGGTGAACTAGGTGGCCTACCTGCCTACGAAGTCGACACTGGATTTGCGACGCGAGCTCGTTAACGCTATCGCTTTAAGGAGTTCTGAGTATGTATCGGAGGAAGTTATCGAGCAGTATGATTTTGAAACTACGAACCACCCGACAGCATTGTAACAGCAGTCTTATTTTCTCTCAACGGCATCCAAACGGAAATATCTCAAATAATTGTATTAATAAAATCTCTAATCAGAGTTTAAAACATCCCAGTATTCCGGGTAACCCTGTGGTGCTGACTGCATACATTAGTCCATGGCACTATTGATATCTTACGAGCTCTAGCGGACCCGTTGGTCCGTGCGTGCTCGTAATCCTGGCTATGCTCGTGGACGACCGAATGATACTGAGCGAATTCATGTCAAAGCGACTTTGTGCGGCCTTGTTCTATTTGCTGACATGCCCTGACTGCTTGAATCGCTGTGGCTGTAATTCTCCCTTTGCTGCTCTTAACAGCTTTCCGGCAGGATTTGTAAAGCGCTTAAAATATCGAATGCACCAGACGAATGTTCTGGTGCTGAGTGTAGAAAGAGAAGGTTTATTTCTCCTTAGTCTTTTGTCGTCTGCATCCTTTATAGTAAAAACGTTTGAATGATTGCGGCACACGAATAATGAATTGAGCTGCAAGCGGAATCATTAACACTTCCGGCTGTAAATATATGAGTGTAAGTTTGCTGCTGCTTCCAGGAATTGTCACTAACTTTTGACAAAAATGCGAATGTTTTAGAGCGGCAGCTGTAGCAAGTGCGAATCTGGATGTTAATCTCCTTCGGACTTAGCGATTTCATAGCAACAGCCTTAAATGAGGTCCCGAAGCATACTTTGACTATTGCCAATGCGACGGTGTCCCCAAACTTGTCCCTGGTCAATATGAACATTGGCCCACCTAAATTCCCAACATTTGGCCCACCCCAACACCCGAAATTAGAATTTGTTTGATTTAGACCAAAATCGATACCCAGGCTAATTTGGCTACGGCCTACACGATGATGGCCTCCAAATTTGAACGGAGCTAATTTTACCCGAGTTAAACGAATAAAATTTGCAAATGAGTAATTAATATGAATACCAATGGCAGCCAGAAACAAGACAAGAGATAAGAAACAGCAGAAACGTAGTAAAGGAGGGAAAAGCTTTTCCAAGGCCATCGGTGTAACGGAGGTTAAGCACTGTCATTGTTTTTAGAACTCGACGAATGCCTTGACAAGGAAGTTGATTCTGCAACATGGGTGCAAGAGCAATAGCGGAACTATTCTGCCTTTTCACAAGCGGAAAGTGCGCTAGTAAGATACAGAAGTCAGGCACAGACTGAGAAAAAAAATGCCATGTGGTGTTGCATAGGGCGCAACTTCCATCCATAAGGTTGCTATAGTCCGACGGAAGCAATTGTAGTGAGAAATAGGTGTTTTTTTTGTTAAGATATTAACAGGGCTAACAACCAGAAAGAGAGAGCGCGGTGTTGGCAGAAAGCAGCTGGTAAGTATATTTGTCTCGCCGAAAAAGCGAGTTATATGCATTTCAACGAAATATCAGCTGTGGCTAGCTTTTCTTTAATTGGTACAATAACTATGCGAGCTGGTGCTTGGCATTACTCCATGAAATTCTTGACAATACGTAGCGCCATTGCACTTGTCTGGAGACCTTGCCCCTCCACTAGTGAAAGCTGTGCTCGCTAGTGAAATGCCTTGGATGGATTTAGAGCATTCGAAGTTCTTTAGGCTGCGCTGCTAAGGCGCCCGTGTACTGTGCGATGTCAGTGCACGTTAAAGATCCCCACGTGGTCGAAATTTTTTCGCAGTACTTGACTACGTCACCTCTTTCTCTCTTCTTTCTCTCCACCTTCCTCTCATTAATATGGCGCGGATGAGGGGTCCACAGAGGTCTGAAGCAGTTGCTGGGTTTTTTTTCTTGCCTAACAAGCCAGTTACTCATGTGCAGTAGCGTTTTCGCGTTCCGGGATGTTGAGACACCGCGCAGGCAGGAATGACGAGTGTATATTAATCACAGAACGAGTTTGACGCGAAACGAACCTCAAGTTCCTGACAGCCTTCATCACGCAGGTACCACAGTGGGTGCTCTAGACAGTTTGTCATCAGTGGTCAGGTGCTGCAAGCTCATGATGATGATGAGTTGTAGCCTAGGTGCCCTCTTAAGTGTACATCTGCAACTTATTTGTCGGTGTGGGCCCTCGATAATGGCGGAAGGAAAAAATTCAAATGTGGATCTGAAAATACTTTACTACAATCTAGTACACTGTATACCTCATGCCACTTTTTGCGAAAGCTGAAGTTCAAAAACTTGGCCATAGCAATAGCGACGTAGTTTGTGAGTACTGTTCGGCGCGCCCGTACAAGATGACATTGTGGACAGCAAGCATTTGGGCGAGTTCTCCTAAATATCCTGGAAGGCTTTTTGGTTCACATCGCCGGACGTGCCGCTGTAAGCGCTGCAGCCCCTGCTGGATTATTGACTACGCGCGACTTCTGGCTGATTCTCGAACTTTCAGGGCTCGGAAAAATTTGCCAGCAAAACCAAGTGACTTTCGCCAGTATGAACTTTGATTTTGAAATGGTTATTGAGAATGTTGTACATTAGTTATTGGAGGTGTAGGCTAAGGCGCATTTCTAGTATCGGAAGCCCAGGTCGTATTTGTAGGTCTGAGAAAGAGATACTGCTACTGTAAGCGCTTGAGATGAATCCAAGTTCTTTATTGTGTGCCCCTTCATTGTGGCTTATTGAGGCAACTCTCATCAGGCCACATGAGTGTTGCAAATCAACTTGCTTTGACTCGGTGACACTCGTTGTTAGAAGGGTTTGGTTGTGCGTATAATTGATGAGTGGAAGGTGCACTACTCATTCTCATGGAGGGATCATGAAACCCGTTGTGACTGCTCTGTGCCTTTCCGTTGAGCTGCCAATCCCAAGGTCGCTATTATTCGATGCCCTGGGGCGGCGGCCGTTAAAAAAACCATAGTACTTCGAATTGACCCTGAAGCTTCCATTATTCATGGCGTCCCTCGTTGCCCGTGTGTCATTACGGCACGTTAAACCCCGTCGTTTATAAGTTACAAGTAACCATAAGGCTTTAGTTGCACTTGTCTAGTTGAATTCACTTTCTGCATGCATAAACCCAGCAAGAAAAAACTCAAGCACTATATCGTTAATGGCTTGTTTGTGGGAGGTCATGATGAAAATATGGGAAAATACTTTGTCGATTAACTGTCACGATTACCTGATTTCAGTTTATTTGTCCAGGGCTGTCCTGAGCTGTGTTATCTACTGCTTAACCTTTTATATGCCTAGTTGCTAAAGCTTAAGCTAACTACGTGTTTTGCCTTAAGTCTCCATTTGGTTACGAACCCAGTGAACAAATGCAGGAGCTGGCGGAATAGTGACAATCCGGGCGCAGTATTGCAGGGACTTATGAAGCTTTTGTTCAACACTATTGAGAGCTCCGGCACAGAGGTACTTATACTCAGTGGTGCTGATGTTATTTGAAGGAAGCTGTCCGAACTAAATGCAGAAAGACTGACTGAATTGCCTACAGTAGCGCAGAGCAGAGAGAAAATGGGGTGACGATTTACAGGGTAAAAACCGCGTTGCTTTTCCAATTTGTCGTTCGACTGTCCACGCTGCCACATAATGCAAGTACAGCCTTTTTCACAAGTTTATAGGCCAAAATTTTGCTTCTCCGGCTTGTAGTGCATGGCTTGAAGGTAGAGGAATTTTCTTCCTGACCAACCCAAATGTTAGGGCGTCTAGGCACGCTGCATGGCCCTACTAAATACGTCTCAGATGTTAGAGAGTTCAGCTGTTTACATTTCAGAAGGGCTATACATCAGATTTATCATGGATTCCTGATATAGTTTTTTTTTATTCAATTTAGCCAACTGCTTAATGTAACATGATAAGTTTGATCTTCAGGACATAATGAAAGCACAGTTTTTGTTCCATTTCCGTTGTTAGAAGCTTTACTATACAACTAGATATATACACGCGGACACGTCGCTGTGGTTCTGTGCGGCCGGACAAAGCAGTTCAATACAGATCAATAAACCACGAGGGGTCATACATGTTTCTTCGTCTCGAAAAATACCAGTTGCCTGACTAGCGGGGAACTAATATTTTTTCCCCAAATACGCATCCGGGAAACATTTGTCTATGACGGAGAGCCATGTACAGAATGAATGAACAGGCAGCTTTTTCTGAATTAAATGGTTCTTAATAGATCGATGACCACGATACCCTTGCATCATCATCATCATCATCAGCCTTACTACACCCACTGCAGGGCAAAGGCCTCTCCCATGTCTCTCCAATTAACCCTATCCTTTGCCAGCTGCATCCACTCTTTGCCTGCAAACTTCTTAATCTCATCCGCCCACCTAACCTTCTGCCGCCCCCTGCTACGCTTACTTTCTCTTGGAACCCACTCCGTTACCCTTAAAGACCAGCGGTTATCCTGCCTTCGCATTACATGCCCTGCCCAAGCCCATTTCTTTCTCTTGATTTCGACTAGGATGTCATTAACCCGTGTTTGTTCCCTCAACCACTCTGCCCGCTTCCGATCTCTTAACGTTGCACCTATCATTTTTCTTTCCATGGCTCGCTGCGTTGTCCTTAACTTAAGCTGAACTCTTTTCGTTAGCCTCCACGTTTCTGCCCCGTAGGTGAGTACCGGTAAGATTATGCTGTTGTACACTTTCCTCTTGAGGGAAATTGGTAAACTGCCACTCATGATCTGCGAGAATTTGCCATATGCGCTCCACCCCATTCTTATCCTTCTAGTTATCTCCCTCTCATGATCCGGATCAGCTGTCACTACCTGCCCTAAGTAGTAGTATTCCGGGACAATTTCTAGGCTCTCCCTGCCAACTGTGAACTGTTGTTCCCTTGCTAGGCTGTTGAACATTACCTTGGTTTTCTGCATGTTAATTTTTAGACCCATCGATCTGCTCTGCCTGTCTAACTCGTTGATCATGATTTGCAGTTCACCTCCTGAGTGACTCAGCAAGGCAATGTCATCAGCAAATTGCAGATTATTTAGGTATTCTCCATTTATTCTTATTCCCAACTGTTCCCAATTCAGGCCTCGAAAAACCTCCTGCAAACATGCGGTGAACAGCATTGGCGAGATCGTGTCTCCTTGCCTGACACCCTTTCTTATTGGAATTTTATTGCTGACTTTATGGAGGACTATAGTAGCTGTGCATTTGCTATATATATCTTCCAGTATTATGACATACGGCTCTTCTACCCCCTGATTACGCAATGCCTGTATGAATGCTGAGGTTTCCACTGAGTCGAATGCTTTCTCGTAATCAATGAAAGCTATATAGAGAGGTTGGTTATATTCTGCGCATTTCTCTATCACGTGATTGATAGTGTGAATATGATCTATTGTGGAATATCCTTTACGAAAGCCTGCCTGATCATTTGGTTGATTAAAGTCTAACGTTGCCCTGACTCTATTAGCGATTACCTTAGTAAATACTTTGTAGGCAACGGATAGTAAGCTGATCGGCCTGTAATTTTTCAAGTCCTTGGCGTCTCCCTTCTTATGAATTAAGATAATGCTTGCATTCTTCCAAGCTTCTGGTACAGTCGAGGTCATAAGGCATTGCGTATACAGGGTGGCTAGTTTTTCTAGCACGATGTCCCCTCCATCCTTCAACAGATCTGCTGTTACCTGATCCTCCCCAGCTGTTTTTCCCCTTTTCATTGCTTCTAAGGCTTTCTTTACTTCATCTTTCGTTACTGGCGGGATGACGCATTGCTGTGCACTGCTGTTCTCATTAGCGCTCCGATTACATTGGCTACTGTACAGGTCTGTGTAGAACTCTTCGGCTACGTTAACTATCTTATCCATATTGCTAATGACATTGCCCTGCTTGTCTCTTAATGCATACATCTGGTTTTTACCTATGCCTAGTTTCCTCTTCACTGTTTTTAGGCTACCTCCGTTCTTTATAGCATGCTCGATTCTCTCCATATTAAACTTCCTTATGTCGGCTACCTTGCGCTTATTTATCAACTTTGATAGCTCCGTTAGCTCTATTCTATCGGTAGTGTTAGATGCCTTCATGTTTTGGCGCTTCTTAATCAGATCTTTCGTCACCTGAGATAGCTTCCCGGTATCTTTTCAAACTGTCCTACCGCCTACTTCTACTGCGCACTCCGTAATTATTGATGTCAGGTTATCGTGCATTGAATGAACATCAAGATCATCTTCCTCAGTTAAAGCCGAATATCTGTTTTGCAGCGCTATCCTAAACTCTTGTGCTTTCCCTCTTACGGCTAACTCGTTAATGGTCTTCTTCTTCGCTAGCTTCTTCCGTTCCCTCTTCAAGTCTAAGCTAATTCTAGACCTTACCATTCTATGGTCGCTGCAACGCACCCTTCCGAGGACGGCCACATCCTGAATGATGCCTGGTTTAGCGCATAGTATGAAGTCGATTTCATTTTTAATCTCACCATTGGGGCTCTTCCAGGTCCACTTCCTGTTTTCTCGTTTGCGGAAGAAGGTATTCATGATCCGTAAATTATTTCTATCCGCGAATTCGACCAATAACTCTCCCCTGCTATTTCTAGAGCCTATCCCATAGTCACCTACTGCGTGGTCGTCAGCCTGCTTCTTGCCCACCTTCGCATTGAAGTCGCCCATCAGTACAGTGTACTGCGATTTTACTTTATTCATTGCTGATTCTACGTCCTCATAGAAGCTTTCAACGGTCTGGTCATCATGGCTGGATGTGGGTGCGTAGGCCTGCACCACTTTCAGCTTGTACCTCCTATTCAGCCTAATTACTATAGCTGCTACCCTCTCGTTAATACTGTAGAGCTCCTCTACGTTACCAGCTATATCCTTATTAATGAGGAAACCCACACCTAGTTCTCGTCTATCCTCAAAGCCGCGATAGCACAGTATGTGTCCGTCCTTAAGTACTGTATACGCCTCACCGGTCCTCCTAACTTCGCTAAGCCCTATCACATCCCATTTAATTCCCGCTAGTTCCTCAAACAGCACTGCTAGGCTAGCCTCACTAGCTAAAGTTCTAGCGTTAAACGTTGCCAGGTTCAGATTCCAATGGCGGCCTGTCCGGAGCCAGAGATTCTTAGCACCCTCCGCTGCGTCACAGGTCTGACCGCCGACGTGGTCAGTTGCTCTGCAGCCGCTGGGGACTGAGGGCCGAGGGTTAATTGGTTTGATCATAGAAGGTTGTGGCCAAGTACTACACCAGGGTGGCCAAATCCTGCTCTGGTGAGGGAGTGCTTTGTCGTTTTTCGTCACCGAGATCAGGCCGCACTCCAGGCCTGGTTATGCAATTCCATCAACACGCGGATTTTTTTTTTTAAACCCGGTGGAGAATTGCGCGGCACCAGGATTTGAACCGCGGTCCTCTTGCACGCGAGGCGGATGTTCTACCTCTACGCCATCGCTGCATGCCGCAGCATGGCTTATTTTATGCCAGGCCTATAAAAACGGCTAAAATGCATTGAAGACAGTTGTTTTCATTAGGGTCTTCAACATAGAACACTCAGAATGCTGTGAAGAGGTTTATTCCTGAAGCGAAGAGGTTTTTGATGAACAGGAATGAAGAGGAAAACTGCGCCTTGATTCGTGAGGAGACATGGTGTAAAAAGTAGCTGGGTACTGAAAATAAAAACAAAAAAAACTTTGAGAAAACTAAAAACGGTGGCAGAGAAAAAAAAACTGTCATAGTGAAGTATCCTGTACATTACATAGCTGCTCAATCCTGAGGACGAATTTCTGTAAGCGAAAGAGTTCCCATGAACCCCCAATGTGAACACAATATTTTCCAAGACCACAGCATAATAAATGCATGGTTCAAATGTGGCGATAAGGAAATGACTGGTACTTAATGATAATGGCGACTAAGGTAATGCACTTTGAACAACCAAAGCATTGTCTAGCTTCCACCTGCCCACTGCTATGTGCGAAAACAAAGTATGCACTAGTGTTGACTAAAATATGTTATTTTCTTTCGTGATTGGTTATTGCGGATGATGCGATAGATGGAGTATATTGATTGGGTGCCGAAATGTGCACACAAAAAGGCACAACTGCACACAAAATTTACCTCTCACAGCCATTTTCCCAATTAGTGGATCTACACATCTGACCAAAAAATAAGAAAATGCGACTATATGCTCCCCAAAATATATGTGAATATTCTTCAGCTGTAAGGACCACACACCCACAAACAATACATTTTATGCTTGAATCACCGTAAAAATGATACAGCTGCCCTTATACCATATCTAAAAAAGCGGTGTTGAGTGAAATTAACAAAAAACGTTAGTACATTCTGAGCCAACTGGCTCTGTAGAAAGAGAAGGAAATGGGAGGCTCAAAAAGATAAATTTTGAAATTCGGCATGTCCCTGAATTACACCTTGCTTATTGCTCATACGAAGCTTCACAAGAATACTTTCGTGGAAATTGATATTTGGTGCACTGCAATCGTTGAATTTACATGCAAACAGGCAGCCTAACGCTAGCCGCCTGCTTAGAAGCAATGAGATCATAAGCTGTTTATCAAAAATCTACAAACTAGGTTGCAATCTGCATGAAGTATAAGGTTCATCTAGCAATCACTTACTCACTGAAACAAAGAGCCATTCGCTGTGAAGTTCCGCACAGAAATGAATTAACCCCGGTAGGAATTGTTCTGAAAAAGTGAGTCGCAATGGGTTTTGAAGTGAACAATTGTTCAACTTCCTAACTCGAATTTCATACCTGTCTTATTCAACTCATTCGCACGTTCTCTTGCTCAGGGCAGCCGCCAACTCTATTTGTTTCAAGGGTAGTGCTGAGACACTCGATGTGCTAGTGTTTAATTTATCTCTGAATGCTTACCACATATATTCAGAGTTCCACAAAAAAATATAAACCCAGTAGATGTTACAAGCACACACAAAACGAATTATCAACCACGGACAACCTATGCTGGGCTTACACTGCAAATTGTCAACTGGACACTTAAGGTTTCCCGACAGGGATTAGCCTTTGCGATAGCCTACGGAAAAATTTATTTACACTACACGTTAAAAAAGTAAAGGCCCACCATGCAGACCGCCGGTCTCTTGATGTTAAAAGCCTCTGTAAGTAAACTCGAAGTAGTATCTCAAAGTTCCATCAGCGGTCTGTGAGAACAAGCGTCCAAACAAGCAGACAGCGCTACGCATTTTAAATTGTGCACATTGCGTAAAGGCTCGTTATCAGGCACACGTACGGTCGCCATATGTTTGGTACGGACCTAGATTATTCCGGGATTTAAGTATCACTCCGGCAGTATATCTCACGCATAGCCCTGTGTTTTCATATCGCTGTGTTTTCAACAGACACCTGCCGGGCCAGTGGCGCATAGCTCAACTGGGGCACCCCAGCACAAAGAAGGCTATGAAGACTACCTACGATATATGATTGTAAAGTAGAGAATGACAAATTACGCATGCATAGGAACGTAGGCAGAACGTAGGCGACAGAGGAGTACTTTTGCGGGACGAATCTCTTATTATATCGCGGTGTACTCTCTTCACAAGGGAAGACAAGCGGTACGGGATAGCGATAAGAGAACAGTATCTGTGTTTCCGGACCTATGCAGAAAGAAGTCTCCAGGCCAACGAAAGGACCCCGTAACGCTATTGAGTAAAATCCCTACGCCGGAGCTTATGTGCCGCCTGAAGTTTCTTGCTTGCGTTTTTGTTATATAACTCTTCCTGTGAATTGTACTAACAGCTCTCTTATTATTAATTGCACGTTTGTTATACCTCTTTACCACATGCTTAATATCTGCGCTCCCAATAAAGTTGCCTATCAGTATAGTGCACTGGCTGCAGTTTTACTTTGTTCACTGCCGATTATATGCGTAAGTAGAGATTTCCTCCAACCTCTCCATGGTTGTATGTCTGGACGCTATGACACGGACAGCCTTCTGTTGTTACCTTTTACTGAACCTTAATGATCTAACTGCTGCGGCCATTTCACTTGAAACAGTTTGCGGGTACTCTCAGTTGCAGACTTGTTTATTAAAATGCTACAATTAGTTCTCGCGTTTTTTAGCCATGATTGCATAATATGTCCCTGCCTCCAAACACTGTATATATATCATCTCTCCTAATTTTGCTAGTGCTTCAAATTTTTTCCGTATTAACAAGTGTTCTCCCCTCTCCTAAAGCGGCACTTTCGTGGATGTTAAAAGATAAACATTACACGAAATGGAAGCTAACATTTTGGGACCTCTGCTTTTGACCAATAGCATAACTTTTCAGGCAACAGTGAGAAGAGAACGTGTTCCCACATTAGTTGGCTTTTTCTGTACTGGAAAGACTAAATATTGCTTACAATTCTGAATATTATTATGGTTAAAGAGAGACCCTGCTATTGCTGGAGTGCCTAGTTAACAGTGACTATTGTCCAACAAGAGCCCTCCTACCACCTACACCATTTTCATTAAAGGCACTGTCACAATCAGTCTGCAAATATGCTTTATTATCTGTCCACTGTAACCCGTTCGAAAAAAAATGCATCTCATGATCTTATGTTAATTACCGACACTCGGCAGGATGTGGGAGATTTTTGTATTTTGTGACTGTGAAACGTTTGCACGCCTGCGTTCTAGTAAGTGCGAAATCGAGAGATGGCGTAAAACGACAAGGAATACGCACTGTTTAATACGCGTAGTTGTGCGTGTTGGTGCATATTCCGGAGTACACAGTGGAAATGTACGAACACGGACGTAGTGAGGCACACAGGATGCAGTGAGCGGTCGTCTCGTTCCCACACTACTTGCGTGTTCGTATTTTTGAGGTACCGTGGCTTTCCTGAATATGCGTGCACACTGTTTCCAGCCGCAAAAGGGCTCTCTGGGAAACGGACCTGAGGACAGGAAGGCTAATGTCTTAACAAATAGTGAAAGAAAGGAACAACAGTCAAGACACAGGTACGGGAAAGCTACTTGACCGGCAGGTATGATGTCGCCATAACTTCTGCATCTACTTTCCGCATTAGATTTTATACTCATTCCCGAAGCCGGCAACAACAATCAGTTTTAAGACGTTTCTAATGCAGACACAGTAGTTCTGACAGCCATGCTGCCTGGATGACAGGACACATCGTGCAAGCAAAGCTGAATCAAACATTTTGTGCGACTTCTTCCTGCTAATGTCAATGCACTGCCGGTTAGCTAATTTGTAGCTACAAGCTCCTTTGTGTGCGAATTTTAAGCTTTGTTTTCTGGCATTTATGTCACTGCTCGCCGTGAAAGAAACCGCATATTCTCTACGCACAGAGACAAAATTATTATGTACAGTATTTGCTCAAACCGAGAGTCTATCCCATATGACAGCTTTATTTTTCGGTCCTAGTCGCTTTTTCTTGAACCATTGGCATGGCATTTATTTTTGAAACCAAATTATCGAACTGTTTCCCAGCATATGTTGACATTATTTGGCTCATCTCATAAGTGTTATTAATATCCAATGTCATATTGCACTTTATTATTGGTAATTACAGATCTGATGACAGAATTTATTTCAATAGCTAGATAATAAAAGAGCCGTGAGCATATAGCTGGCTGCACTGTGTCTTTTAAATTGCAAAATCATTGCCCCTAATTTCGAGGCGCCAAGATTTTGTGTGTCTCTTTAGCATATCGCAGCAGGATACGAATATCACGAACGGAAATAACACCCACAAGACATGTTTACCCACCCAGAGCAGTGCCCAATTCAGTCAAAAAGATGCATATATCTTTCTAGAAGAAGCAACTTAGAGGAGGTGCTGGGAAAGGTACCATGGAAGGCAGATCGGGAAACGCTTGTAATAGAGAAAAAATAAATATGACTCCATAGAGCACTAAACGCGTAACTTTAGCAGAACTCTTCAAACAAACACATTCTCGATGCGTAAGAGCACTCTCGTTTGCACTTGTTCCTTTCTTCGCTAAACCTCTGAGCGGCACTAACAACATTATGTTTAATTGCCCAGTAGGCTTGAGCACAGAAGTTGCGCATGAATATGTATTATGCATACTTCATGCATTTTAATGCACACCTGTCGTCGCCTCGTCAAGCCACTCACCGATCAAAAATACATCATTCTCTGCAGTGGCGAGAGGGCATTGCCCGAGACGAAGACGTTGTTCGATCGCCTGTCGCCTGAGCTCTGTTTATTTACCTAATTTTCCCTAATTTACCTAGTTTCATTTGAATATTCGAGGACGCCAGCATCTTCAAGGCGGTACTGTCCCTACGGGAAGAGTACGGCTGCTCCGGCGCCGGCAAGCCTAAAGGGACCACGCCATTCGAAGGAGGCTGGCTCGGAATAGGCGCCATGGCTTCCCAGGCTGTGGAGCGACCAGACCATGGACACGACCATCCGTCCAGCGAGACCTCTTCGCTTAGAGGGGCTGAGTCAACGATCGTGGACGGTGACGAGTCAGTGGCCGATATGGCTGACGTCGACAACGAGGGGTTCAAGATGGTGAGTCATCGCAAGCAACGAACGGTAGGGATCCCGGTAGTGGTTGAGCCCACAGAAAAGGGGGCTGATTTAAGGGAGAAGAATCCCATCTTACTTTTCGCGGCCATTCAATAACTGCTGGGATCAGCTCCGATTCGAAGTCGGTTCACCATGCACGGGGATCTTCAGCTGGATGTCTCGACGGAAGAGCAGGTTGACAAGCTCCTGCAGAGCTCTGATTTTTGGCACGAAAGTTAACATGCGGTTGCCCCATACCTACATGAAGAACACCTGTGTTATTAAGGGTGTACCAAAGTGGTATTCAGAACGCGACCTACTTGATTATCTGAAACCACAAGGTGTACTGCACGTGAAACGACTTGTGCGTCGTGTGGAGTCTCCAGAAAAAGAATGGGCTGCGAAACCTACCAACTCTATCGTGTTGACGTTCGCTCCCAACTCAGAGCGCCCCGAAAAAATTGATCTGGGATTCACAAAACACGCAGTTGCAGATTTCACTGAAGCTCCTCCACGGTGTTTTAGATGCCAACGGTTTGGGCACGTGGCCAAAGTTTGCACAAAGGATCGACGCTGTAAGCGGTGCGGAGGCGACCACGACTTTAAAACCTGCAAGGCAGATTTAGCTGGCGTCAATTGCGGTGGCGATCATCCGGCGAGTTTCGGAGGCTGCCCCTTCCATGTGAGCGCTCTGCACCGTCGGATATCTTTTATTGCTGGTCCAAAAACCGCACTGACTGAGACGCCTGTCCCAGGATTAGACAAGTTCCCAGTTTTGAAGTCTGATGTTGCGTTTCCCAACAATATCCCAAAGAGACCTGAGTCCAGCAAGACGCAAAAGCCCAGTGCGCACGAGTCGGCTGTTCGACGTTCAGCAAAAAGTGTCCATGTTCCTGAGCGGCCGGATCACAGCCCGACTCCACGGCAAGGGGGACCCTCATATGCACAAGTGACAAAAAAACCAGCTACTGCGGCCGAGAGTGCGTCCTCGTCGGCATGTTTTGTGGATGTTGTGAGTGCGTTGCGCAAAATAAGGAGCTCAAAATTCAAGGTATGTCTGACCTTCTTCATGTTTTGTTTAGGGCCTTGCGTTCACATGTTCCAGCGATGGCGCCTGGTAACCTGAACAACTTCCTACAGCTGGTGCTTTCTTTTGATTCCTTAATTACCACCGTCGCAGCAAACTTCCTTGCGAACTATAATGGATGGGGTTAAACCTCGTGGACCTCATATGTACCGAAAAGTGCAGTTTTTATTGCAGTGGAACTGCGCTGGGATATTAAGTCGGTTAGCTGAACTAAAACTATTCTCGAAAGAGACTTCTGTTCAAGTATTGGCCCTGTAGAAGCTGGCCTGCCAAGCGGGAGATGTTTGACTGGATATGACGCCCATAAAAACTTCAGCATAAAGTCATTTCCTGCAGGAAGTGCTGCGCTTTACATAAGAAAGGAAATTCCGCATGTTTCTCTAAGCGTTGCCGATCTTTGCACGGATGACATTGAGGTAGCGGCTGTGAGAAAACAGCTCGGCTCTCGAACCCTTTCTATTGCATCCGTGTACTTGTCTCCGCGGAAGAAGGTAGCATATGATTTGTTTCTACAGCAGCTCTGTGACCGCTGCCCAGCTCCTGGAATCAACTACGGTGATTTCAACGCCCATCATGCCGCTTGGGGTGACAGGAACACAGATTCCCGTGGACGCAAACTCGTAGAGGTTATTGACAGTTTGGACCTGTGTGTTGCCAATGACGGAGGCCCCACTTTCTTCCGGCTTCCAGCCTCAGCGACAGCTGTAGACCTGACACTGCATTCACCTGACGTCCGCGCGAGTTGGTCAACAGCGCCTGACCGCGTGGGAAGTGATCACTATTCAATTTTTGTTTGGTGCCTGCTTTCGTATGCATGGTCCTAAAATTAGCAATGTGGTCAACTGGGACAAGTACAGAGAGCACCTTGAACGTGTTTCTGGTGATGTTGACAAAATGATTTCTAGTAAGCTAGCAGCAACTACGGCGGTCAAGTTACCTGATCATTTTCCGGCCCCAGATTTAAAACTCAGGAACCTTTGCGCAGCGAGAAGAAAGGCGGAGCGCCAACTCGTGCGGAAGAAGGACGACAGGCAACTGAAGACGACCTTCAATAGGCTGAATTCTGCTATTAGACGGCACACGAACAAGCTGTACAGGTCGCAATGGACCTCATTCTGTGCTAGTTTGACTTCGATCCTACCTATGACGAGAATATGGCGAGTTATTGGCAGCCTTGCTGGAGAATCTCGCTCTTCGAAGCCTTTTAAAGCTCTTGCAATACGCAAGGAAAAACCTATTGCGTGCTTGGCAGAGGAATTTGCAGACGCACTCGTACGCGCTGATTCTGGAATAGACATATATACTCCACCTGCTTCCTCCAGGTCAATCATGGACGTCCCGTTCACGCTTCGTGAGCTTCTGACTGCGCTCAGTGGCCTGCGGCGCCCGTGTGCACCAGGTCCCGACGGCATCACCAATCAAATGCTGAATAATCTGCCCTTGCAACTAAGAAAGGAGCTCCTCAACTTCATCAATCGAGTTTGGGAGACTGGCGATGTTCCTCCGTCATTAAAGGTGGCACATGTAGTTCCAGTACTGAAGCCTGGCAAAGACATGACAGACCTTGCCTCGTATCGCCCTGTGTCATTGACCTCCTGTGTAGCTAAGTTGATGGAGAAGCTGGTAAATGAACGCTTATCGTGGTGGCTTGAGGACAGCAAGGCATTGCCAACATGTATGACAGGATTCTGCCGAGGTCTTAGTGCCCAAGATAGCGTCTTAGACTTGGTCAGTCACACTGAACACCAGACAGCTTTCGGCCTTTCCACCTTAGCCTTTTTTTCTTGACGTTGCGAAAGCTTACGACAGCGTGCTTCAGAGCTAAATCCTAATCAGTTTGCAAGGCATGGGCATACAGGGCCATATGTTAACAATCATTGACAAGTTTATAAGTGATCGCGCGGTTCGTGTACGGTTAGGGAGTACGTTAAGCACCGAAAGGGTTCTATCACGGGGTGTGCCTCAAGGAAGTGTTCTTTCCCCCACGCTCTTTAACGCCGTAATGGCTGGACTTTCCGATTCATTGAAAAAAAGTTGCAGGCAAGTGCGTATGTCACATTATGCTGACGACATCTGTATTTGGATTACTGGCTACCAACACAAGCGATTAGCCCTGATAGCTCGACAGGCTCTACTTTCGGCACAAGCTTACCTTCAAGGTGTGGTGTTGTCTCTGTCAGCGGAAAAATCCGGGTTTGTTCTGTTTCCAGGTGTAGGAAGACGTCAAGCGCGGTTGAAGACATACCTCGGTCACTCTTGCATCCGTCAATTCAACTACACGCGTTTCCTGGGCGTCATTATTGACTCCCGTCTACAGTGGCGGAAAGCTGTAGACGCCATTGTTTCATCTATATCTTCTCGTCTCAATGTGATCCGTAGAATTGCACGTGAGCAATGGGGAAACCATACTTCTTCAATGGTCAAACATCATGAAGCGCTGGTGGTCAGTCGCATAATGTATCAATTTCCTTTATTTTCCCCTCGGCATCACAACTTGAACGTCTCGACGTTGTCCACAGAAAGGGCCTAAGAAGAGCCATTGGAGTTCCCCAGGCGGCTGCGAATAAGGAAGTACTTCCTGAGTCCCTATCGAAACCTCTTAGCCTTATCGCTTCTCTGAGACTACTAATGCATCTTGACCGCCTAGGAGAGACGGTAGCTGGGCGATCCCTTCTCCAGCGGCTCTGCAAGAGATATGAGTCAAAGGCTTACTGGGCACTCAATACTCTTAGTTCTTTAGGCATTAATGTCCGAAGGCAAAGGAAACGGTTGAAACCCCCCTGGTGTTTTCCGACCCTCGACTGTAAGGTCACAATTCCCCATGAGTGCAAAGCGCAGCTCTCTGGCAGCAACGCGTTCGCTTGTACTGGAACACTTGGAAACAGAGTATGCCTGCCATCTTCAAATTTTCACGGATCGTTCTGTGGACATGGTCAAAGAAGCTAGCGCAGCGGCTTTTTACATTCCTTCTTTGGACTGTAAGTGCTCCGTATGCTGTACTGCTGTCGTATCCTCCACAACGGCTGAAAGCGTCGCTAATGAGGCGGCTTTACGGAAGTTAGGGTCTTGTCCGGCTACAGCTGTTGTCATCCTAACTGATTCAAAATCTGCCCTTCAGAGGTTAGAGCGCGGATTCCCTACTGACGCCTTGTCTATAAGCTCTCTGCGCTTGTTGCAGAATTTTCACAGCAGAGGCTTTACTCTACATTTCCAATGGGTGCCCTCCCACATAGGAGTCAACGGTAATGAGGTGGCCGACAGTCTCGCCCATAACGCTCTCTCAATTATTCCATCAAAAAAGTACCTGAAGATGGAAAAAGTCTCTGCAGGAAAACGGTGCTCGATCACTTTAGTACCCTGTGGAGTGCGTCCCACAAGCCATGTGTGACCAAGGGACTGAGAAGATCTCAGGCCACTATTCTACATCGAATTCGCACGGCCTCTGCTCGCACTCTTGCATGGATACATAAGACCGGCATAGCATCGTCTCCGCTCTGCTCTTAATGTGGTGTGTGCGGGGATCTCGAACATTATATTATGTACTGCCCAGAGTACAACGCGGAAAGGCATGTGATGTTCGCTTCCTTCAAGAAGACAGGAACCCGTCACAGCACAGTTTAGGACATTGTCTACCCGAGTGTAAACCAGACATGCAGAAGGGAGGCTGCACGCTTTCTTTTAACATTTCTGCAGGACACGGATCTTGTTTCTAAATGGTGACAGCAGGAACGGACTACGGCCTACTGTGATTGAATGTGTGCGTATATGGTGTCTTCCGGAGTTAACTACGTTATAATGGGAGTGAATGTGTGTATGGACTGTGGCACTACAATGGCTTATGTTCTACTGTGACTGAATATGTGCATAGATGGTGACTTCTGGAGTGGACTGTGATGTGGACTGTGTGGATTGATTGTGTGCATAGATGGTGACAGAGGGAGAGAATGTGTGCTATTATAAGAGATTGTGCGCATAGCGGGGTAGATGCGACATTGTTAATATAGAAGGGACGCTGCGGTGGAGCAATTGCCGGCAGATAAAGCAAGGCTAACCCCACCTGTAGCATTCAACACCTCAACTCAACTCAACAGGGTATTGCCCATGAGCACAAACTTATTCCCAGTAAGACACCGATATAAACGCAGGAATTAACAGATTGCACAAAACAATGATCCGCATGCCACCAAAATATTTACCCCTAGCGTCTAGCATTTTTATAGCAAGCTATCATCGATCATTATAGCTAGAAACACTGAGTAGCCATTATGAAAGAGCGCGATGTATGCAGCATGCCATTGTTCTTTCATTGTGTAGTACTACAAGAAAATATGAACAGTAATTTCTTCTAATGCCTGAAATGAAGAATAACGCTATCACTTAATTATCACAAAGAGTTCCAGCACATCAACATGTAATATATCTGACAAAATTTCTAAATGAAGACAGTAAACGTGACATTAAATTACTGCATTCTGGCCGTTTGTTCACATAGTACTAATTATTAGGAAGATTGTCTGCAAGCTTCATGAGTAGCAATTTTTGTAGCCGTTATTATTGCTTGCCTCAAAATTGTGCCAAGGATAACGAAGTATATTTAGAATATGGCTGAGCGAGCAGTTCATAAAAGTAAAGCACACGAATAAAATCAGATGATGAAGTGCGTCAAAATAGGGCATTACAGCGCAAAAGTTAGTATGTTGCCTTTAGCAGCCTTCACAAATGGGAAGACATATGAAGACCTCCTTTATATAAACAGTCATGCCGTGAAGTATCACAAGCTGCTTTTTCTTGTGACAAATGCCTTCTTGAACTTTGGTCTGTAGAAATTTTCAAGAAGTAATTTACCTATAGTCTACTTGTAATAGTAGAAGTGCGGTTTCCACGTATTGGTCTGGTTGAGTAGGTTTTCGCCTCCTATCTTAATACTTAAGTGAAGCTTTCGTGTTCAGTGATCTGTTATAGATTTCAAGTACACTTGAAAAATATCATCAAAACAAGAATGAGTTGGAAACAATTCTTTTTTAAACCTTTCTTATATCCCTCAGAAATGAAGAACCTATATTTGGTGCTTTAGACTAGACATTTCAACATCAGTGAATATATATGTTCTTAAACCACACATTCTTAAACTACAAATGCAGAAAATCAACAGAAAAAATCCCGCATAAAGTTTATAGTGAAGTTTTATTATTATATAATTAGGATATCGACAGATCTGTACATCACAACCGCTTCAGTAGTACATGTAATGGAAAATGAATTGATATATTCAGACTCCATTTTTTGTTTGTTATTCCTATTATAGGTTAACTGCACCTCTTGAGAAGAGCTCCGACGGTTCAGCAATGCTCATGCAACAGGTCGTTTCAGTATAGCTATAGAGTTTCACGCTACACACCGTCTGTTGCCTGTTCAGTCCCTACAGAGGAAATGTTGGCAGATGCGGTGACTTGAAGACTGTTACGAATAAATAACTAAGATTAGAAACAAGAGAAAACAAATAACTGTTTTCTGCTTTAGCAGCGTGCATAAAAAAGAAAACTAACAAACTTTTTCAAGCACAAACTATTCTCATTCTTTAATGCAATTTACAAAATGAGAAATAAACAATTTGGTGCATGACATCATTTTGGAAGAAAACTGATCACTCTGGCTTGAAGTGCCTAACTCACATGAAAAATTCTCAACGATGGGTATGTTGCCACAAAGAAACATTTCTCTCTCACCTGCCGCATTTCAAGTTTAATACCAGCACGCGTAGCCGCTCTTTATTGTCTCAAATATTTCGATATGCCTCAGAGTCGCTCCTATATGTAAGAGTTTATTGAAGTACTGTGTGAAACACACAATGCTTCTTAATCAGATTTATTTGCTTCCAGTGTCACAATCATTTAATTTAGCAAAAACAAAGATACTAAGAAACGTGAGTGACGCACAGCACATACGGAAGTGTTGTGTTGCGTTTGTGGCTCGTAAGTCTCTAAGGCCATGATGCGCCTAGCTCAGAGTATGGACCTACTTCACTCTGCGACGTCACGAAGATGCGGTGGCGCTGCCGTCGATAGTGACTTTCGCGTGGTAGGCAAAACAACGCCTCACTCCCCTGCCTACCGCAGTTAGTGTATGGTTCGGGGTGCTCGGAAAAAAGCAAAATCACCATGCCGACTAGCTGTGTTGCCGTGGCGTGCACTGAAAGACACATAAAGGGAAGTTCAGTAAGCTTCCACAGGTTTCCAGTCCAAGAAGGTCGCCGTAAGCAGTGGGCGGCCGCGGTGAAGCGCGAAGGATGGATACCGATGCCGGCTCATCGAATATGCGGAAAACACTTCGTCACAGGTAAGCTGAAGCTGATGCAACTTTACACACTGTGATGTGCCTGCGCAAGAGTCACCATTAACTCTAATTTGACTTTCTTCGCAACATGTAAGTGCATCTAGCGCTGTGTTTGTATGTAGGGTGCGATTCCGAATGTAGTAAGTACGTACACTACATACGTGCACGCAGACAACAAAGCATTTGTGTGATGCGAAGGCATTTTATTTGTTGTCGCAGGCTTAGGATGTGTTAACCTGTGCAAACAATTGCTAGAACAAGCCGTGTCACATACACAACTGTAGATATGCGTAGTCAGCGGCTGCGCGAACGAACAAAGTTGCACTCGGCGATGGTTTTGTTGTCGCGGCTAATCTAGCAATTTTAACCCGTACGAAAGGGATCGCTAACAAGTTTAGCAGTGTACACCTCGAACTGCTTTCCTTGGTTTCATGATGAAGAGAGTGCACGTGTTAACTGATAACCATTTGCTCGATCCCATCCGATTTTTTCTTTACCACGTGCATGGTCTATTCACAGCTAAGTAGCCGAGCGCCTTAACCACCGAGCGTTCGCGGCGGGTACAGCTCGTAACTGTATAACGCACTCTAAAAGCGCAGAATGTAATTTCATCCTTGGTACACAGGAGAGCCATCAGACGATCCTCACCACCCCGATTATGTGCCGACAATATTCGCGCACAAGAAGAACAAAAGGACTGCGGCAGCTGCTCGCCTGCAGCGCGCCAAGGCCCGAGCCCTCGCTCGAGAAGTGCAGGAACCAATGAACACTTGTAAGTAGATTATAAGCCTGCACTTAAATGTATCATGTATTTTTACTGCTTTTTCCCCGGTTGCAATCTTTAGCACTCAAGCTTCCTACACTTGCTGATGCTTTTGCATTTCATTTTTTTTTTGTCAGCACCCTCATCAGATGATCAAGTTATGGAAGCTGACGAAGCCATCAGTGATGTTGGTGAGCTGGTTGTGGTTCAGTTCTAATTAAGACAGCACTTTATTAACACAGCAGGTCATCTTTTATTATTGTATGCATCATGCTAGTTACATTATTTCAGATTCTCAGGATGAGCCCTCTCAGCTTGACATGGGAGCTACTTATTCACAGCATGCCGGTGCTGAAGGTAAGAAAGTAAAAACACGAGTATCTCAATGAACCATTCAGCTCATTCATATGCAGGCCTCGCAGCTGCACATGCATCATGGAGGGATGAAGAGATGCCATCTGCTACATCAAGCATGGGGGACGAGCTGCTCGTAGCAGTACCATGCTACATTTGCAGTAAGTGTTTTGCAGTTACGTGTGGCGTGCATCATTTATAGCCAATGCTCTTGTTTCAGAGCCAGCATATCAAGCTTTGGAAAGAAGAGCTGCTACTCTTGAAAAAGAAAACAAGAAGCAGGAGCGAGATATTGATGTCCTAAAAAAAGCACTGCATTATTCCAACGAGAGAGCTGCAGAAGCAGAGCAGAATGTGCAGCAGGGACGCTTCTCTGCAAACTGTATCACGGAGCAGTGCGTGAGTGTGTACACAGGACTGCCAAGCAAAGCGCTTTTCCTCTTTTTTGTTTCACTTTTTAAAAATGTGGCTCTTTATATTCCAAATCGCTGCACTGTAGCAGATGCTGTTCTAGTTGTGCTAATGAAACTAAGGCTTGCGCTGCTGAACATTGACATCAGTCATCGTTTCGGGCTCTCAGAAACAACAGTGGCAAGGATAATGGTAAAGAACATACCAATCATAGCTTCTGAACTGAAGCGTTTCATTATTTGGCCTTCACGGGAGGACGCATGCAGAACAATGCCCATGATGGTGCGCAGGAAGTATCCGACATGCATGGCCATAATTGACTGCACCGAAGTACGAATTCAAAAACCATTAGGGTATTCTGCTAGGTCTAAAACCTATTCCCATTATAAAAGTTCCAATACTATCAAATTCATGGTCAGCATCACGCCATGCGGTGCTATTAGCTTTGTCACGAAATGCTGGGGAGGGCGGGCATCAGACAAGGAGATCATATTGAAGTCGGGCTTCTTGGACAAACTTCAGGAAGGAGACATTGTTTTGGCTGACAGAGGGTTTTTAATCAGAGAAGATGTTGCCCATCGAGGTGCCAGGTTAGAAGTGCCAGCCTTGACAAGAGGCAAAAGGCAACTTTCAGCTAAGGAAGTGGAAGATGCCCGGCACATCTCTAGAGTGCGTATTCATGTGGAGCGAGCCATTGGCCGCATTAAAGTGTTCCACATTCTCAGGGACCGACTGTCCATCACTATGCTGCGGCATGCAACAGACATTGTTGTAATTTGTGCTGCTATCACAAACATGAAACCTCGACTTGCATGAATATGAAGCAGAGCATGGCACAGCATCTTTTCGCTATATCGAATAAAAAGGAGCAGCAAATTGAGGCGTGTCAACATGCGAAGATTTTGCTGTGTCTTTGCTTGTGTTGTTTTAGATGTGTGTGCCGAGTGAATTGCTCTGGGACAAATTAAACATGCTATTGCGTCGCAATAACCAACGTACCTGCATTTACAAACTAATGATTGATGGCAAAGTTTTGTACGAGGCGGAACTGGCTGATGCTTTCAATAATTTTTTTACAAATATTAGTATGCCAAGAAGCTCCTCAAATGCATGTCAATATATCAGCATGCGGAATGCAAAATCAATATGTCTACAGCCAGTGAATGTACAGGAAGTAATTTCAACAATAAAAAATTAAACAACAGCAGCAGTAGGGATATCAACGAAATTCAAATAAAACCAGTCAAGTATGTCGCACATGTCATTGCACCAGTCTTAACGCATATTTTTAATAAATGTCTGATGACATCGACATTTCCAGTGCAAATGCAAACCGCAAAAGTAGTAGTGCTTTTTCAAGAGGGAAGCCGAAATGAATTGGGCAATTACCATCCGGTGTCTATCTTACCTATATTTTCTAAGCCCCTTGAAAAAATAATACACTGTAGGCTTGTAAACTTTGTTCATCACTGTGAGATAATAACAAAACACCAGTTTGGGTTTAGGAAGAATACGTCTACAGAATTAGCTCTGCTTCACCAGAAAGGGTATATTTTAACACAGTTTGAATGCAAGGCAATAGTACTCAGCCTATTTGTCGATTTTTCCAAGGCATTCGACCTCGTCAATCATGATGTTCTGCTGAAGCTGGACTTTCACGGTATACGAGGGTGTGGATTACAGTTATTGCAATCATATTTGTCTCATCGATGTCAAGTAGTCCAAATAAGCAACTCACGATCACGAGTGCTGCCACTGCCTCGTGGTGTTTCACAAGGCAGCATATTGGGCCCCTTGCTATTTAACCTGTGTATAAATGACATTGTTAACATTAATCAGAACGCCAAATTTATTATTTTCGCAGATGATACCAGCATATTTTTTTCTGGTAATAACATCGATAAACTTATCACTGATTGCAATGATACCATAGTCAAACTGCAGCAATGGTCCTTATCCAATTACATGAAGATTAACGAAAATAAAACAAAAGCAGTTCTCTTCCGGCCAAAAAATAAACCTGTTCCTCCTCATGCCGATATTGTTTTAAACTCTCATCCTGTTGACATTGTTGACCAGTTTAAATGTCTAGGCGTTATATTCACTGCCAATCTGCCCTGGGAATCGCATGTGAATTTTGTATTAGCCAAACATGCTCGAATAACCGGTGTAGTCGGTCGTCTCCGATACATGCTTTCTACTAAAACCAAAATAATGCTTTATAATTTTTTTCTATCCACATGTCAAGTATTGCCAACTTGTCTGGGGCACTACTACTTTCTCTAACACACAAAAAATATTCCATATGCAAAAACGGTATCTACGCCACGTGTACAATGCTGGTTATAATGCAACCACTGCAGAATTCTTTCACAGGGCACATGCTATTACAGCTCACAAGCTATACCGCTACCGTTTGAGTGCTAGGTTTAAGTATGAAGTGAAAAAAAATATTCATAGCCTCGATGCCTTGGCACATTTAGAAAGAAATGAGAAATGTTATAATACTAGACGTGGAGAAAACTGGAAGGTTGCTGTACCATGCTTTAATTCTGGTATGGAGCGTTTGTGTTTTTCTCTGCCATCTCTTTTAAACTATCATCAGTCACTGAATTTTGATTTATTTAGTTGTTCCACTGTTACACTTCGAGACCTGTTTGCTCATTGACTAACGTGACTTCATCTATTCTGGTGTTTGTTTTATCTAGCTCAGGACTTTTTCTTTTCTTCTGCAATTATCAAGTGTCTTGATATGCTTATCGCTTGTTCATTCTTTTGTGCTGATGGTGTTTGATTGGTCTGGCTCAGGACTTTTTCTTTTATTTTGCTCTGTTCAAGTGCCTTGATTTGTTTATCGCTTGTTTATGCTCTGGTGCTGTCTAGACGCTGCCTTATATATGGATCTGCGGACTCGTCAAGCTGCCAAGTGGCAGCTTTTTTTCCATAGCCCCTCCATCTGTAGCACCTGATGGAAAATAAAGATTTGATTTGTATGACTTCAAGGTTGTATGCTTTTTTTTACAAAACTCCTGTAAGAGCCTGTCAAGGCCTTCAGTATTTATAAATAAAAAATAGTACCACTTCTGGTTTCTGCTTCTGAAATATACTGCAAGTATGGCAGAAGACTGCGACTGCTTTCTGGCAGGCACATTTCTGTGACCATCTGCACAGCCTGAGCCACGCAGTAATGAATGCCAGGCAAGTAAGACTGGGAAAGTGGAAAAACTTTATGCCGTGAGGCCACATTAAAAACAGCCAGGCTGCTATATTTCGGCCTCATGACTGCAAAGGGGCAGTTATGTGCTAACTTGGTGTGCTCGAAAACCATGCTAATATACAGCTATCGTTAACTCAATGCAGCAAAAAGGAACCCAGGCACTTACTGAATTTTTAACGGCTCAAGAGGCAAGCAGGCAAAATCTGGCTGGTCACCCTTGTTTGCAACTGCTTTGTTGTAAGAGATGCAATACTGAGTAGATTTCTGAGAATGTTCCTTATCAACGAACAAAGTTCTTGCAATGTGAAAAGCAGCATAAATTATGGTGGGTCTTCTGGATATGCTAGTAACTAAAGCAGCAAAGATAAAACAAAAATAAAGAACTCCACATCCCAGACTGGAGCTGAAGCAGTAACATAATCACTCATTTTGTGGTGCACGCACAAGCCATGTTCCTGGCCCTCTTCCACTTGCTCACACAAATATTCCTGCTACAAGAAATACAGGTATTTTCTAAGTACATGTAGGCAAACTCAGTGAGGCAACAGTTAGTACAACCGGGCTCCTTGATTTTCAGAACAAGCTCTTCCTGCACAGTCTCAACATAAACACTGCTCAACAGTCGCAACAGTCTGAAGGTCACAGTAGCAACATGAGCTTTGACGTGAACATAGAACACATACATGAAATTGGCTAATGGACCTGAAACCACTGCATGCATCTGTAACGCACCACAGTCAGGAGCTTCCTTTCCCATTGAAGCTGAATGTCAAATACCATGCCCAAGTGAGCAAAGGTTGTGTACAGTGAAGTTCTTAGTTGCCAACCGGCCACTGAACGCTATCCTGGGTTACTACGTGGGAAAAGCATTGAAATTTGATGAAAAAAATCTGGATGCAGTAAATTACTAGATGTATGCATAGCAACTGAGGTTAAACAAAATGCTCAGCTTCTAGCCGGAGAGGTCTTCCAAGGTTACCATGTTGTAATTATTTTATACCACAGATTTGTTTCTGGTTCATGATTACATCCATCAAGTTTGGCAGGCATGTGAAGTTTCACTCCAGCGCCAATCTATAACATTTGCAGTTTCTGTGGCCTTAGCTCAGGCAATTTCAGTTGGCAACTTTAACGCAGCAGCGGCCTAGTCGTTTGAGCATCCGCTTGCGGGAGACATGGGGTTCGATCCCCAGTGCCGCCTGATACCCACCGGTGATACAATGGGTACAAGCTTCCCCTGCCTGGTGCTCGGCTTCTTTAGGATGAAATGCTTTAGAAATAGGTCTTTGACCCCACCTTGAGAAAAAGAAAAACCTTGTGGCATGGCACTTTTTGGCCAGAGATGCCGTTGCGCCATAAAAATTCATCATTATTAGAGTTGGAAACTCTGGCTTTTCGATGTTACAAACATCCTCTGCACACAGTCATTAACAAAATTTTGAAGCTTCATTTTGGCTGTCGGACATCCTATGCAAGGATTTGTCTATTGGTACTTCAGCCTTGCAGCACAGCCTGCTAAGTGATAAGAATGAATGAACTGCATGCATGAAAATAAAACATGACCAGTAGTATTTGCAGGCCAGCTTACAACAGAGTCGGAAGCACATGCTCGGCCCAAACAGCACGAGCTTTTTCTAAAAGAGGCTTGAAGAAGTGGCTGCTATATGGCACCTCCACAATTCCAAATTGGTGCGGCAACCACACCACAAAATGGCACACAGCTTTTCTACAAACGTGCAGCTGCGTCTGCACTTGTGTAAAATACGTGTGGGTCTCCAAAAGGGCCCCACTGGCACTCAAATATGAGGCTTCCAATACTTGGTGGTGGGGCTCCTTAAGAGACCAGGGACATTTGATCTCCAGTAGGCCCACACCATGGCAACTGCAGTGCCACAGACCGTCAGGGGTTGCACCAAGGAAGGGAGCCTGGGAAAAAATATTGTTGAGGTAAATTCATGCACCACATAAAATGAACAAGACCATGATCAAGTTCCTTACAAAGCCGCTAACTGAATGTGAATTGAACAGAAACATACATCTGTATCAATCACAAAGCCAATTTCATGGAGCTCGAAGTTGGCATGACGTGCTTTCATGAACTCCAGGTACTGCTCCTTGGCCACCTTCTCTTTGTCTGCACCCCATCTGACAGCCTCAATGTTGAGTGGGGGCCGCCGCTGCAGGACGCTGTCCAGAAGGCCCTGGACATTTGTGTCTGCCTTCAGTGTTCGGATCTAAAAAAAAAGATGCAGCTATTTTAATTCACTTACTCCTATGCTCTCACTACAAGCAAATAGTTACAAGTACAAAAATGATTTCTCACCCTGTGCATAGTGGTGCCAGTGAGCCTTCCGTACCTAGCTTCATGCCACAACGGTGATTTGCTTGTTAGCCTCGTGGCTTTTTCTATTCGCTCAATTTCACTGAGTGGAAGAAACATATCCTCAAGGAAGTCTTCCTTTGTGCTTCGTGCTTTTCTAGCATTCCTGGGTGAAAAATTAAGCATAATTTTTTTCCACCCAAAGCATGCTGACTATATTTTGAAGTTGAACATCTCATTTCACCTCAATCAAATATTTTGCAAAAATTATCAAAGGTGCAGCACTCATTAAGCATGTCGATGGAACACTAAGTGACGTATAATTAGCCATGTCATTTACCAACTACCATTCATGCACCAGCCGATAATCTCAGGGCTAGACATGCAGGCCTAACAAAGTGCCTACTCTGCCATGGCAAGAAAACTTCACTGCCATTTCTTTTTGCACTGTTTGCAGCTAAGTGCATGTACATTTATTTCACTTGTTTCAAATGTCCACCTTCTAGCATTGCAGTGTGTTCTGCTATTGTTACTGCTTTTAATAGATACTCCTATTCATGTTTCTTTTCTTCTACAGCTTGCGTTGCAATTGAATGTGCTAGAGTTTGAGATCTAGAGTCATGCACTCACTTCTCGCATGATCACAAAAGGCAGCAGAAATTATGGGATACATTGTTTTTCCGAAAGAGTAGATACAGGGTTGTCCATTCCTAGCTTGAACATGCGAGAGGTGCAGCAGTGCTTTTCGGATTGCCAGTGCGTCCAACATGGCTATGCATCAAAGCAAAGTGGAACAAGAGTAAAAGGTTCTAGAGCTGGTGCTTCTAATCGTATACCACTTTGCTTTGATGCACACGTGTAATGTACAGACTGCGTCCTTAAGAGCGCAGCCATGACATGCCGCTCGCGCGTTCAATCTAGAAATGGACGCCCCTGTACGTTGGTTTAAAAATTCTGCTGCTAGCATTAGCTGCCTGATGCAGCACAGAAACTCACGTATCAAGAAAGAGGTCTATATAAAATAAAAGCAAGCAATAGCAGAACATGGACAGCCTGGGTTGATCCTGACCTATTACTGAATTGTGCATGACAGTGGCAACAAGAATTTGCAAATGAGCAAACATATAACAAAACATACTAATGCATGCAAGCTCCTGTTTTTGGGCAAATATGCTTTCATGAAGACACTTGATGGCACTGAAACGTGAGAAATGTACCTTAAAAACGTGTACATTTCTTCATCCTCTGAAGCAGAGTCTGTGTCCTCTGAATCTGTCTTCGGAATGCTTCTCAGAACTACAGCACATGAGCTTGCCTTCCTCAAGCGCTGAAATATTTCTATGTCTCTCGCGTCATAGGTCTCAGAAGTGTGATTGGCTTCCGCAGCAAGTTTTCGTGCCTTCCTGCCGGGCTTGCTCAAGTTGAGCTGGTCAACTGGGACCATGGTGGCCTAAAATGTAACACAATTATGTACAATAATAACATGATGCAGGTATTAGTTGTTTCAAGAAAGCTTTCTCATGTCAATGTTAAATTTACCTTTTTGGACACAGCTGCATGCCAAGCACATGGCTGCGAGGTGCATGAGACATCTGCACGCTCCCGAGCCGCTGCCTCGAGCACAAACAGTAGTGCAGCAACATGGCTGCACACTTCACCTAGCCTGCATAACAAAGCACTCGATGATCACCCTGACATAAGAAGGATTTAGTGGAAGAAGTCAACTTACCCAGCTTTGCACTGGCAGTGGCCTGCCAGTATTTGTCCTGATGTGTCGTTAACACACACCCATGTATCGTGGCCTTTTGCAGCCGCGGTTTGCGAGGGCATGACCTCGGCGCGCACAAAACTTATTTGCACATCACCTGGCCTCCACAGGCGACACTTTCGGACCAGTCCTGCAGACGGAGGATAGTGAAGAACACCAGGAGATTAAAAAATGTACTTGTAATCCCAATGTTCCCATCCAAAGGCACAGCGAGGGAAAAAAATTAAAATGCATAAAATATCCAGCCTTAAAGGAGAACGGTAGTTTCTGACTTATGAAGCTGTACCTACATCAGATATAGACTTATCTGATAACCGGTTGGTCTGCAGAGTTTGGCGTCTAGGAGGTGTCCCGCAGTACGCAAGCTACCGTGGAAGGCGCCAGATTAAATTCGTGCACGCGCAATTTTTAACGTGTCCACACATCACGCAGCACACGATGTGTGCGTTGCCGCCGCTGCTCGCGCAGGCTGAAGGCATCCCGCTACTGCGCTACCGCAGCGAGTCAATTAGAAGAAACAGTTGACAAGTATTCTTGCGGGAATATGATAATTTTCTTTTTGTTCTTTGAAATGCGGTAGGTAACACCGACAGCGATGCCACAAACGCACAAAACGGATACAAACGCCACACAATTAACGTGGCGATTTCAACCGTCTAAAACGAGGGACTACATAGCCATACGGTCCCTACGGCGCGTTGGCGCTGCTACCGTTGCCGTGCTTACCTACACTTATCTGCCGTGCAGTCGTAAGTGCCATGCGATGGTGCTATAACCAATGAAGTACTGTGCGGAATGCTTGGTTCGCGCCATGCTGAGCGGTCTGCGCGCCCTGCTTGTTTACGTACGAGAAGACACATCGGCCACTTACCTGACTCAAAGTAGTTGTAAGCCTCCAGAGCTTTGTAGTTCTCAACGTTTTCCGCAGTGAATTTGCTCGGTGAAAACAGCAGATATACAACAACGTTGCTCATCTTCACCGGCGGACACCGACGCTTCCCTTCTGCGCCTTGTACCCACTCGCTTTCCGGTACGGTGTACGGGTCCGGACGCTGCGCACCGTATACATGGAGCTTCTCCATGTACTGCTTTTGGTCCGCACCGCTCAGGCTCACGACATAATCGCTCGCGGACAGCATGGTCGATCAAGCAGACAAAAAAAGCACATACAGCTCACTCTCGCTAGCTTGGTCGCACTGTAACTGAATGTAGCTTCGCAGCCTTTTGCCTACCACGAGGTCGCTAGCGACTGCAGCGCCACCTACACCAACTCGTTTGTTTGTAAACATGAAGGAGGTCCATAGAAAGTTGCTTTCTGCAGAACATAAACATATGTAAAAAATGGGTGAATAGTGTTTAACGTCAGGCTATGAGGGATGCCACAGTGGAGGGCTCTGGATAGTTTGGACCACCTAAAGTTCTATAGCGTGCACAGTACCTCCGTAGAAAAGAGAATTATGGCCGGGATCGAACTCCCCTCTTTCGGGTCATCAGCCAAGCACCATAACCATTGTGCCACCATGGCAGCCTTATGTAAAAAACATCGAAGACGTAGAAACCCAAAAATTTTGCTCGTTCTAGTTCGCAATGAGAGAGGAAAAAATCGTAAAAATTGCTTCTAGTGAATGCTTTAAAAAAGGTAGGGTAACCTCGGTGGCCATTCTTGGCTGGGGAACGATCGTGAAGCCCCCAGCGATTCAAATAAAGGTGTCAGATTTTTTCTTATGAATGATAAAGCAGATGATATAAAAAGATCGAGCTAAGCAGTTGGACAAAAAAGCCTCCTTCTCTAGAAATATTATGAACCATAGACATGTCTAGAACTTCATTATCCCCTAAGCGCAATGCTTTTTGAAAAGAATGCTTTCATTATTAATTTGAGTAGAGTCTTTTTCTTTAGTTATTATAGTTTCGCGTAGGAAAATATGATTTGATTTCCTCGAAGCTTGTCTCTGCATCTTTCGTAAAAAAATTTTTGTTTTGTCAGTAGGAAGAAGTTTAGAAGATTGTGTCCAATGTGAGGAGGACATAAAGTTACATCTGTAAAGTGTTCCTGGTGCATGGAGGTCTACCATTACCCAGGAACAGGCTTTACAAAACGAAGCTTGTTTGTTACCTTAACACAAGTTATCTGCCATTACTTTTTATTGTACTGTGTATTAATTTCATACAGTCCTAAGGGGGCATGCTGATTTTCTTGTTCTCACGAGAGGGAGCTTGTGCAACACATAAATCTTCTATTTTATTTATTATGACAAAAACAGCGTACTCATACGCTGCCTTTGGTTTATTCATGAAGAGGCTTGTCTGTCTTCGGAACTGTTAATAGTAATGACATTTCCACTGAAGCCGCCGCGGTGGCTCAGTGGTTATGGCACTCGGCTGCTGGCCCGAAAGGCGCAGTTTCGATTCCGGTCGCGGCGATCGAATTTTGATGAAGACAGAATTGCAAAGGCCCGTGCACTGTGCGATGTCAGTGCACGTTAAAGAGCCTCAGGTGGTGAAAAATTCCCGGAGCCCTTCACTACGGCCTTTCTCATAACATGAATCGCTTTAGGACGTTAAACCCCATAAACCACACTATTTGCACTGACGTCTTACTGCTGCTGTTTTATGTTTTAACTGCAGAAGTAAAATTGCTTCTAACTTGTGGGAATCCGAGCTTTCCGCCGTTTCCTTTGCGCGGCTGTTGCCGACATCCCGCGTTGTTCTCCTGTTTCCCTTTCTCCCGCCGCAGGCAGCGGAAACGCCGCTGGGTGACTAATCACTGCCAATCAGTCGTAGCTCCGCCCCTGCTTCCCAATGGACTTTGCCATTGGTGCCTTTTGGCGAGAATTCGAGACCAGCTTGGCCGGCCGCGCGCCGCGCGGCCGTACGAGCGGAGAGTAGAGGGAGACCACTGCGTGACAGCGTATGGTGCGTAGTCTACTGTCTATCCGAGCCGCACTTTGCACTTCGGACCAGTGCATACTCGAACTCGCTACCATGGGTCCTCGACCCGCAGCGGCTCGAGCCTGTCCAGTGGGGTCGAGCCACCTCAGACAGGCGCACCTTGCGTTGACTGCCCACAATCTCTCGCAAACGGCCCACTGCCGCGATGTCAGTGGACGTTAAAAAACCCAAGGTGGTCGAAATTTCCAGACTCCTAGCCTGAGTCACTTTGTGACGTTAAACCACCGTAAACAATAAACCATAAACTCTTGGAATAGAGCAGCGGGTGTATTTTCACTCCTCACTACACATATCGTGCTTATGACGTAACAAGCCACACGAAAAATTTGGCTGCGGCTTAGCTCTGGTTAAACCTGGAGTGACGCGATAGCTATATATGCCCGAGTGGAATTGGTCAGTCGAAATGCAATGTCAGTCTTTCGCCACTCCGTTTCACTGGGCGCTCCTTCATCTTCGTCCCACTTGACACGGCGCATGCGCACAGCTGTTGCCCGCCACGCCGCCAGAAGCTGCTCTTAATCATGTGACCAACCTAGTGACCAACCGCGTGACCAACAGCCGCACCATGTGATCAACCCACGTGACCAACGGCGCAGAAACGGAGCTCAAGTGGTGCCAGGCTGAAAGGTTGAAGAGGTGGCGTAGTTTAGGTGTCGCTGCAGAAGTGAGAACTGACAGGCATCTTTCTCGCTTCCACACTTGCGGAGTGACATTTCATTTCGCTGTCTGAGTAAAATTGACGAGGAATCAGGATTGAATCCTAATTCTGGTGGCGGCATCTGTGAGAGGGAAAAAATCGGGCTAGGGTGTTTGCTCTGTAGTGCACAATTGGCGAAATTATATATTTGCCGCATTTTTGGCAAAGCGCAGAGGTTTTTAAAGCAAGATGCATAATTATTCATGCCACATACCGCTTCCTGCGCGAATCAAAGAAGGAAGCAGGATACGAAAATGCTTCCTATATCCAGGGGAATAAAATTGAGACAAGTTCTTCAAGGTGCGTTAAATAAGGAAAATGTCGAACACCTATCGCCTCTTGGAGCGGTGAAGTTGCGTGCAGATGTGAAAAGACTTGTGCAGAGTGTTTCTACGGTGCTTTGTGGTGTAAAGAAAGGCGAATACAACGCGCAGCTACTGAGATTATCTGACAATTCCGGCGCTTGAACGCAGACGGATGACCACAAAAACGACAAAAACTTCACCAAATACGAATCCTTAACCCTATACGCGGAGCAAGACTATGTGACCCTATATATGTGCTTTAATACTGTTCTTTGTTCCAAGCACACTCCTCAAGCATTCTACACAAGCGTGGTCATGCCTCTAAAGCCCGACGCTTTTTAACGTATAAAACACCTACCACGGCTTACACCGATACTAATGTCAAATTGGGCTTCAGACATATCCTTGAAGGCAGCCCTGTCGACGCGTATTTTCAGTCCCGCTGGTCAGAGGTGCGAATCTGAAAACACCGGCTTCGATCTGCTCACGGCGGCGCGAAGTCGCCTTTCGCAAACCAAAGTGAGCCAAAACTCACCCCCAGTTCACGATATTCTCAACTGAAGTCGTCCTGAAGGCGTTAACCAGGCGTCTTTCTTTTCTCCGTCGCACATCGAGAAAAAGTGGACGCTGTTGCATAGTTGGCGCTCAGAGTATCCATTTGAAGCGGCTATTTTATTTGATTTTACCGTATCCGTTTAAAGAGAATCCACGGCCCGCGCGTTCGTCCCGAAGTGCTCCATTCGGTGGCGTTGCACAACACGACTTCGCTTGCACTGCTGGGCTTACGCAGCGTCTGAGCGGCCCTGTGGCCTCTACTCCCCCCCCCCCCCCCCCATTTTTTTGCAGCGTTTGCCTTTCACTATAGCTAGAAAGAAATTGAAATTCGCCTTTTGGTTTGGTATGTACTCGAAGCAGATAAGAGAAAAGCACACAGTTCACTCTGGCCCTTCCTTGTAAACCGCGGCGGCATCTCTACCTTGCTACAACGTCATTGCCCGTACGTAGGTTTTTTATCTCCTGCATTTCCCACCTGAAGTTAGATTGGTGTTCATAAATATATGCGCTCCGTTTTACCCGACTTCGAGCTCGGTAATGCGGTGTTTGAATATGGTCCAACGCCGCGAATTCTCCCATCTGATGACATTTGCGTGTAGTGCGTTGCCATCCTCTGGCTACCCTGCTATCCACTTTCTGGTTCCACCCTTCCCTCCCAAGCAGAGAGGAGGATTTCCTTTTTTTCATTTTGGAACCTGCCCACCATCACAGTTGTTGTTGTTGTTGTTGTTGTTGCCGTTGCCGTTGCCGTTGCCGTTGCCGTTGCCGTTGCCGTTGTTGTTGCCGTTGTTGTTGTTGTTGTTGTTGTTGTTGTTGTTGTTGTTGTTGTTGTTGTTGTTGTTGTTGTTGTTGTTGTTGTTGTTGTTGTTGTTGTTGTTGTTGTTGTTGTTGTTGTTGTTGTTGTTGTTGTTGTTGTTGTTGTTGTTGTTGTTGTTGTTGTTGTTGTTGTTGTTGTTGTTGTTGTTGTTGTTGTTGTTGTTGTTGTTGTTGTTGTTGTTGTTGTTGTTGTTGTTGTTGTTGTTGTTGTTGTTGTTGTTGTTGTTGTTGTTGTTGTTGTTGTTGTTGTTGTTGTTGTTGTTGTTGTTGTTGTTGTTGTTGTTGTTGTTGTTGTTGTTGTTGTTGTTGTTGTTGTTGTTGTTGTTGTTGTTGTTGTTGTTGTTGTTGTTGTTGTTGTTGTTGTTGTTGTTGTTGTTGTTGTTGTTGTTGTTGTTGTTGTTGTTGTTGTTGTTGTTGTTGTTGTTGTTGTTGTTGTTGTTGTTGTTGTTGTTGTTGTTGTTGTTGTTGTTGTTGTTGTTGTTGTTGTTGTTGTTGTTGTTGTTGTTGTTGTTGTTGTTGTTGTTGTTGTTGTTGTTGTTGTTGTTGTTGTTGTTGTTGTTGTTGTTGTTGTTGTTGTTGTTGTTGTTGTTGTTGTTGTTGTTGTTGTTGTTGTTGTTGTTGTTGTTGTTGTTGTTGTTGTTGTTGTTGTTGTTGTTGTTGTTGTTGTTGTTGTTGTTGTTGTTGTTGTTGTTGTTGTTGTTGTTGTTGTTGTTGTTGTTGTTGTTGTTGTTGTTGTTGTTGTTGTTGTTGTTGTTGTTCAACAGAGAAAGACCACACCGCCTGGGCCGCTCTGTATCACCCCCCTTTACAGGGGAGTGGACTTAGGAGCGGCCCAGCCGCACGGGATGGTCGCATTCGATGCTGGCCGGGTTGGTTTCGCCGGCGGCCTCTTCTGCCAGTTGGACGGCGCTGATTTGGAGCTCAGGGTCCGAGCTCCGCAACAAGGTTTCCCTGGCTTCCCTACTGCTAATGCTTTGCGCCCTGCCTGGGGAGTAAGCGCACTCCCAAATTATATGGTCGAGGGTTCCTCTCGCCCCACACTTTTTACATTTATCGCCCTCGCAGTCCGATCGGATATGTTTGTTTAGTACTGGGTTCGGGTATACTCCAGTCCGCAGGCGTCTGCACGCTATCGCCTGACTCCTAATTAACGCCGTGTTTGGTGGGGGAAAACACCTCCGGCATTGCTTGTAGTGTTCTGTAATCTCTTGATACGAGATTAATCGCCCTTCTCTATCATGTTCGGCCTGAGCCGACCCATCCTGTACAGCACGGAGGTAGAGATCTCGAGCTGCACTGTGGGCCGCCTCGTTACAGCTGACAGATTCGTGCGCCGGGGTCCAGATGATGTTGATCGTCCTATCAATCACTCCTTGTGTTAAAATTTTGGTGGTGAGGGGGTTTATCCTCCCTCTGCTGAAATTTTGGATTGCAGTCTTACTGTCGCTAATAATATATCTAGCTTTGGTGCCAGCGCAAGCGATCGCTATCGCGGCTTCCTCCGCTATCTCGGTTTCTTTCCCTAGTATGGTGGCCGCCGTGATGAGGGTGCCCTCCCCATCTACCGCCACTATGGTCATGTATCGACTGTGTCTGTCCCCTGCCGCATCTACGTAGGCGACTTCATTTCGGGGTTTACCCCGATATATTCTTTCTATCGCTTCCGCCCTTTTCTGTCTCCTTTCCTTATTAAACTCAGGGTGCATATTCTTGGGTAGGGGAGGGATTCTTAGGTGCGCCCTGATTTCCCTGTCAATGTCGACCCTTTCCTTTTGCCCCTGTCTGTGGCCATTCCAAGATTACTTAGCGTAGCTCTTCCCACTCGTGTCGTGCTGAGTCTTTCAAGTTGCGAGGTTTCAACCGCTTCCGCGATTTCTGCAATCGTATTATGCAGTCCTAGGGCCAGTAGCTTCTCCGTCGATGTACAGACTGGGAGCCCTAGGGCCTTTTTTACGCATTTCCTGATGAGCGCGTCTATCTTGCTCCTCTCATCTGCCTTTAGGTTTAGATATGGCGTGGCGTAGCCCACTCTACTAATGATGAAGGCCTGTACCAATCTTAGGAGGTTTTTTTCCTTGAGGCCGCCTCCCTTACGTGAGACCCGCCTGATGAGGTTTAATGTCTGGGTCGCGTGGTTTTCTAATTCGTTAATTGTGATCGTGTTCCTCTCATGTGTTTGTAAGTGGAGGCCCAATATTGGTATTGTCTCTACCTTTGGTATTTCCCTTCCTTCCACGTACACCTGTGGGTCAGAGGGAGGTTTGTTCCTGAGTGCCTTGTCATTATACATAAAGATTTCTGATTTTTCAGGCGAACATTTAGGTCCTCTGTCCTCCGCGTACTTTGAGATGACGTCTGCTGCCGCCTGCAGCGTTTGATTGATCTCTGCGTCGCTCCCTCTGTTGATCCAGAGGTTGATGTCGTCCGCGTACAGGCTGTAGTTTAAGTTGTAGTTCCCAGTTTTTCGCAATTCCTTCAGGAGCCCTCTCATGGCCATGTTGAAAAGAGTGGGTACAGTACCGATCCCTGAGGTGTCCCCCTGTTACCCAGCCTGATCACGCCGGATTGTATTTCCTGGAAAGTTATAACCACCGTGCGGTCCGTTAAAAAATTTCTGATATAACGATAGGTTTTTAGCCCTATTCCTGCCTGCTGGAGCCCCTCCAGAATGGCTTCGTGCTTGACGTTGTCGAAGGCCTTTTTTAGGTCTAGTCCCATAATGACTTTCGCGTCTTTGGTTCTGGAATGAATTATGTCTTGCTGCAGCCGCAGCATGACGTCCTGTGTGCTCAGATGGGGCCTGAAGCCATACATCTCGTCTGGCCATTTCTCTGTTTCCTCCATATAATTTGAAATTCTGGTCTGAATGATGTGTTCCATTAACTTTCCGACACATGACGTGAGTGATATAGGCCGGAGGTTTTCCAGCTGCGGTTGCTTCCCGGGTTTTGGAATCAGGATCACGGTAGCCTCTTTCCACAGCGGTGGGATCTCCCCTTTTTCCCAGCAATCCTGCATGTAGCTGGTAAGGGCCTCTATCGAGTTGTCATCTAAGTTCCTGAGCATCTTATTCGTGACTCCATCTGGCCCTGGAGCCGACTTGGTTTTGAGTTTCGCTATCTCCGCCCTTACTTCAGCTCTCGTGATGGGCGCGTCTAACTTCTCATTTGGAATCCCGTGGTAGTCGGGTAGCTCTCTAATTTCCGTGTCGCCTATGTATGTCTCGACGAGTTTTTTCATGAATATGTCGTCGTCCTGTTCTTCGCATGCGTGTCTAACGTTAGCCATTTTGACTCGTGCTTGTGTTTTGGACGTGTCAGGGTCTAATAAATGTCTTAGGATATTCCACGTCCGGGGGAGATTCATATTCCTTTCCATGTCACTACATTTGTTAGTCCAATTTTGTTCACAGAGCTTAAAGGCGTAATCTTCTATTTCTTTGTTATGACGCGCCAGCCTTCTTCTGAGGTTTTTGTTGTTTCTACCTTGCCTTTTAAGTCGACGTTCCATGCCCTGTTTGGCCTTCCACATGTGTAAGAGTCGGGCATCCGCTATTTCCGGAGCTTTTTCTCCTTCTAGCGTCTTAGTTGTTTTCTTCCTGGTGTCTTTCTTTACCGCTTCGCACCAGTCCTCTATATTTCCTATCTTTGTTATGTCTCTGTTCCCCCTAATCTATCTAAATCGGTCCCAGTCTGTGATTTTCGTCCGGAAACACTTTTTTCCTTTGACTTTACTCCTGATTTCAACCGTGGTTTCCACTATTGAGTGGTCGCTCCCCAAATTGAGTTCCGTATTTATCCATTGCGTCGTTTCTACATTTTTAATCAGGGTCAGGTCCGGTGAGGTATCGGCGGTAATGCTGTTCCCCGCCCGCGTGGGGTGTAACGGGTCAGTCAGCAATGTTATCCCCAGGTTATGCGTGTCCTCCCACAACTGCCTCCCCTTTGCGTCTTCCTTAGTGTACCCCCACTCCGGGTGATGGGCGTTAAAATCCCCTACTATAATTAGCGGCTGGTTCCCCGCTATTTTAAGTGCCTTGTTCATTATCGCCCTGAAGCGGACCTTCCGTTGTCGCGGTGGGCTGTAAATATTGAGTAGGAAAGTGTTTGAATCCTCCTTTTTACCTGTTAGAATTTCTACAAAGACGTTTTCTATGACGTTGTCTTCTAATTAGTGTTCGATCGTTGCTACGTTTCTCTGCACCAGTGTTGTAACTCTCGATTTGTCCCCTTTCCCACTGTGGAAGGCGCGATACCCTTCTAATTTGGCCGGGCCACCGGTCTCCTGCAACGCTATAGCAAGGGGGGCTGATTCGCGGAGCGACAGCGTGGTCTGCAATACCGGTCGCTTGCGCCGATACCCGCGACAGTTCCACTGCCAAATTTGGATGTTATTGGGCGGTCTGTCCATTATTCAACTTTGTCATGTTCTCCTCAAGTAGAGTCACTCTCGCATTTAGGTTGGCGGTTTCCCCCTTTAATTGCTGGAGCGCCTCCGTCATGAGGTGAAAGTGATTTTGCATCTGTATCTGCATTTGTTGAAGCTGATTGGCTAAGTCCTCAAGTTTACTGTCTCTTTCCTTAGCAAAATTCTTAAGACTTCTCTCCAGTTTCGCATTTAATTTCTCTAGCTTTTCATCTACTGTCAGGTCTGAGTAGTTTTCCTCCCTGACTTTGCGTTTAAATGGGGGTGGAGAGGTACCCTCGACTATCATATTAATCTCCGCACCCTTGCTGTCGGCTTAAGCGCTAAGAGGGTCGCCTTCGATTTTGTTGGGCGCCGCTATTTTAGATCCGCCTGCTTTTGTTTGAGTTTGAGTCGTCACTGTATTGCGCTCCATTTTTAAAATTTGTATGTCCTCCTTTAAACTAAGGATCGTTGCATTCATGCTCTTAATAATGTTTGTCAATTTTTCTGTTTCCTCGTCTTTTTTGTCCTTAATATTTCCGCCCTGGGTAGCCGTGCTTGCGAAGCTCACGCCTTTGCTCTCACCATTATGGGTTGTTGACGCGCCTCGGGCTCGACTGGGGGTCCTGGCTTTCGAGCTCGACAGTCCCCTAGATTGGCTCCTCCCTCTGGAAGAGCTTCGTCCCCTGGAGGCTGTCCGCTGCTCCTCTCCTAGTCTAGGGAAGGAACTCGTCCTGGGCTTGTATCCTTCCTTCTCCCCGTCTGGTCTGGCCCTTGGGCGGCTCTGGTGTTCTTGGGTTTTTGCGATGCGGTTGGTTGCTCCCCCCGTGTCCGCTTCTTCCTTCATCTTCTTTTCCCAGTGTCTCTTTTTGATTTCGTACGCTGTACGATGGATCAGCTTGCATTTGCTGTCCCCCAGCATGTGATCTTTCCCGCAGAGTTGGCACTTCAGCTTGCAGGTGTGGTCCTCTGGTGGATTTTCCTGTCCGCAACCACGGCATTTGATGTTTGCCGGGTTTGGACATACGTCGATTCTATGGCCTAGTCTTCCGCATGCCTTGCATACTTCGTATTTCTTCTTATACAGGTAGCATCTGTGCGGGGCTCCCCCAAGGATGACTGTCCTCGGTACTCTCTCCTCCTTGAAGAGTATTAATATAGTCGTGGAAGCTTTCCCGAGTCTTCTTACCCCGATAACCTCCGGGTTTGCCTTGTGCCTTAGCATCTGCATGATCTCCCCTTGGGTGAAAATCCTATCCACCCCGTGCACCACTCCCTTGCCGCAGCCGTCCGGAGTGGCCACGTAGGCGAAGACTGGCACCTGTTCTTCCTCCCCTAGCTTGATTAGGTTTGTGCTCACGTATTTCATCTTCCTTTCCCCACTTGTCGTAGCGATGAGGATGGAATGTTGTTTCGTGTTGGGTATCACGATGTCTTCCTCTTCCGTTTCCTGAATATTCACGCCCGCCGACGCCTTGATCATTCTTGTTAAGTATGCAGGTCCACGTTTAAGGAGTCTATCTAGTCCACCTTTGGGTCGGAGAATAATCTTGTCCGCTCCCTCCGGTATTTGTGCCTCCTGTTTCTCTACTGAAAATGCTGCCAGTTTTCTTCCGGCCTGCCGGAGCCTGAACTGCTCGGCCTCGATTTCCCTCCTGCTCTTCTCGAGCGGGACAACCTTCTTCCCTCTGCACTGGAACCACTGTCCCGGCGCCGGGAACTCCCGCGGGTCCACTTCGTCACCTTCAACCACCTCCATGATGGCTGCCCTTGTTTCAAATTTCCCGCGCGCTTCGTGCCGCGCGCCATGGCGCTGCTGCTCCTCACGCTAGGGGCGCCGCTGCGCCGCTGCTGCTCCCTCGGCTCCCCCGCCGGGGCTCCGACCATGTATCGCCCGGACTAGGCTTAGCTGGCTTCGCCTCAAAAATCCTGGATTATTCGAAAAATCGGACTCACTTGGTGGAAAACTTGGTATCCTCGTATTCCCGGCGAGTTCCGACATCCGATTCTTCACTCGTTTTCAGTCGATGGGCAGGATTTCTCCCGATAACAGCGTCAAAGCATGGAGCTGTGCTGAGACACGTCTGATCATGCCGGCCCCCTAGCGGCCTCCCCCATCACAGTTTCAAGCTGGCTCTTCTTTGTACCCATGGCTGACCGATAAAGGCACATGTCGTACTTGATAGGTCTCTCGCCAGTATGCGTGCGCTTATGAACACTAAGATTACAAGACGAAGCAGATGGGAAAGCAGACTTGTCCTTCTTGACGGGTCACTCATCACTGTGTATGCGTTTGTGCTTAGTCAGTTTCAGATGAGCTGCTGCAGATGAGCACATGTCACATTTGAAGGATCTATTTCCAGTATGCGTGCGCTTGTGCTGAGATAGATTCAGGATGAGCAGCTGCAAAAGGCACGAGTCGCACTTGAAGGGTCTCTCGCAGTATGCGTGTGCTTATGAACACTGACATTATAAGACGAATCAGATGGGAAAGCAGACTTGTCCTTCTTGACGGATCACTCATCACTGTGTATGCGTTTGTGCTTAGTCAGCTTCAGATGAGCTGCTGCAGATGGGCTCATGCCACATTTGAAGGATCTCTTGCCAGTATGCGTGCGCTTGTGCTGAGATAGATTCAGGATGAGCAGCCGCAAAGAGCACAATTCGCACTGGAAGGGTCTCTCCTCAGTATGTGTGACCATATGCACACTTAAATTATCAGACCAAGCACTTGGGAAAGCATAGAGGTTACCAGACCAAGCAGATGGTAAAGGACACTTGTACTTTTTGAAGGGCCTCTCTTCACTGTGGGTGCGCTTGAGCTTAGTTTCAGATGGGCTGCTGCAGATGCTCACACAGCACCCGTGAAGGATTTCTTGCAAGTATGCGTGCATTTGTGCTGAGTTAGTTTCAGAATCAGCAGCTGTAAAAGGGCACGTGTCACACTTGAAGCGTCTTTCGCCAGTATGCGTTAGCATATGGACACAGGTTATCACACCAGCAGGTGAAAAAGCTCGCTTGTTCTGCTTCTCTGACCACCATATGTTTTCTTGGGGTGAGTTAAAGCTATAGACTGAGCAGCGACAAAAGGGTACCATTCACACAAGAACGGTTTTGGCCATTGTGCGTGCGCTTGTGGGCAGTGAGATCAGAAGACTTGGCAGGTGTATTTGATTACTTGCGGCACCGTGCCTGCACTTGAAGAGTGTTGAATTGCAGACTTAGCAGCTGCAAAAAGCACAAGTCAATCTTGAAGAGTCTCTTGCGAGTGTGCGTGCACATATGAACACGGAGGTTATTTGTGAGAGCGAGAAGCTGCAAAAGAGCACTTGTCACATTGAATAGCCGCTCGTCACAATGCGCTTGCGTTTGCTGAGCAAAATATTCAGATTGAGCAGCCGCAAAAGAGCACAAGACACCCTAGAAGGGTTCCTCGCCAGAGTGCCAGCGCAAGTGAAGATTGAGAGCCTCAGGAGTAGTAATTGCAAACGAGCACTGGTTACACTGAAAGGGTTCGTTGCTGTTGTGCCAGCGATGGTGACTAATTAAACTTGAATGGCGAGCAGCAGCAAAAGGGCATAATTCACACTTGTAGGGTCTCTCGCCAGTATGCGTGCGCATGTGGGCACGCAGATTATAAGGCCGAGCGGTTGCAAAAGAGCAGATTTCACACTTGAATCTTGTCTCGTCAGTGTTCGTAGGCTTCTGCGAAGTTGAGAGTTTAGACTCAGCAGCTGTGGAATGGCGCATTTCGAATTCAAATAGTGGTTGTTCTGTATGGAAAGGCTCTTGGCTACTATAGACGCACTTCACAAGCGCCACTGCATCCCTCGAGCTTTCCAACTGTTCATCTCCCGTTTGACACTGCGCGTGTCTCTTAACATCAGCAAAGTTAGCTGCATTGTAAGAACAGAAGGGGCACTGGAAAAGATCTCCTTTTCCCGGAGGTCTCCCCTCCTGATAGTAACTACTTTCCATCAAAGAATACGAGAACCAAGCGCCTTTGCTGGAATTGAGTTCGCTGCTCTTCCACGCTGGTCGTTGCCGCCAATGTGCCCGGAACCGAACTTGTGTGACGAAATTGAGGAAAGCACACCGCGTCTGGAAATGAAGGAAATAAAATTAGCGCGGTAAAAAAATCGGTGTGTTTGTTGAACTTCATCCTACATCATCATTGTCATTCAATGGCTCCAGCATGGCGGCCATTTGGCTGCAGTGAAACAATATTCGGAAAGAGATTGATGCTAAGTTAACACAGCGAAAAAGGGCAAATTGAGGTAACATACTGCGTCGATGACATCAAGAACTATTAGCAGTGTATTTATGTAGTCTTTCAAATTATACCTTTTATGTGTGAACAGTGCTCGAAGTATTTTCAATTCGCCCAGTGCGAAGACGTTTCCATATAATAACCAACTGTACAACATTATCCTTGAAACTCTGCAGCAGACCACTATATATGCAGCGGTCTTTCACCTGAATGATTGTTATAACGGCGTACCCTTCAGCGGGACTAGGTGGAGAGAAATCAGCCTTTTTCGGGAAGAAAGTTTGCAATGAGAGCATTTCTAAAGAGCAATGTTCCGACAAAGTTGAAATGTTTGCCTGCTCCGCTTCGTTGTTAAGCAAAGTGCAAAATATTCGATGAGGCATTCCCTGTTGACGAATTAAATTATTATTGCATGTAAGCACACCTGGGTATCTATATGTTTAGCATAAATGTCACAGCATATGCCAAATGATCATCTATAGTGTGGAAACTAAACACAGCTGCTGCAATAAACATATGACATACAATGCGATCACTAAAAGCAGTGTGCAAAAATTGAAGAACTAACAGGCAGAAAAACCTATTTAATGCTCTTGAAAGAACTACAAATCATTACGTTTACCCTAAACACTGGAAAGAAAGTACTCAGCCAAAAAAGAACGAGTCTCCTAAGCTAAACATATTACGTCTTATGCTGAGCATGTCCGGCTAAGTTCCGAAGCTCCCGCAGCCGCGCAACCCATTTCAAATGGCGGTAGCCGCTGATTCCGCGTTGTAGGCCTCTGCAAGAATCCTGGAAAAAGTATCTTCGATACCGGTACCCGATAAAGGCGATAATTATATTTCCGATACGGATACATGGTACAGAACTGAAATTGACTTCCGACACAGACACTCGTTCGTGTATCGTCGATGCTTTGATACCTCGATGATATATGTAAAGCTAGTAATATGATTATCTGGAAATGTTACCGTGACATCAGGAATATTTAGTGCATTTTATATAGTGCACTGTTTTTCAGATCAGCGGTGTGAGCAAAAGCTGTTACTTAGCGCTCTTACTTTAAGCCATTTGCTCTGTCGGTGAAAATGGGTGCATGCGTCCTCCGGCTCAAGACTTCCTCAGGGATGCGCTTAGGAGGCTACGGAAACCCCGCTACGCAGGGCTGTGTTTCACTATACGAGAAGCTCGCTTTTTTTAGAAGTTGTAACGTTGGACCGAATACATGGTTGTGTTGAAGCGATCACTTCCATAAGCAGCGTGGCAAATATTTTTTTAGCTATCGGTTTTCAATCATTCGTGTGTGCACATGTCAACATAGAAGTAAACGTGAGGACGGTGTCTGCGAAATAACACACAAAGAGGAGCGCAGGCCGCTGAAGGAACCCATTAATGCTTTCGTGTCATACCCTTAATACGCATCTGCAACCCTCCCTCATAAAACTCAAATTTTTGCGTAGAAAAACCTTGCTAAATCCAAATTTTTTGCCACACAACTCTGAAAAATACTTTCACTACCTTCCCACCCCACTCCCATCTTACTCCTTCAGGGGTGCCCATAAATCTGCCTCGAGGTTAAGTGTGCCCCAAAGATTTATGGTGTATTTTCTACCAACGGAAAAGAGGAAAGTTTATAGAGACGTCGAGTGTAGGAACCCAGCGGTATAGTTAAGAAACACAGTCCTTACGGATACCTCTTGACAAGTATGGCTTGTTGCAGCGCTTGATTCGCTAAAGGAAAAGAATGCGGATTCCAGACCACTTCAGGGAGTCATTTTCGGAACGGCATTATACCCATAACAAGGATCTTGTGTCCGGTGAAGCTTTTAGCGTGATAGCGCTTCTAGTGGCTTTTCTAGCATTTAGCTGTTGTGGGCTCCTTTCTTTCCTCATTTGTCTGTTTGGTCAGCTGAAGACTGCCCACCGGGATGTGGGTAACCTCATAGAAGACACTCATAGATACTACAATGGTCCAGCACGCGAGCATACCTCCCGGCCTGCCTTAATTAATGCCCAACGTGAAGGAAGAGGGCAAGTTAGTATTGAATGCACACAAGCGCCTGAAAGAGGGAAATAAGACACGTCTGAGGAGCTTTTCAATGATGCACTCATGCTCGCCAAACCGAGACGAAACTCCCTCCTGACAACTGGGTACTTCATTGCGGCACACATTCTAAGGGGGTGTGGGGCTAAAGAACAATGGCTCAAAAACAACTAACATGGCTAAACTGAACTGTAGCACCCGGCAAGCCTGACGAATAGCATTAATCGAAACACATTCGCCGACTTGACTCTGGCAAACTAAGAGAAAAATCTGGGTTGCGATCATTTTATACTGCAGTCCAGATGAAGAATAAGGAAGCTTTAGGAACCATATCGCAGTCCAAGAAAAAGAGGAAGAAAGACTCCTCTTGCCGAATTGTTCAGGACACTCCAGGCTGATGTAACCAGTGTGTCAAGAGCGGTACAGGCTACCGCTAACAATTAAAAAGTGTACGCATACTTTCTTTGCAAGTGGGAAGCGAGATGAGGGCTCACCTGAAGGTGGCGTCTACAAAATATAAAGAGAAAACTAAAACTGAGGATAGCACCAATAACTACTGATGTAGAGCTCTATGCTGTGTAGCTATCATACTAACTGTAATCGAGAGAGTGATAAAATACAGGGAATAGTGGGGACAGCCCAACACAAGCTGTTGTGAGAGGGCTCGTAAACGGAACCATAACAAAAACGGAGACCTGCAAGGCGGTCTCTAAACAACTGTACAAGGAGGCGCACTACGCAGAAGCGATCATTCGCGTACTCGAAGATAGATATGTAGGGAAGGACCGTAAGCAGCAGTACCCAAACTAATCGTATGGGTCGGAGGAGACACTAATGAATGAAGATACAGAAAGGCACAGGACGCGCACCCCTCATAAAAATAACCAGAAGCCTGGCGCGGGAGGCCGACGGACAACCTTTAACATGTTATAAAATCTGGTTGACGAACAGATAACCGCGCTGACAGATTATTACAATGTAGGCTGGAGAACAGACACTCCCAGAGGAATGACGACATGCAGGGATAAATTGCATCCACATTCCGGGCAAGCCGGGCAGCCTCCAGAACCTCATCGCACACGCAGTACTCAAGAGATTACGCGTTGACCTCGAAAACACCAATTTTTTTATTTATTACATTCTTGGATTACAGTGCAAAAGCCAAGCAAATGCAGAGAAAAAACGTTACAAAATACCTTACAAAAGCTTGCCTTCTTAAACAAAATTCCAAGCGATTGGCAAGGGCAGCTTTTAACAAAAGAATACAGGCTGGGATGACAAACACCATTCAAGACCAATAATATTCATAAAACCAACACTTTTATGTACATGATGGTGCAGTGTGATCTGGACATACGAAATTGTAAGAAGTGTTAGAAAAGTAGCCTGTCTTGCACGACTTGTTAAAACATACAGTCCGAGCCCGCAATACCATAATGAGTGGCGGGGGGTAGGTATTCCAACTTGATCTAGAAATGTTCTTTTGCGCAAATAAAACGACACACGAGAAAGGCGACACACTTTCTCGTGTGTCGTTTTATTTGCGCAAAAGAACATTTCTAGATCAAGATGAACAACCAACTCGCCCAACAGGAAGTTTTAATGAGGTATTCCAAACACGGAAATGGTAGTTGTCAGGTTTTGGCGGCCATAATCTGTACGGGACTTAGAAGGATGGAGCGAAGAGATCGAAAGCTATAAGTTCTTGGGGTGTCAAGATAGGTTTTCTCGAAAATGTGTGCTTTGTTTAACTTGGTTTCTAATGTATATAGGAAGTATTTTATGATATTTTTATTCAATTCAAATTAACCTGTGTTTTCTAACTACTTATATGTGTTCACTGAGAGCGAAATGAGACATTGCGCATAGCTTTTTTTTGGGGAAGATAATTTTGCTATATTACGAAGTTTTTTGCTGTGCCCCACACCGATCCGAAACCGCGGTCTTCTATGAACGCTGCTTTTTGCGCCGTAGAACAATAAAACCAGTGGTCACCAGGGCACAGGGCACTATCGAAATAAAGGGCCTGGTAGTGATCAAAAACATGAAAAGAGTGGCCATAACAGCACTATGAAAGAAACGAGGAGTCTTATGTGGCACTGAATCGAACTCTATACAAAGCTCACTTCAGGAAGACCGAGGCACCGGCTATAGCCGACGAAGAGAATCGCCGCTGCTTATGACGACGCTCTATTTATAGCTGACATAAAACTTCGGAGATAAAGCGTAAAAATCAATGGTGATAATACCGTTTTCCTCACAAACACTAGCGCGTGGCTGCGATAATTCCAGATAAATCTGGTTGCATCACGCGCCACAAAGTGATAAAGACGGGTGCCAGCGCTACTGGGCCAGGAAAGATTCCGAACCGTTAAGGGAGTATCAGCAGTTGACTCAATAGCCCAGCAACATTCTTGGTTCACTTCGCGCTTTGAACTTCCACCAGCAGCAGATATAAATTTACCCTGAGTTGGCATCGCTCGATAACGTTGGCTGGGCGAGAGCAGATGGTTTAGTTTGTAACACGAAACACTGCACATTTCAAGTACTCTCGGCTTTGTCTTTGATCGTATTTCTCCAGGAGGATTCTTGACGCAATTGCGATTGTAGGCAAAGGCTCTTTCCTTGCGTTCAGAAGGCATGCTGCTAATACAGTCGTCAGCACGACCGTCTAGAGCTCTTGAACGCTGCCTTGTCGCACAAAGAGAAATTTTTAAGCAGGCATACGGCTCTAGAGACAATGCTTGCGTTGGAACGAAGCAAGATTAACACACAGCTTGCTCTGACGAGCGGCACCGCTCGTCTTGTCTACTTCTCTTCGCACGTCCTGTTCCTGTCGCGGTTCTTTTCTACCCTTTAGCATCAGTAGCAGATGAGGTGAGTGAAGATTACCGTTAGTTCCGCAGCCCACTACACCAGTGCTCTAGATAGGCGTGCTAACGACTTTGCGACGAAGGCAGGAGCACGCGCGGCCTGCAGCTACGTATGCGCATAAGACCCCAGACGAGGGATGCGTAAAAGAGCTGTTATACTCACGTCGGGTCTCCGCAGATATGGGTAATAGGCGTGGCAATCCTGCTAGGGCGTTCAATGTAACGTAGGCATATTAAGCAGTCTGGAACTTCTTCAGTACTATGTCTCTACAGCAGCTATATAGCATCGCAAACGAGAAAAATTGGACTACGTGTGACTGCTATACCCAGTACAGCCGGTCTGGGTACCACGGCCACGCTCTCTTAACTTTTGATTGGGCGCCATGAAGCGGCGGCCACGAGATAAAAGAAGAAGAAACAAATAAAGCCACGCCAAATGTGACATTAACGCAGCAGTGTTAGAGCGTACGTTGGGAGGAAAAACTGCGAGTGATCACAGCAATTCAAGATTGGCGGCGAGGATTGTCACGTCACACCTTGCTGTGTGCAATCCAGGAGATAATGGTTGACGTAAATCATGAGTACGAGGTCGTAGCATGACTAAAATGTGACTGTGACTTATGTGAACAAAATGAAAATCATTCTGTTGTAAAGAAATCTGTGATAATGAATTGGGAATAGTAGCCGTGAACCTTGCGTTGACAGTCTGCAGGCTGCCCTGAGGCCATTGAGGCAGGTTCGTCTGGTATCACGTTGCCTAGTACGAATGCTCCTCTGTGCTAATCAGTGTGATTAGAAAGTGGTACTAATTAAAGCCACAGCTTCTCTTAGTCCTCGAGCTATCAGCCCCAGCTTTCCTTATATGTAACAATAAATAACATTAAAGAAAACTAAGTTAAGAATGGTACCAAAAATAACGCGACTCAACGAGAGCAAATAAAGATCAGAAATTCGTCGTAAGCTCTTCAGCATGGCACCGCGACACAGGACCTTAGTAACGCCACAGTATATTTGGGCCCCTGAATTTCTTGCGTACGTTGCACTCAATAAGAAAAGACGTAGGCAGTAGAGCTCAAGTTTCTATGTCGGTGCGAGTCACGTGGTTTTCCTGTAATTTACCGTTCGAGATGGGCTTTTATGCGGGCGCCACCTATAGTCGGTGCGTTTTGGTATTTGGTAGTACAGCCACCTTGTAGTATCCGTAGATGTCGCAGTTTGCCAGGTGAGTATAAAGAAAGAAAACAGCGCACAAGAAAAAGGACGCAGAAAGAAGAAACACCAGAGGCGATGAGAATCAACTGAGCGTTTTTTCACAAAACGCCGACTACTTACAGTCGTTAGCAATATGAGAGGGAACAAAATTTTGCACAAAATCGCCGATTTTCTGGTTATGTCGGCAATAAATTTACGAAGGACCTTTGGATGTTATATACCAAAAAGAAAAAAAGTGAGAAAACAGAAAAGACAGTGCTGATCGAGAATAACTATGGGGAGATAATGAAAATGAATGCTCAAGATTTGTTCCCTCTCATATTTGTCACGACTGTACGCTCTGAAAATGCGCATACTCAAAACAGCAGTAAAATAGAAGAAATTAATGAGGCATGTTTAGATATCGAAACTTAATTTCATGCAGCATAACTTATGGGTCACTTACACATGTGTGTTCCTTCTTAGATATGATAGGCCTCGGATACTGCCCTTACGTAGACGCGCCTCGGTGATTTCTTTTGTTCTGTTGTTGTGTTGATATTTTTTTTTAAAATGGCACGCCAGCTACGTCAAATGGCAGTTTTTGCCACAGTTTGCGCATTGTACAGATATCGCGTTCCGCGCCCGTGTTAGAGCACTCCTGTCGCCTTCACCACGGTTACCGATGCGCAGCAACGTAATGCTGGGACTCGGAAGCAGCGTGCGTGACCTCTGGGGCCTGCGGATGAACACGGTAATGATGTCGGTCGTCCTGTTGACAGGCCTCTTCGCGCTGGTCAGAGACGCATTGCCCAAGATGCGACACGTGAGTTGTACCTAGGCTCTCGGGATCTGGCTAGGGTCTTCACTTGCAAAAAATTCTTTAGGCAGTCTATAGACTATCCGTATTCTAACTGTCTAAGCGAAGTGAATTTTTTACTTCCATAGATTTCTATCTATAAAGTCTGTAGACTCTCTATAGACAAATCCTAAATAACAGTCTATAGGCAATACAAATCCTATAGACAGTCTATAGAGAATCTATAGATTTATGGCCATACACTTTTAGTAGGCTTTTGTCTATACACTGGCTATAGACAATGAATAGACAAAAAGAATTATCTATAGGAAGGCAATGGAGTCTATGGACATCTATAGACTGGCTTTAGACAATTTTATAAGGGTTAGCCGGTCGGCGGATCAAGCCCGGAGGGCATTCACTACGCTTGTAGCATGAGGGATTCTATGGGTACAGAGAGTGACTAAAATTTAATCATCCAGATCCTTCTCCCTCTTTGTGGGGCCAAGAAGCGAGTGTGACGCCTGTGTTGCAACCTTTAACCTATTTACTCGCCCACTACTACGCTGACACGGATCACGCGTCCATTGAGGGCGTTGTTTGCACTGCACCCACTCTTTGATTCACATCGATGGTACTCTCACAGACCGACATAGGAATTCGGTGTGGACAGGAATGTCATTCAAAATTCTTGTTGGCTCGTGGCCTGCGGTATACGTTAGCAAGCAGGGGATGCGACTTACGCTAAACAGTGTGCTCTGTAAAAATATTCAGAAATGAAATACAATTCAATTCAAGTCCAGCTATAATCGCTCAGCTCCGTCTCCTCTGTTTCCACCAGCTTATTTCTGACCATAATTGTGAACTTTTATGGCGCAAGGAAATCTATGGCCAGAAAGCACCATGGCACAAGGTATTTTCGACTTCTCAAGGTGAGGTCAAAGACCCATTTCCCAAGCATTTTATCCGAAATAAGCCGAGCGCCAGACCAGGGCAAAGCTTGTACTCATTGTATCACCAGTTGGTACCCGGCGGCAATGGGGATCGAACCCCACACCTCCCGCATGCGAGGCGGATGCTCAAGCACTTGGCCACCGCTGCGGTCCTACACTAGCTTATTTCTGCTTGTGTGTGTACACTTCTGCGTATGTCATTTTCAAACGATGATTCCGTACTGAATATGACATCGTATTGGTCCAGTCTCTGTACTTTCTGGCTGCTGCCAAGTGTTCCCTGCTGGTTGGGCTCTTCCTTGGAACCATCTTCCGTGAGGGCGCCTTCCGAGGCATCGGCCAGCTGCCTATTTGGAAGCTGGAATCGTTCGCATCTCTGCCGGTGAACGACACGCGCTTCGGACTCTTTTTTTGTTTACTGGGAAAGCGGAGTCGGAAGCAGTTTCGGAATGGTCGCTTAATCATGATTGTTTCAGCGGGTTTCACAAATAACGCTCAAGATTGAAATGTTTCTCCCGAAAAGATATCTCGCGAAATGAAGGCCGTACAGATATCACAAGCTGTGAATAGTGACACCTCGTATGAATAATGGAAAGCTGGAAGTGAGCACACTGAACTCCTATCGTTTTTATGCGAAAGCATCGTTTGACTCATCGGCAACAAAACCCGGCGTTGGCGTTGATCAACAGCAGTGGTCCCAAAAATTCCATATGACGTCAGCATGGTATCAAACAAAAAATAAAAATTCCGAACGTGCCAGAAATTAAACCCAGAACTTTCAGATTGCGAGGCAAGCACCCGCAGGCCGCAAAACCGCGTGCCTTCTTGGAGAACAAAGGTGAATCTAGTGTGTGCGTTGCCTTACGACGGCATGCTAATCAGAAGGTGTATTATTGCAAAGGAAGAGAAAAATAAAAACAAACGAAATAATGTTTTCGCATTCAAAGCACGCAAGAAGCTGTAAGTGCCCTTAGTAATCTTTTTGTTGTCTTTGTGTTTTCAGCGCTTATTTCGTGGCAACCATGGCCGAGCAACGAGCCCAAATAGGTTATGCGGCTTCTAATTCAAAGATTGGGCAAGAATTCGAAGTAAAATAACCCATTTTCTTCATCCATAGTGATAAGAATACTTGATATATGTGATTTAACTTCCCGAAGTGACACACGGGCTGGAGACGCCACAGTGCAGCGGTAAGATTCATTTAAACCACGTGCAGTGCTTTGTGTGCACCGACGTCGCGCAGCACACGGTTATTCTCTGGTCTCCATCGAAATCAGGCTTCCGGGCTAGGATTCGATCCTGCGACCTTGGGTCAGTAGCAGAAGGCCAAAGCGAATCCGCCGCCCTGGAGGTTCTTAATCGTAATGCAACGATATTATAATAGCTTCCAAGCATATTCCCTTCAATTAATGTGCTAAACATGTTCCACAACGCACCCTATGGATACGTTCAAGAGCCTCGACTCCTAATTGGGGAGAATTTTAGGGGATTTCATACGTTACATACTAAGGGACTGATTTTACGCAAGGGTCACGCGTAAAGAACACGAGAGGGTGTCGGCGAAGACTGTTCAGAATTGCCGGTTTTGTGTAGGCTAGCGGAGTTTTGTAAGAAGATTTTAGCTTTGTTACCAAGATGTCATCATCAGCAAGTACAAAGTGGGAGATGAAAGGTGACAAGAATCCGAAGAGACTACTTGAAAGCGGGCTCCTACCATTCATGATCACGTTTCGAAAAGCATTTTGCCATATTATATTTCAGTGAGTTTAGTACGTGATTCCAGAGAACACTTTCCCTTGATACAAAGAATAAATACTGAAGCGCGCATCCCTTTCAGGCCAAGTTGTGACATCATTCTATGTTAAATGCGAATAGCTCAATTATTAATTATAGCAAAGCGACTTTTGCGTAACGCCATGCTTCTGGTCCATCGTCGTGCAAACTTATAACCTTTCGAAACATTCAGAAACTGTATCGCGGTGGAAAAATCACTTCACGATGACAATTATTAAATTGGTAACGTCTGCATCTTGTTCACGATAGTGGTTCCTCTTTTGAAATCGAACAGTGATTCACGTTGCACAGTTGGTAGGCTTGTCTACTCTCCCTAAGGACTCTTCTCTGCAACATCAATTCGCCGTTTTCACAAAACGCGGCGCCCTCTAGCGATTGGGGGTATAATTTATGTGTTGCACAAAAACCGCCTGAAATCTTATTCCATGCTGAAAACAAACGCGTCTGTGTGACCCACGCGCGGACCGCTTCCGCAAGGCACCAACTGAGCGTAGGAAGTGGCAGATGGGTGCTTGCAGTAGTGGTTTGCTTTCAACTTGTCCAGCCAGGGACGTTGAGAACTGCATACAATTTTGCTTCTCAGTAAAAATCTCTCCTATGGCTCTTTCAGGGAAAGTCGATATAGAACTTTTGTCCGTAAAGTTTCGAGACTGATATATTTTCTTCTCTACAAATGATTCCTCAAAACAAATGTTGGTGCGCATGTGTAGCGCCATCTTTTCGGGCTAACCTGAGCAATTTATGTTAATTGCGGTGGCAGCTGCTAGATGGCACTACATGTTAAAAAATACCTTGTCACAAGTCGTCTGTACATTCCCCTGTGAGTGAATGCCGAGAGATGGACGTCCATCTCGAACAGCGTGTAAACATAAAATTCTGTGTGAAGCTTGGCAAGACAGCCACACAAGCGTATGATCTCCTTCGCGACACTTACGGCACCGATACATAATCGCTGGCGCGAGTTTTCGAATGTCACAAGAGGTTCGTTTCAGGGAGAGCGTCGGTGGAAGACGACACAATGCAGGGGCGCTCTTCAATCTCACGGAATGAAACCAATGTGGCTCGGATCAGGGAAATCGTACAGCAAGGCCGCATGATTATATTCCGCATGCTATCAGATGTCCTTGGCATTAGTAACTCAGCATGCCTCCCAATTTTGCGTGAGAACTTGGGGAAACGAAAGCTGAATGCCAGACTTTCACCCGCACTCTCTCACACAGAGCCAGAAGGATACGCCGGCATCAGTGAGCGCTGATTTGCTCTCCGAGGCAGAGAAGGATGCTGCATTCGTCGACAGCATCATTTCCGAAAACGAAACATGGTGTTTTCAATACGATCCTCAAACAAAGAGGCAGAGCGCCGAATGGCGGTCCAAGAGCTCTCCGGCGCCGAGAAAGGTGCGGCTACAGAAAGGCAAAACAAAGGCGATGCTGATAGTTTTTTTAGATGCGAGAGGATTCATACACCATGAGTTTGCCCCACAAGGGCCGACGGTGAATCAGGAGATTTATATCCGCGTGCTCCAACACATGCGTGATGCACTGCGACGCCGTCGCCTTGTCTTATGGGCATCTGAACAATGTAGCCTTCTCCACGATAACGCAAGGCCGCACACTTCTCTCAACGTGACAAAATTTGTCGGTAAGCACCGCAATGCTGTAGTTCCCCATCCGCCATTGCCACCTGACCTCTCCCCGTGCGATTTTTTCCGGTTTCCTTGTGTGAAGAGAGCCCTAAAAGATCGCTTGTTCGGGAACATGGAGGCTATTCAAGGCGCCACGACAAAGGAGCTAGCTGACCACCCTGACAGAAGCGTTTTCCAACTGTTTTCAAGACCTCAAGAAGCGTTGGAAGCTCTGTGTAGACTGCAACGGAGACTATTTATTAGAAGAATGCTGCACGGTTGATTTCAATGTCAAACGCATTTTTTAATGTACTCAGGCTCGCAACTTTACGGACAAAGTTGTATGTCCGATTGCAAAAGACGCAGAAAACTGCTTGCAGATATTTTTGAAGCGAAAAGCTTTACTACGGTACGTAAATCACTCTTCGGGTAGGCAGCACACCGACGTTGAACGACTTCAGCCCAAACAACGATAGCCGTGTATGACCATATGTGGTAGTTCTAATGTCGAACCCCTGACTCCTCACCTTCAGTTGACCTTTGACAGTAGATGGCCCTTGGGTTGACCTTACACCTTAAGAACATCAGATAGGGTGATATGAAGCCAGGTGATTGCATCAGATGGAGGTGCCATAAGACCATGCAATACCGCGTCATAGGCACGTGGTCGTGTATGTATATACATAAAACTGCTGTCGCGAGCCTGTGGAGGAGCTGTCAAGGAAGGGCCTTAGAGGCTTAGCAAGCATGCTTGCTTTTTGCTGAATTCTACGGTCAGCACAGTTAAGCCACTGCCAATTTTTTTAACACTCGATTCAAACGCGTGTCGTGTCGTCGCCATTTGGGAGTCTGCAACGATGCAGCCCAACCTCTGGGAACCGGGCAAAGAAAACAGACTACGCGTTGCAGTTTAATTCGAAATCGGCTGGAGATGGCCACATTTGTACCTAAATTTTTGGCCTTTTCCTGCATATAAATGTTCTGTTTTCAGATAAAGTAGCTTCATCGTCGTTATAAAGTGGTAATTTATCGACACAGGCTAACCTCAGTTTATTGTGAGCATGTAAACTTCCAGGTTCTCGAAGTTGCAACATGCAAGCAATAAAAAATGGGTATAATTGTCCAGTTTTCGTTTCTTATTTTCGCACAGATGTGGCAAGACGTGATCGCCTTCGCCGCGTTCGGCACTGGTCTCGGGGGCTACGGCATCAGCTTCATCAGCGCCCACAATTCCTTCCAGAACAACTTCTTCATGTGAGTGCCTCAGTGGGGCTATGCTCATACAGTCATTGCGCGCTGTTTTACCTTTATGCATTTGCCAGGGGTGGAGAAAAGGCAGTGACTGTGGTGCCACCATCTGCAGTCTTCCCAACCTCTACCGAAATACACACACTAGGAGTACTAGCCGCCACATGTGACCACATGCAACATCGCCCACTCCTTGCCCGCACGTCTTTTATCAGCCATCTAGGGGTGTCCAGACAACCTCACCTTTGACCTTTTGGTGGAACGTGAAGTTTTTGGCTACGATGTACCACTCTGGTTACGATCGCGGCACCTTCAAGCGCGAATAAATTATCTCAGAGATGTCAGTGTAAATAAATAAAAACTGCATGATAGGGAGACTAAGAATTTGGCTGATTGTTCTTGCATAGTTGCAGAAATAGGTGAAAAATACGCACTCCACAGAAGACTCCACTGCATATGACAAGGGCCCTACTCTGTGCCATGGTCTACACCATCTGCCTATGGTCATAACTAGAGGACTTAACTGAGCTTCATGTAGTGTTTTCTCTATCTCTTCTATGTGCTAGTTTTATTTACGTTTTTGCTCCAACCATGTCGTTACTCTGTCCTCGCCAACATCAGCGCTGCCGTCTGCCAAGCATTCCGTTTTGGTACAGCCAGTCCGTGATGAAATTGGCGCCGCAGATCTCTTTACGCCTTTGCGGAGTAACAATGCACGAAGCTTAATACACAAGTCATGGCAAGTCACCGCAGCAGTGGCCAAGTGGTTGAGCATCCGCCTCGCGTGCGGGAGGTGCGGGGTTCGATCCCCAGTGCCGCCGGGTACCCACCGCTGATACAATGGGTACAGGCCTTTCCCCTGGTCTGGTGCTCGGCTTATTTAGGGTGAAATGCTTGGGAAATGGTCTTCGACCCCACCTTGAGAATTTGAAAAATACCTTGTGTCATGGCGCTCTTTGGCCATAGATGCCCTTGCGCCATAAAAATCCATCATCATCATCATCATCAAGTCATGGCATGAAGTTTGCGGCCAGTACTTGCTTTATGTGTTTGTACAGTCATTGTAAAGGAGAAAAGAAAATTTTGAGCTGTCACCGGAAACTCGCATTCCTTTGCTGGAGGCTTTAGTTTATATTTCTATTTTTCTGTGACGCAGAGACCTCGTTTACATCCTGGTGGTCGATGCGCTAACTTGTTTCGGCACAGCGTCGGTCATATTTTTCATGCTCGGCAGCTACGGCCACAAGACGGGCCTCGAGATTGACCAGATCATGGGCAGCAGTAAGTAATGCCGCATTGGCTGGTAACTAAGAGTTCGACGGAAAAAAGCTCTTCGCGAAGACATGCCTCATTACCCTGCCTCGACATAAAGAAACGGAGCTAGAGATGTTGATAGCGAAGTAGAACTTTGAGCTAGTCGGTATTACCTTTTAGAAAGATACTTAGTGCGGAAACAAAAAGAAAAAAGACTGGAAAAGCGCTAACTGGACATCTGGTGGTTTCATTCGCATATCACATTCGAACAAAAACTGCTCAGGTCCAGCCGCACAGATAACGAAGTACATGGAGAGATTGTAGCTGTGGCTGCAAAAAAAAAAGACTTATCATAGAATCCCACGGCACAAAATTACGTTCCGTCACAAATATTGACAGCAGTCCGGCGGTCAGGTAGTAGGCGAAAGACTTCTAAAAGAAACACTTTATTGCGAAAGCTATGCCCTCAAAGAATGAGCTCGGCGGAGGCGATATCAGCAAACAAACACAGTGGTTGTCAAAGAACATAATTCCTGCCGCTATCGGTGGCACTCAGCTTAATGCTTAACGTGCGTCTTAACGAGAGCTATGAAATACAATAAGTGATGTGCCTCTCAGCCCCGCTACCTTATTATGCAGATTTGCCGAGTCTGTCTTGAAACGAATGCTGGGCATTCTCAAGCTCGCTTTCTCTGTCTCTCGCATTCTACCCTGCGCAGACGTCGTTCAGGACTTGGCCTTTATTGAGATTCCACAGGCGCTGCTCTCGACCGAGACGACCGGCGCTCTTCTGGTGTTGTTCCTCCTATTTCTCGCCTTCACAGGGCTCGGACCTTTGGTATGTGGCGCCCCTCTGAAGGCATGTGCCTCAAAAACCTATACTCAACTTGTTTCAAAGACACAGATATAATTCTTGCTTATTTCCAAATGTTGTATTGGGAGTGGCGCGAGAAACAACCCGACACTTTTCGTGGCTTTAGAACGTTAAGATATAGACAAGGCGCACACATGCTATTGGCGAGCACGGCAGAGATCGCATGTTATATTACTCAGCATGAATACATTGGTTGAGCAAAGAGCTCTGTGGTGTTAGACTTAAGCGAACAGACAAACAGTGCGTGTCCGGAGAGTAAAGCTCTGGTCGTTAAATACTACTGAGATACATAAATCGGGGCACATGCAATGATATAACTAGTGGCGCTGAGACTGAGCAGAATGCTGCTGCCTCCTGGAAACGCCAAAAGTGGAGCCTCAAAGGAGTAGTCGTCCGGCAAATAGCAGCAGTGTTCCTAAGGGCGCAGGTACGTTTGATCTAGTCACATATAGCCTAGAACATTCTTGGATATACGGTTTTTGCAAACTAACTAAGCAGCTCTGACCGCTGCAATCGCTACAGGAATCCTTGTGCCATTCAAACAAAGATAGCAGCGGTGCAGGTTCAAGCCATGCAGGCCGTGTTATGAGCCGCCGTGACCTAGAGGCCGAATTGCCAGCTGTCGCCGTGAGCCCGTTCCAAGGCAGACCGCTTATTGTTCTGAACGACGCTCCCTCCACATCGTTTGCTGTCCCAACTTCTGTAGAGTAGGCATACTCATTAGCAAACAGGGCACATCTAACCACTTTGACTTACATCCGCATTTCACCCCATCCCAGCTATCACCGAAATTTGTTTGGCCACAAGCGTGAATGTCCGGTGAATTTTTTGTCCCTTCCTTACTTCATTCACTGTTAATATGTCCACTCGTAGTGTGACATTTGCCAAGCCTTTCGTTCCCTTTGCTCACAATTTTTTTTTTCTTACAGTGAGCGCACCTCTCTTAAGTGCGCCAGCCCTCCATCTCCCCTTTGAGCGTGGTCTAAATGCACTCAACTATTCTTTGTCCGGCAAACGAACTGTGTATCAACTCAGCTGCAGTGTTCTGTGTAAACGATGTAAAGAGGAAGAAATTGAGAACAGCGATATCTGCATCAACCTCCCGTGCAGCGTGAATTGGTACCTCTGCTTGCCTAACTCGTTTTACGTGCTTCATGAGGATTGGTACCTCGCCGAGCTGAAAAATATACCAGGCAGTGAGCATTTTCTTCACAGAACATGGCGCAATAAAGGTCCCGGATACAACTTTGTATTTATTGGCTGAACCAACAATTACAGGGTTTATGCCTGGCACTTCAAGGTTTGCATTTGTTCCGTGTCAGTCACATTTTGCACAAGCGCTCAAGAAGGCACCTTCACCCTTGCTTAGAAACGCTTGCAAATTTGGGCTTAAATTTGCCATATCGCTTGCTATAGAATAATGTGCGGAGTCAATTGCGAAAATCCCTAAGTCCTATTGTGTTCAGACAGAATGCTCAGTCAGGTAACCATAAAAAAGTGCCTCACTCGAGCTTCACCGGTCTGCTGGCCGCGAAGGTGAATAGCCCCGAGGGAAACATTCTCGTGAATCAAACACCAACGTTACACCTACCTTTAGATGGGCGCGAGAACTGGCAGGAAAAGTAATCTTTTGTTACCTAGTAAAACTACCACATAGAAAGTAATACACACACTAGGGAAGCATTGGTTGAGTTCCACTGCCATTGGTCACGCTAAAGTGAGGCAACAATCTTGAAAGGTCGCTAAAACTACCGCTCATTTTCTTTTTTTTAGTTTTTATCCTTTTTTCTTGCCGGAGTCAATACCATGTTGGAATCTGCACATTCTACTTGACTTCATATTATTTACGTCCAGAAATATCTCTTCAACATCATCAAAATATTTTGCTTGCTAAGGCATGACATGGAGAAGTTCATGAGACATCTTGATAAAAATATTCTACAACGTTAGCTCTTCTCAGATTTTTCCTAATTTTTTCGCCGTCGGCGTCGGCACCGTCCGCATGACACACTGTAAGGGAGACGATAAACAGCCAGTGGCAGGCGCCCTTCTTCAACAAAGCTGATCGCCCACGCACGAGTCTCCTGTCTGAACTGTTAGCGGTTGTTGGCGGTTGCTGCCCCATCTGCCTTGGCATCTGCATGTGCTCGTCGTCTGTTTCCTACAAAAAAAATCCCGTCTTCAAATGGAAGGTTTTCAGACCATGAGCTCTGTAACAGCTCGTTCCCAAGTTATGCGCCATCGGCGTCGGCGCCATCCGCAGCGCAGACGTTGGCTGCTGACGCTTCTGCTGTCGGCTGTGCCAGCCTGTGTATAAGAAACCCGCCCAGACTATGAGCATGGGGCATAGTGCACTAAGCTACGCATGTTGAAAAACGTTCACCTCAGCATCGGAGAGGAGCCGCCTAGTTTAATCCAGAAAACTAGAAGAACTCGTTGCTCTTTCACCATAGCTAACACAAACATTCTTGTTTCACACTTGAAACCATCCTGTGTAATTTTTGACGCATTGTGTCTTATAGCGCGATAGCATTAAGGGCCTCCTTCAACGGAAAACTCGATGTCGGTGTTGGCACTGATGGAGTTTCGAGGAATACGGATTGGTCGAGAGGGTCGCAATGCCACAACCGCACTGCCTCGCGCGGGTAGTTCAAACATAACGCAACGGTTACAGATTACAACAGTGATGACTTTACTGCACAATTCCTCATTGGTTTAAATCATCGTGACCTCATTGCATCACAGCTACATAGTGCCCCTGAAGAAGTAAAAGCAACTGTCCTGAAAACAAAAACGATCCATCCGCGATTCGAACCGGGTACACCGCTTGACCACTGAGGAATGTTCGTTCGACTTGGTTGAAGGGAGGCCTTCTGTGTCTCATGGTAAATCAACAGTAATGATAATAAACACAAAACCAGTCACGATAAAAACGACAAAAAAATGAAATAAAGAACCACGCCCGTGTCTGCGAAATGGCATAAAAAGAGTACCCTAGGCCGCTGAAGCGGGCCCATTAACGCTATCGCGCCGTTCCGTTAAGGCTGAGCTGCTCAGCTTAAGGCCCCTCAAATTCGTATCAGGAAGTGTAGAATTTAGATGTCAGAATCTAGCTCCGCTAGTGCGCCTTCATATTAGAGATGCATTGGAAGAACTCTTTTTATTCCTGGCGTAAAATAGAAAAAGCGCTATACCCATACAAAAAAGTCCTATGAGTGTCTATGGAAAAAGCTATGTCCGTCTATGGCCTTTTATGAACGTCTATAAGCACCCATAGAGGTGCTTATTGCCAGCTATTGAAAAATCTATGCCACTAAAGCTATAGCTTTCGAACCATACAATTGTCTTAAGCTCTCTGTAGAAAAATATATCAGCCTGTATAGACAGCTATAGAGAGAAATAGGAAAGGTCTATAGCTATTTGGGCCAAAATTCTATAGCCGGCCATAGGACACTTTTGTATGGGTAATTGGTTCGTTATAATAAGTACTAAGGCAAAATGCAACCACGCTTTAAGAAATTTATGCGGGGTGTCCTTGGTACGTGAATCCCATCCTGTGCTGTTTACAGTCGTGTGGGTTAGTGTGCAGTAATTTTTTTATTTTGGCAATTTCGGTTAAATAGTAGAGAGTAATTAGATAACTTTTTAAAAATATTCGCTTCGGGAAAACGTCAGTTCTGGTGTTGCGAATCGTCTTGTAAAACCGCAGACTAAAATGTCTACGTCATGGGATAATTTACGCATATTTTTAGCTCGAATTTAAGCACCTGGCGCTTATATTCCTGCCACTGCGAACTCAAAGTGTTTTAGGGTACAGTACTCCGCAGACGAGTAGATATTGTTCATGGAGAGCTAGTCGTGGGGCGCTAAAATAAATACGCTCACATGCGATGATTCTGGTATTCCGCGAAATTTTTTCAGAAAAGCAATAAGACCAATGGTACCTTGCTTCAAATATTTCAGTCTATGGTTTTTCATAAGCATCAATAACTTTCAAATGCTCAGTATTCCCGAAGCATTAATTTGTAATCTCAGCTAATTGGTATTTTAGAATAGAGTAACTCTACAGAGTGAAGAAAATGCTGCAGAGTAGGCGACACGACTGTCAACAGCATTCAGTGCGCTTCACTTACCTACGGCACTCGGTGTTCTTAAAAACCTTGGCGTGCAATGAGCTCGATTACTCGGTACGTAATAAACATATGTAACATAAACCGATTATCAGGACACGGAAGACGCAGTAGTCCCTCACTCTTGCTGGACACGCGAACGGCGCGGTGAGGGAAGGAGTGAAAGAGGGAGAGAACTAAAGAGCAGAGAAAGAGGCCTCGTACAGGAGAGCTGCGGAATAATTTCGACCACCTGGTATTGTTTAACGTGCAGTGACACCACACTGTGCCCTCTGTTTAAATGCCTGCCCTTCATGGGATCTTCCCACAATTGCCACCCGAGCGTGCCCTGTCCAAGCAGCCGCAATCTCTGATGTTGCCGCAGAAGAGCATTTTTTATATTCTCTCATTTTTCGCTGAAATTATTGGCAGAAATCTATAAGTATAGAGCTGTAAGAAAGCAATCTAAACGCATTCGTTTATTGTCAGCTTTTATTTCTTTGGAGAGCTTAATTGTAGCTCGGATACACTTGTACTGAGATGACCACCAGCATGACCGGAATTAAACAACAAGCTAGGAGCAGCTTCTTATTCTGCTTCTTACAGTGTCCACCTCCCCCATGGTTTACGATTTTTCACCGCACTCAGTGGTCAGGATTTGTGCGGTCAAGATTACTTGACACCGTTCTGTAACTTGGAACTTTCTAGGTGCCGTGTATTCAGAATCACTGCTAAGCTCAGCAGCTAACCCTGTTTCATGATATGTTTCGCAAATGTTTGCTTTAGTTCTTTTTTATGTAATGAATACAGATTGTCTCGGCGCAGTGGAATGAATAGCTAAAATGCCCGTCCACAGCAGCAATATTCGAAGAATCGTGATGTATTGCGTGCGGCGTTCTCCGTAGCTTTTACCACGTGTTTTGGCGTTGAACAACGGAACGTGCTTCTCCACGTGCTCTGTGCAGCTGCTCACGACTGAGCTGGTGGTGGAAGTGGTCGGCGAGGAGTTCCCGCACTCTCACGTCAACAAGCGCACGGACCACGGAGTCACGTCGGCCGTCTGCCTGCTCGCGAGCTGCGTCTACGCCACCCTCGTGAATCGCACGGCCAGTTTGGACGCTTTTCCAGGGGGACACATCAGGAATACAAATATTGGTTTAGTCTTTTTATTCGTTTTAGTCTTTTTACACATGCACCCCAACAGAATTCATGTTTTTATATTACCAGTTATGTCCTTCCATAGCGCCTTTTCACTTTCTATTTCATGAAGACTGGTACATGCTATGGCGTCATTTCCAGAAGTGACGCGGATAAGATCCACTATGCTTTCTTAGAAAACAATGATTCACTATGTTGCACTATTCACCTCTAGGGTTCATCACGGGAAAAAGTTTACATCCATCAATGAGACTTTTAAGGGCTGCAGTAATGTCACTGTCATTTCCACTACCCTAAGTTCCGCAAGGAGATATGCCAAAACCAAAATCTAATGTATCGGTTTGAAGTTAACTATTACGCATTCGCCTATTCTGCCCAAAGATTCATTATTCATATTTTAATGCAAGCTCTCCTCCAAGAAACAGGCTAAAGGGTAGATTTGAGATTATAATGACAATCATGAAGAAAAGTTTAGGCAGAGACGTTTAAACACCTTGTGTTGGGCACATGTATTATGTTCAAAGTATATGGGATTTAAACGTGTACAAAACACAGACAATGTCAGTGGAAATATTTAGCCACACACAGGGACAAAAAATCGAAGCTGCGTGTTTTAAGGAAGTTAAGAAATGGATGCGCTATTCTATCTTCTCACCAGAACCTCCCGTAACAGACGAAAGTTTGCTTCCCGCTTACCGTGCTACGATCACATGACGTGCTTGCGGTAAAGTCAACGCTTTTTATTAGACGCAGAAGAATCACAGATGCCGGAAATTAAATACCACTTTGTCACGTTTATTGCAATTCGATTCTTCTGCTAAGTAGAGGTAGGCGTAAAAAATTTGCAATCTACGCTAGCGTGGCAGCTCTATGCGTCAACGTGGTTTTTCCTGTAGGAACAGAAAACGCAGTACCGTTACAGAACGCAAACTTATACCACTACACTCGCTTTCGAAGCCAGTGAATGTAGGCGACTAGGCACAGGAACCAAGGCAGTAGCCGGATAAGCAGATTACGAGACAAGTTAGACGGAGCCATTAGTGTGTGTCATCCTTGTGCTTGCATCACTTCCACTGTGCTGCTTTCATTCTTTAGACAAAGTATATCAACTTGTCATCAGCATCATCATCAGCCTGACTACACCCACTTCAGTGCAAAACCTCTCCCATGTCTCTCCAATTAACCCTGTATTTTGCCAGCTGCACCCACCCTATGTCTGCAAACTTAATCACATGCACCCACCTAACCTTCTGTCGCCCCCTGCTATGCTTGCCTTCTCTTGGAATCCACTCCGTTAACCTTAATAACCAGCGGTTGTCCTGTCTGTCTTCGCATCACATGACCTGCTCAAGCCCATTTCTTCCTCTTGATTTCGACTTGGATGTCATTAACCCTCGTTTGTTCCCTCACCCACTCTGCCCGCTTCTAGTCTATTAACGTAACACCTATCATTTTGCAGCGACAGCTACCTTACGGTAGCATTTGGAGCCTCCAGCGTGGCGGCGCTGCCACCCTGTGGCGGCACTGCCACACTGTGGCGGCGCTGCTATCCTGTGGCTGCGCCGCCACGCAGTCACGTGGTTGGTCACGTGGTGCGGAGCAGCTGCCGTCGGCGCGGCGCCGTGGCTGATCACGTGGGTTGTCATGTGGTTGTTCACATGACCAAGTCCCACCCGACCAGCTGTAGCTACCGCGTCCCTTTAGGTTTATTGAAACCTAAACCACCGCCAATTTTTTTTTCTTTTCATGGCTGGCTGCGTTGTCCTCAACTTATGCTGAACCCTTTTCGTTAGCCTCCACGTTGCTTCCCCGCAGGTGAGTACCGGCAAGATACAGCTGTTGTAAACTTTTCTCTTGGGGGTATTGGTAAACTGTTATTCATGATCTGAGAGAACCTGACATATGCGCTTTACCCTATTGTTATCCTTCTAGTCAATTTCCTCTCATGATCTCGATCAGTTCTCACTAGCTGTCAGCAGCGTAACAACTGCCAACTCCTTTAGGACAAGTGTCAACCCAAAACCTGCGCAACCAGGCAGGAAGAGAAAAACACTACATCGCTGAGTTCACCTTTTCGTTCTATTCCGAAGAGAGGCGGTACAGCGCATTTGGAAGTGCAGGAACAAAAGGTAACCAATAGTGCCGATATTTGGTGTAAGAAGGCATGAGGCAGTGCAAAAAAATCCAAATTTTGAGATGAATAACGACCAGTGTACACGACGACCACATGGACAGGTGATGACAGGCGCAGTAGAATTTCTGGGCGATCAAAAGGAGCAAGAGCTTGGAAAGCTATAAAATTGGTAGCGGTAAATACCAGGCCGAGAATATTCAAGCAAAAAGAATGTAAAAAATTAAAAGAAAATTACAAACTAGCTACAACGTACTGTTGCAGTCATGGTTCATTAAGGTACCGCAATTCGCTTTCTGACCGGTAATCGACAGTGTGCTGGATCGATGAGTCATATCTTAATCTGAAAATATTTTAGGGTTCGTTATAATGGCACGTGATTTTCTGCGTTTTCTTTGCAAGGAGAGGGCATTATTTATTTATCTTATTTATAAGCAAGGATAGTGGAGGGATAGAAAATGGGTATTCACTGACGTGTATGGGACATTTAAGACAGCGCACCCTAAGATGTCCCTTCACAGTTCGGTGTGCATTATTCCACTGCTCCGTGAGCCCTTTGCTAAGACACCTATTGGTCAGGCCAACATATTTCTTACCACTGCTTAGACAGATTTCGCAGACGGCTCCTACACTGCATGCCGAGGACGACAACGCGTGCATAATTGCGCGCTCTGGGTGACAGCTAGCCGAGGCATTAGCGTTATTACACAGCCTTGACAGCTTGCCAAAGGCTGAAAAAGACGGCTGGACTCCAGCTCGTTGCACGGTCTTTTCCTCCGACTGTTCATACGCGAAAGCAGGACGAATCATTAAAGAGTTTTAGTTTCACGTACGTAGAGGCTTCACGTACGTAGAGCTCTTACGGGTAACCAGTGCGCATGCGCAGAACGCAAAAGCTATGCGCGAGTCTCACATACCTAACTGAGATTCAGATTTTTACGTTGCGGTCTTTGCGTTGCTTTCGTACGTAGCGTTGACAAAATGACGGCGCCCTGCCCGCCGCTTCAGAGCGATAACAGCTTCGTCACTGATACCTCGACGCGACATCGTGTTCTAAACTGTTGTATTCGCCTTGATTTGCACATTCTTACCCTTGAATAAAGTTTCAAGCAACAAATAGCTTTTGTTTTTCAGATATAAGGGTTTTTTCCCAGCTGTCAAGCCTAACGAAGCAGCGCTCTGACGCAGTTCGACTGGCCTAATTGGCTTTGACTCGTCTTGTCTTAGAGTGGCTACAGCAGTGTCTTCATCAGTCAGTAGATGGCGCTAGGAAGAACGCGCGGCGACTGCCGCGTACGTGCAACTGAAAGGGTTTGAAGCGACATGCGCGTATGCTACATGGACTTCTCACGTTTCCGTACGTGAACTCTGTACGTACGTGAAACTAAAGCTCTCTATTTTGTAGCGCTAGCAACATTACGGTAGAGTTTCGAGCCTTCAGAGTGACTGCGCTGCCACACCGTGGCTGTGCCGCCACACTGTCACGTAGTTGGTCACGTGGTGCGGAGAAGCTGCCGGCGGCGCTACGCCGTGGCTGATCACGTGGTTCGTCATGTGGTTGGCCACATGACCAAGTTCCGGCCAGCTGTAGCTATCGCGTCACTCCTGGTTTAACCAGAGCTGAACCACCGCCCATTTTTTTTTTAGTAGCACCGATTAGGACCGCACCTCCATCGAATCTCTTTTACTGCACTAGCACTGAGGCTTCATCGCTGCCGAAAAGCCATTGTCTGTCGGAGTGTGCGGTCCCTCTGTGTGTCTACCGCGTTGTGGGCAACCTTAGGTGGCCCACCTGCCACCTAGGTAGAAGGTAGGCTAACTAGGTCCCGTGACCTTGTGACGTCATAACAGCCTACCTGCCGGATTGTAAACGAAATGACTACCATGCCAGGTTATAGTTCAGTTAATGATTGATCACGAGAGGCTGCTAAGGGACAGGAACGTGAGTCGCACAAGCCCCATCGATGACAGCGCCTACCATCGCGGGACAGTGGCGCGTCGGTTAACCGCGGCACCACCGCGCCGGGAGTGGTATGAGGACTGCCAGGTATCTATGAAAGTAGAGAAACCTGGAAACCGAAGATCGAACCAAAAACCGAAATTCCAGCGCACCTAGGTTCTATTTGGCTTAAATACGTTCAGCGACCGTCATTTTTTTATGATAATGCTGGTGAATTGTTATGGCGAAATGGCATCTGCGGCCAAAGAGCACCATGGCAAGAGGCATTTTTGTTTGCTCAAGGTGGTGTCAAAGACCCATTTCCCAAGCATTTCTTCCTGAATAAGCTGAGCACCAGGCCAGAAGAAGTTCGTGCTCATTGTATCACCGGTGGGTACCCGGGGGCACGAGGGATTGAACCCCGCACCTCTCACATGCGATGGGGATGTTCAAGCCGCTAGACCACCACTGCAGTGTGATGTTTTTTTTTTACCTTCTTCAGACGACTTCCTGCCATTGAAATGAGTAGGTGCTCGAATAGTCAGATTAATCGACCCGGGAAGCTGCTCCTTTAAGGTGCGCTTATTGAGTGCGCGTATGACTTTGTCAATACATTTCTGAAAGAGAGGTCCACCGTTCCTCTCCTTATGAAATTTCAGTGAGCGTATTTGTCGGACAGAAGAGGCTTGCTCCCTCTCGGCTCAAACTACTAGCACAGGTGTCCATCGCCTACACCTAATCTGAGATCAAAGAATCGCGAGGATCGGCGCTCTGCTAACTCTTGGGTGAACTCTATTTGACAAAGACAGTGCACGAATGCCGTGATGAGTTCTCGTACCGCAGATTTAAAACAACGCTCGCCACAGTCCATACGATTGAGGTAGCCGTGTACGAATCTGGGCACCTTTTTGAAAGCGGGCCCGACAGAAAGGCCAGCGAGATGTCGTTGTTGATGTCGCATGTTGCAGATGTAATACAAAAATCGAGCTACACGATGCGATGCACAGCCTTTTTTCTGTATATAAGCCGCCGCGGTGGCTGAGTGGTTACGGCGCTCGGCTGCCGGCCCGAAAGACGCGGGTTCGATCCCGGCCGTGGCTGTCGAATTTCGATGGAGGCGAAATTCTAGAGGCCCGTGTACTGTGCGATGTCAGTGCACGTTAAAGAACCCCAGGTGGTCGAAATCTCCGGAGCCCTTCACTACGGCGTCTCTCATAGCCTGAGTCGCTTTGGGACGTTAAACCCTTATAAACCAAACCAAACCATCTTTTCTGTATATCAATGTGCTCTACCTGCGATACATAAATGAATTTGAGGTAACAGCCAACAATTCAAGGAATACACCGTCGAAATGCACAAGGATTTGAAACGTTAAGGATCGGATAAATCATTGAAGCCCTCAGTAATGACATCAGTAATACTCGTTACAGAAGTTTCATGGCGGAAGACAAAGAATATCTTTAATGTCGACCTAAAATGGCCTAAGACTGCCAAAGAACTTTGCATTTAACACAATGTTTTACGTCACTCATTCACGCATCTACGCTGGGTTCGAGACACCCACCATTAATTAGACGATGGGCCAAAAAGAGCTGGAAGAGAAGTGCGGATGAGATCTTGCAGTGACTCGTTGGAAGCTGCAGGGGCTGCCACTGGCAGTAATATTCGAGGCCACTACTTACAGGACTGGAGGCGAATACTCCACTACAACTTTTTCACTGCGGTAGTTGTGTTCATGTTCAGAGAAGACGAGTATGAAAGCATTGCATGCCCTTTCCATTATAATAACAAGACTGACTATCAGGGTTACTTCGCACATTTCGAGGGAAAAAGTGCCGATCGTTCTTTTTTAGGCCTTTTCACACTTAAATAAAGTTAGTTATGCATCTAGATGCAGCGATGTTTGGTTGTCTGGTTTCCTAGTCACTTTTATTCGTTGTCACGGAGAGTGAATGTCATGATTTCGTGCTTTGCTTCAATGGGCCAGTTTGTTATTTACCGCGACCACCATTTCCTTGATCGCAATTAATGCGCATTTGATTACACAAATGCACATTCGTCAGGGCTATTCTCCATTGTCTGAGCTTGTCGCCAAGAAACGTTTGTTCAAAAAGAACGTCGACGAGGGACACTGAAAATTATGCCACCCGTGAGTTCCGTTACTTCGCTTCTGTGTACAGGTGTGTTCATTAAAGAGTTGACTGCTTTTTACCTCTGAATTTATATTCTGGCTGGCGTTCTCCCCACACGGCAATGTGTAAGCAGCTGATTCCTTGCCAGTTCTCGCCGCTATCCCTGAGCTTTTACTTTTCAGCATTCTAATGTGTGCAAGATGCTCCTGTTTGAAATAATAACGATCTTTTCTAACTTCAGGCTGGCCCCTACATAGAGGTCCTGGTTACGGAGTACCTGTATCACGTCGTGGGCTTCGCCAACATCATTGGAGAGCTGCTGGTCGTGCTTCAGCTCTACGGTGAGGTGGAATTAAGCCATTACATCACACGCTCAACAGGAAGGAAGCATTGGCTCCTCTATGTTGTGCCATTGGTGGTGCATGCGGAACAGTATTTTTGCGTATACTTTCATTACAAAGCCTAACAAATGTCAGTTCGCGGGAACGTTTTTAGTTATCTTTTCAAGCCCAAACGAACAAATGTAAGAGAGAACTCTCACTATGTGCTTCTTTCTAGGAGGCTCGAAATAGTAGTCTGAAGGCATCTAAAGTAATACAAAACAAAAACAATATCCAGCACGTAAAGCTTAAAGGTCACGCGAAACAAATGTTAGCCTCGCTCTTACAAAGCAAACCAGCTACTCCAGTGCTTCAGGAAATAAGGTTCGTCACCGCTATCAGGCCAAATATTCAGAGTCTGCTTGCCCTTTTGACGCGGCCGCTGAGTCATACCGCACGTATGTCGTGAACGGCCAATATGCATCGTTCCTCCGTCAACCACGTTCAGTCCTGACAGGGACAAAGTGCGTTTTCAGTGATAGGCATTTGTTTTTTAGTGGGGTTGTACTTGTCTGCTGAGGGCTGCGAAAGGAAACTTATCACAATGAAGCGAGAGGGATGGTTGCATAAACAAAAAAATAATAGGAATGACCGTTGATCCACTCCCTGCATCCGAACATCTTAAACCAAGAAACTGCACCGGTTCTGCGTCACCCCGACAGCAACCAAGTCCATCATTTCTTCTCTCCCTCAGACCCTTTACCACAAACGGCTACCTCCCGTTTCTTTTGCTAATCACTGCATTACATTCGTATGCATAGCGCCCCCTCGTTTTCCTTAATATCCTCCTGTCAGTTAAAAACTAACTGGCCTAACAACCTTGCATTCTTTAGCAACTCTCAACGGTGAGCTATTTGTAATCGTACAGTGAAACTTAGCGGACTCTACTGCCGAAGAGGTGTGCAAGAAACAGGAGCCAGGAAGATATTATAGCAGGCGACTCAATAGTTTTCTTCAGGCGGAGGCCCAACATCATATGGACATGAAAATGCGTTTTCAATGCGGAAACAAGTTTATACAAAAAATGGGGGAAAATCTGCGAATTTTGCTTCTGAAGTTTTTAACCAGTCGTTAAGAACGTCCTATAGCAGAAAGAGATTAGCTGCTCTGCGCAGCGTTTAACGCTCGCATACGGGGCGCAGACGGCGCTTACACCCAGAATGACTCAGTCACTGGACGTTTCTTTTTTTTTCTTTTGCACATAACAACTCCTCATGCTCGTTAAGGCAAGGAAATTCTTGAGGAAAAGCCAGATTTACAAAGTTCAGTGCATTGTGTGGGGAAGGAGTAATGCGCCGTAAGCTGGACCGGAAAATGCAGTGATTTTATACTTACGCTACTCAATATTTACTTCTCTTTGTGACTGACTGAATCTACACCACGCCTACCTTTGCTTCTGGTGACTGCGTACAGCCAAGCGGCAAAAGAGGTGTGTCGTCTAGCCTATTACAAAAATCAAAACCGAGCTAGACGAACTTCGGCAGGAATGAAATTACTATAACATGCCTGCCCAGCTGGATTTTATAGTGCGAGAATCAACCAGCTGGAAATTGAATTCACGATGCCGTCTGCGTTCTTGAGACTGAACACTACATACAAGCGCTGACAATAAGAAAGGAACAGCGAGCACCTTTCGCTGTTTTTCGCTTATGCGCCTGTGGGCCTGTTAGTCTCTGAAAGTTTGGAAGCCAAATTTTTGAAAGCCCTTTGTTTCAAAGTGGTACCATTAATACAATTTGATCCACAGCCCTTCATCTTGCTTCTGACTTGACTGCTGTGCCTGTCTTGAGGATCTTTTCAGCCTGCTACCTTGCCGCATAATCTAGTAACTCTGCACTACGGAATATTGCCTGAAATTTAACCCGTAACTGCTCCAATGCCAGGTCTGGAGCGCGTGGTGATTGACTGCGGCCTCATGCTGGAAAAGACGCCCGGCCGGATCCTGGAGGTTCTGTGGTCGTCCGTCACCCCAATGCTGCTGACGGCAAGAGATAGGATTTTCCTCATTAAATATGCATATATAATATACCAGTTGTTTCGCGTAACTTAAACAAAGGATTTTTAAAAAGTGGAGTACCGGAGCTAAGTGAAACTAACGACATTTTGTGTCCGGTCGTGTGGCGTTCCTCGGATTACGTTTTTAATTCCGCTTGAATAGTTGATGAATTTGACAAATACAATATTATACATTAAACAGAAATTTTCTGATATTCACTTTAGGAGGTTCAGAGAGAATGGATCAAGTTTTTTGTAGCAGCGTACTATCTGCCGCAAGTTTGCGGGACCTGCAATGCGTGGCGGAGCTAAGCAAAACTGCACTGCTGCACCATCTGCGCCATAGAGCGTGGTGTCGAGGCTCACGGCACGCCTGCGGCTGCAGTACTCGTGAGTGAGGCTCGACACCATGCTCTGTGGCGGCAGATGGCGCAGCAGTGCAATTTTGCTTAGCTCCGCCACGCATCGCAGGTCCCGCAAACTTTTGCGGCCGACTGTACCTCGTACGTGGTTCTTTTTCTCGACATTTCAAGAAAGCCCGCGATATATTCAAAAAAGAAAACAGGTGACTGCGTTCACGCGCTGCCATATTCGAGCGCTTTAAACCGTATTTTCAACGAACGAAACGTGCTCGCTGACGATGCCTCAGTGAGCGGCCGCCGCTCATTTCGAAGGGCTGCAAAGTTATAAAAATGACGGAATAAAAACGAAGGCTACCTTCACATACGCCACTTTACTGCTTTTACTTCCTTTTTGGCTTTTATATGCAATGGCTGAGTAGAAACTCCGTCCGAATCGGTTGTCGGTGGCGTGCATGTCACTTATCGCAGATCACGGTACGCGCTTTCCGCTTTCACAAAGAATGTGCCGACGCACTTTCGAGACTATGCTGAGAGCCGCGTCGGCCAGTCACTCAGAGGCGTTAGCGCGCACGCTTCGTTCGCTGAGGACACGCTGCGCTACAATAGGACACTGGGATAGCTAGACTCGTCCAGTCGACAATGGAAGACACTGCAAGAGCGGCCTAATGAGGTTTTTTTTCATAATTAGCGGGCTTCCTTCAAATGCTGGAAAAAAGAACCACTCAAAACATACGTTGCCAAAAAATATTAGATTAATTGCTTCGTAACCCCATCTAAAATTTAACGAACTGCATGCGATGCTTAAGTGACTATGAAAATTTTTCTTTAATAATCTACGCTAAATACCTATTTACACGAAATTTAACATTCACTCGCAGGAGTACCACAAAGCGGGAAACCACATGTCGTTGTTTTCACCCAGCTCCGGTGCGCCACTTTTCTTAATCCTTGGTTCAGCTTGTGTAAAATACCCCGCATATTGAGCCTTACATTTTTGGCTTGCGTTTCGTTCCTAATTTCACTTCAAATTCGGGTGAAAATTATGCTCTCAAAAAGAAAAACTTCCACAATTTGCGGTATCGCGGTTGGTGTTCTTGCAGTAAGCATAATTGACTTAATTAAGACCCATTATAGGCACTTGTTCCACACCGTTGAACATTCGCATTGGCTATCTGCGACACTTCTGATTGGAGCATGGGAAATAAGAAAGGATCCACGAGGCCGCAATTAACTATACCCGTTTCCAACCTTTGACATGACACTGGGCGATAATACGGCTCGCCGTAATGAACGCAACAATTTGTCCTGCAGTGCAGGAAGGGAAGAAATTTCTCGAGTGTGTTTGATGCTTTTGCTTTGATGTCACGGGAACAATCCCACCTTCAAAATTCAGTGAAGGTACGAGTATCATTCTGCTATTGTTTTTGCCGCCCGTACGCCTAATCAACGTGGATATTTTGGCATGAAAGCGGCCCAAATCTGCACAACTTTTCTTTGTGTGCCGAAACACATCAGTCGGTATCCTTCCACATGCCTCTACATGTCGATACGTCTGGCTCATCTGCTTTTGAACGGATCGTGATTGAAAAAATTTGATGAAAGGTCGTCGCGGTTGCTCAGTGGTTATGCCGCTCGGCTTTTGTCAGGAAAGATGAGGGCTCGATCCCGAATGCGGCGGTCGCACTTCGATGGAGGCGAAATGCTAAAGCCGGTGTACTGTGCGATGTCACTGCACGTTAGCCAGATGGTTAAAGTTATCCAGAGCCCTCCACTACGACGTCCCTCATAGCCTGGGTACGTTCAACGTCATTCGATTAAATTTTGATAGTGTTTAAAGACCGCATTGTGTTTATGGATGCTTTACAGCATTTTCTAACACAAGAAATTAAGTAGCTAATAAGCGCTGCCTTCCTAACGACGACGGAAAATGTGAAACTCCGCGGGTGAACCAAAACCGTACTCACCTGTCAATGTTCCAGTTGCCGTTCTCACCGAAAAAACACGTTTTCAGAAATGGAACCACATTTGTTTTCATCACGTGCTTTCGCGACCATCGTCGCATTAGTTGTTCAATGTTGCTGTCATCTACATACAGAAAGCGAATATATGCAGGAATCCCAAATTTTTCTTCGCATTTTTATATACCATGTGCAACCTCTGCAATATCAAGCAATGTGGAACCAACGCTTTTCATTACTATCATCAGCCCATCCAAGCTCAATGCAGTGCAAAGGTTTCTCGAATATCTCTCCAATCAACTCTTTCCGTTGCCAGCTGGGGGTCACCCTCTTTCCTCAGGCTACTTAATCTGATCTGCCGACCTAACCTTATGCCACCTTCTGCTACGCTTGCCTTCTGGAATCCATTCCGTTACTATTAATGCCCATCATTTTTCGTGTCATCGCATTATATTCGCTGCCCAAGCCCATTTATTCCTCTTGGTTTCGACTAGGATGTCATTAACCCGCTTTTTTTCTCTGAACCACTGTGCCTTCTTCCAGTTTTGAACATTGCACCTATTGAGATTCTCTTTTTTTGGCCGAAAAGCATTCGGTGCTGAAAAAATACAATTTGCATACCTCGCCACTTATATCCCTGGTCTTTGCGACAGGTGCGATGTATCTGAAGCGTTATGGGTGCCTTCCTCTCGTTTGAGAGTAACAGCCAGTTTTTTTTATTACATTTTTGTCGAGGGATGCGATTCTTTAGTGACCAAGCTGCAGATTCGGCCAGGACTATAAGTGGTATTACCTACACAGAAGACGTTGTGGGGAGCTGCCCTGCAGCCCCCTGAGTTTGCTTTCCCGCGAGGCACCGTGCAGCGGCAGTCTCACCTCGAGGCTGAGCGCATTCCCTTGTCAGTTAAATTAACTGGCAAGAGAGGGCGCCAGCATCGCCGCGTGGGAGACTGACGAAGCCCGCCCGCGGGAGAGGGGGTATGGGGGCTTCGGCGGGGATCGTCGGCGCGGGCGGACGTGTCGCTCGCGGCTCCGCTCTTCGCCGGCGGGGCGAGGAAGCGACGGGGAGACAGGCTCCCGTACTCGTCCCGTCCGGCCTTCGGAGTACATATCCCTTGCCCTAGCGCGGGCGAACACTCGCTCGGAACCTTGCTGGTGAGTCGGACGTCCTCGATTCATTAGTGTACCTTGTTGCTAGCTGGCGTTATTGTTTCTGTAGCAATAAATGCCTGTTTGTGTCAGCCAATGTGTCGTTCCTTTGTTCCCTCAGAGCAAGGCCCGCCGTGGTCGGTGAGCGCTTGGTAGCGTACGCGATCACGGGGTGGGGTCCGGGCGGCTTTGAACCGTGTCAGCCGCGATTGAGTGGGGAGAACGTACTTATCTCCCCAAATCAAACCCCACATCTGGCAGACCAACGTGGGGCCTGCTCTTGAAACATTTACCGACTGTCGGTTCGGTTCGAGGAACGCTCTTTGTCCGGACTTGGCAAGTGCTAGGCCTGGAGTGAATTTTGATCGCTAGGGCCTGCGGCATGCTTTCTTGAGTGCGAGGTGTATTGCGCTGCAGCATGTTTGCACTTTTCGACATATTCAGCACATTTTTTCCCTGGATATTCTTCGCGAGAATCACTTGGTCCGCATCGAGGGAGCGCGAGGCCTAGCGCCCGCGGAGTCGCCGAGCCCGAAGCGAGTGAGTACGGAAGCCGCGTGGGTGGTCCGAGTTTCTGTATATATTTTCTCTACTATCTCTTTTTCGACTCTGGGAGCCGGGCGGCCTGGGGCCACGGGTGCCGCTACGAGCTCGCTGGTATTGCAGCTCGGCACCGGGCGCTCCGACACCGCCGATACGGTGGGCGTCGACCGCTCAGAAGCTGATTTCTGCAGTGAGCGGGGTAGGACCAACCCACAAAGCTGACGTCTCCTCGCGGCTGCGCGCACATAACCCGTTTCGGGTCTTTGTCGTGGTCACAGTCATTGTCGGAGGGGTAGTTAGGCCTGAGGCTTTTCGGAGCTGCCTGCACCACGTAAAAGAGACACGATCACCGGACCGTGTCGTTGAGAGGGGGTCACTTTGCTGCCCACTCGTATTTGTTTTTGTAACCTCGCACGATCTGAGCAGTCTCGTTCATCTCAAGAAAGGGCTTTGTTCACTCGAACTTTGCGTTTGCACAGCCGCCGACACGTTTTGCTACCGAGTTAGGCATTGTCCCACGAGGCTCTCGCGGATGCCGTTTCCTCTCCCGTGACCTACGTTAAAGGCACGCCGAGAACGTTTCGGCAATTTTGCAGATCCGGTGGAGCCACCCAGGCTTGCTGTCCAGTGCACATCGTCTGCTGCCACCTGCTGCGACGGAGCGGCCTGTATCCTGTTCGCCGCATCCATCCGGGGCAGCTGTGGCGAGACCCGTCAGGAGTCACCTCCGTCTGCTGCTGCTGCCCTGGCGACTACTGCAGAATCATGGCCTGCAGTTTTCCCACCGGCCTTCGATTCGCGGGCCTGCGGACACGGTAGTCCGCGGGCCGTGCGAGTCGTCCCAGCGGAGACCTTCACGCCACCTTCGGAATACCTCGGAAGTCTGCGTGTACGCTGTCGGCGTGACCTCCGCTGCATGACGTGCCTCAATGACATGAAGACCAGGAGACTTCTCCATAGCATGTACTTTCAGACGCGTGGGTCTATTTGAGGTTGGGGGGATGTGAGGACCTGCCCTGGAGCCCCCTGAGTTTGCTTTCCCGCGAGGCACCATGCAGCGGCAGTCTCACCTCGAGTCTGAGCGCATTCCCTTGTCAGTTACATTAACTGGCAAGAGAGGGCGCCAGCATCGCTGCGCGGGAGATTGCCAAAGCCCGCGCGCGGGAGAGGGGACATGGGGGCTTCGGCTGGGATCGTCGGCGCGGGCGGACGTGTCGCTCGCGGCTCGGCTCTTCGCCGGAGGGGGAGGAAGCGACGGGGAGACAGGCTCCCGTACTCGTCCCGTCCGGCCTTCGGAGGATATATCCCTTGCCCTAGCGCGGGCGAACATTCGCTCGGAACCTTGCTGGTGAGTCAGACGTCCTCGATTCATTAGCATACCTTGTTGCTAGCTGGCGTTATTGTTTCTGTAGCAATAAATGCCTGTTTGTGTCAGCCAATGTGTCGTTCCTTTGTTCCCTCAGAGCAAGGCCCGCCGTGGTCGGCGAGCGCTCGGTAGCGTACGCGATCACGGGGTGGGGTCCAGGCGTCTTTGAACCGTGTCAGCCGCGATTGAATGGGGAGAACGTACTTATCTCCCCAAATCAAATCCCCACAACGTATAATACAGCGCTGGACGTGGGCATCAGAAGCCCATCAAGGTTGTGGGAGCTTGCATGTAGGGCCAGTGCCAGTATTACGCGCTTCCGCGCTGGTAAATAAATCTAAAAGCCGGATTTGCAGCATTTAATATGATTTATTCAATTTGTTCATTTACTGTAACGGCTATTGCGGTCCTCACGAGAAAAGGGGGGGGGGAGTTGCCTAACTGGAAAGAACGTGTACTTGAACGAGCATTTGCACATAGGAAAAAATGATACAGCACAATGGAGCACTCTGTGGTAGAAAACCACATAATTGAATGGATGTTTCATAGCCATATCCTATTAAAGTAACCATTAAAAACATGTGGGACACTTAGCACGCCTGAAGTGTGGAATGCAAGAGCACTATAGATCAACACCAATGCTGTTTTGGTGCGTTCTGCCTTCTCTTCATTCCTTTTTTTCTTCCCTTTCTTGATTCTTCAGTGGGAGGCTGTGATGAGGCGACCAGGTCACGCGACCTCTCTCTTCAAATCAATAACCAACCTCCGAGTCAAATGGGCAGATTGTTCACGACGAAATGGGCAGGTTTATTTATTTATTTCAATACCTTCAAACCGCCCGTCGGACATTGGTGTAGCGGGGCTTAAAAGTAAAGTGTTCTTTAAAAGCACTGCTGCACTTACCAACACAGTCAATGTTGCAAAGGAGTACTGAAGCAAGAAACACCTCATATGCATAGAGATATGGATACATGCATGTAAAAGTTTTAACACAAGCATTTTAGGAGTCATATGAAACACCGCATGCAAAAACATTCGACGAACAAAACATGGTGCAAATTTTTTAACTGCCGGTCGTTTACGGTTCGCAGGTGTGTTTTAAAAGCATTTGGAAAGTCACTCCTCAAAATGACTATTCTGTTTGGACGGCTGTTCTATTCGCTTATTGTGCGTGCAAAGGAAGATGACTTGAACAAAGGAGTTCGACAAGCTATTTCTCTAATTTTGCGACTATGGTCGCTTCTTTTTTAAATGTATTTTGGAGGTTTTGAGGCAACCGTCCCGGTCAAAGCCAATATTTTCATTTAAAATATCGTCTAAAATGTTATCCCGAAGACGGCGCGACGGAATTGTAAGGAATCCCAGTCAAGCTGTCTTTTTAACCTACTTACACTGTTGCCGTGATCGCGACAGTTCAAAACGAAACATGCTGCGCAATTCTGTATGCCTTCAAGTTTCTTAAGAACATTTTTTGATAGTTCCCTCCCACCTGGAGCATATTACAAGGCCGAACGCACATTTAAGACCGGATGTAAGGAAGTCAACTGACCTCTCAACTCAGTGGGCTAGTTGCCACCTGCCAGGGTGGGCAGATTGTGATCATCTAACAAGGTCACGCGGCCTCTTTCAACCGATCAGCGCATTTCGTGTCACAAGCTGCAATTCTTGCGGAATGTGGACTCTAATGTTACAGTATTAAAATGCATTAGGTCAAGCATGTTAGCGTAGAACCTGAGCAAGTTTTTGTGGCATCATGAGGCCACGGCGTGATCTGCGCAGATCTGTCTGCTGGTGGGCCTGCTGTTCCAGCCGAGTCCCACGTTCCGCGACTACGAGTATTCAATGCCGGCCAGGATCATCGCAGAAGCTGTGGCGTTCGTGGGACTGACATTCGTGCCCTCCTATGCGTACACCGTTCTGGCAGCCAACGCTTTCGTGAGTACATGGTGGATGTTAGATTGTTCTTAACGCGTTGACTCAAACATCGCTTTTCTGTTTCGTGGAATGTGCACAATGATATTTGGCTTCTCTAAACGGGCACCAAAGAAACAAGAACTCAACATGTAGTTGCCTTTAATTGCAGTTAACGCTTTCGTTCCACTCTAGTACTATAGCGCACACCGGAGTGTTGATATTTGCACTATTTTTAAACACTTGTTGGTTCTTGTATTTCATTGGCTCCCGCTTTCCGTTTGAATTTGTTTCTGTTAAGGCGAAAGCCTTTAATGGCTCATGCTCGCGATCCTGTCCGTCCGTTACGCTCTTCAGCAACTCGATGAGAAAAAAAAATCTTTCTGCACGATGGGATTGCAACCACCATCCTTCCGTTCAACAGCCGAGCGTGCTAACGACTACGCTACTTTATGCCAACGCACATTTAGTTCTCCTTGTCTAGGACCCTGGAGAGTGTTTGCAGAAAGACGTCCAATCAGTCGCTTGACTCCCACACGCCCTCCAGTATCTCTAGGTTTTAAGAGTCGCAAACAATTGTGTACTTAATTAACATCTTAACCACACATCAGTGACACAAGGAACGACACTGTGCTAAAGGCTTTCGCCTCACCGCACTTTAGGTCAACAAAGTGACCTGAATTTTTTTGCGATTTTCTCTTAATTTTGTAGTTATTTTCTTTATTACCTGGTTTTTAATCTTTGCATTTTCCTCCCTCCCTTCTATCTAGCTCAGTGCAGTTGCGGCCAGTGGCAGGTTTATTTTTTTTGTGTCTAGGAATGTAAATTTTTAATAGCATAGTTCGAATGCACATGCGTCGAAGTACAGAGTAAAAATTGAAAATTTTTACATATCTGCCCTAGACACCATTTCAACCTTTCATCAGGTTTGTATTTTTTGTGCTATTCACGCAGACGTATTAATGGGTAAGCACTAATCCGATAGATGCCATCCCCGAGAAAAAATTAGATATCACTGTGGCTATCTGCATTAGATGAATGCGAAACCGTTGACGCCTCCTCGACACCCGTCACCTTTCAAATTTGGCGCCATGGATGCTTTCCCGTCCATTTTATTCTTCATATTTTTCCATTTCCTTAATTACTCACCTTAACTTAACCAGGTTTACCCTGATTGTACCCTCTTTTCATACGAGGAGGAGTTAAACTTTATTAAAGAAAAGGTCTTTGGCGCGGGTTGGGGTGACGTTCCCCTCCCCGCGGTGGCACCTCTTCTAGGTCGGACGCTAGGTGGCCGACCGACGATGTCGCTCGGCGACCTCTTCGGCCCGCTCCGTGACTCGGAGTTGAACCTCTGGGTCCGAGCTGAGCCGCGCGGCCTCACACTGCGATTGGGTAGAGAGCTACATACTGTTCGTCGGCTTGTCTTGAGGACATGAGTATAGCATGTGGGGTGTGTCTGCCTTATGGAGCCCACAGAGAGAACAGATGGGGCTGAACTGCTCTGGGAACCATATGGAGTGCATGTACAGATTAAAGAAAGTGTTTGTTTGGAGCTGCCGCCAACTGACTTGTTGTGTTTTACTTAGAGATCTATGTGGGTCTGGGAAGATTTGTCTTTCTTTCTTGAAGTGGGTCGTAATTTCGTTGTAGGTCGTCATTCGCTCCTTGGCCGACCTGAGCTCTGGGTAACGCACCTCCCGGTTAACTACGAATCCTCGGTCAAATTGGAGCGCCGCCTCGTTTCCAGGATGGCCCGAATGGGCGGGGACCCAGATCAATGTGATCTGGCGGGTATTGGAGATTTTTTGTAATATATTGATGGCTGCTGAGTGGGCCTTTCCTTTGCAAAAATTTCGAATTGCGGTTTTAGAGTCGGTGATGATGTATTTGGCAGTGCTGGAGGTAATTGCTAAAGATATGGCAGCTTCTTCGGCCTCCTCCGGAAATTTTGTTTTATCGATTGTCGCCGATACGACGGGAGAACCTCGATGATCGACAACTGCCAGGAAAAAGGCTTATCTGTCCGCATGTTCTGCCACGTCCACATGCGCCGTGTCTTTCTGAACTGAAAATATTTCGTGAAGTTTTTGTGCCCTAGCCTTTTTTCTGTCTGTATCACAGTGTGGATGCATGTTTTTGGGCAGAGGATGAACTATTGAGTGTTCGTGCACGGGTCTTGGAATTGGCAAGGTGTGTGCACGGATTCGTTCATATTGTATTCCTGCCTTCTTTAGGATGAAACGTCCCGTTTCAGTGCCTGATAGTCTTTCGTATTGTGCGGTGAGGTGTGCTTCCATCATTTCCGCTAAGGTGTTATGAATTCCTAACTGTATTAGTTTTTCATTTGGGTCATGACGAGGGAGGTTCAGCGCAATTTTGTAGGATTGTCGAATTAGAGAATCCACTTCGTCCCTTTCTCTGACAGTGAGGGTGACGTATGGTGTGGAGTAGATGACTCTGCTAAGAATGAAGGCCTGGATTAGTTTCCTGGTCTCGGCTTCTTTAACTCCTCCTCGCCTATTCGCGATGCGTCTGATGAGGAACGAGATTTGGTTGACGGTGTTTCTGAGCTTCTTAATTAGTGTGTCGTTTTTTCGGTTTGACTGCATCAGCATTCCCAAGAGCCTTAGTGTTTCCACTTCTGAAATGGCTGCCCCTTCCGCGTATATTTTGATCTCAGGCGCTTTATTTTTTTTTTTGACGCTTTGGGTGTAGGATGAGGAGTTCAGATTTTTGGGGGGAACACGCGAGTCCCGCGGCTTGTGCCTCTTCAACTACTACATCTGCCGCTTGTTGTAGCGTATCTTGTATCGTACCGATACTCCCTTTGGTGGTCCAAAGGGTGATATCGTCCGCGTACAAGGAGTGTTCTAGGTCTGGAATTTTGGCGAGTTCGCGTGCCATTTTGATGAGGGTTATATTGAATAAGAAGGGGGAGAGGACCAATCCTTGCGGCGTTCCTCTGTCTCATAAAGTGAAGGTGTCGGATTTGATTGTGCCAATTTGAATTTTAGCCGTTCTATCGGAGAGACAGTCCTTGATGTAGTTAAACGTTTTTTCGCCTACATTCAACGGTGAAAGAGAATCTAGGATTGCTTTGTGTTTGACGTTATCAAATGCTTTGGTTAAATCTAGAGCTAGGATTGCCCTTGTGCTCCTTTCTTGCTCCTGAGATAGGACCTCAGTTGCTAGTCTGAGCATCGTATCCTGTGTTGATAAATATGGTCTAAAGCCGACCATAGTGTTTGGATATAAATTCTCTTTGTGCATGTGAGACTGCAGTCTGTCGAGTATGACGTGCTCAATCATTTTTCCTAAGCAAGAAGTAAGCGATATAGGTCTGAGATTTTTGAGCCCGAGCTTTTTGCCCGGTTTTGGTATGAATTTAACGATGGCGTGTTTCCAAGACGTTGGGAGTTTTCCTTCCCTCCAACATCCGTTCGCAAAGTCCGTGAGGGCTGTGATGGAAGCGTCGTCTTGGTTTCTGAGTGTCGTATTGTTAATGCAGTCCTCTCCTGGAACTGATGTCGTGCGTATCTTAAGGAGGGCTGCTCTTATTTCCGCCATTGTTATCTCAGCGTCCAGGATGGGGTTAGTTTGTCCTTTATAATCGGGTAGGGACTGCGTCTCTCGGGTTGTGCAGAAGTATTTCTGCTGGAGCGTGTTTATAATATCTTGATCCGTGCCTGGGTCTGTATTTCGAATTTTGGTGATTTCCTTTTGAGTTGTAGCTTTGTTCGATTCCGGATCAAGGAGATGCCGCAGAAGATTCTACGTCTCTCTCGTGCTTAGATTGCCATTTATATTTTCGCAGATATGGTTTCACCGCTGTCTCGCGAGTTCTGCGGAGTGGTGTTGAATATCTTCCGTGAGTGTGACTATCCTATTTCTAAGCTTTTTGTTGTATTTTTGCTTAAGCCATCTTTTTTCTAGGCTTTGTCTTGCCTCCCACATGTGTGTGAGGCGGCTGTCATTCATACACCTAGGTCATGCACTACGTCTTTAGTGGCCTTTCCCACGTCTGATAGGAGGGTTTGTGTCCACTGTGCTAGGTCTGCGATCGGTTCCTGATTTTGGTCACGCATCGTCCTAAATTTGTTCCAGTCAGTGATTCTGTTTTTTCTGGGTTGAGGTTTGGCATTGCCAATGACGATTTTTGACATTATGATATAATGGTCACTTCCTAGATTTTTTCTGGTGTTGCTCCAGCTTAAGTCTGGGAGATTTTTGCCCATCGTGAGGTCTGGACACGTGTCCCTGTTCACGCTGTTGCCTATCCTGGTAAGCTGCATGGGGTCCGTATATTGGGTTAGCCCTCTTTGCTGGATAAAATCCATTAGGGCCGGGCCTTTCCTGGATATTGTTGCGTGTCCCCATTGCGCGTGTTGAGCGTTGAAGTCGCCCACAATGAGGATTGGGTTTTGGCCTGCAATTTGTAGGGCTTTGAGTATAGCGGCTTTCGCTGGTACAGCCTGTGCCCTGGGGTGGCTGTATGCGTTAAGTATGAACAGAGAAGAGGAGTTTCTTTTGCTAGGTAGAATTTCGATTAATATACAATCGAGCTCTACGTCTGCAATCTCGTGGTTAACCACGGTAAGGTTTCTATGTACCATTGTAGTGGTTAATGGCTGTTCTGCGATGTGACATGGCAGAACTGCCCGGTACCCTGGCAGTTTTAGTCGAGACATTCTGGGTTCTTGGATCGCAATTACGTCAGGTTTTTCGGATTGTGATTGGATGTGTAACTGCAGATGTGCTTTTTTGTTGCGCATAGACCTGCAGTTCCGCTGCCAAATTGTTGTGGTTTTAGGATTGGCCATTTTGCTGGGATTGATCGATTGGCGCCCCTTGAGCTGACGGGGGAAGGCGATGTAAAATTTCCTGTAAAACGGTGTCGAGTACTCCAAACTTGTGATTTACATCCTGTATGTGTTGTTCGAGGCTTTGTGTTAAATTGTCAACTCTTTGCGTTAGATTATCGAGTTTCTGGCTGTGCTCTTCCACTTTTTTTCGAGTTTTGGGACTCTATCTTCCAGTGAGGTATTTCTTACGTCAGCTACTGCTTGTTTTTTGCGAGGTGTTTCTTCCTTGCTTACTATGCTTACTGTTGTTTCGACTGATGCGGCCACAGTAGTTTCCATTTCTATGACCTCCGGCATTGGGAGTGGTTTTGGAAGAGGGTCCTTAGATTTTTCAGGGGCTTTTAGTTTATTATTTTCCTGTTCCAAGTGTTTAATGCGGTCCGTGAGCATTCGAATGTGGTGGAGTGCCTGATCGAGTTTAGACTGTAATGACTGCAGCTCCGTCCCCTTTCCGTGGGAGGCCACTCCGCCCAGCTCACCTGTTTCGGTCCGGGACTCTGAGTCCGGCTGCTGGTGCCGTTGCCACCTCCGCTGCGACTGCTGCTGCGTCCGCTGTCCAAGGACTGGAAGGAGCTCGAGCGGTCCTTCCTTCGGGTGGATGGTGGGTCGTCGCAGGTCCGGGATTTGGATCTTGACTGGTGCTCCGATGTTTTCGTTTGGGGTCGTTGAAATCGTTTCTTGCAACTTTTATCGCCTGTGCGGTGCCCTCCTCCGCAGACAATGCAAACTGGGTCGCTGATTTCTTCCTTTAGGTGCTGGTTGCCGCAGTACGGGCACCGTTGTTGCGGTGGCTCCGGACATACGTCTCTTCTGTGTCCGACTCTTCTGTAGTTCGTGCACGCCTATACTCTCGGATTGAAGGGGTAGACTGGGTACAGGACTCCGAGGTAGACGATGCTATCTGGTAGTTCGTCCGCGTCGAAGTGGAGCAGAAGGGACTTCGATGTTCTTCCCATGGTTCGTGCTTGTATGATGTCGGGGTTTCTTTTGCGCAATTATGTCATCATTTCTCGGGGAAATTCGCCATCGTAAGCCCGATAGATGATGCCTTGCAGGGCCCTGTCCGGAGGGGCGATGTACGACGTCATGACGATGTCTTTGCCTTCTAACTTGATTTGCTTGACTGCGACGTAGCGTAGTGCGTTTGCCTACACCGGCGTCGATATGGTGAAAACATTTTTTGCAGAATTTGTTCGAGATTGGTCTTGATCAGCCTCGGTCGCGGTGATGCCGTTCGCTGTCGCGATCGCGTGCCTGATAGACTTCTCGGTGTAGCGCGTGAAGTCGACGCCACCCGTTGGTCTGTTTATGATTTTATAGTCCTCCTCCGGGAGTCTAGGAAGCGGTTTCTTAGGATGCAGTGGAGGGAGAGGTTGCGCCTGCGGCTTCTCGGTCTGCTTATTTGGCTTCTGAGCTGTTGACGACTCAGCTTTGGGGTTCTTATTGCGGTAGGAAACAGTCGTTTTCCAATCGATCGTATTGAATTCGACTGGGGAGGCGTTAGTTCCAACTACGGCGTACTCCATGACTGCCGCCGAGGCGTTCGCGCCGCGCTAGGCCTGGCGTTCGGGTAAGTTAGGGCGCCGGGGCGACGCTGGCTTGAGACCGTCGGAGCTCGGTCGCCCGAGCTCCGATTTGCTTAAAAGAAGTCTTGAAAGGTGCCTTATACACTCACGCTTCTTGTCCGTGTGTCGGCGTCGACGTATCCTGGTGTTTTCGTTTGCAGCAGGTGCTCGAACGCGGAGCCAAAACGAAGCACATGCGTCGCCGTTGGCCCCCTAGCGGGCAATCTCCTCTTTTCATATAAATCATTCGTTTTTGGCCTTCAAATTTGGCGCCATGGTTGCTTTCCATACACTTACTATATATCCGTCCAGCCTATTCAACCGTCCTTGACATTTTGTAAGTAATTAACTAATTATAATATGCAAATCAGACTTTTCGTTCGATTAATTATCACAAACCGAAAACATTTAATCTCATTTCAAACTTCATGTTCACTTCCTTGCCTATTTTTGCGCTAAATTGCCGTCCACGGCTGTTTTACCATCCACTTACTATATCGACGCTGCGCTACTGCGTGGTTTTTGCATTATTGGCTCTAATTAAATAACTAATCATCCTATTCAAATCAACTTTTCTTGCGCAGCATCCTCACATTGACCTCTATCGAGCACAACCATTCGTTTTATAATACCTCTTCTGTGAACGTCGCAGTCGGCGCGGACACGTTTTGGTGATACGACCCTGCCGACATAGCCTAGAAAGGCTTTCGCATTAAAATCATCTTTTTCGCGCTGTCTGTTCACCTAGCACAAGCTCTCTGTCCCGCGGCACTGCCCGCTCATCGTCGGCTTCTATACGTATCAAAAATCCGTGCTTTCGCACTGATTCGAATGTAGTAAACATTCTCCCTAGGCCTTTTTTGGCTAAGGTTATTCTAGCTACACGACATAGCAGCTAGAGAATTTCAGAAAATACCTTACAGCTGCAAACCGGCATGCATGACTCGTCTAGGCCTTTAGTGTTACTAGGGAGAACGCAGCTGAATCACAAGTTGGAACACAAAGTCGATCAATGCCACGAATGCTTACCAACCGGTGTTCCATTTATTCAGGTGTTGTATCAACACAAACATCTCTTAGAAGTCTGAGATATTGTTTGTGACCATTCCCTTCTGTTTTCTTCAGTTCGAACTCCTGCATTCGTGCGACAGAAATTTAGGAACAATTTCTTTCAGTCCAATTTTATTGTGAGCTAGTGAAGAAAAACATTCTCGTCTGAAAGGCGACAGACGCTATCGGCTCAGAACAGCCGACCAGCGTCACTACTATAGTTCTCTTGTCGCTGAGATCAAGATCATAGGAAAGCGTTGCCGAAAGCCGCTGGAAGCTTATTACTCTGGCAAGAGTGCGCGTTCTTAGTTCTTGGTGATTTCGGAAGTATACCTGATTAATACATAGACATTGCAGGAGTGACTCCCTGTTGCCAATTTCCGAGGCGCAAAACGTTTTTGTCAATCGCCACTCTCCCTATTATCGGCGGCTGGTTCCTAAATTGCCAATGATTCCAGGGCTTCACAGCTCACTTTTTGTTTACACAATATTGAAATTTATTCAGCGAATAGTATACAAACGAAATACAAACGAATTCTTTTTTTTTAGTTTAAAGCTGTAAAGGGCGTTTGGCACACATTCCAATCAATCCACGTGTGCTTAAGATTGCGGCAGCAAGGTCGTGTTGCGCACAGCCGGTTTAGATCTCCTCCGCTCGGAGACCCTTGATTGCTTGCTCGGCCATGAGAACGAGATTCGTATTTCAGGAAATCGGGACAGTGATATCACTTTACTACTGTCTTGTTAAAATTCACCGATTATTATGTGGAGAGGAATTGCGAAAGGCAATGAAAATTTTTGATAGCCAGCTGGCTAGTTAATGAGTCCATGCAGCTTTATTCATCCTACCGAGACAATAGAATCCGGGATAAAACTTTCTTTCAAATTAGAACCTTATCTTTCAATATCCTGGTCAGAATTCGATTAAAAGAGGCTGAATTATAGTTACTGTGTTGTGGTAAATAAGGCAGCCTGCTGGAATATTCCCGCAATATTTTCAGTGGTAAGAGCGCCTGTGGCCCCATGGAGCAGAATCTCTTTCTATAGTTGTGTTCAACTACTCGGCGCATGTCGTAGCCAGTGCCTGCGGAATGAAGGGACTCTGTCATAGGACGCGTTCACGGGCGAAACTTTTAGGCCTTTGTACAAAATGATAATGATAATAATGTTAATAATAACGTTCTTGCGCCAAATATAAACAAAATGCACAAACTGCCGGCACGCCTAAACCTCATAGGGCTTGAGCGGCAGAGCCCGACAGGCAACAGAACTGTGCATATATATAAACATTACATGTCAATACAAAGAAAACATGACAGAGCATTAATTTAGTCCAGTGACAAAAATAAATAAATAAATAAAAAGGCACAGAAAAATTGCGTATTTAACACCACTCCTATGCGGTCCACCGCTAAAGAAAAGAATGCAGCACGGCAAAACTAACATCCATGCAATTGGAAATGCAAAAGAAAATTTCTTCCAACAGATGCGTTGAAGTGACAGATCACCATTACTATCTCGGTGTAGTTCGCTATGCCAGTCGATTCTTATGTCCACAAGCAGTTATAGCATTTTTGCACGCACAATAATCTTAACGACAGATAACCTTAGTACGACTGCGCTTTCATAAGGTATTCAAAGTTTTGTAGTTCTGAGCTGCCTCTGTTGTCACTACAGAGCTGGCAATGTTGTAAGAGCTGCAAACTGGGTGGGCAGGACGACCAACGTAGGGGTACGAATTTTTGAACAGACCCTGTCTTATTTTTGAACGCACTCTGTTTCAAAACAGCTCAGTAATGGCCAGGAAATGAAAATTTTGAGTACAAGATGGAAACCTCCACAATGCTGTTAGAAGACGCTGCCCTGAAGGAATCTGATAGTTCATTTTTCATAAAAAGTATACATTGTGCAAATTTAAAATGAGCTGATCTGGCGGTTCTCGGAACGCCTAAAAACTATAAAACTGTACACGTGTATTCGAGACATGTGATGCACGAGCAGCAATTTTTTATAATGTAAGTATAAGCCCGTTGAAAATTTCTATTGTATGTTGTAGAGGTACCTGTTATTTAAAGTGGAATCCTTTAATTAAGCGTTCTGCATTTTTAGCATCCCGCGTCTTCACTTGACTTTCATAACTGCGACCAGAAATGCAATTTTCAGCAATGTTCTAGAAATCTCTCGTCATCACGCGCCTAATAAAAAAAATGGCTGGGGCGCAACGTGGCTTGAACCTAGTAATACTAGCGAAAGCGCTGTTAGGCATGGTCTCCACGATCTCATATCGAATGTCAAGGTCAAATCAATGGTCATGGTTAGATACCCGATTTCATAGATATATTGGTCACGTGGTCTTACTGCCATAGCTTGGGGCATACCACCACACAGTTAAGTTTGGTTTGAGCTTGTGAGGCATTGAAGGTTATTGTCTCATCCACATCAAAATCGGAAGCTAGCTGCACCCCGAGGTGTAGAGCTCACGCTTTAAAATATTGACATTTGTGCAGGTTTTATTGCACGCGATATGCTTGACATCACAATGTGAAGTGAAGAACTTTCCGTCGCCATTTTATAGAGCGATGTTTTCTACAGCGCGCCACTGTGACTCTCTTCAATAAAAAACATCCAGTCGAAATAAAAGCAGAATTAAACGCAGTTGTATTCAATGTTTTCAATTCATTCATTATTGTGGATGTTTTATTTCACCGTTTCGGACTGGGTATTTCCGGTTTGCGAGATAAACGGATGATGTCGGTGGATCCCGCAGAAACTGGAGGTGATGAAGGCACATGCGTCGAGGTGGCGTCCGGCTGACCCACAGTTCGCGCGCGAGTACAAGAACCGGCTCGTGGCGCGGGGTTTGATCGTACGCCAACATCGCCACGAAGCGGTCGTCCAGCGACGGGGTCACAGCCGGGCCCACGGGCGCCTTCGTCGTGCACACCGACAGACCCACCGGCTCGGAACAGCGCCCTGGGGAGCAACTGCTGCTCCGGCCCCCAAATGAGGAGCAGAGGACCGTGGGCGTTGCTTTGAACGCAACCGCCCCATGCGCCACCAAACCGCGTGCGTGGTGTGCACCTGTGGTGCTATATGACTGCTTGAGGGCGTGCAAGCTGAGATTAAGAATTGCCAGTACACGCCACACTTAAAGTGTTCACTCTTAACGTCTACACACTTCTTTTAAACCTCTTACTCTCTTTTCCTTCTCAGACACATTTAATATGTTTTACTAATTAAATTTATTATTTCTATAATGAATCATGAACCGACTACAAATCTATTAATATATTTTAGACCGCACGATTTAGTTCCCCACCGAAACATTTGTTTAAAACTTCGTACGTTAAAATATATCATATATTAGCCCGAGTGTTTAACAGCATGCAATTTATACAGGTAACGAGCGCTACACTTCTTAAGGTTCAGTTTTCTAGAAGTGTTGCCAGACACACTGGTCGCTGCAAATTTGCATATAATTTTTATAAACTACCTGTCTTATGTTTATACCATCACTTAACGTCTTCACTGGCTATTCTGTAATTTATCGAGCAATGGCTTCCAGCTTCCATGTACCCTTTGCCGTATGACTTTAAGGGAATCACCAACTCGACAAGCTCCTGGAAGGGAAGGAATAAAGGAGGGAGTGAAAGAAGAAAGGGAGGTAGAGGTGCCGCAGTAGCAGAAGTCTATATCGTGGTATATGACTTTCGCTACAATGCGTATGCTAGCACCCCGTTTCGGGGAGGAAAAGGCTGTTTCCTCCATTTGCCTATCGCTCGTTTCCCCATTTACCTGTTGCAGGAGCTCGATGCCTTTGGCCGCCAAAGCCAAGGTCGCGAGATCAAATCCTGGCTGATACAGCTCCATTTTTTTGGCGGCGGTGGTAGATAGATAGATAAAGAGGAGGAGGGAAAGACAGGGATGTTAACCAGAAAGGGGTTCCGGTTGGCTACGCTGCACTGGGTAAGAAAGATTAGGGGGCTAAAGGTAGGCAGAGAGAAGGGGAAAAAGGCATAACACACACACACACGCACAACGCTGTCACAATTTGTCACTCAATCCAGTCGCTCTCAAGTAGGCAAAGAGTGCCTTGTATGCCTTGAGGGCAGTCGACTGCTGTGGCCACGGACCGAGGAGCTTTTGCTCTGTTAATGGGCGAGGATCGAGGCGGTCCAGGGCACAACACAGTGTATGTCTTGCACTCGCAAATGCAGGGCACTCACAGAGAAGATGAGCGATGGTCTCCTCACAACCGCAGCTTTCACAGGCAGGACTGTCGGCCATCCCCATCCGGAAAGCATAGTGGTTGGTAAAAGCAACGCCGATCCATAAATGGCATAACAATGTTGCGTCGCGACGTGCCAAGTTACGTGAAAGACGAAGGCGCAGTCCAGGGTCCAGTGCCTTGAGGCGGAGGTTGCAAAAATCGCCCGTGTTCCACGCTAAAATTGTGAGCTCCAGCGCCAAAGGGCGAAGCCCATACGCTGCGTCAGGTCTTGATATTGGGGTCCTCACTGGAAGTCCGTCGTTGTGAGCCGAACGCGCAGCCGCATCGGCCTGGTGATTAGCGTTAATACCACAGTGTCCTGGCAGCCATTGAAAAATGATGCCATGACCTTTGGAAACGGTGCCGTGGTACAGAAGACGGATCTCAGCAACAAGTTCTTCCTGCGACCCGCGGCGTAGCGCAGCTTGCAGGGCTTGAAGGGTTGCTTTAGAGTCGGTGAAAACCGTCCAGTCATGTGGAGGTTCCTGACTGATGAACTCTACCACAGCCCGTAAGGCTGCGAGTTCCGCACCAGTTGAAGATGTTGGATAGGTCATCTTCACTTTAATGAAGATGGATCTGGCCGGTATCACCACCGACCCTGCAGAACTGGTCGAGTGAACTGATCCATCTGTGTAAACATGTATGCGGTAACTGTGGTAAGAATGCAGGTGATTCAATGTCAGTTGTTTGAGAGTGGGTAGCGATACACCAGCTTTCTTCGTAATTCCAGGAATATAGAGGTGAACCCGAGGTTTATGAAGACTCCATAAGGGTGAGCACGGTCTTGACGCAGGGGTGAACTCCGATGGAAGATATGCGCGATGAGCTTCAATGACTTTGGCGAATGCAGTACGGGGCCTAATTATTGGGAGTGTTGCGAGGTGATCGCAGGGAACTCGTGTGAGGTGCCGAATATGTGTTCTCATGGTGTCAACTGCAATGTATGTAGTAACAGGATGTTCCCGGGCAACAAGACAGTTGCTGCTGTTGATGCACATTTAGGCAGTCCAAGGCAGATACGGAGAGCTTGCGATTGCACACTTTGAAGAGTCTTGATATTTGTCTTTCTAATGAAACTGAATATCGGAAGACTGTATCGCATGTAGCCCAGAAATAGGGAACGGTACAGTTGCAGCATAGAGCGCACTGATGCGCCCCAGGACTTTCCCCCGAGGAAGGAGAGGACGTGGACAATCGCAATTAGTCTCTTTCTCATGTCGTAGACATGTGGACTCCACGAGAGGTTCCTGTCGATGACAACACCAAGGAATCTGTTTATTCTCTCATAGGGAATGGCTTCACCATTAATGCGAATGGTGTAGCGTGACATAATTTTGCGTGTGAACGCCACAAGTGAACACTTTTCGGTCAAAATGTTCAGGCTCTGCAAGCGAAGATAAGATGTCAATATCGATGCCGCCTTTTGAAGTCTTCCACGAACTTGAGCACGTGTCACCCCTGATGCCCAAATACAGATGTCGTCTGCATATACCGAGATCTGAGCAGATTGTGTCAATACGTCTACCAGGCCGATGAGAGCAAGGTTGAAGAGAACTGGGCTCAGCACTCCACCCTGAGGGACTCCGCGCGAATTTCGGTGTAAGGACGTTGGTCTGTCCGCAGCCAGGACAAAAAACGACCTCTCTGATAAATAGCAGCGTATCCAGCTGAACGTGCGGCCTCGGATCTCAGCAGCTTCCATTGCGTCCAAAATGGCCTGATGCGTTACGTTGTCGTACGCGTCCTTGATATCCAAAAACAATGCCACGGTCAATCTTTTCAAACATTTGCTGTGGTGCACCGACGTTACAAGGTCAAGCACATTGTCGATAGAAGAGCGGCCCCGTCGGAACCCAGACATGAAGGTTGGATAAATCTGATATCGCTCCAAGTACCATGCCACGCGTGTGAGCAGCATTTTTTCCATGACTTTGCCGATGCAGCTGGCGAGTGCAATTGGACGGTATGAAGAAAGGTCGAGCGGTGATTTCCCCGGCTTAAGAAGTGGAACCAGACGACTTGTCTTCCAATCATGAGGAACTATGCCAGCAGTCCAAGACTTGTTATAAGTGTCCAAAAGAGCCCGTCGAGTTTCATTGCCAAGGTTGGCAAGTGCGGAGTCCGTCACGCCATCAGGCTCTGGTGATGATGACCTACTACAACAAGCCAGCGCAGCATCAAGTTCTTCCATGGAGAATAGTGCATCCATCCGAGAATCCCGTGAGGGTGGAACATCGTTGCCGTGCAGCGTTGCGCGTGGATTCGGAGTGTCTGTTATTCTTGCGAAGAAATCTTCAGCTACCTCAACCGCACTGCGCATTTGGTGGAGCGCTACGGATTTGAACGGGTAGCGCTGTTGAGGGTACGTGACAAAGACCCCGAATTACACTCCAAACACGTGTCAAAGGCTTTCGTGGATCAAGTGTTTGGCAAAATGTCCTCCACCGTTGTGTTTGCAGTGCCTGAATTCTGCGCTGAATCTTCTTCTGTTTGCCCCTAGCATCTCTTAGGTCTAGGCGCGACTTTGGACGTCGGTATCTGCGCTCTGCCCTGCGCCGTTGTGATCGCAGTCGCTGCAATTCGAAGTCGAAATCGGTGTAGTTAGCGACAGGGTTAAAGGGTCAGGTGGCGTGTTCCATGGCCTCCTTAATTTTTTGTTCAAGACCGGTAGAGAAGCCCACTGAGCAATCAGCCTCCATAAGTAATTTAAAAACTGTCCAGTCAATGCACTGCTTACACGTGGCTGGGGAAAATGTGGAATGGCCGGTAATAATCATATAGGTTGGGGATATGGTAGCTGCCATGGGTTTCTACATCCGAAAACCACCGGACGCTGTTGTTAAGGCACTTTGAAACGAAAGTCAAGTCCAAGCAGCTGCTATAAGTCACCCCTCGTATATAGGTCGGGCTTCCGTCATTCAGGCACAGGAGGTCATGGTCAGAGGCGAATGACACAAGCTGTCTTCCCCTAACGTCCATCCTAACGCCTCGCCACATGGTGTGATGAGCATTGAAGTCACCCATAATAACCCACGGAGCAGGTGTAGCTTCCATCAAACCACTCAACCTTCTGGCGTCGAAACGACTTGATATCGCCAAGTACACCGCCAGTAGCGTAAACATCAGGTCACGGCTCTTCACTGTCAGGCAAACGTACTGATTGTCTTCGTTCGGAGGAACCGAATGCTGCACATATGTAAGTTCCCGTCGAATGTAGACGATGACTTTGCTGGATCTGTTGCACGTAGGTGATGAAAATGCCTCGTAACCCGATATTCGCAAAATTGCCGGGGTCTTCGGTTCACAAATCACAAGAATGGGGAAGTGATTCTCGTAGACGTAGTGCCGTAAATCGGAAATCCGGGACTGGAGCCCACGAGCATTCCATTGGAAAATGAAACCTTGCTTTACTTGCTTTTGAAAAGACAGGTGCGAAAGAGCCATGATGCCGTCTACTGTAGAGCCGCAAGAACTGGATGTAGCGCGTCCAGCACTTGAAGTGCGCTATGTGCTGCTGGCGTGTGTAGGCTGGAAAGCAAAGCACACATGGCATTCATTAGTGTCGTGAGCATTGCAATCACTTGCATATCTGGGCCATGGCCTTGATCGTGCCTGTTGGCTGGATCAGTCGTAGGCGCTGCAAACTGCCCTGAGTGCGCGAACATCCCTGACGCAGTAGGCGTAGAAGGCTTTGGCAGTGGTGGCCAAGTTGCATCTGAGGCAGCAGGTTCAGCCTCACCAAACGCCGGGCTCCCTTGATTTGGTACGGTTTTCGGTGGAGGCAGACAAGCTGCAGTAGGGTTTTGGGCATTATTGTCAAATGTGACTGCTTTCTTTGACTACCTTCGGTGGGGCGAACGACGTCGTCGCACTTTTTCGGCGGCTTGTTTGTGCGTAGAATGGTCTCGCACCATATGCTTCAGTACCGCCCGCTCGGTCATTAGACGGGGGCAGTCTTTCCAGGAAGAGTCATGAGGGCCGTGGCAGTTGGCGCACTTCAAGGTAGTCGCGCGGCAAACATCACCGCTGTGTGACTCGGAGAATCGTGGGCACACGATGAAGTTGATGCAGACGCCGCTCACGTGGCCGATCCTCATGCACTTCCTGCATTGAAGTGGCTTAGGCACAAAAGGTCGAACTGGATGACGAAAGTGCCCAATCTTCACGTACGATGGTATGCAGTAACCCTTGAAGGTCAGCATGATGCATGGAGATCTGCCTAACCGCTGAACTTGAATGATGGAAATGCCGTCGGTTGCCGGCTTGATCAACATGGGTAAATCTGCATCACAGATGGCGATATCGACGTTGTAGATTACGCCAGCCTTAGTGCCGCTGTCCTGGAGAATAAGGGGGCGTACACTGATGTTGCCGAGTTTTGTGATTGCGGTTAAATTCTCTAGTGAACTTCGCTCCACCACATCAATGGCAATGACGTTTTTGAACTGGTTGATTCTGACATCTTTTATGCCTCCCGGTACAAGGCTCTCCAGATAAATAGAGATGGCTTGCCTGTTCAGTAGGTTCATGTTGTCCGTTGAGTTCAACGGCACAAACAAGGCTGTATGCGCTGAGGAACTTCGCGCCGTGATGATCATTGGCGTTCTTGATGAGGACACCGTTGACGTGCTCGATGAGTACGATTCGGCTTGTCGACGCAGTCTGCGCTTGGCCTTCTTGCCAACAACCGGTATAAAACCGTCGTCAGCCGAGGATGAGGAGTCTTCACTTGGCACTGTTGTGCCCGGACAATTAGCCCGGACTCCACATTTTCAAGATGGACAATTTCTCCTACAAGCGCCCTTGGACAAGCCGGGTGCTGCGCCGCAAGGCAACAGCGCCCTAACACTCCCAGGACAAGCTATGATGCTGCGCCGCTAGGCAGCGCGCCTTATGGAGAAGCATCGGCGAGCAACATGTCCAAACGTGTTGCAGCATTGCTAGACAGCCAGGCGCCGGTTCCCTTTCCCCCTGGGAGTCACCGCGCACGGCAAACTTGAAGCGGGTGGCCAACACGGTCGCTGGTTGGACCTCTCGGACGGCTGTCAAGTGCTGGATTTTAATTGGTCCGTTTGTGTGTCGACCGTTTCTCGGGGCTATATAAGCCCCAACGCTGCCGCCTGGAGAGGACTCCGGACTCCGATCTTCTGAGCTCGTGCTTAGTGTGCCGCTCCCGAGTGGAGTATGATGTGTGACGCGTTGGAGCCTCGCCGGACGTCGCCGTGCGAGAACTGTCGCGTTTGCTGCTAGCTCTCGGCCCCTGTGCTGATCTTGTCCTGTATAATGCTCTGTACATAATGTATAAAATCCCTTTCGTTGTTCTCACCGACGCCTGACTCGGAGTCTTCGCTACCGACTGAGAGCTTGCGACGCTCTGTTACAAAACGGGTGGCGAGCGTTACGGGACCACCTCAAAGTCACAACAGTGCCCTGGCTGCTCGAGTCACTCTGGCGGTGCAGGCGCTTCCTCTGGGCGGCTGCTGCCGACCCACCGGATTCCAATAGAGGCACATCAGCCTCCACTTCCATCGCCGTGGAAAAAATGGAGCGGCGCCTCCCTGATAGCACAAATTACCAAAAAACTGCACAGACGTGAAGGCAGCGTTCTGATACAGAACAACTTCCGGCGGCGGTGGTAAATCTCTGTTGCATGCACTGGGGCGGAATTTAGAGGAGAGTGGATGGTTTCAGCGCTCTTCTGCCTGGGTGGTAGTCCTCATACCGCGACACCATTGGCTGTTGCCGCTGCCTGCGTTCTTTGTACCTGAACCCTCTGGGAGTCCAGGTCCAAGCAAACGAACAAGGTCGCCCCCCAGTCCTGTATCGTTGGCTGATTTGCGGATTTTTCTGGCAGGCCCAACCATATGATATGCTATGTAGAAATGTTAGCGCAAAAATAAGAGACAATCACAAGAAAGGTGGACAAGACAACGCGCTACAGACAACTGATTTTTTATTGAAAGAAAACACATAATATATAGATTCACCGTCACACCACCTATCAGCTGCAGCAAACGTCAGAAAGATGAGTAGGGTCATAAAAGCGATAAATAAAACTCCAAAAAACAAGACAGTTAAAAACGATAGGCTCGAAGAAAGCACATTACCAGGCATGACACGTGGTGTAAAGGGCCAAAGAAACATGACTGATTTGGATCTGAAAGAATGACGACCAACCAAAAAGCATTAAAACCGTAAAATTCCGAAAAAAGAACGTGAGACAGGGAAACCATGGAAACAGAGAAAGCTATATGTGGACGTCTTGGAGGTGAGTGCAAGCGCCTTCTTGGCGGTAAACTACATAAGCACTCGTGCACTGTGCAACTCATTTTGCCCTTTAAATAACCTGAGGTAGTGTAAGCTAACCTGGAGCCGTCCATTGCTGCATCACACACAGCAGGCATGCAAAACCACAGTTTATCCAGACTAATCCGAAGCCCTCCGCTGCACCATGACACAAAGCTCTCATGCAGCTTCGGGACATTAAACTTCATTTGAGGCCCGTCTTAATTTTATTTTTAACTCACAGGAGGCGAGTTCAATGGCCAGATTCCTCCAGAGGCTGCACATGTCCATACTGCTGCTTTTTTACACCGCGGAACAGATGCTCAGGAATCTCAGTGAAGCAAATAGGACAGAACTTCAGGAACAAACACATGATAGAAACAAAGGATTAATTCCGTATGTTGGTGCGACTTCGCTGTTTTTAAAAAAAGAAAGGAGCTTAAGAGCCAAGATCACAATTTTATGCTCTACAGAGGCTTGCCAAAGAATTTTTAGACTAGTGAGGGTAACCTTCACAGAATCTGTCTGGCAAGCAGTACCGTTACAGGTTTTTAAAATTTGTTTGAAATCTATGCTGCATGTTTAATTATCCTGTGGCATAGCAGTTGTTGGAAAAGAGCGGGCAGTAAAACTAGTTAAAGATTTAGGTCAGTGACAAAGCAAAATAAAGGAATAATGGTCATCTTGGCCTCCACTCAGGAGCTGCACAGATCTTCTGTCTGGAAAGTTTTCAGAAGCGTTGGAGATTGAAGATGTGGGCACTCCTATGTCAGCTGTACCGCTGTTTCAAATTGGCCGAAGAGCATTCAAACCTTTCTAAAACCTTGTACAATGTGTGAAGTTTCTCTGCAGAGGACTTTTGGTGGTTCTACTGCGTTTCTCTGTATATACAACACAAATGCTCCCACTATTCTGCCGCAGACAAGTTATAAACTAGGTCGGCGCGTTTAGGTGAGCCTGCTACTTCACCTTGTTCTGTCTGGCTTTCGAAGTTCATGTACAAAGAAAGTCTGATTCGTATCGTACGGTGTGAAAAATCCCCCTTTAAAGTCGTGCAGAGTAAACGAAGTGATGTAGTGAAAGATTATTTCCATCCTGAGTTCATCTCCTGCATAATTAAGAGCAGCGCACAACGATGATGTATTCTTCATGCAATAATTCTTGTTTATTGCAGCGCCTATGCACTAAAACAAGTGGCAAAGATTCAGGGTGAATAATAAGCAGTTGCTACACCGGCCTCCAGTGGCTTCCAGCTGGCTCATGGCTTGCTGGATTTGATTAACATTCAATATCGAGCAGGCCGTGAACCAGCTGCAGGCCTCTGAACGCGAGTGTGAAAAGATTGGTTGATATTCCGGGCGAAGCTCTCAAGTTTACAATAATAAAGAGGAGGGGTATCCAAGACAAAGCCGCATTAATACAGCTTGTCATCGGTTACCGGGGCAATGCCGGTGGATGGTTAGACAGAGGTCTCAAAGTGATTGGTTCTTACTTGGGCTGGCATTCGCACATAATATCGGGCCACTTACGAAACAATTCAAATTCGGTATCGGCTGTGCATAGGCTCGTGCTCGGCCCTACGTTGGGAAGAAAAACACCTGTGGCTGCGGAGCACATCCAAAAGCGACGTGACCGCGGCGTGCGAAGACCCAGCTTCTATTGCCCACGTTTGAAGCTGGTCCGAAAAAGTTGCTGTCCTCGTCATCACTTTTGTGATCTGCTTCACAATCACAAAAGTGTACAACTGCGGTATCTTACCGGTACTCGCCAACGGGGCAGAAACGTAGAGGCTCACGAAAAAGGGTAAGCTTAAGATAAGGACAACGCAGCGAGCCATGGAAAGAAAAATATTTATTGTAACCTTAAGAGCCCGGAAGCGGGCAGATTGGGTGAGGGAACAAACGCGGGTTAATGACATCCTAGCCGAAATCGAGATCAAGAAAGGGGCTTGGGCAGGACATAGAATGCGAAGGAAAGATAAGCGCTGTTCCTTACGGGTAACGGAGTGGATTCCAAGAGAAAGTACGCGTAGCAGGGGCGGCAGAAAGTTAGGTGTACGAATGAGATTAAGAATTTTTCAGGCATACGGGGATGCAGCTGGCAAAAGACAGGGTTAATTGGAAATACATGGGAGAGGCCTTTGCTCTGAAGATGGTTTAGTCAGGCTGATGATGATGATGACGACGACGATGATGATGATTATCAACCTGAGGGCAAAGGTCCTTATGATGGCAATAAGTGTTTAAATCTACAAAAATCGATGAGGTCCCAGGGTGCCCGTCTTCACTTCTGGGGCCACGACTCGGCACGTCCTCAGTGTCCGGCGCCAAACATTCGGTCCCACATACATCACGCCGTAGGTGGTTGCAGTGCTCGGACATTGGATCTGCACCAGCTTCGGCCCACGCAGGGAGCTGCAGGCTAACCTCAACGCGTCTTTTCCTTCTTCGAATAACTTTCTGCCCATGACTATCGGCTGACCTTGTGCAAATCTACAAATGCATCGTCCACTTTTTCGAGAACTATCGATCCTGCCACAACGCGCACGTGCAAGTCGCTTACTTGCATCGGCGTTACAGTGAACTTTAATATTTGATCACTGTACCGGCGTTGCGGATGCAGACTTTGGCTTGTCTTAAATGCGAATTGCCTACACACTGTAATGACGATGATGCTGATGTGCTCATAATGCAGTGTAGATTCTGTTCTGTTGGAGTAAAAGAAGCCTTCACTGGTTTGTTTTTTTTTCTTTTTCGCCTTATGCGAATAGATTTCCTGGTAGATTCTGGCCTTTGTAGTAAAAGAAGCCTTCACTAATTTTTATTTTTCGCCTTTATGTAAATAGATATATTCTGCTCTCGGTCTTTGATCCTTTTGTTTTAATAGGTCTGATTTATACTGTTATGCCTGAGTAGGGAAGGAAGACGCTGTTTTACTGTTTCTTTTTGCCCTGAAATTAAGCGAGTGGCATTCCCGCCCATTTCTAATGCGTACCACCACATACTGCCTGGATGGAAAAGTGTGTCGCATTCATTCGGGTGTCACAGTTTACTGTCACGTACACAGCATACACATCGTTGTACAGAGAATAGGTCAGAACTGACAGAAAACAAAGACCGCACGAATTGAGAATAATTGTACATTCATGCGTCCATCCTATTGAAAACAGTCCAGCCCAATTCCCTGTACAAAGAACACTAACCTACCAGCCCCCATCCTCGACGTGTATAATGCGCGTGGCGAAATCGCCTCGGCAAAACCTTTGCTCATTACTTACATTGCGATATGGTAATGTATGGTATAAAATCTAGATTCCCATGCATCTTAAGTTGGTAATAATGGAGTAATTACTCATTTGCATCTAGCCAAGCACAAACATACGGCTATAAAAGAAGGTTATCGTACAACTTTCTCAACAACTTCTCAGTTAAGTTCGTTCCGGTCGGGGTTGGAAGACGGGATCACCACTTCACCGGAGCTGTCGGTCCAAAAACTGAGCTAACCAGGGCGGAAAGCTTATGGTGAGGCGAGTGTGAATTACAGATGTAAGACAAGAAAAGACGTCAACTGTTGGCAGCTGCGCTAATTTCGGCGAATAGGCTTAATTTCACAGAAATGGCTCAGATTCTTCGAAAGCGTGGGCCGCTTTGGAGTCTAGTTTCGACTCCACGGCTAGGACCGCGGCGGTACCCCTAGAATTCACTCAGCTTTCTCTGCCAGTGGAGCGGAAGTTACGAAGTCGAAACGCGCCCTGACTTCTTACGCGCGCTTTCTAGAAGGCATATGTGTAACACAACCGCCAACCTAGAGCCTTATGAAGTCAAGAAAAACTTTTTTTTATTGCATCTTGCATCTTGAAAACCCCAAAATTCACTGTAGACAGTGAAAATTTACAGGATGCGTCTCTGAGGAAAATAATACATTGGTTGGGCGCCTGACCCACAGACATGACTGGAATGTTTTGGGAAAAGTGGCCACGAGAGCTTTCGGCATGCATGTTCTCAGAAAAAAAATAGCAGTGGCTTATTTCAGCTGTGGCAAGATATACGTAGCCAGAGCTGCAGTTCCCCCCTTGTTACGCATGTTGTCTAGCTTGCTGCTGTGACAAAAATAGCAGTGGCTTATTTCAGCTGTGGCAAGATATACGTAGCCAGAGCTGCAGTTCCCCCCTTGTTACGCATGTTGTCTAGCTTGCTGCTGTGACTGTAATGTTAAGGAATAAAGAAGTATTCGGTAAAACACACTGTTTATTCATTCTTTTGACAGATATAAACACTGCCTATGATCAGTAAAGTAACACGCAGTTGTCTCAATGCTGCCTACACAGTATTTAGAATGGTTGGTTTCTCTCAGACACAACAAGGTCGATGGTAGTGCCTCACTGTGTAGTCGGAATGCGAGGATCGCAGGCTAAATTAAAACCAAACTTCTCTTTTATGTATCGACTAGGCGAATCTTGTTCTCTATAGAAATCACCACACCGAGTCATATCACCTCAGCTTTTATGCACAAAGCCGCATCCACACGGCCCCACGTGCGACCATGGTGACGGCCGAGCTCTGACGTCATGCGCCTCACACCAGCTGCCCTGCTACGCTTGCCGCGCATGCGCATTCACTCTCGGCGCCAGCGGTCCTAGTCGGGCGGGCACGGCTTCTCGCGCAGCGGTGGCGGCGAACTCTGACTTAATGCGCCGCGCTCTTCCTGCTCCTCTCCAGTTTCGCTAATGCACACTGACGGCCTCCCCTGATCATGGCGAAATGCTCGACTTGATAGCGTAGTGTAGCTCTCGCTACAAAATTACAGTTGCGCCGCCGCACGACAGCTGGCGCCCAGTATTAGCTATAATGACGCGTGATCGTTTCAAGGTACCTTCAGACATTTCACGCGATTAGCGTACGTCGCTAGATCCAAATAATTTTTGCCGCATAGCCGCAACCCGTACCCAGATACTTTTTGTGGCCGATGGTAGAACTCCATCCGCTGATGCGAGCGGAATGAGTGGCAATTGTTGCTACAAAAAATTGATTATTTTTTTAAAACACATGCATCCCGTAAACGTCTGCCGCCGATATCGCAAGGTTCTAGCCACGTATGAGAATCGTTCTCAATGCTGAAAGGAACCTTCCGTCGCTTTGCAGAGAGAAGTGGGCATCCCGCACCCCGACCCCGCCCACACTACTAAAGTGTGTCTCTTATCGGGGCAGCGGTTAGGAACGTCGGTCAGGTGATGCGCGGTCGCCGCTACATGGGGTGGGAATTCCTTCCGACGTGATTACGTCACAGACGGCATCCTTCATCAGTTTCCACAGCTGAAGCGTAAGTAGAAAGAATGAACGCGACTTCCTTATTACGTATTACATATTAGCGAGGCAATCAGCTATAGAGGCCTTTGCATATTCTTTCTTTTCATTACTGCGGCATCAATAACTATGTGCACTCATCCATGCAGGCCTGTGTTACAGTCTTGTGTGAATCGCGAATCGTAAACTTACGTTCTTCGCCTTGCTGCTCTTCCCATAAGGCCGGCTCTTCGGGCAAATACGGACCGCCACTTCCATGAGCCTCCCATTGTTCCAGAAGGATATATTCGGGCGCAGGCGGGCGTTCGCTCTGAGCCTCCTGCGGTCAGGTGACATGCGTATATACTGATTGTTATAGTGAAGTCTTACATTATATAAAAGAAAAAATGCGATCATAAACGATTTTCTGCCCAAATGTGCTTTTGTCTAGAATTGCTGGATATATATATATATATATATATATATATATATATATATATATATATATATATATATATATATATATATATATATATATATATATATATATATATATATATATAGATAGATAGATAGATAGATAGATAGATAGATAGATAGATAGATAGATAGATAGATAGATAGATAGATAGATAGATAGATAGATAGATAGATAGATAGATAGATAGATAGATAGATAGATAGATAGATAGATAGATAGATAGATAGATAGATAGATAGATAGATAGATAGATAGATAGATAGATAGATAGATAGATAGATAGATAGATAGATAGATAGATAGATAGATAGATAGATAGATAGATAGATAGATAGATAGATAGATAGATAGATAGATAGATAGATAGATAGATAGATAGATAGATAGATAGATAGATAGATAGATAGATAGATAGATAGATAGATAGATAGATAGATAGATAGATAGATAGATAGATAGATAGATAGATAGATAGATAGATAGATAGATAGATAGATAGATAGATAGATAGATAGATAGATAGATAGATAGATAGATAGATAGATAGATAGATAGATAGATAGATAGATAGATAGATAGATAGATAGATAGATAGATAGATAGATAGATAGATAGATAGATAGATAGATAGATAGATAGATAGATAGATAGATAGATAGATAGATAGATAGATAGATAGATAGATAGATAGATAGATAGATAGATAGATAGATAGATAGATAGATAGATAGATAGATAGATAGATAGATAGATAGATAGATAGATAGATAGATAGATAGATAGATAGATAGATAGATAGATAGATAGATAGATAGATAGATAGATAGATAGATAGATAGATAGATAGATAGATAGATAGATAGATAGATAGATAGATAGATAGATAGATAGATAGATAGATAGATAGATAGATAGATAGATAGATAGATAGATAGATAGATAGATAGATAGATAGATAGATAGATAGATAGATAGATAGATAGATAGATAGATAGATAGATAGATAGATAGATAGATAGATAGATAGATAGATAGATAGATAGATAGATAGATAGATAGATAGATAGATAGATAGATAGATAGATAGATAGATAGATAGATAGATAGATAGATAGATAGATAGATAGATAGATAGATAGATAGATAGATAGATAGATAGATAGATAGATAGATAGATAGATAGATAGATAGATAGATAGATAGATAGATAGATAGATAGATAGATAGATAGATAGATAGATAGATAGATAGATAGATAGATAGATAGATAGATAGATAGATAGATAGATAGATAGATAGATAGATAGATAGATAGATAGATAGATAGATAGATAGATAGATAGATAGATAGATAGATAGATAGATAGATAGAACTTTTATTCATGTCAATTGCCAGACAACATAAATCAGGCCTACCAAAGCCTCAAAGGGCTTGAGTGGCAGCGCCTGGCAGACAGCGAACGTTGGCAAAACAAAGGAAAATAGAGACGTTGCAATGAACTTTGCAAAAAAGAAAAAGGTCACCAAACATAGTGAAACAAATATATAACTATTACAACATCAAGAGAGATTACAGTAATTTGAAATTAATACAGTAAATAGATGAAATAACTACGGGGCAGGAAGCAGCGCGGAGACATACCGCAAAGTTTTTTTCAGGGTGTATTTAGTTTTCATGCGGAGTACAGTAGGTGGCAAGCTATTGAAACAGGCAGGTACATAGTAATGGCGTGTGCGCTTTCCGTACCGGGTTGAGGAGCGAGGAATGCAATAGCGGTATTTTGGTCTTAAATCCCGAGCAGGAACATATGGAACGGTGAACTGACTGTACCAGAAGTGTTTTAGCACAATAGTTTCTGTTAATAAAGAGTTAAAACTTGGAAGCTTTAGTCTTCTAAAAATATCAATGTCATTACCAATGGACAGGTCGTAAGCAATATTCTTTAGAAGCAAACGCAAAAGCGAATTCACCCTGTGTTGCCAGCGAACCGTGCAATGACCATAAACAGTAATTCCGTACCTAAGTACACTATAGGCTAAAGCATGTGCAACACATTTACGGACAGAAAAAGGCATAAAATATCTGATGTTATACAGGACACACGATACAGCACGAAGCCTTTGGCAAACAAAAGAAAGGTGCGAGTTCCAAGAGAGATCGCTGTCGAAGATCAGGCCAAGATATTTGACCGAATGCGCATATTTTACTGGTACACAGTTGCAATTAAAACAAGAGGAAGTATGCAAATAAACAGGGTCAGTCAATTCAACTTGTTTTAATGGGTTATGAAAACAGATCAGTTTTGTTTTAGAAGTATTAACATTAATAAGATTAAACTTAAACCAGTCCATGACTTTAATAGCTGCTATCTGTAGTGCTGTAACAGCATCAGTGTATTTCTTTGCACATGCAACAATAACAGTGTCATCAGCATACTGAAACAGCAAAGGTGGCACACTGGTAGCAAGGTCGTTAACGTAAAGATTGAATAATAAAGGACTCAATATAGAACCCTGCGGGACTCCAGAGGTAATTGCCGTGAAATCGCTATGGAATCTTGAAATCGACACATATTGGCGCCTATCTTGTAAAAAGTTAGTAAGCAGTTCTAAAAACGAACCTCGAAATCCCAGCGCAAAAAGTTTATCAAGCAAAAGAACGTGGCAGATGCTATCAAAAGCCTTGCTTACGTCCAGAAAAAGAGAACATGCGACTTGATTCTTATCAAAAGCTGAATTTAGCACGTCAGAGAATTCTTCAAGAAGAACCGTTGTTCCTTTTCCAGCTATAAAGCCGTACTGACAAGGTGATAGAACACTGTGCGTATTCAAAAAATTCGTCATGGTGAGTAATAGATGCTTCTCAAAAATTTGGCCAATGCATGGTAGAATAGAGATAGGTCGGTAATTACTCATAATGTTGCTGGAGCCACCCTTGTACAAAGGTATAACTTTAGCAGTTTTCATTGAAGCAGGTATTATACCAGTAGAAATGATAGTGTTAAGGATAACTAGTAGAACACCTTTAATCACTTCAAAGTTTCTGCACAATTCAGAAATCGTGAGGCCGTCATGACCAGGAGATTTGCTACGTTTAAGACTGAAATGTATACACCTTAAATCACTTTCAGTAAAATCAGGAAGGAAAGCAGATTCCATCACACTGAGAGGCATAGGACAGTCGATTGCTGAATGGTATGGTATGGTATATATATATATATATATATATATATATATATATATATATATATATATATATATATATATATATATATATATTTATATATTATTAAAACTGTCTTCGGAAAAAAATCAATCTACGGCGTCTCTGTTCGAACTTGGTGCCAAATGTTCGAAAACTACACGAAAACTTAAGAGCGCTATCGAATTGTCTAGAATCATTTTGAAGATGTACGACTTGACTCGCTCACGGACTCAAAAACAAGGTAATCTGATCAGCTGTCTGAATACTTCGGATATCCGCGAGTCTCTACCGAAGTGAAATATTCGATGCACCGAGGCCGCACTAAGCGATGCTAATTACAGTTAACCATTACACGGTAAACTTAAAAATAGCGAGCAAATTTTCTATAACAGCCCCAGTTAATAATTTATCGCGCTCGTTTCATGCCGACCGCCAACATTGCCGACATGACTGTTTAGAAGTGATCTCTGTAGCTAACAAATCCATTTTTTATATCACTTAGTTTACCCACGAACATCTGGTAATTTGCGTCGTCTCTTCTGTCGTCCGCAATGTCGACCGGCACGCTTAATTTTTTCACGAGTTTACGTTAGGCGCAAATACGCAGGCCGGAACGCCGGTTTGTCTGAAGACGGTCGCTGCCTCACCTGTCACACAGACGATCGAAAAGAGGCTAAAGGCATTGAATATTCGCGCGCAGAATGTGCAGGCGCAGCAGCCAACACTTGGCGTTGGATATGCCACTGCGACGCATTCGCTACGGTAGCAGAAGGCTAACGAAAGACCCCGGGATCCTGTCATGGTGAGCTTACCGCCTTAAAGAAGATGTTGAAGCTCAAAACACCCATCCGCCGAAATTGTTGTGCAACATACTGAAGCATGACTCTTGAACATTGATCAGGAAGTTCAAACTGGACGTCTTCAGACCTTATGGAATGGGTTTGACCCACACAATTTTGTAAGCAAGCGCCGCGGTGGCTCAGTAGATATAGCGTATCGGCGGATGACCCAAAACACGTGGGTTCGATCCAGGCCGCGGTGGTCGAATTTAGTGGAAGGTGAAATTATAAATGCCCGTATACTGTGCGATGTCAGCGCACGTAAAGAATCCCAGGTGGTTGAAATTTCTGGAGCGCTTCACTACGGTGTCTCTCAATCCCTCAGTCTCCTTGAGACGTTAAACCCCAATAAAACTAAAATAAAAGAAAATTTATTAAGCTTTAAACACCAGCGAAGACCATCAGGTTTGACCATGCAATGCACTTCAAGGTAAAAGAGTGTGTAGACGGAATGTTTTCCTCACCTGGTTGAGCTCGACAACCATAGGTTCATCTTCTCCACTGGCAACACCTTGGAAGAAATGCATGAGGACATCAATAAGGTGTGGCGAAAACTACAGACGCCAATTCTAAATGTGAGATGGATACACGAAGCTGCTTTGCACAAAACACCCCCGTGAATTTATGAGCTCTAATTAGAAACTTCGTCCCTTCGTGTTATGCACGCGTCAAGCGCACCACTATCTGTTCGGTCGAGGTCGTTGCAAGTTTACGGAGCCTGATCTTTCATTCCTATAGCTCGGACGTTAGGGTGGGATTTGTTAGTTTTCAAAGCGTGCCTTCCTGTGGTAATTTTAATTCGATGACATTAGAAGCCCAATCGAAATAAAATGCGTCTTCAGTCATGAAGTTCGCTGGCTGGGTGAAAGTGGTGTCACCGGGCCAGATATTGGCATTGGTTGGACAGAAGTGACGTCCCCACACTAGAAATTACGCCACTGCTGGTAAAGGCATCATCTAACGCTATCGCATTATCAACCCTGTGTGATTAGGGGTCGCTGTGAACTATTTCTTTACAGAATGCTGCAGACATCTTTGCCGCGTCCAGGAAGGGAGGGCACAGAACAGAAAAAATTGTTTACATCTGCCATCACAGCAAGCCTTTGAGAAAAGACCAGATCCACAAACCATGCCAGACACACGCACTCCTCAAGGCTCGATGATGTCACCCCTCCTATTCAACATCATCATGAAAGCGGTCGCCAGGGCATTACAGTCTATACAAAACATTGCATTGACCCTATGTTCCGACGACATCCCTGCGTCGACAAGAACAATCCCTCGAACAAGCCGCCGGCTGCGTAGAGCATATCGCCAGGCAATGCGGCGCACAGTGCTCTCCACAGAAGTCCGAAGGAATCCGCATGAAAGAATACAATGACCGCACCCAAGAACCAATCCAAATTTTAGTTCCAGGGGCAGAAATCAGAGAAGTCCCAGTCATCAGAATCTAGCTTCAGTCCGACCGCAGAGCAGTACACGCCATCAAACTTCTGACCAAATCAACCACCGAAGTATCGAGAATGATCGGCCGCGTAGCAAGAACATGGAAGGGAATGCGGAAAGAGGACACTATGCGACCCGTACAAGCGCTGACCATCAGCAGAGTTTCGTGCAACCTCCCCAACTTACCGCACCTCATAGGGGAACGCAAGGGAATCGACGCCATATACCATTCAGCAATCAGGAATGTGCTAGGCCTCTCGCCGTACACCGCCACTAATAAACTCGACGCGTTGGGCGTCCACAACACTTTTGAAGAAATTCAAGAGGCCGTTCTTCTATCCGAAAGAGAATACCTGGTCACAAAAGAAACAGGCAGACAAATCATACGAAGAGTCGAATACCCGGCCGACTTATATAGAGTCATCTACAACCATCATTCCACTCACAAATAGAGCTCACATAGACGCAGCTACAATACCCAAGAACATGCCCACCCACTCCCATGAAGACCGAAAAACAGTCATAATGCATTACATACGATGAATCACAGGTAAGAGCTGTAGGGAAGTCTACGTAGACGAAGTCCTATATCCCTCTTTACCAGAGAACGCAGCTGTAGCTACCGTAGAAAAACCCAACTACCAGGAACTCGTCACCCTTTCCATACAGAACTGCACTATACTGGAGGAAGAAGTGGCTGCGATATCGCTGGCTTTACAGTACGGGAATGCTAACGGTCGGTTCTGCAACACCGTGACCGAATGACAGGCGGCTTGAAGGCTGGTACTTGCAAGCACAATAAAGAAAAGATTGCTCCTGCTAGCCACGGGCCACCCCGAGTCAAATACATCTATCAAAGATAACTTGCACCCTCGCATCATCGGGCTTGGTAGGGAATGAGGTCGTGGTTGGCCTAGCTCGATGCTACACAAACCGAGCGGGCAAGTTCTTTATTTACGCAATATCCGCGATCTTAAAGAGATTATATCTTTCACAATACGCGCATCTGTTCGAAATCAGTGACGATATGGCATCTAAACTCGCATTTCACGTCCTGCCAGTTTCCTCTCATGGCTGGCTCTTGAGGCTGACGAGGCCCTCTGCATCCTGGAGCTTCCCATGGGTTTGGAAGCGACGACGCGGAATTCACCATCGGGATATTGCACCTGTTCTCCATAGTGGCTGGAAATACCTGAAAATAATGCAGTTATATGGAGTGGCGGGAAACAATTTTGATAGGTTTTGCTTCAAGAGACCCAAAATACTGATCGCTGAAAGGTGAATGCTCACAGCGTGGCATGCTAGTTAGTGCCTGTTATACTTGTGGCCCAGGCAGAGGCTCTTTATTTTTATTCTTTATTATGCCTCACTATAATTTATGAGCTAGGAAACTATGTCTGTTATAACCAGTGGCAGAGGCGGGGACCCTTTTTTTAAATTTCGTTCTTAGTCCAAAAATAAATTTTGCTGTGGGGCACTGAGGGGACGGAGCTTTGACTGTGCTTCTTTCTCGGGGCATTCTTCATCAGATTCGGGCCGGTGTAGTTTCGACTACTAGGTATTGTAGTGGTGCAACGCCAGTGGTTAGAGTGGGACTGCCGGATAACACTCTGTACGGTTGCAAATCCCCAGGAGAGGCTGCAGTGGCCTCTCCATGAAATTGTCGTCCTGACGACGCCCGTAGCCCCTGTGCGGGGGCAGGTGCGAAGGGTTACGGGCTGGGCATGTGGAATCCGTCTCAAAAGCAGAGCGGCGTCTTGAAACTGAATACGCCAAATTAAGCCGCATGACCTTCCTCGCGGTACGAAGGGCTCACCACTAACCGCGGACGCGTTGGTTTCCGATTATAAAGAGCTCGGTGCCACGTGGGGGCATGCACCTGGGTGAGCCATGCCTGGGTTTTGGGGAAGTCCCCTTTAGACCCGAAGACGGGAAAAGTGACAGTTAGTAGCCAAATCGGGAGGCCAATAATCCCCGGAGCTCGAGAAAGCCCGGTGGTCAGTACCAATAAGTGTTAATAGACCTGACGAAATCGCACAACGATACCGAGCCTTCTGAACGCCCAGGCAAAAAGACCTTGTGGTAGCGCGAGGTTTGAGCTCTAAGCTGTTGCAGCTTGGAGGCAGGAGTTTCACAGACTATGTCATGGTGTGATGGTCGATAGTGCGACGCCATTCAAAAACCGTGAAAGGATTCCCACTGCAAGCGATTACCTTAGAGTGAGGGCAGACACACCGAACTACCGGGCGAAAATTGTCATCTTAGTAAAGTTGGAAGGTCAGGGTTCCGAAACCTGGCTTGGGGGAGGAGATTTCAGTCACGCCCCCGTTAGATTACCCTGCCTTGAACGGTCGGAGAACGCGGGAACGTTCACTACGGCATTCAAGTACGCTTGCAGGCCGAGGGCAGCGCTATTGGTTGAAGTTTGAGCACTCGCCCTCTGAGCATGCCTGGAAAGGGGCTCAAAGGCATCAGAAATACGTCAAAAATTTCGCGGTCCCCATTCCCTCCTAAGTCTCATAGCCCTATCCCTATATCCTATTTCCGTATCGCATCCTTTCTTGCTAATTCCTAGGGTAGATTAGGGAAGTTCACCAGACCCGCTCCACAAGCTCTGGGTCGCTTCAGCAGATCTCACCCTCCTCTATTTTTCCATCTTAGGGTGGCCAAAATTACAATTGCCGTTGGACCTCTTGTGTATTAAAATTGAATCGAGGCTGTTGTACGAAATAGGGGAGGCTGGGGCTATTCTTTTCATTCTTTTATTTCGCCTCACCCTATTTGTATGTTCTAGAGTATTTCTCCCCAAAACAATAAATGTTTGAAGTTTTCTGCAGTGTGCAGTACTGCAGTGTGCAGCTCTGCAGTACTCTTTCAGGTTTGTTGAACCGCGCTGCAATTTACCAGGCCACCTTCGAATATCAGGAAGGAAATCATGCATTACCGTTTGAGGTTGAGACAACGAATAAAAAATGGAGGGGACACATAATCTCCGCTTTAAGGGTATTACACGATGCGTTAATGAGTTAATGCCCATTAATGCTGAATTACTAATTGTCGACTCCACATTCATAGACCCCTGGGAGTCCGCATGCCACACTTGGCGCAGCTGTGCACCAGTGATTTGGTCTGCTGGGAGCTGCCATCGGTGGGGCTTGTGCGACACAGGTTGTTGTTCCCGAGGTGCCGCTTACGACCGATGTTTTAATTCAGCTGCCAGTTGCCACGGTGGTCAGTTTGCTCACAATCCAGTGGGCTGGTTGTGATGACGCCATACGCTCACGTGACCTAGGTGGTCCATCTACGTCTGCTTCACCGAAGATCTTTTTTTTTGTTTACAATGCCGACGTCAACGGTGTCTGATTTTGAGTACAAAGAGAACCTTAATGCTACCGAATTAAAAATGGTCACACGAGCTCTGGAGGCCTGGTCGAAGAACAGGCCTACTCTTGTGATAGTTTAGAGTACCTATAGTGCGCGAGGAAGATTTAGGAAAACGCTAGTCGCGGCGATATTAACGGCCACGTGCGAAGAATGCAGCGAGGATCGGGCAGAGGTTCCACACGTGAGTTCGGTGCAACTGTGTTGCATAAGAGCATCAAGAGTTGCATAGCGGCCCTTTTGAAGCGAGAGCTCTACTACGCTATGTTTCGCCAAGGTCATCGGGTGTTGCATTTTGACCTTCAGCAGGAGCAGCGCCGGAGGTGTGGCTTTGACGTCAGATCTCGTGACTCTCAGCAGCTTCACCCGCCGCGCCACTGCTCCGACCACGTTGCGCCGACCGCCGCTTTGCCAGATGTGGTCATGTGATTATGCCCGTGACTCGGCGTTCGCTTAAGAAGGCTACGCCGCTCGAAATGGTTGAGAACGCGACTTACAGTGTGCTTGAAACGCCTGCCAAGCGTTTGAAGCGTCTAATCAACCACGTTTAGAAAAGTTAAACCACTGGCAATTTTTTATGGCGTGTTCTTACTTCAAACACTGAAAGTAACCTAAAATAGGATGACGAGGTGTTAAGCTCCTTTCTTTCATTGAAGGATTTATTTATTTCGGCAAGAATGGTTTTATTTTTCCCAGATTCACAATACTAGTTTGCGACAAACTGCCTCTGGCATAAACAAAACCTCTGTCTACAAGAAGTATACGGAGCCAGCTACTTGAAACACAGTCACGTTGCGGCTCGTTTACTCTCGTTCTACTTTGTAACCCTGTGCTTCACATGGGCAGGTAGGAAAAATGCCTCTTTACGGTGCTGTGACTCTAAGAGACCGCAGACGGTATGCGCGAGCGATACCTCGCAGAATGAAGACTACGTAACGAGCAAGGCTACCGACACAGCGCTTATCTAAAAAAATTGTGGTCAAAACTAATTCATTCATTAATATATTCGGACATACATGGATAGTAGAGTATGTAGATGAGGGGACATATTGTACAGGGAACATACTGTTGGGAACATTCACCCCATACATGGTCAGAATACTGCTTAATGCAGGGCTGAAGTCCTTTGCATCGCTAGTTAAATGCAAGCCTTAATCGTTGTCACACTTCCATAACACAGGGCATATCATGCCAAGGCCGGTCTCGAGGGGAGCGCGCGCTCTGTCTTACGGCCTCAGCAAGAGGGGCAGTTGCGGCCTATCGCCGCATCTCTCCGGGGGCGCTGCGAGCCAACCCTCTCCGCTCGAAGGGAGCCGCTGAAATGTTCGCTGGAGGCAGCCTCGGCGCGCGCTGGTTCCGAGGCCTTGCACTTGTTACTGAACAGCTGCTCTCAAACATTAGATTGGAAGTTGGAACAGATGGATCTCAAAACATTGAAGTTGGCATGCAATGATGGCCCATAGCTAGGCTGCATTATTTGGGACTGACTCGAGTATAAGTGAAGCATGGCATTTCAGTAAAAAACAGGATAAGGAAACATTTATTTTCATCTCAAAGGCCGGCACAGTCTCTGTCGGTACTTAAAAATGTATTCTAACCATAATATAGCATTTGCCGCTCCAATGCGTTCAAACGCATCTGTTCAATCTGTTCGCACTGCACGAAACAATACATCAGACAGATCATTTGCTCTTTGAAGCAACGTTTCACATACTTAAAAGAACTTACACCAATAACAGGAACTGCTTGTAATGAATTATACAACATTGTCGTGCGACTGACAGTTCCGACTGATTCTGTTCAGAGCCTGAAATGTTTTCGCGTTGGTTTGTGGATAAACCCAGACGGCTTGTCATTTTGGTCTGTCAACTTATTTGTGTAATTGACGAGAATTCGGAGAAACTTTTCCGAGATCAGATGTGCTAAGCGTTTGGCGTGGCTTCTGTCAACTCCTTCCGGGCAGCATAGGAGGGGAGAATCTTCAAGATGTGGCTCAACGATTAGTTGTAAGGTTTCAAGAATATTCGACCGTGGAAGATCCTTGAACGCCTTTTCAAAAAACGTCGAAATAATTTCCAAGATAGCTAGATATTCTGGCTTTGGATAGTGAAGTTCACCATTCTCCTGGGCACGCAGAAGTTTGTAAAGGGGGCTGCTAGTCTTGTTCGTCCTCACAAGCATAACGCAAGCGTCACACCCAAGATCACTGATAAGTTTGGCAATATAGCCGCCTACGTACACCAAGCCTGAATAATCAACAGACGCAGGCGGCGCTGGAAGATGTGCTCGCAGAGCTTTCAATTCTTCAACTAAATCTTGCGGAACAAAGGCGGCCGCTTCTTCAGCGTCTTCACCTTAATTAGTGGCTTCTTTCGATGGCAGTGCTTTTTTCTTTACAATGTGATCCAAATCTGCTGTAACGGCTCTTGCGTCCATCGCGTCGTTACCTCCGCACATAAAGCGCAATTTTCCGAACAATGCCTCGACAGGATCACTGTTGAACTTTCTAGTGAGAACGTAGTTGACGCCTCTTCTCAGTAGAAATGTAGTTACCTCCACTGTGGTTTTCGTGGTGAAAAGTAGGGCACTGTACGTTTCCTCTGTGAAGTTCCCAACGCCAGTGGCGATGGAACAGTCTTGAATATTCTTCACGTAGCTGCAAAACTCAGTTTGTAGCCACAGTAGTGGGACATCGTCTTCCTTGGAGATGGGCATTTTGCAGTCACTTCCCTTGTATATCGTATCATGAATGTCGAACCATTTCTACATCACTTTCACGAACTTAATCGTAGATGTACTCCCTTCCGGCCGACAAAGTTTCCATTTTTGTGCGCGTGACGCCATGAAGTGGGACGCCGGGTGGTTGTGGGGGTGAGAATGTACACGCGGGAGTACACCTGAAGTGACCTCTCCGAAACTGATCCGCCTCAGTCCTTGTTTTACATGGTTGTGGCACTACAACTGTTCCAAAAGTTTCCCAAACGCCACTGCCCTCAACAGATTTCTAGAGTGATTGCGACACTGATCGCCATTCAGTTCGGAGCCTTTCAGGGTACAAGTTGGCACCAATTACGGTTGTCCCAGCAGCGGTGGGGCGATGAACGCCCGGAAATTTTCTTTAGTTTAGTCGCTACCATGCCAATGGGCGGGTCACTGTAGCGCACAACGTTGCACGGATGTTGGTCCTGTGTCCTCTCTCAAGAGTGGCCGTGTGCACGCTATTCATGGCAGGGGGACGAGTGGGAGGCGTCCACCGGAAAGTGAATATTATTTAGCTCGGTTTACCCGCCTTTAAGTCCGGTAAAGTTACTATGTTATAAAGCAGTACAGTATTTCTCGGTCAGCTTCGGGTGTAGTCTGCTCTGGAGCAGTGTACAAATCAAGGAATTCTGCAGCCGTTACGCTAGGCCACCATTATGAGGCGCAAGTATCCAGATTAACCCGAACTGCACCGCGGTACTGCACGTAACGTAAGATAAGCTGAACATCAGGCTAGGGGAAAGCTTCTGCCCATTTGAAAACCTGTGGGCATCCGGCGGCACTGGGGACCGAACCTCCCACCACCCGCATGCGAGGCCGATGCTCCAAGCACAGGTGCTTACGGGACGTTTAGTGGCTATCGGTTTAGGCATTTTTTTTCCTTTTTCGAAAATGAGGCGTTTGATTTTTCAGGAGGCACTTTTCAGAGGACATTTCTTTCGGGCACTTTTTGGACGGAGACGTCTTTTCCAATGTGAAGGCTAGCGAATTGCGATGCAACGTGCGACGTAAACATGACTCAGGTATACACTTCGGAAAGCCTTCGGCTTGTGCTGGCTTGGAAAACGCTGGCTGCAAGACGAGCTTGTGAGTTTCAGTATATACGTTTGACACCCTGCACCCTTTTGCACAGCTTATTTTGGAAAGCAAGTCGCGGTGCTCAAGGATGGCTAAAAATTGAATGAGGTCACTTAAGACTGCTTACGTAAAGTAATGTGAAAGAATGGAAATTTTAGAACGAGAGTTTTTTTCCCACGGCGCCTGTAGCCATTGCATTTTTTCATTTTTTTTAATGTGGTCATTAAAACTTTTTGATACATAACATTTTATTTTTATTTTAGCTAATGACGCACCAATGAAAAATTACTAATCGCTCAATACTAAGTAACTGCTATGAGTATATGCATTATAGTAATTATGCTATTGATGACCTAATAGTGTGACAGATTTCGCAGACGGACGGACGGTCAACGATGAGCCATTGAAGGCTTTCGCCTTAATAGCGGTGACATGTCTTAGAGCTACAACTGCAGTGCCGTTGTTTTTAGCACCATTAATGTGACGCAGAGGGAAAGGAGCCCAAACAGCAGAGTAATATAAGCCGTGAGCGGAAAAGCACCAGCTCTGATGCGTAGTTTTACCGTCGGCACGTGCGTCTGCGCGACGCACATGACACAGAAATCATTCAACTCGCTTTATAGAGCCTCTTTCACGTACGTATATGGTTCACCTCAATAGCCTTGTGCCATTGCCAATGTATCAACCTCCAAAAGAATATTGGCCGTAATCTATACGCTAATATTCGAAACCTTTTATCAGCAGAACACCTACTCATAGACGCCTTCCCTTCCATCTACAGCGCAGCAGCTTTATAGATAAGTAGTGTGGTGTAGCTCATTGGTTATTGGTCTCGACTAATGTGAAGGAGCCTTCAGCCGTCTCAAAATTTTCCGTCTTTCCGGAAAGGGCCGGTTTGCGACATTTTTCATGTAATGGCATATGAAGCAAAATATCTGTGATCGGCATCCCAAAACTGAGTTCATGCAAGCTCATAACTTGTGAAATCGCTCCAGGAGTGCGTCAGGTGCTTGATCTTCCTTGTTTGATCTCTTCGGACTTCCAAAGTCGCCGCTTTAGATTAAAGCATGTTTTCTGGAATTAGAACACAGTACCGTACACCGACTCAGGGCACCTTATATTGGTCGCAAGACTCTCTCTAAGACGCAAACCAGTGGGTGAACAACATTAGCTGCAGAAGAATGTCGCATAGCTGCTTGTAACTTCCGCACCCGCACATGTGTCACGTTTTGCAGGCTCTGTTAGCTTATCTCTGCTCAGACGGCGGAACACATGGTACTGATTTACGAGGGCATGCTGAAATTTAAGAGGCTCGTCGGCCTCAAAAAGCCCTGGTAACTTGACGCGAATACAAGTCCGAAAATGGTTCGCTGTGCCCCGGATAACACATCTCGTATCTCAATCTTATTCTGGTTCACCAATTTCTTTGCAGCAAACATCAATTGGTCAGGCTTACATTTATTCATGAGTCGAGCCTGCAGGTGACCCATGCAAATAAATATACACCGCAGAAATAGGGACCACCATTTCTGTACGCTGGCAAAGGAAACAAGTGGCCATTGCCAAGAACTGATATTGAACGTTGAAGAAAACGTTGGCATATATGCCAACGTTTTCGTCTGTCATTTCGCCAAAGAAGACTCCATAAAACGCGAGTAATCTGAAGACAGCCTTGCTAAGGTTCCTGACCATGCTAAGCATGTTTCGGCATGCAAATAAAAGAATAGAAAACAAAACATGAATAGAGCTCTGCATTTTACGGGAAAATAAAAAAAAAAACAAGAATGACAATCAAGGGAGACGTGCTGACCAAGATGGGCTGTTTATTGCCTCGAGAAATCCGGAATTTATAAATTACCTAGGTCTGTTTTCGTAACCAATAAATACGTGCTGGTTAATGGAAGTGGGGACATAACAAAAAATACAAACAAAGAATACATCCCATGAGCGCTTCTAAGGATATACTTATATGATGGGATTTCTAGAAGAAATATAGTCAGTCGTAACTAGCGTGTAAGCCTGGAGTATCGTGTCTGGTTATTTTCCTTTTTTATTTTTGCAAACAGTACATTTTGCACAATAAGTACAGTTGAAACTATTTGGCCCACTTGACTAGTAGTCTTATAATCAAACGTGACACTGTAGTATTCATTTATTCTTTCCGCAGTGTTCTATCCATTTGTGTTATGGCTCCATGCCATGCAGCAGTTTCTGTCTGTGCTTTTTCCTAAACAGCTGGCTAACGCTACTTCACATGCACTTTCTTTTCCTGTGTGCTGTGTATTTGTGCGCTTCATCTACTCATGATGAAGCGCATGCTATGCTATGAACCAACTTGCCTGCTTTGAACCAACTTGCCCAAGAACGTTTTTTGTCTAACAATTAACAATCTCTGCTTTTTAAGCACTCGCTATACGCCACTCATTTGGAATCCATGGATCGTTAAGAGGGTACTTTATAGGCGCCAATAACTCTCCGGAAGATTCCCCTAACAAAATTTTAAATGTAAGAAACGACACCATCAGGGCCAGGGGCTGTCGGTTGAAGGCGGGACACAGTTTGCGAGAGCTCAGTGATTTTGACCTCTTCGAAATCTTCCAATGTGCTGACAAATCTCGAAAGAGAAGGAAGAGCCGAAAACAGATGCTGAAGGCCCCAGCCTATCTCTTCTAAAGACTGAACAGGTTCCGAGGGAGTCTGATCTGGGGAGGCTGCGTTCTTCGCGGTCGGGGTTAGATTCCTGGATGTTAGGTAATTAAATAAAGCATGCCTATTACCAGATTTAGAAAGAAATTCGGTGAGTTGAGTATCGTACAACTCTTTTGCAGAGGTTAAGGTGCGCTTAAACGTAGTTGGAACGACCTTATAATCGGCCCAGTGTTTGGGGCGCTGATTGTGTAGAAGTTTCTTCCATGCAGCGTTTCAGCGCCTATACTCTCGTCAGCGTACTGAAGGAATTTTATGTCACGGTTGTCATGTAAGCGCCAAGCCAGCGGGATTAAAGCAATATTAAATAATGTCGGCGACAATACTGATCCCTGGAGCACGTCGCAGAGAGGAACAAATTATCCGACCACTTCGCCGCTGATGCATATAGCAAATTTTCTGCCTTCCAAAAATGATTGGACAAAACTACGCACTCTCAGAGGGAGATGAAGCATTTCAATGGAGTTCAGAATGGCTGCATGACTGATGTTGTCATATGCCTTTTCAATGTCAATTGCTAAAACAGTACGCACATTGCGGCTGCGGGTAGATGACAAAACTGCAGATGCTAAGACAGCCAACCCGTCCTCTGTACCAATATATGGACGAAAGCCGATTTGTGCTGGGTGATAAAAACCGTGCTGCTCTAGCCACCATGACAGTCGTGTGGCTAGCATTTTCTCCGCAAGCTTGCACTGCGTAGGAGATAAGGAGATATTTCGCAAGTTGGCAAGGTCCGTCGGAGGCTTTCCTGGATTCGGGATAGGAATCACGACAGCGGATTTCCAGCTCTCGGGCACTACGCCCTCCGACCATACTTTGTTTATGGTGTCTAGTAGTTGAGGGAGTGCAGCGCTACTCAGGTTCTTGTACACCTCGTACTGAATATTGTCCGAGCCGGGCGCTGTTTTCCGTTTCGCATCATCTATCGCAGCCAGCAACTCAGGCATAGAGAATGGACACGCAATTCCATCTACGTCGACATCAGGCGGTGATATACATGCGCTTGGATGCCTGCCATATTTAAACTAGCAGATGAAGAAGGCACAGTATCGTATTTCGGGAAGAACTTTCGCGCTGCTTCTTTGGCGAAATCATCTGGCGACAAGTTAGCCGCGAAGCATGTGGTTGCCGCTGCGTCAGTCGTAGGACGACCGCGTTCCATTGTACGGAATGTTCGCCAGAGAGAGGCATTAGAGGATTTTGCAGAAAATTTTTCGCACCACACATGCCACTGCCGCCGAGAGAGGTCACGTTCATATGTGCGTGCCTTAGCTGTAAGATAGTGCAATCGCATACGTGCCTGCGATGAATTAGGGTCTCTGGTAGCAGCCAGCTCGGCTTGACGGCGTGCCGCCCACAAGTTAAGAAGGCCGAGGTCTGGTGCCGGTCGACCAACATCAGTCCAGGTGGTAGTTGTAGCACTGTTGAGCGCTGTTTGTATGCGCTCGACAAGGATTGGCGAAGAATCTGAGGAGAGATTGTCCATACAGAAGCGAAAACTGTTCCAGTTGATTACAGAACATTTGTTGCATAAAGGTCGGAAATGTGAGGTGTGAAGACCGATGATGATAGGGTGATGATCATTTTCCCAGCAGTCTGGCTCCATGTGCCAGGAGGGAGTACCCAGGCTCGACCACCAGGTCAAGTCTGGAGCATAGGAAACACTGCGAGTTTGACGCACTGGCAGTGTTGCTGTCCCAGGATGGTTGAGCAGCACAAATTGTTCATTCGTGAAGGCTTCCCGCAAACGCCTGCCACGAGGGCTCGAAGTAGGTTACCCTCAATCCTGGTGGGGGGCGTTAAAGTCGCCTCCGACTAAAATCGACACCCGGGATACTGCCGACGGACACTTGTTAACCAGCCAAGATGAATACGGGAGGAAGCACCACCGGCTGGTATAACGTAAAATGAAACGACCACAACGGTTCCCTTCTAAAACTTCGCAGCCACTGCCACTACCTCTTTATACGACGTGCACCAGTTTCCGAGAGCAAGACGTACGTGCGGAAATTGTGAGTCCACATACACCGCCGCCTTTCCCGTGGGAGCAGCAGTTTGCACACGACGGTCTATCATTGAAGGAGACATGTAAACACTCAAGCCTGGAATCGATGGCAAGGCGTTTGTTTCCTGTAGGAACATGGCCCATACCTGGAGGTTGTGATTCTGTAGTTGGGTCTTGAGCTCTCCCGCCTTCGTGGAAATGCCTCTGCAGTTCCACTGCAGCACACCAGCACGACTGGAACTTGCCATTTCTAGTTACTATCCCAAGCGCTGTAGAATCGCAGGTGTCAGGTTGGACAACTGGTTGACCATAAACCGGAGCAAAGAAGTCGCAGAGTTGTCCAGTGGCATTGCGGTAATATGAGAAGAGGCGGCAGGAAATTACATTGGTGAGCGGCAGGGAGGCGATGTTGCGGAGTCATTGATAGATGTGGCGGATGATTCCGCTGCCCGTCTACGTCGAGCGAGCAGTTCACGGTGTTGCCGGAGCTGGGTGTCCTTCGCTAAAAGACGTGCTATTTGCTCGTCGACTGCGGCCATATCGTCCTGCGGTAGTTCAGGCACACTGTGCTGGTTTGTTGGCTTTTTCTGGAGGTGCTCCTTTCGCGCGGTATTGTTAGAAGGCTGCTGAGCTGAGGGATCATGCGAGGTGTGCTCAAGGAGCTCCGGCCACTCGTCGTCATCTCACTGGAGAGCTGCGAACCGATTGGATGTCTGCAATGAAGTTATACTGTCATGTATTGGCTTGCCTGTAGTCATTTGACGAAGAGCCTTTTGTGTTGCCTTTTGTTTTCTCGTAAAGCTTGGAGATGTTATCTCGTGGTCGTCGGATTTGCAAAGGCCGCATCGGTAAGCCACTTTTCCTTCCGATGTACTCTCGCCGGCAGCATCGAAGGGGCGGGATCTGCGCATATGCCCAGTACGGAAGCAGTGTTAGCAATAAACCACACTCGGTTTATATGGCCGAGCCCGTAAAATACAGTAATAATAGTACAGGTGGGCTGGTAGTGTCAGAGGTCCTTGGAAGGTGACTATGCAAGAGCGCCCCTTTCCCATGCGTCGGGCCTAGATGACACGGTGCCTAGGACAGTATAGCTCACTCTGGAAGGCAGATTGATCCTCATTGATATCGACGTTGTAGACGACGCAGCGCTGCAAGACAGAGCCTTCAACTAAATACGCTTGTACTGGCACTGAGATTTCGCTTGTCAGTGAAATACTGGTGAGCGTTTGCAGTCGTTCTACGGCAGTCAGAGTCGGAAGCCACACTGCAATTGTGTTAGACTTGGTCCTGGCTGTGAAGCCCCGAAAACCTTTGGTTCCGAGGCACGCGTCCAAGTTAGCTTGTAAAATCTTGTTCGGTATATCCGTGAGGCTTTAGTTGCCCAGTGATTTAATGGCCACTTTGTAAGAAGATGACCCGGGTGTAGGCTCCACCGAGTCCTCGATCGTAAGACAAGTGCACTTACCTTGGGAGCCATCACTTGCCGAAGATGGAATCGGTTGGCTGTCGTTTGAGGGACGCTTGTGGGTTGCGCGAGGGCACTTTTGCACGGGTAGAGATGTCGATAAGTCCATTGGAATGCCCTGTTCATCATGCCATGCGGTTTGAGGCCCAGCCGGTGGTGTAGCGTTGATGGCTATGTGCCCAGGTGGCAGATCACTTACGAGCAGTTCGGCATTTCGGGAAGGCAGGAGGGCTGCATCTGCCGATGAACCGGGAGCGCAAAGCTGGACCTGGCGCCGCGGATCAGGTGTCGACTGCGTGGCAGGTGCTGCCACGAGAGACGCAGGCAGAGCTAGCTCCGCCAGCGTGGCAGCGGAGGCACTAAGCCTAGCGTCAGTGCCCAGCCTAGCTGCACTCATGCATGGCTTCCAGGAGGCCTCAGGCGGTGGGAGGACGTCCGGAGCTTCTTCAGAAGGAGAGGATACAGTTCTCTTCAAATAGGGCACGTATTTACGTGGATGGCGAGGTTTTTCTGAAGAGCGATGTGCAGCCCCTTTAGCAGGGACACACTTCTTTGACCCTTTACCCTCAGGCTGCAATTAAACGCGGTGTCAGGGATGGTTGCCCATGTGGGTTGTTGATTTACCAAGGACAGCCGTAGTGCTGGGCGGATAACAAAAAAAATGTAGGGCGCTTAAGCTTCGTCTTTAACAGCAGGACGCGACAGCGTGTTGCAGCTTTTCCAAGGAATCCAAGGAACGCCACCGTCCGTTCGGCGCGACGCCTTGCCCGGACAATTTAAAGGAAACATATCCCGGTGGACACCTGAACCGCGCCGTAAGGCAAGGAAAATGAAAATAAAATTGGCTTTAAGGAAAGGAAATGACGCCCGGCTCACATAACTCGGTGGACACCCAAACCGCGCCGTAAGTGAAGGAAAAGCACCCCTCTAAGTAGTAGTAAGTGGTTTCATTAAAATAATAATAAAAAGGAAGGATAAGATTTTTGCTAACCCCGGCATCTGCCATCGATACTAAAGCACCAGAGCGGGGGAGCGGAAATAAAAAATAATAATAATAATAATTGGCTTTTGGGGAAAGGAAATGGCGCAGTATCTGTCTCGTATATCGTTGGACACCTGAACCGCGCCGTATGGGAAGGGATAAGGGAGGGAGTGAAAGAAGAAAGGAAGAAATAGGTGCCGTAGTGGAGGGCTCCGGAATAATTTCGACCAGCCGGGGATCTTTAACGTGCACTGACATCGCACAGCACACGGGCCCCTTAGCGTTTTTCCTCCATAAAAACGCAGCCGCCGCGGTCGGGTTCGTACCAGGCGACCACCCGGGGATCTTTAACGTGCACTGACATCGCACAGCACACGGGCCCCTTAGCGTTTTTCCTCCATAAAAACGCAGCCGCCGCGGTCGGGTTCGTACCCGGGGATCTTTAACGTGCACTGACATCGCACAGCACACGGGCCCCTTAGCGTTTTTCCTCCATAAAAACGCAGCCGCCGCGGTCGGGTTCGAATCCGGGTACGAACCCGACCGCGGCGGCTGCGTTTTTATGGAGGAAAAACGTTAAGGGGACCGTGTGCTGTGCGATGTCAGTGCACGTTAAAGATCCCCAGGTGGTCGAAATTATTCCGGAGCCCTCCACTACGGCACCTATGCTTCCTTTCTTCTTTCACTCCCTCCTTTATCCCTTCCCTTACGGCGCGGTTCAGGTGTCCAACGATATATGAGACAGATACTGCGCCATTTCCTTTCCCCAAAAACCAATTATTATTATTACTTACATTGAAATTCTTCCCAAACACAGGGGAAACCGCAGTTTGCACATACTGAACGTGTACAGTCGCCCCAGGGACTCATGTCGTCAGATAGCCACGCTATTTAATAATTTTATCAAGAGCGCAGGTAAGGACCCCCTCGTCATAGCCGGTGATTTCAATGCGCCCCATCAAGCATGGGGATATCACTTTAACAGCCCGAAAGGTAGGAGGATCCTTGAGATCGCTAACAGAGGAGGGCTCACAATCTTAACGGATCCCCTTCAACCCCCCAGAGCGGGCAGCAGAGACACCTGTCCAGATCTCACGCTTGTGAAAAACTGCCTGCAGGCCACCTGGTCTAACACTGGCGAGTCCCTGGGCAGTGATCACTTCATCGTCTCCTGCACTGTTCAGGGAGTTAAATGTCGGAAACCATTTGGCAAGGCTAAGATTGTGAACTAGGACAAGTGGAGAGAGGAACTCGCACGTCTCCAGGACGAAGATATCACTGATATTGAGGCATGGACAGCGCTGCAGATGAAAACCGTCGCCAGGCACTCTACGACAGCGAACACCACGGAGGAAACTCCGGCAGTTGACCCGCACCTGTTACATCTGTGGGAAGCCAGGAGATCTCTGACTAAAGGTGGAAAAGGCAAAAGTTAAATCGCAAGCTGAAGACCAAGATTGCAGAACTCACCAAAGAAGCGGATGACTACGCACATAACCTCGCTAACCAAAGCTGGCTCAAGCTGTGTGATGAGCTCAACGGTAGAATGGGCACGGCTAAAGCATGGGGACTCCTCAGATCCCTTATCGAGCCGAACTCAAACCTGAAAGAGCAAACAGACACGCTCTGTAACGCCTTGCACAGCTATAAAGGGGACAACGAAGCCCTCATTGCAGAACTTGCAAGGAAATTCCTCGATCTGGGATCCTCGTACCCTCTCCCTGCGTATACCGGTGCACCCAATGAAGAGATGGACCCAGACGTAACGGTTGAGGAACTGAGGGCGGAGCTTGACGTCATGCGTAAGAACACCGCTCCTGGACCGAACCAGACAAACACCAAGATGCTCTTTAATATGGATGACATCTCTTTAAGAAAATTAGTGAAATACTTCAACACGCAGTGCTGGCACAAGGGCCAGATCCCCGACTCCTGGAAATTGGCTTTAGTGCGATTTATTCCCAAGACCAATAAGCCATGCGATATTGATCATTTACGACCGATCTCCCTGACGTCGTGTCTGGGTAAACTGTTCGAGAGGGTCGTGAACGCCCGACTGAAACGACTCCTGAGTAAGACTGATATCCTCCCTGACACGCTGTACGGGTTTAGAGAAAAGCTGTCTACGTAGGATATTCTCCTCCGTATCAGAGAGGATATTCTAGACAACCCCGGCAGATGTCAGGTCAAGGCCATCCTTGCGCTCGATTTAAAAGGGGCATTTGACAATGTTAACCACCAGGGAATACTGGATGAGCTTAACAGCATCAACTGTGGTGACCGCACATATAATTACGTGAGGGACTTTCTCTCCAATAGAAAAGCGTCAATAAGTATTGGTGATCCGACCTCCTCTCCATTCAATCTAGGTTCCAAGGGCACCCCGCAGGAACCGGTCTTGTCTCCGCTTCTCTTCAACCTGGCCATGCGTGGGCTACCAGAGAAGCTAGACCACATCCAAGGCATTGAGCACGCTATATACGCCGACGACATTACGATCTGGTGTTGCAGCGGGAATGAAGGGGAAATTCAAGGCCAGCTTCAGGAAGCAGCGAATGTCGTGTGCCAGCATGCGGCGAGGCACGGGTTAACGTGCTCTCCCGAGAAATCACACTTACTCCTGATCGACCGTGGCAAGAGGCAGAATACGGAGCTTTTGCCGTCCACTCCCTCTGTCGCCATTACGGTCCAGGGTATGAGCATTCCGATCAAGAAAGAGATCAAGATCCTGGGAGCCATCACACCCAGCCGCAACACTAACACCACTACAATCAGACAGCTCCAAGCCTATTACGAACAAGTCTCTAGAATGCTACGCCGGGTAATCAAGAAAAGAGATGGGCTAAGAGAGAAGGAGGCCCTAAGATTAGTTCAGGCTTTCATTCTCTCTAAACTAGCATACGCCACCCCGTACTTACGGCTTAGCAAAAAAGAGAAAGACCAACTAGATGTTATTATTCGAAAGGCAGTTAAGACGGCGCTGGGACTCCCTTTATTCACATCCGCTAAGCGCTTACTACAGCTGGGGATCCATAACACCATCGACGAACTAATAGAGACCCACCGTGTAAATCAAATTGTCAGGCTCTCAACATCTAAGCCTGGCAGGAAAATATTACAGAAGCTGAGAATCAGTCCACCCCGGGAAGTCGCTGACAAGGTCGACACACCCATGCAGATGAGATCACACATTACGACTCACCCCATACCAAAACGCACGAATGAGGAATATAACAGAGGACGGAGACTAGCCAGAGCTAGACACCTCTCTAAGCGCTGGGATGGAAACAAGGACACGATCTGTATAAAATGTCGTGAATACGTTGACGGTCGTTGAAGAGTAAGCAACCGATGAACGAAGAACAACTGAATTTAATACTGGGTAAAAGAGAAAGCTTACAAAAAGGTTCGATGCGTACAAGGTTCGTTTTGCGACTGACGCTTTCGCCGTTGTCCCGTCGCTCCCACGGTCCGAGCCGCCAGACACCTCCCCTCTCGCCACTCGGGGACTCCGGCGTTGAGAGATGCTCTCCAGGGAGAGCGGCCTTGCGTGGCGCAGGGGGACGCGGGGCGCCCTCCTCGAAGGGCACAGACGGTAATAAATAAGTCCGAATGTTTCCGCAAAGCGGGGAATCGGTCTCAGAGGTCGACGCACGGAAAACCGTCTTTCCACGAAACATAACGTTCACAACACATTCCCGCCCGAAATGGCACTGACATTTCACAGCCACACTCACTTCACAAGCTCTAACGGATAGAGCAGTTGAACTGGACGACGCAGGGTTGCTCCTCCGGGAAGTCGCACGATGCATGACCGCACTCGCCCGTCACGCCCGGGAAAGGTCGCGTCAATTAGTGCCATCTTCCAGAGCTGTCTTGGCTGAAGAGATTCTTTAAGCAGCACAAGATCGCCTGCCTGTAGACTCCGGGTGGGGTTCTTTCGGTGAAACTGTGATGCTTGCAATTCCTTCAAGTACTCATTCATCCACTGCCGCCAGAATGCGCGCAGGAGTCGAGACCTGTTCGTGAACATTTGCCGTAGGGTCGCACCAGTAATGGCATTCAATTCGACATGCGGCACATCTGGCAGTGAGGTCAGCCTCTTGCCGGTGAGAAACGATGCCGGGCATAGCGGCTGAGGTTCGTTTGCTTCGGTGTGTACGTGCGTGAGTGGACGAGAGTTGAGGATGGCTTCCACTTCAATTAGCGTTGTGGTGAGCTGTTCAAAATTGAGACAACTTGTTCCTAGCGTTTTCTTTAAGGCTTTCTTTGTCAGGCCGACAAGTCGTTCGTAGAAGCCGCCCCACCAAGGCGCGCGTTCCACTATGAACTTCCACTCAACTCGGCTGTTCGCGAAGTAGTTTTTCACTTCGTCGCTTCTGATAATGCTCCAAAGAGTAGCTAGGTCCTTGCTTGCCTTCTTAAAGGTAAGTGCATTATCACTGTAGACAGTATGAGGTACACCTCGTCGGGCGATAAATCGGCGGAAAGCCAAAACAAAGGAGAGTGTAGAGATGTCACTCACCAATTCAAGGTGGAGCGCTCGGGTGACGCCACAAGTGAACAGAGCGATGTAACACTTTGACGCACCATTCCCCTTGACAAGTAAAGGACCGGCGAAGTCAACTCCAGTCACTTGAAACGGGTGAGCCTCTGTTATTCTGTCCCTTGGAAGTGGCGCGCAGACCTCGTTGGCTGGTTGTGCGTGGTAGCGTTGACAGATAACGCACTCCTTGACTATTTTCTTTACCAGCTGTCTTGCGCCAATCACCCAGAATTTTTCTCTGAGTTGAGTCAGAGTATCGCGGATGCCTCCATGCAGCACTTGTCGGTGGCATTGTTTGGCTATAAGCATGGACAAGTCACTGTGTTTAGGCAGAATGATAGGGTGCTTGCTGTCATAAGTCAGTTGGCTCTGTTGAAGCCTTCCGTGCACTCTAAGAACACCGTGACTGTCGAGCTGCAAGGACACATTTTTCAGCGGTGAGTCTGAAGGGATTCTCTGGCTCTTTCGTACGCACTCTACTTCGTTGGCAAATCTAGTCCGTTGTTCATGAAGAATCCAGTATTCCTCTGACCTCTTTAGCTCCTCCGTTGTCAGTGGTCCGGATTCGCTTTTTTGGCGTCGTATTTTCGCGACAAATCGCAGCACCCAGGCGGTCACCCGAGCCAAGCGTGAGAAGGAACTGAAATGTCGCATTTCCGTCAAGGCGTCCGCTGCCGGTGTGGTTGCGGCGGCGGGTAGTGCCCTCGTTTCCCTTCTTCGCTCCAGCTCCGCCTCGGTGTATGTAGGCGCGATTCCGCACTGAGGCCAGTAGCATTCCTCCATGCAGATCCATCGTGGACCCGTCCACCAAAGCTCGTTATTCGACAGCTTCTGTGCGGGTAGACCGCGGGTAAGGAGATCTGCAGGATTCTCCTTTCCTGGGCAATGCTTCCAGGTAAATTCTCCAGTCAGCCTCTGAATATCGACCGCGCGATTGCGTACAAACTGCTGCCAGCGATCGGCGTTCCCCTGAATCCAATGTAATGCGATGGTTGAGTCTGTCCACAAATGGACATTTTGGGGAGGTTCCTCTAACTGGCCGAGAATGTAGCGACCTAATCGTGCAGCCAGCAGGCATGCCGTTAGCTCCAGCCTAGCTAGGGTAAGTTCCTTAATTGGAGCGACCTTAGATTTGCTTATTAGTATTGTCGCACTACCTTCCTCGCCATCTGTCGTCAGGTAGGCGACCGCTCCATAGGCGACTGGGCTCGCATCTGCAAAAATGTGCAGACTGGTTGCTGCGTCTCCACCTGCTTTTGCCTTGTAGTATCGCGGCACCTTGACCTCGGGGAGGTAAGACAGTTCGTCAAGCCACTTTGACCACTCCGCTGCAATTCCTTCGGGCAGGGCATCATCCCATTCGATATTCAGGCGCCAAAGTTGTTGAAATAGTACCTTCGCTCGTACAATGAAAGGGGATAGCCACCCTAGGGGATCGTAAATCCGTGCTGTGGTTTGTAGGACGGATCGTTTGGTGGGTGGTTCTGTCGTGGAGATTCTATCGGTGCAGGGGCAGAATGTTAGCAAGTCGGTACTTGGTTCCCACGTGAGGCCCAACACCTTCAACACTCCTGATAGATAACCCAGCGGCTTGGCTCCCTTCGAGTCTTGCTGAAACCTCTGACAAAGCTTTTCACTGTTAGATGCCCATTTGTGCAGCTGCATCGAGGCCGCTCCGAAAATGGCGTTTGCCTCGTTGTAGAGATTCAATGCGGCCTGTTCGTTTTCGGCTCCCATCAGTATGTCATCGACATAAAGGCTGCGTTGCAGTCGACTAGCAGTGATCGGGAACTGTTCTTCCGTGTTCTTTAAGTGATGTTGGAGAGTGGCAGAGAGCAAAAACGGACTGGCAGTCGTCCCGAATGGAACTCGTTTCATGCGCCACGTCAGAATTGGTGGAAGTGGACCACCTGGCTCAGGCTTCGTTTCGTACCACAAAAACGCAGGGCATCTCTGTCCTCAGGTCTCACTGAGATCTGTAAAAACGCCTGCTCGATATCAGCTACGAGAGCTATCTTATGCCTGCGGAAGTTGAGCAGCATGCCCACAAGGTCGGCCGTTAAATTTGGACCACTTTCCAGGTTGTCATTCAGAGATTTTGCTGACCTGTTGTGAGACGAGGCGTCAAAAACAACACGCAGCTTGTGAGCGCCGCGGATTACAGCCTGATGCGGCATGTGATATACAGTGTTTGCGCCACTGTCGTTCGTTTCGACGATCTCTGCCATATTCAGTGCGCTGTACTGTCTTATAGCCGCATCATAATCATTCAATAGCTCTGGAGAGTTCTGCAGGCGTCTTGTCAGCTGGTGTAGGCGTCTGAGAGCAACCTCTCTGTTATCCTCTAAAGCCGTAACAGGTTTCCAGGGGAGGGCTACCTCATAACGACCCCCCTTCAGCTGTACCGTGTCCTCAAAAAACTCCACAGCAGCATTTTTTCCGGTCTTTGCCTCATTGTCATTTATCCCAATCGATTCCAATGTCCAGAATTTCGTCAATATGTCAGTTGTGCTTATTTCCGTGACCGAGGTTCGCAGGGTGATCGTTTGCATGCAGTGGGGCCCTTCGTCTATGCCTTGAACTGGTCCTTGAATGGTCCAACCAACAGCTGTTTCAAGGGCTCTCAGTTTTCCGTCGATCTTTGTGGATCGGCCGGTCGTTAGCTCCCAAATGTGATCGGAACCTATTAAAAGCCCAATGTTTCTAGGCCCTCCGTCGTTGGTAAAATCGGCGGGTTCGTAGCCGAGTATTCTCAGCCTGTCCGTCAGTGTCACGGGTGGTGTTGGGATATACTGATCGCAAATTACGTCTGTCTCCAGAACCTCCAGTTCGCAAGTTTTCCCCTTTTTAGTTTTCACCTTGACCATAACTCGCCTGAATAATTTTTCTTCTTGGTGACCGCCAAAGACCCCCACGGTCAGCATTTCTTCTCCGAGAAGTCTGCATCCTATTCTTTTCGACGCTTCCGATGTGATGTACGAGCGTTGGCTTCCGCCATCGAAAAGGACTCGCAGTTGCGTCCAGGTTTTTTGGCCACCACAGTTAACTGCCGCCGTTTGCAGTAAGACGGTCCTCATGGGAGCGGATTCGGATCTTGTTGTCGACGTTTCAAGGCTAACCTGTGCGTTTGTGACTCCATTAGCTGTTTCTCTTTTGCGAGCTACCAAGTAGGAAGGGTCACATGTTGAGGTAGCGTGTCTCTTCCCGCACTTCATGCATTTCATGTACACATTACAATTTCTTGAACGATGCCCTTTTCGTGTACACTTAAAGCATCTTCCTGCCGCTTGTAGAAGTTGTTTCTTTTCGTCTATGCTTTTCTGTGCATCGCATTCATGCGTCTGATGCTCCTCAGCCTTGCAGAAAAAACAGCCTTCCTTCGTTATATTTTGGTGCAGGGCTGCAGCGGTCGAAAAAGGCTTATTCATCTTTTTGGAAGGCGGCTTCGTTTTCTCCTTTCGACTGTCATTAGCGCTTTTAGTTATATCCATGTTCCTTAATGCAGCCAGATTTTCTCGACTTTCCACTTCGACCCTCAGGAAAGCAATAAGGCGTGAAAAGGACGTCACAGTACCTTTTTTAGTTTCGTTAGAGCCTTCCGAAGCGTCGTCGGTCGTTGATTCCTCGTCCTCGTCCGAGGAGCTAGTTGTCGCGATGAGGCATTGACGGCTGTAGTCGAGAAGGATGTCCGTTGGTAAAGCTCGTTGCACAATCGGCATGAGCAGTGAGCTGTAGGAGTCATGCTTTTGGCCCAGTGTCTCCAAGCCCTTGATGTGCGCAGCCAGAGTATCGTACAGGCGACGTAGTCCGCGTACGTCGTCCGAAGAGCGAACTGGCAGTATATCAATCAGCTTCTTCATATGCTCTTGGATTAGGAGCTCTTCGTTGCCGAAGCGCTTCTTGAGGAGCTCTACGGCGTCGCTGTAGCACCGTGCGGTTGGTGGAAGTCCGGCGAGTGCAGCAGCGGCGTCACCTGTGACCGATGCCCTCAGGTAGTGGAACTTGTCGACAGATGACAGTTCTTCGTTCTTGTCGACTACTTGTTCGAACACTTCCCAGAAGGGCTGCCAGTCGTGTCGCCGTCCGCTGAATCTCGTGAGCTCCAGCCTTGGCAGTTTGAGCCTAATCTTGGAGGTCGTTGTGGCCTGAGCGGCGTTATTCTCGTGCTGAGTCGTTGGTGGGTTTCCAGTCGGGTTGGAGATACACTGTTGCAGCTTTGCCAAGACGGTTACGATGCGATCGTTGTATTCGAAAATCTGCTCGTACTCCGTCTCGGCCTGATCATCATCCAGTATCTCCTCGAAACGACTGTTCACAGCGTTGAGCTCAGCATGGAGAGACATTAGTCGAGCGTGCAAGACACTAGCATCGCTCTGAGTTAGCCGATCTAGACGCTCGAGGCATTCCTTGATAAGCTTCGTTACTTGAGTGCGCAATACCTTTCGCTTCTTGCAGATGTGCTCCATCGTTGTACCAGTACCTTTGTGGATCACCGGAATTGCTTCAAATAACCAAAGGATGAGACGACTTCATGTAGCAGCGTTGGATCTGTTGAGATGACAGGCCACAATAAGGCGAATATCCACGGTTCGTTGTTCGCAATTTCGTCTCTTCACTTCCCGTCCCGGGTTTCGGCACCAAAACTTTTGTATAAAATGTCGTGAATACGTTGACGGTCGTTGAAGAGTAAGCAACCGATGAACGAAGAACAACTGAATTTAATACTGGGTAAAAGAGAAAGCTTACAAAAAGGTTCGATGCGTACAAGGTTCGTTTTGCGACTGACGCTTTCGCCGTTGTCCCGTCGCTCCCACGGTCCGAGCCGCCAGACACCTCCCCTCTCGCCACTCGGGGACTCCGGCGTTGAGAGATGCTCTCCAGGGAGAGCGGCCTTGCGTGGCGCAGGGGGACGCGGGGCGCCCTCCTCGAAGGGCACAGACGGTAATAAATAAGTCCGAATGTTTCCGCAAAGCGGGGAATCGGTCTCAGAGGTCGACGCACGGAAAACCGTCTTTCCACGAAACATAACGTTCACAACACGATCTACGTCGATGCGGCTGGACCCGTTAACGAAGTCGCGGCAATTGCAGCAGTTTCACCCCGGGGGGATATCATTGCAAGCAGTCTTATCCAAGCGGTGGATACCACATCGGCTGAAGAAGCAGCTATCGCACTAGCGATATCAAAGAACAGCGAGGCAACGGTTATGTCCGACTCACAAGCAGCGGTACGCAATTACCTCAGAGGCCGCGTTGGCGCTCCGTGTTGGGAAATTTTGGAAAGGTCTAATCCTTCCAACATCCAGATCTTCTGGACGCCAGGGCACCTCTCAACGACGGGCAATGAGGCGGCCAACACAGCTGCTCGTTCTCGTCCTCCGAGCATCTGGCACGCAGCCTCTCTCTGACATAGTTGACAACCCCTCACCCTTACTAAGCTACGCAGAAATTACGGAGTACTATAAGATCACAAGAAGGAAATATCCTCTTCCTCACAAAACCCTCAGTAAATATGAAGAGCACATAATCAGGCGACTACAAACTAATACTCTGCCCAATCCTTACCTAATGAGTAAATGGTACCCAGAAACCAACCATTCGTCCTGCCCCTTCTGTGGAGCAGTTGGCACACTCTTTCACGCGGTTTGGGAATGTCCAGAAAACCCAGACTTGGACAGCAATCCCGATCCGACTCATGAGCGCTGTGAGGCAAGCCTTCATAGCCACAGCCCACTCGACCAGAAATCGCTGGTTGAGAGGGGCCGGATTATGATGACGACCAATGGGTTCTCGTACTGAACCCACCCAGTTTTTGTGCTCTGAATAAATGTTTTTCCTCCTCCTCGGAGCCCATCGGCGGCATGGTTGTTTTTTCTGCTGCCTTATAAGTAATTTTCATTAAAACGAATTGACTGGCAATACAAATATAAAAAAATTAGAAACATTCCCCGATGCACCTTGGTTTCGGTGACTGTTGGCTTCCTTAATATATTTGTCAAACGAGCCCCTCATTTCATATGCCTTCTCTGCTAATAGCTAAACGGGGGTCTCGGTTCTGACAGTCTTGATGCCATAGGTAGCATAAGAGGGTTCTCGCACAGCTTCCGCCCCCGCCGTTAGATGACGTTCTACGTCACACTCGCGGTATTACAGGACGTGCTACGTCCACCGCTATGGACGAGGGTGGCGCTGGTGAACACTCTCTAGGTTCGCTTGCACGCAAGATATAAATACCCATGAAAGCAGCAGATTGGACAGCCGTCGCCGTAGCTCAGTTGGTAGAGCACCGGACGCGTTATTCAGAGGTCGTGGGTTCGGATCCCACCGGCGACATGGTTGTTTTTTCTGCTGCCTTATAAGTAATTTTCTTTAAAACGAATTGACTGGCAATACAAATATAAAAAAATTAGAAATATTCCCCGATGCACCTTTTTCGGTGACTGTTGGCTTCCTTAATATGTTTGTCAAACGAGCCCCTCATTTCATATGCCTTGTCTGCTAATAGCTGAACGGGGGTCTCGGTTCTGGCAGTCTTGATGCCATAGGTAGCATAAGAAGGTTCTGGCGCAGTTTCCGCCCCCGCCGTTGGATGACGTTCTACGTCACACTCGCGGTATTACAGGACGTGCTACGTCCACCGCTATGGACGAGGGTGGCGCTGGTGAACACTCTCTAGGTTCGCTTACACGCAAGACATAAATACCCATGAAAGCAGCAGATTGGACTGCCCTCGCCGTAGATCAGTTGGTAGAGCAGCGGACGCGTTAGGCCACATTCTCACAGCCGGCCTCCTCTACGGCGCGGCGAAGATGGAGCCGAAAACCGCGGCAGCAACGGAGCGGCGCGGTGTCCTAATCGAAATAGGCGCCGGACAGCAGCAAACAAGTTAGGGCGGGTGTTCGCTCCTCCCACGTTTCTTGGTTTCTCCCGCGTGGAAAAAAAAAAACGGCGGTGGCGGAGTCCGAAGGAGTTGCCGAACGTGCGGTGAAAGTCGTATGTCGTCTGCTTGCGCGTTGCTTTGCTTGACTATTATCGCAGAACAAACATGCGTTGCCGCAAGCGGTGGCAAAAGTTAGTCAGTTGAATAATTTTGCGCAATTCCACATTTTTACAACGAAACACCACGCGTAAAGCGCCAAAACATATCTATACGAATATAGCAAGCTACTATTAAAGCGCTGCGCGCACTGCAGTCACATTATTCTGGCCAAAGTGAACGAAATCGAACATATGTAGGGGGTAATGAACGCTGTTATCAATACAGGAATGGTCTGTGAGGGCTTGCTAGATTGTTCTTTATACTAACGTTCGAGAATTAGGCTAGCAAAAGAGTTTGGAGAATATTTCACCAGTATAGGCTAATTGAAGCAAGGAGGCCCTAAAAGCTAGCAACAAGTAAACGGGGTTTCAACGCAGCTTTCATCGCAGGAATCGGCTAAAAGCCGTCAGCTCGGCGGGTTGGTGGCGGCCTTCGACACAGCGCTCGTGTCGTCGTGTTTGTTCCGTCCTCGTGTTTTTGCGCGCTGTTTTACCATGGATAGTAGTAACCAACTTGCTCAGCTTTCCGTACTTCTTCTTCTAATATTATTCCTATATACGCTTTTTTATTACTCCGTTGTTTTGATCTCGCGTTTCTTGATCCTCTTTACTGTCTTTGCGTTGTTTTTATTTGAGTTTGTTTTTCTGCTCTTTATCTTATCTGCCCCGTCACCTCTATTCTCGATTTTGTCTTCTTCACCTGAATGGTTGTTCTTTTTATCAGCCATCCCCTTCTCTTCTGTTTAAACCTGGTAACAGGCTTTCCGTCCCCCAGTTCGCTACCGTCCCGAACTTCCTCTGTTCGCCATAGTCCACGGGCCGTGTTATTTTTTTTACTTTTTGTCTAAGTTAAGGTTCGTTCTTCGGGCTCCACAACAGGTGCCCCACCGTCCGAGGCGGTATAACAGACGAGATCAGGCAACACTTGACTGAAGGAAGGCAAACTGAATCTGTATACAGGAATTCACATATTTACAACAGAATAAACGGCGAGTGATTACGTGGAACTGGCTGAGGGGAAATCTTCCCTCCTTGGCATCGCCGAAGATGCAAGGGATCGAAATCTAGCTCAGAGAGAGAGAGAGAGAGAGAAAAAAACTTTATTTGGGTGCTTTCAAGGGCTTGGCGTCTCGAGGCCTCCGTCGTCTTCACTGCGCTGGCGACTTGAGGCCTCTTCTGTGAATCACACACGCACACGTTAATTGTAGACTGCGAAAGAAAACCGCGCAGGAGATTCAACAAAGGTGACCGTTTCACACATTTCTTGAAAGCAAGACAAATTATAAAATAATGTGAGTCTATTTTGTGCTACCGTTAAACAGTGAGACTCTTGCAGGGTTCGCTGGTCTGTTTCAACCACACCCCAAACACGAGGTGAGCAGTGTATGTCAAAATCTTCTGACAGTTGTTATGCTTTCATATATTTATCTCTTATATACTGCCACTGCTTTGTCGCAGTAGCAACAGAGGAGCAAGTTAATGCCCAAACAGCCTCGAAACTGTCGTTGACAGGAAAGCTTGATATTCTCATTAGAACTGCCCGAGTGGCAGTGTTTGGCGATTATGAAACTGCATGTCTAAATAAGCAATTCTGACTGTTGGAAAAGCAATCGAGATAGGTAGAGTTGCCGGGTTTAGCGCGGGAAATGTTACAACCGCGGTGAAAATGTAACGAATGTTCGCAAGGCGCCGAATTTCTCAGCAGATGAGCTGCGAAACGTGACCTATTTTAGCTTAACTAACTCCGATTCACTGTTTGAAACATCTCTGGTACCACCATTTCATGTTAGAACACCAGGTTTGAGGATTTTTACGCGGTAGTGGCAGTTTTGTCTTCCGAACGGCCCGCCGCCGCATTGCGCTCTATGCAGCCGAACGGGAGAGTGTGACCCAACATGTTGCCGTCGCGGGCAGTGTCCTTACCCTGAAAGCGGAGGAGGCGAACGGGCATCGAGGCACCCTAACGTGCATGCAACGTGCTAATTAAGCGCATAACTGCGCATGCGCAGCTGCGTGCATAAAATGCGGAGATGACACGGCACCCTATCAGTCATTTCGCATGGGTGACCAGTAGCAAAGTCTGGCTGCTGTTCAGCGGCGGTATCAACAGGTGATCGATTTCTGGCTACGTATAACCTGGCATAGCCGAGCTAAGCCACTGCCAATTTTGTAGCGATAGCTACATTACGGTAGCATTTCGAGCATTTAGCGTGGCGGTCGCACGTGACGGTGGCAGTGGTGGCGGCGCCACCACAACCACGTGGTTGGTCACGTGACCAGCCACGTGGTGTGGTGCAGCTGCTGCTGCCGGCGGCATGGCGCGCCGGCGAAACCCAGCTGCCACGGCTGTGCCCATGCGCCGTGAGAAGGAATGCGCAGTGAAATGGAGCGGCGAAAGACTGGCTTTGCAATTCAACTGAGCATGTTCCACTCGGCCGGCAGCAGCTATCGCGGCCCTCCAGGTTTAACCACAGCTAACCAACGCCAATTTTTTTTACAAATACATACCGAAAAAGTTTTGTGACTCTTTGGAAGGCCATTTTTCTTAAACTCAAGGCGGTAGGTGCCCGGTCGCCATGAGGTATAAAATTGTGAGCTGCCGAGTGCTGACGTCACGGCCGCCATGTTGAGCCTAATCGTAACTAAACATTAACCTAATTAGGTGACATTGGTGTCTAGCATGTTCTACTCATTGAGCCCGTTACCAGTATGCAATTATCTAAATCATCACGTCATCTATTAATTAAATATTAGCAATGAATTTAAGCCTAACCAAAATAAATATTAACTTCAATAGTTAACATAGGTGTCTAACGTATTCTACTCGTCTAGAGGATTCCAAACATCTATTTCGTTTTACGTTGATATCATTAATTACTGAATTATAAGCGATTAAACATAGCCGCGTGACAAGTTAATTATGACGTCACAAAATCATTGACCTCGCCATTTCGATTACAAATGACGTCACCAATCAATCAGCAATTGTGTTGAGACTCCGTGATTTCTACCGGGGGAGAGCGGACGTGCGTTCGAGCACAAGTTGAATTCGACGGATCTTGGATTTTAGCTGAATCGACAGCACTCGACGCCTGGACACCGCGGATATTGATTTTCCCAAGGTGGGCCCACGCTTTCCTCATTTTATGGGATCTTGTGGTCTTCGACGAGCCACATGGTGAGCTAAGCCTAAGGCTAGACCTAGCGGCGAGACGCCACCGGCGGCGGCTCCGCTCGAAGACTGTATCAGCCATGATGGAGACCGTAGATGGTGCGGACTTAGATCCAGAAGAATTGAACGTGCCGGGACAATGGGACGTCAGTAAGAAGAGAGGTAAAGCGGCCCCTCTGGTGAACAACGAGGGACGCCATGTGGAACGGCAGCGAGCCGCCGAGAAGCTCGCAGGGAGGAAGATGGCGGCACAGTCGGTTGAAAGGCACTTTGCCCGAATCCCGGACGGCGCCGAGAAAATATTCATGAGACCGCACGGCGGTCTCGTACGTCTGATGAAATATGGAAGTGCGTACTTGGCTGGCGCTATACTTCGGGGTGCTGGCGTCAGCACAGACGCGGCCGGAGAGGATATCTCGATGAATGTGAAGCAACATTCCATTCTCGTCGCCACCGTCAGCGCGGAAAGGAAGAAAAAATACGCCGACTTGAAGCTCCTCGAGTTCGAAGGGGAAAAGATCGAAATGACTACGTACGTAGCTATGCCGCAGGACTGCGGGAAAGGCGTCGTGCATGAAGTCCCTTTGTCCTTCTCGGACGAAGCTATTTTGAAAAGGCTGCAAATCTACGGAAATCCTCCGGTTCTGGGAGTGCGAAGGCTCGGAAGAGAATCGAGGACAGTTTTAATACTGTTCGAAGACAAAGAGGTACCGCGGTGGGTGAGACTCACGCCCGTGGCGCAACGCTGCGCACTCTACCGAAAAAAGTACGAAGTTTGAAACCCCTGCGGCCGGCTCGGACACCGCGAATACGTCTGCCCGGACCCCGAGAATGTGAAATGTTGTGGCTGTGGCATGGAACAACTGCCACAAGACCATTTATGTGAGCCCAAGTGCCAACTGTGCAGGAAAGGACACCCGCTCGGTGACAGAAAATGTAGAGAACTCTACCGTGTTCCTTATGAGGTGAAGAAGAGACTATGGGAACGCAAGATCAACATGCAACAGCAGCAGGAACTTCAGGAGCAGCAAGCCGGAGCGACCGCCGAGGGGAATCCCCGGAGCCGTTCCAAGGTTAGGCGCGGAAACGAGGAATTTCGCGCCAGAAACGACTCCTTCTCGAGGCTGGAGGAGACCACCGGAGGGCAGTGCAGCGCAGCCGCTCGAGCTCCCTCACCAGGGGGCGCCCCGGATCCACACCCAGGGGGAGATCGAGTTCCAGGGACCCGGCGAACCCGTAGACTCACAAGCGGAATCCGAGCGGGGATCGAAAAAGTGTAAGCTTTGGCAGTGGCGTTTCCCAGGCAAAAGATAAGAAAGACGAGGAGATCGATAAATTAAGGAAAGAGGTTATGGAGCTTAAAGAGGTAATTAATAAGCTCCCTCAAGAGCTACGTACACCAAAAGTGCAGCCGCGTACGGCGTCCCCCTCTCCCCACAGAGCGCAACCAAACTTGGCATCGAAACCAACCCCCCCGCCCCTAGGGCTGCGACTCACACGCAGCCTGCGGCACCGTACGAGGAAAAGATGATTGTAGAATTGGCTAGACCGGCCCCAATGAAACGCAAAGGAGAAGACGCTGATCCGTTGGTGGCACTAGAGGAAAGATTAGAAGCCAAAATCGAAGCTAAATTCGATTCTTTCATGGCCCAAATTATGGGCGCAATCAATCAGACTCAGAACCAGATCCAAGCCCTTACGGGCGAAGTACAAAGACAAAGGGCAGAACTAGTTGCCATTGGAGAATGGCAACAAAAAGCTGAGGAAAATATCAACCAGCTCCAAAATGGCCAGAGGCGCACCAAGTGAGTCTATAATCTGGCAGTGGAACTGCCGCGGCTTCCAGCGCAAGCGGGCGTTAGTGCAACAATACTTGACGCTATTAGATGAGAAACCGTTAGCTATAGCCTTGCAGGAGACGGGCAAAGCAGCAAAACTATCGGTGTATACCAAGCTTTTCCACGTGACAGAGGTAAGAAATCGCGCGTCACAACGTTGATTAAGAGGAACATTGCGGCAATCGAGCACGAAATCAACTCGAGAGAAATTGAGGCAGTGCTACTGGAAATTCTTACGGGGCGAAAAGAGGAACCGAGCGTGTTCCTATTGAATTTTTACAGTAACCCGAAGCAGAGAAAGGTGAGGTCAGGGCCCTCTTTCGCAAAGCGATTAAGGCAGCCGGAACTAACCCCCTGCTAATAGTCGGTGACTTTAATGCAGCGCACCCAGAATGGGGTTCCGCTAAACAAGACCCTAAAGGCAGGCAGCTATTGGAGGACGCGCACGAGCTGGGACTCACCCTACACACGGACCCTAGCAGTCCATCCAGGGTGGGTAACAGCGTCTGCACAGGCACCTCTCCTGACCTGACCTTCTCCAAAAATGTGACAGATCTGAACTGGCAAAATTCGGAACAAAATTTGGGCAGCGATCATTTCATTCTGGCCTCGATCCTTAAAAAAGGAGTGAGGACGCGTCGTGCGCGTCAACCGAGGGTTACGGAATGAGAATTATTTACAGAGAAGCGAGAGAAAGCTGCCACAGGGAGGATCACAAACATAGAGAAATGGACGGAGGCCCTCAGGCGTCACGTTGGAGAGGCAACAAAGACGCTTGAAGGGGACGATGCTCTGAGATAGTCGATAGCAGACTGCTTACATGTGGGAGGCAAAGCATGGTATGGAGCGCAGACTGAAGAACCAAAAATGGAACCGAAATCTCAGACGGAGGATCGCTAGACACAACAAAGAAATTGAAAATTATGCGAACAGAATTGGTGCAGCAGATGCGACGAGATGGAGGGGGGTATGAGCCTTTCCAAAAAGTGGGGTCTGCTGATACACCTATTAGACCCGACTAACTCGAAAACCCAATCGGGAATTAGATTATCAAAAGCTAGGCACGCGTTTGATGGAACAGACGCGGAATTTATGTACAAACTCATCAACATGTACTTTGGCGATACCCATAGTACCCCCCTCCCTAGCATACGACGGAACTCCCAACGAGGAGCTCGACGCACCCATCACGGAGGTGGAGGTCAGGGCTGAAATATTGGGACTAAGAACGAAATCGCCCCCGGCCCTGACGGGATAACTAACAAAATTTTAAGAAACCTGGACGATGACTCCATCAGCGCTCTGACGGAGTATATGCAAGAAATTTGGGCCGAACGCCACCTGCCTCCGCAGTGGAAGGCGGCAAACATAATTCTAATCCCAAAGCCTGGCAAACCTCCTAAACTAGAAAATCTAAGACCAATTTCTCTAACCTGATGCATGGGGAAATTGTTGGAGCGCGTAGTCCAGACGAGATGGACGCGCTTTATGGATCAAAACGGCCTGTGGCCGCACGATATGGTCGGCTTCCGACCGGGCTTGTGCACGCAGAACGTGATGCTCCGACCCTAACATGACATAATCGACTCGCGTTCTAGAGACGCCAAAGTAATTCTCGGCTTGGACTTGACAAAGGCTTTTGATAATGTTACACATGAAGCGATCCTCCGCGGTCTCCAGGATATCGGAGTAGGCGCGCGAACATGCGACTACATCATGGACTTTCTGTCAGACAGAACTGCTTGTGTGAGGTTCCAAGACATTGAGTCTCCCACACTGAACTTAGGGAGCAGGGGCACGCCGCAGGGCTCGGTTCTCTCCCCGGTACTCTTCAACGTCGATGCGGAACCTCCCCGAAGCCCTGAGGAGCATAGAGGGGCTAAATTTCAGTATGTATGCGGATGACATCAACCTCTGGATTAACCAGGGGAGCGATGCCAGCATCGAGGAACGCCTGCAGGCGGCGACGGACACTGTCGTGGACTGTGCTGCCAGTAGGGGTCTCTCATGCTCTCCGCAAAAATCGGAATTACTCGTCTATAACCCAACATCGCTCCGATGCAAGCGCAGCTGGGAATTTAACATTAAAGTAGAGGGGAAACCAGTTCCCAGAATCCAGAAACCAGAATCTTAGGACTATTCATTCAGAAGAAAGGATATAATGATGGGGTAGTCAAAAAGCTAGAGGGATTTTCCACCCAAGCCCTTGGCATTTTTAGAAGGGTCGCGCTGAAAGGACGAGGTCTGAAGGAAGGAAGCTTGCTTAAACTAACCCAAGCATACGTAATAAGCCGCGTGAGCTATGCCACGCCTTACTTAACCATCAGGCCGGAGGAGAGGAGGAAATTAGACTCACTCATACGGCGGTGCATAAAGAGGGCCCTGGGCTTACCAATTAGCACCCCCACAGAGAAGCTCCTCTTCATGGGAGTGCACAATACCTGGGACGAAATAACGGAGGCTGTCAGAATTTCGCAGCTCGAAAGATTAAGCCGAACGACCACGGGCAGAGCTATCCTCGAAATGGTAGGCCTGCAAGGAGATAGGGGACTACGAGGTAAATCGAGCATCCCGCAGGACTGCCGAGCAAATATAATCATTTCCCTCCTCCCTCGTAACATGCATCCCATATTCAACACGGAGAGGAGGGAGAAGAGAGCAGAAGCACTAATCAGACGCTTCGATTCGATGGACAGCAAGTCGGGTGCGTACGGGGACGCGGCAAGTGGCAAGTCTGGTGCGGCGGTCGCCTCGGTGGTCAACGGCCGAGGTGCCCCCGTATCGGCTGCCACCATTAGAAGCCGAAATACGGAAATGGCGGAAGAAGTTTCGATAGCGCTCGGTTGCGTTTGAACGGAAGCCAACTTTATAATCAGCGATAGCAAAACAGCCATCTGGAATTTCGGAAAGGGTAGGATCACGCCGGAAGCGGCAAGGATTCTGGCCGGTAGAAACCTCAACAGAAAAATCAGTCTAATTTGGACCCCCGCACACGCCTCCGTTCCTGGCAACGAGGCGGCCCACGAGTTAGCCCGAGCTCTCTACTTCCGGGTGGCTGTGGAGCCGCCCGACTGCCGGAATATGAACGAGAGTCTGCAAAATTACACGGAGACTGCTGAAAATTATAGGTTATGCAGGAGACTGGTGCCACCGCCGGACAAAAATCTAAACAATAGGGAAGCACGCCTTTAAGCTGGTAACTTCATAAACCCGGTTAAACCCGGTCTGGGCTTATCATATTCAGACTGGTGATAGAAAAAACGATAAGTGCAAGCACTGTGGGGAGAGAGGGACCATCGACCACATAATCTGGGAATGCGCTAGCTTCCCAGGAGCTAAAGCAAACATAAATTGTAGACAAGCCTGGGAAGCCCTGCTGCAGAGCGAGGTCTCTGCTCAACAGCAACACGCCATCCGCCTGGCCACCGAAGCCGCGAAGAGTCAAGACCTCTTTGCCTGCTTGTGATCGCGGAGGTCCCCGCCACCGTCCTCCAGGCCTGCGTGCCGGGGTCGGGGAGTAGGGTGCCTCCTTATCTGGTGGAATATTTAAGTTGTTATCATCATCATCATCATCATCATCACCAATTGTGTTTTTATATAGATTTACTATGAGGCCGCCATCTTGAATTCCTCGGACTTACAAAATTGCACGCCGAAGGTAGGTGATAGTAGACCCCAAGAAATCGAGAAATGTGATATGAGCTAATATTCTTAACATGGCGATGTTTCCTTATTTGCATGGACCAAAAACTCAGTTTTTTTTCGAGCTCCATCCGAAATTGAGCAAATGTTGTCAATTGGCATGAAACCTGGAAAATTATCGGCATATGTAGAGCGAGGTTATTGATTTCAGAGCTGCCTCTACAGCCTCGAGGTTAAGTCTGACTGAGCCCCCATCCGCGGGGACGAAAGCAACCGCCCGGGATGCTGCTTACTCTGCAACTGCAGAAACAATCAAGTCGCAACTCATCTGGGGAGATAGAAGCGGACCAGGGGGGTTCCCCTGGCCTGGAGAACTTGTGGACATCAGCCCACGTTGCCACATTCAGTCACCCTGGAAAACAGGAAAAGAACGCAAGAAGCGATGCAGAAATTCAAGAGCAAACGCAGCACCGCATGGTACTTAGCCGCAACTCAGTAGAGTTGGTACGAGTCACGGCAATGGCCGCCTCGCTTTCTTCTACCCATTTATTCACCACTGCAGTAGCTCGTGCTGCGTGGAATATAGCACTTGTTAGCACTAAATCGTTGTCTTCATCTTTGAACCGTTCTCTGTAGACGACTTCCATAGGCTCAACGGCAGTAAAGCTGCAGCCGTTGCCATGGGATGGATCTGCGTGAATGATGAGATGAGAAGGCTCGCCTGTGTCGCCAAAGGCACAGCTTTCAGTGCGCTAGCGCTTATAGTGCCCATAGGTGGCAACCTGCCCAGATGTATGTGTGTGTGTATATCTGGCAGGCGGGCGGTTGTGACATCTCAAGGTCACGTGTCCAAGGTGGCAGGTGAGCCACCAGCTTTATAAAGCAGGAGGCTCATATTTGGTACGCTAGCACTCACACTGGCCCCTCCTCGCATTTAGCCGTTGTGTGTTTGTCTGAAGTCTGTATTGTGGCAGGCTGCCCACCGTGTTGTGAGCAGCCTGCGCACCAGATTGTGAACGCAGTGCTCAACGTGGCAGGTGGCAACTGAATGACTGGCCACGAAAGGTTGCTTGGGAAGAGTAACCTGGGTCTCACCAGTCTCGCCGATGGCAGCATCTACATCGCAAGGCAGAGCACATCGCTTAACCACCCTTCACCTGATCCACTGAAGTAGGTCTAATATATGTTATCAGCAACGAAGCAGCAGTGGAATAAGAACTCCCAGAGATCTCTGAATGGAAAACAGGTGGTGTCCAAAATACGGCGGACATTGCGTACTGGCTAAGCTCCGTCACATGAATTTGGACTTCCGGGACGTTCCTGCGGTTCCGCTTTTATGGTCACTGCTTGCAGTAGTGCGGTTCTGAGCTTTCTTTCTTTAATACCAACACTCACAATGATGAAAAAAGGGTTTTGTGTGCTGCCTCAAACTGCAGCAACTACAAAGCAACGGAATGCAACATGTTCCGAGTACCGTCAGGTAGTGAACGGCGAAAACAGTATGCCGTAGCGATCCGGTGGCAGACTGCCTGCTAGCTACGAGCTCCACGGACAGCTCTTGGCTTTGCTTCGAGCATTTTGTTGGCAGTAAACGTTTGAGGGCGTTGTGGAAGTTTGTGGATTTCTTGAAGTAGGCTAATTTCTTGCTTGGACTTCTGACACAGCCGTTCTCGCATGACGGCGGTAGCACCGTGCGGTCGTGTGCAGATATCTGTGGTTCGGCCTCCGACAAGATGTTAGAACGATTTATTCCTCAGGGATATGTGCTGCATGCGAACTGCTCGAATTCAGAGCTAGCACTTTAGGCCTACGCGATCGCAACAGTCAGCTGCTGAAATGGCAACACCGGCCACGGCGGATTCCGGTTGCCTGACATTGCTGGTCGCAGTCTATGTTTACGAGCACTTTTAGGATTTATAATTTTTTTATGAAAGCATATTTGCCAACTTCATGCCCAAAGTGAAACACATGTTGTCATCAACAGACCATTCGATCAACATGAGCACACAGCAGGTGTGGAGAAATTATAAGCGAGCTGTTACGTTAAAGTTACCCATTTGTGTGGACCCGCATGTTGCAGTTCTGTTTCTCCATTTCCTGAGTGCGGAGAGGGAGGGTGACGGACAAGCTGATCACATCACAAAGTGATAAGAATTATTCACCACCATTCTTTTCATACTCTGAGGCAGTAAATTATGAGAAGCTTCACTCCAGGATAACTGAACTTAAAAAATATAGTCTAGCTGCTTTTCACCTTTCATTGTACAGCACATATGAGAATTGACATCTGAGGCAAATGTTTCAATATTGAGCTGTCGTTGAGCAGCAAAGCATCACTTCAAAACTGTCTAAGTGCTGAACATGCATGTGAAGTACATAAATGTCTGTGTCTCTAGCTTACGTGTGATGCATTGCATGATTGCACATAGGAATATTGCACTGAATGGTTGACTTATTGAAAGAGATGGTGATTTCAAGAAGTGCGAAATGCTGCAATGACGGCAGAGGCTAGTCAGGTGGCCGTTGGGTCAATTATCTGTAAGGATAAAGAGTAATAAACATGCTATAAAATTGCTAGTCTTAAAAGGCCAAGGGACACATTGTGTTCACAGACATTCCAGAATTTTTGGCATCACTAGTGTCTTAGGGATGGCTTACCAAAGTCAGTTAACATAGAAGCTACGCCGCAGTGTTCACGCCAAAACTAAAACTGGATGGGAATGCCTTTCGTTCAACATCATACAAGACTTAGCCAAAGGAACTTGTAGAAAATGCTGAAAACAACTGGATCAGGCCTTTGTGTGTACTGGCAAAGCCGAAGCACGTTTTTACGCTCTATCATGCTGTTTAATATAATTTACTATTTGTCCCTCAGATCTCCTGCATTAAAATCATTTATTACATGCTGAGCATATAATTTGTGCCTGCAAGAGTTTTTGCAAGACAGGTTATATTACATGTTATTACCCACATGACAAGAAGAGTTTTCAATTAACAGCCGATGAACTTTCTCATTTTGCAGTTAAACAGTGTAGCTGCCTATGTGAACAGTTAGTTCTGCTTTTGACTGCGGTCTGCTTTCTGTTTTGTTCGGTTCGGTTTGTGGGGTTTAACGTCCCAAAGCAGCTCAGGCTATGAGAGACGCTGTAGTGAAGGGCTCCGGAAATTTCGACCACCTGGGGTTCTTTAACGTGCACTGACATCGCACAGCACACGGGCCTCTAGAATTTCGCCTCCATCGAAATTCCATCGAATTGGCTGGTGTTTCTTCTTCGACTAGGCTCCGAGCACTAAGTTCACGACAGGAAAATAGCTTCAGGCTCTCCTGTGCCTTGATGGGAAGCCACATTGATTTTCATTCCGAAGCTAGTGAACATTAAAGAGATACCATAAAACAAAGTGTTTATTTTAGTACTTCTTTTTCATTAATGAACATAAAGCAGCATCCAGCATTGAGAAGTCACGCACAGGAATTCTTAACATTCAGAGCTGCAAGTTACATGTAAATGTCATGTAATGTCCTATACCACCATGCAGGCTATTAAATGCATTGCGTGGTTAATTTGTTTTGTGAGTGAGGTTCTTGTGCATGTACCGAAGCCTCAGTAAATGGGCGCACCTCTCTGAGTGCTGGAATAGCTGCTATGTCACTTGCCTATCCATACCCTTGACACATATCAGTAAGAGGTTTTCAGCCACAAATTCTTGGTAGATGCACGGTGCAATTCGTACTGGCAGAAGGAATACAGTAGGGCTAAAAATGCAACACATTTGTCACACTGCTGCATTTTTGCACTACAGATGAACTGAAATTCAGCAGCTTGAAACAGGTATGCATGCAAGCTTGTGCAGAATTATTCCATAAGCCATAGCAAATACTCGACAAAAGCAGTTGAGCTGACAAGAACATCAATCGACAGCAAAACAGATTGTGCACGTTTGCTAAGGTTGTGAAGCATTGTTAACTACAGGCTTTTGGGAGGAGCTCAATGAGCTGCATGTGCCAATTTTAGCGCAGCAACTAAAACACGGTCTACTTTGCTTGCAGGCAATGACAGCTCGAACGGTGCTGCCGCGTGCCAAGAAACCGTTGCAGGTCCGATGCAGTGCACATGAAAGCTTTGAAAAGATTAGAAAATCACAAAATATTGCAAATTTTATGGTGTCACGTCTAGAAGCGATACATGAGCAATGAGGGACGCCGTAGTGAAGGGCTTTGTATTTGTTTAGACGGGTTCTGTCGCACAGCACATGGGTGCCTTTCGCGCTCCGCACCCATCGAAACGCGGCCGCCACGTCCCGGATTGAACCTGGGTCCTCCGACTTGGTAGCCGAGTGCCCTAACCATTAGGCCACCGTGGCTGGTGTAGAAAAAGTACCCCAAGTCCTCCCAGGATTTTCATGATGCAAGCTCTTCGCCGACGCAGCCACTCTGCTACAATGTGCGCAGCAGTGCGCTCGTATACATAATGCTAGGCTAGGGTTGCTAGTAGTCCATATATTCAGCGCCTGGTAGCGCGAAACCTCTCGGAAATATGTACCCTAAAATATATTAGAGATCAATGCAGCAGCCGAGTAACAACAGGAGAACATTTTAGCGAGTGAATGATGTGTCCTAAACTTCTGCACGATCAGACGACGCATGCCAAAACGTTCACACTTGCAACGCTTTTTCGCCATTAATTCAAATACGGAACGTCGAGCGCGGACATAATATTGGACTTACAGTTCGGGGCACCGGACCCACCTGGAAGGTGATAAGGATCGAATGGGTCTGTCCCATGCAGCGTGCATCAATGATTGGGATGCTAGGGTGGCCCGTGATAAGGTCTTCCAGAATCTGTGCTAGGCTTTCTTCCCCGTAGGCGTTAGTGATTACTCCTCTTACTGCACGATCCGGAAGGGGGGGGTGGGGGGGGGGGGCGATGTTGGACTTCAATGCTGTCGGAGCTGGTTCTCCTCGTCTTAGCTCTGACAGCGTTGAGGTTCGAACTGTTTATTTGCACTGCTCACGCTGTGGCGGCCTAGCCCAAGTTCCTCTCTCTTGTCCGGCGCCACGTGCCATGGCCTACGAGCCGAGCGGGGCGCTACAGGCTCACCGCTTTCTCGAACAGTGCTATTTCGACAACAGTGGACAAGTACAGTCCGAGAACCAACTGCAGTGCACTTATGCAGATGAGCAAGTATGTACCAAAATGCTGCTTCTGAAGGAAATTTATATTCTCCTTTTGCGTCCCATGTAAATAGTGCTCCACCTCGGTAAGTGGCAGCACGCTAAATTTTCTGGAATGTACCTACCTTTGGCCAATGGCATAGTGGAACATCTGCATCGGCAACTGAAGGCGGCCTGTACCACTTATCAGCCAAGGGAATGCTGGTCTGACTACATTCCCCTCGTTCTCTTGGGCATTCACATAGCCCTGAAGGCTGATCTTGGCAGCTCTTCTGCTGAGCTAGTCTACAGTGTTCCCCTGAGGAATTCTCACCTTCTCCCCCTCCGTTAATCCACGATGCTTCCACCTACATCAGAGACCTGCGCAACACATTTCGATATATTACCCGTCATCCCTGCTGCCCGTCACCCTCAGTCCACGTTCGTCAGCCAGGATCTGGCCTCCTGCATCCATGCCTTCATTCGTTGTGATCACATCCATCCACCCCTCACGCCGGCCTACAATCGACCGTTCCGCACCCTACACCGTGCGCAGAAGACCCTCACATTAGACGCAAACGGCCGTGAAGGCTGCTGACCGCCTCAAACCTGCCTGCATTGCCACTTTTCTGCCCGTTGGCCCTACACTCACTCTCTCTTCCACTGCGCCACCATTGCACACAGCTTCCTCCAAGCACATCTGCTGGGCGAATCTGGTGGCTTCGTTCTACGCGGGGGAGCCCTGTAGCACCCCTCGCGGCGCGCTCAGCTCGCAGGCCATGAAACGCGGCGCCGTACAAGAAAGGGGAAGTTGGGCTAGGCCGCCGCAGTGCGAGCAGCGCAAATAAACAGTTCAAACCTCAATGCTGTCGGAGCTCGTTCTTCCTCACTTTAGCTCCGACGAGCAGATTGTGGCCAGGTGCAGTTGCAGGAATCCGCCAGTGGTGGCGCCACATGTACTTCACTTTTCCGTGCTTTCACTTAATTTTCTGCCTTATCAGCGCTGTTTTCGGTAACAAAGACATGTCTGCCTACTAGCCTAGCCTATCAGTGTAGCTTGGCTTATATTCCATTTTGGTGCCAAAGTGTCCTGGCTTAACACACTGTGCTATGCCGACAACTATCAGGCAACAATGGCAAAAAATACGCCACCCAAGACAAAAAGAATACACAGAACATTTTAATTTCATGACTGCACAAAATAAAATAAAATAGGAGCATCCAATCTACAGCTGTGCTGCACTTCACTTCCGACAGCAATTTTCCTCGCCAACTTTTATGCAAACACAGACACCTTTAAATGAAACAAAAAAGAAGGAAAGCATAAATCCACAAATTTGTGCGCACACATAATAAAGAAAACAAGGAACAGTCATTTACTCAATGCCCTGTACATAGGATCAGTGTAAAAAGTTGATAAATTAGAACGCTACCCACCCCTTCCCCAAAAAAATGTAACCAAGGACTCCGTTGCCCTGCCAAGACAAAAAAACAAACAAAAGAACAGTGTGACAGAGGGCAAAGGGGCCAGTGAGTGAGGAGGACATGATGTCTTGCAGTTGTGGTGGTGGCGGCGGCGGTGGTGGTCTCTGTACAACAGGGTCGCGCAGAGGTCAGAGTTCCTCGCGCATGTGCACTTTCTTGAGCTCCTCTATCCTCTTGACAAAGTCTGACTTTTCGACACAGCCTTCGCACCGCTCATCCCAGTCGTTGAGGATCTTCTTGAGGTCCTTCACCTTGAGCTTCTTCAGGTCCACAGTCTTCAGGTCGATCACCTTGGCTGTAGAGGACAGAAAAAGACATTGCTGATACCCAACTCCTCACAGCCCTTTGCATGTACAACAAAAAACTGGATTATGAAGTTAACTGGGTACCCTTGCATTACCTTTACATCTTTGCCTTCAGCCACTGCCCAAGCCACAGCCCAGAGTGGTATAATGAGAGCCTACAAACTACCAAGCCTAGTTCTCTGAAAGTTTATGGTTTATGCAGGTTTAACGACCCAAAGCAACTCGGACTATGAGGAAGGCTGCAATGAAGGGCTCCGGATATTTCGATCACCTGGGGTTCTTTAACAAGTACTGACATCGCGCAGTACATGGGTGTCTAGGATTTCGCCTCCATCGAAATTCGCCGTGGCCGGGATTGAACCCGTGTCTTTCAGGCCAGCAGCAGAGCGCCATAACCGAGGCACCATGGCTTTCAGTTCTTTGAAAGGCTTTGCAGACTACGTTATGTGAAATTTTTTAAGCTGTGCATACAAGCATAGCAGGGCACTAACCACTTTCAATATGATGCTCCCGTAGACCTTAGGGCTAAGAATTTGATTCCAAGGGAAGGCCAATATAGGCTGGTATATGTGTTAATGCCCGGAAACACCACAGTGGCTTTAAGAGGCACCACAGCAGAGGGCTCCATATCAATTCCGACCACATGGGGTCCTTCAACTAGTACCAAAACTGCAGTACAGGGCTAGTTCTTCATTTCACCTTCATCAATGTGCAGCTGGGATTTGGTTCCCCAATCTTAGGATCAGCAACCAAATGCTGCAGCCGCTGAGCCACCACAGCAGGTGGGTAAATGTAGGTTTGGTTTGGTTTCGTGCAGTTTAGCGTCCCAAATTGACTCAGGCTAGGAGGGTTTCATAAATTTCAACCATCTGGGGTTCTTTAACATGCACTGACAAAGCAAATGTAAAAGGGGGGCAGCAGAGATGTTATAGGTCGGTAGCTCAAGTTTACAGTTTGTGAGTAAAGGACAGTCACAGTTCGCACAGCACCAGGTCAATCAGAGGTTAGTGAGAGAGGGCTTTGCCTTGCAATGAGCATGGAGGGCTGCTGCTGCTGACAACAAATGACTAAGAAGCACTGCAAAGACATATTTCAAAACTTTTAACAGTATCTGCTTTTACCACAGGCCACCTTGATTGGATTAATGGTTGCTTTGGCCCGAACCGGTACGTAAAAGCTTCCCAAGCAATGTGTTTACCTTGGAAACATGTGAAAACAGCCTGCATGTGAAACACGCTGCCTCATGCCAGTAAATTTCACTCCAGTGCTGACAATTTGCGAGGAAAATATAGTGTGGAGTTAGCTTTGCCACCAGGAAGAAATCTGCAGCTCGCTAAAAATTTCTACTAATCTTCCACTTGGATGTTTGCTAAACACACGAGTGTAGCAGTGACCTTGCCAGAATGCGAGCTGCACACCACAAGTGATGAAAAATTGCCAATTGTGAGGTTTAACGTCCAAAAGCTACATATGGGCTATTCGGGACGCTGTAGTGGATGGTTCCAGATAAATTTGCACCACCTAGGGTTCTTCGACATCTGCTGATTCCACAGCACACTGGCGTTTTCAGCATTTCACCCCCGTTTCACCTCAGTAGCTGAATGCCCTAACCACTCGAAAGCCTTCGAATATGCATGAAACAGAAATTTCACTTTCCGCAAGAACAGTAGTTGTTGTGTGGTGCACTTATACGCTTTAGCCTGTGCTCACAAGCCAAACATGACTAGGCCGACAATAAAACAAACAACAAGGGAACCTGCGCTTGCAGGACATCTGCACCGTGAAAAACCGTGCAGCATTCTGTGCCTGCAAATCTGTACTGCAATTGTAAAATTTATACAAAAAAAGCCAGCAATATAACCAAAGAAATCATCAGGGAACACTGGTTAGTGTTTCTGTTGCAGAACTAATTATGTTACCATTTTCGCACAGAGAGATAAGCTAGTAGAGCACTCACTTCGTGGTTAGTAGTGAGCGAGCAAGTGCAAAGAACTCCTGGTCAAACCACAAACAAGGGGAGGCACTCACGGTATCTGAGGTCGCAAATCTGAGCGTCCTTGGCCAACAGCTTCTCGCACACCTTCAGGTGGGGCATGGACCAGCTGAACGGCTTGGACATCTCGCCCACAATGCGGGTGGCAGACTCCTCCAGGCCGCCCACGTAGTAGCACTGCGCACATTTCGGAAACAAAACAGGATGTGTGTCTTGGTGCACAGTACTTCTGACCAAAAAGCACCGAGTACCATTGGCAGCCAAGCCCCGACAGGCACTAAGGGCAACTGCATCTAATTTTTGTAGCGATAGCCACATTACGGTGGCATTTCGAGCCTTCAGCGTGGCCGCGCCGCCACCCTGTGGCTGCGCCGCTGCGCTGTTACATGGTGCGGAGCAGCTGCAGGCAACGCAGTGCCGTGGCTGATCATGTGGCCAAGTTCCACTCGGCCAGCTGCAGCTATCGTGTCACTCCAGGTTTAACCAGAGCTAAACCACCGCCAAATTTTGTTCTTGGCAAATACTGAGCAGTTTGCAGTTTGCCACCAGCCTGACATATGGTAGGTAGTAAAAGGGGCCGACTAAATTCACTTAAAAGCAGAACACCCCCCAATGATTCAGACTTGTCACAGCAAGACCAAGAAAGAATCCATGACTGTCGTTTCAAACGACATGACTGTACCTCAGGCTACCCTGTACCTCAGGATATCCCTAGAGTTTGCTTGTAAAAACGGCCAACAGCGGCCATACCTGTACGTTAATGTCTTGTATCAAATAAAAGCTCAGTTTTGAGCAAAAAAGTATCTTCTTTGCAGTTAGAACACATTAATCCATCGATACAAGTCACCTTCCATCTGTCCACGGTATCCTTTCACTGTGTAGGACGTCATCGTGCAGTGAATTACAATTCAGAGACCATCAATGTGGCATGATGTAGCGTGTCACACACATGATCACACTTCAGAGAACCCAGTTGGTTGTGCTGGCAGCCAAATGCGCAACTATTTAGCCCCAGTTGGTCTCATGTTGTTCCTACAACAGCATGTGCCGCCTTCTCGTGTCACGTCTTTGTGAACACTCACATAGTCAGTGCGATAGCAACTGTTCCCATTTCTACAAAAAACTGGTTTGGTTTATGGGGGTTTAACGTCCCAAAGTGACTCAGGCTATGAGAGACGCCGTAGTGAAGGCCTCCGGGAATTTCGACCACCCGGGGTTCTTTAACGTGCACTGGCATCGCACAGTACACAAACCTCTGGAATTTCGCCTCCATCGAAATTCGACAGGCCGGGATCGAACCCGCGTCTTTCGAGCCAGCAGCCGAGCGCCATAACCACTCAGCCACCGCGGCGGCTGTACAAAAAACAATCAGCATAACTATATCACTTCCGGATAGTCCCTTCTGATATCTAATCAACCTTGTCCTGTGCCAGCTGTGGCTACCTTAGCCCCCAAACTTTTTAATCTTATCCACCTAGCTTACTTGCCGCCCCCTGCTATGCTTGCCTTTTTTTTGGAATGTACTCCGTTACCCTTAATGAACATCGGTTATCTTGTCTTCCCATTACATGCTTCCGAACTCTTACTCTTCTTGACATTGACTAGGATGTCATTAACTTGCATTTGTTCCCTGACCCGCTCTACCTTCTTTTTGTCTCTGAATGCTACGGCCATCATTTTTTTGTTCCTTCAAAAATGAAACCCTCTTGCAATCTACCAGCTGCCCCGTACAGGGCTGATTACAGAATTAAACATTACAAATGCTCACAAAATGCTGCTACCTTACTGCAATAACAATAGTAATTTGAAATAACAGTGCCCACAACTGCAGCCTGGCATTGCGCTACCATTCGCAAATGTGCCAGGATGAGGAAAGCAAGGAAGCTGCGACTGACATCACACCAGACAACTGAGCGCGAATCATGATTTCTGTTACACCGGATTCATTCACGGCACACAATAAAAGAGCACAAATGGCGAAGCTTACAAAGCGCTGCTCTGGTCCTTTGGCAGACTTGCAGAACTCCATGAAGCCCGCTGTGATGGAGTCCTCATTTGTCCGCTCTTCAACTTCCAGCCGGTCATGCAGCTTCTTGAGCACACCCACGCATACTGCATGGAAAAACATGTTGCAGAATTCTGGCAGTGCCTCAAACAGGGAAGATTGCTGAGCTAGTTCTGAGGCTAACTTGTGCAACTGTTCTCCAGGTGGAACACTCCAAATTTTTGTCTGCATTAGGACCATGTCTTTTTGCAATTGCACAGCAGACAATTTTGCCAAGCTCACTCTAAATAATAATCTCCAAGTGAAAGGAACAATGGAGACAGACTTGTGCTATCACTTCGCTTATAGTGCTTCTACTGTGCTTATTTTTAGAATACCTCCCAGTGACACCAGGTCAAATGAATATAGAATAGCAAATAAAATTTACTTACATGCTTCATCTAACCTCTTGCCGTGACAAATATGAACTTTCTAATGCCAAGTGAGCGAGGAAAAATGGAACTGCTAGCCTGCAATAAATTATCTCGCATAAGCACTAGTACCTAATGAGAACTTCGCATTTGCAGAAAATACTGCTGAGAACTGCATATATCTCACTATTTTGCTGCTGTTACTTTGCAGCAGCTTCCAACCAATCTGAGGCGCTTTTCCAAGCAGTATCAAGTCTACATCATGCAGCAGAAAATTTTCAAATTATAATGACATACTTTTCATCGAGTAACTATGCACAACAAGATGCAAGAGTGTGCTACAGTTTCCAAAGTGCCCCAACATTTCACATTATTCTGGATGTCACAGCCTAAATACTGAAAGGCGTACTTTTTATACACCTGCCATGATTTCTTTCATTTTCCTGCAGCCATTGGCGACAAGTTTTTTCATTTGCATGTCAGAATACAGGCCTTGTGTGCAACTCATGTTGAATATGTACTGTTATATGCATGTTAACTGCATGCACAGTCACGCGAACGAAAGATATAGTTAAACGAGAAAATTTTAACTGAAAAAAAAAAGGGTGATAGTGCACCTTTTTCACTTGGATGGTGCGAAGACTGTTGTAAGGAAGATTTAATGAACAAAGCCAGTACATTTTTTGCAGCACCTAATATTTTTATTTTTGTTCTTGTTTTCACGTTTCCGTTATCCTGCTTGCATGCCGCAGTGTGCGGTAGAAATATTTATGAGTGCTTGATGCAACAGCTTGCAACTGAATATGTTTTGCCATATCGAATGTAGTAGCCCTCTCATGCTTTATTGCTGATATATGGAAAGCCATTGCCCGGGCCATGTTCTACATGGCTACATCAGGCTAAGAGGGCAACGGCAAATGTCCATACAGTTATGAGCATATCGTCTGTTCAGCCAAGTCAGGCGAATTGCAGGCTGTATGGCGGACCTCACAGGTGCGGTGGAAGTGAGCCAGTAGCGCCTGTGAATCAGCAATATGACGGGCGAGATAATAAGTATACCCACAAAGAAGCCATTGAAGCTTTAGAGCTTTAGTTGCGTGTCACTGTGCAGACTGGCGAAACAGCAAGCGCATTACCTATGGCTACAGACCACGGCTGGAAGACAACGCTTGAAGCGACCATGTAATGAATGGCATCTGCATGCTACAAGCTGCTCATGTGGCAGCACACTTATGCTGTAGGACTGATCAATAAGCACCGCTAAAGGCATTCCCCGCCCCAGCACCGAAAGCAGGCGCAATCTTAAAACGGAAAGCTGAAGGCCCCCTTCCAGATTTAAGCGCCCTCCTCATGCTCATCTCGCACGACGCCACATATATCGGCTCAGCACAGATGTGGTTTCGCGATTTTTCTAGAAACCTGTCCAGCTTCCGAACGAGCTGGAGTTGAGGTCATTCTCGATAGTATGCCAGCGCAATTTGCGCGCAAGTAGCGACGATTAACCACCGAGTGCCACAGCGACAGCCGGCGCACTAGCGGACTGCCCGTCAGTCGTGATTACGTGGTCAGTGCTCCCGGAATGGTTGCGTCACACCCATCTCACTGCACGAAGTGAGCTCGCGTGCCCTTCACGCCACACACTGACAGCCAAAAGCAAGCATTCGTCAAAAGGAGATCGCCAGCGCAATTTTCTAGCTCACTTCGTTGATCGGGTAAACGGTGATCCGAGTCCACAGGACTACACAATGCCAGCTCGCTCGGCAATTACCAGCACTTACCTTCACATTCGCCTTCCTTCAACGTCTTCCCGGACACAGCAAGAAACGACGCTTGCAGGCACACTGACAGGGTAAGCAGCAGCACGTTCATGTCGACGCTCGATCGCATGTTCTCGAAACTTGTCTCCCAGCGACCACCACTCCGAGGGACGGTCCGGCAGCTCACCGACGATCCCGCGACGAATTTGCGATTCGACGATGAGGACTAGCCGGCGACGCGACCGTGGGAGTATTTAACGATTCGCGGTAAGCGACGTGTCTAACACGCTCTCGTAGAGACAAGGAGGCTGAAACAAAACTTGGCCGAGACGTTTCTTTGAATGAAAATCCGACACGTCTCCGAGAGAATTCGAAGGCGCCACCTACGGCGGGCCGGTATGGACATCTGGCTTCGCGCCATTGGTCCGTTTCAAGGATTCCTATGACGTAAAACCTTTGCACAGAACGTCATGTACTAGATAACACCGGTGCCACTTAAATGCTACCAGCCTACCAGAATGAGCACGCGTTTATAAACTCATAAAAGCAAGACATCAAAGTCAAAGTGTCGCACACAACGCACCAAAAGTATTTATTTTTTGGGTGAATTATATGGCACTTAAAAAGAAGTAATAAAACATAAAATAAGTAAATTAAATGTTCTAATAAAACCAATTTTTTTACATTTTCGCCTCAAAATTGTAGCACTAATATGCATATTTTTAATTTATTGCTTTTTTAACTTAGTAAATTTAATACATTAGTTTTTAAAATAATGTCACTCAGAGCGGCCGTGTGGTGCCGCGCCGAGCGGCACTTTGAATCGCAAGCATGGCGGCCTCGTTCGGGCTCTACTTCGGCAATACCAACCTTTGCCTGGCGATTCACAAGGTAAGTACGCGAACCGAATCCTTTATATCCCGTCGACACGTTTTGGCTTCGGCCAAGCCTCGAATGGAGCGGCGGAATAGGGCCGCCCGAGGGGCGAGCTGCCCGCAACGAACGGCGCCGGTCGCGTGCACGTTGCGCGCCTTCGCAGTGTCTTGCGGGGCGGCCGAAAGTGCGCGCGTGCTCGGTGCGTCGCTGGAACTGTCACTCGTTGGGCCCTTGTGCGAGCGGCCTTCTGGCCTTTCAGCCGCGCCCTAGTCGCAGTGCTGCAGCACCGATATCGTGTGTGCGTTATCTGACCGTGCAGTCTGACACTTGCCCAATTTCTCCTTGTTGCGAAACTGCTGGAGTTGCGGCTCGAAGATGTTTAAGCTGCGCGATCAAAGCTAGGCGGTCTGTTCGCCGGAATGTTGATAAAGAACGCTTCTTGACTGTAAGAACAATTCTTGCCATCATGACCAAGTCGTCACGCGGTATTGCGATTATATTAGATTTTGTATTGTTCTGTCGTTCTCCACCGACACATTGTCTCGTGCGTTTAATCTTTCTGCATGCCACGGTCGCTGTCATCATCTTTATCGCAATCAGCCAGGTGCACTTTTCCGCATCCAATCCTTTTGATCACTGGAGCATGCTGCCTTTCGCCGCCGATAGTTTCGAAAACGGACACCCAGCGGGTTTCGTCAAGGAGGGATAGGTTTGTTCGCACTTAAATATTTATCGTCAATGTATTAATGATTTCAGTTTCATGGGCGGGAAATGTCACTGGCCCTGATTGTCGCGCACATAAAGGGTCATTCATTAGTTAAGGAGGTTTCCTTTTAATGCGATGCCGCCTGTGTCGATTGTTGGACTAGTGCCTAGTGACTATTTTCTTTTTTTTTCACTGACCACTCATCTGTTTTCTACCTTTCCACAGGATGGAAACACAGAGGCTGTCACCAATGACTCCGGCGACCGTGTCACTCCTGCTGTCATTGCATTCTCAAATGGAGAGAAGGTTGTTCAGCTTCCTGTCTTTTCTGACGGACACACTGCTTTGCCTTGTATTTCTGCTTTATCTAAGGATTACCCCACAGAGAATTTTGGGTTGCTTGTATGTTTCATGGACATTGATGGACCCCAATTTGTTTGTTTGGTCTGCTGAGCTTAATTTTGCTCGGAGCAGGGTTTTCATGCATTTTTTTCAGCAAGACCTGCAAGCGGTGTAACCGTGTGGTTCAGAGCCGCAATATGTTCAGAGTTCATTGACCATCCTCTCCATGGAGATCACTGAGAACAGTGGGCAGAAGTGTTGTGACAACAGAGGATGTGCTGTGCAGCTTAAATCATGAATTTGTTCTTTTGTGTGAACATTCGTGTACAAAAGAACAATCCAAGAATTAGTTCTCTTTGTGATTTTCCTATGTTACTGTTGCACTGTGGGGCTGCACTGCGCCATTGAGTCTCGCTCTACTGCTATCGACTTCAGCAGGTCCCTATGTAGGCTGGATATGATCCACATGCTGAACTTGAATGGGTGCACTTAGCTCCTTTTGTCATCCTGGCCAATGTGTGCAGGGGCTTCGTACAAGAAAGCACCCTTGTAAACTTAGAAATGAGAAGGAGTTAAACCACAGAACCCCCTCCCCCCTCCCATCCCCCCGCCATTCCCATTGTTTGGGAACTATGTGCTTAACCATACAATGTGACAAGGTTGGTTTTCACTCGGAACAGTACTCATTGAGGTTGCCTCGTTGCTTTCCTGCAAAAAAGAGGGAATGTGGGCTTGCCTATGAGCGATTGCAAAGGCTCCTAGCGACACGAGAAATTGCTTGTTTAGACATTTATGTGGAACAGCTGGCTCATATAATGTCCCTAGGTAGCTCACAGATATGATCAAGAAGGAGCCTGGCTCGTCTGAAGGGCTGCTACTAAGCTCAGACATGCCTGCAATTGTTTTCAGCGTCGTGCTTGTGTCCTGAACTAATCCACATCTCAATATCTGCCTTGTTTGTGTGTGTGTTTTTTTTTCCCTTCCAGTCAGTGGGTCTGGCCGCGAAGAGCGAGATGGCGCGCAACCCGGGCGGCACCATCTGCCACCTCAAGGGCCTGCTCACGGCCACCTCGCCTGACGAGGTGGAGCAGCTGGCTAGCGGCAGCCCCTGCAAGGTCAGAGCACACCGCCTCCCGCATCCAGAGTGTTGTGTGGTTCAGCTTGCCTTGCCTCGGAGCACCTTCTGTGCCGTTTTTGGTAGCTCCAGTCGGAAATGGCTAATGGGACAGCTGAAAGTCAATGTAAAAATTGTCATAGCTATGCAATTTTCAACAGATAAATTTAATATGACACGAATGGTTTTTGGCAGTTTTTGGGAGCCATTGGATAATTCAACCTTTCGATAATTGGGACGTCAAAATTAATGGGTATTTATTCTGCATCTGGATTCCGAGAGAAGGCAAGCGTAGCAGGAGGTGGCAGAAAGTTAGGTAGGCGGATGTGGATAAGTTTGCTGGGATAAGGGGGTCTCGGCTGACACAGGACAGGGTTAATTGGAGAGACATAGGAGAGGCATTTGTCCTGCAGTGGGTGTAGTCAGACTGATGACAAAAATAGATGATTCTGCATGCATCCTGCTGCTAGCCCTGTGAGTGACCAGCTATTTATGCATGTTGTTGTCAGCTCCATTTGAAGCTTCAAGTTTTTCAACACATCAGAAACATATCAAAAGTGTCACAGCCTGTTACTATATCGTTGCTGGAACAGAAAAAAGCCAGAAACATTCATCTGCGTGGCAGTTGAAAGAAAACGCACTTTCCATGCAAAACATCACAGGAATTGAAAACTGGGCAAGCTTTGCATGCTACCAAATGAACTCTTTAACTACCAACCCTGAGCTGCACTCGTCATGAGAGATTGTATCAATATTGGCCATGACAAATTGCACTCGTCCGGCATGATTTTGCATTGCTCCCACTGCTAAAGATGAGTTACGGTTGGCAGTTGTGTTAGTTGTTGCACTTTGCAACACTAGAGAGCAGTAGTTGGCCATGAAATGCCAAAAAAAGGTTAAAGAAACAGAGAGAGCTCTGTGGAAAACAGGGATGCTGACCAAATCAGCACTGGGAACATACAGGATCTTTAAGCAGGAAATTGCCAAAGAAAATGTCTGATAATTGTAGGGGAAGCTCTTTGTTGTTTGAGGCCAGAACGCGAGTTTTGCGGACAAAGACATATAGAGTCAGGTACCACATGATAGACACGCTGTGCATTGCGTGCGGAGAGGAGGAGGAAACGGCTGAACACTTGATACTTCTCTGTGAAGGGCTTCACCCTACAGTGGAAAGCAGCGGGGCTGATTTATCCAAGGCATTGGGGTTTAATGACAGTGAAGGGAAAGTAGATTTTAAGCGGGTAGAAGTAACCAAGCGAAGGTTATCTGATTGGCGGCCAAAATCAAGACAAGAGTAAAATTTCATAAGTCATGACTAGGTGGCTTGAGCCACCGCCCGATTTAAAGGGTTCAGCCTTATCCATCCATCCATGCTTTTTGCATCTTTAGGGCGTGTTTTAAGCCATACAACAGTCATTTTTGCCGAAAGTCGCCAAAAAATTTGGTGATTTTGGTACGTTTTTAGGAAATTAATATGGCGTTTAAAAAGTTAACAGGAAACAAAAAATCAAAGGATGAAGAAAGGAAGAGGCACCAGTGTCTGCAGCAGCGCCGCTCTTTCCTTGTCGTTCGCGTTTCCACACTGATCGTGCTGTTGTGACCTCACTTGTGTGGTCAGAGATGAAAAGTCTCACCTTTGGCGGATGTTGCTTTGCAGGTTGTAGCCGAGGGAGACCAGGTCCACTATGAAGTGTCTTCCGCGGACGACGAGCGTTCCACGCGCCATTCACGCAGCGACGTCCTGCTTTACCTCTTCCGCAAGATGTTTGGTGAGCTCGCATGCCCTATTTTTTTTTTTACTACTGCTCTGGCTGAAAGCACTGGCTACAGTGGCAAAGCTTTTTATTGGAAAAAGGAGTTGTCTGAAAAAAATTAATTTGAGTGGTAGGCCTTGGAAGGCAGAATTTTCAGAGGCATTGAAATGATATGGATGGAGCCTAGTGAGCTCCATGTCAGCAAAAAGCATGAAATGTTGTCTTATTAAGCTAAAAAAAAAACTGTTTCCAAACCACTAGGCAAAGAAATAGCATTTAGCGCTTTGTCTCATGGTATATTTTTTTTTGTATTAAGCTTGTTTCAAGTTTACTCTTATGTATCATGTTTCTTCTTGAACTATGTTCTTCATTTGCATTGACTTTGCTTCAGTGTCCACACCTGCTCTGTAATGCAAAAGCCCTGAGGGTGAAATAACTGAGATGAAATTTGGCTCCATTTTGGATGGAATTTTCACTTTGCGTTGCCACCCCGTATTGGTGGAGAGACAGTCACAAGGCTGCTTGATGTTTGCTTAGAGACCAGCGCAGAGAATCTCATTGGCATTCGTCAAAAGGTGGTTGTATGGCATCCTGGGGTTGCAGCAGGTACTCATTGGTTGGCAAGAAACCTGATTTCATGGGCCAGATGGCGACTGCATTACGCCTGGGTGTCGCAGGGGATTCGGTTTCTGACAGCAGTGATTCTTTATATCCTGGAAAAAACAAACACACCTAATGCGTGCGCTTGGTCACTGAGCTGAGCAAAGAATCAGAGGGGGAAATGCTCAAGAAACAAAGATAGCTACATACTACTGCTTTAGCAGTTATGTGAAATGTTCAATTAACTATGCCAAAAGAATGCTAGGTAAGAGGCAAGGTGCTAAGACAGGCCAGCACCTTTTCTAGGCCAGCTGTGTAGATCCATCTTAGCTTATTTGGGTATTACTACGGTTGTTTTGGTCGACCATATAGGCTGTATTCCTTTTAATTGCCTCTTACCTGTTCGTTTGTTCAAGTTTGTTTGACTGGTACAGTAAAAGCTCGTCGTATGACCCAAATTAATTAAAAAATCTGGACAATTCAAACTGCTGGCACAGTCCTGACCATTGCCCGTGTAAGTCTGTGGCATTGTACGCTCGCTAATTCAGATGCTATGGGCTTCACACGGGTTAATTTGAATGTGTTCCCGAAGCGAGTCAGTGTCCAAACATGACCAGTGTAGCACGATCATGCTAATAACCCTTCTCAAACCTGAATTCCATGCTGCAGGGTTGCTTGCACACCTGTGGCGTGTGTGCAGCGGCAGGAGTGACGACGAATGCGCATTTCCCTCTTCAAGAACAGTAGTTTCGGTTTCACTTTTCTGAGCTTCGCGCTTGCCTCATCAGCAAGCCAAGCAAGCCTAGATGCATGCTGTTTCAGGCACTGATTGGCACTTTCCTGCTCTTTTCCGTCCATGTTATTTTTGCGTTCTTACAGTGCGCCAAAAACGCACTTGTCACATATCATTCACTCTTTGTGCGATGAAGCTCCTCACATGCATTCATGGAAATGGGAAAAATAGTCACTGTTGCCTTGTTTTCATCTCAAAAGCAAGCAACAATTACCCAGCCTTTCACGAAATCACTTTACCGTGATGCAAGTTGTTCTTGTTAGTTTTTATGGGGTCATTCAGTAATTCAAACTTCGTAATTATTGGCACATTTTTTCTGGCTCGTAGTGTCACTTCCAGTAGCACAAAATGATACCGAGCAAGTTAAACCACCGTGCATATTATGAGAGTGCCTAATTAGCAGCGGTGAGGATCGTTGGATCTGATTTGGTCACAAATACATCCAGCCAAGCGTTGCTGCTGCCCTTGCTCCAAATAATGGCTCTGTGTGAAAGCTTAGACTCTTTTGTCAACATTTCATTTCGAACAAAGCACCTCAGAGGCCTTGAACTTGTGATAATCTGATGTTTGTAATGAAGAAGGCATTTGGAACACATTGTTTTCCATAAACATTGCCTGTGCTAGAGTGCTAAGCAATGCTTGTCATCAGAATGTAATTGGGTGCTTGTCAGGACCCCCTGTCTCCATGCATGATGGCATGCGGCTGGGGTGTGACAGCATATCAGAGTATTTTTATTATTTGTTTCGTGTTCATGCTTTTGTAATTTTAAGGAAACCATGTTCTGAGAGGCGTTCCTGTTTGGTATGGTTGTGACCTAGAAGCAGCAGCCTGAATGTTGTTTAGGCTTGCTTATGAGGATCCGGGGTTTTTATACCTTCTTTTTACACTTCTGTAGCTTTGCCTAGTCACCCAGAAATTGCTAGGAAGGGTGTCACTTGGGTCAATCATTAATGGTTGGTCAGCATAAGCTTTTGAGTGGGAAAGTTAACTCTGTGCCGTTCTAAAGTGTCGTGTGAGTTGTTGAACAGCTCCTTTCTATGCATTTTCTCCTCAGCTTCAGAAAAACTTGAGTCAGTCGTTAAATGCCCCGTAATGAACAGAAGTCCTAATTTTAGGGGGTTCCACCATGGGGGTTTCTCTTAAACATATTGAACCGACCTGGGTTCAATGTCCAGACCAGGATGAATTTTTTTTTATTCGTCTATAAAGTTTGGATGGAAGCTGTCTAGCTTTCCTTTGTAGCAGTGTGGTTGCTTGTCAATGGATGCTGATGAGTAATTACTCCCGTATCACAGCGAACAGAAGAGTGTGTGAGTGTGTCCATGGGTCCTGACGATGTTGTTCTTGCTGCCTTTGCCAGAGGTTGCTGAGAGCCAAGGAAGTGACGAGTACCCAGCTGTGGTGACTGTGCCGCCAGAGTTTGGCGAGGAGCAGAGGCAGCTTGTGGCGTGAGTACTGGGCCACCTCAGCCATTTTTGTGCATCCCAAACACTCTCAGAACTCCCGAGGCCATCAGTGCCATGCTGAAGAATGACTTGAGTAGTGGGGCAAACCAGTGTCCTGCAGAATGGCATTCCTGTGTGTTCGATATGCCCTTGGAAAACGGGTGTTTCAGGCAGGGTTCCTTTTTTTTTTTTGCTGCTTACCATAAAGATCCACATATACAATATGAGGAGTAATTTGGGAATATCAAAAAGGGGAGAAAAAATAATTTTCACCCACATATAATGTGAGTGAGGAAAGCTCACAGAGAGCATGCTCAAACTTGCAGACTTAGAACCACTTGCAGATAGAAGAAAGAAAGCCCGTCTCAATTTCCTTCATTCATTATGCTTTTCTCGACTTGGTATTTGACCCGAAAATCACATCGCTAGTGATTCTAGACGAGCCTCGCGCCACAAGCATACCCTTAGCCTGGAACCTATTTTTGCACGCACAAATACGTACAAGTTTTCTTTTTTTCCAAGAACAGTTTCTGAATGGAATGCCCTACCGCAGAACTCTCCGTTGCTTTCTAATCATTCTTGATATCTTCACTGCTGCATTTGTAGCTGTACTGTTATTGCATTTTTATGTGTGTTTTTGCATTGTCTATTTTGTGGCATCTATATTGTTCGGTACTTGCTTTGCTTTTCCCCTGTATGTATTTCCCTCTCCTGCTTGGACATACAGCATGTCCGCAGTATTCAATAAATAAATAAATAAATAAAATTTGCCCTGCATTTGACTTGACTCGACTCGGTGACGCAATGGACATTCACGAGGCATACGCGTGTTCAGCACCATCCCGCACAAGGCATCGGAAAGGGGCACGCGTCTCCGTGTGCCTGGTGCTGGCTCGCACCCCTTGTATTGACAAGTTTGGTCAAAGAATTTCATGCCTTGAAGAAAAGAGCAGCTCACACTCGCCCGAGCACTTGCATCAGCCACATAGTCCCCCAACTGCTGTAGAGCGTAAACCAGTGTGCTGCTTAAGATGCAGCACGGTTCTGGATGCCGCGCTCAGGCCTCATCACGCCTCAAACCACTTGTATGCGCAGATTAGCTCTGGCATATGCACATGCATGCAGGTGCACGGCTTGTGCTCTCTGGAAGTGTCCTTGAAGTTGGGACTTCAGCGATCGTCACTGTCGGGTGTGCTATCCTTCAAGAGTCCCTTGTCAGATGTATCCTTTCGTAGAAAATTGTCTTCAGTGCTGTTGAACACGTTCAATATTCCGCATTTGAAAGTGCGGCTGATGACCTCCTCCTGGATGCTGTCCCAAGCATCCGCGATTTAATTCTAGAGTATGGATTAAGAGTCCCGCTTCATCTGTCTGGTGCCAATAACTTGCATGCTCTTCCTACCTAACCCAGTCCCTGTAGAAGGGCTTGTTGCTTTGCCCATGCTCTCAACTGCTGTAATTACCTTTTTTTTTTTAAAGCAGATGAGTAACGTTTTCGCGGTCTTGACATTGCGCAAGGTGCAATTGTCCTGCTTCGAATAGTGTAGACGTCATGAGGTTAGCATGGTGAAATGGTGTTACAATCAAAACAAGTCAATAGACGCTACTCCTACAGAGTACCTCCTCTCGCTGGAAGCCTGATGGTAATACCGTATTTACTCGCATAATGCTCGCACTCACGTAATGCTCGCACCCCCCACATTGGCTATCAAAAATTGGAAATTTTTTTTTTCCCCGCATAATCACCGTACCCCCAAAATTACTGCCGGGAGCCGTCTGCTTGTCGTAGCGATTGCCATCTATTGACTGCGGTCACAACTAACTGCCATGGTTGGGCGCGCGTGCTACTAGGCGGCGGTACTGTGCTATCATCCGCTGCCACTGCCGCTACCGCTCATCCACAACCACCGCTACGCCATTTTGCGAAGGTGTCTCCAGCTCTCCGGTGTCTGGTAGGCCTCGTTTGCCTTGTTTGCGTGTTGCACCGTGCTCTTTGTGCCGCTTCGCCATGGGACGCTACGCAAGCTACACAGCTGCTTTTAAGCTAAAAGCTATTGAGTATGCATTGGAACATGGCAACCGCGCCGCCAGCAGACACTTCGGCGTCAACGAGTTTTGCGTCCGGTATTGGAGACGGCAGCACGACGAACTCAAGACGACTGGTAAGACGCGCCAGGCCTTCCGCGGACCGAAGACTGGGAAATCTCCTGCCGTCGAATCCTCTTTACTGGAATATATCAAGGCTCGACGAGCGGATGGGTGTGCTGTGTCGATTGATTTGATACGGAACCAGGCGCTCGTAATCGCAAGAAAGGAGGGCATCCCGGTGCAAGACTTCCGCGCTAGTAACAGGTGGGCCACACGATTTATGTGGCGCAATGGACTCTCGCTCAGGAGGCGAACAACGCTTTGCCAGCGCCTGCCTGCAGCCTATGAAGAGAAAGTAGTGGACTTCCATTGATTCGTTATCTGGATCCGGCAGGAAAAAAACTTCTTGCTCTCCCAGATAGGGAACGCGGACCAAACTCCGCTGAATTTCGATATGCCCAGCAGCAGGACAGTCGAACAGACAGGTGCTCGGACTGTGCACGTCAGGACTACAGGTGCCGAAAAACAGAGGTGCACGGTCATGCTAGGCGTGACGACGAATGGGCGGAAGCTCCCACCGTACGTCATTTTCAAGCGGAAGACCCTCCCGAAAGGAAAGCACCCCCCTGGTATACACGTGCGCGTCCAAGAAAAGGGATGGATGACCGCGGACCTTTGGTGGACTGGGTGAAGACTGTGAGGGGGCGGCGACCGGGAGCACTTCTTTTTCCGTCGCTCCTCGTGCTTGATAGCTTTCGGGGCCATCTTCAAGAGCCGGTTCGGGCGAAGTTCAAGGAACTGCGCACGGACCTGGCTGTTATTCCCGGCGGCCTCACATTAATGCTACAGCCTTTTGACGTATCTTTGAACAAGCCATTTAAAGATAACGTCCGGAGGCTGTACGCAGAATGGATGGCCGAAGGTGAACATGCTCTGACGCTGGGCGGCAAGATCAAAAGACCGTCCGTGGAGCTGCTGTGCAGCTGGGTATCAGAGGCATGGGGGATGATTGATGTAAACATGGTGGCCAGAAGCTTCAAGAAAACAGGAATTTCGAACGCCCTGGATGCGACCGAGGACCACCTGGTGTGGGACGACAAAGAAGCATCGGAAGATGAAGAAACCATCGATTCCAGTGTCGACGTGTACTCTGATGAAGAGTAGAATTGCCTGCAGGACGTACGCAACACGAGTAGTGACGGGGAGGTTGCGCGCGGCAAATAAAGTGCTTTAGCAGTTTGAGCTTACGTTCACCCTGTACTTTCATAACGAAGGTAAGTTACGCTTGAAAGTAATGTTTTCGTTATATTTACAATTGCGGACCTGACAATCCTGATCTTGCACCCATTCATCTTTGCATTTAACACTCCGAAACATTTGCTTGAAAATTTTCCCCGCATAATTATCGCACTCCCAAACTTCGCGTTGATTTTCAGGGAAAAAGTGCCAGGATTACGCGTGTAAATACAGTAGTGCTGAATAATAAGAAAGACTGGAACTGTGGATTTGGGCTGAAATTTCTGTCCAGATCCTCATTAATACAAGGCAGAAATTTGACAAGCTAAAATCTGAAAAAAAAAGAATAAAAATTGGAGGGCCATTAAGCTCTACCTTAAGGGTATGGTGCGATAGCTTTATGGGTTAATTCCCATATATGCAGGAGGCCATTCTCTGCTTTACATCGATAGATCCCTGGGAGTCTTCATACCATTGCTGGTGCAGCGGTTAAGCGATGCGCCACTGTCTTGCGATGGCAGCTGCCAGAGGTGGGCCTTGTGCGGCCCAGGTTGCTCTTGCCGAGCGACCAATCATTAATTTAACTGCCACCTGCCATGGTGTGCAGTTTTCTCACCATCCTGATGGGCAGGTTGTGATGACGCCGCCAGGTCACGTGACCTAGGAGGCCCGCCTGCCTTCTAAGTTGCTTTCCAGGCACCGGCTGCTGGAGTAATGCTCATGATTTTCCGCTCACAATGCCGCCAACGCCGACGCTGGATTTTCTGGTTAACAGGGCCTTTAGCGCATTAGCATTAAAAACCTCGTATTTACATGGGTTTTCGCAGTAAGCCTACTGTGTACAGTGACAGTGCTGATTGGGGCATGTGAAAGGTGTACTGACCCACGCACCATGGCAAGCATAGAATGGGACTCTGCTAGTTTGAGCTCTGTAGAGCTGAATTCGCTAATCGGCTGGACAAATGTGAGTTGGCTGTTTCCTTTTCGATGAACGAGTGCCCAGAGTAGAGAAATCATCAGTATTGTTGACACGATGGCGATCAAATCTACACGATGCATGTAGGCAGGGCACTTGCCAACGCGATTAGGATTTTGACTGAGCACCAAATGAGGTGTGCAGTGGAGTCTGGGGTCAAAGTCTGGTTAAGTTTCTTTGCGACACCAATTTCTTCCTCTTCCTCACAGTGCCTTTGCTTTTAAGGTGCCATGCATATCTGCATCAACGTAGGGCAGCAGTTTTGTTGATACCTTTCCCTTTCTCGTGCCTCTGCTCTTCCATTCTGATGAAATGGCCCTGTGAGACTGTGACAGCAACGCCTTGCTCGGACTGACTGCAGTGGGCCTTTCCTTGTTGTAGTGTATGGCTCAGGGCATGAAGGTGCCACACTCAGTCAAGCTTACAGGAGACAGAGGGGTATGGCATAAGTGCCAAATGTTTCCACGGGATCCTCAAAACTTGTGCCAGTAGAGAGCATTCAGTGCGACGTTTTCATTGTGGTATTCTGACATGCGCCAATCTCTCCCATCATACTACTGGATGCTGCACTAAAGTGGCACTTTGGGCCGTTTAGTGTGACGTAGCGAAGAGGTAGAGTTCGGGACTGATAGGGCTGTGTTCTGTCTCTCCTGCACTGTCTCTTTTCACTATGGATGCAGCAGCTGCTTTATACAGTAGAAACCCGGGGTAGTGTCCCTGGGTGCTGCATTTTCTCAGCTGCAACATTTTCGTGAGCCAGTCCTTTTCAAGCTCTCATAGAAGCCCGTGAAATGCAGACTTGGCTGTTACGTTGCAGTGTGGTGGCATTCCCTTATGCCACATCGTGAATTTCACTTCTCTAGAGTAGTGCTTTACTATTGCCAAGGTTTTGACAGACAGAAAAAATTTTGATTTTTGATTTTGAAAATTCTGACAGAAAAAAAGAAACATGACTGACAATACCCCTTTTATCACACACACTTCCCAGCTGGTACGTTTTATTTCCGCTGTCTTGGGATAAACATCACATAAACACAACAAATAGAATATGAAGGGGGAAGATAGAGAGTAATGGTATTCACTGTATTTTCATAGCCCTTCAGTTATGCTTTCTTGCTGAAGTGTATTGACAATGTCTTTCGATCAGTCAATCTGTGTGAAAGTGTACCTGTGCACATGTGTTCAGCATTTTCTGTTGCCCATATGCTGCTGCTTTGTACGGGCATCAGAGACCCTCAGGCTGCCATTGGCAGCTTTTTTGCCTGATAACCCCCAACAAGTCGTTGGAAATAAAGCATTTGAATTGAATTTAAAATGAGGGGTACGCAAATATTTGAGATTTCGTATACGAATCGAATATGTTTGATATTCGGTTCATATTTGTATTCTAGAAATTTATATTAAACAATTGCCAAATATTCGCCAGCGATCATATACCATTCAGACTTTCATAAATTCGACTTTGGCAATACCATTTGGCAATACACTAAGAGGCCACAGCTTTGGTAAGGGCGGTTGGATGCACTCACTGTTTACCAGCCTCTCGTCGAACGTGTGCAATTTGCATCATCAGCTCTTTACAGTAGGATCTCGGCGAGATGAACCTGGCTGATACGAATTTCGGTGTGATACGAATTTGTAAAATTCCCCCGCTGAAGTGCATTGTGTACAATGGGCCAAAAACAGGGTGTTCCAAACACTTCCGCGTTGTGCCGGGTGATACGAACTTCGGTACCACGACCGTCGAGCCGCCACCGGCGCAGCGTGCGCCAGTGCCGGTTTGGGATTCCGCGGCAGCAGGGAGGCTGACGAGGCAAGCGAAGCTTTCTCTCTCTCTAGATTTTGGGGGCGGCCTTTTCGCCTTTTCCTTGTTACTTTTTTTTGGCCGAGGCTAGCGCCGCTGCTTATTGGTTCGTTCACCCTGCGAACCAGCCAACCCAACTGGTCGGGCGCGATTTGTCCTTTCCACATTTCTTGCGGCCCTGCGCGCCCGTTCCACCGGTCTTTCCGCTACAGCCAGTGTGCACATCGTCACACCTGCAGCAGCCCCCGCTTCTTTGTTCCCTCGTGCGCGACGACTACGGAAATGCAGCGTGTTGGTTGTGTGTGTCGTTTTACGAGCATTGATCGCATCAGCCCGAAAGGTACTGCAATCAGTACGATGTCGCGAAAGCGGAAGGCGCTGTCCTTGAAGGACAAACTGGATATTTTAAAGAAGGTGGACGAAGAGCCCAAGAAAAGGTGCATTGACATGGCCAAGGAATTCGGCCTGCCAATTTCTACACTGTCTACGATTGTCGGTCAGCGCGACCAAATTATGCAGAATGTGCAGCACTTTGGCGTAAACTCCAAAGAAGCGAAGACTGCTCACCATGTAAAGTTAGAAGATGTTCTCCGAACATGGTTTAAAGAGGTCACCGTGGCCGGCGTCAACGTTGACGGAAAAGTTCTGCGTGAGAAGGCAGCGGACATCGCACTCACGCTTGGAATTGAAAATTTTCAGGCCTCTGGTGGCTGGATTCACAGATTTAAGGCACGGCATGACCTCTCCTACAAACCCGTTTGCGGTGAAGGGGAAAAGGTTGACGCCTCCGTCGTTTAAGATTGGATGGCAACCAAGCTGCAGTCTTTCATCGCGGGATATGACGGTCGTGATGTTTTTAACATTGACGAGGCAAGGCTGTTTTACAATCTTCAGCCCGAAACGAGTCTCTGCGTCAAGGGCGAAGCCTGCCATGGAGGACAAAAACTAAGCAGCGTGTGACGGTTCTGTTTTGCTGCAACGCTGACGGGTCAGAAAAAATGAAACTGACTGTCATTGGAAAATACGAAAAGTCCCGATGCTTCAAAGCAGCCGGCTGTTTGCCCTGTACATATAGAGCCAATAAAAAGGCGTAGGTGACGTCGGCTCTGTTCGTCGAGTTCGCCACATACTTGGACCATAGGATGTCATGCAAGAACAGAAAGATTGTTTTGCTGCTGGACCAATGTGCGGCGCATCTAAAGCACATGAGGCTACAGAGCATCAAAGGGGTATTCCTGCCCTCGAACGCTGCTAGTCATTTGCAGCCACTGGATGCTGGCATTATCAGAAACGTAAAGCACCACTTCAAAGGTTTGTTGGTGTGCCACCTCCTTGCGAAGGTTGACCGTAAGGATGCAAATATGCAGATTAGTCTTTTGGATGCTATGCATTTTATTGCAGTGGCCTGGGGGCGCGTCTTCCCTGCAACCATCGCGAATTGTTTCGCAAAGGGTGGGATTTTTAAATCCACAGTGGCCACCACCTCACAAGTGCCAGATCCAATTCCGATTGATGTCTGGAACCAGCTTAGTGTTGACTGCAGTGCCGACGATTTCGTCACTGCTGACGACGATCTCGTCACCTGTGGTCTGCGCACAGTGGAAGACATTGTGGAGGAGGTATCGTCACAGCCTGGAATTTCGACCAGTGACGAAGAAGACGAGTGCCAAAATGGTGATGACCAACCACTGTCGGCAGCCGAAACTATGGATGCTCTCGATATTCTGTGGCATGCTGTGACATCCGAGACTGTGCGTGAGAACACTACAGCCCAGTTCTTCAGCTGCGAAAATTCTCTGCTGGCCGACCTCGCGAAGGAGAAGACTCAGAAGGACATACGTGACTTCTTCCCACGTAAATAAATGTTTTTTTTGTACGTGTCTCATGGTTTCGGGACGGATTTAACTTGTTTTTTGGTGATACGAATATTTTCGCCTCCCCTTGAGATTCGTATCACCGAGATTCTACTGTAGTTCATAAACTTGCTGAGGTGATGCTTTCTTTTTCCACTTCGGAGTTTATTTTTCTTTTAGTGTGTGGCTGGCGCGTTGCCAACATTTCCTCCGAGCGCCTGAAGATGTTCAGTGCGCTGGATGCCTGAGCCTGTGTGCACAAATCCGGAGAGGCATGAGGCGCATTAGCATTGCATGGACCAGCCTTTAGAAACGGCAGGATCAAACAGGCTCCCACATGGTGCCCATCACTTGCGCAGGGAAGCAGCCACCAAAGCAGGCTTCCAGATCTTGCGGCTCATCAATGAACCAACCGCTGCTGCCCTGGCCTACCATATGGGGGCGTCTCCATCACCGGATGTCTGGTGAGAGTCTCCTACAGTTGCCACCAGAGGGAAGGTTTTAGGTTTATGCGGGTTTAAGGTCCCAAAGCGACTCAGGCTATGAGGGATGCCGTAGTGAAGGGCTCCGGAAATGTCAACCACCTGGGGTTCTTTAATGTGCACTGACATCGCACAGCCAGAGCAGAGCAGAGTGTGCAGCCAGAGGGAAGGAGCTGGGGCCATGCTACAGTTAGACCTCAACGAAACAAACTTAAGTATAGCAAAATACTTGATACAACGGAGAATTCTCATTTTCGTAACTTACTCGAAGGACACCTTGTATTTTTAGCTTCAGTGTAGCAAAGTAAATTTGGCTGCACTTTTTATGTAATAAAAATTCTTTGCTGGCTACAAACAAACCGGAAGAAGGTTGCACTCTAATCAGCCATCCATGTTCAAACTTGCTCAAATTCCAGCAATCAGCCATGTTCAAACTTGCTCAAATTCCAGCAGGTAGCAAGCCTTGTCACATTGTTTCAGATTTCTGTGGGATGAGGCAGGAGTTTTAGTGCAGTGTTTGTGCACCAGTCGCTCAGTTTTGTCAGCTGGTGCCCCATTGTTTTCTCTCTCAACAGCCGGTACCTGCTGTACCGCCTGGGTGGTCGCACGGCAAGTGCCAGCGTGGTGGCGGTATGCAATGGAGCATACCGCCTGGTGGCCCACGCCACGGCACAGCCTGCCCTGGGTGGTCGGGACTTCACGGCTGCCGTGGTCGATCACTGCGCCCAGGAATTCAAGCGGTAAGAGAGAGAGAGGAAATGGGGCGCCTTGCAGCCTTAAGACGCTCACTGTGGAACTTGGTGTTTAATTGTTGGTTCATTGCGGTTTCCAGTCTCGGGCAGTCATACAGTTGATTCGAGGTAGTCGCCGACTGACTTTTTGGACCCCCAAAATTTGGACATGCTTGATTATTCAGACTGCTTTGTGGCACCACCACTCTCCCCATAAACTGTAATGTATTTTTGGACACCTTGAAACCTCTGATTTTATTTTTCGGACACTCCTTGAGCCAGCTTAATCGACAGCACTTGCCCCACTGACACTGACTGAAGCATGGTTCGACCCCCTGAATAATAATAATAATTGGTTTTTGGGGAAAGAAAACATCGCAGTATCTGTCTCATGTGTCGTTGGACACCTGAACCTTGCCGTAAGGGAAGGGATAAAGGAGGGAGTGAAAGAAAGGAAGAGGTGCCGTAGTGGAGAACTCGGGAATAATTTCAATTACCTGAGAATCTTTAACGTGCACTGACATCGCACAGTACACAGGTGCCTTAGCGTTTTGCCTCCATAAAAACGCAGCCGCCACGGCCGGGTTCAAACCCGGCAACTCCGGATCAGTAGCCGAGCGCCCTAACCCGCTGAACGCCATTTTTGTTTTGAACAGAGCCTCCTTGCTGCCCCACAAGGCGGCGCTACTGCAAATGAGGATTCTGTCAGGGGCTAGTTGGTTCATTGCTTAGAAATGTTTACTCAGCGCTACAAGACAAGGACACGTAGAGAAAAGAAACCACAGGACTGGCACTGACTGTCAACTCTTTATAAATTTGTCAAACGAGCATAATATATACCCTGACTCATGGACCCCGTTGATGTAGTCGACCGCCTACATTGCGATATATTGCCAAGGTAAACATAACAGTTATGACAAAGAAATGTGACCCATGTTCTTGCTGCCGGCAAACAGCACATAACAAGTGAAGAATCAGAAACATGAGCACCCCCCTCTTGTCCTCCACGCACACAAACAACAGCAAGCTACGTGAAGATGGCACCAAGAGGCAACACAAGCAAACGAAAAGAAATAATGGAACCTGCATGAAAAACAGTGAACGGCACTTGAAAAAGATTAAAACAAACTGCCAACAATTAGCATGGCGAAAACAATTAAAAGCAAATAAACTAACCCCAAAAAAGGCAAAAGGCTGAGTCATCACACTAAAAGAGAAAACAATGGTCAACAAAGGGCCCGACAGTAACACCTTAAATCAATTAAAAGGAACAGGCAAAAATATGCTCAATGGTAAATCGAAAGAAACAGGCAGCCTGCACAGTGAAACATTGTAGCCAGTACACCGAATGCCATTCCAGAGGGTTGTACCAGATTCCCGTCGCATGCGTCGGGCAGACATGGCGTTGTTTTAATTAACAAGGCCATGTTGTGCATTAAGCTTAGTGAACAAGTCCAGGAGACACATGTCCGACCATTGCAGTCAACGCAGCCACAGGTGCCAGCCTTTGAACTCGGACACAAAATTTGTGGCGACAGAAAAGAGCAGAATTGAACGGGAAATAATTGAAGTTTTTTCTCATTGAAAAGGCAGGAGAGGCTTGCGTCAGCACCCCTTCAATCTTTCTACAGGAAAAAGAAAGGTCATTCTTGGAACGCGGTCCATTCTTGTGTATCAGCCCCAGCTGGGGGGCTCGGTGAAGGGACAGGAATTAAAGGAGGGGGAAACCATGCTAGAAGCTAGTGGTTTTTCAGAACTGTCCTCCAGCTGCTCCACATTTTGCTTTTTTCAACACACTTTTTCGATTCTCCATCTGCACTTAGTGCGTCTTGTGTCCTGGATGTACAAGAGGCTTGTACACAAAGCAGAGGGTGGTAGATTTGGGTTTAGTGACAAAGGCAGACATCTTTTCTGGCTAGTAGTGTGTGGCAGTTCTTGCCTGGCCTGCCCGGTTGGCTGCTATACTGGCAAGGACATTGCAGGGACCACGCCTGCCTTCATGTTTTTCCGTTATTGCTGCGTTAATGGTAAACTGGTAAAAGGGTTAGGTGATTAACTGATTATGTAAGGCGGCGGCTAAATCTGAAGTGCCATTCACTGCAGCCTTGATGTGCCTCTTGACACCCAGCAGGCATGTGAGCGGGCAGTCAATGCAGCAGCAACACCTCCTTGGTTTCAAAGCCAGCCAGATCAGCCAGTTTCTGCTAATTAAGCCCTCCCTTCCTGCCCTTTATTCCACTTTCCCAATCTCTTAACTTCATGCTTGCTCATTGCATGCAATGACAAGGGTCCAGCCCCCAGTAACTACCGTATTTACTCGAATCTAGGCCGACCCTGATTCTAAGCTGGCCCCCTAAAGTCCAAAGCCAAGAAAAAAAATATATATTACCTCGAATGTGGGCCGAACACAAAAAGTGAGGACAGCGTTCACAAAATGCAAACAGCATTTATTGAATCTGAACGTGCAGAGCTCATTCAACGTCGTCGTCGCTGCTAGACTCGTCGCTGTGTTCCTTGTCGCTGTCACTGTCACATGCAGCAACCGGCACGGTAATGTGAATCAGTTGGAGGAAGCGTGGCTCTCTTAACTTCCACAGGATGAGTCCGAGCTGACTGCAGCTGCCTCAGCCACTGAACTCCGCGTGAAATTTGCTAATCAAGTGCATGGCATGTGCGTGAGAAGGAGCTAGCACGAGGCTTATGGAGGTGGGGGCCCCTTTCCAAGGCCTGTCACACGTTGGTGCTTGGCACGCAGGTGTGCGGCACATACGTCTAGCAGGGGCCCATGGAGTCGCCACTTAAAAGCAACAGCTGCACAACGACGCAATTCCAAGTATAATACCAGCAGTCGGAGGTCCCATGAATAGGTCCCACACCCCACAAATATGTAAGCTCCATGTGCACCAAATTTCTGATGGCTATTTTTTCAGCGGGTCAACATAGCTTCAGTGAGTGCAACAAAGCTTCAATGCACTTTTCTTTTCATGTAGGAAAAATTTGTGTCAGAAATGTACATTATTTCGAAAGTGCCAACTTGTACTGTTCGACCTTTTTTTTTATGTTAGAAGTGTTCGAATTTTTTGTTTTGTAATAATTCGAATAAAACTTATATTTGCTTCGAGTTTGCTTCTAACCAATAAGCCACGATTCGCACAGGCCTATTATCATTACTTTTGCTGAGTAGACTGCGTTGCTAAAAAAATTGCAAAAAAAATTCCTAATATTGTCCCACATTCACGGGCCCCTGTACTTGAGTATAAGTTTAAGTTCTTATGACATGTTCTCTGGAGCCCTGTGGCCAATAAGAAGCATGTGCCACTTCCGCGTGTTAATGCTGTTATCCAATTCGCTTCCAAAGACTGTGATTCGTTGCTTAGCAGTGAAAGCGCCAAAGTGGAAAAATTGGTGCGAGGAACACGAAAATTAAAAGATTCAAAATCTGATTTTTGGGCCGATTTTCGGTGCCAAAGAGCCGTGCCCCCCCTTAAGCTCCGCCTTAAGGGTATGACGGGATAGCGTATTGGGTTAATTCTCATATACGCACGAGGCCATTCTGTACTTTAGATTCATAGATCCCTGGGAGTCCTTATACCCAGTCATGCAGTGGTTTAGCGATTCGCCACTGCCCTGCGATGGCGTGTGCTGCCAGGGGTAAGCCTTGTGTGGCCCAGGTTGCCTTCCTGAGCGACCAATCATTAATTCAACTGCCACCTGCCTCCTAGGTTGCTCTCTGGGAACCACCTGCCAGAGCCATGCACTTGATTTTTCGCACACAACGCGACGATGCGGACACCGGATTTTCGAAAGAACGTGGTCCTTTAATGGTATCGGGTTAAATTAGCAAGCATACCACACTTTACATTTTCAAGGCTGTGGTTCGCAACCTCACCAGAAATTCGAATTATCTCCATTATCTGATAACGTGGTTGGAATTAATAAGCTTTTATTGTGTTTACTGTCATATGATGCTGTCCTATCAGTCTGGCTTGATTTAGTATGTATTCTCTTTTGTAGCATATCTAAAGAACCCTGGCATCCCTGACAAGCCACATACCATAGTGATGCAATACTGGTGCCTAAGTGCATTCTTAATAATTATATGTACTTGTAACTGCTGCACATTTGTTCCACAGACCTGAGCATTAGCACTGCGATATTTTTATGCAGCACTTTTACCATGACACTGTTGCACCTCCCTTCTGCTGTCAACCTCTCAAAGGAAAGTTTTTTTTTTTCCGCTTTGAGCTGGTGTGTCGTATTTACTCACTTGATGGATGTATGTGCTTCTTTGGTTGTCAAAAAGTAAATTTTTTTGTGTTTGCTACTTTTTGTAATGAATGCAGTTTCGGAGTTTGATATGAGTGAACAATGCACCTGCAGCCAGAGCCGCGGAGCTGACCTCCGGGAGAGCCGGCGGGCTCTGGCAAGGCTGTGGACGGCGGCTGAGACCGCCAAGCACGTGCTGGCCACCTTGGAGACAGCCCAGTGCTTCGCCGAGTCAGTCTACGAGGGCATGGACCTGAGCCTCAACCTGAGCAGGTGGGCCAGCAGTTTCACTCGTTGCATTTTGCTGGTTTCAGGGCTGTTTCTGATGAGGAGCAGTGCCATGTCCCCATGTCTGGCTGCGTGTTTTACTGTTGCCAACAGATTTTTCGGACATGGCGGCACGTGATTCAACTGCAGTCGCTGAGCAAAAATTCCCAACTTTTCATGTGGCAAACATGCTCGATTCTTAGGACATTTTCACGACACCGTGACATACCCCACAGAGCAACGTGTAAAAGTGCCTGAAATTTCTGATGCTTTGCAATTGATAGCTTGATTTTTCGGACCTCTTTGGCACTCATTCCAGCACTGCCAGCGGTAGCCAAGCCACCATATAGAGTCAAACGTCATTATAGAAAACAGGTGGAAAATTGTAAAATACAGTAGAATCTCAATTACAGTCAAGCCCACATATAACGCCCCCACATAAGACGAACTTTCGCTTATAACAAATGAGACCTGCACGACTGTCAAAATATACATTGTTTCAGTGGCACAAAATCACACATAACGAATGCCATTAAGCCCTGTTGATCGGTTACAGTGAACGGACGGCGTAAACCCGGCGCCGTGATGCGAGATAACCTGCCTCCGACCCATGCTCAGACTCCTTTGTGCGCCTGTCGCGCGGCATGTTTTCCCAAGCCTCATTGAGGGGAGCTGCCCGCCCTGTTTTGTGCCACTCTCAAACGAGCTACCCTTTCCCTGCCCACGCGCCTACCAACATCGCCCTCCCGCCCCTCCTCGCAACTTCACTCCCCTCTCCTCACTCTCTTGCAAATCCGTGCGGTGCCTCTGCGATCAACTACGCCGCCACCGGTGCCGATCGCAGAGGCCACGCTCCGTGAAGCAGGCCTTCCGTGGGAGCCAAGAGGTGGTTGCACTGACGCTCACGGACGCCCCTCATTGGTCTCTCTGCTGGCTCTGTGCGTCTGTATCTTCAGCTTGATTACTTTGATGCCGCCTGTGCAAGTTGCAGTTAGTTGCACGTGTGCCTCATCGCGCACTTTTGTCACTCTTATTGTGGTGCGGACGTTCCGTTGGCTTTGTTCAAATCCCGGGCCCTGGTTGTAATTCGGGATGGCGGGTGGGAACACCGTGCCCATTTCCATTGTATTCAGCGGTAGAGATGATGAAAGCGGCCTGGGCAGAGGTGACGGCCACTGGCGAGCGGAACTGCTTCCGCAAGGCCGGCTTCGTCGACACAGTGTCTGGTGCAAAGTCTGATGCTTTAAAAGATGATTAGCCCAGTGGCGATTTGTGGTAGCGCGTCGTCGACTCCAACATGGGGGGGTCATGACATTGGTTGGAATGGTTTCATTTCTGTCGATGATGACGCCGACACTGCGGAACCATGCACGGACGAGGGCATCATTTCTGAAGTGCGGGACGAAAGTGACGCGGAGGAATCAGATATGAGGATGAAACTTCGGAGCCAGCACCTGTAGCAATGAGCTACATAGAGAGCCTCACACAACTTGGTCTATGCCAAGGGCCTCGGCGATAGCACACTTCTGCTTTAAGTAAACTGGAAACCTCCCTCATCGGATCTGCGCTGCAAATCAGACGTCCATCGCAGACTTTTTCGTTAAGAAAAAATGTTCTGTTTTGACAAGCAATTGGCTTTAAAGCTGTGGTCCACTTACTACGAACTACGGGATATAATGAACGGACGCCGCGTGACGGTCATGTTTGTTATAAGCAGGCTCAATTGTACATGATCCCGGTTGATATGAATTTCGGGATGATACAAATTTGTAAAATGCCCTGGCGAGAGTGCATTATGTGCGATGTACAGAAATTCGGATGTTACAAACCTTCGCCCCACTGTGGATGATACGAATGTGCTAGCCGCAATCACTAATCATGCAGTGCGCCCGCGAGCAGTAAATGGCGGCAAGCGACCGTCACAGTGCCGATGTTGCGAATCGGCAGTGGCGGCGGCTGTAAGTAAACCCCATCAGCCAAAAACAAATCTGCGTAAATTCTACACACAAATTTTTAACCCTTTACTGCGCGATTTTTTGTTTCATCTTAGAATTATTTCAGGAGACGCGGGCAACGAAAAAAATCACTGTGTGCTCATGGAAAATTCGTTCAATGGTTTTGTACAGTTTTTTGACCCAAAATAGGTACGGTGCATATTTGCAACAACATTCAAATAAAGAACACATTACAAAAATGAATAGTGTGCTTGGTGAGAATGAAATACAAATAATGAGCATCGAATCAAACTCAACAAAAGCATCATTTCGCCGTGTGGTACTAGAGAAAACAATTCCTCTTGTTTGTCGAGCAGATGTGAGTACAGTAAAACCTCGTTAATTCGAAATCGCTTAATTCGAACTTCCGGTTAATTCGAACTGACGGCCGGGTCCCGGCAAAGCCCTGTGTATTTCAATGGGTCAAAACTCCCGATAATTCGAATATGCCGGTATCCACGTCGGTTAATTCGAACTAGGCGCCGATGGCTGGCATTGCTCCTCGCATATAGAAGTCACCTCGTAGCAAATACAATGCGCTGAAAGTTTAAAAAAAATGCAGAATGATGAGGAAAAAAAATAAGCCAGCACGCACGAGGTGAGACGTGAATTTCGTTGCCCGAACCAACCCTCCGGTGCATGCCGTAGCAGGTTTTCGCTGCCGGAGCGTCGAAGCATTGGCTTGTCTATTTTTGGCTGACGCGCGGTCACGCGGGTAGCCACCCTACCGCGGGCGCCGCCTATGCTCCGGCCACGGTGGCTCCGGCGCAAGCCGTTGCAGGTTTCCGCTGCGCCGAGGCGGTCGTGACCATTGGAGACGCACGCAACCATGGAGGAAGGAAGTACTCAGGAGAGGCGGTTACGTCACATTTTTTTGAAGCCGCGCTTTTTTTCTGATGGAAATAAACGTTTCAATCAAGCGGGCCTCCCCTCCCCGTTCCCCCGCTTCCCTCTACTTGGGCGCCGTCCCAGAGCGCCTGCCCATGCAGCAGACGACGCCGCTGCGCCCAGCGTTCTATTGGCTGCGCCGTCGGCTAAACTCTCCCAGTAGCCCTTGCGAGAACGCGTGACTTCCGGTACCCTTTTATTGTGCAGCTCGGGAAGCGAAGACTCTTTCCTTTCCTTCATCCTGCAGCACCCGGCCCCTCTTGCGCCTAGTCTTTGTTGCCGCGGTGTCTAGCGAAGTTTGTGTTGCGTGATATTCCTCATTTGTTTGGTATCTCGCTGGTGACGTCTCATCGACTGTGGCAATCATGGCAAACCGAGGAAAGTACTCCGCAAAGGATTTGAAGACGAAGGTGGAGATATTACAGGAGGTCGAACGTGGTCTCCTAACAAAGACAGCGATCGCAGAGAAGTTTGCAGTCAAGAAAATACCTCAAGAACAAAGACTCGATCTTCAATGCGTATCAAAAGGAGATGGAGCCCTCGCGGAAACGACTAAGAACATCGGCTCATCCAGAGATGGAGGATGCTGTAATGGCATGGATTAAGGATGTTCGCAGCAGGAACATTCCGCTAAGTGGACCAATAATTGCCGCAAAGGCAGTGGACTTCGCCAGCCAGATGGGCATAAGTGACTTCAGCGCGTCAGAAGGCTGGTTGTCGCGTTTCAAGGCCCGTCACGGACTTACGTTTAAAAGCGTTTGTGGAGAGGCAGCCGCAGTCGATGAAGAAACGTGTCAAAATTGGATCTCAGGTCAACTAAAGGACTACCTTGCCGATTACTCGCTCAGCGATGTGTTCAATGCAGATGAAACCGCGCTTTATTTTAAGTTGCTGCCGAACAAGACTGTCAGTTACAAAGGCGACACGTGTTCAGGCGGGAAGAGAAGCAAGGAAAGAGTGACGGTGTTGGTGTGCGCAAACGCGACTGGCACGGAACGGTGCCGCTTGCTAGTTATAGGCAAAGCAGCGAAGCCTCGCTGCTTTAAAGGGCTAAAAACTCTCCCTGTTGATTATACTTTCAACAGAAAGTCGTGGATGACGCGAGCAATTTTCACGGATTGGCTGCGCACACTCGACAGGAAGTTCGCGGCACAGAACAGGAATGTTCTGTTGTTCGTCGACAACTGTTCAGCCCATTGCGACATCAGCGGACTGAAGGCGATCCGTCTGGCATTTCTGCCGAAAAACACTACGGCTGTGCTGCAGCCTATGGACCTTGGGGTTATTAAAAACCTCAAAACACTGTACAGGCGCCACCTCCTAGAGCGGATTCTTGTGTGTATGGACAGCGGCAAATCGTACGACGTTAATCTCCTCGGAGCCTGCCACATGCTGGCAACATCGTGGAATGCTGTCAAGGCGGACACAGTCGCGAACTGTTACCGAAAGTGCGGCTTCATTGAAGGCCCAGAAGCCTGCAGCACGGCAGAGCTGGATGCTCAGTGTGATGACTCCGTCGCGCTGCACCCTGCCTACGCTGCTTTATCGGAGGGTGTTGACTTCCAGAGCTTCGTAGACGTTGACAGCGGCGTGGAGACATCGGGGCCTTTAAGCGATGCCGAGATTATTGAAGCGGCCTGCGGTGACCAGATGCCGCACAACTCGGGCGCGGCGAGCACAGCTGACAGCGACGACGAGTCCGACGGAGGCGACGATCCATTGCCACCCCCGAGTGCATGTGAAACAGCGTCAGCACTCGATCTGGCTGCGCGCTACTTCTCCGTTGATGATAATTCGGACGCTGCGTTGGAGCTGTTGGGCAAGTTGCAGACGATGCTTGTCGAGTCACGGCAAAGAAAACGAAAACAAATGCGCATCACCGATTATTTTTGTCTTTGATATGCTTTGCCAATCTGCTGTTAATAAACATGTTTTTGAAGCATAGTGTCATATTTAATCATTAAGCTTGCTGCTTACGCGAATGCATTTTGATGTTAGCTCCAACCGCATAAACAAATTAACTTTATTTCCTTCGACATTCGGGCTCTATGATTTTAATTCGCGCAATCGCCCGCCGCAAATGTGTAGTAGCGCGTAGTAAGAGATAACGATCTCAGATATGCCTGTTTTAGCTTCAGCCCGTGCTGCCGGGCGTGATGGCCGCTTTTTTTAGCGCCCGCTCGTTAATTCAAACTCCGCTTAATTCGAACAATTTTCCGGTCCCCCTCGAGTTCGAATTAACGAGGTTTTACAGTACTACACTTCGAGCAGTAGCTCATACAGATTCCCATGCATTTGGGAAACTTGCAATGCTGCCTCTTCTGGCTCTAAAGGACCCAGTGACCTACCTGAAGACAGAAATCCAACTATTAGCATTGAAACAAGGCATAATGTTTCGGAAGTTATACCTCATCGAGCCTGACATCCTGGGTTGTAGTGGGTGCTTCTGGGCCCTCACAGTAGCACCCGTACGAAAAGATTCAGGCATTCTACAACAAAACATACTGTAGGAAATAAACTTACTCCCAGGATCGTCGTCAATACCGGAAAAGTCACTGTCTTCACTTTCTGAACGAATCGCCCGGCCATAGAAGGTTTTAGGATCCATCGGCCGCTCTGAAAAGATAAGACTCCATGTGCACGTTGTTGCATACATGCAACGTAGCAACTTTCAGTGGTCAGAAACTAACCACTCCAGAATAAGGAAATTTCGTGGCTTCTACACATTAAAATTGATAAGTATAGAAGTCCTAAAATGTTTCATGCACTTTATTCAGTTCAGCAGCTCAATAAAATTGTAAAAACTTACCGATGTTACTGCACGTGAGATCGCAATGCTTTCACCGTGTTTGTTTGGCAATAATTACGCTCAAGAAGTAGAGATGGCAGCACAAGGCGGCGTGCGTTTCAAATGTGTGTTGCAGAAATGCAACAGCGAGCACAGGGAGCTCCAAATCGGAATTCCTTTTGTTTCTGGAGCCATTTATGGCTATGTTGCATGTATGCAACAACGTGCAGTCAAGGCTTTTTTTACGACGAAAGCCTTGTCTGCCTCATGAGTCGGCTGGAAGTGTCTGTTTGCAGGAAGTGTCCTCACCTGTCAATCAAAGGACATCATCAAAACTAAAATAAATAAAATAAAACAGAACAAGAAGCAAAAACATAACAAATGAATAGAAATGAAGTATATATACAGTAGAACCCCACTGTTACGTTCCTCACTGCTGCGTTTTCCCGGCTGCTAGTCGTTTTCATCCGGTCCCGGCATAGCTTCCATAGGATCCAATGTATAAGGAACCCCGTTGTTACGTAGTAGCTGTGAAATTGTTTCCGCATGATACGTCGCAACTTAGCACCCCGAACACGCCTGGGCTGTAGTAGGCAATGTGCTGCAACCGCCATTTGGACTTTTGACGAGTTTTTGCCGGGCTTGGCCGGGCTTGGCTATGGAACTGGCTGCAAGAAACCGCACGCCAGTTCGAGAAGCCGCCACTAGGTGGCCATTCGTGAAAAATGCTCTCACTTTTACGGTCGCCACATGGTTGTTGAACAGGTCGACTTCTCTTCTATCATGCTATCGTCATTGTGCATTAAGCCTCGTGAACGTCGAGCTTGTGCTTAGACGGCGTCGCGCAAGCGGAAGGCACCCTTGAGGAAAAGCTGGACGCATTAAATGCTGTCGACAGGCAGCCAGCGCGGAAGAGAGTTGACATAGCCAAGGACCTTGGTCTCCCACCCTCAATGCTTAACAGCATCATCTCGAAGCGTGCCGAGATAGAGGGGAATGCCGCGCTCTTCGGCCCGAAAGCAAAGCAGGCTCGTGGCAAAAACGGCAAGCCACCATTCTGGACTTCTTTACGTCCTAAGCGCACTCTGTGGAAATAAATTGTCTATAGTTGAAACTGCACATTTTGATTCATTTTCGGAGCTTTCCTCACTGTTGCGTTTTTTTCCCCCGGTCCGGTGAAAAACGTATGAACGGGGTTCCACTGTGTGTGTGTGTGTGTGTGTGTGTGTGTGTGTGTGTGTGTGTGTGTGTGTGTGTGTGTGTGTGTGTGTGTGCGCGCGCGCGCGCGCGCGTGTGCGTGCGTGCGTGCGCGTGTGTGTGTGTGTGTGTGTGTGTGTGTGTGTGTAATCAGAAAATAAAAATAAATCAGAATTCTAGGAAGTTCTATGCTTTCACTTTCCTGTATGTAAGCAGACTTAAGTGCCCTCAGAAATTTTTTCGTTTTGGATGATACGAATATTTTTCGTTGCTTCATGAGATTCGTATGATCAAGATTCTGCTGTACTATTTCGATTTAGCCACAATGCACAATATAAGCTCACACAGGAGAAGTGCAATTTTGTCACTGAAAGGGCAGCAGCTCTGAGGTACCCTTGCAGGAGCTTTACTGCTGTTTCAAAGCCACTTGCAGTTATTGCAGGCGCTGCTAAGAACCGAGTGCCGAGTGTCAGATTGGCTTTCCCGTGCAGCAGGGGCAGCACGCGGTGCAGATCAAACTCTTGCTAGGGTAGCTTCTCCACCTCACGGCGGTGTTGCTTGAAAGATCGGATGCCAGAATGAAAGCCATAGCTGTTTTCACCACCTTTGTGACAGTCAATGTGAGCACGAGATGGCTACTGAAAGTCTACAAGTGACCGTTCCTCTAGTTCTGGGGCGCTATCGATGGGTGCGAAAGGTGCAAACGGCTCGGCTACACCTTCTATTCATGCTGCTACATTTTCTGTGGCGCTATTATCCAATGCCAGATAAAGCGGTGAATCGTGAGAGCTTCAAGAAGCTGACTAGAAGTGAGGGAAAAGACATTTGTGGCTGCCGTTCATGTTGCCTTGCACAGAGAGGAAAGGCTGAGAGTTTGTTTCTCAGTTTGATTGAGCACCTGCGATCCCAAAACCACTAGTGGTGGCGCAGCTTAAGAGCTATGACTGACTGTGCATGACTGACTGTGCATTGCTTTGTCTGTCTGTCTGCGGTGGTCAGGGCACGCTTCGAGTCCCTTCTGGGCCCTCTCCTGTCCCGCTGTGCAGAGCCCATTGATGAAGTTCTGCGTCAAGCCGGCCTGGAAGCTTCCGATATCCACAAGGTGGGTCAGCCTCCATTGCCTCAGGGAACTGGCGGACAGAGGATTGCAGGCCAGCTGTGTTGGTTAGCCGTGCTTGTGCTGTGTTTGAGCTAGAGCACTGCACGGGCTCAGGCTTACCCAAAAGCACGGGGCCGGGCTGGGTACAGCAATTGTTTACCGGCCCTGGGTTGGCCCGTGCTTAGGGTTGCAGGCCCGGGCCGGGCTCCTTTTTCACTGAACGCCCATTTCTTCGCATGGGGTTAACAAACGGCAGGCCATCAAGGCAGTTAGAGCCAGTTTTCAACTATTTCCAAGGTGTGAACTTATTAACCTTCGGTAATGTGTCATGCGATATGTTGATTGTGCAAAAAAAATTAAAACAGTAAAATAATTCAGGAAACAGCATATATGTATACCATTCTGTATTTCTTAAGCTCATTTCTCTTTGTAAAGCTCTCATGTTCTGAAGCAGTCTTATTGACACATTACTTTTTCTTGCCAACTTCTAAGCTTTGCGAAGTCATTATGCATGAATAATAAGTACAGAGTCCATGCACAAAATGAAGAAATATTTTGTTTTAATCATTTAGATGTAGCCTGACACGAACAGGAACTGTGCGGCTGTGTTCGCTTTTTTGATGCTAGATTTTCAGGCCTGAGTGCATCTTACTTACCTTTTCCCCGCTACTTCCCCGGGCTTCCCCAGAGCATAGGGGAGGCTGTGCTTGCGGGGGAATCTGGGCCTCGGAGGGTGCATCCAATAAATGCTTAGCTCATAGCACACAGTGTGCTGCTCTTTCTCTCCTTTTTTTCTGTGTGTTTGTGTGAAGCACTTTTCATAATGTATGGCGCAATATTTATGAGACCTCTCTTTTGTCTGTCAAGTCCTCACTTTTTTCAATTTTTTGTGTTTAATTCTACGAAAGCTTTCTAAACTGATCGTCTAAGATACGGCAGCATTAACACTCAGTTTGAGCGAAGTATGGGGCCTGTTGAAGTTGATATCTTGATTGCAGAATATATATCAGAGCCCAGTTCATGTTTGCATACACTGACTCTGTAGAGAAAAATGAAATAAAGAAAGAGAACAGATCTGTATTCATGCTCAAATAGAATCTCAGTGAGGAACTTAAAGAAAAGTTGTTGTAGAAAACTGCCCATACTTCAAGAACTTGTTGATAAAATTGATGTTCGTTGTTCAATTTAGGTCTTTTTTTTGCGAGTCTTGTTTGTACTTATGTTTACAAGAAGTTGGTTTTCACTGTGCACTTATGTTCCTTTGAGGTGGTATGTATTTATTTTAGGTTTACTATTTTATTTTTGCACTTTTTAAAACCAAATGTCATAACTGGGGCTGCGCATTAGGTGCCTGATTGCAGTCAGGTTATAGTTAAGCAGTTTTTTTTCCCCAGGTATGCCAGAATTTTGTATGTGTCTGGAAGAAAGAATTCAAGGTACACTTGAGTTCCGCCTTAAGGTTATGATGCGATAGCATCCATGGGTTCCTTCAGTGGCCTGGGGTCCTCTCTTCATATCACTTTCAAGACACGGTCACTGTTTTATAAACAGCTTTTTAATGCAGTGGAACCTCGATTATACGTTCCCCAGTAATGCGACGACCCGCATTTTACGGCGAATTTGTGCGGTCCCGGCAAAACCCTCATAGAGATAATGCATTAGAAAGCTCGATTATATGACGTAATTTTAGAAGGACCCTGCTTCGTACGACGACGGGCTCGTACCATCCGTCATGAAAAAAAAAAAAAAGGCTGTCAGCAAACGCAGGCTGGTATGTAGGCACACTTTAGCCAGCCGATAACAGGTGCACATTTATCTTTCCATCTATCAAGAAAAGCTCCCAAGCCGCTGCCCCGCTGCACCGATGCTAACGGCAGCCTCGACGGCCATTGTACTTTGTTAGTTGAAAACCAGCCCTCTACCGGCAAAAATGTGCTGCAATTAAGTTGCGAAAAAAAAAAGATGACGATGAATTTCAGACGTTAAAAAAATATCACGCTTAGCAGACCCCTAATATATATGCGAAATTTATTATGAGGTAATAAAGTCGTAAAATTTTATTTCTGAGATACGAAACTGTGACCGCTCGACCACACCGTGCCGTCACTTTTTGCAGACCCCAGCTTGCCCAGTCCGTTCTGCTGTGCGCTGTTGATCGCACGTGTATCGCACCAGGACGTGATCTGCGTTTTGCGAAGCGAGCAAGTTACGGAATTATCGGCTCTGAGCGGGGTGGTTCGCCATGTCACGGAGTCGCAAACCGCTGACACTGGGAGATAAGCTCCGAATAATTGAAGAAGCTGAGAAGAGAACAGGTGCAACAAAGGCCAGCATCAATCGTGATTTCAACATTCCGGAGTCATCGCTGGAAACGATATTGGCCAAGAAGGACAGCATACTGCTGAATGCAAGCAAGTTCGGCGTGAAAAGGAAAGCTGCGAAAGATGGAAAGTTTTCCGCCATGGAGGCAGCTGCTGTGGAATGGTTGCGACAGGCACGCAGGTCAGGGACTGCAGTTGACGGACCCATTTTGAAAGAAAAGGCAGAGTCTGTTGCGCAGCGTTCCAACATGGACGATTTTAAAGCGTCCAGTGGCTGGATGGAGCACTTCAGGAAGCGCCATGGTATTGTGCTCACTGCTGCTGCGGAGAAAGCACTTCTGTGAACCCCTCGACTGTTGCTGAGTGGTCTGAGTTACTTCCGGACTTAATACGGGAGTACAAACCGTCCGACGTTTTTAATGCGGACGAGACCGGCGCGTTCTGTAACTTGCAACCAGAACAGACGCTGACCTTCACGGGAGAAAGCTGCCACGACGGCAAGTGGTGCAAGGAGCGCCTCACTGCACTATTTGGTGGTACCGAAGACGGCTCGGACGAACTTACTACCCTAGTGATCGGGAAGTTTTAGAGGCCGCGATGCTTCAAGAACCTGAAAAGGCCGCCGTGCCAGTATAAATCCAACCGGACGGCTTGGATGAAAGCTGCCATTTTTTCTTCGTTCCTACAGCAGTCGGATTCAAAAATGGGTGCCAGGAACAGAAAGAATCTTCTTTTCGTGGACAATCCGCCGTAACACCCAGCCGACACTGCATTTGAGGAATGTGAGGGTTGTGTTCCTGCCGCCAAACTGCACCAGACAGCCTAAGCCGTTTGACGCCGGCTTTATCAAGTGCATCAAGCAGAAATACCGGAAGTTTCTGGTGCAACGCCGGTTGGCAGAAATGGGGCGCGAACAGGCGAGCCGGAAGCTTTCTGTGCTCAACGCCATGCACTAGTGCATGGGATGAAGTCTCTGCTGATACAATCGCCAATTCTTTCAAGTACTGCGGCTTCAAAAAAAGTGATGCCTCCCCTGCCAGTGAAGCTGTATCGCTCGCAGAAGATGAAGCAGAGTTTGGCAATTTGCAGCTTCCTGTAACCTTTGCTGACTATGTCGGTGCCGACGACGACGTTGCAGTGTGCAGTGCGGTGTCATTGGAGGACGTAATGGATACCATGTGCCCCGACAATTAAACTTCCAACGAAGAGGAAGTGGACAACGATGCAGAGGTTTGCACTCCCATTCCGAGTTATGCGGACGTGTTGCAGAGCGTCAACAACATCCGGCGCTTTGCTTGCGCACGCGACGATGTTGGCAACCTGTTGTCGGACGTGGCAGCCCTTGAAAGGAAATAGATTTGTTGAGGTTGGGCAAAGGTGCAAAAAAAAACTTATCGATTTTTTTTTAAATGGTAATTAAAGACTTTTTTTGTAAACCTGTTTCAAACAAATGCTTGGTTTTGTCTTTGTTAATCTGATTGGCGTAGGTTCTTGCCGCGGGCTTTCAAGGCGGTCAACAGCTATCAGCGCAAGTCCGAGCGCCATTGCCCACATTCTTCGATTTTTAGATTATATGACGGTTTCGCGCGTTCCCCTGAACATCGTATAATCGAGGTTTCACTGTAATTTTACTTTTTTTTTTAACGCTAGACTCGCAAGGCCTCCCAGCTCATGACCCAAGGGGCAGTGGTTTGAGTCCCAGCTCGACCATTTTTTTTATCAGTGCAGTTGCTTTTCTCCAGAAGCACTACGTAATGGTGCTGGAATGATGTCACAAGCCTGTAGACTAATGAGGAGTTGTATAGCGACATCATCACTGTTGTACTGGGCGATCATTGTGGAATGTTTGATTTACCCACGCGAGGTTATGTGGTTGCAGCATCACGACCCTCTTGACCATTCCGAATTTTCTCGTCACCAACAATGCCATGTTGTCTGCTGAGCGGGACCCTTAATACTGTCCTGTTAATACAGTAAAAGCTCGTTAATTTGCACTCGTTTAATTCGAACTGACGCCTGCGTTCCGACACAGCCCTGTGTATTTAAATGGGGGAGAACTCCCGATAATTCTAACTAGTCAGCATCTGCTATGGTTAATTTGAACTAGGAGCCACTGGCTGACGCCACTCCTCGTAGATAGAAGCTGACCCATAGCGAGTAAAGCACGCTCCAAATTTACGAGAGATGTGAAATAATGGAAAAGAAAAAAAAAGCCGAGTGCACGACGCTCACGGAGCCCGTGTTCCGGTGCATGTCATAGCAGCTTTTCGCTGCCGGAGCACTCGCCCACGCTGCTGATGCTTCGTTGCGAGTCGTTCCAGGTTTTCGTTGTGCCGTGGTCGCTGGGTCACTATGACGGGGTGTAAACAACGTAGTGTGCCGGTTCGGACGATGACGGTTTTTGATGGTGCCGCGAGCACGAGCTGCGTGGACAGCAGCTGGGAGACATTGGACCCCTTGAGTGACGCCGATATAATAGAGGTTGCATGCTCCCAGCAGACGTCGCAGGGCTCACGTGCAGTGAGAACAGCCGACAGTGATGAGTCCGACGGCAGCGACGAGACTATGCCACTGCCAAGTGCACATGAAGTAGCGTTGGCGTTCGATGTTGTAGCACGCCACTTCTCTGTCAATGAGAACTCTGACGTTGCGCAGGAGCTTTGGGCAAGCTGTAGATGATGCTGATGCAGTCTCGGAAGAAGAAACGCAAGCAAATGCACTTCAGCGATTACTTTGTAATTTTGACACTCCTTCCCTGTAAATAAACATGTTATGGAGCATAACTAGCATCATATATTCCAGTACTTGGTTCTGGTGCATAACTGGCCAATCAAATTATTTCGTTTGCCACTAGAACCGGATGAATTTAATTCTCAGAATATGCCACCACAAACGTGTAGTAGCGCCTAGCTCGTGATAATGAGTCCAGATGTGACTGCTTCGGGTTCTGCCTGCTCATTCTAGTGCATATTCGATAATTCGAACTCTGCTTAATTCGAACAATTTTTTGGTCCCCTTCGAGTTCGAATTAACGAGCTTGTACTGTATACTATAACTAAATCAAATTGCATTGCATTAGTCTTGGCCGAGCCCTCAAGTGTGGACGCACCCTCTTTGACACCGGTGCACCACAGGTGGTGGTGTGTGGCGGGTCGACCAAGGTGCGGCGGGTGCGAGGCCTGCTGGCATCCCGCTTCCCCTCCTCCCAGCTGCTGGACAGCCACAACCCAGATGAAGTCATCGCCCTTGGTGCTGCCATGCAGGTAGGCATCTCTCTCTCTCTGAACACATGTACCATATTTACACAATTGTAAGTCAACCTATCTTTCAAAATTTGAAAATCTGAAGTGGGGGGTGGGGGGGTCAACTTAAAATCGAAACCAAAGCATCGCACCATAAATAAAGGCGAGACAAACGAGATATCAGGCATGCTACAGCATGGTAGCATTTTTGCCGCGCGGCTCCGTCGCATCGCTCTTAGTGCTGGCCTTGAGTAGCTGCTATGTCAACGCACAAAACCGGCATCCCCACCCCGCGCGTGGCGGCTAATGGTGGCTGTCGATAAGTAGCAAACCCCACACCCTCCCACTCCCCACACGCGGCCGTAGATATAGTTTGCTGTTAAGCGACGGCGGCCCAATAATGCATTCGCGTTCTGCTCTTAATAGGCGTCATCCAAGTTTCTTTTTGTTCACTTTCAATAATGCACTGGGCGCTGAAGGGAGCGTCGATAGTTGATGGAAGGGCTGCTGTTCCAATAGTGGTGGCACCCCCACTCGGAACCGCAGCGGCGACGGGGAGTACCGATAGCCAACAGAAGAGCCGACACCGCTCATGCGTTGTTTCTCTTTGGCTCTGACACATTTGACTACTGCCAGCTGCGTTTCACAAGTTTTTAAAGTAGTGCTACGTCATTTTTGCTCCGGGTCAGGTAAGCAACCAGCGCTCATTCGTGGCTACATTCAAGATGGCTGTCATTCTTTACGGCGAAGAAACGAACAACAGCGTGCCGGGCCGCAAGCTCGACGGTCGCAGTGGGTGATACAGGTGTGGCAGCTGCAGCGAGGAAAAATTTTCATCTTTTCTAGTGATGTCATGATGTGGCTGTTTGCGAAGTGCGGGATTTCGCTGCACGACGATGTTAAAATGACAAGCTATGGGACCGCAGCAGCAATCACGACGGCAACACTAGTGAGGACAATGGCGCAAGTGTGGACGAGTAATCCAGTGACTAAAACGTTTCCGTTTTGGAATGTGCTCACGGGCGCGCCCGCACGCAGCAGCCGATAGCGGCTGGCGATAAGCGGAGGCCGCGGGATAGTGCTATTGCGTTCTATTATTAAAGGCTAAGAGTAAATGACCAAGTCTTTTTTTTTTTTCAGAAATGTGGTGTGGGGGGGTCAACTTATATTCAAGACGACTTACAATCATGTAAATATGGTACACTCTTCATGGTGGTCAAAAGAAACAGTTCTAAGCATGAGATGTTTACAAACAGCTTTGTGCTAACTACCACCATGATGCCAACTAAGCAGGTGTGCAGTGGTGGGCCTCGCATCATCATCAAACAGTAAACTACGCAAGATATATTGTTGATATGCATAGTATAGAATATTAATAGTCATGCTCAACTCGAGTGCCTGAAGTATTAATACCAAGTTAGCATGAGAACATGTAGGCACTGTTTGTAATTGGTAAATGAGACCAGCACGAATGAAAAGTCGTTTGCCTGGAAAAATTAGGCACTCTGATGGAAGAACATTCTTCAAAGCTCTCTCACTCACCACCTGTAGTCTTAAAGGGCTGTAGCCGTCTCGGTCGCAGTCACTGTCTCGTCACATGGGAGGATACCTTTACGAAGTTTGGATAGGCTGGCATGTTTTTTTTTTTTTAAAGGCTTGCTTTATATACAAAGTAAAGCTTTGCAAATATCAGGTGTTTCGTTGCAAAGCTATATGAATGACAAAAATGAATATTTTTGAGCAACTTCGAATATTGTAGTCGAACTCGGATATATCGAACTCAAAGGGGATCGCAAAGAAGTTCAATATACAGTAATCCCTCATTATAATGAAATCGCTTTACTCGAAGTATCGCTTTATTCGAAATTTCTTCCGGTCCCGACCCAAACGCATGCATTTTAAGCCGCATAACTAGATGCACATGAAGAGTTTGACCCGCTTAGAGTGAAGTGGCGAGCGGAGGCATTGCTGCCGCGTCGGCTACCCTTTTGCGCATGCAGTGACAAATTAATACTCTTGACAAATTAGTCTCAGGTAGGCACAGAACAGTCCACAAAAGTACCAAACCTACGACCGATGACCTGCCTAGTAACGGGTACCAAATGAGTGCCGAGTGCCCCCAGCTGTTTACAGCGGATGCGAACGGAAGCACGCCCGAATCGGTCGCAGTTGCATCACTGGTGTTCCCAGTGATAGAATCCAAACGAAAATAAAATTTCCGTGACACTTGCGGTGCCAGAAAACCGCGGTCTCGTGGATGCCGTAAAGTGGCCAAAAGACCGTGGGCAGACTTGCGCTGTAGCATTCCAGGGGGTGCGCTCAGTGAGCAAAATTTTACCACCCGAAAGAACATTGCTGGTGCTGAAACGTGTCAAAAAGCACAAAAGAAGTGTCCCTCTGATATTGAGCCCATTCACGCTTGCGTGTCGCGAGCGAGGTGAGCTTTCGGCAGCAAAGTGAACTGCTCCCTGGCTGCCATAGTCGTCGCTAAGCCTAACTAATTGTTTCACATCGGCCAAAGCAGATGAAACTCTCGAAAGCGCGCGAACGTCATTTCCGAGAGTTTTCGCTTCAGACGAGAAAGCGACCAGCAGGTCGCGCTTGCAAGCATGAACAACGGTGTTTTCGAGCTGCTGCCTGGTCGCAAGCGGCTGCTGGTCTCGCACGCCCTTTACCGTGTTCGACGCGAGGAGCTACGTTAACAAATCGGGAAGACTACTTTGGGGAAGCTGGTCTAGAAATTTGCTTGCTGCTTGTCATAATCGGCCTGCATCGCGATAAAACACCGCCCCTAGCTGCGTTGCACTTTTGACGGTGCAAATCAACCGATAACTTGCCGAAAACACGAAAAATCTGAGCGTCGCCAGCGGCGAGTCGGGCGGTCAACATGGCGGGTCAACGCGACCACAGTGTTCGAGCCGGTCATGCTTGATTCACGCCATCTGACTAGACAAACGGTCTAAATGCGTGGTAGGGTCATTGAATTTTGTTCCTAGACATCTGTCAACGGCACGAACGCGACGCTGCGCGAACAGTGACGCTCGAATCATAGAACTAGCACAGTGTCGTCGACAAAGGTGCGCCGAAAAACTCTCGCCAAAGAACTCATTTGCAAACTTCACAGCTGTACACCTCAGGAAAAAAAATCTCCCCGTAATCATGCAAAGCCTCTACTGCATAACCATTCAGTTTTCACGATCGCGCTGCGTACCTACAATGAGCGGTTTATCGTTTTTTGAGGGCAACCAACACAGCCTCAGACTAGCCACGGCATTTCCGTGACCCCGCCCCTGCATGAAAGTGGCCACTGCCTTCGCGATTCGAAATACCCCAAAGGTTGAATGCATGGGCGGTGACCGCGGCCTCGTGCAATGCTTGGTTAGATTAGAGCAGGGGTTGCACGCGCCCGCCAAGGACTTGAAACAGCCAAAGCTCACTGCCTTTTTTGTACCTAAATAAAGTATTGCTTCACTGAATACATTGTATTTTGACTTCCTCGCCGTTGCGGTGCAGTTAAAGCTCGACTGCTTTAGATTTTCTCGGGTGGTCGCTTATATCAAATTACCGCTTATAACAAATTTTCTCGCCGTCCCGCTGACTTCGTTATGACGAGGGATTACTGTATTGATAATTCAATATGTAAGAAATGGCAATACAGTCGCCGACCGATTTTTCGGACCCTCAAGGTGCCGAGATAGCGTCCGGAAAATCAGGCAGTCCGAAAAAACGAATTCACGCAAAAAAAGTCACTTTATTCAGTGAGCGGCTTGAAAAACTGGTCAATTTGCCTCTGCGGGGCGCTACGTTGCCGTACAAGTAAGTCGGCTTGCACGTCGGCAAGGGTGACGTTCTCGCTGTACACAGCCGAAAGCACCATTAAAGCTCGGGTTAGTTCACTGCTAGTTGGCAGCACAGTCTCCGGCTCCTCACTGTCGGAACCCGAGTCATCAGTGTCCAGCACCTGGCGAACAATTTCGTCGTCAGTCAGTTCAGCGCAGAGCTCGATCTCGCTGTCAGCGTTGGCGAACTGCTCCAGCGTCACTCCCATGGGAACGGCTCCCGCAGCGCGCAAGTGCTCGATGAGGTCAGCAGATGAAGATGGCTGATGAGCTTCACTGGCGCTATCATCGGATGACGACGGCACTTCGTCTCTTATCGCGAAACCCGCATGGCGGAAGCAATTCCGCAGTGTGTCCTCAGTTACCGCCTTCCATGCATCGGAAAGCATGCCGAGTGCAGACAACAAGTCGACACTGTAAGTTTTGCCGTTGTCCACGCATAGCACCATGCGACTAAGCATGCGTGACCGATAGAGGTGCTTGAGTGTCCGGATAACGCCTTGGTCCATGGGCTGTAGTAGGGATGTCGTGTTCGGCGGCAAGAATTCCAGCTGCATGGCTTTCAGATCCTGAATATGCCCATGTGCAGCGCAGTTGTCTACCAGCATGAGAACTTTGCGTCCTTGGCGCTCGAACTTTTTATCCAGCTTCCGGATGTAATGTTCGAAAATGTGCTGCGTTATCCAAGCCTTCTTGTTGGCTTCGTACAGCACTGGAACACGCGCTTCTTTAAACATCTTGGATTCTTTGATTTTCCTATCACCAGCATCGGGGGCTTTTCGGTGCCGAGCATGTTGCAGCCGACAAGGACTGTCAGCCGTTCCTTGCTGTGCTTGCCACCGTGGCAAGGGTCGCCGGCAAAAGCAAGGGTTTTTTCCGGTAACAGCTTGTAGAAGAGGCCGGTTTCGTCGCAGTTAAATGTATCTTCGGGCGCTAACTGCTGCAGCATTGACTGCAGCCTGCCACGCCGAAAGCTTTCAACAGCCGGCTCGTCAACCGCGGCACTCTCGCCACACATTTTTTTGAAGCTGAGGTCATGTCTCCTCTTAAAATTTCGGACCCAACCATCGCTAAACTTGCAGCCTTCAATATTCATCTGCAGCGCCAGGGTTTCTGCCTTTTTCTTTAAAACATCACCGGACACCGGCACCTGTTTGGCAATCATGGCTTTCAGCCACACCAGAATGGCTTCCTCAAGCTTCGGGTGGGCACCTTGGCTGACATTCTTGTGGCGGGATCCAGATGACTTCTCGGCGGCTTCTAGAATTTTAACCTTGTTTTTTAGGTAATCTGACATAGTTTGCTTCGAGATTGCAAATTGCTTTGCAACGTCCGCTTGCGACCGGCCACTTTCCACTTGTCTGATAATGGCGGCCTTCTTTTCCAGCGTAAAACGGCTGTAATTTCCTCGCTTCGATGGTTTTGTCGAGGAAGCGGACGAGGACGGCGGTGTCGGCGCCATCGGTAACTGCCTGTAGTTGACGCGGACGCGGCGATGGAAACAGCACAACACACCACACGTGAATGGCGACTGCGGCGACTGACGACAGAGCAAAACGGCAGCACGGCAGAGCAGGCACTGGCGGGAGGGTGCAGCAAGCGGTACCTGCTATCGAGGCTATACTGGGTATGCGAGGTTCCGGTTCCGATGGCGTGATCAGCGGCCGATATGACACGTGGGTTCGAGGTTGCAAAAAACCAAAATGGCAGCGGCCAGAAAATCAAAATGGCACTGGCGTTGTTTGCGTTTGCGGTAGCTGTTGAGTCGCGAATTGAAAGAAAAAGTCCGGAAAATCGAACGAGAAGGATTTCAAACGTCCGAAATTTTGGTCGGTGTTATACATTGACTCTATGGAGTGTGTGACGGTACCATGGCAAGGTCCGGATTTTCAGGCAGGTCCGAAAAATTGGGCGTCCGAAATATTGGTCGGCGACTGTATATAGCCTTAGCTATTACCTAGAAGCGAAAATACATTGCACCCACGCTAGTGGCGCATTTCTTGAAGCGACATGCCACCCTCCAGAGTCCTGGCTGCGCACCATTCTCTGTAGAAACTGCTAGATCAATTCTGCTTCACAACGAAGCCACTGCGGACGCTGTTTTGGAAATATCCACTGCCTATTATAAGATGTTTAATCACATTGCCAGTACACGACGAATAAAATAAACACTCATTAAACTTAAAGTGAAGTTTCCGCCACGCCTTCGGCAGCGAAGGACACCACGCGAGGGCCACACAGCTAGGCTTTAGTTAGGTTGGCTTCTAAACATGAGAGAAATGTGACATGGAAAATGAGTACAAGAGACCAAAGGCCATTCTCTGCTCACCACACGTTCACCTCGGCACACTGTGACAAACGCCACATAGCCGATCAGTCTCCACATTTGGAAAGGGCTCCAAGAGTGCCGTTAAATGAAGTACCACTCTCAAGGGAGCGGTACACAGTTTGACATGCAGTGCAGTCCACTTATAATGATATCGAAAATCTGAAAAAAAAATGATCGTTATAACCGATCATCGCTATATCTGGACTGCCATAAAAATGGCTGCCAAACATACCTTTGTAGCTCCTGACTAAAGTTTTACTCTTGCTGAAGAACAGTAATTGCAGAACATACGACTTGAGAAACAACGTGTTTATTTCTCATGTTTAACAAGCACCTCAAGCGTTAGGTGCGCTAAAGTAATTTGCGATGGGCACTTGCTCGTGTGGCAGATGCAGTTTCACTACTGCAGTTTCACTCCAGCCTCCACCGGTCTCAAAGGTCTCTTTCCTCAGAAGACAAGCGAACTGCTTTGCCTTTGGGGCCAGTATTGGCCCACTGATGGGCACATTCTGCGCATGGGTAGAAAGGAACCATTGGTTCAATTCAATGCCTCTTCAATGTCAGCATACAAAGGGTCCCTAACCCTTTTCCGGCTGGCTCCAGTTATGATTGCCGCGCTACCCATTTTCAAAATCGTCGATATCGTCGACTGCGTGAGCCCATGCTTCTTGACGAACACACTCACTTTGAAGCCACTGCGAGAGTCCTCCAAAATTTGTTGCTTAGTCTCCAGCGTCACAGCTTTGCGCTTGGTCAGCGCCATCTTCGGCAGGCAGACAGTGCTGGTCTGATTGCCTCAGCCCCTCTGCTTCTGCGCTTGCTCTCATACAGGCGCGCGAGGGGCACCACTGCTTCGTTTTTTTTTCCCCTCTCTCTTTCCCACCGTGCTCCTTCCGTAGTGCAGGCGATGCGGCCGACACGTGGAGCAACTGGCGCCGTTTTGCGGCACTTACGCCAACTCGCGATGCTCGCTCTTCGTGGCTTTCGTAATCGTTGCGCGCGGGAAAAATGGCGGCAGGCATGGCGAACTCGCGTATCTGAAGTTTTCGCCCCATCTCGACATCGTTCAAGGGAACTTTGCGCCGCGAATGTCACGCTCAGCATCGAAAACGTCGTCCAGAAGGCAAGATTCTGATCGTTGTATCCGATATTTGGTTACGAACATGTCGTTTTATGTTTTTTTTTTCTATAACCTCAGTGCATAAGTTGACACTTTTAAATCAACTTATCGTTATAACCGATATATCGTTATATGTGGTATCGTTATAAGTGGACTGCACTGTATAAAACAGCCAGCAAAATTGAAGTTCGACATATGGCGCATCGTTCCTGTGCTTTTGCACAGAATTTTCAAGGGGATAATATTGTAAGGGTCTGGTGCAGGTCATGGGACGCTGGGAAAGAGAGTTGGAGGGGACCGCTTTAAGGGGGGACACGGCTCTTTGGCACCGAAAATCGGCCCAAAAATCAGATTTTCAATCTTTTAATTTTCGTGTTCCTCTCACCATTCCACATCTGTATGCAGATTTTCATCATTACACCCCACGTAATTAAGAAGTTATAGCGATTTAAAAATGCAGTACCACACCCACTGCCCTTTAAATTGTGGACAAACGACACCCAATTTTGATCGCCTGGCGCATCGAAACTACGCGCTCTACTGCGGCCATTTTGGTCTCGTTCGAAAGTGCCGGCTTTCGGCTTATTTTTTCTTTCGAGCAGCAACCCTGTACATGCCGCCTTCGCCAAAAAAACGAAAGAAAAATAAATAGCGGCGCGCACTGCTATTGGCCGGCTTAGGCAGGTGATCAAAATGGCGTCGTCTGGTTGGTTCCGGCAAGCTAGCCATGGAAAGCAGACGCCCGGCGACGCCATTTTGTCTTTCTGCCGACCACGCTAGTGCAACGCAAGAACCATGCCAGGAGGTGCGAAGAAGTACCGCTCTGTGCACAAGTTCGGGCGAAAGCGTGCAAAAGGAAAAAAACGTGTTAACGATGTGACATTGTTGCATACTGTGCAACAAGCAAGCGCCAGTGGTACGGGATTGCGTAATGATCATGTTGCGGGTGGCGGCGCTTCTCCGTCTCCGCTTAATAACGGCGGTGTTCTTCGTGCCGATTGTAGTCGCATACGAATTGACACCGCGCCTGTCACTAACAGTGACATAACTCAAACGAGTGCCCGTGAGCAGTCTCCACTTGATCGACTGGAATCGACGCCGGCGACGGCATGAAAGACCGCGCTGTTCGCCGATGCAAGTGGTGCGTCCACAGGATCAGACGCAGACGGAACAGCCTCCTATGCAATAATTGACCTCAGCGTTGCGAACGTCCTCTTGGATGTCGTGCGGTGCAAAACCGTGATGCCGTGTGATGCGTGAGGTTGATTACCAGCGACCAGAGCTATGGCCTCGCCGTGAAACTGGTCGTGTTATGTGACAACTGTGGTGAGATTGCGGCCGAGTGGAACTTGCGGAGGGTTGACGGTGAGAAAAAGTGCAATTCTTTCAAGCTCAATATTCTTGCTAGTCGAGCAATGCTGTCCACCGGTAACGCCCAGACAGCAATGAACGATATCTTTTCGGCGATGGGATTGTTGCGGCATTGCATGCACAACAAGACGTTTCAACGGCACTTGAAAAACACACTGCAACCTGCTGCTACTCGAGCAGCCGCGGCAGCTATGGCACAGGCCGCGCATGCAGTGGAGAAGGTATATGATGACTTGTGTTTTGGGCACAGGGGGAACATTGCCGTGTGTTACGGCGGCACATGGATGACGCGCGGGCACTCGTCACATATAAGCGTCGGTGCCGTAGTGGAACTCTTCACTGGTTATGTGCTCGATTACGTGGTGCTGTCAAACTTTTGTCTGTGCTGCGAAACTGGCCCAAAGCCGAACACTGACGGCTATGAACTCTGGAAATCGCGCCACGAGTGCCAAAAGAACACCAACTGCAAGGCTGGCCAAATGGAGGTAGAGGCAGGTAAAATTCTATTTGAGAGGTCTCTACAGCACCACAACATGCGCTACACAACGATGTTATGCGATGGGGACAGTCGCACGTTTAGTGCCCTTCAAGATGCTAAAATCTATGGCTACATTGAAGTAGTCAAGGAGGATTGCATAAACCATGTGCACAAGCATATGGGAGCAGCTTTGCGCAACCTTTGCAGAGGCTCAAGGGTGCAGGAAAACAGTCTTGGTGGCAGAGGAAGGCTCACAGCTGATCTATTTGACAAGCTGGCTATATATTATGGCCGAGCGCTAAGGTCAAATATAGGTAATGTGGATGCCATGCAGCGAGCCGTGATGGCAACATATTACCACATCACGTCTACTGATGACTGCCCCAATCACACTTTGTGTCCCACTGGTGAGCAGTCTTGGTGCCACCACAACGCTGCAAAAGCAAAAGAGGAGCCCGAGCCGAAGCATAAGTACAGTCTGCCAAGCGATGTGGCTGAAGCTCTTTTGCCCGTGTACAGTCGCTTATCAGAGAAGAGCCTGCTGCAGGGGTGCATTCAGGGGAAGACCCAGAATTCAAACGAGAGCTTCCACTCGATCATCTGGACTTCGATCCACAAAGAGCGGCATTCGTCACTGTTTGCTATGGAAGCAGCCACAGCAGAAGCTGTGCTGCGCTTCAATGCCGGCTGCAAGCATACAGCAACAGCAATTCTGCAAGAATGCAACGCGAACGTGCCAGCAACTGTCTCCAGGAGAGCTGAAGAAAAGGACATGCGCCGTAGCACGCGTTCTGCGAAGAAGCGGGCGGCTTTGCTTGGCTTTGCTAAAGTGGAAAAAAAGAAGCACCGCGACAGCATGCGCCCTGACTATGCTCCTGGTGCATTTTGAAAGCATGCGAAGGTCTTTAAGGTTTTCTTTCCTGATTAAATATGCTGTGAGGCTTGAATGCTTCTCACAGTCCCCCCCAATTTTGGTGGTGTTGCATTTCTGAAATTAATATCTCCAGTCCTGTTCTTGCTATTGCTATAATTTTTTTTTTTTTGCTAGAAAGGGAACCTTGTGAGTCACATGACACCAAGGTAAATGCAATGACCACAAGAAAAAATTTACTGAGATGGTTATCTGTCTTGGGTACCCAAATGGACCTTTCCTTTTAAAAGTTTCCTATTGCATAACTTAGGCTGAAATTGGCATAAGCCATTAATTTTTGCTTTAGTTCACTTTCCACTAGCTTCTGATCATGTTGACATATCAATCATTGACATAATTTATATGTACATACTGTGAGATGTTTTTTCTTGTTTTCTCAAAACTGCAGTTTTCAGGTTTCTGCAATTTTCTTAAACTTCTTAAACTTAAACTTCTTAAACTTCTTGTGCTATAGCTCTCATTCTTGTTCTGTTAAAAAGAAAAACTCTTGGACAGTGCATTAAGACTAAAATATCTTCAGTTATTACAAGGCAACATTTACAAAATTAATTATCAATCTTGGGTGCCAACTTGGGTTTTTTGTCACAAAAGTTTGACTAGGTGTAACTTTGGTTGAAATTCTTCTAGCACATTAATTCTTGTCTTGTTGCACTCTATGATCCTTTTAGATCACTCTGGCAGGTCTATTCTCATCATGCCATAGAGTATTTAGTAATTAATTAGCTCACCTCAAAATGAGCAACATGAATTAGGTGAAAATTTGAAAACTATTTCATCTACAAAAAAAACTAATCAGATATTTGAAATCGGCATGCAAAAATATACAAATGGTGCAAGTTGCAACGAGATCCACCCATAAATAAGGAAAAAAGTTCTAAGAGGGGTGTCGGGGGGGGACCCTGGCCTTAAGGCAATTTTTTTTTATTTACCGGCAGATTTTGATGAAAGTAGCATCGTTTATGTAGTTTTTTGTGCCGATTTCAAATATGCATATAGATTTGCTATAAGTAATCTAGTTATGAAAATGTTGAGCACTTAATCTTTTTTGTTTGGAGGTGATCTACCTGTATAACTACAGATGTTACAATCAAAATTGACCTATAAAATTAATCTGCAACACTTGAGGAGTGCAAAAATGAAGTTTTAATGTCCTGGTCCCATTTTATGCGAAGTTAGAGCTTGTCAAAGTTTAGAGACCAGAAAGCCACCTGGACACTCAAGAAAACATGTAATTTTTAAATGTTTTCTTATAAAGTACCACATATTTATTTGTAATTTTACACTCTATATGAGTTTACGCCTCTGGTGCAAAAAGAATTATAGCAATAGCATAAGTAGAACTAGCAACGCGGTCAAAGGTACAGTTATGAGAAAACGAAGAAAAACGTTTTACAGATTATTTATTCACACAAAACTTTAAAAGAAGCTAGAAAGATGCAATCAGTATGCCCCAGGAGCATAATCTGGGTGCATTGAGTCCCGGTGCTTTCGCTTCACACTCTTCTTCAACGCATTTGAACTTTCATGTTTCTTGTCACATTTGCGACTTCGACGAACATCTTTCTCCGTAGCCCTCTTGAGGCCTGTTCTTGGCATATTTGTTTTTAGCTCGCCTAGTATTGTGGCAGCTGCATTCTGCACCTTGTATTGAAGCGAAGCACCGCCTCAGCGACAGCTGCTTTGATGGCAAACAGTGAGGAGTGGCGCTCTTTTGGCACCAGATTCCTGAGGACAGAATGAAAACTCTCATTGGAGTTCTGTGTTTTCCCACGGAAACACCATTCCAGCAGTTTTTTTTTCGGAGAGCCGCTCATAAACTGGAAGCAGTGCACGAGCTACATCCTGTGGTAAATTGTAGCTGTGCTTGGGTGCTGGATCACCTTTTGCAACAGCGGCATTGTGCCGGCACCATGAATCCCTGCCAGTTGGGCGCAACGAGTGGTCAGAGTGATCATCCGTAGATGTCATATGGCGGTATGTGGCCATGACTGCCCTTCTCATGTTGTTTATGTTGCCTTCATGCGACTTGAGAGCATGACCATAATACGTACTCAATTTGGAAATCAAGTCATCCGTTAGTCGGCCTTTACCTCCTAAGCGTCGACCATCCTCGTTTTTATGCTTTTGAACGAGGTTGCGAAGAGCTGTTCCCATTCTTTTTTCAACGTGGTTGACGCAGTCTTCTTTCTTGACTGGGATAAACCCATAAACCTGCGCCTGGTTTATGGCATCAAATGAGCGACTATCCCCATCGCAGAGGACAGTCGTGTAGCGGAGGTTGTGGCGCTCAATAGATCTCTGAAATAAAATGAGACTTGCCTCAACCTCCATTTGACCCGATTTACAGTCAGTGTTTTTCTGACATCTGACCTGGTACTTTTCCTTCCAGTCTCCATATTCCTCTGCGTCAGGTTTCGGACCGAGTTCACAACCTAAGCAAAAATTACTTAGGACGACAAAGTCCAACACATAGCCAGTGAATAGCTCTATAACAGCTCCAACGCTGATATGCGACGAGTGGCCCCGCATCATCCATGTCCCGTTGAAGCATACGGCAATATTATTTCAGTGGCCAAAGCACAACTCTTCATACAGCGTCCCCACTTCACGCGCGCACTGCTTCATTGCGGTTTCTGCTGCTCGAGTGGCAGCGGGCTGTAGGGCAGTTTTCAAATGACACTGAAAAGTTTTCTTGTGCATCGCTCGCCCAGACAACCCCATGACCGAAAATATGTCGTTCATGGCCGTTTGGCCGTTACCAGTTGACAGCATTGCGCGGCCCGCGAGAATCTTTACCTCAAAGGGGTTGCAACGTTTCGCGCTGTCAACCCTCTGAGAGCTCCACACGGACGAAACTTTGCCACAGTTTTTGCACACCAATATCAGCTTCGTAGCGAGGCCATAATCTTGATCACCCTGCACTACCTCCACACACCCACGGCAAGTTTTACACGCCACAAGGCTCAGAAGCACATTCAAAGTGGCGAGATCTAGCATGACGTAATTAGCAGCTGACAGGGGTGATGCTTCCTCTCTACTGGTCCTGAAACACTCTAGCTTCCTTTTTGTTGCTGGCGTTGAGTTGATCTGTCGAAGCGCAGCTTTCTCGCAGGCACTCACTCGTTGCAGTTCGCTGCTCGTCACGACAAACGTGTCAATCCTCACGCGACTGTAGCCGCCGACCAGCGAAGCCGGCGAGGCACAATTTTTCGACGTTGCAGCAACCACGCTTGATTGCTGGGGATCCACTACGTGTTGCAGCGGTGTCGATTCATTTCCAGGTTCCGTGGTGTCAGACGCGTGGTGTCCGTGGCGAAGAGACGCGCTGTCCACGTCGTCCAACGCAGTCGGCACGGCGATATCTTCCGGCGGCGCAGTATCTGCAGTCGATTGCCAAGCACCCACTAAGCCTTGCGACGGCGCTGGTTCATCTGCGCGCTTTTTGGCTTTCTTTCGCCTCCGCCCGTAGCGGTTGACAGAACGGAATTTTTTCGGACCTCCAGGCATTGCGATGTGCGCGTCGGACAGGACTCTAACAAAATGGAGCCTTTGTTTGGGCACCCATGGCCACCCGTCACGACGGAGCCAATCGTAAGCCGCCATATTGGTCACGAGCCTGAACTGGCCAATAGCAACGCACGCTGCGCGTTCTTTTTGTGATCGTTTTATCCACGACCACAGCAGCCACAGTGTTGCTGCTTGAAAGAAAAAAAAGCTGGAAGCGCGAACTTTTGAACGAGACCAAAATGGCGCCAGTGGCACGCGTTGTTTCCGAGCTGCGAGCAGTAGAAATCGAGCATGATTTGTCCTCAATTTAAAAGGCTGCGATCGCGTCTTCGGTTCTTTTGGCTAATCTAGCGTCGGAATATGGATTATTTTTGCATCGAAATTTTTAAATAGGTGCAGAAATATGCCAGGATCCCGAAAATGGACACTGGAAATTCGATTTTTGGGCTGATTTTTAATCACCTAGACCCAGGTCCTCCCTTAAGGGGGCATGATGTGTGCAAGAGGAGTGTGGGAAGTGTGCGGGGAGTTGAAGGCAGGAAGCGGAACGTGTCAGGTGTTTACGGTGTGTGATGGTGTGTGTATGTCGAGGCTGACGACTTTGTGACCAGACGTGTAACCGCGTCGAATTGAACTGTAGAAATAAACATGACCTGACAAGTGGGGGCTCGTCCGGCCGAATGAACCATGGAATCGACTGACTGCACGCCATCAACTCATGACGATTTTTGCCCGTCGCCCTCCCTCGTCCAGGAGCTGCTGGCAACAACAACTGGAAGCATGTTAGCGCGAAAAACTGGTGACACAGGTGCAAGAACTGCTCCTCACAATGCCACTCGAGCCCAACACAGCCGTGCCGACGGGAACGGCCGCTGTGGTTAGGCCTAACGCTGACCCAGCTAGGCCTTAAGCCGACCTAGGATTTCGAGGCCGTTCCGTTACGCTCCCAGGGTTCACATGATACTTGGTACAACAGCCCCCGGCTGCCAGAGGATTTCCTGGAGCAATATGTGGAATGCTGTGAGATTAGTGGCGTTCCGCCAGAATGCCGCTTACAAATCCTGCCCGCAGCCTTTGACAACTCCGCCAAACAATGGTAGCTCTTCACCGGTGGCTACACCGACTGGAGGCTGTTTTCTTCGGAGTTCTGCGCTGAGTTTGCCACCGTTAACTACGAAAGTCAGCTCAATGCAGACCTTGAACACCGCACTCAAATCCCCGGCGGAAAATCTGAAGTGTTTTATCTACGCGATTGCGGAATCTTACGACCGTATCAGCGAGCCTGTCTCCTACGCGGAGAATGTTAACCGGATTCAACGTCAAATGCACCCAGCGTATCAAGACCTTAAAGCAAATATGGAATTTGCAAACGTGAAGGAAATGGCAAAAGCAGCTGGTCCATTAATGGAACGCGCATGGCACTGCCTGAGCTGCATGCCCCCGCCTCAGCTGACCAGCACAGCAGCGGCTGACCTCGCTTTCGTGTACTGCGCCCCAACAGTCGTTGCACCACAGCTCACCCATGGCGATGTCCTCAACCCAGTCGAAGCTGCCCCTTTGAGACTGGCCACTCCAACCGCAGCCGTGCACGCTTCAAGTGACCGGCCCGTTCCTTTCTTTGCCAGCGCTACATCTGGTCGCCCAAACAGTGCACCCGCCACCGGCACAAAGCATAGGCACAGCAGGTATTAACAACTGTGCAGCTTCATCTTTCGAGCAGCAACGCCGAGGAGAAGCGGCTCCACACGCTTCGCACCATCAGGCAAAGCCCCAAGCCTGGAGCTACGCAGGCAGAAACTGCACCACAGAATGCTGTCGTTGCGGGGGCGTGGGACACATTGCACGCGACTGCACCAGCAGCAGACCATGCGGCCGTCCCCGTTGTTTCCGCTGCAACCAGATGGGACACCTGCTAGCTCAGTGTTTGGGAAATGGCCAAGCGTAGCAGTTGATCCGGCAAACGGCTATGCGGCTTCACTGCATGTTCTAGCGTCAGACGGAGGCAAGGAATGGCTCCCCGAGCTTCTTATTGGAGACAGTGTGTTCTACGCACTCAGCTCGGGCGCAAGTGTCAGTTTGATGGGCAAGTGTGCCTTTGAAGTAGCATGCGGCCAAGAGGCTAGCGTTCCGGAAGAGAAGCATGCCCTGCAGTTGGCCACAGGTTGGTCGGAGTATTCACTTTCAGTGCATTGCCGAATTCGATGGCAAGGTGGCTCATGGAAGCAGTGATTCCTGCTGCTACCCAGCCTGTGCCCTGAGGTTGTGCTTGGGAGAGGCTTTCTAGAAATGGCTGGTGTCTCCTAGCACATGGCTCTCGGTGGGTGGGCATTACGTGACAGGCCCCTTGAATTGATCAGATTTTGTAAGTGGCCAAAGGTCCCTAACACCCCTGAAGAGGCACCAAGATCTGTGCCAGCCATATCGTCTCCCAAGCCTGAAGCTGCAGTCTCTGCTAGTGTATATCATGATGATGACGATGTTGTGACCGCTACACAAGCGCTGTTTGCTGCTGACACAAGTACCTGCACCCCAGAGTTGGACATTAGCCAGCTAAACCTGCCAAATCTAACTGAAGGTTCCAGCATACAATTAAAAAACACTTGGGGTGCTTATGATCATGTCTTCACTACACAGCCAGGTTGCACTTCACTCCTGGTTCACAGAATTGATACAGGCTCTAACCCACCAGTTCGGTGTAAGCTCTATGTCCAGTCAGTGCCCAAAAAAAGAGTGATTCTAGACGAATGCTTTCAAGACCTCACTGAACCCTGCACAAGCTCATGGGCCAGTGCCCCAGCCCTAGTAAAGAAGAAAAGCGGTGGGTACCATCTGGCAGTTGATTACAGGCAGTTAAACACCAGTACAAAGGTACCAGTATACCCTATGCGTCGCACTGACTGGGTGCTTGCACAGCTGGGACATGCCAAATGGTTTTCCAGTCTTGACCTTGCACAGGGTTTTTTTTCAAGTGCCTGTAGCTCCGACATTTACTAGTGTTTGTATGCCACAAAGGCATGTTCCAGTTTAAAAGAATGCCTTTTGGTGTAGCCGGAGGACCAGCAACTTTCCAATCCTTGATGGACAAATTGTTAGAGGGCATCAAGCACACATACTGCTTGGCGTTTTTGGATGATATTATCAGGAAAGAAAAAGTGAGGTTGACGTATGATAAAGTCCTAATTAATGGTTGTCTTTTCGCCTGGGACAATGATAGCGACAACATCGTTGAACTAGGACCAAAAAACGAAGAAAGCGAAGTAGAGCACAGTGTGGAACCACGGACCACTCGGTCAGGGCGCCGTAAACATTGATCAATGTAGAAGTGCGCAGCCTTATCAACCAGCCTTATCAAATCACCATGAATGAAGTAAAATGTAATGAAATATTAACAAACACTTTTTTTCGTTGTCTTCTTGTGAATGCTTTTTCGTTGTCTCCTTGTGAATGCGCGGTCTGCCGTGAATAGAACTGCTGATCTTGAGTGCCTGTTTAATGAACTAGATACATTTGAAGTGTTTATGATTACAGAAACCTGGTACTCCTGTGGTGAAGAAGTAATATGCCCGGTACAACTTGTTCTTCGTGAACAGATCGTTAAATCGTAGTGGCAGTGTTTGTGGTTTAGTAAAAAAGTGTATAAATTTTGACCTAGTACCAAGATTTTGTTGTGACTACGAAATGGTTTGCTTAAATTCTGACCGCACTATTATTGCAATTTGTTACCACCCTCCTGATGGCCACATTGCAGAATTCTTTTCTTTCGTTGACATATTTTTGAATTTTGTGAACTCTAACAACTTCAGTGTCTTTCTAGGTGGCGATTTTAATGTAAATCTGCTTTCCGATAGCAGTGCATCAAAAGATTTTATTCTGCTGCTCTCCGCAAATGGCTGCATTAACACAATTGATACACCTACTAGAGTTACTATGCATACAGAATCACTTATTGACCTTTTTATTACTAATTTTGATGAAAAGAGCATTGTGTTCGCTTTCATCATGGCATTAGTGACCATTTTTCAATACTGCTAGGGGTGAAATCAGGCATGAAGAAAAAACCAGCACGTGCTTGGTTTCATCAAGCGATAACTGAGAAAAACCTTGCTTCTTTCAGACAGGCTGTTTCAGATATAACCTGGTCTGACGTGCTCTCAATGGCAGGCGTCGACGCCGCTTATGATAGCTTTCTTGATAAATTTAAACTGTTTTACACCAAACATTTTCCATACAAGGCGCACGTAGCACCTCGAAAAGGGCGCAAGGAGTGGATGATGTCACATTTGCTCAAAGAGATACAATCTAAAGAAAAAATGTGCCAAGACTTCATTAAAACACGTGAACCCGAACTATTAGCAAGATACAAACTCCTCAGAAATAAGCTAAACAAAAAGTTAAGGCGTACTAGGGATTCGTATTACTACGGAAAATTCGAATCGTACGACGGTGATTCCCGAAAGTTATGGAACCAGATTAACAACCTTGTTTTACGTACACCGCAGCCTAGCTCTCCTCAAGAACTACTTATTCAAGGACGAAGTGTAAATGGGCAGGAACTAGCAGAGGCGTTCAATAAATATTTCGTTACCCGAGAATACCAAAGTTCGTCAAACATGTCATATGATGCTCTCATCAGGCAAAGCAGCGATTCTATGTATCTAAGTCCACCTACATGTTCTGAAGCGTTCACTGCATTTTTTAACATGAAGAACAGCAAATGCCTTGATGCGGATGATTTGCAGATACGGCCTGTGAAGCATATGTTAGATATTCTAGCCCCAACTTTAGCACATATATTTAAGTTTTGAATGCGGAGTGTTGCCACGGTGCATGCAATTTGTTGAAGTGACTGCTTTGTATAATAAAGGAGATAAGCTTTGCGTTTCAAATTACAGGCCAGTTTCCGTGCTGCCAATCTTTTCTAAAGGACTGGAAAAAATTATCCACACACGAATGTCATGCTTTTGTGACAAAAACCAAATACAGTGAAAGCTCGTCAATTCGACCCCCGTTAATTCGGACAATCGGATAATTCGACCTGCACTCATGGTCCCTACAATTATATATAGGAGTCTATGGGGCAAAACCCTCGTTAATTCGGACAAATTTTACCGCCCATCGGTTAATTCGATTTAGTTCCACGGCCCGCCAAGAGCGGCGCTACTGTAAAGTTGGAAAAAAAGAATGTAGCGTAGGCCATCCATACGGTCATCATCATCAGCAGTGCGAGAGAGGGCGAGGGAAGCAAGGTTAGCAGTGGCCGAAGCGCCCGGTGTCTTTCTTTGTGCTTCGTTGCCTCTTGCAGTCGTGCTCAGTCGTCGTGTTAACCCTATCTTCAGCAAGTCTCGTTTTGGCGTGTGTCATCGTTGCCCCGTGTTTCTTGCTGCTACGATCGCGGTTATTGAACCCTAACATGCCTTTTCTGGATATTGCGTGCTTTGCCAGCGTGTTTACTGTGCTGTTTTTGAGTGCGTAGCGCGCCGTGCCTGCACGCCTCGCCATCGCGTCCTGCTCCGATGGCGACACCGGCAAAGCGGCCGAAGTACAACCAGGCGAAGGACCTAGCCACGAAAGTGGAAATATTGAAGGTGCTGAAGGATGGTGTTTCACGCTCTGACGTGATGGTCAAGTATGATGTTAAAAGAACCACCTTGGCCACTTACGTGAAGAATGAAAACAGCATTATGGAGGCATTTTACAGTGAAGCCTACGGTGACAAAAGGAAACGACTGCGGACTGCGGCCCACCCGGAACTCGAAGAAGCCGTAATGCGATGGATTAGAAACGCACGTGAGGCCTACCTCCCTGTGAGTGGGCCATTAATTTGTGCCCAGGCTGAAAGGTTCGCCACAAAATGAACCTTGAAGAGTTCAAAGCTTCTGAAGGTTGGCTTGCTCGCTTCAGAAGCCGTCACAATCTGACTTTTAAGAGTGTGTGGCGAAAGAGCATCCGTGGACGAAGACAGGATCGAGGAGTGGCGGATCACCGGGCTTCGTGAACACCTAGCTGCGTACGACGCTCCGAATATATTTAACGCCAACGAAACAGCGCTTTTCTTTAAAGCACTCCCGGATAAGACGATCACCTTTAAAGGTGACCCCTGCACAGCAGGGAAAAGAAGCAAAGAAAGGGTCACTGTGCTACTTGCCGCCAACATGACGGGAACAGAGAGTCTGCCTCTCCTAGTGATCGGAGAGGCTCAGAAGCCGAGGTGCTTCAAGAACGCGCGGCGCCTTCCGGTTGAATACCAAGCCAACTGGAAGGCTTGGACGATGTCCAGCATATTTCAGTCCTGGCTTCATCAAATGGATCGGCATTTTCGAGCTAAGAAACGGAAGGTCCTCATGGTTGTGGACAATTGCAGTGCTCACTGCAAGGTGTCGGGCCTGGAATGGATTAAGCTTGTGTTCCTCCCGTCGAATACAACCGCAGCCCTTCAGCCCATGGACCAGGGCATAATCCAGCATATAAAATGCAAGTACAGAAAGCATGTATTGCAGCGCATGCTTCTCTGTATGGAAGCTGGGAAGAAGTACGACGTTACGCTCCTCAGCGCTTTGAACATTCTGGCGCACGAATGGGCCAACACGCCTACAGCAGTTATTGCGAACTGCTTTCGGCACAGCGGTTTTGTGCAACCGAACTGCGGTGTGGGGGAACTGCCGACAGAAGCAGCTGGCGCAACCACAGAAGACGACAGCTGTTTCGACAGCATTTTGCCTCCTGCCGTGCGGCTCGCGGATTACGTGTCCATCGATGATGGTGTCGCCATTGCCGGTCAGCTGACCGAGGACGAAATCATCCAAGAAGTGACAGGCGCCGACAACGACGATTCGTCGGAAGATGACGATTGTGAGCACCTGCCCCAAACGCCGAAGCGCACGGTGAAAGAAGCCGCAGAAGCCTTGTCCGTGCTGGAAGACTTCTGTGAACAAATTCCGGATGGTTCGCGTGCCGCGGAGCATCTGGCAGCTGTTAGAGCTATTGTAGCCGCTCAAATTCGCCCGAAAAAGCAGACGACGATAACAAACTTCTTTGCCAAATAAAGGTATGTCATGCTGGGGCAAATTTCATGTTTTTTGTGGTTCATTCGATATTTCGACATTCGGTTAATTCGACAATTTTTCACGGTCCCGTCAGTGTCCTTCATCATTTGCAAGCAATCTAAACAACATTTTTTGTTCATGATCACTAATGGCATTGTTTTGTGCCTTTTCTGCTAATCCCACCCCTTATGTAATACCCCGCGAGGGGTCTTTAAGGTAATAAAATGAAATGAAATGAATTAACGAGCTTTTACTGTAATAACAGATTCACAGTTTGGTTTTATCAGACATAAATCTACCGAGACAGCATTACTAAGCCAAAAAGAGTATATCTTACAGTCTTTCGAGGGAAGAAAACTTGCCCTTGATGTTTTTATAGATTTTTCGCAGGCTTTCGACTACATCAGTCATAATGTAATTTTGGAAAACTGTTCGACTACGGCTTTAGGGGTCGTGTTCATGCGCTTCTTTCGTCGTATCTTGCACACCGCTTTCAGTTTGTAAGTATTAATAGCTGTCAATCCTCAGTAAAAAAAGTAACTGATGGCGTACCTCGGAAGTATCCTTCGACTGCTTCTTTTTAACCTATATATAAATTATATAAATGATATCGTTAATCAATGCCTGTATACAAAGTGTGTTATGTATGCAGATGACGTCTCACTGTTCTTCTCATCAAGCGTATGTGGAGATATGATAAACGAGGCAAATAGGACTCTAAGTGCACTCCATCAATGGTCCCTTAATAATCAGTTGAAAATTAATGTAACTAAAACTAAGGTTATTATATTCAAATCAAAAAATAAAAACGTTATTCTACCATGCTACCATGCTAGACCAAGCTAGGTCTGGAAACGATAGAAATTGTAGACAATATTAAAATCTTAGGGGTATATTTCAACAGCCAGCTAAGCTGGGATAATCATGTTAACGCTGTCATCAGTAAGCTTTCTCGTGTCACAGGTATCATTAACCGGCATCGTTACTTACTTCCATGCAAAGTTAAACTTCTCCCTTTACGTATAATTCGCTCTTTATGTCCCAAGTAAACTATGCGCACTTAGTTTGGGGAACAACTACAGGTACCAATAAAAATAAGATTTACGTTTTACAGAATAAGGCTCTACGTGCAATACTCAGCGTCGGTTGAGATATAAACACATGCGACTTATTCCGCCAGTTCAATGCCGTAAAAGTATCTGAAATGTATAATGTTAGGCTGGCTGAAAGATATAAGAAGGACCTTGTGAAAATACAGGGGAACAAAGCCTTCTGCCCCACCCGCACTCCCACTTCGTGGATGCAGCGTTCCCGCTCGCTAACCGCGGAGGGGTTCGTGCTCGAGGGACAAAGGGAAGGGACAACAATAGCGTTAACACTCATATGCTATTTATTACACTTGCAATCAATACACAGAGTGGGCAGCTAGCTACAAAACATCAACAAGGCATTCCTCGGAAATAGAAGGCTACGTAAGAAGGACTTCCGACACCGCCTGGGGCAGGGGCGCGACTTCGGAGGTATCGGCGGCGAACGTTTGTATGTGCCGATAATGGCGGCCGGGTTTTCCTGTGTGCGCCGCATTCTTGGGGCAAAGCCACTCCCTAGCATTTGCCGGGGAAGGCGACCAGAGCGCGCGTTTGCTGCGCTCGCTTCGCTGCCTGGAACCAGAAGTCCAGCGGCAAGGCACAACGGATCCCCGTGCGCCTGCCGCAGAAGGTGACGAGAGCGTGCAGCTGCAACCGGTCACGACGCTGGCCGGATTCCGACGAGATTCTGTCCGGTCCCGCAGAATTCCGCGTAACCTACGAGGTGGCGCTCCCGTCGCCGTTCCCTTTCCCCCGTGAGGGAGACTTCCCTCCTTGCCCAGCCGGGGTTGTCCCGACGCACACCGATGGATATGGTCGGCCGCGTTGAAAAGGAGTGGGAAAACAGGTTTTCATATCCCTCCCGCCTTAAATGGCCTACGGTTGAACTCGTCCATGGATGCCATAGACGAAGGGTCCACGAGCGTTGAGGTGACGGTGTCGACTGCAAGGCAGCTCGTACAGGCGGGGTGCCGGGTTCATCCGACGAGCAGCAAGGTCACCGGGCACCTATCCTTGTCTCGCGGCAGGCATCCAAAATTAGCGTGTCGGGAGGGTGTTGTTCGCGGCGACGCGCCTTTGTTGGAAGGTAGAAGGGCTGGCCCCCCGCTCTCATAGCCGCTGCAAACTGCTCGCTGGAGACTGCGCAGCTCGATGACTCACGGCCGCCAGGCAGCAGACAGGGACCCATACAATGGACAGCAGACCGGGGCAGCTTCTCTTGAATGTATATTGCTCCTATGATCTCCAAAAGTTTGAATCAAAAACAATGGAGACCGTGCAAACTCACCATTTGGTAAAATGCGGAGCAATGCAAGTGCCAAACAATCTTATCCGGCACTGCCCAAACGCTCGGTTCATTTGAACGTAGCTGGCTGTCTTCGGTCGAAGCACATTCGCGGTTCGCTTTCCGAAATGGTGATGTTAAGCTCACTTGAGCTGCGTAAGCGTCTCTGGTTCCGCGAAATTATATATTCGCTTCGCAGCCCAAAAAAAATACTAAGTTCGTTCAAACAAAGTCAGCTTTCTGTAGTTAACGAGACCTCTTGGCTCTAGCGAGGTTAAATATAAAACAAGCAAACCCGTTTGCGCGTGCTTGTGCCACGGTACGACTATGTCCTCCCAGAAGCGACAGGCAGTTTACGACGGGCCTTAGGCCTACTTGCTCTGACACTTGCCGGTGCCAACAAAGGGCCAAGGAGAACAGCTAGAACGCGACGCCACGAGGAGATACGTTTCTGCCAAGGTGACCCTAACGCGAACGGCGCCTACCACTTCTCGCGGTGTCGCAGCGCCCTGGTGCTTTTCCTGTAATCACGACTGCAATCCAAATCAGCTGATTACGGCACCCGGCTCCCAGAGCCAAAGAGACAGAACAGAGAATATTTACAACTATGTACAAGAAAAATCGGGCCACCCTTCAGGCTTCCGCATTCACTCGCTTCTAGCTTGCTATTCTCCGTGGACGTCTCGGTCTCGCTCCCCATGTGCGGACCTTTTAAGTTCACCTTCCAAAGGTGTACCAGTGAAGTGCTCATCAAAAGCGTAGCATGCACGGCAATTCTCCCCTGCTGCTATTATGCTCATCTCGCTTTCCAAAAAAGCGTCTTCGCCTTGCTAGCAACTCCGAATTCGGGTCAGGCCTAACGCTGTTCCAAATCAGGGCGGGCATTCCACGAACCGAACTGACTGTTGTCCCTCGTCCCAAGAGCTTGCCACGCGTTGGGGCGCCATTGTGGAAATACAGGGGAACAAAGCCTTCCAGCCCGCCCGCATTCCCGCTTGCTAACCGCGGAGGGTTTCGCGCTCGAGGGACAAAGGGAAGGGACGACAATAGCGTTAACACTCATATGCTATTTATTACACTTGCAATCAATACACAGAGCGGGCCAGCTAGCTACAAAACATCAACGAGGCATTCCTCAGAAATAGAAGGCTACGTAAGTAGGACTTCCGACTTACCTGCTGGGGCAGGGGCGTGACTTCGGAGGTATCGGCGGCGAACGTTTGTATGCGCCGATAATGGCGGCCGGGTTTTCCTGTGCGCGCCGCATTCTTGGGGCAAAGCCACTCCCTAGCATTTGCTGGGGAAGGCGACCAGAGCGCGCGTATGCTGCGCTCGCTTCGCTGCCTGGAACCAGAAGTCCAGTGGCAAGGCACAACGGATCCCCGTGCACCTGCCGCGGAAGGTGACGAGAGCATACAGCTGCAACCGGTCACGACGCTGGCCGGATCCCGACGAGACTCTGTCCGGTCCCGCAGAATTCCGCGTAACCTACGAGGTGGCGCTGCCGTCGCCGTTCCTTTTCCCCAATGAGGGAGACTTCCCTCCTCGCCCAGCCGGGGTTGTCCCGATGCACACCGATGGAGATGGTCAGCCACGTCGAAATGGAGGGGGAAAACGGGTTTCCACAACCTAAGACAAAATGTGAATTACTTGCGTGACACGGCACACCTTTCACTAAATGTACAAGTTTACCCTAGCAGACACTGCGAACTGTGGCATATTCCAACATGCCGCACAATATATGGTACATATGGCCTAGCAAACGCGTTGCCTTGTCTTTTAAATAAGTTTCATGCCGCAAAAGTTGATGTATCACGAGCATGCCGCAAAAATATACAGGATGTATGTGCTACATTTTATATTTCATCATGCTTTCACTGCTTCCTTATATCTTTCGTTCCATAAAGTGTTGACCTGATTTGAATAACCAGTGACATGTTTTTCTTTGCAGTATATTTTTATCTTGCTTTTTGTTATCATTTTTTGTGTACGCTTCATTTCCTCATTGTCTTTTCGAAGGATTTTTGTGTATGTATGTTGTCTGCTGCCCTGCAATCTAGGGGCCGAGGGGCATGTTAAGCCACAACTTCTGGCTTTTTTCCCTCGACCCTCACCATGTACACATGGGAAAATGAATTGAATTGAATTGAATGTATTCCGACACATTTGAGGAACATCTGGAGCACATAGCAGAGGTGCTGCATAGGGTTGACAAAGCTGGCCTCTCAGTGAACCCAAAGCAGGTTTCTTTCTGTAAGCAGAGCCTAAGGTTTCTAGGACACATCACAACACCTGATGAATACAGACCTGACCCGGAGAAAATACAGGCTGTTTCACAGTTTCCCCAGCTTCGCACAGTCAGAAGAACTTCTGACGTTCCGTGGTCTTGTTGGCTACTGCAGACATTTTATCCGTTCCTTCTCAAACAAGGCAAAAACCCTCACTGTGCTCTAAAAAAAGATGCAGACTGGATGTGAGCCAGGTAGCACCAGGCAGCATTTGAGCTGCTCAAGACGACACTGGCTGACATGGTGGCTGTTGCCTTGCCAGACCTCAACAGATCATTTGTCATTGAAACCGATGCTTGTGGTGTAGGCATAGCAGCAGTGTTATTGCAAGAAGTGGATGGTCTACTGAAACTGGTCTCATTTATAAGCAGGACCCTGACCACGGCTGAACAGAACTACACTGTTCAGGAATGGGAATGTTTAGCAGTGGTGTGGGCTATTGATAAGTTCAGGCCATACATTGAATTTACATCCTTCGAGGTTCACTGCGACCATACGTCACTTGCGTGGATGCTGACCACATACCGCACATCGGGCCGGGTACAGTGTTGGGTTCTGTGGCTGCAGGGCCTCAAATACATGATTAAGCATCGCAGAGGCCGTGCTAACATCCCAGTAGATGTTTTGAGCCCATTTCCCGCTGACCATCCAGAACCGGCACCATCAAGCTTGCCGGAGGAATGGTTCCCTATAGAACTCGAGGCACCTCAACAAACCATTCACTTTGCTGACGCTGCATCAGCTGACTTGAATGACACATCCCCCCTAACTGACAGTTTGCACAACAACAACTCGGAGACCCAATATTTTAGCAGTTGCAGCAGTACTACCTTGAGGCAGGCGTATTTCCTAGCAGCCCTAAACAAGCTGAAATGGTCTAGGATTTGGCCAAAGAAAGCTGCATAGCAGAACAGGGTGTATAACTGTCAACACGGGGAGAGCAAGCTGTACCGTGGCTTACCCTACACCTGCAAGACGTGGTGCTGCAAATGGAGCATGACCATCCGCTCAGCAGCCATGCTGGGTTTTTCAAAACTCTAAGGCATGTTCGGAGCCATTTCACATGGCTGACATATCCCGATATGTGCAAGACTGCCAGGCATTCAAACCGCATCATAAGAAGCCAGAAGGCCGCATGGACAGTTCTGGGGCACCTGCATCTCCCTATGCAGCAACTCAGTGTGGATCTCTTGGTCCCCTGCCCGGAACACCACAGCAGCACAAGTACATCCTAGTTGTTCTGGATACCTTCACCAAGTTCATTAAACTGTCTCCCTTGTGCGCACAAACTTCGACGGCCATCATTGCCAAAATGGTGAAAGTGTTCTGCTGACATGGTGTACCTTGTTCTATATCAAGTGGCAACAGCAAGCCCTTTGTCAGCAAGCTTTGGAAAGGAGTGCTGCAACACTGGGGCATACAAGAGAGACACACAGTTCCCTACAGACTCTGTGGACAGCCTGTAGAATGCGCAATGCAACAATTAAGCAGATGATTATGAACTATTGCTCCTCGCACTGGATCTGGACCAGCAACTTCTGGAGGTGGCTTTCGCAATGAGGACATCAGAGAGTAGCAACAGGTTTTGCGCCCGCATTCTTGTTTTCTGGGTGGGAGTTGCACACACCATGGTCTACTAGGCACCAGTTGACTAATGCCAGGGTTCCTTCATCGGCACCCCTTGCACTCGCTACGGAGCTGGACCTCTGTCTGCAGGGTGCCTTATCAGAAGTTAATCTTAACAGAAGTACCCCTAAAAAACATATAGTAGGTGTGTCCATATGTGCGTTACATAAAGCAATGAATAAACTAGCCTTTTAGAGAGAGGATAATTGCAAATAGACCATTTATTGCAACATGCATAAAGTGAGCTGAATTCCGAGAGCCTGAAACAAGCTCACATTATCCTAGTCTTGGCCTAGTTTAGTCTGATTTTCTTTTTTCACTGTCTCTTTTTTTTTAATCACTGTATTGCATAAAGGCTGTTATTCATGAATTTTTTTCTGCTTCTTTGCTTTTCATTCTGCTCAGAGCGCCATAAAGATTCTCATGCATATCTATTATCTTGCATCTGAAGGTGCGATTGCGCAAGCGCACCTTCGTTGCGTTTAGTTTAACTTCGTAAATTATTCATCTTTTTTTTTTCTCAAAGAAAGCTTCTGCTGCATATTTGCAAAATCTGATATGCTGTGTGCTATTACGTGCTGCTGGCTTATTGCATAGCTGTACCTTGTCTCTCTAACAGGCTGCACTGCTGTCCTCTCGGGGGAGAACTGGTTCGAGAGGTTCCTCGGCACGTGCAGGTCCCGGCACTCAGCCGCAGCATCTACGTCAAGTGGGCTCCCTTCTCAGAGGCATTGCAACTTGTGGCGCCATCTCAGTGTCGTGGTTAGGGGCAGGTCACGGCCGCAGATTGCTGGTAGTGGTCTTGACACGTGGAGCGTGCAGCCAGACAGATCGTTGTCTCTGTGGGGAATGTATCATGAGCTGCACCAGCGTGGGCCTGTGTGGGCGTGTTCCACTACGCTCACATAAGAGTGTAAAAACTGAACTTGCTTCCTGGCCAGTGAAGAAGTTGCATGATAATGGGTTGGTTTCTAAACATGCTTCTATATTGTCTGGTTCCTTGAAAGGTTCCCTGGAATGTACTGCTGAGTCATTTAGTGTGAAGAAACTAAATGGCACAGCATAAACCAACAGACTGTACTGAAATTTTTAAAGGTGGTCGCTACGGTTCAAGCAAGCTTGTTTTTCTTGAGTTGAAAAAATTGTTGGTGGCGCTGAATTTTGATAAATTTGGAAATTTACAACCATGAACATTCAGTCCATTTTGTGCAAATATTCCTAGCTTTGTCGAAGACCAACTCAGGGGCCTGTATTTGTAATGAACGTCATGCAAGTAATTGTTGTTGCTTAGACATAAGCGCAGGTTGCATTTGTCTCAACATAAATCCCTTTGGCCACAGCAGTGCAGTTGCTTTTTCTTTTCTATATGGCAGCTTGGCCTTTGTTTGCACTTCCGCTGACCGCCCCATCATCATAGCTGCTACGCATGTTCAACACTTGATCCCTTTCTAATGTGTACAGGGAATCCAGGTCATCATTCTTGTTTCACTCGTGGAGCATTTCACGGTAGAAGAGAATGAGAAAGCTTGAACGCAGGGAGAGAGGGCGGAAGTCTCAAGCCGGCTGACCGAGGTTTCGACAGAGGCATTTGTCTTTGTCTGGGCAGTTGTGTTCACCCTTGGTGAGGATTGGCTCCTTCGTGCGAGTGGTAAACGCCAAAGCAGGGTGAGTGAGTGAGGAGTGGGGTGAGGAAAGAAGGTGGTAGCATGGTGAATGTAGTCGTGGAACGGTCTTTTCTGCTTCAGGCCTTGGTCAGCAGATGGAAGCTTCTCGCCTACCTCCTCTAGTTTGAGCTTTAGTTTGTAACACTGCGTTGAATGGTTATTGCACCTCTTATGCCGAATCCGCCACTCCCCACTCCCTTTGCAGACGGGTGCGGAAGGATCACTGATGGAGGTGCTTGGGCATGGAACGCCTGTGCCCGCACGGTGGCAGCAAGCGGTGGCCAGGGTGGACGGCGAGAGCAGCGCTATGCTCGAGGTGTACGAGGGTGGTGACGGGGGCCAAGATGCCACTCTCCTGGCCAGGGTGAGTCAATGTTGAGTTGTGCGGTGTCATGCATGTTTGCCACTGCTTGAATTCCTGGTCTCCACAGGTGGCATCCAGGCACCGTTACTTCCATGAAGGGCGATATTGCCTGCAGGAGGGCACAGCCGATTTCATTGTACTTGTTGGCGATCGGGCAGAATCTGCTGTGAGCACTGCATTTGAATGCCAAATTTTTGTGCAGTAGTTCACAAAAACTCCGTTTGGCTGTAACTAAAGGGGCCCTGCAACGTAGCTAAAATATGAGGTCTTTTTTCCTTGTATGCAGACTAAGGGATGTTGTGACTCCTGAATGCCCAACGAGGTCGCCTAAATCGTAATACATTTAATATTTTGATCTTCTCCAAAAACGCTCGTTTCGTGCTGATGGTGTCGCAATGCAGCGGCCATCTTTGGCAGCGGAAATGAGGTGGCATCCAGATTGGGCACTGTCTTTCTGGTTGGTTGGGCGTCCTTGGAATATTTTTTCTTTATACTCGTGAAATTGATCCAAAGTATTTTGCCTCTGAGTACTGAAACCTTTTTGCATGTCACAAAAATTGAATAGAAGCAGTGAAGTGAACGAAATCTAATAAGTAGGGGTGTGCGACGATATAAATTTTCGAATATGAATCAAATGCGAATAATAAGAAAAAATGGCTTTGGATATCGAATCGAATACCGAATATCTGTTCAGTACAGAAAAAAATTATGAAAATGATATACAAGCAAATGTTGTTGCCCTTATTTTTTCCAAAATTGTGTATGGTATTTAAAACTAAAATAAACAAAACTATACTGCCTCAGTACCATATAGAAAATCATGATGTGCACCGAAATGTATATACTGCTTGATTAGACAGCATAACAGTATCGAAACTGTAATGAGGTCATGCAAAACAAAATCCTTAAAATGACAAGACTGGCAATAAAAAATAACATGACTAGTAAAACCTCATTCATTCGGTGTTCAGTGGACCGGAAGAAATGCCCGGTTCATCCGGAGAGGCCTCTATTAATAAAATTCTCCATGCCCCCCCCCAAAACCTTCCGAAAATGCGAAGATGCAGTAAGGCCTTATGAGGTGGCTCCGTCGCACTAACACATGTATAGGCTGTGACGAGCCGCCCGTTTTGGAGTGCTGGAAGAACAACACAAATGCAAACAAGATGCCGGGGAACACACACTGGCATCTAGAAAGGAGAAAGAAATCGCCTGCGACGCGCCAGTTGGCGTCCGAAAGCTGCGCGGAGCCGCGATTGGACTACCGACAAATGCGCGGGTCGACAGTTGCAGTTGCCCGTGGCAGCGGCGAAGCTCAAACCGAAACTACGCGGCCGGGCTATTTTTTGACCTAGCGACAGGGGCCTTCCGATCGTTGTCACAACTGCCATTATGCCTACTAAAGAGGTGCATGGGTGACAATGTACCATGCAATAGGCGGGATTTTTACAGGATCGCTTGTCCTATTGTGACAACTCTACTCGCCCCTTCAGGAGGCTCCCGTGAAATTCTGCAAGTAGGCTTTCCTGCATAGCATAGCTTACAAAACGGGATGGCGGAGGTCCCGCTCGGAGAGTTATGAAGGCTACAGGACGCATTCTTCGAACGTGGGCACTAAATATGTAACGCATTACCAGAGGATTAAAAAAATAAACGTGCTTTCGCGTTGCAATTGTTAAAAGCAGGTCGTCCCCCATCTTAGGTCTGTTCGATTCGCCTGCACTCCCTGCACCTGTTCTGCAAAGTTCCACAGCACTGCCATGGCGGTGCCGCAAGCGTGCAGCGCCAGTTCAAGTGCTGCCTACTTCCAAAACGAATGATCGAGTGCAGGCCTGGTCGTCTGCTAGCCTTGGCGTCGCCACCATATTGCAGCCAGCAGCGTGGCGCCCAAATCAACGGCCGCCAACATCCTGAACCGCGTGAAGAATTTTCAAACAGCACATCGCAGCGAAGCGTTGCCATGACTCAGCCTCGATGCAACCTCGCGGCAGCTAAGCGAAACGCACGTGTGTTCTTTTACTGAACACGACTGAGGTGTGTGCGCGCCGACTTGCATGCTAAGTGGTTGTTGCAACAACGTGCATCATGCGCTGCATGCACGTGTTTACTCTTTAGTTAACATAACCGGCTTTGAGTACTAATATAACTTTATTAGTAGAAAAGAAAAACGCTGGTTACGGGTCCGTCGAGAGCATGATGGTCGAGGGATGCAAGATGCCGGCGAGGGCCACCGTCCCCACCTCCGTCGCCGCCTTCTCGGGTGGCCGCTCACATTCCATGACAGTCGGCGGGCCCGTGTGAAGCACTGTTAACATGAGCGAGTGGAATAATTTGAGTATATCCACTGTTTATCGCAAAGCGCAAGCCATCGTCTGCTTCTATGGCGGCTACAGCTGCACCATTTCGGCACCGACCATTGAGGAGGTGCACAGTTTTCCTGCACTTTCCTGAACTAGACCTGCACAACGTCTGCACTTTTTTTGAAACGAATGGCGTCGTGCAGACGGCGCCATCTTGCACCGCTGAAACGAATGGCGAAGTGCAGCACCGCGAGAAACAGTTCACGTAGTGCAGTCGAATCGAACGGACCTCTTGTTCGCAGCACGTGTGATATGTAGGAAAGCCATCTTATGGAATTTCGCACAAGGTCAAGCCTAGCGGCGTCAGAATGCGATCGGTCCGCGTGATAAACGACGGAGACAGAACGGAACAGCACCTCTGTACTGTTTTGCTGGAATTTTTTAACTCGATAATTGGCTAATTTGCCCAGATATTGTGGTTTTGCCACGGTCGAATTTATGAAAGTCAGCTAGCTCAGTATATGATCGCTGGCGAGTATTTGGGAATTATTTAATATTCGGAAATTCTCGAATATTAATTTCTCAAATATGAATTAAATATCAAACATATTTGATTCGTATTCGAAGTTTCGAATATTCGCTCACCCCTACTAATAAGAATAATTCTATAGGGGCGACACTTTCCATTCCGCTTCAAAGTTTCATGGGGTCAAGCGTTGTTCAAATCACACCAAGATGGCAACGAAAAAAGAAAGCCATTTGACTCATCTTGCCCAAAAATTTGAAGAGAAAGGCCAGACAGGAGGTGAGGTTAGCAGGGGAGGGAGGTGGGGAGAGCCAGTATATCTCCAGTCCTATCAACAAGGAAACATTGGGGAGCTTCCTTTGTTGTTAGTCACCCCTGCCCTGTCTGTGCCATATACACGGGGTGCTCAACGCTGTCAAAGTGTGTGGTTGTGGGCTGCCCCGACAAAGCAACATTTGCATGCAAGCTTCCCCTGCATGTGCACTAGGTATGGTTCTTATTGGTAGCCTCCAATCTCAGTACTGGGTGAGTGAAATGGGTAATAATGATAATAATAATTGATTTTTGGGGAAAGGAAATGGCGCAGTATCTGTCTCATATATCCAACAGGGCCGTAAGGGAAGGGATAAAGGAGGGAGTCAAGAAAGAAAGGAAGAAAGAGGTGCTGTAGTGGAGGGCTCTGGAATAATTATGACCACCTGGGGATCTTAAACACGCCTTAGCGTTTTGCCTCCAAAAAAACGCAGCCGCCGCGGTCGGGTTCGAACCCGATCAGTATCGGATCTTTTTATTTTGAATTTTCAAAGCGGAATAACTTGTGTTTGCATGCTCCGATTACAATAATTATTTTTGCACTGTTGTCTGCAAGGCATGATGAATATATTTAATGATATTACTCGGCACTGAGGTAAGCAACGCGATGCCTCTTTGATTTGACGCAATTCTCCGCCGGATAAAAAAAAAACTCTCCATGTCGATGGAATTGCACAACCAGGCCTGGCACGCAGCCTGATTTGGTGACAAGAACCGACAATGCACTTCGTCACCAGCGCAGGGTTTGGCCACCCTGGTGTAGTACAGTAGACTCTTGTTAAATCATACTTCAAGGGACCAGAGATTTTTGTTTGAATTGTCAAAGTTTGAATTATCAGAAGTGCACCTTAGAGATCCAAGACTGAATGCAATTTGCTGTATCAGTATTATGCATTAGGATTTTGGATCTCTTTCTCTGTGCAAATGTAGCTAAATTCATTAGCGCAGCATAAAATATACGTGAAAGGCAGTGATAAATATGCGCCGGTTTCGCAACAGAGTAAAAACCTCAAGGAACGAAAAAAGGTCCAAATCATCCGAAGGACAAAAGGTCGAGTGGCTACCAAAAAATCTTCCTGAAACAATTTCGCACCACAGCAAATTTAAAGAATAAAAAGATAGGCAGTGATTGGCTGCTTTTCAGTGAAATACTGCGAGGTAGTGATAGTTTTTCACAATTCTGTCATTTGTAGTGCATGCCCACTGTCGGGAATATCAAAGCAGAACTGTCTGGACTACTCTAAAACATTACGGCCTACCGCGGTTTCCTTCACATGTGCGACGCAGCAACACGAGCAGCTGAAAATTAGCGCACATTATCGATGGACTACGTGGACGGAGGTGAGGGGAACGCACATTTGTGCCGGAACGCTAGCAGGCACCTTCTAAGACAAAAAGAAATGGTCGGGTTCTAACGTAGTTTAAACGAGTAGGACGTGTGAAAGCACTTGAGGCAACACTGCCTCAAACGCAGCCGCATGCAAGATCTTATTGTCAGCCGTGTGCCCGGAGGGGAAGGGGGGTGCCAGTTCCACGCGTTGACCAAGCAGCTGCTCAAGGCGTCCGCCATGTCAGGTTTCAAACCTCGGGTGCTTATGTCGGGTTTTTCAGCTCTGCTAGTGAAGTAGTGCTTTTGCATTAAAAAATGACCAGCAGTGCGCCAATTAGATTCCAAACCGGCGCAGAGTTGGGCTTAGTTCACAGACGTGCATCCAGCAGCCACAGTCATCGCGGGCTGGTAGCAAAGCTCAGAAAACGAAACTATGCCGCAACGGACCAACTCCAATTGATACGGCTCGTCCCCCCTTTGGACCGCGTCGGCACTTAAGGCCGATTCACACGACGGTCCGTTTGCCCGTAGCCCGCGCATCATGTGTTCATGCACCACTAAAAACTGGCCTGTGATCCGGTCATGTCAAGCGGATGCGACGGGCCAAAAGAGCAGACGACGCGTTGGGTGTACATTGTTGCCAGAATATTTTAAAGCGTTTGGCAACGCTGGTCAAACTGGTTTTTCCTTCCGACCCATGACTGCGATTGAATGGTGCAGGTGCAGCCCTTTGTCTGATCCCTCATTGGCCTGGGCTGTCTTGCTAGCCCAGTCGATCGCTTTGTCATGGTAGGGAACGCAGTGCAGCTTGTCAGAACAGCGCGCCAGTTCAACGTCACTCAGCGAACTGCGGCAGCCAAAATATTTGTAAGAGTGGTGGTTGCAAAAGCTAACGCACCCATCTTTGCGGGCTGCCGCTAATTCCCGCGAGGGGAGAGGCACTTGAACTGCCTGGCCGACAGCACGCCTCTCAGTTTGGTGACGCATGAACACGTGATGTGCGGGCCGCGGGCGAATGGTTCGTCGTGTGAATCGGCTTTTACTGGTTGGAGGGACCTGATTTTCAGTTCACGCAGCGCTGCAAACCTGATCTTTCGACCTCAGTCTTCACTCTTTTGCCTGCCAGGTGGGAAAAAAAGATAAAAGGAAGATAAAATAAACAGCAGAAGGATCACTTTCATCACCAATAAAGGTTTTGCCCGTGAGTTATCTGCAGCTAGTTCTTGGCAGAGTCTGAGCATACTAAGAGGCAAATTCTGATGTAGTGATATTTCAGTATTGCACAGTAAACTGTCGATTTCACTGTCTTCGTTAATTCGAGGTTTAACTGTTGTAGTAGACCATGGATTTTACAGACCATGCAAGTAGACGTGTTTTTCCCTTTTTGTGCTGGTGTTTCGGTTGTTGCATTGTTTGGCATAATATGTGAGTTTTGATATTTGTATTGTTGGCAGATTTGCATGGACAGCCTGGAAGAGGAGTCAAAGCTGGTGGCAAGTCTTAGCATCCGCAGGTGAGCCAGCTGCAGTTTCTGTAGAGTACCTGCTGTGCTTCACGCACAGCAAAACCTCGATAATTTGAACTCTGTTCATTCGAAATCCTGGACAGTTCAAAGGATTTTTGAGGTCCCATAATTTCTGATGTAAATTTGATTGGATAATTTGAAGTGGCGGCCTGCAACAGCCCAGTTAATTCAAAGATCTGAGGTGCTATACAGGAATGCCCGATCCCAATCTCGCTGTAGTCGGTGAAGTGACAGCCGCTCGGAATCACGAGGTGGCGGTGCATAGTGATGTCGGTGCTTGATATGCAAAGCGCCCCAGCACAAAAACAAGTCTATGATGCAGCTTGTGGACCACTAAAGTGCATGCCTGCAGACAAGGAAGTTGGCTACTGCAGTGAAATTGAAAAATGAAAATTGGTTTTTGGGGAAAGGAAATGGCGTAGTATCTGTCTCACATATGGAGGGACGCCTGAGCTGGGGTAAGGGAAGGGATAAAGGAGGGAGTGAAAGAAGAAAGGAAGAAAGAGGTGCTGTAGTGGAGGGCTCGGGAATAATTTCGACCATCTGGGGATCTTTAACTGCACTGACATCGCGTGCACTGACATCGCGCAGCACACAGGTGCCTTAGCGTTTCGATGGCATCCGTGGACGCTGGTTTCAAAGTTCCATGCTCTGAGAGCTTCGTCAATATACAGTAAAGGCACGGTTGGACTGGAGGCAGCGATATGTATGCTTGTCGCTCCTCCTCAGCCCGGTAGTGGTCAAGGAAGCATCTAGCGGAGGTGCTGGCATCAAAGCACTATCATCTCTAGGAGTGCCATGTGTACAGTCATGCGACCATTCTTGCTCAGGACAACAGCGCAACGTGCCTGCAACACGTTGACTGTACGCGATGTCAACCTGCACAATTTCTGTTAGTAGTGTGCCATGGCTAGTAGGTTAGGTTACCAGCATCTCTGATTACAGTAAGTACTTTTGCATAGAAGTTGACCTCTCTGAAAAAGCGTGGTCTGGGGTGGTTTTAGACGAGCTTTTTATTTAATTATTTATTCACATTTCCTGCAGCGCCTTAAAGGCATAATTGCAGGGGGATACAAACATACAATTTTCAAAGATACAACTTACAGCATGCGACATGAAAAAGCGTGGTCTGGGGTGGTTTTAGACGAGCTGCAGGCAGTACGCACCCCGTGCCGGTACCGTTCCCGGCAGGACATCCACGTTTCAAAAAATTTACAATGGTATGCAAATCGGTTCTGCTAAAGAAAATTCGAATTGCGTGGTGTTTACCCGGCAAGTCTGTGCTCGCGGTTGCTTCCTTAGACGAGTTTTAGGTAGCGTGGGAGCAAACTTCCGATAATCTCCTTGGAGCGTGTTATGCCGGGATCTAAACTACAGGTCAGTGGGCAGTTTGATTTGTCACTTCAAGCCGCACTCGAGTGTGGAAGGCAGGGCGGAGTGCCATGTTCTCGCTTTTGATCTTTCTTCACTTCCCATTTTGCCTGATCTACCTATGTTTGGCCCGAGGCTGATACGACTGGGCGACGCCCAGAGGTTTTCTAGGCAAGTGCACGGTAGCTTTCCGTGTCGTCAACGGAGATGGAGTTTGTGTACTCCATTCACCTTCTGTTCGCAAGCGATGCCATCCTGTGGGAAACTACAAAACAAAGTGCGGCGATGGGATGAAGTGGGAATGGCGGGAGGGGGCGTGGGCATGCGTCATACGGTAATCGCAAAGTTTCTCTAATAAAGGTAGTGTGTTCCCTGCAACAAAATTTTTCCCCTGGTTGCAATTCTTTTTTTACTGCCTGTGGTTAATTTGAAAGCCCAGTTCATTCAAATGGTCTTTGCAGTCCTTTGTGACTTCAAATTAGCGAGGTTCAGTAGAGTGGAGAGCTGGGCGAGTCTGTACATGATTGCAGAAAGAAAACCAGCGCAAAGGACGGAGACACAGAACAGAAACACAGGACGACGCTGGTCCTCTGTCCCCATTCTTTGCGCTGGTCTTTTTTCTGCAATCATGTACCGACTCGCCCAGCTCTCCACTCTACTGAACCTCGCTAATTTGAAGTCATTGGGACTGCAAAGACCATTTGAATGAACTGGGCTTTCAAATTAACCGCAGGCAGCAAAAAAAGAATTGCAACCAGTGGAAAAGTTTTGTTACAGGGAACACACTACCTTTATTAGACAAACATTTAATTTTAATTAACGAGGTTTTTACTGTACTGTGTCAGCTATGAGCAGCACAGTATCTGAGGTGAAGTATTTGGTGGAAATGTTTTTATGCCCCATTGATGGTTTGGAAATATGTGCCTGTTCTTTGACACACACAGTGTGACACACAGTGTGCCACAGATGGATGTGGCACACTGGAAAGCATGAAATGTGTTTGGTGTGAGAGGACTGCTTTAAAGAACCAACTTCCGATTCCATCAAAGTTGATGGCACCTGGCTCACGAGCAGTGTTCATATGAAATGGCCATGGTAGGCAGTTGAAGAGTCAACAGGGGGCTTAAATGACTTTAATTTGTCTGAAACAATGTGCACAAAGGTGCACAAGTACCGATGTACCGTATTTACATAATTGTAAGTTGATCCCCCCTAATCACATTTCTGGAAAAAAAAAAAAAAACTTGGAGGTCATTTATTCTTGGCCTTTAATAATAGAACGCGATAGCACTATCCTGCGGCCTCCGCTTGTAGCCAGCTGCTATCAGCTGTCGCGCGCGAGCGTGCCCGTGGGCACATTCCAAAACGAAAATGTGTTGGTCACTGGACTACTCGTCCGCACTTACGCCATCGTCTTCCTTGCACTGCCGTCATGATCGCTGCTGCCGTCCCGCAGTACATTGCTCTAACGTTGTCGTCCAGCTAAATACCATACTTCGCAAACAGCTGCATCACGACACCGCGTGGAACAGCTGAAAATTTTCCTCGCTGCCGCTGCCACACCTGTATCACCCGTTTCGAACGTCAAACTTGCGGCCTGGCGTGCAGCTGTTCGTTTCTTCGGCATAAAGAATGGCAGCCATCTTGAATGTAGCCGTGAACGAGCGCTAGTTGCTTGCCGCACCTGGAGCACAAATGACAGCTGACGAAGCACAACATTAAAAACTTGTGAAACGCGGCGACAGTAGTCAAACGCGTCAGAGCCAAAGAGAAGCTATGCGTGAATGGCTTCGGCTCTTCCGTTGGCTACCGACACTCCTCGGTACCACTGCCGTTCTGAGTGGGAGTGCTGCCACGATTGGAACAGTGGCCCTTCCATCAACGCTCCCTTGAGCGCCGAGCGTGCATTTAAAAGTGAAAAGAAAACTTGGACGCTTGAGCTTCCCGTAGAACGTGATTGTGTTATCGGGCCACCGCCGCTTATTATCAGCAGTCTGCAGCCATGTGTGGGGTGCCAATTTGTTGCTTATCGATAGCCGCCACTGGCCGCCGCCCACGCGGGGAGGAGGGGATAGCTGCTGACATAGCATTCCTCAAGGACAGCACCAAGGGCGATGCGACGGAAACGCGCAGCAAAAATGCAACCACGCTGTAGCATGCCCGATATCTCGTTTGTCTCTCCTTTACTATAGTGCCGTGTTTTCGTTTCGATTATTAGTCGCCCCCCCCCCCCCCCCCCCCCCCCCCCCCCCCCATTTTGGATGTTCAAATTTTGAAAAATAGGTCGACTTACATTCGTGTAAATACAGTATCCAAAAAAACTTCCTTCCTGGTTCTATTGTACAGTCGAACCTTGATATGTAGACCAAGGGTGTTGCAAATTATTGTCTATATTGAACTTGCTACTGCTTGCTATGCAGGCACAGGTGCCCTCCATTGCTAGATGGCAAAGCTAGGCATAGAGCGGGGGTGTGCAGGGAAGCTTGACTGCAGGAGACAATCACATAGCGAGTCCTCAGAAGTTATATTTCTAAGAGTAGGTCAGTTTAAACCAAACAAATAATGAAGAGGCCATATATTCGGAGTATGTCAGCAACGTCCACAGATGTGGAGCAGACATGCTCCCACGCTTGTACGAAAAAAAAAAGGATGCAGAATGGGGGCCTTAATTGTAGAAATGCAGTTTAATTGACAGAAGGTGTGGTAGGAAAGCATTTTGACATTTGCAGACTTTCCCAATCAGTGCTGAGAATATTAAGAAAAAAGATTGGCAGTGGCTTAAGGGGGGACACTGGTCTTAGAGCTATTTTCCTTATTTTGAAGCCTATCCTGATGAAATCATACAAATTTGTTCAGTTTTTTATGCTGGTTTCAAATATGTAATTTTTTTCTTTCGAAGTCAATTAGTCAATGAAATAATTAATTTTCATTGTTCAATTATTAGTACCTCCGTGCAGAAAAATTGGCTCTATAAAAAATTATTTCTAATGCATGGCAACGTAGTACAATGACCAGAGAGTGCAACGATCGAAGCAGTTTTTTCATTTTACCCTTATTAGCAATTTTGCAGCACTTGGAATACCATCCTTCAAGTTCTGCCTATCATGCTTCAATGAACTTTGCAAAATAAAAAAAGTTTTGAAGGTTAATTAAAGAGTTCTGCTTCGATCATTGCACTCACTGCACTTCCAGCTTTCTTTAGCAAAAAAAAATACATCTCTGCCCATCATAGGTGCAGAGATATCGACAAACTAAAACAAGCAGGTGTCCAAAATTTGCGTTTTGAGAAAATTGAGAAAAACAAACTAGACATAATTTATTCAAAATTTCATGAAGATATATACATATTTACATTTCTTAAGGGCTAATAAGCACCAGGCATGTAGTCAGACTGCTTGGTTTGACTAGAATGGCGCTTTTTCAGTGCCTGATGCATGGTTTCAGTAGAGGCACGCTTGCGTGCAGATTCTGCTGTCCGGCGCCTGTCTTTCTCGGTCATCCTCCTGATATTATGTTGGCCAGGGTTCATACTGAGCTCGCTCAGTATTTGGAAAGATGCCTTTAGGTTTCCCGCATTGAAGCGGACAACAGCCTCTGCAACGGCTGCTTGAACTGAAAACAGTGAAGCATGTCTCTCCTTTGGTGCAAGCGACCATATCAGCGAGTGCAGGCTTTCATTATTATTTTGAGTTTTGCCACGCAAGCAACACTGCAGTAGCTTTGGGTCTCCCAAGCGCTCATATATGGGGAAAAGTGCTTTGTACACATGTGGCGGCAAATTATACCTGTGCTTGGGAGCGGGCTCGCCCTTGGCTGCAGCAGCGTTCTGGCGGCACCATGAGTTTGGGCCTGTTGGGCACAAAGTGTGGTTCGCTGCACTATCATTTGATGTTACATGATAGTATGTCGCCATCACGGCCTTGTGCATGGCTCCAATATCTCCAGCATGGGATTTCAGGGCCCAGCTGTAATATGATGTCAACTTAGTGACAAGGTCGCCTGTTAGCTTTCCTTTGCCACTAAGGCTCTCTTTTGCATTGCCTTTATGCTTGGCAATTGCATTGCGCAGAGCCGTGCCCATTCGCTTCTGCACATGGTTCGTGCAGTCTTCTTTTTGTATTTTTATATAGCCATACACAGACGATTCTTGCAGTGCAAGAAATGTGCGGCTATCGCCATCTGAAAGGACAGTTGTGTATCTAAGGCCATGTTTTTCCCATGACCTTTCGAATAACACAAGTCCTGCCTGTACTTCCATTTCACCGGACTTTTTGTCCGTGTTTTTTTGGCACAAGTGGCTGTCACTCCATGCTTGATAGGACGGGTCGTCGTCCTTAGGCCCGCGCTCGCACCCGGCACAGAAATTGCTAAACACAACGTAATCCAGGACGAGCCCAGTAAAAAGTTCAATCACTGCACCGACACCGATGCGGGATGAATGACCCCGAGTCATCCACGAACCATCAAAAGAGACGGAAATGTTTCCGGGGTTGTCAAGGTTCAGCTCGCGGTAGAGCTGCCGAACAGAATTTGCGCTGTCCTTCAACACTTCTTCGGCTGCGCGTGTTGCTGCGGGCGTCAGCTTGCTTTTCACATAGCTCTGCCACGTTTTCGTGTGCAGGCCATGATGCGATATATTCATCGCAGCAAACACATCATTTAGCGCGGTTCGCCTATTTCCAGTACTTTGCATCGCGCGTGCAGCAAGAATGTTTACGGCAAACGGATTTATCTTTTGGCTGCCTTCCGCGCGTGGCGAGCTCCATGCCGACGCAGTGTCTCCGCAATTCACACACACGAGGGACAATTTCACCGCTAAACCATACTCGCGATTCCCTTTAGAAACGTGCACATCTCCGCCACACACTCTACACTTCACGGCACGCAACAGTTCGTTGAAGGAGTCTAAACTCACAATAGAGAAAGCACTATCGTCCGCACGGCGACCGTCTGTACCGTCAAGGGGACAGTCGTCACAGCTTCCGATGAAATCAAGCTTTTTCTTCGTCGCTGCAGTCGATTCCAGCTCCTGCAGAATTCCTTCCGCTTTTCGCTTATTTTCAAGCAAGTCCGAAGGCTGCAGCATCGTTGTGTCGCAGCGGACGCGGCCGCTGTGCGTAGACGTCGCTGAGCTCGTTAGGCCTATTTCGTCCGCGGGGACTTCACTTGCCACTGGCTCCTGCACGTTCTCAGAGCATTCGGGTGACGCAGGACGTTTTCGGAAGTTGTCACCGCGTGCGGACTTCTTCTTTTTACCGAATTTATGGCGCGAACGAAATTTATTGAGAGGCATCGTTGGACCTCGGTCTCGACTGTCAACAAAATGGCGTCTTCGACGCTTCCAACGCTGGCTCAAGCAGACGATGCATGGCGGAATCCGCCAATCGGATGGCTCGATTCAGTCACGTGTGCTCAGCAGCGAATCAGACCCAGCATTTTTTGCTTTTTTGTGGCTCTTTTTCTTGGTGGCCACTGAGGGCTTGCAGCCAGCAATGGCGGGAAATTGAAGCCTAGAGAGCGCTCTTTCAAACGAGCCCAACATGGCCGCGATCGGTACGGTGGAACGCCGGCTCCGCACGATGAAAAATGTGCCGTTTTTTCGTCTGCTCCTGCGCAAATTCAGACTGCGCGGTGATCTAAACTCAATAATACCCTGAAACTACTGACTTCTGGAAGAAGAGAACTGGTGAACTTGGAGAATAATAGCTGAAGATTCCGAAAATGCTATTTTCAGAAAATCGGTTTTTTGGCCATTTTTTGGTCTCAAAGACCCGTGTCCCCCCTTAACTTGGCTAACTCTGGAATTCAGCGAAAAGCAAGCACACTTGCTAAGCGTCTAAGGCTCGTCCATGGCAGCTTTGTTACACGCTCGTGACAGCCATTCTATATATACTTACTTGACCTCATGGCTATGACGAGGTATTACTTGGTCTTACGACACCACCATCGGATGTCATTACATGGCTTCATGTCACCCCATCGGATGTTCAAAAGGTCCAAGGAGGGCAAACCAAAGGTCACCCAGTGTCAAAGGTGAAAGGTCGTATTGAGGTCATGGGTCAAGGTTAGGGTTCAAGGGTTCAACACCAAACTGTACCACATATGGTCATACGCGGCTAATGTGTTTTGACTGAGGGCCGTTCAAGGCCATTCTCCGGACTACGCGGCAGCGGTTTTACCTAGCGTAGTGAAGCTTTTCACTTCAAAAAGAAATTACGCTGGCACTGTGGTGAAATAGTTTGATAATTCATAATTTTCTCGCTAATGCTTGTGCTGTTGAGTTACTGTTTCTGGCAGATGGGGGTGCCAAATACTGTCTATATTTGTGTAAGGGCCGCGCTCTCAACTTGGCAGCCGGTAATTCGGAAAAAAATAGTCAGCCATAAAATTGCTTCGTGTGTGCTTAATTTTGTCCGCGTGGTACGTTGTGCTGGGAGGTGATAGATAACTGCCTATGACACGGCACAACCGTGACAGTCGTCCTGCTTGCCAGACTCCACCTGGAACCGCGAACATGTGGTGCCACAGTACTCCTAACTCATCTTGTGTGCTTGGTGTAAGCACCCGTAAAGGAAAAAAGTTGTGCTGCGCAAAAATGACAGGTCGTGCTGTGCAAGAGCAAGGTTTAATGCTCTTAACAAGCCACACTAATGACTGCTTGGCTTTTTTGCAAAAATCACTGCGAACACCTTTTGTTGCCCATTGCAAACACCTTCTTTTTAACTTCTGCTGAACCACTGCTACCACCGTCTTGTTCTTACCGTGTCATTCTTCTTTTGTTGCTTTTATGTGCAACAGTGGCATGTTTAAGACGCTGTTCAAGACACGCCAAGGCATTGCCCATTTTCCCTGGTCCATGCAATTGCAGGGCCAATGCGACTGAGTGATGCACTGAGGTTTTATAGGCAAGCGCGCGGTAGCTTTCCATGACGTCAGTCAAGGTGGAGCTTGTGTACGTAATCCACCTTCTGTTCTCTCAGGCTACCTAGCATGACGTCATGGAAAGTTCAGCCACCACTGCTGCTACCGTGGCGCACAGAATTTGTTCACCTTTATCCATCCAGTAATGCGGCACTCGTGGCTATGAAAATATGAAAGATTAGTGCGTGGGATTGAGGAGAGACCTGCAATAATGAAAAATAAAAATCGTCTTAGCTATGAGGTGCCATACTCGCTTCCCACGAGAAATTCCTGGGTTCAAATCCGAACCATGTAACTTCTTTTTCTAGGATTTTTTGTTTGTGTGACGCAGAAGAAGCAGGCACAGATAGCTGAATTCACTCACCACGACCAATTATGCCAGTGCATTAAAATCTGGAAGGGGGCGCACCCATGCTAGCGGTGCATTTTTTTGGGGTTGCGCACTGCCTGCCAGGCTGGGGCGCTGTAGTAGCGAGTCGTTCGCCAGGTGTTGCTAGGCCTAGCGGGCCTTTCATCGAAGCTGCTGTGAAAGTCCTTTGAATCTAGTCCCGGTTTACTAAAAAGGTCTAACCTTGTCACTAGTTTACTGCCACTCAATAACCTGGCGTTAAAATGAGTGTATAGTTTATTTTTGTAAAGCCTTCGTCGTGAAGCATGTGGAAAAGCAGGTCAGGCAAACTCCATCTCACAATGATGGCCACAAGTCGCACGCGTGCCATGCCACTACCAACCATCGATCAGGGAAGTGCCAGATCTTCGGAGGATTTTGATCTTAGCTTAGAATCATGGGCCATTTGCCAGTAAACTGATCTGTCAATCTCATTTACTCTTTACAGTTTATTCGTGATTGTTGGGCTCGCGTCCTATCAGCCATGCTTTCCGTTTATAATGTATTTGTAGGATTCGACTGAACTGCGCTAATTGTCATAAAAATGAGTGTCACAGCATAAAAAAAGGGACATATTATTGAGGCTCTGCTGTAGTCTAGAAAAATTTCGCGCCCCAGTCAAAAGTGCAGCCCTTACACAAGCATAAACGGTAGTCCTTGTGGCATCCTTGCCTTGAATGTAGTTCCTCAGAGCAAGTGTGAGGCTCAGAAGCTGCTTTGCTGATGGCCCCTGTTTGGAAGACTTGAACTGGAGGTGCAGTTTTCTTTGCACTTTGGTGTCCTGCTGTTGTAAAATTACAAACAGAATAAAGAAACTGCAGTCCCAGTTGATCTTCCGTAGGCCATTCATTTCTGTTCATATCAAGGATGTCTTTGTTAAAATGAGAATTAATCCAGAGCGCTCTGCTACGGTTCTCCTCATTGCCTGTGTCTCCTCAGGACATTAGACACCATAATTTTCATTTGTTTTTAATATATTTATTAATCATGTCTAATGGTGAGCTACAGCATCTTTTTCATTTTCTTGCTCAATTTTTTAAACAAAACCACCGCAGCTATTCAGTGGTGGCAGCATTGTTGCTCTGTCCATGTCCACGTAGTCAGTTCCCTCTGATAGAGCAGCACTGTCATGGCCGAGCATGAAGAGGTCATCATCACGCAAAACCTCACAAATTTATTGAATTGTAGCTAGGCTTCTGGGGGCTTCACCAAGGCCACATATGTGGAAACAGTTCGGGGTCATCTCCATTGTGACGGCATTCGACAATGTTGCCAGCATGTAGGCTTTTCCAATGTCAACGTTGTAAGATTTGCAACTGTCCAAACGGAGAAAAATCCTCTCTACGAGGTGGTGCCTATATAGCGTCTTCCGGTTTTGGGTCACTCCAAGATCCATAGGCTGGAGCACAGCACTTGTGTTTTTTGCTCAAAATGGCAAGTTTATCGCTTTCAGCCTGCTGACTTTGCAACAAGCCAAACAGTAATCCACAAACAAGAGAAAATTTGTGTTCTGTGCTGTGAATTTTTGGTTGAATACACGCAGCCGCTCTGTTAAGGATCTCCACATCATTCGAAACTTCTTGTTGAAAGTACATTTGATAGAGAGCATCTTCCTACCTCCAAAAACAACGAGACTTCACTGTGTTTCCACTGACAACAGTGTCACTGTTCCATCCCCATCTTTGCGCACACAATCATAGTTATTCTCTTGTTGTTCCTCTCTGCCTGCACAATTAGCTCTTTTGTAACATACAATCTTGTCTGGGAGCAGCTTGAAGCAGAGCACCGTATCATCGTCATTAAACTCACTGCTGAGTGAGTAAAGAGCAAGGAGCTCCTTTGGCTCGCCGGAGACCCACTATTCGTTTGCTTCCCTGTTGACTTCGGCTCCCTCCCCACATACATTCTAAACGTTAGTCCATGATGCGTGCTGAATTGTGACAACCAGCTTTCTGACACACCGAGTCACTGATGCCCATTTGGCTGGTGAAGTTTGCTGCCTGCTCAGCAGTAATGGACCAACTTACGAGAATTTTCCGGCTGCAAACTTCCTTTGTTCTTGTGATAACGGCATTCTCTAATTTGGGAGATACCGTATAAACGCATGCAAGGGCCACACCCGTGTATGGGCCATATGGTGTTTTCCGTGTAAGGGCCGCACCCATACTTTCCACACGACCCATGTGTGAATAGCCTTCGGCTGCGAGCAACGGTACACTTCATCGCGGAGGCGACGCATGCGCACAGGAGCTTCCAGGTGCCGCCCACAGATGGCGCCAGAGGCCGCGGCTCATTATCATCGTCAACTTTTTCCTCCGCCGCGACCTCCCGCTATTCATATTGGCATCAGCTCTAGCGTTTTGTTGCTGTCAAAGGCGCGGGTGTTGCGGCTTTCGCAGGCTGCCGTGGAGCGTTGCAGTTTTAGCACGATAAAGCAAGCACCTTAATAGCTACACGGCTGGGTGTTTGCTATCGAACACAGTAAGCGTGTGGCGGACAAAAAATTCGATGTAGACGAGAAGTGCGTCCGACGATGGTGCAACCAAAAGGATGCATTGAGGAACACAAGCTGCAAAAAGCGTGCTTTCCGAAGCAAGCCATGCAAGTTTTCTGAACTGGAAGAAGAGCTGTTCTGCTAAGTGATGGAAGCGAGCAACAACGGCTACGTGTTGACAGCGCCCATGCTGCGGGACTTCTTGTGGGATGAGCGTGCACCGGAGCACAGCACCAGCTCGCAGTGGGAATACACCGCGAGTGGCAATTGAACGCAGAATAAATGCCGCTGATTTCCCGATTGGTGTGTGTTTACTTTTAAACAAGTTTTTTTTTCATAAATCGCGTGTATGGGCCGCACCCCAAAAATTGACCCTCAAATCTGGAAAAAAAAGTGTGGTCCTTACACGCTTTTATACAGTATGCTGACCTCCATGGCCTTTTATGCAAGGGCTTCATAATTGTCCTTTGAAAGGCGTCACTGGTTGAGCCTTGCTCTTCACATAGGTTGATGTGCTCTACTTAATGTTGTACTTCTTTGCAACCTGTCTCGCATATCATTCCACTGCCCACAATACCTCCACTTTTGTCTTCAGATCCTTTGTTGAGTATTTTCCCCAGCTCACCATGGCTTCCATTGTGGATGAGACACCTCAGGCACAGTGCACATCGGGCAGTGCGCCGAGGCAGCGGAAAAGGTGACAGTAAAAATCCACCATGGCAACAAAAAAAGCACGACTGTGATGACGATCCTCAACTGCCTTGTGAGAGCACCACATGATTGCAGACCCAGCAATTGTGGCACAATGAAAACCTGCCAGTGCCCAGGCACTGCACTGGCTTGGTCAGCCAAATGCACATTCCGCCTCATGCGTGCCGGCTTGTTTTTTGCTTTCATTGTATTGCATGACTAGTGAATTTGCAGCATGTTGTGCTTGCTATGATCTGACCGTTATCTGCTAGGAGTGATCAAAGCCAGGAGCCTACCTAGTTCATATTCACTGTTAAGGATGCCAACATGCTTGTGCTATCAAGAGTTTTTGCCCTTTGAAATGAACAGGGCTGTGCGTGTACGTGGGAATCAGTGAATTAACTAGAAGTTTGAAATAACCGAGTTAGAATTAATGAGCTTTTATGGTATTCACTTCGACATTTGAAATGCTTGAACTGTTAACACTAGACAAACTAAAATGTGTTGCACTTGCAACTTGAACTGTTAACACTAGACAAACTAAAATGTGTTGCACTTGCAACTTGCAGCTGCTCTAGGAAACACACTTTCTTTATGAGACAGAGGTTTGGATCCTATAGTAACACCTATTCCAATTCGCTGTGACGCAACATTTTTTTTTTGAGCAGAGAATGGGTGTAGCTATGAAAGCTCCTTTGTATCGTGCGTGCCGAGGGCAGGCTTTAATGCTTCTTGATGCCTTCCCGTTATTCTTCCTTGTTCTTGTAGCCTGTGCCTCAGCAGATCACATCCAAAGGCAACTCCATTTCTGCTTTCTTGCAGTGATGGATCAGTCCACATCTCATGCACGGACAAGCACAAGAGTCTCACCGAGTCCGTGACGCTGGACGCGGCGACGACGACAGCAGCCGAGTCCGACTCTTCGGGAAGCTGACGGCGCTGTCCAGCCCTCTTAGGTTTCTGTCGACAGCCACACTTAGCTGTCGTAGTCAGTGAGCGCACTTTTGGCTGGCCTCCCTGTCTGTAAACTATATCTTTCTCTGATTTTTGCTCCAGGAAGGGGGGCATTGGCAGCTTTTGCGAAGCGCAGAAACTTGACATGCGAAGTGGTACAGCAGCATTACTCCTCTAAACATGCATAAAGCCCTCGCTGCTTTACCAGGCCGTAAGGTGGTTTAGTGAGGTATTAATAATACTGCCTGGCACCCTGCTCGGCAGATGCATGCAGCCTTGTTTTCTGTATGAACCTAGAGGTCGCGGTTAAGCACTTGGAGACACCGCAAAAGTTCTCACGGTGTGACCGTTTACTTAGGCGGTGCAAAGGTATGAAGTGGTCCAGCGACCCCTGACCTTTCAACTTGTGACGACCGAAGGCAAAGGAAAACAAGCTCAGCCTTACTGGCCATGATTACTTAGGACCACCACCACTGCGCTACAAAAGACTGCAAGAACCATCATAGCTTTGAACTGATACCGTGGTTGTGCAAGCTACGTTCAAGTTTACGTTCAAGTTGTGACAGCTGCAAAACTTGGCACTGTGTCAAATTTTCTTGGTGTCATCGGCATGCATTGATTAGAGGCTTTTATTTTGGTGTTGTTTTTGCACATTTTTGATCCTTCAGTTCTTGCTCTAGCGACTACCATTTGCTTGTTTGCTCAATACAGATGTCACTGTGCAAATGTTCTTTTCCCTTTTTAGTTAACTTTATGCTAAGATGTCTGGTATCCATTGCTTGCTTTATGATTGCCAGGCAGGCAATTGTTCAGTACGTGAAAGAGCACTGGCATGATGAACAGGTGCCTTTTGAAGCAAACATTAGGGTTTCACGATTGTTTTGTTGGTGGAGTTTTACAGGAGAAAATGCTCTCACGGTGTGAAGGCATGAGTTAATGAATTGCATAACATGCATGAAAGTCTTGTCTCGCCTGAGTATTGGGCCGCTCACTGTAAAGTTGAGACCCAAATGTGACTTCGAAATGCGAGTATGGTGTGAGTGTCTTATAGAATTGCTTTCAGTTTTTTTGTTTGCTGTTTGAGAGCGCAGATTTGATGTGAGTGATACATGAAAGTTGGTCGAGCAAGGCTATTTTACTGAAGTCACAGCAGCCCTGTTGTGTTGCAATGAGAGATTTGTATGGAGCCAAAGAAGGGTGGCCTTTAGGCCTTGAAGCTGATGGCACTGGTCGTGTTCTCCAGAGGGCATCCATATACAGTAATCCTTCGTTATAGCGAAGTCAGCGGGACGGCGAAAAAATCCGTTATAAGCGGTAATTCGCTATATGCGACCACCCGAGAAAAGCTAAAGCAGTCGGGCGTTAATTGCGCCGCCAGTGCAAGGAAGTCAAAATACAATGTATTCAGTGATGCAAAACGCTATTCGGGTGCAAAAAAAGGCAGTGAGCTGTGGCTATTTCAAGTTCTTACCGGGTGCGTGCAACCCCTGCTATAGACCAAGATTGCACGGGGCCATGGTCGCCGCCTATGCATTCGAACTTCGGGTTGCCGTTTGCTCCACTGTAAACAGCTGGGGGCACTCGGCACTTGCTTGGTACCCGTTACTAGGCAGGTCACCGGTCATAGGTTTGGTACTCTTGTGGCCTTTTCTGGGCCTGCGTGAGACTAATTTGTCAGCGGTATTAATTTGACACTGCACGTGCAAAAGGGTCGCCGAGCGGCGGCGATCTCTCCGCTCGTTACTTCGCTCTAAGCGGCTAAAGCTCTTCGTGCGCTTCGAGTAATGCGGCTTAAAATGCATGTATTTGGGTCGGGACTGGAAAAAATTTCGAATAAAGCGATAATTCGAGTAAAGCGATTTCGTTATAACGAGGGATTACTGTATTACCGTTCTTTTGTGTGTTTGTGCTGTACATCAGGTGATATGCGTGCCCATGTTTTTGTCTGATATCGAATATTTAGTGTGCATTGTCCGTACCAGCAAATAGAACTGGAATGAAGAAAGCAAGCGACATTAGTTCTGAACCTTGGCACCACCTTTAGTTGTGCATGTCAGTGTCTTGCACCACGAGGCCATGTGACAAGTGCTGTACATAAGGAGCGTTATTCTACCAAACTCGCAAAGATGTTGCCTTGACACTAGCTGCAAGCAGTTTGCCTGCATTCAAGGACCTGGATCCCAAGGCACGGTATTTGCTGTTCACGTGTGTGCACAGGTCCACATGTTTCATACTGAAAAGCCTAGTCCTAGCTTTTGTCCTGCTTGCAGGTTGTGAAAACAACTGGCAGAGGTATTCAACTGGGGCCATCTGCTTTGTCTTGCGTGAGCACTGAGTTGGTGTCGAAATGCCTTTAACCAGGACACGTACTGCAGGTTCATGAGGAATCACATAGTTTGCCATAAGCAAGGTCTGGGTGTTTTAACACTTGAGTTACTTCGACTACCATCAACTGCTTCAGGGCGTGAAACAGCTGTTGCTTGCTTTTTGTTCCTCACTGTCGGAAGTGAATTTACTCTGTGGTTGATGGTTTGTGGCTTACTCATCTCTGGCACTAGAGTTGTATACTGTGCATTATCTTCGAAACTATCAGTTAATGGCCTCAAACACCTCTAGAATAGCCCTATATGTGCAACAACCAGATCTTCGCAGTTGCAAGGAGGGCAGTGCATTATGCGACGCAGCTTGGAGAATTTTTGTTGCCATCACTTATACCCCTGTCACACGGGCATTTCGAGGGCCCTCGAACCGATAGTCTATCGACTCAAAGGCGATCGAGCGCTGCCACACGGGCAGTTTCAATGGCGATCGAGTCAATAGCCTATCGAGTCAACGGAGTAGCGCAGAACTCCATCGAGATTTCGAGGGCCTTCGAGCGCTGCCCAAGGTTGCTAGCGTTGCTCCGAGCGGCGCCAAGCGCACTTTCGTACACGACACATTCACGGTGCAGAAACATGAACAAACATTATTCGCATAAAATTTAATGTAAGCAGCTTGTAAAATTATTTTTAAAATATATTAGAGTGGTTTTAAGTGCATTAAGAGCATTAATTTTGCGTTGCAGTCTTTGCGTTGCTTGCGTACTTAACGTTGACAACATGGCGGCATCCTGCCCGCCCGCTTCACAGCGATAACAGCTTCGTCGCTAATCCCTCAAAGCAATATCGTGTTCTAAGCTGTTGTATTCGCCTTCGATTTGCCCATTCTTACTCTCGCATAAAGTTTCAAGAGAAAAATAGCTCTTGTTTTTCAGATATCATGGCGATTTCCTCGGTCTTAAGCCTGACGAAGCAGCGCTCCGACGCAGTTGGACTGGCATGGTTTTGGCTCGTCTTGTATTAGAATGGCTACAGCAGTGTCTGCATCTGTCCGTCGCGTGCGCCCAATTAAAAGGATTTTAAACGACATGCGCGTATGCGTGTATTTAAGCATTTCGTATACATTTATCAAATATTTTTGTTATTTTTGTAAAATATAAAGTAGCGATTGTGGCGCCGCACAAGCGTAGAGTAAGACACGAGAACCATTTCAATGGCCATTGAGATTTGCCGTGTAGCAGCGGCGAGTTCGATGGCGATTGAGAATCTCGAAGACCCTCGACTCGAGGGTGATTGAAACTGGCCGTGTGACAGGGGTATTAGACATGCATGTAACAGACTCTTTGTATTCCACATTTGAGCCTGCTGATTCGAAATGTAGACTGTCTTTGTAATGTAAACTAGGCTTGTTGCACTCCAGTTGGTCATTGTTCGTCACGTCTGCTAGCTGCCATGCTGATGCTGGTGACATTTCCCTTCTACAGGCATTAGGCTAAAGATTCCACGAGGTCTGAAGCTATGCTGCTTATTCAGGAGTAATCTACTCTAACGGCTGTTATCTATGGGTGTCTGAGGTCCCTTGAGGAAGAGTAATGCTTTGAGTCTTCCTTTGTGGAAGTGCCATCTTTAGTTATGTTACATGCCCGTTCACTGTGCTACTGTTGTCACTGCAAAAGACCTACTCACATGAAACTTGCCTGCCAGTTTATTAAGGAGCAGCAAGATGTATGAAACTATTTTGGTGATGCTGTAGTCAAGTCTTGTGGTCTCCTTTTAGTGACCATCAGATCATGATTCCTTGAAATTTTTGCTTGTACAACAATGTCGTATTCAGGACAGCGATGGCAGGCAGAAGTTTGGCTGCTGTGCAGTATATTTGGAGCCTTGGTTTCATCTTGTACATATGCATGTTTGCTTTGTTGCAGGACAAATGGCTGCAATAAACGCACCTGTTTTGCTGTCTTGTGGATGTTTTTCTACCAAGGTTTCGTTTTGTCAGCAGTTTTGGTCTTGGCCAATGGGTGGCACTGATTGTGGGGTGCTAAGGCTGAATGTTTGACACTGCTTCACCCAGTGCATGAGCTATAGCGTATGTGCAACGAAAGGAGCAAACGTCGTCTGCTGCTTGCATCAGGTACGCATTCTTGGAATGTCCTGTTGGTGTTCTGTTTGGCATATGAGCTTGTCAGGCAAGTGGAGCAGTGGTGCAAATCACATCCTGAACATATACCACGGACTCTGCTGCAGTGAAGAGTGGTGTCAAAGTGGCCTGTTAGCCAAGCCACACCTGGCTGCTCTGGCTGTGCAATGCGAAACTTGCCTACACTTTACACTGTGTTACTAGTCTCGATGGTCTATGTTGTCTCTATTGAAAATACTCTGCAAGTAGGCATCCCTGCAGAGCAAAAAAAAGCTCCTTCATACCTGTGGGGTGACTTGGGGCAGAAATTAGGTGCAATTCTGGAAACACTTCATTTTTTTTACATATTAATATGGGAGGAGGCCTCAAAGTCATAAAAAACATCAGGAGAACCTCCTGTGCAGTTTTGCATAAAAATTTAATAGGCACCAACAACATAGTGCTCAAATTGCTCAAAACACAGAGTGATCGAATAGATTTAATTATAGAGTTGTTGTTTTGAAGTTTTCTCTATGAATGCAAAATATATGTGTACATTAACTGTGAAACTCTGAACGGAAAAAGCTGTTTTGAACAGAACAACAAAGTACTTGGGCCAGAACAGTGTAGAAAAAAGCAGGAATAAGAATAAAACTAAGAAAAAAGGTTTAAAAAGTAGCTCTTATGAAGTTTGCAGAAATTGTGTTGTCTTTGAAAATTAATAATGCTAACTTACACAAGACAATGCAATAGTAGTAATGAATGGCACGACGTGTGTAATAAAATGGTATAAATATGAAATTTGGTGATTGATTTTGCATGTTCTGGAGATATTGAATGTGTGTTACCCCCTGATATAAGACAATACTGTAACTGACTGCGAATGAACACATTGTAAATAGTTATCTTTATATGTTGTGGAAAGTAAAAGCGAATTTCTATTAATAGTCTTATTCCAAACACATTTCTGGAAGAATTTTTTCATACTGATCAAATTTAAAATGAGGATCTAGAACAACTAGAAACATCATTTTTGGGTCGTAAAATATTAGTCTAATATAATTGAACGTGAAATGTCAATAGCTTGTTGGGGACTAAAAAGTAATGAGTCTGATCTTTGTGAGATTAATATGAAGGCAATTGCGCATCCACCAAGAAGACCAGCTGTTTATATTGAGTTTAACTGAATGATTAATGTTTTCAGACATTGCATATGTGGTTATGCTAGAATATAACGTTATAAATGACATTTAATGAGATCATTAAGGTATACCAAGAACAGTAGTGGGTCGAGGATGAATCGTTTAGTAGATGTGTGGTTACAAGTATAAGCCGCGAATAAGTGGCATTAATATGAACTACCCAAGTTCTGTTATGTAAATAGCTGCGAATAGACTATGATACTGGACCGCATGTACCAAAGGAGTGAAGTTTGGGGAATAAAAAGTTGTGGTTAATTGTGTCCGATGCTTTTTGGAATCTAAACACTGACCCTACAATATGACCATTATCTAAGATGTCTAATTTGTTCTGTAAAGCATCGCAGTGCTAATTCAGCTGAGCAAGCTGAACGAAATCCATATTGATTGAGAGACAACTGAATGCATTAATGTAAGGTGTTAGACTAGTTACGATAAGTTTGTCAGTTGTTTTTCTCCAGAAATATAGTATGCAAATATGTTGAGATATTTTGTGGATAGCCTTTTTGAAATATACAGATCTTGCCAGTCTTTAGTTATCAGGATAGGTCATCATCAGCCCGACTATGCCCACTGCAGGGCGAAGGCCTCTCCCATGTCTCCAACTAACCCTGCCCTGTGCCAGATGTGGCCACCCTATCCCCAGAAAACTTCTCGTCCACCTATCTAACTTTCTGTTGCCTCTTGCTAAGTTTACCTTCTCTTGGAATCCACTCCATTACCCAATATAACCATTGGTTGTCTTGTCTTCGCATTATGTGCCCTGCCGATTTCTTCTTGATCAACTAGGATGTCATTAACCCACATTTGTTTCCTGACCTACTCTGCTCTCTTCCTGTCTCTTAACGTTATACTTATCAATTTCCTTTCTCTAGTTCACCGTGTTGTCCCCAATTTAGGTTGAACCCTTTTTGTCCATCAGTAGAGTATACCGTGTTTTTTTACTTTGCTCGATGCCGATTCCACATCATAGAAGCTTTCCACAATCAGGGGCTAGATTACGCAACTGTGAGAAATTCTGTCAAGTGACGTCAAAATGATGTGATGAGACGTCACCACATGACGCAACAAGGAATCAGCCAATTACAATTACAGCAGGGCGGCGCCCCGAGAGCATTCGAGGGACCGTCTGCTTAATTTTTTGTAAAAAGAAAGAAATGAGCAGCTGTGAATATAACTAATATTTTATTTTGCCAAAACTTGTTTAAAGTTTGAAAATATTAAGCAAAACAAAAAGCCTTTGAAGTTGTGCTATTAAATTGGCTGGTGGGTAACTTTCGGTGCCGCGGGGGAGTGCTGACGGCAGTAAAAAGGCCACTTTGCACGAAAGCAGCTGTTTCACGCCGTGTTGTTTTTTTTTTTTTGCGCGCCGTCTGGAATCGAGCTACTGTGCGGTGGACCAACGTGCGCAGAAAAATTTCAACGAATGCAGTGAAGGCTACGTGACTACCGATCGAGCGAACTTGCGAGAAGCGCTTGGTACGAAATCGACGAAGACAACTTGTTGAAGTCTGGGTTCGGCTACTTCGATTGATGACAAAAATACCAAAAAGGTGAGGCGTTGCAGTATGTGACGAGTGGTTGTTTCTTTCCCCTTGGGAAACAAAAGACGACCACGAAGTGCCATTTGCTGGGAAAAATAAAGTGCTTTGCCAGCATAAGCGTGTCTTTTTTATATGTAGCTGTGTGTCACAGGTGACGACGGAAACCACCCCTTCTACGCACTAACTTTACAAATTTTCAAACACCCGCTGTACGCATTTGCTCACCGCCGCTTGTGCGATGCAGACGTACGCCTCATTACCAACGGCAGTCTGAAAACCCCGCGTAGCAAAGAACCGCAGTGCACACAGCACCTGCCGCCGCACCGACAGCGCACTCGCACGCAAACCTCCCAGTTCATCGGCGACTTCGTCGCATAGCGACTCCATCGTCTGCTTCTCCAGTCGAAAAAGGCTTCGAAACAGCCTGCCCGGCAAGTCAAAGATAATCAAACGTGTCTTTGTGCGCTCTCCTTCGCCGGCGCAGCCGCCTCACTCGTATCACCGCCGCCATTTTCTGTCACAAAGGCAACGGTCAAATTTACAGCCTCAAAACTGTCAGATAGCGGCTGCATAATTAGGTGTGCAACGTCATCACTTCTACCACATCCGTGACGTCATCTGCAGCCACCCATGACGCAAAAAGCAATAGGGCCGCCGGCCACGACCGACTAATAGGAGCGAGAGTTATTGACACCTTCGTGACAAGTTTTTGACAATTTTTCTGATTGACAGTTACGTGATCTGGCCCCTGGTCATCATAGCTGGATGTAGGCGCGTAAGCCTGTACCACCTCCACTTCGTACCTGTACAGGGACAGATTTATATACATAGTTTTCACGGACGTGACTACGAGGGCTTCTGGGATACGTGCCGCCATTTTGAGGTACTGAGCAGAACCGCGGGCGCAGAGCGCCAAGCCACGCAAACGTGCAGGGGACGCGGTCCGTCCGTGCGTTCGTATTTCTGGTTCTGCGCGGTGTCATGCCGATGTGTGCCATGTTCGGCTGCACAAGCAGAAGCAAGTCTGCGCAGAAAACAAACACCGAGCCAAGCGTTGGACTCCACCAAAACTGATTAGCTGGCAGTGCAAGCGCACGAAGCTCCTTTAGGAGAAGCGCCGAAGCCTTTGGCTCGCACGGATCAACCGGAAAGACTTTAAAAACCTGGACAACATTCGCGTATGCGATCGGCACTTTATCACAGGTAAGAAAAAGTACGCTATTTATTGACATAAGCCTACATACGGTTGCTGTCGGAGATGTTTACCGCGGCAGCTGCAGCTGGTAATGAACTGTGGTACACGAGCCTCGCCGTCGCCTATGTGTTTGCTGAGACGGTGTTGTTCGTAGCAAAATGAGTCAATATGTGTAACATTGTGCGCACGGCACCAACTTTAAATTTTCCAGGAAGACCTTCAGGCCATATGGACGATGAAGCATGCGCGTTCATACACTCTCTCGGACATTTCAGGTCAGTGGCATGCGCGACCCTACGGCATGACTAGTTGGCCAGCTGCCGCATGAGCACGTCAAACACCCAACTACGAATTTCATCGATAATTTAAGGTTACAGTGCATTCAAGCATTTATTCTGAGGCTGTAAGCGTATGCCGATAGCTCCGTTTCTTTCAATTGCAATCATTTTGCACTCGCACGTATCCTACATACACGAACTTGTATCTGCCATTCGAAACAAAGCAACCGCACAGTTTAATGCGTGCTGCGGGCGGTACGTTAGCCACAAATATTAGTGTACAAAGCGATATTTTAAGTACATGGACACACAAACGCGAGCTTCCGCGCATACACGCTTCGAAGTTAAGGAAGCTCACCGCGCTCAGAACGACGACACGCTTCGATGGCACTCGCATGGCAGTCACACTTTTTACCCGTACACTGGTGAAGTAATTATGGACCTCAAGAGACTTGTATGCCTTCATATGCTGAACAGACACGTAGCTGGTTGATAACACAAGGTAGTTGATATCAACGTGCATCGTGCTTGGCAGCAAGTCGGCATCGGGAGTGGGGTCCGTCCCAACGCGCAGTGCGTAGGGGTATACGCCACCGCACATTTCCACCTTGGATTCGTACCGAGCCCGCGTAGGCCCCACAAGCTCGTCGAAATAGGAGCGGCAAAACTCATGCCGGTCGGCGTTTGCCATCGTCTTGCATGGAACAAGAGCAGCGAACGAACGCGCAGGCACCGCGAGCCCAGCTATCTTCAGTACCTGGCAATGGCGGACATCCGGCGGAAGTGGCTGGCGTGAAGTCACGTGAAAACTATGTATAGTCTCCTGCAAATTATCGGAGCGCGACGCGGACGAAGCGAGCAGGCTATCAGGTTATCAAAGGTCTTTATTCTACACCGCGCGTGGCCCCACGTAGCCAGCTCAAGCGCTTGTCACGAGCTGAGACGGCGCAGCACTGCTGATGATGATAGTGCCGTTACAGGGCTCTTCCCCCCTCCGCGGAGAAGAAGATTGGCAGTCAACAGCATGCTCCTTTTTGTTTACTTCTTCGTTGCTTAGCATTCATTTTATTTTCGTCCAGGAAATATTTACCTGAAAAATCCTGTGCCCCCCAATTCTTGGTCAATCCCCCTATGTGGGCATGTGCCATTGTATGAGCGTAACAACAACAACGGCACTTATGAGACATTCGTGCTGACGGCGCGAGCCGAGTCAGTGGAAGGACTGTGGCTTGATATTTCGTGCTGGCGGTTTGAACGAGAAACATGCGCGATGTAGGTGGGTTTCACGCTGCCGATGGCAATCATTTCTTCTTGTCCATCGACGGACAGCTTCAGTTTTCTCACCTCGCTTAAGTTCAGCTTCAGTTTTCTCACCATCGTAGGGAGGGGTGAGCGAAGGCTTGATGATGTCTCCACGCACAAAAACGTGTGGACGTGGCGAGGTCTTTGCTCACCAAGACTGTGAGTCGATGGACGTGTGGGGTAGGGTTGCATGTGCCTGAAGATCAGGCGTAGTTGTTCAACTTAGGCAGGCGGAGAGGTGTCCGCGTTGCGGGCCGAAACGAAGAACTCGCAGGGCAAATTGATAGTAGTCCCGTAGACCATTTCGGCCGTCTTGCACTGAAGATCTTTAAAGGCTGATCGAAGGCCGAGGAGCACCAAAAGAGAATCGGGCCAAGAGGTGCGAGCTTCGCGTGCAACAATGGCAGCCTTCAGCTGTCGGTGCAGGCGTTCAACCGTGCCGTTTGTGGAGGGATGATTCGCGGTGGCGCGAATATGGTGCACGCAAAGCAGAGACGTCAGACGCGAAACAAGGCGCACTCAAACTGGCGGCCACGATCCGTCGTCATACAGTGGGGCAGCCGAAACGGGAAATCCATCCCCTGACAAAAGTGGACGCCACTGTACACGCCGTGATATGAGACATTTAAAGGCTTCGGGCCACCGTGTGTAGCGGTCAACGCACGTAAGTATATATTGGAAACCTCGTGATGGGGGAAGAGGGACCACAATTCGACGTGGACATGATCGAAACGACAGTCGGGTGGCCGGAAAGGGTGGTGAGGCGATCGCATGTGGTGCGTTGTTTTTGCACGCTGACATTGGAAGCTCTCACGAGCCCAGCGACGCACTTCTCGGTTGACGTTTTGGCCAGACGAACCTAGACGTGACGAGCCGCTGCTTAGCATGAATGCCGGGATGGCTTGCGTTGTGCACCTGTTTGAAGACTTGGCGGCGGAACGCGGTGGGCACAAAAGGCTGTGGAGAACCCCTGGAAATGTCGCACACGATGGTGTCTGAGCAAAATGGCAGGGGCATTGGCGACAAGGTCAGAGAGCCAGGGTTGGACAGAAGGGCTTGAACCTCACTGTCTTACGCCTGTGCGACAGCCCGCGCTGCAAAGTCAATCGCACCTGATGCAAGAGCAGCGACACGGGAGAGCGCATCGGCGGCTCTGTTCATGGGTCCTTCGATGTGTTTTATATCCACCGTAAATTCAGAAATAAAACTCAGGTGCCATATCTCTCGTGCAATATATGAGCTTTGATTAACACCAAAAGCAAAAATTAAGGGCTTATGGTCCGTGAGCACATAAACGGCTCCTTCCAAGATGTCACGGAAGTGTCGAATGGCGAGATAGCTAGCAACTCATGTCCGAAACTACAGTAGCGCGTTTCTGCGGGCTTGAGCTGGGAGAAAAAAAAACTAGCGGGCACCAGCAGTCGTCCTGAAGCTGTTGCAGGACAGCGTCTACAGCTGCATCGGAGGCGCCGGTGATGAGACGCAACGGGGCGTCGGCCAGCGAGTGCACGAGCAGAGTAGCGATGGCAAGGGTGCTCTTGGCGTCTTGGAAAGCGGTTTCGGCAGCTGACGTCCACTCGAGAGGAGTGTGAGGACCATGCGGTGATTTTATAAGATCGGTGAGGGGCAGGGTAATGCGGGCAATGCCGGGCAAGAAACTTCGGTGGAACTTCAGGAGGCCAAGGAACTCGCGAAGCTTGCGAAGTGACTTGGGGCGAGGAAAGTCGCGAATGGCATGCACCTTACTCTCCAAAAAACGAATTCCCTGCGCTGTGACGTGATGGCCAAGGAAATCGATGGCGTTGACGCCAAAAACGTACTTGGCCGGATTGATGACAAGACCGTGCTCTTCGAGGTGTGAAAAGAGCAGGCGCAGGTGTTCAGCGTGTTCTTCTGACGAGGAACTGGCAACCAGTAGATCATCGAGATACGCGGACACAAAACATAGGTCAAGAGTGACCTCATTTATGAGGCGTTGGATTGCCTGAGCAGCGTTCCGCAGACCAAAGGGCATGCAGACGTAATCAAAGAGGCCAAACGATGTTACAATGGCAGTCTTAGGGATGTCTGCAGGCTCCACCGGGATGTGACGGTAGGCCTTCACCAGGTCAATCTTTGAAAATATGGACATGCCATGCAGGTCGACCGCAAAGTCATAAATATGAGGGAGAGGATATCGATCCGGGAGAGCGCGGGCGTTGAGGGCAATAGTCTCCGCAGGAGCGCCGATCGCCTCTCTCAGTCGCCGGGGTCACGTTTCGGCACCTATGCAGCGCCGAAGACCAACTGTTGGACGACGGCCGAATGATTCCCATTTGCAGCATATGGTCGAATTCGCGGCGGGCAATGACGAGGTGGTCGCCGGCAAGGCCAACGTCTAAAAACGTTGGGCAAGGCGGCGTGGTCGGCAGAACACTGGTGGGTCCGCAGTGACTATGTGGTGCGTGGCGGTGTGACAGACGGGAAGCTCAAGGTTTCTGGGCAGCAAAGGCGGACGACGGCATCTGCGGAGCGGCTTGCAGGATGGGGGCGAGGTCGCCGTTCATAGACGAGTCGTGTGGTCCACGGTAGCAGTCGACGAGATCGAAGGTTGATAGCCAGGCCAAAAGTGGCGAGAAAGTCCGCTCCGAGGATGGCAAACCACACGTCCGCGATAATGAAAATCCACCGGAATGTGCGGCGTAAGCCCAATTCGAGGGTGACTGAGCGCTGTCCGTAGGTTACGATATGGGATGTGTTGACCGCCTGCAAAGGCGCTCCTTGCACAGCGCGTTGCCGATCGAGGCGCGAGGCATGCGCGACGCTAACCTGTGCACCGGTGTTCACGAGGAAGCGGTATCTCGAGATCCTCTCGGTGACGTATAGTAAGCGGCTGGATGTAGAGCCTGAGTCACCGCGGCCGCCATCAGTGACTCGCCAGCGCGTTTCCCGACCATAGGCAAGGCTGCCGGCACTAGCTGTCAGGCAGCGGCGCCGAACTTGCGGTGGTACGAGCAGAACCCGTCACGGGCAGGGCTCGATGACTGGAGCTGGAACGATGGCGCAACCGTCGGTGAGAAAAACGCTGGTACCGACGAGGAAGCGACGCTCGCTGTGCGGCAATGGTTCTCGTGAGGTGGTCGATTTTAGCCTCGAGTCTTGGCTACCGGTCGACGAGAGTTGACAACGCGGTGGAAGGAATTGCGGCCACGGAACACGGGCCAGAGAAGTCCGAGACACGGTCAGCCAACTCCGCGAGCTGACATCACCTGCTGCCGCTAGGACGACTACGAGGTTCTGAGGCGGGCACTGAAGGAATAGCTCGCGGAGTAGCGGGCTGTTGACGTCCCCTGGGCGGTAGCCGAGCAGCTGTTGCATGCGATGGAGGAGCTGAGATGGTCGAGGGTCGCCAAGGTCCTCAGTGCTGAGCAACTGCTGCATGCGGCTGCGCTCCGAGATGGTCTTCCGGGCCAGGACCGTAGCTTTGAAGTGATCATACGGGGAGAAAGGGTCGGGCGTCTACAAAACGTCGTCAAACTCGTCGTTTACCTCAGGTGATATAGCCGACACGACGTAAAGATACTTCACGTATTGTGAAGTGATGCGCCAAAGTCGAACACAGCCTCCACTTGCGCGAACCATACAGCTGGATTCCGAGGCCAAAATGGCGATAACTGAACATGGACGCTGGCGATGTCCTCTGCAGCTGGTGCATGAGCCGGCACCTGGGGCCTGGGCGGCGCCACCGTGGCGGCGTTATCCGTGTCCATCACGTCCGGGTCACCAAACTGTAGAGGGACAGAGACTTAGTCCCCTACAAATTACCGGAGCGCGACGCGGACGAAGCGAATATGCCGGGAACCAGGTATCAACTGTCCTTATTCTACTGCGCACGTGGCCCCAAGTAGCCAACATGAGCGCATGTGAGCGCAGCACTGCTGATGATGACGATGCCACTACAGTACCTTTATTAACCTTAATTATCATAACTACTACACTCTTGTTAAAACTATAGAATTCCTTTGCATGTTGCTGGCTATATCTTTTGTGATGAGGAGCCTCATACCTAGTTCTTTCCGCTAATCCATAATAGCAAGGTACATGGCCGCCCTCTACCACTCTACGTGTCTCATCTGTACTAACCTCAGTGAACCTTAATACGCGTTAGTGCCTCGAACAGCACTGCTAGACTAGCCTCACTGGATAAGGTTCTTGCGTTAAACGTTGCCGGGTTCTTTCCAATGGCGGCCTGCCTGGAGGCAGAGGTTCTTAGCACTGGGGGCCTGGGATTAATCGTATCCATTTGAGAGATTGTGGCCAAGCACTACGCCAGTGGCCAACATCTTCTAGTGAGGGAGTGTGTTGTCGGCTCTGGTCACAGAGATCAGGCTGCACCGCATCGACACAAGGACTTTTTTTCTGGTGGAGAATGGTGCGGCACCGGGAATCGAATCACAGCCCTATTGCACGCGAGGCAGGCCACCTCTGCGCCATCGCCGCAGTTCACAACAGCAGCTGCTCTAAGATGTCTGCTATTTCCCACAGCTGTTGAAGGATAGCTGCTAGTGAGAGGGATGGAGGCCGGGCCTGCCCAGGAAGAAGTGTCCTGAAGAGTTCACTTTGGCGCATGATCACACACCTTCACCTGTGGACGTGCCCCCCCCCCCCCCCCCAATGTTGAGCTTGGTGAGGAAGATGCCATCTAGGTTGCAGACAGTTGTAGCTTAGCAACTGGCGTTTCCAGGTCAGCAGGCAATCAACACGTTTCCCGCACCTGTTTATAAGTCCCCACGCGCAAGGCAAGCACACAGGTTAGAGGTTACCGCCGAAAACTGCTCCTCTGTGTGCGGACATGGTCGCGACAGAGGGGGGGGGGGGGGGTCGTTATGCACGCCTGCCGCTGCCGGGATCGGTTCCCCGAAGAGAGCAGAAATGAAGCTTTTTGTACTCAAAGTTCACTGCTACGCTCCTTGTTGTTGAAGACGGCCATATTGTGACGCGGCCAAACACAGTAATTGGACCGAGATGACACCGAGGCGTGTTCCCGGAGGTGCATAATGGAAGGTCTCGGAAGCAATCTTCGTCCTGTAGACAGAGGTTTCTCTGGCAAAGTTGTGCTGGCTGCTTCCAGAGAAGACGCTATCGCAGCGGCTGTTCCTGGCGACAGTTCGCGTTTTACTTCACTAAGGCTGGAGGTGTGCCCGGGCATAACCCTCAGGAACTTATCAGAGGGTACATGCAAATTTGAAATTCCGTTGATCTCCAAAATTGGCAGTATGCGCATCCCCAGAAAATCTGAGTCCCAAAGCGACTCAGGCTATGAGGAACGCCGTATTGAAGGGCTCCGGAGATTTCGACCACTTGTGGTTCTTTAACGTGCGCTGACATCGCACAGTACACGGGCCTCTAGAATATCGCCTCCGTCAAAATTGGACCGCCGCGGCCGGGATCGAACCCGCGTCTTTCGGATCTGTAGCCGAGCGCCATAAGCACTGAGCCACCGCGACGTCGCCAATCTGGTACTTGTTCCACGCCAAAATTTTGCTGTTTGGCCCACCCTGAAGTATGGCAGCTGGCTACCCCAAAAATTTGCAATTAGCCTACCTCCCAAAAATGGAAATTTGTATGGCCTACCCCCGTAACCCCCCGCGGTGGCTCAGTGGTTAGGGCGCTCGGCTAATGATCCGGAGTTCCCGGGTTCGAACCCGACCGCGGCTGCCGCGTTTTGATGGCGGCGAAACGTAAAAGGCGCCGGTGTGTTGTGCGACGCCAGTGCACACCGAACATCTCCAGGTGGAGGAAATTGTTGCGGATACCTCCATTACGACACCTCCCCCTTTCTTTCACTCCCTCTTTTATCCCTTCCATACGGCGGGCGCGGTTCGAATTTCCATGGAGATAAGTGAGAGTTACTGCGCCCTTTCCATTCCTCAGAACAAACTTTCAATTTAACCCCCGAAATTTAAATTTGATTACCCCAAAATTTCCCCAGTCGAGCTTCCCACAAAATTTGGTAGTTGGCCCACCACCAAAATTTGGGAGCTAGTAAAATTTAGCAGATGGCCCACCACAATACTTAGAATTTGGCCCACCTCAGAATATCGCACTTGGAAACTGAACTTGTTTTTTTAATGAAAGGAAATGGCGCAGTATCTGCCTCACATATCAGCGGACACCCGAACCGCGCTGTAAGGGAAGGGATAAAGAAGGGAGTGAAAGAAGAAAGGAACATGTGCCGTATTGGAGGGCTTCGGAATAATTTCGACCACCTTGGGATCTTTACTGTGCACTTTTCGCCTCCATCGAAATGTAGCCGCCGCGGTCGGGTTCGAACCCAGGATCTCTGACGCCCGCATCCGAAATTTGGCTGTAGGCCCGCCTGGCATCGGTTGACACAATGGGTGGATTTGTAGTTTTGGTACATGAGAATCTGGTTGAATCGGTTTTCATGGCAAAAAGTGGCATGATGTGAAAATGGAAAAATCTGGATTTAGGTAGCATGTTAAAGATCCCCAGGTCGTCGAAATTATTCCGGAGCCCTTCGCTACGCACCTCTCTCTTCCTTCTTTCAGTTCCGTCTTTTTCCCTTCCCTTACAGCGCGGTTCAGGTGTCCCCGAGATATGAGACAGATACTGCGCCATTTCCTTTCCCCCAAAACCAATTCAGGAGATCATGGAATGGGAGGCCGCATGTCTGCATCTCTGAAGGGGTTCGTTGTGTCTACGTCGACGTAAAAAATAGTGATCGTGAAAGATGCAAACTTTTTTGGGAGGAAGGGCGTCGGATCTAAATGCTATCGCATTTCAGTAGTCAAGGAATGAAGGCCTCTGGTATTGTGCAACAAAAACCGCACACACATACAGGCGCTCATAAGATCAAATGACAGATGCCAAACTACTTCAATACATTTAGGTTCACTACGGGCCAAATGGCAATTTTCTACATACACTTTAGAACAAACTCGGCAACACAGTAACAGAATTTTCCAAACAGGAAGCGCACAAACAGAAGGCATGCTTTCGACTGTACTCCACACTAGCTTACATCATTTGTGTGGAAGAGATATCTTCCCCTTTGACTTCCTATTTAACTAGAGGTTTTCTTCCTCACAGGAATCTAGATTTCCACCCTGTCGGAAGGTTTCTCCGATGCTCGTTCCCAGACGTTGGTAACAACGGGATGGATGACACCCCGCAGTCGTCGCGCGCGTTGAGCCCTAGACGACTTACGAGAATGAAGGAGAGCAGTGCCCGACTGCCCCCCCGGAACAGCGGAAGAACTGCACTCAGATATTACCAGCATGCCAGATGGCATAGACTCTATGACCAGCGAATTCAATTCATTCAAACTCCAGGTACAATGCCTGGATACAGAAGTTAGCGAATGGCATGAAGGCTACAAAGGAGGAAATCACCCCCGCGACGGTGCACCTCATCGCCGTGATCCCCCCCCCCCCCCCCAATCTTATCAATATGGCTTTTCGCCAACAAATTGAGGTCTGGCAGTGGAAGAGCAGGAGCTTTTGTCGCAAGCGAGGGAGCCTGCAGTTGCACGTTCAAAGCGTCACCTGACGTCCATGATTCTACAGCGCTTGGGGTACTAACTAGAAATGGCAAGTTCCAGTCGTGCTGGTGTACTGCAGTGGAACTGCAGGGGCATTTCCACGAAGGTGGGAGAGCTCAAGACCCGACTACAAATTCGCAAGCTCCAGGTGTGGGCCATGCTGCTACAGGAAACAAACGCCTTGCCATCGATTCCAGGCTTCAGTGCCTACATGTATCCTTCAATGACAGACCGTCGTGTACAAACTGCTGTTCCCCCGGGAAAGGCGGCGGTGTATATGGACTCACGTTTTCCGCATGTTCGCCTTGCTCTCGAAAACTGGTGCACGTCGTATCAAGAGGTAGTGGCAGTGGCTTCGAAACTTAAGAAAGGAACCGTAGTGGTCGTTTCATTTTACGTTAGACCAGCCGGTGGTGCTTCCTCCCGTATTAATCTTGGCTTGTTAACAAGTGTCCGTCGGCAGTATACCGGGTGTCCGATTTTAGTCGGAGGCGACTTTAACGCCCCTCACCAGGATTGGGGTTACCCCACTTCAAGCCCTCGTGGCAGGCGTGTGCGGGACGCCTTAACAGATGCCCAATTTGTGCTGCTCAACCATCCTGGGACAGCAACACGGCCAGTGCGTCAAACTCGTAGACCTTCCTATGCTCCAGACGACGTGGTGGTCGGGTCCGGGTACTCCCTCCTTGCACATGGAGGCAGACTGCTGGGGAAGTGATCATCACCCTATCATCATCGGTCTTCACACCTCAGATTTCTGGCCTTTATGCTACAAATGTTCTGTGATCAACTGGGACAGTTTCCGCTCCTGCATAGACAATCTCTCCTCAGATTCTTCGCCAATTCTTGTTGAGCGCATACAAACAGCGCTCAATAGGGCTACAACTACCACCTGGACTGATGTTGGTCGACCGGCACCAGACCTCGGCCTTCTTAACTTGTGGGCGGCGCGCCGTCAAGCCGAGCTGGCTACTACGAGCGACCCTACTTCGCCGCAGGCACATATGCGATTGCACTATCTTACAGCTAAGGCACGCAAATATGAACGCGACCTCTCTCGGCGGCAGTGGCATGCGTGGTGCGAACAATTTTCTGCAAAATCCTCGAATGCCTCTTTCTGGAGAACATTCCGTACAATGGAACGCAGCCGTCGTTCGACTGACGCAGTGGCAACCGCATGCTTCGCGGCTAACTTGTCGCCAGATGATTTCGCCAAAGAAGCAGCGCGAAAGTTTTTCCCGAAATACGATGCTGTGCCTTCTTCGTCCGCCAGGTTAAATATGACAGGCATCCCAGCGCATATATATTAAATGCCGTCTGATGTCGACGTAGATGGAATTGCGTGTCCATTCTCTATGCCTGAGTTGCTGGCTGCAATAGATGATGCGAAACGGAAAACAGCGCCCGGCTCGGACAATATTCAGTACGAGGTGTACAAGAACCTGAGTAGCGCTGCACTCCCTCAACTACTTGACACCATAAACAAAGTGTGGTTGGATGGCGTAGTGCCCGAGAGCTGGAAATCCGCTGTCGTGATTCCTATCCCGAAACCAGGAAAGCCTCCGACGGACCTTGCCAACTTGCGACCTATCTCCTTACTGCTACGCTGTGCAAGCTGGCGGAGAAAATGCTAGCCACACGATTGTCACGGTGGCTAGATCAGCACGGATTTTATCACCTAGCACAAATCGGCTTTCGTCCATATATTGGTACAGAGGACGTGTTGGCTGTCTTAGCATCTGCAGTTTTGTCATCTACCCGCAGCCGGAATGTGTGTACTGTTTTAGCAATTGACGTTGAAAAGGCATATGATAACATCTGTCATGAAGCCATTTTGAACTTCATTGACATGCTTCATCTCCCTCTGAGAGTGCGTAGTTTTGTCCAATCATTTTTGGAAGGCAGAAAATTTGCAATACGCCTCAGCGGCGAAGCGGTCGGATCATTTGTTCCTCTCTGCGGCGTGCCCCAGGGATCAGTATTGTCGCCGACGTTATTTAATATTGCTTTTATCCCGCTGGCTTGGCGCTTACATGACATCCATGACATAAAATTTTTTCAGTACGCTGATGACATCACAGTGTGGAACTCACCAAGATCTCCGCACTTAGGAGGCTGCCCTTCAATCTTCCTTGGATGTGACCTGTAATTACGCATCATCCATCGGACTTCAGCTATCCGTGCATAAAACAACATACACATCAGTCGCCAACCGTTGGGGACGCCGTAAACTTGCTGCAAGTGCAATCCGCCTTTGCCTATCAGGCACCCCACTACAAGAAGGTCCGAGTGTAAAAATCCTTGGCTTAATGATTCACCAATCAGGATCAGCGACTGCATGGCTTTCGCAGACAAAAAGGCAAGCTATTCAGACTTTGGGTTTTATTAAAAGAATTGCCCCTAAAACTGGTGGCGCAGGCTCGTTCGTTGCACGGCAGTTGGTGAGGGCAGTTCTGCAGCCACTTATTGCTTATCAAGCCCAGTTTCAACATCTTACAAGAGCCGAATGGGATCGCCTTGAAGCCGTGAACCGAGAGGCTATGAGGACCATTACGTGCCTTCCACGCATCACACCGGTCATAGCTTTACAAGAGAACGCGCAGCTTAATTGATGAGCTGGTGCAGCAGCGCCGCGAAGCGCGCAGCCTTAAGGCCAGTCTATTGAACTCCGCGCATGCACTGATGACTTATGCAACGTCACACTGCATTATACAGCCGCCAACGCCAGTTCTTCTCTCATGGAAGTTTGTACAGCTCAGCGACAACAAGCCAACAGGTAATCGCCGGCCAACATCTGCTCATTCGCCATCGTTAGTTCGAAAGGAATTTGAGGAACAAGATGCTTGCCGGCCTGAAGGATCTATTGTCTACGTTGACGCAAGCATACAAGACTGCAAAGCAACATCAGCTATCTACTGTCCGTGCAGACCTGCCCTGAATCAAACCTCTTGGTTTCAGCTAACGGAACCCCCTTCGTCCTTCTGTGCTGAGCTCGTTGCAGTTCAAGAAGCACTCTGCTCTGTGGCCGACATAACTATGCTTCCTGCGGCCCGCGTTGTCATCCGCACTGACGCCCTTCAAGTTGTCCGGTTGCTACGACGTGTTAGCCGCTGTCCCATGATATGTCAGGACATGCACTGGCTCGCGGCACGCATCCCGCAGCCAGTACGTATTGAGTGGGTCTTACGGGATCTGCTGACCTATCAAAGCCAGGCAGATTTAGCGACCCGCCTTGCGAATTCAAACTCATCACCGCCTCGGCTCCTTCATTTGGACAATTTTACCCTTCTTTCATCAAGAAAGGAACTCCTCCGGCGCCGCACACGTGCTCTCATCCCTCCGTGTGCGGTAACCCTCCCCCGCGGTCTTACCCGTACAGAGGAGGTTGCGCTTAGGAGGATCAGGGACAGGGTTGCCCTCACACCAGCCATCACTCGGAAGTGGCCTCAGTACCGAGAATTGTTTCCTCGGCCAGGGTGTTCGATATGTAAACACGAGGACATTGGGGCCGACATTCATCACTTACTCTGGGACTGCCCAGCTCTCAAGCCTACAAGGATCCGGCCCCTGATGGTAGCAGGTCTTTAACCAAGCAACCTGGCGTCACCTATAAGATTCCCTGCGCAGACTGCGACTACTGCTATATTGGCGAGAGCGGGAATTTCGAAAGGCGATTGAGGGACCACAAGAACGACGTCAGGAACAAAAAGATTGCATCTAATGCACTTGCGGAACACGTGGAAGCCGCGACGCACAATATAGCTTGGCAAGAAGCATCAGTCATCGCAAAAGAATTGGCTGTCACGTCGATATCTGGACCAGTAAGGCATGTTGCTGGGCAAGTTGGTTAAGCACTTTTTGAAACTTGGAAAGAATCCACCTTGGCGCAAGTAAAACCACACACACAAAGGAGAGACAAGGAGACAACGGACAGGCGCCAACTTCCAACTGTTTATTAGTCAAGAAAACCACACAGATAAATAGTCTCAGGATACGCCCACTTTGTTCACTCCATGTGCCTATCACAGCCATAACCTATCACCCTGCATTATCAGTTTTTGCACTGAAAATTGTACTCCGCCGCATACAAATTCACTGACGTGTCACTCACACACAAAGCCGCATTTTTCTTTATGTGAAACGCTTCCAATAAAAGCCTCGCCTGTTTAATCTTGCTCCTGCCAAGAAACCTCGCCTTTTCCAGTCGAGGTTCGCACTTGCAAATATTAACATGGTTGACCAAGTTGTCATATTTATCTTTATTGTATTCAACCTTTTTGCAATGTTGCCCAAGGCGTTTGTTGATGCACCTCCCCGTTTGCCCTATATAGGACTTTCCACAGGTCAGGGGTATCTCGTACACCACTCCTTCCATACAACGGGTGAAGACACGCTGATGTTTTATATTGCATCCAGGGCACTCAGTGCCACAAATCCGGGGTATAAGTTTGTTCAGCTTGTTTGGTGCTGAAAATACTAGCGGTACTTCGTGTCTGTTAGCCACCTTCTTCAGATTATGTGACACTTTGTGCACATAAGGCACAACTTCAGGTTTTACCGCAGGGCTCCTTTCTTCCGGATATCTTTGGCCTGGTACAGCGTTTTGTTTTTTGGAGGAGGGCTTCAGCGACGGCAGTCAACACCACCGAGGGGAAGCCAGCAGCCAACAGCGGCCAATCTGATTTTTTAAGCTATCGTGCATTTGGTGCGGACATGACTTTGAAAGCGAGGACTCAATGCATAGAGAGGCGATGGCGCGCTTCACAATTTTTGAATGCGCCGTATTGAAGGGCAGGAGTTCTTTGCTAGTACGGGGATAGTAACCCCAGCATAAATGGTCCTCCCGGAACGCTAAGCTTAGATTTAAAAATTGCAGTTTTTTCTCACTTGGGACTTCATGCGTAAAAACTATACCGCGACCTTTGAGGTTAAAAACACTTAAAATCCTGGACACAATAGCTTCAAAAGAATTGTCAAAACCGGTGGATAGAAGGATAAGAACGAAAATCGTCAACATATCTGAAAGTTTTAAAAACAGGTCCTCCTAAAAACAACTGTGCAAGATCCTGGTCCAAAGCAGCTACAAAAATTTCACATAAAATAGGGGCTACACAGGAACCGGTACATATACCTTTTCTCTGCAAATAGGGCTGCTGATTAAAAACAATAAAAGTGACCTTAAGATATTGCTCCAATAAATTCAAAAAATTTTCCACAGACATACCTGCAGCATCCCGGAAGGCCAATTCACCTGTCCGTTCAGCACACGACATAACAGACGCCAGCAGCTCAGCTTGTGGGACGGAATAAAACAAATCCTCTATGTCTACTGAAAAAGCGGACCTAATTTCTGGATGTGTTTTAAAATAATTAACAACCTCCAGCGAGTTCTTAACCCGAAAAGGGTCGTCCAGTTTAAGAAGGTTAAGCTTCCTTTGCAAGAAATGGCTAACATTATGCTGCCAGGAACCATTCTCGCTCACTATAGTACGGAACGGTATTTCAGGTTTGTGGGTTTTTGCAGTAAAGAAAACTGAAAGAGAGTTCCTTCTACTTTTCACTATTTCATTGGCCAGCTTCTGCAGTTGCAGGTCCCTACAAAAGTTAATGAATTTAGTTTTAACTCTCACATCCCCCTTTTTAATGGCAATAAAATTCTTGTCAACCGCTTGCAATGCTTTTTTATTGAAAAGGCCCTTTTCCATGACCACAAACCTGCCATCTTTGTCCGACTGAAGGAGACACAACTCATTCCTTTTAAAAAAGGACGTAACATGACTAACATCACGTTCCAGTCTACTGGTCACAGCAGTCGTAACACACCTTTTTAGGCAGTCCACTCCTTCCAACAAACACCGTTCTTGGTTTTCACCCTTTACTTTCGCAGCAATGTTCCTGTTTGTGGCGAGCATCTCATGGGCAGGCACAGTGCCAGAGCGAGAATGGTTCCTGGCAGCATAATGTTAGCCGTTTCTTGCAAAGGAAGCTTATAACCTTCTTAAACTGGACGACCCTTTTCGGGTTAAGAACTCGCTGGAGGTTGTTAATTATTTTAAAACGCATCCAGAAATTAGGTCCGCTTTTTCAGTAGACAGAGGATTTGTTTTATTCCGTCCCACACGCTGAGCTGCTGGCGTCTGTTATGTCGTGTGTTAAACGGACAGGTGAATTGGCCTTCCGGGATGCTGCAGGTATGTCTGTGGAAAATTTTTTGAATTTATTGGAGCAATATCTTAAGGCCACTTTTATTTTTTTTAATCAGCAGCCCTATTTGCAGAGAAAAGGTATATGTACCGGTTCCTGTGTAGCCCCTATTTTATATGAAATTTTTTTAGCTGCTTTGGACCAGGATCTTGCACAATTGTTTTTAGGAGGACCTGTTTTTAAAACTTTTATATATGTTGACGATTTTCTTATGCTTTTATCCACCGGTTTTGACAATTCTTTTGAAGCTATTGTGTCCAGGATTTTAAGTGTTTTTAACCTCAAAGGTCGCGGTATAGTTTTTACGCATGAAGTCCCAAGTGAGAAAAAACTGCAATTTTTAAATCTAAGCTTAGCGTTCCGGGAGGACCATTTATGCTGGGGTTACTATCCCCATACTAGCAAAGAACTCCTGCCCTTCAATACGGCGCATTCAAAAATTGTGAAGCGTGCCATCGCCTCTCTCTGCATTGAGTCATCGCTTTCAAAGTCATGTCCGCACCAAATGCACGATAGCTTAAAAAATCAGATTAGAGGCCTATTTGGCTGCTGGCTTCCCCTCGGTGGTGTTGACTGCCGTCGCTGAAACCCTCCTCCAAAAAACAAAACGCTGTACCAGGCCAAAGAATCCGGAAGAAAGGAGCCCTGCGGTAAAACCTGAAGTTATGCCTTATGTGCACAAAGTGTCACATAATCTGAAGCAGGTGGCTAACAGACACGAAGTACCGCTAGTATTTTCAGCACCAAACAAGCTGAACAAACTTATACCCCGGATTTGTGGCACTGAGTGCCCTGGATGCAATATAAAACATCAGCGTGTCTTCACCCGTTGTATGGAAGGAGTGGTGTACGAGATACCCCTGACCTGTGGAAAGTCCTATATAGGGCAAACGGGGAGGTGCATCAACAAACGCCTTGGGCAACATTGCAAAAAGGTTGAATACAATAAAGATAAATATGACAACTTGGTCAACCATGTTAATATGTGCAAGTGCGAACCTCGACTGGAAAAGGCGAGGTTTCTTGGCAGGAGCAAGATTAAACAGGCGAGGCTTTTATTGGAAGCGTTTCACATAAAGAAAAAAGGCGGCTTTGTGTGTGAGTGACACGTCAGTGAATTTGTATGCGGCGGAGTACAATTTTCTGTGCAAAAACTGATAATGCAGGGTGATAGGTTATGGTTGTGATAGGCACATGGAGTGAACAAAGTGGGCGTATCCTGAGACTATTTATCTGTGTAGTTTTCTTGAGTAATAAACAGTTGGAAGTTGGCGCCTGTCCGTTGTCTCCTTGTCTTTCCTTTGTGTGTGTGGTTTTACTTGCGCCAAGGTGGATTCTTTCTAAGTTTCAAAAAATCGATATCTGGAATCCCTGATAATCCAAACAACAGACAAAACGCATTCAATCTCCCGTCTACGTACGCAAGATGCTTGGGGCGATTACTGCGACGCACTTAAGCTTTGTGCTTTGGGCTTTCCGCCCAGTGATCAAGGCTTCCGTAGGGAAGCCGAAACGTCTTCGTTTTAAACAACAACCTTTTGGTCGGCGTTCCTTTTTCTTCATACATGAATCTTCTACCCGACCAGAGGAGTTTTCGTCAGACTTTAGATTTCATAACCCAGCAACCCTGTTTCATACGTTGCCTGGACGAAGGGACCGTACCATCGTTCTCTACTGGACTTCATCAAATCAGCTAACCTTTTTCCATTCATTTAATCTCTACTACATCATTCATCACACCTTCACCCGTCATTGAAGCCCTGGGGCAATAAATTTCGCTTTAAAAAAGCCTCACTAGTCCACCGGATGTAACAGCACTACAGGAAGCTAGTGACGCAGCGAAATTGCCGTGCTCTAAGGCATACTTGCCACATGGTTACGACGCGAAGGCGTCGACCGGCTCGTTTACGGCCACCTTTGTGCATCGCAATATCACCGCTATGCAACACACACTAGAAGACACTATAGAAGACTACACACTAGTGGAAATAGTACCTAAGAAGAAGGGGGACGCAAACCTTTTCGTCCTAAACGTGTATTGCTCCCCGAAGAACCAGGGAACTGGTCTGATCAACCTGATGGCCAAAACCCTTAAACCTGCAGCCAAAGCACAGCAGCTGGTTATCGACGACTTTAACGCGCAACACCAGGCATGGGGGTATAGGTAAGCTACCCACAAAGGAAATAAGCTATGGGAAACAATACAGAATCTAGGGCTATCCTTCCTGAATAATCCTCTGGAATGCACGCACATAGGCAATAGTGTCAGCGTGGATACCTCCAGGGATCTGACGTTAACGAGAAAAATTAGGGCGCTAAAATGTCTAACACAGGCCACACATTAGGTAGTAATCACTACATAATATCTACATCATTTCACAAAGGCTCATTCGCAAAACCAACGGCAGAACCACCACAAACCTTTCGGAATGGGTCGATTCCCTCAAGAAAGACATAAAAGCTACCACCGTCGAGCAACCGGTTGATGAACAGGGTCACATTTCTGACTCTAGGCTACTGCACATGTGGGAGGCCCACCTCAGCCTGCAGAAGCGGTGGAAAAAACAAAAACACAACAAATCTCTGCACAAACGAGTTGCACAACTCTAGCGACAGATAGAGGAGTATACAGTAGAACTCCAATACAGGCAGTGGGGCTAAAAATGCCATAAAATGAACGGACAGATGGGCTGCTAACAGACGTGGCATCTACTACGCCACCTATGAGACCCCACCCAGACCAAGTCTACCGAACGTAGCCAGCTCACACGACTGGCATACCAGTACACAGGCCCTAACGAAGAGCATCTCGAGGACCTACAGAGGCTATACCTAAACACTACCCCGGGTAACCCACTGCCGGATTACCAGGGGCTCCCCAACGACTAGTTAGACGCAAACATCATGGATGCCGAGGTGTGGTACGCCCTCAGTCAACTCCACACCACCTCCGCCGGTCCGGATGGAGTTACAAATAAAATGCTTAGGAACCTCGACCCTTGCTCGGTCGCTGCTCTCACAGACGTCATAAACACCTATTGGCGCGAAGGCAAAATCCTACAGAATTGGAGGCACGTTAAAGTCACCTTCATTCCCAAACCGGGCAAGAAACTCTCTATAGCGAATCTTAGACCCATATCACTCACTTCCTGCATAGGCAAGTTGATGAAACACGTAATCCTCAACCGCCTACAAGGGTTTGCGGAAGACAGCTACCTACTTCCCCACACCATGATTGGCTTCAGAGCGCATCTATCTACACAGGATGTCATGCTGATGCTGCTGCTGCTGTTGCTGATAGGGAGAAAGAAAAGTGCACGGACCTGCCTACTGGCTCAAGCCGAGCCACGCACGCGGCCGCATGCTGAAAGTAGGAGAGCTAAAGAATAAGAGAACAAAAATAGAAAGAAAATTGAGGCGCACGCTAATATGCCCCGGGCCGATCCCGGAGGGAATGGAATATCGGGCCGACCCGTGCCAGAGGGCTTCAAGCCGAGCACTCCACCATATTTCAAAAATAAGTTTAATGTTTTAAGTCCAAGGACCGGCAGCAGATATTAAATGAGGTATCAGGTATGCCGTCTGCGCCATGCTTCAATTGAAGTTCGACATCATTGACCCCGTGCAAAGGACGGGCACAAAGGCAGTGCCCGGGCTAGACCTGAACAAGGCATTCGACAACGCCTCGCACTAGACTATCCTCACGAACCTACCTGACATTAATCCCGGGCTGCGGGTATTCACATATATCCACTCCTTCCTCTCAGAGAGGACTGCAGAGCTCGCAGTGGGTGCGATCAAGTCTGACCCCATCCCACTAGGGAGCAGAGGTACACCTCAAGGTTCAGTCCTCTCGCCTTTTCTGTTCAATGTGTCCCTCATCAAACTTCCCTCAAAACTCGCTGCCATATCCGGGTTGCTTCATGCTTTCTACGCAGACATCACTGTGGGTAACCACAGGGAGTGACGGCCGAGTGGAGAACACACTGCTGTATGTGGTAGACACGGTCTAAATATACGCCCAAGCGGCAGGCCTCTCGTGCTCGCATAAAAATCTGAACTCTTTGTACCCAGAAACAAGACCAGAGGAATTCACCTCAAAAACTACGTTCCCCCGCCTCCTTAAAAATGCGTAGGAGGTTTGCCTGTGAAGGAGGTATCCACCATACGCATCCTAGTGCTGTATGCATGCAAACCAATCGCAAAAACACCCAAACTATTGACAAACTTATATCTACTGTCAGTATGACGACGAGATTCATCAGACGAATCGCCAACCGCAGACGGGGCGTCAAGGAAAAGGATCTTTGTCGTCTGGTTCAGGCCTTCGTTCTAAACAGAGTCGTACACACTGTCCCCTACCCCCGCCTCTATGCAGCGGAGAACAATAAAATCGATTGTATCATCAGACAAGCGTACAAGACTGGCCCCGGTCTACCGGGCCACACGTCAACAGAGAGGCTCTCAAGGTTCGGCATACACAATACGCTAGATGAACTCTGCGAAGCACGCATCACGACACAAGCGGAGAGACTCACTCGCACCAGTGCGGGCAGAGCCATTCTCTCCCGACTAGAAATGGGAAACGCACCTCCGAGAGAAGACGCGAAAACTCAGGTACCGATACATATTCGGAAGTACCCACTCATAAAGCCACTTCCCAAGAGCATGTATCCCGTGCACCAAGAGCGCCGTCGTCCAGCCAGAGCACGCGCTCTGCACGAAAAGTACGGACAGCACTCGGGAGTGGTGTACGTGGATGCTGCGGAGCAAGTACCCACACAACAAGGCCTGCGCATTGGTGGCGGTGGATGGGCCCGACGGACTGCTCGCAGCCGCGACTATCAAGACAAGCTCCTCCGAGATCACGGAGGAGGCGGCAATAGCCAATACCACCGCTGATATTATTTTCAGCGATTCAAAATTATTCGCCGTTCGCAATTTCGGGGGGGGGGGGGGGGGGCGAATAGCACCCATCACCCTTAGCATTCTTAAAAAAGCAACCCAACGTACCAGACAGGTTGAACTGATTTGGCTGCCGTCCCACTCGGATAATCCGGGGAACAAGGCAGCTCACAATAAATAATTAGGTTTTGTCAACCGGGAACAGAGCTAGCCGATTCATCCGGGGTGTACGAGAGACGGCATGACCTCTTTTCATGACATTGCCCACTATTACACCTTGGGCAGGCGAGTTTATCCCCCTCCGGCTAAAACGCTGTCCAAAGCACAAGAAAGCACGCGGAGACGGCTTCAAACGCGATCCCTCACGAACCCCGCGTAACTGTCACACATGTACCCCTCGCAATACGAACCCCAATGCTTTTCGTGTGGCGAACGCGCCACTTACGACCACATCTTATAGGATTGTAAGGAAGAACCGCCTCCAGCGGAGCTAGTACTAATCCCTTCTCTCGAGTGGTGGGAGGCTGTGCTAGCCAGCTCAGACTGGAAGACGCATGTCCGGGCCATCGAATGGGCCAACCAGGTCGCCAGCAGTCATAGACTAACGGCAACCTAACGCGACCCTCCGATCGCCGAGCTGTTCTTGACGAAATAAAATGTTTTTCCAATCCAATACCTCCTCCTGATGATGGTTCTCTTATTTACAGGTACTGCCAGCTTTATTATCAGGCCTTGGGCAGGAGTGGACAACACAAATCAACAAATTCAAAAACATCAAAATCAGCAAACAAGATACAGGACGCTGAATAATAAATCAGAACAAAAACAAACACACAAGATACTATTTACAACATGAATTTCATTTTTTTTGGGGGGGGAGGCACATGTCATTCAGGATTTATGCGCAAGTGCACAGAGGAATGACGAAACCGTTGGGCAGTCAACCGTGTCTGCGGATAGCGCATTCCAATCGCAAATAGTGCGCGGAAAAAAGGAATTTTTAAATACGTTAGTCCTGCACGAAAAATCTAGGACTTTTTTGGTCTGATGTGAGCGCGTAGAGCGGCGGTTAGCTGGCAGAATGTATAAACTTTTGTCTATTCCCAACTGGTTATGGTAAATAGAAAAATTTCAACCTATACCGGGAACGTCTCAATGTGAGACTTTCCAGTTCTGCAGCTTCTAATAGTAATGATGGGGACGTGCGCCAGCTTTATCAGTTAAAGATGAACCTAGCTGATTTTCTTTGAACTTTCTCAAGTTTGGTAATATTAGATTGTGTATGTGGGTCCCAGACAATCGCGGCATACTCTAGGACGGGTCGGATAAATGTTTTGTAGGCTAAAATTTTAATTTCAGGTGAAGCGTTCCCTAACGTACGCCTTAAAAATCCAAGTTTCTTCATAGCTCTATTGTAGGTGTGTGTTACATGTTCATTCCACCTAAAATCTGATGAAATAACTCCTAAGTATTTGTAGCTGGAAACGATAGATAAGCACTGGTTGTTAATGTTATAAGCAAATGTTAACGGGTTCTTTTTGCGTGTAACGGTCATTGCCACGGTCTCTTTAAGATTAATAGTCATCTGCCAATTTTAGCACCAAGTTTGTATTTTAGATAGGGAGGTGTTTAAAACTGACTGGTCATTCGCATTACGTATTTCATGATACAGGACGCAGTCGTCTGCAAAAAGCCTGATCTTGACGCTTATGTCACTGACGATATCATTTATGAAAATCAGAAAGAATAGCGGACCTAAAACGGAGCCTTGTGGAATGCCTGAGTGAACGTTTGCGGAAGAAGAAGCTGCATCATTGACTTGAACACATTGCTTCCGTAAAAAGAGGTATTCTTGAATCCAGTTAATTAAGGTGTTGTTCTTTAGTATGGGCCTTAGTTTCAGCAGTAATTTGGAGTGAGAGACGCGGTTAAATGCTTTCTCGAAATCGAGGAAAATTATGTCAACTCGGCTTTGCTTATCTAAAGCTGCTGCTAAATCATGAACTGTTTCGATGAGCTGAGTTGTGGTGGAAAACCCTCGCCTAAACCCATGTTGTCTGGTATCAATTAATGCTTTGTCATTCAGAAAGACAGATATGTGTTTGAATATTATGTATTCGAGCAATTTAGCACATGTGCAAAGTAAAGAAATTGGCCTGTATGACGTGAGGAGGGACGGATTTTCTGTTTTTGGTATGGGAACGATCTTTGCGTACTTCCAATCGGTTGGGAGTTCCGCGCTTGATAATGACTTTTGAATATTAAAGTCAGGTATCCTGAACACCACTCGGCGTAGCGGAAAAGAAATGCGTTCGGAATTCCATCAGATCCAGGCGATTTTTTGGTGTCTAGATTGAGTAAAAGTGCTAGCACCCCTTCCTGAGTAATCGTGACGTCACCAATTGGCAGAATGTGTTCATAAACTGGAAAGTGTGGGCTGATACCGTCATCATGCGTAAACACCGAGCAGAAGTACTGGTTGAGCGCATCTGCGATATTTGCATTGTCAGCGATAAAAGTATCACCGTTACACAGTTTGGGTGCAACTTTCGTTTTCGGCGACAAGTGCTGCCAGAACTTCTCCCGAAAGTTTTTTAGCGTTATTTTTTGAAAATAATCTTTTGCGTTTTTTAGTTTTTCAGCTAATGATACACGGAAGCCAAGCAACCTGTTACAAGTGGAAATAGTGGGGCGTAGTTTGTGTTGTTTTCTTGCCTTTTTTAGCTTACGTTTTAGCCGCACGATTTCTTTTGTTACGCAGGGATTGCGTTTCCGCAGCACTTTTCGCTTCACTGGAACAAACATTTGCACACATTCTAAGACAAGGAATTTAAGGGAACACCACAGGTCATCAATTGAATATTCATTTGACCCACACATAACTTGAAATGTAGAACACGAGCTTTCCAGTGCATCAAGTACATCAATATCATTGGCACGCAAGAAAATAGGGACAGTTCTTTCTTGCTTTTCAATATGTGAATCGAAGTTCACTTCCAAATTTAGGTAAACAATTTTGTGGTCTGATATGCCTTCGAACACCTGGACTTGTGGGTTTCTATGAATAACAGCGGCGTTTGCAAGAAAAAGGTCCAGGATTGGCAGTGTGCTATTGTGAACACAGGTAGGTTCTTTGACAATCTGAGTAAGGCTATGGAGAACTACTATATCAACGAAAGGCTCAGAAGCACTTGAAAGGGGCTCAGGAAAATCATTCCAATTGACAGATGGAACATTAAAGTCTTTGGTAAGGAGCATAGCACAGCGCTTTTTCCTGCAGGCGCACAAGAACTCATTAAGATTTTCGAAGACGACGTTGTCGCAGTTTGGTGGACAATAGAACCCTCCTACAATTAAATTACATTCATCGAGAAAAAGTTTTACAACAACGCATTCAATTCCTGTAATATCAGGCAGCCTAGTAGCCTTCAGCGTTTCTTTGAGAAGAATAGCAACGCCACCGCCACGGGAGTCTCTGTCGTGTCTGTAAGTTTTGTACCCATTGGGTGTTATTTCCCAGTCGGTGACGCCACTTTGTAACCAGGTTTCTGTTATTACTAGAACGTGGGGTTTGTGTGCAGTTACGATGCTTTCTAATTCGGCAGTTTTGTTTAGTATGCTTCGGGCGTTAATGTTCAGACACCGAAGTTCAGATTTTTCTTTAACGCAGTCATTAAGTCAATGCGGTTTTGGGCTTTCACGTCGTAGACTGACTGGCACTCTTGCCATCTGAGCGCTGTCCCACTGACATATTTGTTTGTCAACCTTAATTTTGTCGTACTGAAGCTTTACTTTTATACCTGCTTTCCTTTCTTCAACCGTGCTGTCCCAAAGGTTTTTCCTAATCTGCCGAGTCACTGCTGAAAAATCTTCTGAAACTGAAATACTTTGCCCCTTGAGCTTGTGGCAGTTAAGCAGCACGTTCGTTTTTTCTCGGTGATTTATCAACCTCATAATAATAGGCCAGAGCTTGTTTGCCTGCTTACGGCCGATGCAGTCTCTCAACGGAAGTTACTTGAACACCTAGGTATTTAGAAAACACTTTATCATTTAGAGTAGTCATCAGTGACTCGGGTGTTTCGTCCGCCTGTTCTTCAATACCAAAAAAGATCAGGTTGTTTCGTCTGCTTCTGTCCTCTAAATCTACTAGCTTCTCTTCAAGACATTGTATTGTTCTTTCCATGTTCTCGAAGTGCTCTGCTAGAACGGAATATTTGGACGCTATGGCTTCCACGGTTTCAAGCTTAGACTCTATTGCATTTAATCGCTTCTCTATGTTTTTTTGAGCGTCAAGAAGTTGTTTCAGCAAATGTTCAGTATTGGGTCCAGGATTGGTTTCAACATCGCCGCTAAGCAGTAGCAAAGAAAGCAAAAACTGTTTTACGTAAGAACAGAAAGCACAAAAGCTGCGAGGGCACGCCAGCTGGACAAAACAGCGGTCAGAGGTTTTGACAGTGGAATATTTGTTACTAACCTGCGTGAACAACATGAAGGGGGTCGCATAGCTCTGCCGGACGACCAGTTGACATGCCCACTGAAAGAATTCCGGGGCAGGAGGCTGCTTAAGTAGTCGGCCGGAAGGAAGTCGAGTGCAGTGGTTTCCGGTGCGGTCTTGTCAAAAGACAGGAGAGCGGAAGAGGCCAGCTTGCGCAGTCTCCGTGCGGGTAGAGAGGGGGGAGTGTCAGGGTGACGAAACCGGTCGTATCTTGCTGGGTGCTGGCCATCGTTGACAGGGCCGATAGCAGAATCTGCGTGAACAACATGAAGGGGTTCGTCATAGCTCCGCCGGACGACCAGCTGACATGCCCACTTGAAAATGAATATTGGTTTTTAGGGAAAGGAAATGGCGCAGTATCTGTCATACATATCGGCGGACACCAGAACCGCGCCGTAAGGGAGGGGATAAAGGAGGGAGTTATTTTGGGAAAGCGAAATGGCGCAGTAATTTCCTCACATCTTGGTGGACACCCGGACCACGCTGTAAGGGAAGGGAGGAATGTGGAAGTGAATTAAGTGGCACGGTAGCGGAGGGCTCCAGATTAATTTTGACCACATGAGTATCTTTACTGTGCACTGACATTGCACAGCACACGGGCGCCTTTGCGTTTCGCGTCCATCGAAAGGCGGCCAGGATCGAACCCGGGAATTCCGGCTCAGTAGCTGAGCGTCCTAACCAATGAGCAACCGTGGCGGGTGAGGCTTCTCTTCCTTACTCTGTTCTCGCTCCGCTTCCCACTCGTAGTCCTGTCGGATTTGTTGTCGAGGCTTTGGGCCTTTCCTCTAACCTTCCTTCTCACCCTTCTGCGATGTTCTTGCAGTTCGGTTTCATGTTGATGATATCCTCAGGCTGAATGGCACGTACCCACGGCGGGGATTGGCCAGGGTGCACTGCTGATACAAACGCACACATGGGTAAGGAGTGGAGTAATTGAATAATTTTGTGGCGAAGTCTCGAATTTTGATAAAAAAGATGATAAAAGAACGGAAATGGAAAAGCTGTGAATTCACATTTTAACATAAGAATCTACCTGATGCAATTATATATCGGTGAATAAAATCACACATTGATTTCAAGGCATATCCCTTGGCGTTTGCCCCAAAGGGGAGGGAGATCGGAATAGATAGAGGTATACCCCCAGTCGAGCGAGGGGTATCTCCTAGTATGTTCTCCGGAGACAAGCGAACCGCCGGCAAAAGAGGAAAAAGTGATCTAATGACTCAATTTCGTCACAAGACACACAAAGGTTGGTCAGCGATAACCCTGATCGACATGAAGATTTAGTCACGGTATTCTGAAGCGCAGGAGGGTCATGGACACCTCACATTTCCTTGAACTGCACATCCGCACAATCCAAGGAAATGCCAAGTGTTGAAAATCTGCTACAGCAAGTAGAGGCTCATGGCTCAAGCAGTGGAGGCGCTGTAACCATTGGAAGCGTGCTGCAGCCAAGAAGACAGTATTAGGGACGAACAGGACAATAGGTCCCCCAAGGACGTACTTAGCTAAAAATCAGCCCTTTCATTAGAAGAAATGCCACAGTGCCCAGGGACCCATTGAAAACGTACTTCTGTAATATGTGGTGGAATAAAAAAATCGAAGGGAACGGCTTATAGGAGTATCCTTCGATTTTTTGGGCGCTGTCAAGACGGAAAGGCTGTCTGAAAGTAATATAACCTGAGAGATACTGCAGGGAATCCTTATTAAGGCCAACTCAATGGCCAGAAACTCGGCGAAAAAAATAGGGGTATAGTCATGTGCATCGATGGGCTTCACCTCACTTCTTCCCTTTCTTCCTGACTCTTTTCTGGGGACAGACCCGCTCCAATTTCACTCGCATCATCGGACATGTTCTCTTGTGATGAAGGAACTGGTGTAGTCACTTTTCATTTTTCTTCCGCTGAGCTTTCACTTCTTCACCTCGGTAAATATGGCACATACCCACGCGGGGGGATTGGCCATGGTACAGTGGAGAATGCCAATGAAGTATTTGTGCGGGAAAAAAAAGACGTGAGGCGGCGACGTGTAAGACCGAAACAAGATAAAATTAGGAATATTCAAATAAATTAAAGAAATATGAATTACCAGGAATAGAATCAAGCACATTTTCTGGATATACGACAGAATTTTGTATACAGCTAACAAGGTAACCGATCAGTTCCACTTATGTAATCATGAAGATAGCCGCAAACACTGCTTAACCGGAATCCCTTTGCGCTCGCACCGAATCTGAAAAGAACTGGAAGAGACAGAGAGAGTCCTAACCTCGAAAGAGGGACCTCCAAATACTGCTTCCTCTGAACTGCGAACCGCCGGCAAGATAGGAGAAAATGATCTATTGTTTCAACTTACCCATATGATACACAAAGGTTTGTCGCAGCGAACCCACATTTGCATAAGTACAAATTTAAGTAAGGGATTCTGCATCGCAGAAGCGTCATTGACCCCTCACAAAGCCTTGGTTTACACCACCGGACATTCCGTGAGTACTTTAAGCGGTGAAAATGCACGGTATTGAGCAATGGATCACTCAAGCTGCCTGAAATATGTTGGAACCGCTGGAAACGTGAAGTTTCCAGCATAATGAGGTGAGGGGCTGGATAGGTTTCAGGAGCGCTGAGAGTTGACATTGCCAATAAATCAGCCACCTCGTTAAAATAGACACCCGAATGCCCAGTTACCCAGACAAAGCAGATCTCACGCACTGTGCTCGGAGCAAAACACCTAAGCGAACAATTCAATAAAAATTTTCCGGAATTTTGGAGACAGACTAGAAATGAAAGGCTACATGCTTGAGAATTTTGAGAAGAGCCAAACCAATAGCCAAAAACTCTTACGATGAATATAGGAGTATAATATGGGATACGAACGGAATAGCTCCAAGCCAGCTCCTGCGAATATATCCCAACCGCCGCCTTCTCACAGCTGCCGGAGGCATCAGTGGAGAGAACAGTATGATGAGGAAAATTCTGTAGGTGTTCATAAAGAACACCATTTAGGATATTTACGGGCGAACGTTTCGCATGGGACGGGAAAATATGGTCATAATAGAAGACGGGGTCAGCCTGCGTATCTGCAACTGGTTGCAAGGAGATCAGATCAACCTGACGCGGGGCTAACAAATTCTGCTGATAACGTGGCCAATGATTAGAGAAAAATAGGTGTGGTTGGGATAGAAAAATGGGAATATTAACGCCGGGGGCCGGGTCCAAGGACCTGAGGAAAGTACGCAGTGTTAGAATTTGGAGGTGGGAATAGAGATCGGGCATACGGGCTTCGATATAAAGGTCAGCGTTTGAAGCTGATTTTTGGAGCCCGAGGCAAAGCTGTAGGGCACGCCTTTCCAGGAATCCTGCAGCTTGTAGTTTGTGCTACCAGAGAACATGACGCAACCAAATTCCAGATTCGGTCTCATATAAGCCTTATGGACCAACTGTAACGTGTCGCGACGCATGCCGAACTTTTTATAGCCTACTCGTGTCAACCAGCCCAGGGCACGTTCCCCTTAACATTATTCTTACTATGGTGTCGACAGTACAAACTTTTGTCATAAGTAACGCTTAGGTACTTAACAGACGGCACTTGCGGCATTGGGGTGGAGCAGTAGACCAGCGAGATGTACAAAGGAGTGTCGAACGGAAATACCAGCACGCCACATTCGCTGAAATTAAGAGATAAGTTAATTTGTTGCAACCAGACTTCCATAGCATTCACGTATGCCTGCAAATACTCGTAAAGAGTTTGAATATCCTTTCATATTTGAACAGCGCAAAAAAAAACAACAACGGGACACAACGAAGAATGGACACCACAAGCGCTGACTCGCAACTAGATTTTTAATTCACGTCAAAGGCATCTTAAATACTAAGTACGCGAAACACAAACAAGAGGGAAAAACCAAAAGAAAACAACACTAAACTAATAATCATGCCCACAACGGTGACAATAGGCACGAGCGCGAAACTACACATCTTGGCTGGATAAGAACATCATCTCTTTATCAGTTAGTGTGACAGAAGAATCACTAGTGCAACTATCTGATTCCAAGCGGATGTGAAAAGCCTCCAAAATCTCCCGCGTTAGGCTGTCATTAAGTTTTCCTAGGATGACGGTGTTAGACAACAGAGGAGTGCAAGTACCGTTTAACACAGTCATTAGTCAGGGGGTTACTTTGGGGGCTCCTTTCTTTGCTTTCACTTCGGAACAGCTGACTTCGAGGGTGAGGAAGAAGCTCGACGCTTCTGGGAAGGGCAGAACATTTCAACATCCGTGTTAGAGCTATCTACGTGAGAGACACAGCCAGGAACACTGTTGGTAGGCGGGACTTGGGATGTGTCAGGAGGCGACATGGAGTCACTCTTACTAGCAGCACAATTTGGGAGCGATGCGGTCGTCGCCGCCGAAACAGATGATTGAGAAGGCAGACATTGGCCTGCAACAAGTTGAGATAAAGCCTCGGCGAAACTGCACAGCATTCGCTCGACCACCACAGAAAAAGCCTGTTCTGCTTGAGGGCACTACCGAAGTAGTAAAACGAATCTGTATCTGCAACAGAGCTTCGCACACGGCTGGGATATGTATTATTCTTCCGATCCAGGAGTGCATATGCACTTCTCTCGAGCATCGCTTCGCTTGAAATATATCTAGCAGGATTTGCTCGTAAGCTCGTTTCGAACAGTTGACATCATCAGCTGAGTGGATGCATTTGTAGAGGAAGCACTGGGGCTGATCAGAAACGCAGCTGTCATCCGAATGCCCTTCTCCACAAACACGACAGCGGGTCGCCGATTTGCACGCTTTACCACTGTGACCGAACCACCAACAGTTGGTACAATGAAGTTGACGGGGTTGCAGAGGATCCACACGATACACTATTGGCCAGACCTTCAGTTCAGAACGACAAGAGGAGCCAGCAAAAGTAGTTACCCATTTAATTCTCTACTGCACCGGTAGACAAAAATAACCCCACACATGCATCCTGAAACTCCTCTAGTATTTACTGAGAAGAAGTTGCTGGGTCGAGAACACGAACAACAGCTTTTGAGCATGCGAGCTGTTCAGGGATGAATGCTTTTACCGCTAATGACTCAAAAATTTTGTACTGGAGCAGGTTTGTGACACAGTCAATGTCAGAAGACTTGCAAACAATGCCTCTACGGCCGAACGGTCGCACCTCAGAGATCTGGAGGTAGTGGGTAGCGAGGGACCTTAGCTCCTGCGGAAGAACTTTTCCTCGCCATTCGGTACGAGAGCCACAGGGATGACGTCAATTTCATTTTTCCGAAAAACATCCAGCGACAAGCTTCGACTGGGCAAGCTAGCAAACCAGGTTGCCGACCCTCCGCCTGGGGAGTTCAGCGACATACCTGAGCCAACGCGCCCTCAAATGCACATTAAACGCGCTTAAAGACTTGACCTTACACCTGGCCAAATCCCCCACGTAGAACGGCCTCACCAGAGATGAGCACGCAGGCACCACCAAGGCACCACAGATGAACTGTCAGCCAAGCACCATATCGAGCTTCTTACGGCGTGGTTCAGGTGTCCGCCGAGATGTGGGACAGATACTGAGCCATTTCCTGTCCTCACTACCCCCCAATTTTTCGTTAAAGGGCAACTGCACCACTTTTTGAGAATTCCGAGATATTCTAGGATTCATATTTATAGAGGCTGTAGGTAAAGCATGTCAGGTGTTATTGAGCTAGCATATAAAACAGTGACCTTATCGACGACTGAATTTTAGGCCTCTCCTGAAAGTACCGTAGGAGTGCGGGGAAGCTCGGTGTGATGTCACAGAAGGTAAGATTTCAAATTACCGCTACCGTCAACCACACGTTGGTACCATGACCTGCCTTTGTTGGATGCTGCCAAACAACGCTTGGTGGGCTTTGACTTCGGTGGGGATGGTTTTTTTTCTTCTAAGCAAGCGTTAATGCTTTGAAAATATACCGGTACCTTCGATATGACGTCATTATGCGCCCCACACTTGGCGCTGTGCGCTTCGGAGAAGCTTGAAGAGAATTGCGATTTTAATCGCCTCTTACGTCACCATTCCTACTGCTAGCCCAAAAGGACTGTTGTTGCGACTGCAGAAAGAGTGAAAAGGAATGTGCATGGGCCTGCCCACTGGCTGAAGCTGGGCCACAATCGCTGCCGCGCGCAGACAGTATAGGAGAGTTAAAAGAGACGTGAGAGGAAAGATTGAACAAAAGGACGCGCATCGCAACAACCGCGTCATCTGTAGCGATGACGACAGTTTAGCAACAGATACCCCAGATGACAAGGAGCCCCGCCACATGTGCGGGAGCCCCCAGATCCCAGCCCCGTAGGGCCAGGAAGAAGTTTCACACATTCGACGCCTTTAAGCTTGTCGATTTCTGAAGTCTGCGCAGTTGTCCTTTAATGTGCGCTGACGTCGCACAGTACACGGACCTCTATCATTTAACCACCGTCGAGTGAATGAGTGAAATACTGAATTCTCCAACAGAAGAAGACGACCTCATCCTACCCTCGGCCTCTCCCTCTCATTCGAGAGATGAGGGCCAGGAGGGAATGGGGTGGACAGGTTCCCCGCGTCAGATGCTGGCCTGGATTTCTTGAATCCCGGGCCTCTTCAGCCAATCGGACGGCGAGGAGCTGGTGCTCAGGGTCCGGGCTACACAGCGAGGTCTCCCAGGCGCCTCTACTATCTATTTTATTCCCACTGCCTGGGGATTGTGTGCACTCCCAAATAATACGGTCGAGGGTACCTCTCACTCTACATTTCTTACATTTGTCATCCTCAATTTCCGGGATAATATACTTAATTAATATTGGGTGCGGGTAGACGCCTGTTTGGATTGTCTCCACGCCACCGCTTGCTGATTATTAAACTTCACACTGGGCGCGGGAAGTTGCCTGCGGTGCTGCCTGTAGTGCTGAGTTACTTCTTGATATGAGATTAGTCGCCCTTCTCTTCCGTGCAAATACGACAGCCGCGGACGGGATCGAATACGAGGACCGTAGCCACTGAGCCACCGCGGCGGCAGCAGGCGCTTTAAATGTGGGCGGGATTCGGAACTTTCATTTGTGGTTTTCTTAGCAACGCAGCCGGTTTTCCGCGTAAAAAAAAAAAAACCGTCGGTAGTGATCCCGAGCAATAATCCATCCGTTCTGTTTGATATTTCCGTTTAGTGTACCTTTATGTGGCACCATAGTTCTGAATGGTGTGCGCTGACATCGCACAGCACACGGGTGTTTTTGCATTTCGTCTTAGTCGGCGCGGTCTTAGCGACAAAGCATCGCGCTCCCATGGCGGATACAAAGTATTTTGAATCCCTGCGTCCGCAAAGAGCTAGCATTATCTCAAACGCCAACCATACATATTTTGTGCACAACCAAAATGCACTTCCTTTAAATGCGAATGCGTGGTGTGTGAACTAGCACGAGCAAAAACAAATTTTTAGAACGAGGCACAGGTGCATTAAATCAGCGCTCATCTTCAAACTTTTAACTTAAAAAAAAGAAAACTTTCAGTCAGCCTTCTGCGCATACTAAAAGCACGAAAAGCGTCGCACCCGCACATCTCAGCCTCTTTAGCCAAAACAAGAACATTTGAGAGCCCTATGCGCTTGACCCAACAATTCTGCGGCAAATCTTCGCTCAATAAACTCGCCGCTGCGTCCACCTGCTTGCGCGGTGATATTTCGGCAGACAACCGAACGCAAGTGCCTTGAGAACTTTTAAAGCACTAAAGACAAATATTGCAGCAGTACGATATGTCGCCGTTTCGCATTATACGCTTTGGAATATTATCGCCTTTAGAGAGGATTGAGTAGTTGTGCAGAATGCTTCTTGCCTTTGTTTCACCGGCGCACCGCACCAAATAGTGCGAGGTCAGCGCGAGGGCTAAGTAATCTGCAAATCTATCATGCAGCCGCGCAGAATAAAATCGTATGGCGTTTTTATTTCGAACGTTTCCAACGTGACACACAGCCCCTATTTTGTGCCAGAGCATTGTGCAAAAAGTGAGCAGACTAAAAAGTTACCCGAGCCTAAAAATGGCTTTTTGCATCGAATACGATATGTTGACGCGAGCGTGCGCCCTTCTGCGCTCTACGCACGCCAAACACGACACATTTCATGACGTGCATCTTTCGGCTTAGCAGCTGAGCACCATAACCATTGAGCACCGGGGTGGTTAATACTCATGGAGTGCATAATGCAACTGCTGGATGCGGGCATTACTGTTGGCTGCTTGAGAGAAGAGAGAAAAAACACATTCTATGTTGGGTTGACTTTTGAAATCGTGTTGCGTTTTCTGTACACCTCTCGATCCTAACCTCCTGTGCGTTGTTAGTTAGGCGTTGTTCCTCTTTGTATTCCACAGTTTTATATTTTCTCTTTGCTACCTGTAGTTCTATTTTTTTATATTGGAAGCTTGTTTTGTGACCACGATTTTAGTTTGGGTCATTTTTTTTCTTTTCGTGTATTTCTGTGCAACAGCTTTTCTTGAGGTGTCGTTAGAATAAATTCTCAGGGACTATGCTCTGCATGATATTCTGCGACTTAGTGCATGCAATACCAACAAGCTTATACATAAGCACGACGCGCATGAGAGTGTATTTCAGTGTGCTGATTCTCACAAGAAGCAGCTACGAATCGCCAGCCACAGAAAGTCGGTCTTCACCACGAGTTTTGGGTAAAAGCGCAGATCGCCCGACCCGTAAAAGAGGCATTCGAAGGTGCCGGTGCGGCGCATAGCGCGTGGTCCTTTCTGTGGAAGAAGAAGATAAATATCTGGGTGATCGGTGCACTGGTGCCTGAGCAGTGCGGCCAGCAGTTCCCAATTCGAAAAGGTGAGAGCTCACACCCGGATTCTCAAGTGAGGCGTGATGTGTATTCCCATTTTCCGGAGCTGAGCGCTCGATGGAGTGTCTTACTACTAAATGAACGTGCATAGGAAGCTAGAAACCAGATATAGGCTGTGTGGAAGTTTACGATGGTCACAGTGTGTGAGAAAAACTGCAGTGCGTAGCCAAACCCTCTTTGCAATATGCTTCTGTTTGGTCCAAGAGAAATGTGTATTTGAGCTGTATTTGCGCACAGAAGAAGCATGTATTAATTAGAAGGGCATTGTTTTGTCTTGAGGTCTTCGTTTTCGCGCCCACACACGTCGTATGCCTTGCTTAAAGGCGTGATTAGCCCACCAAAATGCGCCTGTGCAGTTGCAAGGCACGAATTCATGTGCATGATGCCCTCGCTTCCCAGTTTACCATTTAAGCATCGTCTTCTTCTCGGCTTCAAAGCCTGGATAGTGCAACGGATGCCCCAATCTGAATAGCGTTCGATGTACAAAGCACCTGGCCGGAAGGCTACACTCTAAACACAAATACACCTACATGGGTGCTAAAAGGAAGTAAACTGTCCTCTAGCGCACGCCCTTTTATAAAAGGATGTGTGCTAAAGGACAATTTTACTCCCTTTTTACACCTTTTGTTTAGAGTGTACTTAAAAGATTTTCACAAAGATGCGCAGGATTTTTTTCCTTAAGTGCTAGTTTGTGCTGTGGAAAGTAATTTTTTTCTCGCTTAATTTTACTTATTCCATCTCCTTCAATTTGCGTTCTCCTTTTGGGGATTTAGAGGATGCGCTGTATGCCTATAGCGAGATGTGTACTGTGTGGTTCCTGTCACGGGCCCTTCTTCAGTGACCCTTTGTGCGCACGCGCTGACTGGAAACAACGAGGACGTACATAGAAGAAAAGCTGAGCACGTGCTTAATTCCTTGGGAACTATTTTATGACCTTCAGTGCTCCGCACGACGGCTTCTCAAAACATTTTTATAAGCTTTCGGTTTGGTCTTCTGCTACGCTCAGTAACGCCGTCTTCACCAACGGTGCAGCTGCAGGGGTAAACTCCAACTTCTCGACATCTGTTATTGAGCGAAGACCGCCTTTGGTACCCGTACGGTCCCCAAATCCAGAAAAGCCTGTGGACGTATCCTGCACCACATGCCATGCTTATTTAGCCATTAGTGCCATTAGGAATGCCATCAGCCGGTTGTGCCAGTGTGCACCCTTGAAAGTTTCGAGGTTCCAGCACAGAGACAACGCGCGCTGAATATTGAGACATCGTCCTCAGCCTCTTAGACCACTAGCTTTTTAGCTACATGTGTCGCCCAGCCTGGTCAAAAACTTCTTCAAAAAGTTTTGCAATGACTCTAGTGAGGCCTTATATGCATGCTGTAAGCCACAGGATGAAGATGACCGTTGTAAGGTGCAAGATGCGTTTATATTCTCAGAAGAAAACTTGTTAGAAAGGAGTTAGAAAGGCGAACGAGAAAGCACTAACATGATACAAATGCGAGAAGAAGCATTCGACTTGTCGTGTCTATTGTAGAAGCAAGGCGGGTTAAGTTCCCTCGTTATGAGTTTCGGCGTATGGCCTCCAAACGAACTGCGCGAAGAACGCAAGATTAAAGTACCCTCAAGACACCACCATTCAGTTTTCCTTCTTACCAAAGATCTGCGTGACTCTTTTTTTATTTATTTATTTCAGAATACTGCAGGCCACTGCTTGGCCCAAGCAGGCGGCTACGTTGATGTCAGTACCCACACGTACTGAGTGCTCTATCACTTTCTGCCAAGCAATGGCGGTGCAGCCTTGCCTTTATATATATACATATATATATACATATATATATATATATATATATATATATATATATATATATATATATATATATATATATATATATATATATATATATATATATATATATATATATATATATATATATATATATATATATATATATATATATATATATATATATATATATATATATATATATGTATATATATATATATATATATATATATATAGGGCTCGTTTGAAAAATGCATGAAGGAAGCCAACAGTCACCGAGACCAATGTGCATAGGAGAATGTTTCTATTCATTTAATTTGTAGTGCGAATCAATGGCAGACTAACATTTCAATTAATCTGTCGCTTAAAGAAAATACTTATAGAGCAGCAGAAAAAACAACCATGCCGCTGGTGGGATCCGTACCTACGACCTCCGAATATCGCGTCCGTGCTCTACCAACTGAGCTACGGCGACGGCTGTCCAATCTGCTGCTTTTGTGGGTATTTATGGTTTGCGTGTAAGCGAACCTTGAGAGTGTTCACTAGCGCCATCCTCGTTCATAGCGGTGGACGTAGCACGTCCTGTAATACCGCGAGTGTGACGTGGAACGTCATCTAACGGCGAGGGCGGAAACTGTCCGAGAATTCTCTTTTGCTGCCTAGTCGAAGCAGCGATGAAGACGGACGAAAGGGTCTTCTAAAAGAACTGTTTGTTGGGCTGACTTGCACCCAAAATGGACTGAATCACTCGGCGGCGGCGAAGCGACAAGCGTGCTCGGCGGACGTCGAACAGAATGCCGGCCGCTGTCGGCCGTGCTCAATTTAAAGCTGATAGCGAACTTTCGAGATAAAGAGCGCAAAGTTACTAGAACATTCCGGAACAACGTAGAATCAGCTCTGCCTGGCTGCGATCAATCGAGATAAATCTAGTCGCGTCTTGCGTAGCAAACAAAGCGATAAAGTGATAAATAAATAAATAAATAAATAAACAAATAAATAAATAAATAAATTCTTTATTTCACTCATGAAGTGATGGAGTGCGGGGAAAAAAAGCTGAAAATTCAGCTTGACTAGTCCCCAGCTCCCCAGATTACAAAAAATTCAAGAAACAAAAGAGAGGACAAAAAAAATAATAAAATAAAATAAAATAATGGCAGAGCGGCATAATAACAACACAAATCAAAATACAGAAATGCTTTGTTTACAAAGTCAGATCGGCTTGTACAAGGAAAATAAACAAAACAATTCTAATTTGAACTGTATGATACACCGGTGATAAGCGAAAGTACATGCCGGAAAAAGCCCGAAAAAACAAGAACGTTACATAAGTAAAGGAAAGCGACGAAGAAAACAATGCGCATGAACAGAAAAGCGTTGCTCAAGGAAAGGTACAGCGTACATATGCAAAATGCTAGAAATACCCCATCATATGAAGGAATTGTTTTCTATGAACAGTAATTTCAGTTCTCTTTTTGAAGTTAACTCGGGAGTGATACCGTTTCTGTAACAGATATTTAACAAGTGTGGTAGCAATCTGTTTATCATTTGTCGTCCATAATCTGTCCTGCACGTTTTTACTAACCAAGGCTGTGTGCTTCTATATTCATAAGCTAGTGTCCTTTTACAAAGAGATGCCAACCGTAATAGACAATGAGTGTTGTTTTTTATTTCAATCCTATAACGCGAACACAAGCCGTGCGAGTATAGGCTGTCTATTTTCATTATGCAATATTTCGAGAACAAAAGGTGGGAAGTGTGACTTCTGGGGACGTTTTCAATGTTTCTTAACATTTTTTTCTGCAATGTCAGAATTTTTTGCAAATTTCCTTTGGTTGTATTCCCCCAGACTAGTTGGCAATAGTTTATGTGTGAGTGGAATAGTGCATTGTAGAATAAATGTTTAACCTTTGGAGGTAGAGTATATCTGTTTGCGTACGTTACTCCCACGATGCAAGATAGTTTTGAGATAACGTGGCTCACGTGATTGTCCCACGTCATATTTTCGGTGAAATATATTCCAAGTATTTTGAATGTGTTTACTATCTCTATCTTTGAGTTGTTCAACTTAATGTCTCTGTCTATGTCTCTGTTTCGCACGGTATAGGACAGCCTTCGTTTTACTAACGTTTATTTTTAATTTGTTCAGTTTGGCCCATATGTCTAATTTCTCAAGACTTTTGTTCGCTCTAGTGATGACCTCATCTGCGCTAGCTGCAGTGAACAACAGTGTCACATCATCCGCGTAAATGACAAATTTTATCGTGGGATCGATGCTTATGATGTCATTTAGGTACAAATTAAAAAGAAATGGGCCAAGAATACTCCCCTGAGGCACACCTGCAGAAGTGGGCAATACATGGGACGAGTAGCCAATTAAATATACGTACTGGTTTCGATCATTTAGGTAGGATGTCAAAAGCGATAGCACAGTTCCACGGAAGCCGTACATTTCAAGTTTTTTCAGTAGGATAGAGTGATTTAAGTAATCAAAAGCTTTTGTGAAATCGACGTATACCCCAAGGGCTACTTCTTTGTTTTCGAGAGATTCTAGAACAAATTCCTTTTGCTCCAGCAGTGCCATTTCTGTTGATCTGTGTTTTCTGAAGCCGTATTGCGCGTCGTGAAGAATATTGCATTGTTCACTAAAATTTGTTATTCTAGAGAGAATCATTTTTTCAAATCCTTTAGAAAAAACTGGAAGTATTGACACGGGTCTAAAGTTTGTAAATTCATTCTTACTTCCTTTCTTGTGCAGTACACTCACTTTGGCAAGCTGCATTTGCTTCGGAAATAGTCCTTGAGATAAACAAAGGTTATATATTTGAGTTAAGCACCTTGCTATGTCTTCTATCACATACTTTACTGGTTTTATTACAATGTCGTCTGCGTCAGCACTTTTACTGTTATTTAAGCCCATGAAAACCGATATCACCTCTGACTCTGATATTGGCGTTAAGAACATAGATTTCTCGTTTCGAGTATTAAGAGTATTTGAATCGACGAAATTACTAGTTATATCTGTAAAGTGGCTGTTAAATGCATTAGCTAAGTCAATGCCGGTCAATTCCTTACCCCCATTCTGAATTGTTGTTATTGGGCTTGAACCTGAAGACCTGCCCAGAAGTGCATTCAGTTTCCTCCATAATTCATCTGACTTATTCATAGAGGAAAACTTGTCACAAAAATATTGATCGCGCGCTCTCCGTATTTCCGTTGTCAGTTTATTTCGAAACACTTTAAACGCTTTAAATATGTCAGGGTCTCGTGTTTTTTCAAACTTTTTGTAAAGCTTGTCCTTTTTTACGAATTTTCTTCAGCAATTCAGGTGTAATCCATGGCTTCCTAATGTTCTTACGTTTCTCTGCATGTTTATAAGGAAAACACTTGTTGTATATACGTAAAAAGGTCGTTAAAAACAAAGCGTAAGCCCTTTCAGCAGCTGTTTCATTGAGAACGTCACTCCAATCATGACTATTAACTTCCTCTTTGAAAGTGTTCAGTTTTTTTGTCGAAATATCTCTAAATAATTTAGTTGTCACTTTTCTATTAGGAAATTTACTTTTCGGAATGCACATAAAAGTGGCGCGGTGGTCACTGATATCTGTATTTATTACACCTGCGTTCAGGACAGGCATGTGCGTATTGGTTATAAATAGGTCAATTAGTGATTCAGACTGCAGTGTAACACGTGTAGGATTGGAAATCACGTTCTGAACAGTGAAGGAATTTAATAGATTTTCAAATTCAATTTTCGTGGGGTTGTCTACAAGGAAGTTGATATTGAAATCACCACCTAAAATGACATCGTATTTGTTTTCGCTTATAAAAGATAAGAAAAAGTCGAGAAAGGAAAAAAAGGATTTTAAGTTTCCGCTTGGGGGGCGATAGATAACTGCCACAACCTTCCTTTCGATAACAAGAGACAGGACTTCATAATCAGGGTGGACAAAAGAAAATTCATGCAACACTTCAGATTGAAAATGTTTTTTTACCATCAATAGTACGCCACCACCGCGACTGTTCGTCCGATTGATAAAGTGTGAGTCATACAAAGGAAGCTTGAATACATTGTTATGTTCAGTATACCAAGTTTCGGTCAGCATGACCGTATCAAAATCAAAGCCTAACTGCGTAAAAAGCAACTCGAGATCGGCTGTCTTAGCCACCGCTGAACGAGCATTTAAATGAAATACACTAAATGATTGCGGGTTCTGAGATCCGCAAACATTCAGAAATTCACTTGGCATTACACAATCAGAAGTGTCCAACGCCATGTGCAATGAAGGAATTGCACCTTGACGCTGTCACTGACAAAACTGAAACTGAAAAAGACTAACGAAAAAGGAACACGTAATAAAGCTAAGCAGCTTTATCCAAATCTGCTGTACACGCAACATGAATTGCATTCGCCCCGTCTCGCTGTCTGACAAAAATTTTCCCATTTCTGTGCCAAACGTACTTGAAGTTGTTTTTTGCCCAGTTTTTTGCGTCCCTAAGCAACTCCTTGTTCCTTTTTGTCAAGTTCTCGAGCACAAAGCAGTTTGTTTTCATTTGGTTCAGTTCTGCCCTCTTGCTCAAGAACAGATCTTTGTGTGATTGTCTTGAAAACCGGACAAGAATCGCTGGGACCTTATCTTTAGCTGCTGGCAATCGATGCACAGCGGCCACATCGCTCACAGTCAGCGCGGGCAGGCTCACCTTGCTCGTAACAGCGTTAACCTTCGACAACAGGTCTTCATTTTCACTTTCTGAAATTCCATGGAATTCGAGGTTTAATTTTCTGCTCTGCCACTCAAGGTCATTAATATCCTTCATTATCTGTTCAGAGTCAAGCAAGGGTTCCCTGCTTTCTATAGCGTCAACCCGTTTCCTTAATTCGGCTATGTCCTTATCTTGGCGGGTAATGTGCTGAAGAATTGTGTCATACTGATCTGACATTGTTTGCACCGACTGCACAATGTTCTCCACCGTGCACTTCAATGTCATAAGCTGTTCCAGTTTGTCATTTATGCTCATGAACAAGCTGGCATAATCAGTTTCCTGCTCCGTGTTCGACCTGCCACTTTGGCTGCCCCTTGCGCCTGCATGCCGACATGTTGGACAGCGCCACGCCTTACGCCATGCTTCACCCTTTGACCTGAACGTTGATTCAGCAACTCCTGAGCACTTTCCGAAGTGATACATATAAGTGCAAACCACACATGGAAAGCCCTCGTCATCTGGGCAATCGTCATTACAGGCCGAACACACCTCCGCAGGCATGGCAGCATACAAGCACAATTTCACACACGCGTATTTAGCCGCGAACTACGAGAGAAACAGATCAAATTACAGCGACAGATCAGCAGCGGCAGCAGCAGTAGCAGTAGCAGCAGCAAGGGTAACGAAGAAAGGTAAGAATAATACAGAGGAATTTTCGACCAACCTGCAAAAATGCAGTAGAACAACGTTCACAGTTGGTCGACTTGGCTGCTGCCGCCGCTGCTGCCAAAAAGCTCAGCCGAGGGTGGTTCCGTCCTTCTTATACGCTTGACAGCGACATGCTTGGGCACGTTGACGTCACGATGCTCCGAGAGATGTTGCGCAGCTGCAGGCAGGGCGTCGGCCGGTATCGTCAAGATTTGCCCTCTTTCCTCTCTTGAATCAAGGTGCGGTAGCTGATCACACGAACATCGATGTACACATCTGTCGACCCTGCAAAAATGCAGTAGAACAACGTTCACAGTTGGTCGACTTGGCTGCTGCCGCCGCTGCTGCCAAAACGAACACACTGCAAATATTCGCGGCATTACTCCCCTCTCAAAGAAGCATCGACCCGATGCGTTAAAACAAATAATGCGACTAGTAAGGAAAAAAAACGGATCTTGCGAAAATAGAGCATGGAAATGCAGCGGCCTTTAGCGCGCATAATACGGCTTCAGACGGACTACATGGACAACTTCTGGTCGTACGCGGCGTCGCTGGGATGCAGTCATTGCGTCAGGGATAACTTCATAATCCAGTTCACCCAGCCGACGAAGAACCTTGTAGGGGCCGAAATAGCGGCGCAAAAGCTTTTCACTCAATCCACGGTGGCGAATGGGCGTGCACACCCAGACTTGGTCTCCTGGCTTGTATTCCACATTGCGTCTTCGTAGGTTGTAGCGTCTGGCATCGGACCGCTGCTTATCTTTGAACCGTAATCGGGCAAGCCTTCGAGCTTCTTCTACGCGTTGAAGGTAGGCGGCAACGTCGACGATCTCTTCTTCTCTAACGTTGGCCAGCATGGCGTCTAGCGTGGTCGTGGCCTCCCTGCCATGGACGAGCCTAAAAGGCGTCATCTGGGTGGTCTCCTGCACTGCGGTGTTGTAGGCAAAGATGACGTAAGGCAGGATGACATCCCAGGTTTTGTGTTCGGCATCGACATACGTAGCGAGCATATCGGCGATGGTTTTGTTCAGGCGCTCGGTCAGTCTGTTGGTCTGCGGATGGTATGCAGTTGTCCTCCGGTGGCTGGTTTGGCTGTAGCGCAGGATGGCTTGAGTTAGTTCCGCCGTGAATGCTGTTCCTCTGCCCGTGATGAGCACATCGGGGGCGCCGTGTCGAAGAAGAATGCACTCCACGAAAAATTTGTTGACTTCTGCTGCTGTTCCGTTCGGTAGGGCTTTCGCCTCGGCGTAGCGGGTCAGGTAGTCGGTCGCTATGATGATCCACTTATTTCCAGATGTTGACGTTGGAAAAGGGCCAAGCAAGTCCATGCCAATCTGCTGAAAGGGCCTTGAGGGAGGTTCAATGGGGATAAGAAATCCTGCTGGTCGTGTGGGAGGAGTCTTTCGTCGCTGACAATCTCGGCAGGTTTTCACATAGTGTGCGACATCGGCAGACAGTCGGGGCCAGTAATACTTGTCTTGAATGCGGCGGAGGGTGCGAGTAAACCCGAGTAGTCCAGCTGTCGGCTCGTCGTGTGAAGCCTGTAGAACTTCTTCGCGGAGACAAGTAGGTACAACAAGGAGGTAGGCTGTTTTGTTCGCTGTAAAGTTCTTCTTCACAAGGACCTCATTCTGCACACAGAAGGAAGACAGTCCTCGCTTGAATGAAGCGGGGGGTGAAGAAACCTTGCCTTCCAGGTACTCGATGAGGACATTTAGGTCGGGGTCCGAGCGTTGCTGCTGAGCAAAAGAGCTGGGGCTGATGGGTCCCAGGAAGGCGTCCTCATCGTCGTCCGACGGCGGTGCATCTACAGGGGCTCGTGAGAGGTAATCGGCGTCAGAGTGCTTGTGTCCGGACTTGTAAACGACGGTGACGTCAAACTCCTGGAGACGCAGGCTCCATCGAGCGAGTCGGCCAGAGGGGTCCTTGAAATTGGCAAGCCAGCAGAGCGCGTGGTGGTCGCCGACCACCTTGAACGGCCGTCCGTAGAGGTAGTGGCGGAATTTGGACGTAGTCCATATGATGGCAAGGCACTCCTCAGTTGTCGAATAGTTAGCCTCGGCCTTGGAAAGGGAACGGCTAGCGTATGCGATGACTTTCTCCAGCTTGTCTCTTTTTTGAACGAGGACGGCGCCTAGTCCCACGCTACTTGGGTCGGCATGAACTTCAGTATCGGCGTTTTCATCAAAATGCGCAAGGATCGGTGGGGACTGTAATCGACGCTGAAGTTCCTTGAAGGCTTCTGCTTGCGGCGCTTCCCATTTAAACGGAACGTCTGCCTTCGTCAGTTGGGTCAGGGGCTCGGCGATGCGCGAAAAGTTTTTCACAAATCGTCGGTAGTATGCGCACAGTCCGAGAAATCTACGCACTGCTTTCTTATCGGCCGGCGGTAGAAACTGTTCAATAGCAGCTGTTTTCTGCGGGTCTGGGCGTACTCCTTCCTTGCTAACGATGTGGCCTAGAAACAGAAGCTATTCGTAAGCAAAGGGTCATTTCTCTGCTTTCAAGGTTAGGCCAGACGACTTGATTGCGTCTAGTACTCTTCGAAGTCTTTTGAGGTGCTCTTCAAAGTTCGAGGCGAAGACAACGACGTCATATAAATATACCAGACAAATTTGCCACTTCAGGCCTGCCAGCACTGTATCCATTACTCGCTGAAACGTCGCTGGTGCGGAACAGAGACCAAATGGCATCACCTTGAACTCAAACAGCCCATCCGGAGTGATGAATGCTGTCTTCTAGCGATCTCTTTCGTCGACCTCAATTTGCCAGTAGCCGCTCTTGAGGTCCATCGATGAGAAATATTTGGCGTTGCAAAGGCGGTCCAGTGTGTCGTCGATGGGGGGGGGGGAGGGGGTAGACGTCCTTCTTTGTTATGTTGTTCAAGCGGCGGTTATCCACGCAGAATCGAAGTGAGCCGTCTTTCTCACTAGAACAACCGGTGCCGCCCATGGGCTGTTTGAAGGCTGGATGACGTCGTCGCGAAGCATTTCTTCGACTTGGTCCCGGATGGCTTGTCGTTCTCGCGGTGACACACGGTAGGGGCTTTGACGGAGAGGTCGGACGTGTTGATCCGTTATAATTCGATGCTTGGCAATTGGCGTCTGTCGCACCTTCGGCGATGTCGAAAAACACTCACTGTAGCTTTGAAGCAGATTGCGGATCTGATCTTGTCTGTTCCGGTGCAGGGCTGTGTTGATGTCGAAAGTGGGCGAGTTCTCTTGGTCAGGCGAATCTTCTGCGGATTGGTCGGAGAGGGCGAAGGAGTCTCGTACGTAAGATATTTCGTCGAAGAAAGCAATCGTCGTTGCTCTGTTAATGTGCCGGTATTCTTCGCTGAAGTTAGTCAGTAGTACTTCGGCCTGGCCATTGCGCATATGTGCGATGCCTCTTGCGATGCTGATTCCTCGGTCTAGGAGCAACAGCATGTTGCCCTCGATGATGGCTTCAGCGTTAATGGCTTTCGTGGCGCCTACGGTCAGGACAACGCTTGATCGGGGTGGGACGCTCACTTCTTCCTCCAGGACACTCAGGGCAACGTGATTTTCCCGAGTTTTCATCGAAGCGATGGCTTCGTCCGTCGAAAGCGTGATCAGCTTGGATCGCAGGTCGATGATCGCCTGATGCTCATTAAGGAAATCCATACCCAAGATCACTTCGCGGGAGCATTGCGGTAGCACAACAAAGGTCGCAGGGTAGGTATATCCTTTGACAGTCACTCGCGCTGTGCATCGTCCTGATGGCGTAATGAGGTGCCCCCCTGCGGTACGAATTTGTGGGCCGTCCCAAGCCGTTGTGACTTTTCTCGGCTGCTCAGCGAATGTTTCATTGATCACCGAGTAATCGGCTCCTGTGTCGACTAGAGCGGTAACTTTCCGGCCGTCGATAGTCACTTCTAAGTCAGAGGTCCTGGCTCTTGCATTGCACGTCGCTCTTGGCGTCGGGTCACGGCTTCGTCGCGTATGCGAGTCGCGGTTGGGGCGTGTGGTCGAAGCTCTTCTGGGTGGCGGCGTCGTTTTCAAGGCAGCCTGCGTCGTGGTCGGGGTTCTCATTGTGTGCGGCGTCGGTGCAGCGAGTGTCTGTTCTTCATGCGGCGTCGCGGGTGCAGCGTCTTCATAGGGCGTGGTCGGTGGAGGATCTTCGGCGTTTCGCTCTTGAGCAACCTCACCTCCAGAGGTTGCTGCCTTCAGTTTCCCCTACGGGGGCTGGGAGACCTTCCTCGTACAGCGGCTGCGTAGCTGCGGCGTGGCGACGCAAAGCGCGAGGTTGACGGCGATGGTGAGCGCAAAAAGCGGTTCGGGGTGTACTCTTCTCGCCGCAGGTACTCGTCGATTTCCTGCGGACGTTGTCCGAAGCGTGGTCGTGGGGCGTTAATGGCAAATCCTCGAAGACCGATACGTCGGTACGGGCAGTGACGAAGAATATGGCCGGCCTCACCGCAATGGAAGCACAACGGCCGGTTGTCGGAAGTCCTCCAGGCGTCGCATTTCCTGTGGCTTGAGCGTCGCTCATAGGCTGGGTGGGCGGGGGCTGGGAGGCGGCGTTGTGGAACAAGTGGCTCATCTCGGGGAGGACGTGGGGGTTGTCGTTGGGGCTGGGCAGTCCTTACTGCCGCGGCGTAGGTCATGGCCTGGGGTTCTGTGGCCGTCGGGGTGCCAAGTGCCTGTTGCACTTCTTCCCGTACCACGTCCATCAGAGTCGCTGCTTGTGGCTGTGGGGAGGATGGCACTGATCTGCGTAGCTCCTCTCGGACGATTTCGCGGATAACTTCCCGCAAGCTGTCGCTGGTGGTGGCCGGCGTGTCCGAACGGATTGCACAGGCAGAGGAGGGACGATTGTACTGCCGAGCTCGGACGTCGAGGGCCTTCTCAATCGTGCAGGCTTCTTGCATGAATTCCTCGACTGTTTTTGGCGGCTGGCGGACGAGGCTTGCAAAGAGTTGTTCTTTTACGCCGCGCATTAAAAACTGAACTTTCTTTTCCTCGGTCTACCCGGGGTCGTCGCGGCGAAATAGGCGCTTCACCTCTTCGACGTAACCGCGGACGGGCTCATTCGGAAGCTGGATCCTGGACTCGAGGAGTCGTTCGGCTCTTTCTTTCCTCACGACACTGGTGAATACCTTCAATAGTTCTATCTTGAATAGCTCCCATGTCGTAAGGGACGACTCGTAGTTTTCGTACCAGGTGCGTGCGGAGCCATCCAATGCGAAGAACATGTCCAATTTTTGCCGCATCATCCCACTTGTTGAATGACGCCACGCGCTCAAATTGATCCAACCATTCATCAGGGTCTTCGCCTAGGGATCCATTGAAAGTTGGCGGCACCCGCGGCTGCTGCAGTATGATCGGTGTCGACATCTTCGGCGAGGTTGCGGTGCTCGTAGCCGCGTCTTTTCGCTGTCTTGTGTGGTCCGGCAGTTTCCCGAACTCAGGCTTCTCTCCCTGGAGACGTCGGCTGGCTCGTCCTCGGGTGCGAAGCGCTCAGGGCTGGCTTCACGACTTGAAGGGGGCGTCCGGAACATGGAAGGCTACCCCGCACCTCCACCAGATGTCACGTAGTGGTGACGGCAGTCGAACCAGCGATGAAGGCGGACGAAAGGGTCTTCTAAAAGAACTGTTTATTGGGCTGACTTGCACCCAAAATGGACTGAATCACTCGGCGGCGGCGAAGCGACAAGCGTGCTCGGCGGTCGTCGAACAGAATGCCGGCCTCTGTCGGCCGTGCTCAATTTAAAGCTGATAGCGAACTTTCGAGATAAAGAGCGCAAAGTTACTAGAACATTCCGGAACAACGTAGAATCAGCTCTGCGTGGCTGCGATCAATCGAGATAAATCTAGTCGCGTCTTGCGTAGCAAACAAAGCGAGAAAGTGATGTGGCGGCAGATTTGAAAAACGAACACACTGCAAATATTCGCGGCAATATATATATATATATATATATATATATATATACATATATATAAGGCCCTCGCCGTGCATGTCTTATCCTGGAAATGTGCTTCAGAGGTCTAGAATTGGAAGGGGTTCCGCACGTATAGCGATCTCTACAAGCGAGAGCTTTTTAAAGCACTCGCGAATCACAAAACAAAACAGCAATCTAATGTGCCAGCGCTCCCCCTATTGAACTGTCCCGATAGCTTTACTTTAGAAAAACGGCGCTCAAATCTCTATTTTCTTGTTAATGTAAGTGTTCGCGTATCTATGGCAACGTATGGAATGAAATATTCAGATGTAATTAAGCGCTATTGTTTGTCCCGTCTCCCGTCCTTCCTCCCATTTTTCTGACTATTTTCTGCTTGTGTAGATTTTTAAAAGTATTCCTGAAACACCTTCTGAAAAGGAGAATTACGGCATTAGGCCAGTTGAAGGGGAGGACTGCGTGTATAACTTTGCACTCTATTTTCTGTTGCTTCTCTGTTGCCTAATTAACGGTGTCAGATAAAGTGTTATTCCGTACTTGCCCGTGCAGTTGCTCAGTATCGTGGTTGAAGCCCGGATGCGATTAGCGACAGCAACCGGACGCAGCCTTGATCAGAAGGGCGATGCTTACGGACACACTTGTCACCGAGAAATGGAATAAACGTTAGCATATTTGGGAAATGACTAAAGAAAGTTCCCATGTAACTTTTTTTTTCTGCTTCGCATTTCCTTACTTAAGAAGAATATCGTTTTAACGCTCTTTCTTTAAGGCGATTAGTGCATCAGCAAGGAGCTTCCAAGGCCGATTTAAATGCTTCGTTCGGTTTGGTTCGTTTGGTTCGGTCGCTGTTCTGGTGCGCTCCGTCAAGTTTTTGTTTACATTTTGTGCCTAACCGCCGTTTCATGAGCCCACTCGTCTTCATGTGGCCAGCATGAGTTCCAGTTGAATTCCGGTACATGGAGTGCGAGGTATGGAGTGCGCTGTCTTTGATATCGCGCTTCCGCAGCCACTGCGGTGGTTGAGGACCAACCCCTAACCTCCCAGTCTCCCCAGCCTCATGTTTCGAGAGCTATCCTGGACATAATGAATTCGATTCCTGAGTGTAGTCAAGTGCCGGCTGGTCATCATGGGGTGAATAACATCCTCAAGCCACCATTACAGGTGATTGACGGAGCGGGAGCTATGACAACGCATCCTCCAGCAGAGGATGAAGAAGAGGAAGTGGAGAACAAAAAACCTCGCCCCCGGGAAATTTACAATTATAGCGAGAGCACCTTAGAGGATGTGCAGAGCGAGCCGGAGGATATAGAGTGTGATGAAGCCCCGTTTACGCTGGCCTCCTACAAGAAAAATTGACCGGAAGGGATTCCTGTAGTGTTCCGTCCTACTCAAGAGGGCCGAAGCTTTTGGCAAGGGAACCCAGAGTTTCGTCATAAATTGTTTCTGCCACAAAGGAGAAAATTAAGTCATTCAGTGTAAATACAGATGGTAGCTTCTCTGTATGTTTTAATTTCGTAGCATCAGCTAAGCGTCTGCTGTTGCTATCCGATGTGGCTGAATTAGGTGTCAATCCTTCCATTCCGGAGTACTACACAAGAAACGTTTGTAAAATCCGCCACGTTCCTCTCCAGTACAGCGATGAGCAACTTTAGAATTTCTTGGGGATGCCGAAGTGTTCTCTGCACGCCGACAGACTATGTATCGGCGTCAACAGGATGGAGCAAGGGAATCCCGTCCTCTATACTTAATAATTCTCCCAATCATGGAAGACTGCCACTGCCAGAGAGGGTGTTTTTGGGCTTCACTAGTCATCCTGTGCAAGAGTACCTTAAACCAGCACGTCGCTGCTTCAACTGTCAGCGATTCGGCCACATGGAGATTAGGCCATTTGGCGATTCGGATAGCCGTGAACACACCCAGTGCAAATCGCTTCTGCAACCAAAGTGCGCGAACTGTGGTTGTAATCATGCCGCTTCTTTCTCGGGTTGTCCCCAAAACATAGCTGCTTCAAACCTGTGGCATCACGAAATACTTCATGGCAGGTCGCCTCGCAAAAACTCTCCTCCTCCAAATCTGGACGTGGTGAATCCAGTGCAGCATGACGAACACCAAGCTTCGAAATTTTTATCGTATGCATCCGTGCTGAAGAAGTCTGCTAGACAAAATTCAAGCCATAATGTGCGGAATTCTACCTCCAGTTCTTCAGCTGTGCTGACCGCTTCCCCGTTGAAGAGGACTATTCGGGAGCGTTCTGACAGTCAAGTGCAAGGTGGTGGTCCTATTCCGGGTCCCTCAACTGCCTGATTTCAGCGGTCTTCTGCTCGGCCATCACAAGTGGTACCTCAACCAGCCTCAGTTGCCGGAGTCAACTCTTCAATCTCAGTGGTGCAGCTCATTCTACCTGTGCTGTTCACTGCAGTTCGACCTATTCTGACAGCCATTCCGCAAGCATACATCCTCCTGGAGGTGAAGGCTTTGCTGTTGGTGGAACCTCTACTGGCTCAGCTTCCTAAGTCCTCTATTGGGCGAACTTTTTATCACTAACCGCTATCAAAATGCGGCGTTTTTCAGTGGAATGGAAACAGTTTAAGAGCAAAAAGTGCTGACTTTCACGGACTTCTTGAGCGAAACAATTTTCCTTTGTTGTGCATACAGGAAGCCGGTGTGGGTGACGATTTGCGCCTCTCGAACTATGTGTAATACAAATCATCAGGTCCATCTGGTTTGAGTAGAGCGGTGTTGTGTGTGGGGAAGGACCTACCCTCCTACCTGATCCAGTCCAGCGATTCTGACTTTTCGGAGTTCATGGCTTGCAAAGTGTCTTTCGATAAGGTCTGCGTTACGGTTATTAGTAATTTCTTGCAAGCATATTCTCGCGTCTCTGTTAATGTTTTATTGAATGTCTTTAAAATAACGGGCTCTCGTTTATTGATTTGAGGTGATTTTAACGCTCATAATGCTGCTTGGGGCAGTGACCACTGTGACACCCGCGGAAGGGTCCTTGAGTGCGCTGCAGAGAAATGTAACTTTTGTATTCTGAGCGACGGTTCTCTGACCTTTCTTCGCGGTTTTCGTTATTCGAGCTGTTTAGATCTGACTCTATGCACTCAAGATCTGGTGTCTGACGTGGGGTGGACCACATGCATTGAGACACGTGGAAGTGATCACTATCCGGTACTGGTAAATCATCCTAGCTTACGATGTCAGGGTGTCCAACGTAAATCCAAACTTACAAATTGGGAAGCTTTTCGTCACAACATGACTCAAAAAGTTCCTAAGAACATCAGTATTGATTTCAGTTCGCTTTTGCAAGATAGCCTGGGTAGTTGTACCAAGGAAGTACCCATACCTGACGGGCTCACAAGTATTGATGGAAAGTATGAGCCACTGAGGGCACTACGAAGAAAAGCGGAAAGGGCTTACCGTCGATCCGGGTCCTTAGAATCGTATCGGGAGGCCCAAAGGATTCATTCGTCAATGCGTAAACGTCTGCAACAATTAAAAAGGAAAAAAATGGTATGACTCCTGCTGTACATTGACCCCTCACACTTCGGTATCTAGGACAAGGATGATGGTCCGCTCCTTAAGCAGGATCGTTTCTCAGAATAACCCTTTCAGAGCTCTTGCATTGGCACGGGAAATTGTAGAAACAGACTTGGCTGATGAGTTTTATCGACTTATTACTTGTTCTGGCGTTTGCTTCGACTCCGAAGAATGAAAAAACTTAGCTACATGCGCGCAGGAAAAAGTTAGTGCTTGCTTCAATACGCAACGTGCCTATATAAATTCTGTACTCACAATCGGCTAGCTTAAACGTGCTCTTGCGTTGTGCCGTTCAAAGAATACTGCTGGGCCTGATGCCATTTTTTATGGAATGCTTCAAAATATTGAGCCCTAGGGCTCAGCAGTACTTTTGGGGATATTTAACAATGTGTTGGTCACTGAATTGGTTCCCCAGTCATGGAAGATTGCGCGTGTCATTCCCGTTTTAAAGCCTTATGAATCCCCTTTGCTTCTCGACTCCTTTCGCCCAGTGAGCCTGACGAGCTGCTTATGCAAAGTTATAGAGAATATTATAGACGCCAGGCTTCAGTGTTGGTGTAATGAAATATGAGTTTTTTCTGAGTTCATGACTGGATTTCTTAGACATGAATGCACTATGGATGCAATTATAGACCTAGTAACATGTGTAGAGCATGAGCGTAGCAAAGACAATATCACCGCCCCAGTATTCTTGAATATCAAGCCTGCATTCGATACTGTAAGTCATATTCATGTGCTCTCAAGTTTGTTATACCTCGGTGTGAGGGGAAGACTGCTACGTTGGATTTCCAACTTTTTAGATGGCAGGAAAATATTCATGCAGTCAAGTGAAGGAAAAACCGCAGAACATAGCCTAATGCAAGGAGTGCCGCAAGGCAGTGTGCTAAGACCTTTTTAACTCCGTGATGGCGGATTGGCCATGCAAGCTTTCTTCTGGCTTACACTGTTCGTTATACGCCGACGATGTCTGCATTTGGGTTGCTGGCAAAACTGCAGGCCTCACCCAGTCTACCTTGCAAGGAAGCCTTAATACCATTGACTGCTTTTTAACAGAGAGAGGGATGATGCTCTCTCATGCAAAAACAGCCGTTCTACCTTTTACTCGCAAGGATCTGAAGAAGGATTTATTTTTTTGCCTCAATGGTCAATGTTTAGCGTCTATTAAATAGCACCATTTTCTGGGTGTAGTTTTTGACAGAGAACTCTCTTGGGCTCATAATATAAAATCTATCGAAGACCAGGTGGACTCTTTTGTGAACGTGCTACGCAGGCTTGCAGGTACGTCTTGGGGCTGTTCTTCGTCATCGCTGCTTACAGTTAACAACGCACTCATTTATCGCAAAACTGCGTACTCCTCACTGACTCTTCACGGTCTGTCGCGAACCTCCGAGGAGCGCCTGCAAAGACTGTTAGCTAGGGGTCTCCGTATGCGTTTGGGGAGTTGCTCAATCAACTTCCAGCGCTCTGGTAATTTCTGAGGCATGGCAGCCTCCGTTTGAAGTGTTACGAACAACAGAGACCTGCAGGCACATTTTTCGCCTGATAACCCAGCATGAGAGGCACCCATTAGCTTTCGCGCCTCATGAAGTGGATGGAAGTCATATACACGAAGTGTTTAAACACCACCGCCAGTTTCTTCCAACTAATGAATTTTGGAAAAGAGACAGAAAATTCCCCATGGCTTTTAGTTACGCCTAAAATACAGTTGTATGTTGAATAGTTAATCAGAAGACGACGTGACATGATAATATTCTCTGCTCAGCAGTTAGCACTTTACCAGATGCACAAGCGGTATCCCACTTACATTCATGTGCATACTCATGGTTCCAGTCTTCAGAATTCATCAGCGTCCGCATTTGTGATTCCGCACCTGAATGAGCGACGGGCATGTAAACTGGCTCACGCGACAGAGTCAACGACTGCTGAGATTTTCGCTATTTATTTGGCTCTCCAGTTAATCTCCTCGGTGCGAGACCCGCGTAGGTTGGTAATCTTTAGTGATTCCCAATCCGCAATGAAATCACTTGACAGCTCTGGTTCCGTACCGTGGAAAGCTAGACAGGTATACGAAGTTCTCAAAGAATTTTCCAAGGCTACCAAAAAGCAGCATATTATAGTTTTCTAGTGAATACCCGGACATTGCTTTATCCCTAGAAACACTGAGGCGGATGCAGCGGCTAGGCAAGCATACTACAATGCCCTCACTTCTGGCCTTCCGTTATCGAGAGGTGCATTGCGCCGTTTCTTGAAGACCATGCGCAATGAAATGAACGAAAAGATGTAGTTTGAGCCAAACCATAAAGGTTCTGATCTGCATTTCATTGATCCGTTGATGCGGTTTAATATTCCATTATCTATCAGCAGAAGTTTATAAATGCTCCTTCACCGCTTGCGTTTAGGAACGGCTTACACGAAGCACTTAGTTCATAGAATTGCCCGCGCAGACAGCGCAAGGTGTGCGTGCGGCTAAGAAAATGAGGATGTGGCTCACCTATTATTGTATTGCCGAGTGCACGACAACCTCAGGTCGCGACTGAAGAGATACTTGAGCGCTCTTCACAAGAGACCTTTAAGTATGAGAAAGCTCTTAGGCCCGTGGCCGACATGTGACCTGCAAAAGCGAGCACTTGAGGCATTGATAGCATTCCTTGAGGAGAGCGGTATTCTTGGAAAGTACTAGCTTTGTAGAGTTGCAGTCAATGCTGGAGCTCCTGCCTCTCTGTGTGCGAGTTTCAAGATCTTTGTTATATTTGATTTTGCTATTTGCTACAAAATTATTTTTTTCTGTTTTTGTGAGTGAGTGCTATAATAGTGTTGTTATTTACTTTTGCTGTGTGCACTATAAATCAGCTTACTACTTGTTCTTCTGTCCTTGTTTGTTCATATCTCTTGTGTATATTTTATTGTGTACTGTTCTCTTAACATTGAAGACGTTTTTTTTCACTCATTATTGTTACTTTTACGGACGCTTGTACTTTCTTTTCTATTTCGTGTACTTTTTGTGTTTGTTTTATGTTATGTTATGTTAAACCGCACGTCGTCAGACTAAGTGGTTGCTATGAATTAGAGAAAAGGGGTAGCCGGAGCCGTTATGCAGCACCAACCTCTACTGTACTGTTCATGTAAATAAAAAAATACTTCGTCCGAGCGAAATCTGTCCAGCGTGCTTATTCTGCCCAATAAATTCTCGGGCCCACTGCAGGATGTCGCACGCGGTGTCTGAGGAAGCGCGTGGCCCTGCAGAGGAGGCGGCCCGTAAGCCGGCCACCTTCTCTGAACACGTGTCGGCCGCCGTCGGATCCCGCTCTTACCTCTGGACGGTGGCCGCGATCGCTGGCATCCTGGTCGTCTCTTCCATGATGGCCACTTCCGGCAGCCGCGGCTCCAGCGCCCCCTCGCAGGGATCGGGAAGTGCACAAGGCAGCGGAAGGTCCGCAGTCGCTCCAGGCAGTTCTGCGGCACTCCCTTCAGTGGAAGGACAGTTGAGAGGCGACAGGAAGAGGCAGCCGATGATGTGAGATATGAAGACTGGCTATACGTGTGTCGCTGGGACAGCTAGCTGTACATGCTGCTTACGCTTTGTAGTTTCTTAGGTGTCTGGTTGCAGGACAAAAAAAGTTCAGCGCTTTTTGTGCAGGTGGCTAATGTCAGTCAACTTACGTTGCACGAAAGACGACCCTTAAGGAACTCGTTTTAAGAATCAGCTCATTGCGTCCACACTAACATGTAGACAATAACGTGCGTTGATCAACAACGTCCATCGGCGTACGTGTCGTGGTGTCTGCATTTTTGAAAGCAGCACTGGCATCGAGGAATCAACTACTGCGAACAAATCTTAGCACCTTAGCAGCTCCGCTCATTTATAACTAACTCTGACGACTACAAACATGTTCGGCCGCATTTTGATGCAGGCAAAATTTGCAGCAGGCGGCTGTGTTCTGTGCAATGTTGTTGCGAAAAATTCGGTGCCTTTCGCTATGGCGCCTCTTTTCCTTTCTTTCATTCTCTATTTCATCTCTTCTCTCATGGCACGGTTAGGGTGTCCATCGATAGTGACGACATTACTGCTGCTTCCCCTCCCTTACAAAACATCCACATTTGAGCTTCTGATTCAATTTAGAAATATCCTCGAATTATGAGGTATAGGCGTTCACTGTTGCGTCTCTATAAACAGGCAGGGGAACCAGGCCAAAGCACTTCGCCGCTCCAGAGCTGGACGTAGCTCGGCGCAAAAGGGAGCCCCGCGTCCCGCGCCGTCGGCAGCAGGCGACCGGCAGCTGGATGCGGACTCCGGTGAGCCCGAGTACATCCGCCAGGTCGAGGGCTGCCGCTCGACGGTGTGCCGCTGGCAGGGCGAGTACCTCGGAGGGAAGCTGGATGAGACGGTCGACCCCTGCATGGACTTCTACAGCTACGCGTGTCCCAGCCGATGGTTCCACCAGGACACCCTCGCGGCCATGCCGTACAGAGTCTACGCAGCTGGACAGCTCATGTGAGTGGTATAGTTTCGGGCCTTCCTCACTATTTTACTTTGCAGTTACTAGGAGCGCACTGCAGTCTGTGACGATTTCTTTAGTCAGAACAGCAGCATTCCATTTTTTGGATTGCATATTAAGTCATGATTCTTTCTCTGACCGTTGTTACGTAAATCTTTTGTGAATTGTCGCACAGATGCGCATTTTACATCATCATCATCATCATCATCATCATCATCGTAATTTATTTGCCCCGTAAAGACCCCTGGTGGGGCATTACATAAGAGGGGCGGGTGAGTACACAAAAACTAACGCAGATGAGTGGGAAAACAAAAGAAATAATCAAAAATACACAGACAACTACATCAGGAATACAAAGATCAAAATACACCACAATAATAATAATAATAATAATAATAATAATAATAATAATAATAATAATAATAATAATAATAATAATAATAATAATAATAATAATAATAATAATAATAATAATAATTTATTTTGTCACCGTCTGTAGCAATACAGGAGAGGCAGGCCGGTCAATGGCAAGCAGGACCGTGCCTAAAAAAAATACAGTGACTGAAAAGCATGACTCATGCGTATTAGACAAAGAAAGAATAACAATAGACATGAAACAGAGCACACTAAAAATTAGTAAGTCTATGCAAAACAATACAGAAAAGAGCATACAGGCGCAAAATCAAACAACGCGAAGCAGATAGCACTAATCCTAAAACTAACTTTTCCATTCATTCTTCAATATATCTCGCAGCTAGCCTCTAGAGCTAGCCATGCAGATTTCATCTGGCCGTTTGTTGAGAGTAGCCGGAACATAAGCGGAACGCCTGGCCGCTCCATTCACTGTACAACAGTGCTTAAGGACAACAGTATTAATGAATAAAGATTTGAAGTTTGGGAGCCCTAGTTCCTGGAAGATATTTTCAGCTGACAAAATGGGTGTGCTGTACGCAACGTTTTTAAGAATATTCTTTAAAATGCTGTCGATCCTGCATACTCAACGATCCGAGCAAAAGGCAAAGATGGTAATACCACCATATCTTAACACACTGTACGCCAAAGCATGTACAATCGTTTTTTTTTCTACAAATAAAGGCACAAAACGTTTGATATTAAGCACCAGCCATGCCACTGACCTGAATTTACAACCAACATTATATAAATGGTAATTCCAGGCTAAGCTCCTGTCGAAAGACACTCCTAGATACTTAACAGATTCTACATATTCAATAGGTGAACTTTTTCAAGAAACACGGTTTGAAATATGTAAGTATAAAGGAATGTTAATAACAGTTGCCTTTAGTGGAGAACGAAAAACGACTAGCTGTGTTTTTTTTTTGGCGTTGACAGCAATTACATTGTCAGCCAACCAGCGTATTGCATTGTAAATGTCATTTTGCAAAAAATCAGAGGCCAATTGGTAGGATATATGCTTTGCCAGTAACGCTGTGCCATCAGCATATTGGAACACTGAACAATTGAAAATAGCCAAAGGGAAGTCATTCATAAAAATATTAAACAATAATGGAGATAAAATTTACCCCTTGAGGTACACCCGTGTTCAGCGGCAATATACAACTGGAAACGCCCATATCACCGGTTGCGACCACTTGATAACGACTGCTGAGGTAGTCTTCGAGAATGTGGTAAAATGGCTCACGAAATCCTGACAAATACAGCTTGCCTAACAAGAGTTGATAGTTAAGGGAATCAAATGCTTCCGCTACATCTAAGGAGAAAGCACACGTGAAAGGATTCTGATCAAACGCTGAAAACAGTTCATTCGAAAATTCCTCAAGGAGGGCAACAGCACCGCGCCCAGAGACAAAGCCAAACTGGCGATCATTCAGGATCGAAAATTTGTTAAGAAAAGAAGACAGTACCAAAAATTTTTTTTCAAGACTTGGGCAATTACAGGTAGGACAGAAATTGGCCGGTAGTTTTCAATCTTATCTTTATGCCCTGATTTGTGTAGGGGAAAAACAACTGTAGTTTTCAAGCGTTCATGAATTTCGTCGCCATCCAAAAAAACTAAAAAGGAAAATATCTGCCAGAACATTAAAATTTCTGCGAAGGATGTGTAATAGTATCCCTTCATATCCAGTAGGCTTGTTAGGGCGGAAACTGAAAAGAATCCCTTCCAGATCACATCTCAAGATCCTAGGAGAAATAGTGGACGCAGGCATGGACTGCATTAACGAACTAGAGCTAGTAGTTGGAGTAACAGCACTTTGCGACGCTTTTACAAAGTGTCTGTTGAACGCATCAGCTACTGCTGGTGGCGGCTGACTAAAAGAACCGAAAACAGAACATTTATTAGGATTCATATTGTCACGGGTGGTACAGCTCGGTTGGAGTAGGTGACTGCAGCGGTCGTCAGTAGCAGTCCCCAAAAGCGGAGCATTCGCAGCCAGACACTTCGGCTTCTTTTTTTAAGGCCAGCTCGCGCGCGCATTCCGCGCTCTCGTGGTTCTAGGAGAACGACGACGATGAATTGGCGGTGTAATTACTCCCCGGCAAAAAGAAGCATCGTCCCGATGCTGGGAGTGAGTGGAGAGGTCGGAAGAACTGAACGGGGTTAGTGGGCGAGGCTACCGATCGTGATAAGGCTTCAGGCGGACCACGTGAACCAATTCAGGGCACGGGGACCGTCGGGACTTCTGAAATCCATCGGGAATGACCTCGTAGTTGAGGTCGCCCAATGACCTGACCACGCGGTATGGTCCGAAGTAGCGATGGAGGAGTTTTTCGCTCAGTCCTCGTCGCCGAATGGGGAACCACACCCACACACGGTCGCCAGGCGCATAATGGACGTCGTGACGGCGCCGATTGTAGCGATCTGCATCTCGAAGTTGTTGGTCCTGAATTCGAACTTTGGCCAGTTGGCGAGCAGCTTCGGCGCGTTCCAGGAACGTGTAAGTATCAGTGTGAAGGCTAGAGTCGTCCAGATGTGGTAACATTGCGTCGAGCATCGTCGTCACTGCACGGCCGTAGACGAGTTGGAATGGAGACATCTGCGTTGTTTCTTGCATGGCCGTATTGTAGGCGAAGGTGACATAAGGAAGCACTTCGTCCCACGTTTTGTGTTCAATATCGACGTACATGGAAATCATGTCAGAAAGGGTTCGGTTCAGTCTTTCAGTCAACCCGTTCGTTTGAGGGTGGTACGACGTTGTTCGGCGGTGGTCGGTATGACTGTAAACCAAGATCTCCTGCAGCAGCTCAGCCATGAACACAGGGCCTCTGTCAGTAATCAGCACTTCAGGTGCCCCATGGCGGAGTACGATCTGATGCACGAAGAACTTAGCGACTTCTAAAGCGGTGCCGCTGGGTAGAGCTGACGTTTCTGCATAGCGGGTAAGGTAGTCCGTCGCGACAATTATCCATTTGTTGCCAGAGTTCGAACGTGGGAACGGACCCAGCATGTCCATTCCTATTCGTTGGAAGGGCCTTGTGGGTGGTCTAATGGGCATCAAGAACCCAGCTTGTTTGGTTGACGGTACCTTGCGACGCTGACAGGCTCGGCACGTTCTGACGTAGTGAGTGACATCAGCACGGAGACGAGGCCAGTAGTAATTCTCTTGGATTCGGGCTAGCGTACGGGCTATGCCCAAATGTCCAGAAGTGGGTTCGTCATGGGAGGCTTGGAGGATTTCATTGCGCAGGCTAGGCGGTACGACGATTAGGTATTGCGTATTGTTTGGAGCGAACTTTTTCTTGACCAGAAGACCATTGCGGATGCATAAAGATGGCAACACGCGCCTGAAAGCGCGTGGGGCGGTCGTGTTGCTGCCGTTGAGAAATTCCATTACGTCTCGAAGTTCGAGGTCGGCGCATTGTTGGTCAGCGAGGCAGGAGGCGCTGAGAGCAGTCAGTAAGATGTCGTCATCATTACAGGCGTCGGTAGAAGGATCTACTGGGGCGCGGGACAGACAATCGGCGTCAGAGTGCTTGCGCCCGGATTTGTACACGACAGTCATGTCGTATTCCTGGAGCCGCAGACTCCATCGGACGAGGCGAGCGGACGGGTCTTTAAGGCTTGCGAGCCAGCATAAGGCATGATGATCGGTCACCACCTTAAAATTTTTGCCGTAAAGGTACGGTCGGAATTTCGAAGTGGCCCATACAATGGCAAGGCATTCTTTCTCGGTAGCGGAATAGTTTGATTCGGCTGGTGACAAACATCGACTTGCGTAAGCGATGACCCGTTCTTGACCTGCTTGGATCTGGACCAGGACAGCACCTAAGCCGATGTTGCTGGCATCAGTATGGAGCTCCGTGTCGGCGTTTACGTCGAAGTGAGCCAGAACGGGAGGCGCCTGCAGGAAACTTTGAAGGCTGCGGAATGCATTTTCTTGCGCTGCTTCCCATGTGAAAGGTGTGTCCGACCTTGTTAGGCGCATCAGCGGCTCGGCAATGCGAGCAAAATCTTTCACGAAGCGACGGTAATACGCGCACAATCCAAGAAAACGGCGGACAGCTTTCAGGTCTTGCGGCGGCGGAAAATGTGCAATAGCTGTTGTTTTTTCAGGATCAGGCTGAACACCGGCTTGATTCACAACGTGCCCTAAGAACTTCAGCTCTGTATACGCAAAGTGGCATTTCTCATTTTTGAGCGTGAGTCCAGAAGACCTTATTGCTTGTAGGACCAATTCGAGGCGGTGAAGATGCTCCTGGAAAGTCGGGGCGAAGACGACAACATCGTCAAGATAGACGAGACACGTCTGCCATTTTAAATCGGCAAGGACGGTATCCATGAGGCGTTGGAAAGTTGCAGGTGCAGAGCACAGTCCAAAGGGCATGGCCGTAAATTCATACAGGCCATCTGGAGTAATAAAAGCTGTTTTTTCACGGTCCCGCTCATCGACCTCAATTTGCCAGTAACCTGACTTGAGGTCCATCGAAGAAAAGTATTTAGCGCTACAAAGGCGATCCAGAGTGTCGTCGATCCGGGGGAGAGGATAGACATCCTTTTTGGTGATTTTGTTTAAGCGACGGTAGTCTACACAGAACCGCAATGTTCCGTCTTTCTTCTTCACAAGGACGACTGGCGCTGCCCAGGGACTCCGGGAAGGACGAATTACGTCGTCGCGGAGCATTTCCTTGACTTGGCGGCCAATAGCGTCGCGTTCAGCGGGAGACACTCGGTAGGGGGACTGTCGGAGAGGGTGCACGTTATCGTCCGTAATAATGCGATGCTTCGCTAGGTGAGTTCGTCCAACACGCGATGATACCGAGAAGATGTCGCCGTAGCGCAGAAGATCTTTAACTTGTTGTTGCTGCGTCGGGGAGAGTGCTGGATTGACGTCGAACGTCAAACCAGTGACTGGGCTCTGCTCTTGCGACAACGACATTGTGGAAATACTGGGTGTGCTGCTGACATGGGCGATGGCATCAACGTGAGCCACAACGGTTCCCACGTTCAGATGTTGGTGTGCACCACCGAAATTGGTTATCAGTACTTCTGTTTCTCCGTCGACGAGATTAACGACTCCTCTGGCGACAGCAAGGCTCCTGGCAAAAAGCAAGATCTGGTTGCCTTCCGCGACGCCTTCGAAATTCCGCACAGTCTTGGCGCCGACAGAAACCATAATACTCGAACGAGGTGGGATGGTGACGTGGTCATCCAGGATGCAAAGTGCGGTCGGATGGTCTGGATCTCTGTGTATTGCGTTCTCTGTGGAGAAACACACGGCCTTTGACTGGAGGTCGATGACCGCTCCATTCTCGGTCAAGAAATCCATCCCGAGAATGACGTCACGTGAACAATGTTCGAGTATAACGAACGTTGCCAGGTAGGTTGCGCCTTGAACTTCTACTCTTGATGTGCAAGTCCCGGTCGGTGTAACTAAGTGACCCCCGGCTGTACGAATCTGTGGGCCCATCCACGGAGTGGTGACCTTTTTCAAAGTGGCGGCGAAATTTCCACTGAGGATAGAGTAATCCGCCCCTGTGTCGACGAGTGCAGTGACGTCTGTTCCGTCGAGGGAAATGCTCAGGTTTGCTGTCGTAGACGGCGTGTGAGCGGTACGGCGCGGTGTTCGGTCACGGCTGCGGTGCGGCGCGGGTTCATTTCGATACGTCAGGTGGCATTCCCGTTGAGTCGGCGTTTCACGGTGTTGGACGGCATTCGGTCGTGGCATCGGGTGGCCACCTAGTTGCGGCGTAGGAGGGTCTGTTACATTTCGTCGGTGAGCAACCTCCCCCTCAAAGGTTGCTGCTTTTAGTTTTCCTGGCGGGGGCTTGGCGACCTTCCCCGAGGAAAGTCACCGTAAGACCGACGACGTGGGGATGGCGACCTGCGGGTCCCACCGGCAGATTCGGCCAGATAATCGTTGATTTCTCTGGGTCGCTGCCCAGGCTGCGGACGTGGTGCATCTGCAGGGAACCCCGGCAGGCCCATCTGACGATACCTGCAGTTGCGGTACAGGTGGCCCGGCTCACCGCAGTGATAGCAGAGAGGACGGTAGTTGGGAGTGCGCCAGATGTCACTTTTACGGGGATACGATGGAGCAGGACGAGCAGGTGGTGGCGGCCGAAAAGAGGCCGGGGTTTCCTGAAGACGAGTCGGCGGCGGTTGTGCGCGACGAGCAACAGCGGCGTATGTCATTTGTGGTGGGGCTGTGGACGGCTGAAAGGGAGCTGGTGTTGTAAGCGCCTGTTGCACCTCTTCCCGAATAACCTCGGATAGAGCAGTAACCGTTGGCGCAGGCGGCGTAGCCGGGAACAGCTTCTGGAGCTCCTCGCGAACGATAGCTCGTACGGTTTCGCGAAGCATGTGGGTGTTACTGATGTCCGTGGTTGCCGCAATCATGGCCAAAGGTTGACGCTCGTATTGCCGCAACCGCATATCGAGTGTCTTTTCCATGGTGGTTGCCTCCGACAGAAACTCTGCGACCGTGCTCGGTGGATTGCGAACCAGTCCGGCAAAGATTTGCTCCTTGACACCTCGCATAAGGTACCGGAGTTTCTTCTGCTCTGTCATGTCCGGGTCAGCTCGACGAAATAACTTTGCCATCTCTTCGAAGTATACCAGTATGTTTTCATTTGGTAGCTGGGTTCGGGACTGAAGGAGCAGATCGGCCCGTTCTCTTCGAATCACCGTGGTGAAATCCTTCAGGAACTGGTCTTTAAATACGTTCCACGTCGTTATGGACGACTCCCGGTTCTCGAACCACGTACGAGCTGGCCCTCCAGCGAAAAGAACACGTGTTAAAGCTTGGAGTCTTCCGCCCATCTGTAATACCGGGCCACGCGTTCAAATTTCTCCAGCCAGTCTTCCGGGTCTTCGCCTGGAGAACCTTGGAAGATCGGTGGCTCCCGAGGCTGCTGCAGCACAACAGAAGGTGAACTAATCGTCGTCTGCATGCCTATTTCGGGCTGGACGGTCGTCGACGATGGCGCTGAACGAACCGCTTGGGTTGAGCGAGACTCTAGAAGCCCAAACTCGGGTTGAAGGCCTTGGAGCCGGCGGCTGCCGTGGTGTACAGGCGTCACCTCGATGGCAGATGACCCTGGAGCACTTGAATCCCTGCTTGCTGGGGGAGTCCGAGGCATGGAATGCGTTACCCAGCGCCCTCCACCAGATGTCACGGGTGGTACAGCTCGGTTGGAGTAGGTGACTGCAGCGGTCGTCAGTAGCAGTCCCCAAAAGCGGAGCATTCGCAGCCAGACACTTCGGCTTCTTTTTTTAAGGCCAGCTCGCGCGCGCATTCCGCGCTCTCGTGGTTCTAGGAGAACGACGACGATGAATTGGCGGTGTCAATATCTCTTAGATAATTTGCCTAAGACCAAGTTTTGTTCACATTATTTGAAAATTGCTGAAATTTACAAAAGAAGTAACGGCGCTTGGCGCCGTGTAAAAGGGCGACAACCCTGTTTCTTGCTGACTTGTATTCTAAACACAGAGCTAGGTTTTTTGGACTTCTTTTGTACAGTTTCCACAAACTATCTCGACACGAAATTGCATTAAGAATGTCCGTCCTCATCCAGCAGTGACTCTTTCTGACTGTTTTAGTTACCAACCGAGTGCACTGTAATTCAAAGTTTTTCAGCTGCATACAAAACTTTTCTTAGACCTTGCCCGTTGAAATTTCCTTAGTTAACGATGCCCAATCAAATGAAGCGATAAGATTATCAAGCTTGGACTGTTTGACAATCGAGATAAGGGATTTGCGTTGAACAGAAGCAGTTACCGTATTAAGGGTTCCAGACGCGTTTCGTAAAGCAAGACGGCATGCTACGAAATAGGGGTTGGCCAACCTTTGTGAAATCATACACGACCGAAATGAGCAATCAGGAGCTCTGACCGCTATGTGATCTTGCCACGACTGCACTAGTTGGTTATTAACTAGTTCCACTTGAGTAGGAGCTCCAATTGTGCATTCTAGACCAAAAGCAGACAACCTCAATAGGTAATCACAAACGGATACTTCCGTAGGGCATAAGATGTTAATATTAACGTCACCAGTCAAAGAGAATTGATCCACGGCACTCCAACGCAGCAAAGTTTCTTCAAGCTCAATAAGAAATCAAAGACTAAAGGAGGGCGGTCGATAAAGAGAGAACAGATGCACAGAAAATGACTCTACAGATTTTGAGCATTAGGGACTCAGCATGCTCAAAAGATGCATCTACGGGAGAAACAGCACAGTTGGCATTCACAAAAACAGCAATACCGCCGCCACGACGTCCGTTTTGTTTAATAGAATGGGCAGAAAAACCCTGCGAAGTAAATGTATCAATGCACGCCTGAGAAACATTGATTTCAGTTACTAAAAACGCGTCAACATAGCCAGTTGCAGATTCAGCTACAAACTTAAACTCTTCCCAATATTTGCGAAAACTTCTAATGTTTACGCTCACAATCGTGAAATAGTGATCCAAGTTGTACACAAATTCTGTTTTAAATGAAGTAAAATCTGGTAGTTCGCAGAACGAAAACGGCATAGTGGTTAAACAATGTTTTCCAGGTCGGCTTGTTTACCGATTCGAACAAGAGACGCTGTTCCGTTCTTTTTCACGTATATTTTCCTCCCTTCACTAAACAAAACTGATAACCCTCCGCCTTTACCTTGGTCCTGGCTTTCCATAAGAGGTCCCGGTTAGCTTTAGTCAAGTTATCATTTAAAAAAATCTTTGGAAAGGATTCATCTTCACGCAGCTGTCTGAGCTTACAACGAGCGTCAAATCATTTTTGCTTCCAGTCTGCTCCAAGGACCACTGGTGTATTGTCAATTTTGGCTTTGAAGGCAGTTCTAGTTCAGGTGCCACTTGCATGAGTGTTTCTGCTAAGTTTTCACTGTTGTTCTCAGCAAACCATGAATCTCAAGATTCATCCTTCTGCTGTATTGTTCGATTTCATTTTGATATTGGTCTAGTTTTTGTATCAAAGCTGCCTGAGTCGACACAGTTCCTTTCAAAGCTTCCAGTTCAGCACCTTAAGACAGTTGAAGTAATTCACTGTCTTGCTGCTGTTTCAAAATGAGACCGTAATTCTCGGCTAGAAACGACACAGATCCTTCGAGCTCCCGAACTGATTTAGAGACCGCCGTTAATTCTTCCTGAATCAGTAGGAGAGAATCAACTTTCTTATGAAGAGCCGGCAGCGTTTTCAGACTTTTCCTGATTTCTCTAAGCTCATCCAACAAAGAGGACTCTGACACAGTTTTCATCAGTAGACTCAGAACCATTATTGAGTCTCCTTTTGTTAGTTCGGCATGTTTTGCAAACCCAAACTTGTTTCTTGGATTGACCCAGTGTAGTAAACGTATTAGCGGCTATATCTGAGCAGTACTGTACGAGATGATATGAAAATTGGCAGTCCGCTCAAGACATGAATTTTCCATCAGCAGGAAGAGGCTTTTGACAAGCAATGCATTTATCATGATTAGCCATTGAGGAGAGCAAAACACTAGAAGCTCTAAAAAAAGAACAAAAAATTTGCAACTAACGCAGGCACATGGCAAGAAAACTAAGAACAGTCCGGGAAAGTGTTCATCAAAGGAAGTCTTGCTACTACAAACTCAACCAGCGTCGCTCACCGGAAGAATAGCAGGAGGTTCGAATATCCGCCGCAACCGTCGTTGACGCCGCCAGTATGTGTTCACGCCTCGCAGCAAGCGACCAGTAGAGAATGCTATGACGAGTAGGGGGGGGGGGGGGGGGCGAGGTTGGCACCTTTCCGTTGAGCGGCAGCCAGCAGGCACAGGACGACGAGCACCAATGTTAACTGGGGATAGCCAGCCGGCGTGCTGGGGAACTCTCGAAGAAATGAAACGATGGGCGCGTTCACCGGACGAAAAGTGGTGGCAGTTACCGAATTCCCGCAACAGCCGCCGTCACAACTGCCAGTGTGTGCATGTGGCTTGCAGCAAGCAGCCAGCAGAGACTACTATGACGAGCAGAGGGGCGAGGCAGTAATTTTTCTGTTGAGCGACAGCCAGACGGCACGAATAATAATAATAATAATAATAATAATAATAATAATAATAATAATAATAATAATAATAATAATAATAATAATAATAATAATAATAATAATAATAATAATAATAATAATAATAATAATAATAATAATAATAATAAGAATAATAATAATAATAATAATAATAATAATAATAATAATAATAATAATAATAATATAATAATAATAATAAACTTGTTTATTTCGGTTCATGAAATACAAAAACCGAGGACGCACAGGCTAAAGGTGTTGCAAACACCTGACAAGTGCCTGTAGTCCTGGGCAATGACAATCAGCGGCGAACCGCAACAGTTTTATAAATTTTGCGCTCAAGCCATCCAGAATCAAAACAAAGCCTAGGAGGCAACATAAAAGTGAAATACACTTGCAGGACGGAAAGAAAGTATTGAAAATGTACTAGAAAACGCAAGGGTGGAATTTGTGTAGTTCACCTAGGAAGCCAGCATTGCATGAACTTCGTTTTTAAAAGTGTTTCGTGTGTGGTTTTTAAGGGCTAAATCTAGAATCCTGCGTTAAGTATTCAATAAAATTGGTATCTGATAGTTTAGCTTCTGAAAACCATAATTTGTGCGGGGCTTATATACATGGTAATTGTGTCACCAGAAATTATAAGCTGAGCTTGATATGAGATAATGTTGCTCAAAATCGTTTTATTTACTGTAACGAGATTTTTAATACATATTGGCAGTTTATTCTTATAACTTTGCCCTATGGCTAACAAGCTATACCTGAAAAAAAGGTCGGATGACGGATGTGCACTTAGAGAAGGGTAGGTTTGCTATGGCATGAACGGCTCGCCTCTGCAAGGTGAAAATTTTTTCACGTTTGTGGTGGTCATTGTACCCCATGCAAGTAAACCATAGTACGTCTACGAATGAAAAAGGGAATAATAAATTTGCAATTTTACTTTCTATGGTAACTGGTTTTTAAATTTGTTTAGTACGCCTACAGATCGGACTCTCTTTGGGTGAATGTATTCCATCTAAGTTGTCCAAAGAAGGTGCTCTTCAGGCATGACGCCTAAGAAATTTATTATGTTTCTTGAGTAAGACGACTACCTTCAAATGTGACGAAGAAGTTGGTATGTAATTTAATGTTTTTTGCTCTAAATAGTATGTACTTTGTTTTAGCCACTTTTAATGTTAGTTCACTTGATTTTAGCCAGAAAGACAGTTCTTGTAACCAAGCGTTCGCCGTTTCTTGTATGACCAGCAAGTTCGGCCCAGCAAAGAATACATAAGTGTGGTCAGCATAAATTATGATGTTCTTGGTACGAGGTAAGTTGACTACGTCATTTATCTAAAGCAGGAACAGAACTCGTCCCAGAATAGACCCTTGGGAGACACCAGTGGTGACAAGACTTATGCGCGAACTTGCATTGTTGACTTTAGTGAACTGACACCCGTCGCTTAGGTAGCTTTTGAAAAGTTCTAGTGCAGTTCCTCTTATCCCGTAGCAATTTAGTTTCCTAAGTAATATATTCTGATTGACAGAGTCAGAGGCTCTACGCAGATCTAAAAATATGCCTAGGGTTATAAGCTTATTTCCATAGTTCTCAATAATTAGCTCTTTTATTTCGAATAGTGCAGACACAGTTCGGTTTTTCTGGAAACTGTATTGTTGTTTTACAACTACAATTACTATTTCATTTCTACTAAGGTAATCATACAAACGTCTCCTCATTATGTTTCCAGCCACTTTGGAGAATACTGTCAAGATGGAAATCGGTCTGAAGTTGGTCAGTTCATTTACATCACCTCCTTTATGCACAGTGGCAACTCGGGCAATTTTCATTTTGCGGGGAAGCAGCCTGTAGTAAGCATGCAGTTACATGTATGAGCTAACGGTTTAGCAATAACGTCAACTGTCTATTTAATTCGTCTTGTTGATACATTGCCTACGCCAGGGGCACTTACATCACGAAGAGAGGTAATGATGTTATTTAGCTCGCTCTCGCTACAATGAGATAAAAGTGGAGTCAGCGGATGTGCTGCCTATGTAGGTTGTCGGGCCCTGTGATTTTATCCTATATGGGAAGGTCTACAAGAAGCGACAAAGTAGTTATTAAATTTATTTGCTAAATCTATGCCACTATATGCTTTATTCTCAATGTGAAGTTGACGTATGACGTTGTTTCTCTTACGCCCAAATATATTATTTAATAAATGCCACGCATCTTTTCAGCTGTTATACTCAGCAAACATGTTTATGTAGTACTGCTCAGGCGCCTTTTGATAACAGCACCAAGTTTATTGCTAATTTTCTTAAATTCACGGAATAGCTCAGAATCTTTTGTATTTACAAATACCGCAAAAATCCAACTTTTTTTATTTTCTTATTCAAGGTACTACTAATACATGGTTTTCTACATCTTTTGCTTTTCCGGAAAGAACATTCGGAACACGCTTGCATACAGAGCTTGTTTATAACTTCCATAAATACATCAAATGATTTATTCGTGGCTGCCTCTTTCATTATTTCATCACAATTTGTATTGATTGCAAGATAGCGAAAGTAGGCTAGACTTTCATCATCAGTTCTCTTGTACGTGATCTGTCGATATTCAAAGTAAGGCCGCTTATTGTTTTGGCGGAGTAAAGTACAAACAGGGCATGTGGTCACTTAACCCAAGTGTTAAAACGCCAGAAAAATTGTGTCTACTTTTGTCATTCGTGAAACAAGCGCCCATCAAACTGCCAGAACTATCTGTTAGGCTTGTAGGGGATTCAATTAGATTCTCGAAATTATGGCCATGTAGTCCTGCTAAAAAGTCAATCATGGTTGTGTGGTTCGAAAATAAATTAATTTTTATGTCACGTATGAGCACGGCATTCAGGTTGTTCAGCGAGACGTAATCAAAGATTTCATCGACGAAAGCAGTGAACTGGTAAAAATTGCCAGATGTTGGACGATAAGCAACAATGACAAGTACACCACGGCAGCTTACAGTTAGCACCTCGAAATCAATTTTAATGAGAGACTATTCTGGAACTTTGCGGTGTGTAATGGTACTCTTCATTAACAATGACACGCCACCTCCACGTTTCCCGCTTCGAAACAGAGATAAACTGCTGTAATTTTCAATATGTGGCACCTCCGATTCACGCGTAAACGTCTCAGTAAAGGCCCGAGCGTTGAACTGAATGAAAAGTTCATCCAGATAAAGGGATAGTTCATCAAGCTTGTTGCGGAGGCTTCGGGCATTTAAGTGTAAAACTGACAAGAAACTCACATTAGGCTGCAGAAATTCTATCAGTTGCATGTTAAAGGATCCCTTGTCAATGTGCATTGTAATGCTAGGGCAAAGGATTAGCTTGCAAACAACCTGCTGAATTGTATCAAAGTCCCTTTCATCCGTTAGGACGATAGCGCGATCATCAGGCTTCTTTCGCCTGAACACTCTTCCGTTTTTCGGCCAGGTAAACTGGTAGCCAAGAATCTTTGCTTTTGTGCGCTTGAGCCAAAGCAGTCGCTTATTGACAGCTGTCAAGTTATCATAGAAGCAAACGTCGCTGTGATTTTCTCTGATTTTTTTGCCTTTAGCATGCGTTGCTCTTTGGTTTTCCGCTTAGTGAAGCGAATGAGAATGGGCGGATGCTTATCAGCCCTCGTAGGAAAGTTGATGAATGCTTTCCACGTCAGTGTCACAAAGAGGGCTAAAACCATGATCGCAGCTAGCTGATTGACCGCAGTAATAAGATTTTCCTCACCTTTCTGTTCAACATCGTGTTTCTCGCAAGTTTTGCCTCCTTTCGTATTGTTCAAGGTCATTCAACTGCTGTTTCAGTGCTGCTACCTCTGAGTTCTGGTCACATGATTCCAAATGGTCCAGGCGCCTCTTCATGTTTTTAATTTCTGTATCTTGTCTACTTTGGTTAGCAAGGATGTCATCGTATTTAGCAGACACCATTTGGACAAAGGCTCAAGGGTATTCATGATGGCCTCCCATAAGCTAGGTAAGCAATCCACTTGAGCTTTCATTTCCAAGAGTAGAATTAAATTTTTACTGGTAGCAATCAGCTCGACCATGTGTTCACATTTTTGCTCGCCAGTTTGCTTTGCAGATGATTTAGTGCCTCTCGATCTCGCCGTTAAACAGGTCGGGCTCTTCCAGGGATCTTTGGTGCCTTTACTCTTTCCAGGCTTCTCGTAGCCCCCAGAGCAGGCACCAAAGTGGTAGCTGAAGTCACATGTAGTGCAGGTGGCGAACGGACTGCCGTCAGAAAACGTCTGCTTACATGACAAACAAATTGATGCATCTAACATGACTACTCGCGTTGAGCAGAAACAATTGCAAGCGAAAGGAGTGACAGCATATATTGTAGCGAAAGCGGCAAATCAACAGGGTCGAATCTAAGCAAAGGGAGAGACAGTGCACCATCCTGCACCGCAAAAAAGATGCACTTGCCAGGGCGCAGCAAGAATACGGTCCGTCGCTGCTGCCGCCGAATGCCTGAATGAAGGAAAACCTCATTGAATGAATGAATGAATGATTGGCCGAATGAATGAAAACAACATTACCCTAATTTTGTGCCATTATACGCAATGAATTTGGCGATCTAGGAAGGGTGGTCTTGCGGGCGGAAATGGCAACCTTTAATGACACCTTAGAGAGCATATCTTAAAGGTGCACTGAGGAGAAATTGAAGTTGGCTTGTATCAACAGAATACCAGCTCCTGATCACAAAAACGCAACTCTTACTGAAAACAAAGCGATCGTAAGGTAAAAAATAGCAAGAGCCAAAATACAGGTATCGTCGCCACAGGCAAATCTCGCAAGTACAAGCGTGATGACGTCATAGGACAAGAGACGCCACCTTGAAGGAATTTTCCTTCCTCTATAGTACCACGAATCTCTGAGGTTGACACAAGAAGGTTGCGCGGTTCAATATTGAAGTAACTTTTGTGTTGAAACCGATAGTGCACTTTTATCACACAAGGGAGACAAGCAAAAGACAACCTGAATGTTGGAAGCAAACAAAGCCGATGTTTGGCGGCGCCACAGGAGGCCTGGAGAGTTTCGGTTGGTTATAGCGCTTCGCGTCTATGAGCTTTGTGTGCCCCGTGGTTTTGTTTTTGACGCGCCTCGATTTACAAGCGCCGAGCCGCGGAGGAACTCCAAGTGCCGCTTCAAGTGCTAGTTAACATTTGAAGAAGCCTGCTAAGGCTGGTCAGATGACCGCTATGATTGATGAAAAGCTATGATGGCACGGTGGTCAGTGATCGTACAAGGCAGTTAGCAGTATAAAGAGCACTTGTGTCTTCGTACGCTCGCCGGGCGAAACGATCCCGGCTGGGCCATTCAATTTCGAACTACTTAACGGACATCGTTTATTAGGGACGGGAGACAAGATACATTGCAGTTAAGAAAAGGAGATTTTGAAACCCCCAGAGACCGTGACTCTGCTCTCCTCTAACTCGTGTTTGCGGCTCCCTTGAGTAGCTTCGGCAGTTAACGGAGTTGTTGTATTCGAGCTCCGGGCTAATTAATTCATTTACAGTACACGTCTGAAGGTACATGAAAGTGAGCGCGAGAGCCCGATCCAGTGGACCCCATACCTCCGGAAAGGCGCGGAACCCGTTGAAGCGTCGTGCGTCGGCTTTACTTTCAAGCCGCCAACTTTAAATGCGAGTGCCCTTGAGCACCCATCCGTTCATTTGTTCAAAAAAAAAAACTGACCCTTGCAACCATGGGAGACCTCGACGCCGCCTGCTGCACCGTGCAACAGCGCCTTTCAAGGGATCACAATCCATTGGCCCGAAAGCTTTGGAAAGCCTCCGAAGCGCGCGACGCGCCGACCTTGCCCTCGGCCCTCGTGACTCCCCACACTGGGGTTAAGATATTTAATTAGCAACGGCTGCTCACTCAGGAAGGGGGAAACGACCCGCCCGCGCCTCACCTAACCGTGCTCCCTCAAAAGCATTGCACGCTCTGTGCGGCTGAGGTCGGTGAAACGCAGGCCAGAGTTTTTGCGAGAACTTCGTTGTCGGATTCGGGATTCATCGTAACGCTGGGAAGACGTCGGTGCAAACGTAAACGAAGCGACGGTAGCGAACCCCGAAAGATGCCTTCAATGTACGGCGGTGGTAGCTTTCGTTTCGGACGCTGGTAGGCCGCACCGCTAGCCGCCAGAAATCACGGAGTCTGTGTTTACGTCACGTTTTACGTCACTCCGTCGTATGACGTCATAAGAAGACGCCGTGACACCATAAGTGGGCGCCGAGTTTGAATCGTAGCGAAGGGAAAACATTTTCAACTTAGAATCCAAATTTCTTTGAAATAAATGCATCTTTCGCTCCCGGACAAGCGGCAACAAAGCCATGAAATACTGTGCAATCAGATTTTGCTGACAAAAAAAAATTGATACAGTTCTCCTCACTGTCCCTTTAAACTCGTGGGACCGTCAATTTCTGACTTCGTAAGCACTTCCACACGTCTGAGAAAAAGAGTTAATCACTCAGCTACGGTAGTTCCCTGTAGTAAGGGGTACGTTAAATCCCTTCCTATATGTTAAATCTCTTTATTTAAACAAAGGGCGCTGTCGTAAGCTTATTTACTGTTATATGCTTACGTGGACTGCACTGAATGGACAACACAGCTGCTTCTTCAGACGGAAGCATTACAAACAGGCTGCGCTCTTTGGATATCCTACGGGGAGAATTTGAAACATATCTGTCTTAATCTGCATATAGCAAGGGCACTTTGCCTCTACCTCCGATTGCTCGTTCTAGATTGATTTCATCTAATGAGGGTTTTAGGGTAGCGGGACTAGATGAACGACGAATTTCTATTCACTATACAAAATTCTGGCATGCTTACTAAGGATGAAGCCGGAAAAAAAGATCGCTGCGCCACGGCTTTCCAAATATAAAATGACCGAAACTTTATGTGCTAGGTATACTGTACGACAAATTGTATAAGAATTCGGTTATGCTGCAGATCTTTATGGCCGTCTCTCATTGTATTGTCCTCCTAAATTTTGTACAGCACATCAATTTCTGCAAGAAATCTGAGTATTTGTGCAGCGTAGAAATACTGCCTTTCGCAGAATTGAGCACGCGTCAGGTGGCAAAACTTCGTGACTTTCAGCTGCAAAGCTGTGGCTTCGCCCTCCCCAGATTAGCGGGAAGACTTCACAGTGTCGCTGAAAAAAAAACATTCCGGCATGGGGAGGCGTGGAGTGATGGACGGGCTGGTGACTCGCTACGTGTGTCTAGCAATTCTGCTAGCTGTGCCCTTTGGGATCCCACTGGTTGCATCGAAATGGTCTAAATGTTTTAGCTAGCAATTCAGTTCGTAAGAGAGAGGTCGCTCTCTGCTGTTAGCCGCCTGTACAAGTGTCGATGCAGGGAAACGAGTACATTGGCAGGTCACAACATCCACTGTCAGGGGCAAAAGTTTGCGGGACACGAGTTCTAGGGAAAAAGTTTATTCTACCTTCACCTCGCTACCCAGTCGGCTGATATTGTACGAAGGTATGAAAGACCTTAGTGCTCATTCCTTTCTACGCAATATCAGGCGACTGGGTAGCTAAGTGGAGGTAGAATAAACGTTTTTCCTAAAATTCGCGTCCCGCAAACTTTTGTCCCCTGTAGTACGTTCCTCCGCCGCCGGCTTCTCCCCGTGAATAACGCCTAAAGAGATACTGAAACAAAAAAAAGATGCAGCACAAATTTGAGAGTGAACTCTCAGTATACGTGATTACAACGGTATTTATAAACATCACTAAGGGTGTTTTTTAGCGGCTCGTTTCATTTATGACAAACTGAGCGCGTGCCAAATCGCCTCTTGAAACGCGTGGCGAAGAGAGTGATGCCCTAACGCCGTTGTCAGACAGGCAGCTGACTGCGGGCAGCCTTCCTTCCAACATCTGATGAAGCCTGGTTGCGCTGCCACCAAATTCCTCGCATTACGAATAAATACGACCCTGACAGTAAAGCAACTTGCATGCAAAAGAATAAAAGCAAGTAAGGCGTATTGCCTTCGAAAAGTTGGCGCGAAAAGACTGCAAACAAGCGAGAGCAGTGGAAAACACCAGTCAGCCAGTCGTGGCTAGCAAAACCTTGAACTTTTATCTGGTGGTGACCATACAATGAAGAAAAAGGTTAAAATATTTAAGGGCACGGTTCGCGTGCGGAACTGAGACAGAAAGGAAGAGTATGACGGTTCCGTCCGAGGTTTCTTCGACCCTCCTTCGCGTAGTGGTGCGTGACGTGATGTGAATATTGCCCTACCATTTACCATCTCATGCCAGCTTCATGGCAGTTCGAAAACGCCAGCGCACCAGTAATCGTTAACTGCACTGCACTGCTGTGAACTATGCGCAGCACAGAACTAAGCGAACGTGAAGACACATATTTCAACGCTGTTTTGAACTGAACATTGCAGTAAGCGAAGCATTGTGCTTTTACGCTAAGAATGAGCCTGACTAAATATAAGTCTTTCAGCTTAGCAGACTTACAGTGCAGGAGTACAAAACACTAATGTCGACGAGCAAAATTTCATGTTGTTCCGGTTCTGCATGAACCTAAGCGCAGACAATAGAAAAGCGCCGTAGAAAAGAACGTATTTCATCATCATAATCATCATCATCATCATCCTGACTATTTCTACTGCAGGGAAAATGTGTCTCCTAAGACTCTCTAATTAACCCTTTCCTCTGCCAGCCGCGGCCTTCGTATCACCGTGAACTTCTTAATCCCATCCGAACACCTAACTTTCTGCCGCCCCCTGCTACGCTTGCCTTCTCTTGTAATCAGCTCCGTTACCCCTAGGAACCAGTAGTTATATTGCCTTCGCATTACACGCCCTGCCCAAGCCCAATTCTTCGTCTTGATTTCGACTCGGATGTCATTAACCCGCGTTTATTCTCTCACCTACTCTGCCTACTTCCGGTCTCTTTACGTTATATCTATCGTTTTTCTTTACGTGGCTCGCTGCTTTGTCCTTAACTAAAGCTGCGCCCTTTTCGTTAGCCCCCATGTTTCTGCCCCGTAGGTGAGTACCGGTAAGATGCAGCTGTTGTATACATACCTATTGAGGGATATTGGCAAACTGCCACTCATGATCTCAGAGAACCCGCCATATGCGCTTCACCCCATTTTTATTCTAGTTTCCTCTCCGTCCTCCTCTCCTCTGATTCTCAAGCGCGCAGCTAGTCGCAATGCTTAATGTTTTTTTGTGACAAGTTAAAAATGCAGTGCTGATAAGAAGACGTGATGCTCCAAAGCTACGTTATCAGTATTAGTTGTACATTTTGCTTTGACACTGATCGCCTTTCAATTGCGAATTTGAATTTGTTTTCGCCATGTGCTTCTGATGAGCTTTATGGAAGGTGGTGGTGGACTGATGAGTTTTATGTGAAGGCCTATTGGAGGGTTTAGGGCTGCGAGGAGACTAGTAGGGTGGGAGATACATTTTTACCGGTGTGCAGGAAGCATCAGGTGTTGTCTTTCGATAACTGTGCCGTGCTTTCCGCACACAGCTGCACTAGTCGCATAATAAATGTACAGAAGGGGTTACGAAAAAATTCGCCAGTCAAAGCCAGGTCAGCCTTATTTTCCGCGCAGTACAATTCCGTAGTTTTCAAGCTGCTCATCTTTCAGAAACGTAGGGGAAAGTGTGCCTCGAGCAACGATGCTTTCGTGACGCTCTTGGTCGAGCAGCACTTTTTCGTTTTGTTTCGCCGCTACGAAAGCTACATATTTTAACGCCTACAATGGGAGAAGTGAGAGTTAGACATGACTTCTACACAGATAGCTCCACCACGTCTGCAATCGATGTGTACCGATTTGAATCGCGCGGGAGGAGCGCGGGTGTTGTGATGACACTTTGGAAGCTTCCATAGATGGCTGCCAGGAGCGGCGGGACGAACAAAAAATGTATTTAGAGCTTTGTTTTAGGAAAACCTTATTAGGCACAACCTTTAGCAGTTCAAGTTTCCTTCGTATAAAAAAAACAAAACCTTAGATACAAAATTTTGGTTCGGTATCACCTTAAGATGCGTTCTTGATGCCAGGTTGATTTAGAACGCGCCATTTCAGATCGCTCTGTTTGGTGCTGAAATTTGGAGCAGTACATACTTGTTTCGACGCCCCGCAGGTACCGACTGGAGAATATGTTCCACGAGTTCCGTCAAGCAGACACTGTCAACGAAGGCAACAACCGAAACACCAGCTTCCTCTCCCGGGCCGCAAACTTCTTCCTGCGCTGCGTGTCCAAGGAGCAAAGTCGCGGCCCTTGGTCAGACCTGCTGGACCTCTTCCGCCACTACGGTCTTGAGGTGAGAACAACCACGGTTTTTCAGGTTCATGACCATCTTGGTCGCTATGTAGACCTGGAGCAGTTTATAGCTTGTTATTTTAGACAAACTAGGGTCAATATGCCTCTTAGTCTCCTTTTCAAATCTCAAACAAGTTGTCTGGAGGGATAAATGCATGAAAATTCGCCACACTATATCAAAATCACTTCAAAACTTTGAAGAAATGATGCGTTCATTAGAAATAATTGTAACGTGAAAAGCTTGGCGTCCATTATGAAAATCACAGGACCATTAGCCTCATTACCTCTAAACAATAAATTAGTAGGCTTTGGGCCCATGTATGAAAGAAGGGGAGTGGGTTTTGAGGCATCATGCGCATTTTGCTGGCTGCCTACATCCTGACACAGAAGTGTATGAAGCCGTTAGTTATTGTTGCACGAATTATTGATGCGTCTCAGCAGCCATACTGAGTTCCATAGTTTTTCAAAGAACAGTAGCTTGACTCGCTTTTTTAACGGAGCAAGAATTTTGGGGCTTTTTTAACCACATACGCAATGAATAAACCCAGCAGCATTCAGTCTAATGTTCTCTAATGTGCAATGAGTGTCTAGTGTTGTTCTCATTTTCCCGCCGAAATTCTGGTTCGAACCGGTTCCACATTTCCTATAAGGCATGCATTAGTCATCACCTTCTAGAACGCTCGGGTACCTTCCATTTGATTATCACATAACACTATACTAATCCCACTTACTCATCCACTGTAGCCCATTTCTCTCATTTTCATGAGTCGTCCTACTAAACATTAAATTAGTGGGCACTCGGCCCATGCATAAACGACGAGGGGAGGGGGTCCTCACACTTTTACTTTGGCGGTGCTCTATTAATGGTTTGGTGTAGGGGGGGTTAACGTCCCAAAACGACTCAGGCTATGAGGGACGCCGTAGTGAAGGGCTCCGGAAATTCTGGCCACCGCGTGCACTGACATCGCACAGTACACGGGTCTCTAGAACTTTGAATAGTCCACTGGTGGTCACGCAGTGTTGATGACGTCACGACCTTCTCAGTCTCAATCATAGATCAAGGGGTGTCGTCATACCACTAGTGGTGCAGCGGTTAAGCGATGCGCCACTGCCCCGGCAGGTGGCTGTCTCTAACAGAGCCATCAGTGGGGCTTGTGAGACCCATAATGCTCTCCCCGAGATCCCGTAAGGCTAATATGCAGCGCCAGGGTGAGCAGGTGGCATCTGAATTGAATTTGACAACGGTGGGCAGTTTTGTCACAATCCTGTGGGTAGGTTGCCGCCTTCTACGGTGAGAAGATTGTGATGACGTCACGAGGTCATGTTACCTATCTCGACCAATAAAAAAATTTTCGTGGCGAAGTTCAAATTTTCGGTGTCCTCTGATTGGTCACGTGGGTCACATGAGCCGGATGACGTCGTCAATGGATCGGCCAATCAGAGAATTTTGTTACGGCGAAGCAGGAAACTGCACGACGACGGCCTAACGCATAAATTGAAATTTCCCGCCAAGAGCTGGTATTGCTTATACTGCGTCGTTATTACGAAGGTGGAAAGATCAGTTGAGTGAAGCCCGACGGAGCGCAGATAGAATTGTCCACCAACCCAGCAACCCCCGAATTCTGCAAGCGCTGCCGCTCGAGAAGGAAAGGTGCTCACTAAGTCTTAGCAGTAGTAATTCACCTCGATATTCTTTATTGTCGGACACAAGTGAAGTCTGCAGTTAAGCTCCGCCTGTATTTAAGACCGCCGCGCAGAATTCCTCCACGATAAAAAGTAGTCTGTTAAAACCTTCCCTGTTACTTGAGCAAGAACCTGATCACAATAAAAATTATAAGCTCTAGAATTTTGATACCTGTCTTGTTTAATAAGGTCAGACGTTAAGAAGCTGATTTCATTTACTGTTGTTATTGGCTAGCGGAGTAATAGAAGACGTCGCGGAATGTAGCCCGGTGTTACCACCTTCAGTTTTTGCAGGTTGTACGCAACTATAATGTCTCGGAACCACGCTTGCATATGAATTGCAAAAAGAAGGGAAACATTTTTTATAATGAGGAGAAAGACCGCCTCAGTGCCAGTATATAACAAAAGTTTTTGAATTCTACTGGAACAACACCATACATCTGTGGTAGATCTCGTCGTCAGGAGTAGGTGGAAGCGTAGAATGCGTTGCAGGGCAGGCGTAATCCGCTCTAGGACGACAGAGAAGTGGCCAGATTCTTTAGCTGCTTGACTGGCCTCCCCCTTCATCCGCTTGTATTCAAGGATCCGGCAGCGCGGATGGCTTCCCTGGCTGCTTTTGAACCCTGAAGACCGCTGCAATTATCCGCCTCTCTTCCAGCTTTACAGTGCGTCGATGGCGTTGGCACTTCGAAGCGCTGCACTAACGGATGAAAGATGACGAACACGACGTCTAAAGCAGTAGCTCAAGAGGCAACCTCTTAGCGGCAATGGGCGAGCGGTCTAAGACATCAGGTAATGAAGCTACTTTATTTGCACCAGCGGTGGCTCGTGTCCCTCTCGGGGCTATAGTTTCTCACTGCTAAATATCATTCGGCCGGAAAAGTTCGCCATCATGTTCGGCTTTGGGTTCGGCCTCGTTTTTCCTCATGTGTATCGCAGTTTCCGGACGACGTTGGCTTCAGTTTGCCAAGATTGAGATCCGAAAGTATTTTATGTTTACAAATTGTTCGTTGCAACGTACTACGCTTCAAAATATCGCAGGAGTTTTCATGCCGATATCAGAAATCGTGACGCCATTATCTTCAGCAACCTCGTCAGACCCAGCTGTGCCGCACCTACTGGTAGCCGTGATGCAGTGAGAAAACTGTCATATTGTGCGATGTCATTGCAGGTTAAAGAACCTTCACTACGGCGCCCCTCATAGCCTGAGTCTCTTTGGGACGTTAAACTCTCATAAACCTTTTCTTATATTAGTTATATGTTCATTTACTCTAACCTGACAATGTGAAATATGATTGTAACCGTTGTATGTGGAGTAAAAGTGAATTAAAAACTCGTCAGGTGTATATATATTTTTTCAGTTTTAATCGAGCCCCTTCCACATCAAGAAAGACAAAACTTTTTGCAGCCTCTACTACCTGAGTCAGTACTGTAGTCAGTGGAAACTATGTAATGTCAGAGCTGATGTCAGTCACATCCTCTGGGAATGCACTCAGTCTCCCTCTGATGGAAGAAGCATAAAGTCTTTAGACTTTAAAGACTCCTCGCTTTAGAGACTCCTCACTTACTCCTCAGCTGAGATCCAGAGATTCAATTAAATACCGTCCGACTGTTCGAAGCAGCCACTAGGGCCCATGTACTCCTCGCTGTCGTCTTGGTGGGGAGGCTAAAGCTTTCCCTTCCTCTGCTGGAAAATTAGAGATTTACAATCCATTCTAATCCTTTTTCACCCAGAGCTACCCGTACAGCGTGACCACAAACGGCTCGTCACCGTCAAGCCTCCCGCACCTGACCCGTGTTGTGGGGATGCTGGACCGTGAGCTGTCCCTGGCAGCCTTCTTCCGGCCTTCCCTGACAACAGCTCGTCGCCGTAGGCAGGCTAAGGGCATTGTGCTCTTCCTTGATCCGCCTGAGTCGACGCATTCCCTGCGCCTCCGAGGTGCCCTGGGAAAGGAAGACAAGGAGCTGCTGCTGCAGAAGATCACGACTGGCTTTGCGCTTCTCAAAAAGCCTGCTCCTGAACTGACTGACGAAGCTCACCAGGTAGGCTTTTGTAATTATTTTTGGCTGAGAATTTACTGTTTTTTTCCTCCTCCTTCTATTTACCATTGAAAATGCATCGCATTCAAAGTATTACGCATTGAAAGTCGTAGTTTGCTCCTTAAATGAACTACAGCCACCGTTAGAGAATAACACGGCATCCGGCCAAGGAATAGCTTGACCTTTAAGCCAGTAACGAGCAAAGCGATCACAAAACCAGAGAACTGTGCCTTAACTCGTGCAAAAGCGTTTACTTTTGGCACCTATATCGGTGCTAACGCGGGTAGGTACTCAGAACCATTATCCTGTAGGAACAGATGGCCACCGTAGAATTTCACGCACCTCTTGCTATTTATCCTATCCAGTCAACGCCACATTAACCACTGCAACGTGCAAAAGATATTAAAGACCCACATCCGGATCATAGTGTGATCATTGTTTGATTATCTTAGCTTATGATTTCTAACCTCTATGAGTAACGGCACGGCCCATGCTCTCTGACGTAATTCTTTCAGAGGCAAGCAATTAAGGTGGTCAAGAAATAGTGCAATACCGTTATTGTCCGACTGGTGACTAAGTTTTGTTTCTTCTTTCAAAGAATTGAGTATTGTTCATATCTTATTTATACCGGGCACTGACCATCTAAATTCGCAAACAAGCACAGCAACAATCTCGTTTAGTGCTATAAGAAAGCCACTTTACGAAAAATGGTATTGATTTACTACTAATAATAATATTTGTACAAGTTGGAGTAATTTTAAAAGATGTGTACACGCGTTGGGATAAAATACGAGAATCGGCTCTAAGACCTCGGATGGCCGAATACGTCCAATTGCTGCTACTCAACATAGCAGTGCTATAGAATGTAAAAGCTATTTTCTAGCAACTTTCTAATGACAGCAGCATATACAAAGAAGTAACTTTCTACCAACTTTGTATTAAAAGTTGTTGAGAGGATTCAAAAGATAATACTTGAGTGAAAAGAAAGTTACTACTAATTCTAAAGAAAGTTAATAGCCGGTTTTAGAATACCTTGATAGAGAGTCAAATCAGTGACCGAATAAAGTTTCGAGTTAGAATTATTCCTGGCAGCCTGCCCATTGTGGTCTACACCCTTTTTCATGATGAAAATTGTTACCCCTGTGAGGAAAAAAATATTCAACTAATAAGACGCTTATTGAATATTAAGATATTACATCATGTGAGTTTTCACAACACCAAAGCCATTCTTTTATAACGCGGACAGTATGGCGGCAAAAGCTTCACTCATCCCATGTGATGTCGCCAATTTACACTAGTAAGAAAACGTGCCGAATGGTATTAAGTGCCACGAGAACTGCACAGTGGGACTGCCTTGAAGCAATCAATGCGGAGGCTATGAGCTGCATAACTTTCCTCCCTCGTATTACACCCATACCCATTCCGCAAGAGTACGCTCAACTTAATACATTAAGTGGAATCATCGACCAGCGTGAGGCAAAGAGAGCACGCAAGATGTCGCTTCAGCTTCATCGTTTACAGACTCTTCCTCCATGGTCATACTGTCAGCTCACTGGCAATCGCTCCTCTGCTTCGCCGCCGATATCCACCACGCGTCTACCTCCAGGGAGCATAATATACATCGAGGCATTACAAACAGCCCTGCAGGGAGTTACCGCAGTTTACAGTCCCTCCCATCCTCATCTTAACTCCCGCGCTACATATAGCACGAATACTTGCACACCCCTTGCCTTGGAGCTTCAAGCGATAGACAATGCAATTGCTTCCCTTCTACTCGTACCCACTTTCGATATTCTTAATATTTACACTGACTCCCTTGCCGCCCTTAAGCAAAAAGGAGTATTTTTTGCAGAGTTGGTGAATAGATTGTGTACTTTGTAAAGGGCGCCAGACAGCCTTAAGCAGCTTAAGACTGTCTGGCGCACATTACAAAGTACACAATCCATTCACCAACTCTAAAAAAATACCCCTGTCCTGTCCGTATATATACACTGGATTCGCGGCCATGGATGCTCACGATCCGCATAATATTCATCTGGATGCAATGACACACATTAACATATCAGATATACCGAAACCTTCCCCTCTTGACCCAGATCCGTTCCTGTCCCATGTTTCCAAGAAACAAGCTTTGCGTCAGCGAACACGCGCTGTAATTCTTCCGTGTTCGTCCCCTCTCCCCCGTCGTCTCACTCAGGACGAGGAGGTACCTGTGCTCCGGATTCGGGCAGGAGCGGCTCTGACTCCCTCTGTGCGTCATCGGTGGCGTGACAAACGCTTAGAAGTAACTGACAAATGTCGCCGCTGTGGTACTGCGCCTGAACTGTGTGACAAAAAGCACTTGCTGTGGACTTGCCCGGCTACAGCCTCAGTGAGACGACGCTTCATAAGGAAAGTCGGCCTGCAATGGGAAGTTGAAGGCGACTATCGCGAGCGAACTCACGATAATCGCTTTATCGCGCACTTTTGCCACTTTTTAAGCGAGGCGTGTTTACACTCCCTCTTCTAACTTTGTCTAGCTTTCTCATTATGCCTCATTATGAATAACAAAAAAAAACAGCACGGGATATTACACGGGAAAAAGACGCTAGCAGTATAGTATTTTCTAATGACAAGTGTCGCCGCTGTAGTACTGCGCCTGAACTGTGTGACAAAAAGCACTTGCTGTGGACTTGCCCGGCTACAGCCTCCGTTAGGCGACGCTTCCTAAGGAAAGTCGGCCTGCAATGGGAAGTTGAAGGCGACTATCGCGAACGAACTCACGATAATCGCTTTATCGCGCACTTTTTCCACTTTTTAAGCGAGGCGTGTTTACACTCCCTCTTCTAACTTTCTCTCGCTTTCTCATTATGCCTCATTATGAATAACAAAAAAAACTGCACGAGATATTACACGGGAAAAAGACGCTAGCAGTATAGTATTTTCTAATGACAAGTGTCGCCGCTGTAGTACTGCGCCTGAACTGTGTGACAAAAAGCACTTGCTGTGGACTTGCCCGGCCACAGCCTCCGTGAGGCGACGCTTCCTAAGGAAAGTCGGCCTGCGATGGGACGTTGAAGGCGACTATCGCGAGCGAACTCACGATAATCGCTTTATCGCGCACTTTTGCCACTTTTTAATCGAGGCGTGTTTGCACTCCTCCTTCTAACTTTCTCTCCCTTTCTCATTATGCCTCATTATGAATAACAAAAAAAAAAACAGCACGGGATATTACACGGGAAAAAGACGCTAGCAGTATAGTATTTTCTAATGACAAGTGTCGCCGCTGTAGTACTGCGCCTGAACTGTGTGACAAAAAGCACTTGCTGTGGACTTGCCCGGCCACAGCCTCCGTGAGGCGACGCTTCCTAAGGAAAGTCGGCCTGCGATGGGACGTTGAAGGCGACTATCGCGAGCGAACTCATGATAATCGGTTTATCGCGCACTTTTGCCACTTTTTAATCGAGGCGTGTTTGCACTCCTCCTTCTAACTTTCTCTCCCTTTCTCATTATGCCTCATTATGAATAACAAAAAAAAAACTGCACGGGTTATTACACGGGAAAAAGACGCTAGCAGTATAATATTTTCTAATGGTCTTGGGTATAAAGGTGCCTTAAAATAGGACGTAAAGACTAGAACAGAAAACAAGCACACAAGCACTGACCCCCCACCCTAAGCGTAGCTGTACAGTGAAGCCAGTTTAAAACTGTGCACTCGAACGAAAAGTTTTTCGACCAACAGAATAAGACGAACTGACTCATTATATTAAAGCAAAATCGTATGTCCCACAGCAACTCTACAATGAGCTGTGTGTGCGCGTTCAAGCGGGATGGCGCAGCCGTGTGGCCTCTTTTTCGAGCAACGGGGCGTTGATCGCCCAACTCGCCCTCCGCAACGGGAGCGAAAGCACTGCGTAGAAGTGTGTAGACACACTTCAGAAACTGGAATATATTCATTTTTCGGCGACGTGGGAGTCATCGAATGTATTAAAAGCAAACACGCTGTTCCGGCTACAAAGAAAAATGCGGGAGAGGCAGTCATGAAGTGCTCAGCCTAGATCGGTGTGCATCATAGCGAAATGCTTTTTTGATGGTTCGAGTATCGTTGCTAGTGCTTCGCTGTTGACAGTGTTGTTCACAGTACCCGCCATAGTGCTTCATATTAACAGCGACTCAATTTCATGTGACCGCCGTTGCACAGAGGACAGCCATATGTAGTGCACTGCCCATAAAATAGGCTGACGCGAAAGGAATAAGGTGAAATAAGCCGCATAGATATGTTTAGAAGCTAATATGTTCAAACCAAAATGTTGAAGAAGCTCCTACACTAGATGTCTTTGAAGTAAGAGAGCACTCGTGATGACACGACGCAGCTCATTATGAACGCAACGACCGAATGAAATTATATGGAGGTTTTCTACACGCTTGAAGTCCGGCGTAAACCACAGGCCTCAAGAAACTGCGAACTCGTCCTACATGAAGTTATTCACAGGAGAGGAATTTGCCCGCCAGGAGGCGATTGCTCTGGAAGGCGACGTCGCCTCACCACCATCATCATCATCAGCCTGAATACACCCACTGCAGGGCCAAGGTCTCCCATGTCTCTCAAAATAGCCCTGTCCATTGTAAGCTGTGCCCACCCTATGCCTGCAAACTTCCTAAGCTCATCCGCCCACTTAACCTTCTGCCGCCCCCTGCTACGCTTACTTTCTCTTGGAATCCACTCTGTTACCCTTAAGGACAAGCGGTTATCTTGCCTTCGCATTACATGCTCTGCCCAAGCCCATTTCTTCCACTTGATTTTGACTAGGATGTCATTAAAACGCGTTTGTTCCCTCACCCACTCTGCCTGCTTTCGGCCTCTTAACGTTACACCTATCATTTTTCTTTCCGTGGCTCACGGCGTTGTCTTTAACTTAAGCTGAACCCTTTTCGTTAGCCTCCACGTTTCTGCCCCGTAGGGGAGTACTGGTAAGATACAGCTGTTATACACTTTTTTCTTGAGGGATGTTGGTAAACTGCTATTCATAATCTGAGAGAACCTGCCTTGTGCGCTCCACCCCATTCTTGTCATCTAGTTATTTCCCTCTCATGAACCGGATCAGCTGTCACTACTTGCCCTAAGTAGACGAATTCTTTTAGCACTCCAGCACCTTGCTGCCAATTGTGAACTGCTGTTCCCTTGTTAAAGTGTTCAACATTACTTTTGTTTTCTGCGTCACAATTTTTGGACCCACTGTTCTGTTTTGTCTGTCTAAATCATTGATTATGATTTGCAGTTCATCTCCTGAGTGACTCAGCAAGGCAATGCAATCGGCGAATCGCAAATTATTTTGGTATTCTCCATTAAGCCTTATCCGCAACTGTTCCCAAATCAGGCCTCGGAATACCTCATGTAAAAATGCGGTGAATAGCACTTGTGAGATCGTGTCTCCTTGCCTGACGCCCTTGCTATAGGAATTTTACTGCTGACTTTATGGAGGGCTATGCTTGCTGTGCAGATCCTATATGTATCTTTCAGTATTTTGACATAAGGCTCTTCTGCACCCTGATTCCGCAATGCCTGTATGATTGCTGAGCTTTCCAGCGAGTCAAATGCTTTCTCGTAATCAATGAAGGCTATATATATATATATATATATATATATATATATATATATATATACATATATATATATGTATATATATATATATATATATATATATATATATATATATATATATATATATATATATATATATATATATATATATATATATATATATATATATATATATATATATATATATATATATATATATATATATATATATATATATATAGGGGTTGGTTATATTCTGCGCATTTCTCTATCACCTGATTGATAGTGTGAATATGATCTATTGTGGAATATCTTTAGAAATCTTGCCTGATCATTTGGTTGATTAAAGTCTAACGTTGTCCTTACTCTATTAGCGATTACTTTAATAAATAACTTTTTGGCAACGGACAGTAAGCTGATCGGTCTGTAATTTTTCATATCCTTGGCGTGTCTTTTCTTAAGAATTAAGATAATATTCGCGTTCTTCCAAGCTTCTGGTACGGTTGAGGTCAGAAGGCATTGCGTATATATACAGGGTGACTAGTTTTTCTATCACAATCTTCCTTCCCTTCTTCAACAGATTTGCTGTCACCTGATCTTCACCATCTGCTGGTTTCCCCTTTGCATTGCTCCTAAGGCTTTCTTTACTTCCTCTTTCGTTACTGGCCGGATGACGCGTTGCTGTGCGCGCCTGTCTCTATCATTAACGTCTATCGAAGTTAATAAATAAGCGGAAGGGTAGCCGATATAAGGTAGTTTAATATGGAGAGAATCGAGCGTGCTGTAAAGAACGGAGGTAGCCGAAAAGCGGTAAATAGGAAACTAGACAGATGTATGTGTTAAGAGACTAGGAGGGCAATGTCATAAGCAATATAGAAAAGATAGTTAAAGTAGCCTAAGGGTTCTACACAAGTCTATACAGTAGCGGCATATGAGAAACTGTTTTGAGTGGCTCTCTCCGTTCCTATATTATTGTAATACTAGTTTTAGTTCCCGCTTCAAAAATAAGACATACTGTCTCGTCTACTATGACATATCTGAGAAGTGCACGTTTTTAAAGTGCTATCCGCTTTCCTTGGTATAACAGCAGATTGTATGAACTAAAATTCATCACGATACTTTAACACACTAGAAAAAATGAAATGCATCACATCTTGATTCCATGTTTTCGCGATTTTTATTGTGGTCAGCTTGGTTAAAGCTACAGGGCAACAATCCTAGCAGTACTTTGGCAGCGGCGCTACACCTCATGCTGATGGCACTGCGCCACCTTTAGAAGCATAGATGAGCCAACTCTGAACATACGCCGCTGTTCTAGGTTCTGGCTGTTGACCAGGAGCTCGCTACCATCGTTGAAATGGAGAACCGAGCATCGCGCCGAGGACACTGGCCAGAGGTCGCATCATCTCGGAAAAGCTCAAGCGGCGGCCTCGTCTCTCTGATGAGCGTTCGGAAACTTGCCAAGCACTACAACGCCGCTATGTGGTCGTGGGACACGTACGCTCAACTACTGCTGGGAGACGTCGCTGTAGAGAAGAATGCCTCGAAGGAACCACTCGTTCTCGTTCAGGTATCTGAAATGTGATAGCGCTACGCCGTAGAAGGACAGAAGGAGAAGTGTAGTGATAACACTTCTTTATATTACAAACTCAGCCTGAGCACGCACACAGGGATGTGATATCGCTTGTCCTACACAGAAATTGTTTTGCACCTACTGTCTAGAGACTACCGTTGTTTTTCACGAATATATTGTAACTGAAAATTTTACTCGCCGTCTCGTGTTGGGGAATGCGTTTAAAGGAACAGTGAGGAGAACCCTATCAATTTTTTTTGTTAGCAAAATCTGATAGTTCGGCATTTTATGGCCTTGTAGCCGCTTGTGCGCGAGCGAAAGATGCATTTATTTCAACGTAATTTGGATACGAAATTGAAAAAGTTTTTCCCGCGGCTCCGATTCAAACTCCTGACACTCTTATGGCGTCACAGCGCACTCTTATGACGTCATAGGACAGAGTGGACGTAAACGCAGGCTCCGTGATTTCTGGCGGCTATCGGTGCGATCTAGCAGCAGCCGAAATGAAAGCTACCACCGCCGCACGTTGAAGGCATCTCTCGGGGTTCGCTACCGTCGCTTCGTTTACGTTTGCACCGGTGTCTTGCCAGCGTTACGATGGATCCCGTTCCCGAACCTGACGACGAAGTTCTCGCAAAAAAACTCAGGCCTGCATTTCAGCGACCTCAGCCCCACAGAGCGTGCGATGCTTTTGAGGGAGCACGGTTAGGTTAGGCGCCGGCGGGTCGTTTCCCCATTCCTCAGTGAGCAGCCGTTGCTAATTAAGTATATTAACCACCGTTCGGGGAGTCGCGAGGGGCGAGGACAAGGTCGGCACGTCGCGCCCATCGGAGGCTGGCCGAGGCTTTGGGGCCAATGGATTGTGATCCCTTGAAAGGCGCTTTTGCACTGTGCAGCAGGCGGCGTAGAGGTCTCCCACGGTTGCAAGGGCTAGGTTATTTATTTATTTTTAGCCACAAATAACGGATGGGTGCTCAAGGGCGCTCACGTTTAAAGTTGGCGGATGGAATGTAAAGCCGACGCACTACGCTTCAACGGTTTCCGCGCGTTTCCGGAGGTACGGGGTCCACTGGATCGGGCTCTCTCGCACACTTGCATGTACCTTCAGATATGTACTGTGAATGGATGATATTGATTATGCGACTAGTGTTATTCTGCGACTAGTGATTATGCGACTAGTTTCATGCGACTATCAACATTTTTGCTATTGTCAAAAAACATTCCCAATTGCTTTCCTGAGGCAGTATTAACTACTCGATGCGAAGGATTGAAAAACTTAAAAAGATTTTGCTACGCATCGGAACAACGGATCATTACCTTCAGTGTCTCCGTAAAAGTGCCTTACAAAATTTCAGTGTTCAAAATTTTTGCCCAAGATTGTTGGACATGTTCTTTTACAACACTGTGATATTCGAGGCGTTCCTTTGTTTCAGTAGTTTCAATACATGTTTTACGCAATTCAATAGCAGTAACACACATTTGACTTGTGTGACAGATTCCGTATCAATGTATTTTTCAAACATGATGCTGGCTCTGTGCGAGAAATGGCGCCGGCATTAAAGAATACATTTTTCAGGAGATGGCAATCTTCGAATCAATTTCTGCATCCAGCAGAAGAAACACTGGGCTACGGATTAGTAGCAGATGCCCCGCATCTTCGCCAAGTTCTCTGTTTGCGCGCTGTGTGCACCATTGTGTGCGACGCAGTGGGAATTGAACTAAACAGGATACAAGGGAATGGAAAGGGGTGCTCGTTATTACATACATGACGGAAGCCAGCAGTCACCGAATCCAAGGGGCATAGGGGATGTATTTTTTGAATTTTTGGGTTTTCATCAATGGGAGATTGATAGAAGTCGAAGAAAAGACAACCACATGCCGCCGGTGCAATCCGAACCCACGATCTCGCAATTCCACGTCTGGTGCTCTACCAATTGAGCTACGGTGACGGCTGTCCAAAGCTCTGTTTTTGGTGGTATATATAAGTAGCGTAACCGAAACTTGTATGCTCATCAGCGCCACCTCTCCTATGTATAGCGGCGGACGTAGTGCGTCCTGTATTACTGCTAGTGCTACGTAGGAATGTGGTTGATTCATGAGGGCGGAAGCTGTGGGAGAAACTTCTTATGCTGCCCCCTATGACATCTTTCCATTACTCTTTCCATTCCCTTGTATGCTGAATAGTTCAACGAGGGCCTCGTATCCGGCAGTCTTGATGCCGTAGGTAGCATAATACGGTTCTCGCACAACTTCCACCCTCATCAGTTCATACGTGGCACTCGCGGTAATACAGGACACCTACGTCCGCCGCTATGAAGGATGGTGGCGTTGGTGAATACTCTCAAGGTTCGGTTACGCTACACATAAATATACCCGAAAGCAAAGGATTGGACAGCTGTCACGGTAGCTCCGTTGGTAGAGCACCGGACGTGATATTCGGAGGTCGTGGGTTCGGATCCCGTCAGCGGCATGTGGTTATTTTCCTTCCGCTTTTATTAAGCTTCCATTGATAACAAACCACATAATAAAAAATTACAAACAGACATATGATCCTTGGTTTTGGGTGACTGCTGTCTTCCATAATGTAAACCTAAACAGAAAGTAAATTATGGTTTTATGAAGCTTAAACGTATGACATAGAAGCTATCCAAAATTTCGCAGTCCCCATAAGAAAAAAAAATGTTAATGTGACCCCCTCATCCTATAAAATACCGCTATCATTTGTCATACTTTCACGGGTTACTTGGTTAGTGGTTAAGGTCATTACTTTTTCTCTTTCCTTGCAACTATTCTCCTTGAACGGTTCCTAAAGTAACTCCTGGAGTCATCAGTGATATGATTATCTTGTGTTTTTTACTATCTATCAGCTCAGTTTCCATACTTCGGTGGTATCTTTTTTCGAACCCTTACCGACCGATGCCATATTGAGCGCCTTGCACTTTGCAGTCTATATGCCTCAAGTAGTTGAAAAACGCATATACTTCCTTAGAGTGCGTTTTGTACCAAGTGTTTCAGGAAAGACTCAAAACGTTTCAAAAATAATCTTTTTGGGATAAAAATATGGCCTTTGCGGCATGGTATTGCCAGTGTTGGTGGACACCGGAATAGCGTGGAATTGTCTTAAGTGTAAGCTGTTCAACTAATTTCTGATAGTTTACTTTTTGGCTATCGCAGATAGGCAACTTGTTGCAATTAGGGATTTGTAGCGGGTCGTTAGTAATAGCCATGCCAGTTTTCAGAATTTAGAGACCGCGATTACCCTCGCCGCTGTCGCTGAACAAAACTTGGGTGCGTCGTGAGAAAATACATGCGCGTTCGAGAGCATGCAGGCTATCAGCAACCCCTCCAGTGCACGTAACTAGTCGAAAAAGCCAAATTTTGTTGAGCCACAGCGCCAAGTGTAATCGCGTTTTCGAAATTCTAGAAACTGACACAGCTATTACTATCTACCAGCTACTAATCTCTAATTGCAACTAGGCGCCTAACTCTGCTAGTTAAAGAGTTCATTATTAAAAATTAGTTAACCAGTTTACTACCTAAGACGATTCACCGGTTTTCGTGTGTCCGCCAACACCAGTAATACTTGTTCATTCTTCAACGCTGCCAGCACGCGGCTTTATCGCTTTGTGTGTGATGCAAGAGGTGGCCAGATTTATCTCGATTGATACTAGACAGGCGGAGGTGATTCTATGTTGCTCCAGAATTTTATGATAACTTTGCAGACCCTATATCGAAAGTTCGCTATCAGCTTGGGTCCTGGGGACGTAACGCCACCGCCGGGGTCGGTTGTGTAAGGAACACTACCTGCTAAACGGCAAGCACTTTTAATGCCGGGTTTTTCAGCTTTTGCGGCATAGTATTGCAACGCAGTGGTGACGGCAGTCCAGGCAGTGAGGAAGAAAGCGAGTGTTTCCGAAAGAAACTGTTTACTTGTCTAACCTGCGCCCACAATGGACTTGATGACTCGATCAGCGGCGGCGCAAAACAACAAGTGTGCTCGGCGGTCGTCGAACAAAATGCTCGCCACTTCCGGCCGTGCCCAATTTAAAGCTGATAGCGAACTCTCGAGATGGGGCGTGCAAAGTTACTAGAACATTCCGGAACAACATAGAATCAGTTCTGCCTGTATAAGATCAATCGAGATAAATCTGGTCGCTCCATCCGCGCAGCATGAACAGCGACGCCTTTAAACGGTAGCCCATGGAGACCCTTCTAAGCGATCCGGATGACAGAGATTAGGTCATTAGGCGTGAGTGGTAGCTCAGTACAGTGTGGTCCGCTTCGCAGGTCGACAGAACTGAACAGCTTAAAAAGCTCTCGGTGTTACTGCGCAACCACGGCGAGGCGACGCTGCTGAACTACGTGGGTTTCTCCCTCGCGGCGTTCGTGTCGCCCGCTCTGCCGCATGGCGGACCCGCACAAGAGCTGCTCCCTCTCAGCCACGGGGAACACGTGCCCCAGGTAAGTGACACACAACCATCGTACTCCTTTCGCTTTAGGAGAGAGAGGAAACTGTAAGGCCATTTTAAATGCCATAATTTCTTGACTGTATCGTTGAAAATAACAAAAAATTGCTTGATTATCCGCACCCAGCTCACTGTCCGCAGGGACGAAATTTACAGTGCATGAACGCGTAAGAGCTCCGAAACGCCGTGGTCGCTGAGTGGTTAGGGCGCTCGGCTACTCATCCAGGGAACCGGGTTCGAACCCGACCGCGGCGGCAGCGTTTCGATGGAGGCGAGACGCAAAGGCGACCGTGTGCTGTGCGATGTCAGTGCACGTTAATGATCCCCAGGTGGTCGAAATTATTCCGCATTCCTCCACTGCAGCACCTCTTTCTTCCGTTCTTCTTTCGCTCCCTCCTGTATCCCTTCACTTACGACGTGGTTCTGGTGTCTGCCGAGACAAGTGAGACAGTTACAGTGCCATTTATTTCCTCAGAACCAATTTCATTTCATTTCTCCCTTTCTGGCGAGTTATTTTTTTCCGATCGCTAGAATAAAATATACAGCCTCCGAAGCGGCCGGAACTGGTCCTTGAAAACTCAACTGGTCCATGAAAACGGAACCGGTATTTAACCATCAGCTCAAACAAAGCCTTATATTCCTTCTTGGTGCTGGAAAGCTCTACCCACCGCTCGGAAAAGTTTCTGAGTCGAGTCACAAACTGGGAGCACGTTTCCCCATTCATGGGCGATGCCCCCTTTAACTTCCCTCTGAATCCTTCCTCCATGAACCGAAATCGCAGCATTAGAGCTTGCTTTAACTTGTCGTAGCTCGTACAATCAGGCGCGGACATTCGAAGAAAAATGCTCAGCGCTTCGCTGCTCAAACACAGACTCAGAAAAGTGGACCATCGGTCCCGTGGCCGCCCTTGGTTTTGTGCTACGCGCTCACAACGGCTCAAATATGCATCGCGGTCATCGAGCTGTTCATTGAAAACAGGCATAACTTTGTGCGGGTTCACTTTGTTTCCATGGACCGCTCCCCTCTCTTCGGACCCGGACCTGGAGTCCGTTTCGGGGTACTTGCGGGTTCCCGCCTCAAAAACACCTCTTTTTCCATTCAAGCAAAGCCATTCTTATTTTTAATCTTCCCTTTGCTTCTCTAGCTCCCCATGTCTCCTAGGACTTTCGCGTTCTCGATTCTTCCTTGTACCAAATGCGCTCTGCATTTTTCTCTTCGCGGCGTTTAGCCCGCTCCTGTTCACTCCACGAGAACAGTTCCTTACCTTCAAAGCCAAAGCTTCTTCCCTGCTCTACCAGTCTGTCAAACTCGACCTCTGCCATCGTGCTCAGAAAACAGTGGAAATTTAGCCACTAGCATGAACCTCTTCTGACCCCCTCGTTGACCCTTCGGAGCCTCAGCCCTGACACGTTGTCCTGTCGCGGACGCCAATTATTGTCACAACTACCGCTCGTCGACCGGCTGCCTGGCGCAAGCCGTCGAAGCACAGGGGTCGCTTTACGCTTCCCTGTGGCCTAAAGGCGAGTGTTGGAGAAATTTATTTGTAAAGGCCGGTCAGCCCATGCGTGGTGCACGTGTGTCTGTGCGTCGGTGATCGAGAAGGAATTCAATGGGTTATGTTCCTAAAACAAACAATTTACTTGGAGGCAAAGAACAACAGTACAAAGCAAAAACTAACAGAGGGATTGGCAGAAAGAACAAGAGAAAACACCAAACGGGACAATCAGGAGACACACAATACAGAAGTTAATCCGCCCAACTACGTCAAGTACAACAGAGGCGTACAATGCATTAGATGTACAGAATACAACGTTACATAGACAACAAAAAAGGAAAAGTCCTGCGGGCAGTTCACATACAGGGGCCAAGGTGACTACTCCGGTTCGGGTGGCTGTCGATGCGGCGATGGCTCGAAGGCGGCGGGCCTTGTGCGATGGAACGCGTGCCTCGGCGCGGTAATTCGGCCCTCAATGCCGCTAACACACCACCCAACCTCTTTTGCTGCCTGTCTTACCCCAATTGAATGTATCCAGCTTCCCCTGCATGTGATCATGTCTTCCCCCGACTGTCCTCAGCTCCTTGCAACCAGAACGGGGCTGGTGGCCGGCACATAGTTTTCCTCCCATAATCGGGACGCTTTCTCTTTGTTTCTCCACACCGGGACGACGGGCAGAAAGGACTCCGTAACCCGCGAAGCTTCCCGGGAGCGCGCCGGAGATCCGCGCCCCACGGGAGGGCAGGAGAAAGCGCACAAGAATTATATGTTCCCTGACAGGCGTCGCCGAGTCGGCCAGGCCAACACGCTCGAGTTTCGGCAACCGGCGCATATGCACCATCGTCCTTGAAATCGCCACGCCTCCTTAGAACTCCGCTGTGGTTTTGGTTTGCCAATGGCCGAGCTCGGAGAAAGAACTTGACGAATCCCCCGCTAACAGCCGTGCTGCGACCATGTTACTGCTCTATGTGAGCTCCCCCCTCTGCTCGGGCCCAGTGTGCCACGTCCCGCTGGTCTGTGACAGCGACCCATACAAACACGTGTAAGCAAAACTTACGAAAATATTTTTCTGGTTTCGCACAGAACCCCCGGAGGCAGCCGTTCTTAAACAGTTGGCGAGTGCTTTGATGAAGAGTGTGCCAAAGTACACTTCGCCATTTCGAAGCTTTGTAAAACGTCACAACACATGCTTGTTGTGAAGCCGAAATTACCCCAAAAGGCGCTCTATCGGCTTGATGTTTGTCCAATCCGCGCAGGCTTTTCATCTAGTCTCACATGTAAACGCATCCGCCAAATTTGTTTGTTTACAATATAGCCGCTCACACTAGACATCCGAGACAGCACTGCACAAAGAGCAGTTCTGTAACGCCTTGGAAAAAGTGTAGCCGCGCACTGCAGCAAACGACGGCGCAGACGACACCGATGGCCTCCTGCTGCTCCGGCGCACGCGAGCGCTTCCCATGTGCGTAATGACGGTGTTGTCTTCGGCTACTGTGTGCGGTTCTGTTATGTTTATTGTGCTGTCTGAAGACTGCCTTCAGTGTAAACATGTACATAGTTTGAACGGCATCATTTGCGCGTGAATGTAGCGTGCGGCAGCATTTCGCACCGCACAAGAAGCTTGCATGATTCGGAGAAAAACCCAGCGTACAGAATGCCTTGGGCTTCATAATGACGTAGCCCATTTCGTCCCATTGATGTATTAACAAACAGAGGCCCCCCTGAGTGCCGTGGGAAACAAGGAAATGTAAGTTTTGTTCACATGTGTGTCCATGGGCCGGGCACCCGCTTCGTATACCCCCCGGTTGCGGGCGACTCGCAGAACTTTCGCAGTGTTTTAAAAATACTCCGCCTTTGAAATGAAGTTTCATACGTTCGCAGTCTGCTATAGAATGTTCATGGTTTTCACCAAAGGGTGAGAGCAGGGGCGCAATCTGAAATCAGAAAACTCCTTTGAAAATGTTGGTGAAAATGGGTACGAGGCCTACTTTCCACCCACCGTCAGCACAGCCGGAGGCAGCAGCGCCACCGCACCTTGCTGACGTCACAGGTCGGTGTTGGTCTATAGGCTCTAACGTGCAGCTTTGCTTACGCCTCACAGAATGCCTGAGCATTGGTTGACATATACCAGCTCCAAGGCCGCTTTTTCCTCGGTGTAAGAAGCGACCGCAACAGCCGAGTCGGCTCAGGCCCAACTGAACGCCGTCCAAAACGCAGGTGCCCGAAGAGCTGCAGGCATGCTTCCACCTGCTGGCGAGGACCTACCGCTTCGGAGCGCTCTCCCTCGCCCGTCAGGCGGTCAGCCGGGACCCCACCGACGGAAGCAGCTACAAGTCGGTTGCTCACGCCATTTCTCCGAGAGCGAATAATTACAAAGGCCAAGCTTTTGAAGGAAATCTAAATTCTAGACGCCACTTAAAATTCTCGTCTTTGAACCAGTACAGCAACAGGGAGCACGCCTAGCGAAGGAGGCGAGACGTTGGAGGGCTTCGAATTGACTGCATTATCATGAAAACTTTGTTTACGGCCCTTTTTCATACCAGGATACTTGCACCTGTAGCATCGAGGTTTAGGCTTGCTGGCTTGTGAGGATTAACGTCCCAAAACAACGCAGGCTATGGAGGGACGCCGTAGTGTGGGGCTCCCAAGAGTTTCGACCAGCTGGGGTTCTTTAAGATGCACTGTCATAGTACAGTGCATTTGGCCTCTATTAAAATGCGACCACCGAGGGCGGGATCGATCTCGCGTATTGCGGCTCAGCAGCCGAACACCATAACCACTGACCCACAGCAGCGGGGTATCGAGCTTTGCGTTGTCACTTCTTCTACCGCTGGAGCATTATATCATAAACACAAACCAGAGAATATTGTTCCTCAGTGATTGAGTGGGGGCACTGCGGCGATTGTGTGCAGTCGTGCTCGTTTCCAAAGCACAGAATGGTGTCGTGGCATCAACATTAATCTTTACATACCGTGCGGTCAGGTCCTTAACATAAATTCTATCCTTCGCTCAGAAGCAGGATATAACTTCGTTCAAATTAGACTATAGTTACATGTAAAATAATGTCAGCCCTGCAAGAAGACTCCATGCACTCAAAGCATACTGTATTGCAAGCGCAGCTTAATACTGATAACGTTTAAGAAAACGTACACCATTAACATACACCTCAAAATATACACGGACATGCACGCAAATATTTCACAAAAATACTCCGCTAACTGTAGTAAATATCAGCACTCGAGGTGGTGAATTTGTCTTTAACGATGCTGTACAGCTCAGCACGAGGACCCACTTTCGATTCGCAGCTGTGGTGTCATTTTTTTGTGCTCATATGTGAAAAATATACAGGGTCATCTACTCTTGGTGTGAACACAGCTAAGTGTGGCCGCGCTCTGCGGAGCGCCTGTGCGTCCGGCGCGGCCGCGCATCGAAGCGAAGCGGTGCAAGCGCACTGGGAACCATAGGCAGGGGCTTCGCGTCGGTTGCTACAGCGCTGGAGCACGCTGCTTTTGTTTTGCCGTGAAGCATACTTCAGTAAACGCCAATGACTGAGGGCCCGAAACGGAGTTTCTGGAAAGTGCACTTCACTCACTGTGGCATATGCGACCATTTTAGTGCCCGGCACTAAGCCTTCTACCGAGCCGAAAAGCTGCTGTCAGTGGCAGTTTCTAAGGTCCCAGGTCTGGCCTAAAGGGGCCGAGTGTACAAACCTCATGGATCGATAATCATGATTCACTGACTCAACATGACTGCCATGGCTATAAACTATTATCAGGATTAAACATGACTATCATGATGGAGCATAACATGACATGCCGTGACTGAACAGAGATATAATGACTCATTATGATCTGCCATGATCTGCAATCACTAAACATGAGTCAGTATGATTACCATGACTAAACATGACTATCATGAATAAGCGTGATTTGTCAGGACTGTGCTCTTAGCATGGCTTGTCATGACTAAACATGAATAAACATGATTAAACATGACTTTGATCACATAGCATGATTCACCATGGCTTGCATTGACTAAACACGACTTGCCAGACTCAACATGACTGAAAAGAGATTAAGCTGTGCAGAGGATGGGGGGTAGTATATGGAACAATCTTGTCGTTACCTATATAGAAAGTCAAAATTAAACCATGCAAAGAAAGGCATAACCGTGCCAGCGCACGATAACTCGTGATTAGCCCCAAGCTAAACCGCCCGTAATCTTGTTTGCCTGCAGCGTGTAAACAGCCTGTTTATTCGTCGTTACAGTGTCAGTTAAATTCATAAACTAAAGCTAGTTTCTCAGCACATAAAATAACTTTTTTTCTGGAAGTGAAGCCTTAATTTGCATGATTTTATCTGGACTCTACATGTCGTCATTATCATCATCAGCTTCACTACTCCCACTGCAAGGCAAATGCCTCTCCTATGTCCCTCCAATTAACCTTGTTCTTTGCCAGCTGCTTCCACCGTATACCTGCAAACCTCCTAACCTCATCTGCCCACCTAACCTTCTGCCGCCCACTGCTACGCTTGTCTTCTCCTGAATTCCACTCCCTTACCATTTAGGACCAGCAGTTATCTTGCCTTCGCATTACATGCTCTGCCCAAGCCCATTTCTTACTCTTGATTTCGACCAGGATGTCATTAACCCGCGTTTGTTTCCTCACCCACTCTGACCGCTTCCGGTCTATTAACGCTACACCTATCATTTTTCTTTCTATGGCTCGCTGCGTTGTCTTTAACTTTAGCTATACCCGTTTTGTTAGCCTGCACGTTCGTTTCTATCCCATAGGTGAGTACCGGTAAGATACAGATGTTGCGTACTTTTCTCTTGTCGGATATTGCTAAACTGCCACTCGTGATCGGAGAGAACCTGCCATATGCGCTCCACGCGATTATTATGCTACTAGTTATTTCCCTCTCATGATCTGGATCAGCTCTCAATACCTGCCCTATGTAGACGTATTTCTTTAGCACTTCCAGCACCTCGCTGCCAATTGTGAACTGCTGTTCTCTTGCTAGGCTGTTGAACATTGATTTTCTGCATGTTAAATTTAGGCCCACCGTTCTGCTCTGCCAGAAACAGGCGCCTTCCTGTCTGCGTCTGCCTGTCTAACTTCAGTGACGCTAAGGCGTCGCAATCCTGGCTAATCATGCTGAGCCATGATAGTTGGTAAGTCATGAGTCATCTTTAGCTAAGGCAAGCCATGCTAAGTCGTGGCAATCCTGGCAAATCATGCTGAACCATGATAGTCATGGTTAGTCAGGTAAGTCATGCTAGTCATACTAAGTCATTTGTGTTTATGGCAAGTGATGGTACGCCATGGCAAATCAGGATGATTCATGATAGTCATGTTTTGTCGTGGCAAGTCATGCTAAGTCGTTGGAGCCCTGGGAAATCGTAGTGAGTTACGATAGTCATGTTAATGGTAACGAGTCATGTTTAGTCACCACAAGTGATGGCGTATCATGGTGAGTCATGAAATTCCTGTTTATTCATTGGAAGTGATGTTATACTCCATCATGATAGTCATGTTTTATCCTGATAGTGGTGTTTAGCCATGGCAGTCATGTTGAGTAATACTGAATCATGATTATCGATCAGTGCTGTAAAAATATTTGAAATGTACCATGTTAGGCTGGCTGAAAGATACAAAAGGGAAATAAAACAAAATTTAAATCACATGAGCGACATGGCGCACCTTTTGCTAAAAGTACAAACGTAACCCACACAGACATAGCGAATTGTGGCACGTTCGAACATGCCGCACAAGCATGGTACACGTAGCCTAACAAACACGTTACCCCGTCTTTTAAACAAGTTCTATGCTGAAAATTTTGACGTGTCCCGAGTATGCCGAAAAGATATACAGAGTGTATGTGCTACATTTTAGATTGTAACATGCACATTTTGCTGCTTCTTTCGAATTTTTTTCATGAAATGGCGTTCTTGAAGTAACTTCAGACGTGCTTGGTTTGTGATATTTTCTTTCTGCTCTTTTGTATGTTATTATTGATGTTTCATCCCCTATCTTGATTGCATATTTTGCTCTTCATGTTGCCTGCTGCCCTGTGTGTAGGAGCCGAGGGGCACGTCAAGCCACATCTTGCTGGCTTTTTTTCCCTCGAGCCTCTCCATGTGTACGTGGGAAATAAAGAATTGAATTGAATTTATTACCGATCTATGCAGTTTGTACACTAGGCATCTTTAAGACATACCTGGGACGATACAAAATGCCACAGACAGCAGCTTTTCGGCTCGTTAGAAGCCTTAGCACTGGGCACTACAATGGCCGCAGTATGCCATAGTGAGTAAAGTGCGCTTTCCAGCAACTCCGCTTCGGGCCCTTAGTTGTTGGTGTTCACTGAAGTGTACACTATTAACAAAAATGCACCCAAATGGGAGTTAATGGCTCGTACTTTAGCGCACACCCGAAAGAGGTTTTATTCACTCCTTATGAATAAAATATTCGATTTACTCCTTTATAAAAGGGAGGTACTTAGGAGTACAAGGGAGTTTTTACTAGCCGCAGAAGTGAAGCCCAAAAATGGAGTCATTCAGGCTGATTCTTACAACAGTGCCAGCGGCGGAAACAGGCAGTAGCTGCGGGGGCAGCCGGAAATCCAACTTGGGAAACTGCGCTGCCTTAATGTCCCCCGTGCGTCACGCGTTCTTTTCGCCGTCTGCAAGCCCAGTGACCCCGTAGGCGAAGGCGGCAGGAGTCGTCTGCTTTTGCAGTACTAGCTTGTTTGGTTGGATATATTCATAGATAAGGGAATATAGCATTACAATCAATAGTTCAAAAGTGAAAAGGAGTCGCGGAGTAGTTTTCATGGTCATGCATCACACTATATTTGACTAAATACAAGAGCAAAATAAGTTGAAAATGAAAGCACCCCTGAAGTTAGTTTGGTATGGCAGTGTTTGCCTTCATATTCACTTTAAGGCTTGGCAATTTCATTATGACTGAGGAAAAATGTAGCCTCATCATTTCAATCAAGACATCAGCGTCGAAACTATATTCTATCAGAGTTCCATGTTATGCAACGCACCGAGAGATCAACACTGAAAAAAAAAACTCAGAGTTAGGCCTAAGAAGGGGCTCTAACGGGGTGGCGACACTAACAAAGGAAGGTCAGGCATGGTTAGAACACTGTAGGCTTCACAAGAATTATGCGGCTTACTGCAGCGGAAAACGGCGACAAGACGATATCTAGTACCGCGGCAGGCGCCCGTGAAGGAGCACAAGTGAGCATAGGTCCAGCGACGACGGTAACCAGGGGGTCGTCACTCACCGCCATTATCAGACGACTGACCACAAGCAGACGAGATGCTATGTGGCGGGGCGGATGGCGCAAAGTGGTGTTTTTTACTCCTTTCGGGACTTGGGGCTCATTGAGACCAAGAAGCTCCATTTAAAAATGGGATTTATAGGGAGGAGAACCCTCATTTATACTTCATTATTCAGTGCAGGGAGCAAAATAGGTGATTTAGAACATTTTTACTCCATATTGATGGAGTAAATGTTTCCGCATATGGAGTATAAAGGGTTGCGCCAACCATATAAACTCCCATTTGGGTTGATTCTTATTTAAAGTGTACTTTACGGCAAAACAAGAGCGGCGGTCTCCATAATAATTGTTTTTTTGGGGAAAGCAAATGGCGCAGTATCTGTCTCGCATATCGGCGGACACCTGAACCGCGCTTTAAGGGAAGGGATAAGGGAGGGAATGAAAGAAGAAAGGAAGAAGTGCCGTAGTGGAGGGCTCCGGAATAATTTCGACCACCGGGGGTCTTTAACGTGCACTGAAATCGCACAGCGCACGGGCACCTTAGCGTTTTGCTTCCATAAAAACGCAGCCGCCGCGGTCGGGTTCGAACCCGGGAACTGCGAATCAGTAGCCATCGCTTTGGCATCCGACGGGAGTGCGCTGCGGCGCTTCGCTTTGATGCGCGGCCGGAGTGCGGCCACGCTGAGCCGTGTTCTCGGTAAGAGTGGATGCACTGCTAATCAATGCAGTCGGTGAAATCCAGCGCACCTCCTGCTCCTATGCGACAATTCAGCTGCGTGGTAGAATCGGGAATTGCAAACAAGAATTTGAGTACACGTCGTGCGCACGCTGTTTTATTCGTGTTGCACCACTGAGCGGTGCTGGTTATTTCTGCGAACACCCACCGGATCCCATTGGCGGCTTGTGGTTATTTTTTCTTCGGCTTTTAATAATTCCCCATTGAGAAACACAGAAAATTAAAAAAAAGATATCCACCATGCTCCTTGGTTTCGCTGACTCTTGGCTTCTGTTATATATGCGAACACCTAAATATATTGGAACATTACATCAGAAATTTTGAAGAACCCTCCACCTAAACACCACTGCGTCCAGTGCAAATCTATTTCTCCAGTTGAATGAGCATTATTAGAAGCATGAGGTGCAGCGTTCGTTTTCTAATGCGCGATTTCGGCAGGCAGGCAGCCGTTTTCGATCGCAAAGCTTCCGACACATGCAGATGTGAAGCCGCGAAGGTCGCCTTACTTTGCAACGGCTTTCACTTCCAAAATTCTGCAATGCCTTATAAGCTTTACCTTGATGAGACCCATTCTAGACAGGCGCGCAATTTTGCTTGCTTTATTTCTAATGTTGCTAATTCCGCAAGTAAGAATTTTTACTCAGTGGCCGTTAACGCGCAGATAAAGGAAGAATTTGGGGCGGCAGTGCAGGTGTGTCTGGTTTTCGTCGCCGACCAAGAATTAGGATTCCTTATTTTTCCAACGCGCTTTATCATTAGGACTTCTTCGCCCCACCCTGAAATACTTCATAGATCCAATGTCAAAAAGCGCCAGAAATTTAGGATGCACCGCAACCGATTGCTTGAATTTTTCGGGCCTTGTTCATACTTGTGCCAATACCTAAGGCGTCTTATAATGTGTACTGCGGAACCTTGTTAATGCCGACTGCAAGGAAGCCCTGTTACCAAAAGCGCATTCACCTTCTCCTATTTATCATTTCTTTGTAGCTTTATTGTTTCTATATTATTTCATTGTAGGCAGTGTTACTGTTCGTGAGGATTAGCGCTCATAATTTTATCTGGTGTACTCCAGCGTTTCGCGTATAGTTACGTTTGGCATGTTGTTCAAAACGTAGAACACTAATTTATTTTTCTGACTTTGACAGCGAATAAAGATGATTTCTTCTAGAATTTTGTTCTAAATCTTTCAACTCGGCGATTGTGGCTAGAAGACAAACATCTATCTACGACTTTTCATGTTGCTTTTGGCATTAGGCATGCACGGGCAGTAAGACTTCAGTAAAAGGCCAAATGGGCAGCAATAAAGTGTGGACCTTCCTCACTTTGAGCGTTTCAAGACTCCGTCGGGCGAACAACTTTGTTTCTCTTCTTTCCCATGGCAGGTATGAAGGTGAAATGCGGGTTTTGGTCGACGGCGCTCGGGACCAGCTGTCCGCCCTGCTGCGCAACGGCACCGCGTGGATGACGGCCTCCGAGCTGTGGACGGCGCTGCAGAGGCTCGACACCCTCCGCGTGGTGTTCCTCGGGGAACCGGAGGACACCTCGGAGCGCCTGTCGCGCTACTACGCCTCTGCGCTGAACGACGTCAGCGGGGGGTCCTTAAACGCACGGCTACGGGACTGGACTACGGTGAGGCAGAGCCGTGAAAACGTGGGACTGTCGCTCTTAGCTTCGCTGTTATAGCTGCACCTGAATCACGCCTCAAATGTTTCAGTAAATCGTGCATCAGTAAAACAGGAAGAAGAGAAAACAGAATTTAACCCGAAAGGCTCCGGAAAAGTAAAAGAATCCCGGTGCAAAGAGCCAACAAAGTAGATAGCGAGAGGTTTATCACAAATGTGCCCTCGTTTGCGAAAAAAAATGGCATAAGGGTACACCAAGTAGTTCAAAAATAACCTACATTTTTCGCAGCTTACCTGGTTGAGCCAGCAGCGACATCAGTAACCGCACCGCACCTTCCTACCTGGTCTCCTCACTGAACAAAAAGTGAACCTGATTCGCATGACCGCATTTTTATCATGCCCAACAGCCCAACGCCTTCGCCGCCCTTGGCACTTACGGCCAAAAGACATCCGCGCACCATTTCTATGGGCCATTGGATTAGGAACGGAGTTTTCGATTACGAGGTACACAGCGATTACATGCGCACTGACATGCTCGGACTCAGTTCACACTTACATACTGACACTTTGTGTTCTAGAAGTGTCTTGGCAGGCTAACTTTAATGAAGCCCTCAGGCATTTTCTTTCTCATTGTCATTTGCCACGCAGTTCACCTGTGTTAGACGCGTGAGGAAATATAAATAAATGTACCGTTTTTTAATTGACAGAGCGCGCAAAAACCGACGTCGGGCTGAGGTCTTTCAAGGAATCGTAGGTACATTATTTCCCTGCCCAGCTTTCGCCGCTGGTGGAAACTCCATTTTTTTTTTCGACATGTTACTCGCCTACCAACGCCACGTCAATCTGCTGTTGCCCAGGGTAGGGTAGCAGCGGTTATCTCTCAAGGAGCGATGCTAGAAACGGCGGGTGCAGATGCCGCACTCTTACTGGTGTATGAAGGATCAAAGATGGCAGCAGAGCTGCAGCGCCGCTTTGGACGAAACAACGCTCAGCCTACTTGGCCTTTCTTCAAGGACTTCACTATGTTCGGAAGCGACCACTCAAAGTAAACTGTTTCCTCTGATGATTGTGTAGGCGCGCCATGTCCGTTATCAAGGAAGAACCTCATGCTTGGTACTCGAGCCCGAAAATCAATTTTCAATCAATCACGCTCACTGTCCTGCCGTGCGCCAATGTCTTTCTGCAGGATATCTTTGCTGAGAAGGCAGCTGTAGTGGGAAAAATGGCCGTGCAGCTTCGAGAAAATTCTCAAGCCTTGTGCGCACGGTGCGACTTCAGAAATTGACAGTTGAAATATGTATTTATTTGCCGGCAAATTAAAAAGCGCCGCTTTCTTAAGCTGATCTCACAACTGCAGGGCCAGTTACAGATCCTTATGCGCATTGTGCAATCAGCAGAAGGTATTCTCACAAAGTTTATACTGGGTGTTTCATCTAATACTTTGCAGAATTTTTAAAAATAGGCTTTTTGAGTTAGCAGGGCGTTTTTTCGGCATGACATGGTGAGTGGCGTAGATCAGAATAAAGCTAACACACACTGAATAACAGAATTTTTAACTAATATTGAAAAGTTAACTTTTTAACTATCACTGTTAGACTCTTTATTTATTGAGAGGCTTGTAGCCTATCATAATTAATATCCATTTCAGTTTTTACAATTTCGAAAACGCGGTTACCTTTGGTGCTGTAGCCCAAGTTTTGGCTACTTTGACAAGTTACGTGCGCTGGAGAAATTGTTTTGCTTGCAAGCTTGTCGGAAGCGCGTGTCATTTGACGCGATGTAGCCAGAATTTGTTGGGCTACAGCGCCGAGGGTAACAGTGTCTTCGAAATTCTACGAACTGATATTGATATTACGTACGGTGGGCAGCACGCCTCTCAATAATTCTGGAGTCTAAGGGTAGTAGTTGAAAAATTATCCTTTGAATATTAGTTAACCATCCTGCTAGTTAGCACATCTTAGCTATATTCTGATGTACTACAGCGCTGACAATGCTATGCCGAAAAAAGCGCGTTTCTAACTCAAAAAGCATATCTTTAAAAATTGTGTATAGTCTTATGTGAAACACCCTGTATATATACAGCGGGGCAATGACAATTACATTCTTAGCTCTTGGATGTAAGCGCACACTATGTGGGCAAACATTAGAGCTCCACCAATACAAAATTACTGCGTACGTTCAAAGTTTTTTAAAAGCGACGATGAGAGAACGTACTTCCTTGTGCATTCTTTAATAACTCATCATTTATATGTACATCTCATTTTCAGTTGGTGATAAGCATATTTTGCTCCTATTGTATCAGCTGCAGTCGCTAAATGTCATATTTATTAAAAAGACTCCCTAGAGCTCATGCAGCAGCGACTACAGTCGGGCACAGCTTAATTCTTCAGTGAAGTTTCATCCACATTCATGGATGCCACGCACTGCATCTATGTGGCAAATAGATAGTATTTTTCCGACTTTTGTGCTACGCAAACAAAGATGCTAAAATTGGAACAGTTACTCAAAAACAACCCCACTGCAAATCACACGTGATCTTATGCGTGGCCGTTAAGAGCAGTGCAGTGCTTTTCATATGCATTCCGTCTTTTTTTCCCGTGTTCTTAGTCTCTTTCGAAAAACCAATAATATTGGTTTTAAATTTGAATATTTTGCTTTCTGCACACTTCAGTACAGCTAGCAAAAATTTCGAGCAGTTTTTTATTTTTGTGTCGCTTTTATCCATCTTCTGATAATGTCTCCCCTCTGAAAAACAGGCTGGGTAACATCAGGCGCGATGGTGAACCTTTTTGATCTGAATAAACAGCCTTCTGAATCTCTGGTTTAAAAACGAACACTTCGAGCAATGACGGTCACTCTACTATAAACCGTGCGAAGCTAAGCAGTATCGGCCGTATGCATTGGAATAACGTTGTCTTCTCAAGAGCCAGATTTGTGCTGTTGTACAAACTGAAGTGCAGATGAGCTGCTTAATGCTCACATTTACCAGCTATTTGCAATGCATTTGAAAGCGCGTGTTCATTTCATAAGTAGGAAAGGAAATGAGTTTAGGCGGGACGAGTAATGCGGATAAGAGATATCGATCGTCCTTTAAGGATACGGCATGGACTAGCACAGAAGGTATATGCAGGCCACTGAATAAGGTCAGAACAGCTGCTGATATTAGAGAGTTTGAGAGGATAGATTGGCGCAGATGGTGCAGTACAATATTAGAGGTCAGGGAGCGATGCCTTCCTTCTGCAGAGTGCGAAGTCAGGGTGAGGATTATGTTGCAGACACTTCGGCTCTTTCGTTTTCGTTTGGTTGTGTATGGCTAAGGAGGTGATTTCTTAGCGCTTGGTGGCACAACTTAAAAATACAAGCGTTTCTCATTATGGAGAACACATAATTTGGGCGAGCATTGATTACAGTAGCTTTTGAAAAGGGAGAAGGGGAATGGATCTATGATACTGCACATCACAGTAAGAATAAAAGGGGCGGCTCATCACGCACAAAAATATAACAAAGAAACGCGTAAAAATTTTGTTTCGTGACCTGTGTTGCTTACAAACGCAGACCAATCACTCAGGAAATGTGGCAACCTTTACTTCCACAACTGGGGCCAAGCCGACCCTTCTTCAGGAGTACGTCCTCCAGCAGACAGAGACCAACAACCTCTACTGGGGAAACCTGAATCGCACGGAAGAGAACCTCGAGACTCGGTGGCCACCGATGCACGTCGAACCCCGTGTCGACTACTTCGAGGCGCGCAACACGTTGCTCATCTCCCCCAGCCTGGTGTCCTTCCTGTCTTCCTTGCTGGTGGGCCTGGATCCCCTGGTATTGCCCGTGCTCGGCTCCGACGTCGTGGGCGGCCTCCTGAGCGTGGTGGCAAGCAGCCGGCGGCTGCCAGGGGTCGACAACGTTTCGGCCCGTCTGCCAGAGATCGGAGGCATTCGGACACTGGCAAAGCGCAGGGAAAACGCGACCCGCTGCTTCCAGGCCCAGTACGCCAACCTGACGGGTGACCGGCAGCGGTGGACGAGCGTGCCTGAGCAACTCTTTTTCGAGTCGGCAGTTGTGGAGCCCCTGTTCGCTCTATACAGGAGCTACCTTGAAAAGGTAATGCGTTCGAGCGATAGGAAACATTTTGATGTGCATCACAAACACAACGCAAATTTCATCCAACAAGATTTAGGTATTTCGTCATAATCTTTTGCCTAGTCCCGCTTTTGTATTGGGTAAATGAAGCTTCATGTCAATATTGTTAGTTCTTCCACCAGCACCTTGTTTCGTGGAGCTCTCTTGGCTAGTGCGGTGACCTTGGTTTCTGAAATCGCGCCGTATACTATATGTTTGTGGAGGAATAGACCAGAATTGCTTTGTGGAAAAGACTGACTGCCGTTCTCTAAATGTCCTAAAATACGCAACGTTAGCTTTGAACACGAGATGGTTTCATTTGTGCCATCTCTGCGGACAACATACGTACCGCTCCACTTAAAGACGCAATTTTCGACAATGCACCTGCCCAGAAAAAAGAAAGGCGTTAGCATGATGACTACAAGATTTCTTTAACCTATATTTGTAGCAATAGCATATTGGTGTCAATAGCAATGGCGAGGTGGTGTAGCACGTTTATTAAAAGAGCCTTTACGTAAGGCGTATAACAGGTGCTGGCCCAAGATGACGAGGGCGCGTCGCAGGTTCAGGTCCCGGAAGGCGGGCCAGATGGACCACGGTGGGGGTGAGGGGAAAGGATAGGCGGGGGACTGGAATGCCAAGTGGCGCACTGTAAGGCAGTGTTCTTTATCTACATATGTTTGTGGACAGTTTGAGCACTGAGGTATGGAAGTGTGCCTATACAAAAAAGTTGGTTAGTGTATGAAGGAGATTAAATTGTATTCGGCGAAAAATGCGAGCTTCACGGATCGATAAGGTTGGGTTTGGCGGTGGTAAATCAGCTAAGTACAATTTTTGCTGCGTGTAGTATTCGTAGACTGATTTTGTAAGCTCTGACTGCGTGCACTGTCGGTGGGCTCATTCATGAGATCCCGGCGCCCCGTGTATAGTATCGCAGGGAAGCTGGTGAGCCAGCTTATTGCCGGGAATGCCATGTGACCAGGGATGCACCGAAGGTTCACTGGTCGTAGGCTCAATGCTGTGAGGGCGGCATGTAAGGCCAATGGGTAGGGAAGGGGAGGGCTCTCTCGTGACAGGCAAGCAGAGCTGCCTGCAAGTCTGTATAGACTACGCATGCAGATGCGGGCGGTAAGGTGGCGAAGTGTGCGATGGCATCGACGATCCCGTGTATTTATAGGGCGTGAGTGGAGGGTGGGGAAGTGTATGAACCAGTAGTGGTTGTAAAGAGCAAAGGGTGGAGGAAGAAGGCGCACTGTGTAGCCCGCCGTTTCTGTGAGGCAGGCGCCTGTGTAGGCCACCGCTGTAGTGTACAAAGGTGGCTTGAAGTTGTATGCGTATGCTTGGCGGCGGCCTGCGTGTGGGTGTACGAACATGTTGCATGGAATTGGTGCGAGGCGGAGGTTAGGGTGGTAGATCGATGACTGCGGTGGGTCTGGTAAAGAGGTGAGTGTGCAGGGAGTCTGGGATAGCACCTAGCGCCAAGATGGTGAGCTGGACAGGTGGATTATTTGTCACTCCCTGTGTAGGTTAAGGAGGGCTTGAAGGGGGTGTAAAAGGCCTGTTCTGTACAGGATAACTGTGGAGTCTGACGGGGGAGTCCTAGTGTTGCTTTGTGTTGTGCATTGAGGCCCCGTATTAGTTTGTCTTGTGTGCGTCTAAGGTGGCAGTAAGGAATGCAGTATAGAAATTAACTAAGGGCCAGCACTTGAGCAAGGCGGCTGGCGTGTGTCTCGGTGAGGCCGGCATATTTTTAGACTACGTGGTGGAGTAAATGTGTGATTGAGTGGCGTGTGCGTATGAACTGATTGATGGCAGAGGTGAAAGTGTTGGAGGTCAGTGGCACACCCAGGACGCGAGAAGAGTCGACTTGGAGAATGTGCTGTCTGGCCAGGGTGATGGAGATGGAAGGTTTTATCGTGCTTTGATATTTACTGTGTGTTATGAATAGAAATTCACACTCCTCCGCGGCGGTTTGTAGGTCCTCTTGGGAGATGTGTGTGGAAATGGTGCTAAGTGCCTGTTGGAGTGCTGTTTGGACCTCTCCCGGTGAGCCAGTGGTGACCCACAAGTTGAGACTGTCTGCATAGAAGAGGAAATGAAGGTCAGGAATATCGGCTAGGGCCCGGGCGAGTGGGACCATGCCTATGTTTAAGAGAATGGGGGAGAGGACGGTACCTTGCGGAGTACAAGTGAGTGGGATGGGGTGAGAGTTTGTCGAGATAGCTGATGCGGGCGGAGCGTGGGGAGAGAAAAGCTCTTATGTAATTGTACAAATGTTGTGTCCGTACTTTGTGTCAGCTAGAATGGTCAGGTTGTGGTCGTCTAATATATAGTCGAAAGACTTGTGTATATTGTGAAGAAGAAGAAGGGCATCATCCTATGTTGACTGAGGAAAGGAAGAAGAAGAGGTAGCTGCTCTGCCATCTGAGCTACACCCCCAGCACGCCTCAGCATTAACCTGAGCCCCCGTTACAATATCAACTGTTACTAAGGCTTTGACATACGCAGATATGGAACATTTGTGTTAAAGGTGTGTTGAAGAAGGAAAAGTCTTGGATGGATAGTGCTCGGCGAAATCCAGTGAGGGTGGGGAGAGGTAGTCGGTGGCCTGAAGATTGGAAGGGAGGTAGGCAAGCACCATGTGCTCCATGAGCTTGCCCACGCAGGAGGTGAGGGAAATGGGACGGAGGTTGTTGATGGTGGAGGGTTCATTGGGCTTTAGTATGAATGAGACGAGGGAGGATGTCCAATCCACTGGCAGGGTGCCAGAGGCCCAGGCGTCGTTGATGACAGTAAGAAGAAATGTGTGGGCTTAGGGGGAGGTTTCTTAGAGTTTTTTATGTGATTTTGTCTGCACGGGGGGCAGAGTGTGTGTTACAATGTGCGAGTGCTGTGTCAATTTCTATGTGCCTGTAGGGGAAGTCTAATGCGGGGAGGGCTGGGCCATGATATGTTGAGTTGAAAGAGGATTGTGGGGGTGGGAAGTATAGTAATTAGAGGTTGGTGAAAAACCCCTGATCAGTATGGGAGGCGAAGAGGCGTTCGACAGTGGGTGCGAGATGAGGTTGAGGTCCAAGAGGGAAATAGATAAGGCACCAGGGTGATTTTTGATGTTAAGTTTCGTCTAAGCTGTCGCATGTTTGTGTCCAGTGTTCGGTGTAGAGTGTCTTGCCGTGGAGATAATGTCGTTGCAGAGTGCCTGCATTCTGTCGTGGAGCTGTGTGTTGTGTGGTTGCGTAGCTAATGAGCGTTGGAGACGTTTTCTACGGTTCCACAGTCGCAGGAGTGGAGGATAGGGGTTGTCATAGGGAGTAGGATTGCAAATTTTATGTATGGCTCGTGCCTGGGTGTCTAAGATCAGCGACTCCTGAAGAATAGTCGGAGGGGTTGAACGGGGGTGGAGGTATGAGCCGGCGAAAGTCGGGCAACGAAGTGTGGCGGACCTTCGCGTTGCGTAGGGAGTGCTGTGTGGATATGTGGATAACAAGGTTGGAATGGTCACTAAGTAGGCGTGTGTCAGTATTGTGCCAAGTAACAAGTGGGACGTATAGAGCGAAGATCAGCACAGCTGTGGTGTCTCTCTGAGAGAAGGAACCATGTCTAGTGGTGCGTATAAAATCATTCAGCCAGGAGTAGTGCCGAGAGTATATGTGATCGTGGAGTAACCGCCCTGCTTTGTGTCTGGTTCTGTAGCCCCACTGTGTTTGTGGTGATTTGAAGCTGCCTGCCACAAGGAACGGGGAAGTGATGGTTTGGAGGATGTCGAAGAGGTGGGGTAGGAGGGAATATTGTTTGGAGGGGAGGGGGTTGTAGAAGTTAACTGGAATGGTGAGAGGAAATGTAGGAGCCAGGACAAGCTCGACAGCAACTGTGTGCTATGTGAGTATATGAGGAATTTGGAGAAATGAAAATTTGAGGTTTCTTCGGATGTATGTGGAGACCAGTGAGATTCAACCTATAAAACTCGCATGAATCGCTTTGTATCTGCGGAGGATGCGTTCGCCCCTGGTTTGCTGGAGTAGGATACCAAAAGGGGCGTGGGGAAGGGTGAGGAGTTGCTGGGAAAGGGGTGAACTTGCCGTGCGGATGCATCGGCAGTTCCATAGAAGAAAGCTATGAAATGGCGGGCTTCTCATGGTCTGATGTGTCCTAGGGGTTAAGGCTAAGAAGGTGGCCTCAGGGCTCTTTATTTTTGAGGAATGAGGTGTCAGATGTGGAGGAGAGGATTGTAAGAGTATGTTGGGTTTGTTCTATGAATTTATGAATTTTGCCTGCTTGTTGGCGGCGTTGAAAAGAGTAGTGACTAGGACTGTGAGTTGAGTGATCTGTAGTGTTTGTGCCTGGTTTTCTTGCTCCAGGGCTTCTTGGCGGTGTGGTATGGTGCCAAAGAGCGAAGCGAGGAGATGCATGCTTGTCTTATGGTGCTTCATGTCGAGTTGAAGCTGGGCTAGGGTATCGGTTTCTAGGGTTATTGTTTGAGGATGGGGGAGTGTGATGGTGCGCGCTATGGAGTTGGGAGAATGGAAAATGGTCCAGCTGGCCGGTGTCGCGAAGCTGGTGGTTCTTGGCTCAGGGCGCTTGTGGCATCCGGGCTGGAGACAGGGCTCTAGGGGGAGATAGTTTCTGGGAGTAGGCTTGGGGCTGCAGTGGTCGCTTGTGTCGACGTCAGGGAGCATTGGGTTTGTGGCAGTGAACCTCCTCGCAGGACATCTGCACATGTCTTTGTGGCGCCAGCGTGAATGTTGAAGGGAAGATGCTTGCGAGATGAGTGATTTGGAGTCGTTGCAGAGGTTTCGGGGCTGTTGCCCGAGAGACGGCTTGGCGATGGGTCATGATGTCTTGCCTTTGTAGAGGACTGCGCTCGGGCCTGGTCCTGCTGCTCGGATCGGGCAGGTGTCGGCGGAGTTAACATGGTATTTTTGACAGTGCAGGCGACAGGGCGCACAGGGATGGGCAGCGTTCGGGTTTAGAATGGTGGCGGTGCACGTAAGGCAGTGGGCTTGGGTGGAAGGGCACTGAACTCTCTGTGCCCATACTGAAGGCAGCGAAGTCAGCGCAATGCCTGGGGACGGTGTGGGTAGCAGCGGTACACCATTTGTACGAAGCAGATTGTTGGTGGGACGGTGCGGCCCTCAAACGTAACCAGGACGGTGTTCGTGGATTATATCATCTGTACCACGATGATGGCTGCCGGTCCGGGAAGAGATGCTGGCTAGAAGTTTGGAGTGAGTGAGCGTGGTGCGGACGATCCGGAAAATTCCTTGGGATGAGTTAGCGGGGGTGAGTTCGCACGAAGTTAGGTGGTGAGGAATCGAGTTAGAAAGCGATGAAATGCCAGTTTCTATGAAAAGCCGGTTTCAGACGAGGTGACCGTTTCCGATTAGACGCGTCGGCCCGATGAGCCGCCGAAATACCGCTCAGATGGTGGAGACTGATGAAACGCCGAGGAGGCGTTTCGCAGTGTCGTTGGAGCTAGTCTGAAGAATTAGAAGTGTTTGGTCCAAAGGGGTATGGAGAGTAATCTCCGCGCGTGCGCGGAAAGCGAGATAGGTGGCGGACGTGATAAGAGGAGGAAATGGAACCCACATTATGGCCGTTTAAAATCCTTCAGATTTGGTGCTACTTCGTTTCACTATTGTCCATTGGACGCCTTTGCAACCTGGGTCGATCGTGTCACTCGACCCATCGTGCCAGACGAAATTATAATTATCTAAATGGAGGGAAGTGCGCTTACATGATGGGCACAATGGATGTTATCAACATGCCTCTTCAGAAAGAAAAGGACATCCGGTTTTCCTGGACGGTTTTCCGCGCTGCCTTTGGCTTTAACCTTCGTTCCCGTCTTTTAAAGCGCCATCGCCTCCACTGTTCTGTGTGCTTGAGATATTTTATTCATTTATTTCTACAATACTGCAGACCCTCATTTGAATCTTGAACTCTATTATATTATGTTGAGGATAACTTTTATCTACGCTTCGCTCTGTCATAAAATTCGTTATGGTATTGTTAACCTTCGTGCAAGTTTTCAGGCTGCTTATTTCCGATTGTTTTTTTTTTGATATGTGAAACTAGTTAAAGCACAAAGTCTAGTCATTTTATACTCGAAACACCCACTACGCTTTCAAGAACTTCCGAGTTATCTGCTTTGCAGAAGCATTTGATGGGCTAGTTGGCGACTCATCCAATCAATGTGGTCTATGTACTTATCAGACCGTGTTCTTTTCATACATGTTATCTTCTGAAATTTTTCAGCAGTGGCTCGCAATATCTGCAATAGTTCTAAGTTCAGAAAATTTGACTTTTGTCTAGCTTTACATCGTTTCACAACATAGATTATATTTCATTAGTTGGCCTATACAAGAGGAAAAAACGGGCTTGGGCAGAGCATGTAATGCGAAGGACGGATAATCGCTGTTCGTTAAGGGTAACGGAGTGTATTACAATAGAAGGCAAGCGCAGCAGGGGGCGGCGGAAGGTCAGGTGGGCGGATGAAAATAAGTTTGCGGGCGTACAGTGGGCGCAGCTGGCACAGGACAGGGTCAGTTGGAGAGACATGAGAGAGGCCTTTGCCTTGCAATGAGCGTAATCAGGCTGATTATGATGAAAAAGTTGAAAAAAGAATGAAATGTAAACAGACAGAACATTCCTACTTCTGTGGGAGGCCACTAAACTTTCACCTTCAACTTGTGTCTCGTAGTACCCCGAGCTCCGAGACGGCCCCAACATCCCCGAGCTTCCCGGTAAGAACGCGCTGGAGCTGTTTTTCGTCAACTACGCGGTGGCGCACTGCGAGCACGTTCCGCGGTCAGAAGAGTTCCCGGCCTCCGTCAGCGCACGGACGCAGTCTCCAGCGGCGCGGCTCAACATGGCTCTCATGAACTCCCCGGTAAGAAGCCCGGTTCCGAGGAACTCGTTTCGAATGAGTGCAACTGAGGCATAGAATAGTCGTTTGCGATTTTCTTATGTATGGAAAGAAAAATATTAGGTGTAACTTTAAAAAGACACGAGGGCAGTAGAGTTGGCTAGGGAATATATGCGAGTTATTTCGTCATACTAGTCGAAATCAAGACGAAAAGTCATGAGCAGGGCATGTACTGCAAAACGAGGGTAAACGGTCGTCCCGTAGTGTAAACTAATTCATTCCAAGAGAATGCAAGCGTAGTAGGGGTGCCAGAGAGTCAGGGGGGAGACAAGATTAGGAATTTTTCAGGGACAAGTTGTTCCCAGCTGGCACAAAAGAGGGTTAATTGGAGGGAAATAGGAGAGATGTTCCCCGTGCAGTGGATGCAGTTAAGATGTTGATGGTGACTACGAAAGTATGAAGACGCTGGTAGAGTTGCAAGATGTATTATATTGCAAAAATATTTAATTCGTGAAATTTTACATATAATTAGGTCAAAGCTGTTGAGGGCACATTATACGTGCTTGGCACGGATTCTGGCCATAATGCTTCGAACGTTATTGTTTTTTCTTAAACGAAACGGCCCCGTAACTGTCTAACGTCGTGGTGGGCACCTCAACCGCGTCTTGAGGGAAGTGTTAAAAAGTTTTAAAGAAGAGAGAGAGAAAGAGGCGCCGTAGTGTAGTGCTCCGAAATAATTTCCACTACTTGGGGGTCTTTAACCTGTACTTACATCGAATTGCACATCGGCGCCTTTTGCGTCTCCTTAAACAAAGCACGGCCATCATGGACGGGATTGTTTCCGTGTCTTAGGGCTCAGCAGCCGAGTGACAGGTATTGAACCACCGCTGCAGAAGAAACTTTTCACAAAACAGATTTGCCAAAATGTAATGGAATTGACGTTTTGCATGTTTCCATTATGAGACATTTAAAACCTCGCAGAACAACTTCGCAAACAAAGGTTATGCTTCAGTCTGTTAGCGTTTATAAAGCTTGACCTTCAGCAAATAGGACTCTGTTTTCTTCTCGCTTCTGTGTCAATGTTCATGCAAGATTTTCGTCTGATGAACAGAAAGGAGTCAAAAGAGAGATCTTGAGCTCAACAGTTACTACAGATGTTTTACAGAGCCCTCAGTCGGGAAGCCAGGGGCATAGAAGGAATAAATGCGAAGCCCACTCGCCATCTGTAGTTCGTACATTTTGTTTTTTTTTCTTACTGAAACTCTCGCCTGCCGCGATTGCGCAGCCAGATATGCACCAAAATCTGACATGACAGAAGTTAGAACACTATACTGAACACTCCTGGGCTGCTCAGGCTCCGCAAGCTGCATCTGCTGGAAATTGTATCCAATACGATGTTATCTAGCCGGCGTTCTCTCTAAAACATAATATGAAAAGTAGCTGCGGCAATGGCTCATGGGAGAGGAAGAGGAATGATCTTTGGCTAACTCTACCTGACGCCAATCTTTGGCTAACTCTACCTGACGCCAATCTTTGGCTAACTCTACCTGACGCCATCTCTCCTAATCTTTCGTTTTGAGACACACAAGATGTATAATGAATCCTTCTGTGCTTGTAAATTATCGTAGCATGATTCACAGTAAATTCAAAATGGTTGAATAATGAATTATTCTGTGCTTGTTAATTATCGTGACAGCAAATTCTAAATGGCTTTCGCTGTCGGAAGTGTCAAACGCGCTCGCTTTTGGAAAGGCAACAACTTCGGTCTCTGAGGATTTTTTCCCCTTTAAGTGTGTCTGCTTAACTTTGAATGGCTTTACTTCATGCCGTTTAGATCTGCTACTGGATAATCATACTTCTACGTCCATCTTCTGGGAGCATGGCATTTAGTTTTTCCGTAATTTAAAATGGGGTGCACGAAGTTATTTTTTAAGAGGATTAGCTCTTACTCATTCTATTTCTCGATTTCTTGGGGTCTGTTACCCCCTCTCTTTGGCGTGAAATTTTCTAGTCCCAGGAATTGAAGATGGTTTTCCCGATAATAAATCAATATAGCAACCCGATCGGTGATTGATTGGTGACGCCATGAGTATATCGAATTGTTGACTGATTGGTGACATCACTGGTACATTAAATTGGTGTGCAAATTCGTAATTCCTTTGGTGTACCTCACTTTAATCTCATTCATATCAGTTCAAGTAAACCAAACAGCTAATGCTCGTCACTTGAACGTCTTCCAGACGGTGGCGGCATCTTTTTTTTTTGTGGCTGTATGACAAAGGGGTAGGATGCTCTAACCTATTCGTGACTGCACCTTTACTCATAAGTGTATGACTCACCACATTGCGGCCCCAGAATTTGTGCAGAGATACCTTTAAGAGGTTCTATTCGCCAGTTATATGCCAAACCTTGTTTAGCCTGCACGCAGCTGTCCACCGTTCGTCAGGACTGCTTGGGCGCGCCTGGCACCCCTGCTATGCAAGCCGGAGTTGGATGTAGCCTCAGAGGATCAGCAGTAAATTTCTTTGTTTCACCACGCATTTTCTGATTGCTTCGCTAAACCACAGGCTTCTGAGCGCAGTTTATTGTAAGAAGTGAATTAAAAGGGTCACAGTGGAAGCTCGGTACACTTGACAAGTGCTCCCGTTTGTTTGTGCTCATCAGAAGGTGACAAAAAATGGAACGAGGCGTCCCTAACCGAGTCAGACAGGGCTGCCGCACTGCACGCCGTGGAAAGCCCAATTCGTTCTCTCAGCGCCACTCCGCGGTGGTTTCAGCAGCTTTTTCGGCGCACACGCAAGCATAGCGGCGACAGAGCGCGAAGGATACAGACAACATGGCATGAACATAGAGCCCGTTTGCATTTGGCAGGGCAAGATGAATACTTTGCAGAGTATGTTTTTCTTGAGGACGAATTGGAAACTTATGTGAAATGCAAGCAACAATGATTGAAGGGTACTCCTCGCTCGTAAGCATAAAACCCGCGACAGCTGTGAGCGGAGAAAATGCATCTCTAGTAACTACGTTCCACCTAATTTGGAGTTAGGCGTTTAAAGCGGTGGTAATAAAATTTGGTATAGGAGATTTGAAACCTATAAATACTGAGGAATTTTTTTTAATGTGCTTCCTAAGAAAAGCACTATCAAGATGGGTAAAACTGCGAGCGAAATATTTAAAATACTTTAGATTAGTTTTGAGAGTGCTTTTTTCAGAAATGGCTTGCTGCGCAACCCTGAAAATTAGAGTACTGTAATCGTGTGCTCTTACATCCCTAACAAAAATTCTCTTTGAGGTCGTGTTGAAGTTCTGAGTAGACTCAACATGCTATATTGAATTCATGATGAGACCAGGAAGGCTTGCGTTGGTCGATTGTTGAGGCAGCGTAGAATGTCAACGGAAAAGGGGCCACTGTGCTAGAGTTGAGAACGCTGAACAAAATTTCAGCGTTGCTGTTATGTTGAAGTCTTGTTAAAATTACTGGGGTGATTCAACATAACGTTCTGAATCTCGGCTGTGGTAAAGAAAAATTCCTAGGAATGCATTCGTATTGCACAAGATGAACAAGCTATCGATGCAATTTTGGGAGTACAATCACACTTATTGACCTGATATTACGTTAACGTGACGCTTACAGCCCCAGTTGTGTGCTGCTCCACACATAATCACAAACACATGTGTGTGTATGTATACATAAATGCATATACTTTCGCCTATACAACCATCAGATAAAGAGCATGGAACAGCATTGCGCACGAGGCTATGACGTGAACTGACCAAGAGTTCAGAACTTTTTCATCCTAAGCGCCATCTGAGCTTCACTGTTATATACTCCTACACAGGGATGTCCGCATCTGCGCAGGTAGTGGCCTGCCGATCAGCAAAGTTATATCAGTTATTACTGTTGCTATTTATTAATTTTATATGTAGTAGAAGTAATCAACTTCACATGTGATGTCCCTTTAGTTGAATACCTTGATTCATTCATGAACAACAGAAATAAACACTAATTAATCACCATTTTTATGAGCACACGTACAAATCCTCCAAAAAGGTAGGCCTGAAAGAGCATATTGCCCCACTGGCACCTTTTTCTATCTTTAAGGCAGCCAATAAGAATTATGATACGGGAAGAATCTCTGCTGCAGCCGCCAAAATTTTGAGAGAAGGGCAAGTACCATCAGAGCTAATCTCATTGATTTGGTCCAAAGCTCATCAGGGCCGGGGGGGGGGGGGGATGAGAAGGCACACGCGACCGTCCGAGGGCACACTTTCTGGTCTATCGCCGCTGACGCGCCGCCGCCACGTGAGGAACACCTCCCATCGGGTGACGAACTCACAACATTCCATGAAATAATTTCTCATTATAAGCTCGGTCGTAAGACCTATCCAGCTGCAGATAAACAGCTCAGAAGGATATAGGAAATTATGTAGAGGAAACTGAAAACTGGGGTATTTCCGAACCCTCAACTGTACAGTAAATGACGTCCAGAAGTATTTAATCCTAGATCTGCGTACTGCAAAAGAATTGCAGATCTCGTCCACATGGTCTGGACTTACCCTTTCTATAACGACCCGATTAGAAATGTACAATCCTTGGAGACGTTATTGCTAAACCCCGAAGCAGAAGAACGACGCAAAGTCATCGGTCTCGCCATGACCACCGCCAAGTCCCAAGGTATTACGTCCGACGGTTAGGGGAATGAATGGGGGTTTAGGCTGTAGCCTTCTCCCCCGTCATTTTTGACTGGTGCAAATGAAAGTTTTTTTTCTCTCTCTCTCTCTCTCATTGTGCAAGAAAAGAGGTTGAGCGGTTTACTGCAGTATTAACTGGTGCTGCATACGTTCTTAATATGCATAATATCATAAGGTTGTTTTCACGATGTATGTCACAGTTAGTCCTGATTTCATCTAGTTACGTTTAGACTGCCACGATTCAACACAGTTCAACATAAATTCAACCAATTACTCAACAATTAATATGCCGGCTATGTTCAACAATAATTTTGTTGAAATCGCCATGGCTATGGTAAACAGCCTTCTGGCTTTGTTCACTTGCTATTGTGATGCAGAAGATGCGAAGAGAAATCGTGCAAGTACAGCATGAGTGATCCGCTTTGTTTTCCTGTCGACCATAGAAGACATCGTTTTTTTGCATCATCGACATGCCCGGCCATTTGCTGCTCACATAGCCTACAAAAGAAAAGCCGAAAAGAGATTTAAAGCTACACTAGAACGTTTTTTCGACCTAGTTACGGCTGGGCGAGTGGAACAAGAAGAGGAGGCAAGGAAACGAACACTACGCCAGCGCACGCGTGATGTTGTAATCGTTTCTTTGATTCTTTTCCTCGTCCTATTCGCGCAGTTTTAGCTTAAATAAAATTGAAGTATTCAAGGCTTGCCATTACAATATCTGAATAGCAGGTAGCTTTAATGGGGGGGCTTCCGCAGGATTTCGAAAACAGAGAAGTTCATATGCAAGCGACAAGATATTCTCTCTATTGCATAAACCCGCTCATTATAACCATTTAGATGATGTAACGTGTTAGCGCAGAACATTGTCACATTTCACAGTGCTTATAACTACCACAACATATTCAATTTTCGTGTAACTTGTCACTTGCGTGAGATCGTACCCCTAATCTATCGAAATATGCAATGCAGAGGACTACTTGCCCCATCGAATACTTCCGGAAAGGAGTCCATTTTCATGTTTCCTTCATTTTCAGGTGTATAAGTATAACTAATACAGTTATGGGCCTAAATTTAGGATATGTATGCTCTGCAAAAATTTAGGCCCATAAGTGTATTCAAAAATTTAGGCCCATAAGTGTATTAGTTAAACTTATACACCTGAAAATGAAGGAAACATGAAAATGGACTCCTTTCCGGAAGTATTCGATGGGGCAAGTCCATTTTCATGTTTCCTTCATTTTCAGGTGTATAAGTTTAACTAATACACTTATGGGCCTAAATTTAGGATTTGTATGCTCTGCAAAACCCGCCGCGGTGGCTCAGTGGTTAGGGCGCTCGACTACTGATCCGGAGTTCCCGGGTTCGAACCCGACCGCGGCGGCTGCGTTTTTATGGAGGAAAAACGCTAAGGCGCCCGTGTGCTGTGCGATGTCAGTGCACGCTAAAGATCCCCAGGTGGTCGCAATTATTCCGGAGCCCTCCACTACGGCACCTTCTTCTTCCTTTCCTCTTCCACTCCCTCCCTTATCCCTTCCCTTACGGCGCGGTTCAGGTGTCCAACGATATATGAGACAGATACTGCGCCATTTCCTTTCCCCAAAAAACCAATTATTTATTATTTATGCTCTGTAAAAGATATTAAAGCTGAAAATAAGCTTAAATACTTCGATATAGACTATGTTGAGTATAACCAACCAAAATTTTGTTCACCAGATGTTGAGTAGGCTAAACATACATTGGGCTCATGTTGGTTTCCAGTTGATTCAACAAGAGGTCAACAAGGCGTCAACTGAAGCTCAAAAGTCAGTTTTGTATGGGATGTTTGAAACAACATTCATTATCGTTTAGTGGAAAGTGAGTTCTTTAGAGGCGGCGACGAAGAACGCGGCGCAGCTGTGGGGTCTGTCTGGTTACCATGGTATCGGCGCATGCGCACAACTGCTCATCTGCGTGATCGTCCCACTCGGCTTTGACGGCGAAGCGCACGCCGCAATTTGCTCCTCTTCGGTTGCCATGGCAACGGCGCATGCGCACAACTATCCTCTCCCACGTACCGCGAAATGCTCGACTGGTAGCCTAGTGTAGCTATCGCTACACAAAACATTTCTCACCTTTCCGTAGTCAGAAAGAGCGCGAGTTTCACGCCAAAGACCAAGAAGAACCCAGAAACGCCGAGTCTGCGCGCTAAGAAAGACGCCGCACGCCGACAGGCTCTGCCGCGCAGACAGACCGTCTGCTCCCTCGCTGCTCGCCTGCGCACCCGCGCAACCCGCACGTGCGCTATCGCTGGTGGCACCACTAAAAGGAGCGGATACCAACTAATATCAAGTATTTCCTGGGACCATGTTTCACCGAGTGTCAGCTCTTTATGAATCCCTTTCTTTATGGAGCGTCGGGCATTCTGTTCGACGACCGCCGAGCACGATCGTGGAAAGAAAGCGATCTTAGTCTTCAAATTCTCAAATGTTAGGTAGTGCCGTACGACATCGGCGACGGAGTTCAGGCCATCCTTGTGTATAAGAAACATATAGATGTCTTCATTGAAACACATAATAAAAAGGCCTACTCTGTCCTGCTGGGACATACGAAGCCATGCTACTTTGTAGAGCTTAACTATTGCCTCAATATACTGTTCGCAAGTCTCAAAGGGAAGAACTTGCTTTGGGGCTAGTTGGGGGGATGACACAAAGAGCGCCTACTACCAACTGAGTTTATTGCGGAAACACCCTCTTTTATAAGCCAAGACATTAACCACGAACCGGAAGCAGGAAAACACATAATCATAGTTTGAATTCACATTTCGAAACACCATCGGCAGAAAAGAAAAAGCCACAAGAACAAACAAAAAACCACAGAATCTAGAACTACACGTGGCCGTCTAAGAAACCCAGCTCCTGGCGGCAGAGTTTAATCGATGAAGTGCTAATGCACGTCGACCCAGCTTTCTGTATATGATAGGCTTCGATAATCTCTCTTTCAAATCGCTCCCTGCCTCTGCCGATAAACGTTGCCTGTTCCAACACCGGTCCGTAATCTCTGCATTCCCTACAGTGATCCGGCAGGTTGCCCCTGTCATTGTTTTTAATTGTTCTTCTGTGCTCGCTAGCTCTCTCGTTGAAACACCGGCCAGTCTGGCCGATGTAAGCAGATCCACCGCTGAGCGGTATGCGATATATGACTTCGGACTTGCAATCGGTGAACCGTATCTGATGTTTGATAGCGCATCCTCGGGGTCGTCTGTTCATCATGGAGCAAATTTTTGCAAGCTTGCATGGTGCTGAAAACAACACATTTACACCATATCGATCCCCCACCTTCTTGATGTGCGCTATCTTATGCATGTACGGTATTACCACTGTAGGCCTCTTGTCTTTCTGCTTGCTTTGCGTATCACCGCTAGAAGTGACCTTGATTCTTTGTAGCAGAGATTCACATATCGCTGTTATCATCAGATACGGGTAGCCAGCGCTACCCAGTCTCAGCAGCTGCATGTCGAAGCCGGCCTGCACACAATGATCGCAGGATTTCGAGAGAGTGCGTGTAGGCACGTGATGGCGATGCTGCGTTTGACCAGTTTGGAGTGGGCACTGCTGAACGACATGAGGCTTTTCTTAGATCGGGGATTGTACACCCAACACACATGGTCTTTTCTATAGAAATCAAACAGAATGTCTAGGAACTGGATTTTGCCCTCTTGAAGTAGTTCTCATGTAAAAGTAAGGCCTTAAGAACTGTCTCTAAAGACAGTCTTTAGAGACAGTTCTCAAGTAAAAGTAAGGCCTTAAGAACAGTCTCTAAAGACAGTCTTTAGAGACAGTTCTCAAGGCCTTACTTTTACTTGGAAACTACCTCAAGAGGGCAAAATCCAATTCCTAGACATTCTGTATGATTTCTCTAGAAAAGACCATGTGTGTTGGGTGTACAATCCCCGATCTAAGAAAAGCCTCATGCCGTTCAGCAGTGCCCACTCTAAACTGGTCAAACGCAGCATCGCCATCACGTGCCTACACGCAGCTCTCTCGAAATCCTGCGATCATTGTCTGCAGGCCGGCTTCGACATGCAGCTGCTGAGACTGGGTAGCGCTGGCTACCCGTATCTTAAGATAACAGCGATATGTGAATCTCTGCTACAAAGAATCAAGGTCACTTCTAGCGGTGATACGCAAAAGCAAGCAGAAAGACAAGAGGCCTACGGTGGTAATACCGTACATGCATAAGATAGCGCACATCAAGAAGGTGGGGGGTCGATATGGTGTAAATGTGTTGTTTTCAGCACCATGCAAGCTTGCAAAAATTTGCTCCATGATGAACAGACGACCCCGAAGATGCGCTATCAAACATCAGATACGGTTCACCGATTGCAAGTTCGAAGTCATATATCGCATACCGCTCAGCGGTGGATCTGCTTACATCGGCCAGACTGGCCGGTGTTTCAACGAGAGAGCTAGCGAGCACAGAAGAACAATTAAAAACAATGACAGGGGCAACGTGCCGGATCACTGTAGGGAATGCAGAGATTGCGGACCGGTGTTGGAACAGGCAACGCTTATCGGCCGAGGCAGGGAACGATTTGAAAGAGAGATTATCGAAGCCTATCATATACAGAAAGCTGGGTCCACGTGCATTAGCACTTCATCGATTAAACTCTGCCGCCAGGAGCTGGGTTTTTTAGACGGCCACGTGTAGTTCTAGATTCTGTGGTTTTTTGTTTGTTCTTGTGGCTTTTTCTTTTCTGCCGATGGTGTTTCGAAATGTGAATTCAAACCATTATCATGTGTTTTCCTGCTTCCGGTTCGTGGTTGATATGTCTTGGCTTATAAAAGAGAGTGTTTCCGCAATAAACTCAGTTGGTAGTAGGCGCTCTTTGTGTCATCCCCCCTTTTTTTCTGTGTGTGTGTGTCTTTTGCACCTTTCAGAACTTAAATCTCAAAGGGAAGCTGAGCCCAATGAGCCAGTGACCGCTCGGCCCTGTTCTTCTTCGGGGAGTCACCAGAGCAATTAATAAGTTCTTCTGTAAAGCGTGAACAGGATGTCGAGGTGTCTTCATGATTTTCGCACCATCTATGGGCCGTGTCCGTGAGCGAGAAAACGACGTTCGTTAGCTGGTCGTTTGCACCCCGCTCGTTATAGCAGCTCACTCGTTGGTAATGCGTGAGCCACTTGTGCACGTCATCACCGGCTGCGGCCGCGAAAGTGCGGGGTTCACGGTAATGCGGCGAGGAGCTGCTGAGTGCAGGCCTGGGTGGCTTCTCCAGCTAGGTACATCTCGGGCACGGGGGATGCAACTCCGGCCAGGCTCAGGCGGATGCTCCGTTGTTGGTAAGGGCGTACCCAGCAAGCTGCAACCAAGTTGTTACGGGCGCAAAACTTTTATTCAAGGTCGGTTCTCACCAGGCGTATTAGCTGTACCAAGTCAACTCCCCATAGCGCCCAGCCAAACGAACTTCCACTACGTGTCCTTCAAACAGTCCAAATTGTGAAAAAGAGGACCGTGCTCTATTTGAAGCGATCAATTATTTATTATCTCAAAAAACAACCCTCCGTCCTTCTACTACCTCGTCTTCGATCGTCCGTGGCATTTATCACTATACCGCAATACGTTTCCTTCAAACAGTCGAAGATGTGAAAAGGAGGACCATGTCCTGTTTGAACTGATCAATTATTTATTACAGGGGTAGCGGCCAACGATGTTCGGTATTTGCCTCGCTTATGCAGTCGCCACTGAAAATTATCCTCTTGGAATGGAGCGAACGGTTAATATGGAGCGTTCTCAATGCTGGCAACGTGCGCCTGAAGGTGAATGCGGCAGAACCGTTCTGCATGCATTCAACCTAAATATTCCTATGGCTTTGAGGTTTCGTTATCAGCACAGTGAATGACAATCGTTTCTCTTGAAGGTTTGACGCGTACACGATATCTTCATCATCTTCCTGTTTCTGTAATCGGAAGAAATGCTGTCACTCTCGTTCTCTCCGCAGGCTTTCTCCTCCGTGTTCCACTGCAAGGACGACGATGTCATGAACGCTCGTAACAAGTGTGAAATCTGGTGAAAGGTTTCCCGCAGAGGACTGCTCAGAGTGGAACAACAAGCAGGCCGAGTTCACTTTGTTCCATCATGGCAAGGTGCTCCTTGTGGACGCTAAGCGCGCCTCGACCTTGTGTGCGAATTGTTTTTCGTTTTTTTTTCAGTGCATAAAGCCAATGTACACTGCTTCTGGCGTGTTTTATTTTCTACGTCATAAATTTCACAATGAACCACGTCCACCTCCTTTCACAGAAGAATTCACGTTAGCTTATGGCTAGCCGTTCTTGCGGCAATGATCGATGTGTCATAATCATAATCTACACTTTCCTCTTCTGTGATCAAGCTGTCATGTCGTAAGTTGGTCGGGGATCTGCAGCGTGATTGCGGATCCGTGAAAGAGCACAGAAGCCGCCTTGGTGGTCAGATATTGAAATCGACGATGGGAAGAAAAGATTCCCCTAGCTACGCGCCGGAAAATGGGGCTATTCGCCGAAGACAAACGGCTTCTCAATCATACTAAAACCTCGCAAAATACTAGAGCAAGGCGAGCGAGAACACACAACGCAGGCGCAGACTATCAACTGAATTTGTATTGCAGAAAAAGGTGCCTATAAATAACCAGCGGCTTAAAGCCGAGAAGCAAAACCCGAAAAAAATCACACTCGTTCTTTGCACGTGCACTTTGAGGCCGTTGTCAAAAAAACCGTGCACCAAAGGAAACAAAACTCACACGTCACCGCAAGGCTAACGTGTCTTTGCTGGCTGCTGCTGTTCTCTGCTTCTGCTGGTGGTGCCGTCTTGTTCATCATTGGTGAGCCCGTACTACGTTGGGGGGGTTTTGACCAAGGCGTAGGTTAAGGCGCGGTTCATGTGAACCTGAGGGTGCGTTTTACTGAGATGTCGTGGATCTCCCCAGGTGGAGGGTTGGCAGCTTGGTTTGCCAGCTTGCAAACCCAAAGCCTGCCGCTTGAGTCCTTCAAAAAAAAATGACATTGATGCGATTCCCGTGGCTCTCGTCCCAATCGGTGAGGGTGAGATCAAAATGAAAACCCCAAAATCAACAGGAGCTAAGAGCATTGACAGACCATTATCTGCAGATCTCTGAAGTGCGTCCATTTGGCCATAGAGGCATTGTGTGCAAGTCCTCATACATCGTTTGTGTTGCAGACTTGCTTCAGTGCAAAATTTTCAGCGCCCTGCCGGTGAAAGCATTCATTCCCGATCAGCATGCATGTGCCAAGGGTATCGTACGTGGTGTCGACCCAGCATCGTCCCCGCAAGAAACTCTAGACGAATTTCAGGATGCATGAGTTGGGGTCCTTGCAGTCTACCGCTGTGGTAGAGAGGAAAATGGCTCACGTGTTGCTACTGAGTCGGTAATTACAACTTTTGCTGGCTCTTCCTGCCCTGCTGAACTAAAAATTTGGCCTATTGTATACCGTGTGGACACTCCGGAACCCCGCCCTCTTCAATGCATCAACTGCTGGCGGTTCGGGCACAGCGGCAAAGCATGGAAGTCAGAGACCCGCTGCCGTTTATGTGGAGAAAGTCATTCGGTTGATAACTGCACCCCAGAGCAGCCTCTTTGCTGCATATACACTTAGCTGATGACGCCGAGTGCGCAAAACGTACTGAAGAGCGTAGCTTGTTGGAAATTACCAAAGAGAAGCGGTGCTCAAGAGCCGATACTTACGCTGTTCTTAACAGGAAAAAAGACTCATGTGCTAGTCATGTGCGCGCTTCTGTTGTGAACATTGAGTCCAACTTGACTGCCTCAATTGTGACCACAGTTGAAAAAGCCCTTAATAATGTGGTTGAGCGAATGCTAAGCACTTTTTCTGACGCGTTGGCTCAGTTTGTTGCTGTTCAATCTGTGTAACCACCAACAACCGCTCTGACAGCAACGTCTGAGTGTTTCAGCTTGTGCAGCTAGTGCTAGCCGCTCAACATCACCTCTTGATGCTCCCCAGGTCCCAGTCAACATCTGTTCTTAGCAGTGCATGGTGCACTGACATCTGCTGCCTTGGTTTCCCAAAATCAGTTTCAAATGCGCTGCTTTATCTGGAAACCCGTATCCCTGATCCAAGTTCCCGCTTTCAAGTACTCACGGTGCCAGCTTTCCTCAGATGATTGGACCCGGCGACTGATGTCAGTATCCCTATTATTGTGTCTCCGCTGGCCTCATTCTTTTCTCGTCATTGACCACGGTATCAAATGCCACAAATTATGTTAACGCAGAACGTTTTAACACCGATTGGCGTTGATCTCAGTTCTTTTCCCTGGGTTGCTGACACGCCGGCAGCAGTGGAATTCCATTTTGACCACATCTTCCCATCTCATGCGAAACACATGCCGGCAAACTTTTTCAAAGGCCTTTTCTCTGATCACATAGAGGAATACCCCTATCATACGGTGCTTTCTACCGATGCCTCCGGTAGCTGCCAAAAAGCTGCAGTTGGCATCTTTTCGCAGGATTTGGCCCGGAGCTACTCTGCTGGCATCCCTGATTCTATTCCTATATTTTTTGTAGAATTTTGGCTCTTGGATTGCCCTGCACAAAATTTCATGTTATGAGTCTCACATTATTATTTTCGCTGATTGTCAGTTTTAATCTCCCTTGAAACATCACAAAAAGATTTTCTGGGCTATTTCGTGCGATTTTTTCTCCCGTGCAATTTGAAGGTGGTCCGTTTTGTCTGCGTCCCTGGCCATGCAGGCATTCATTCAAATGAGGTGACTGATTCCTTAGCAAGGTCGGCTCTTCATCGGTCAGTGACACGTCTTGTCCCGAATTTCAGTCTCCTGGCGATTTCCAGCTTTCAGCGGTTCCAACTCATATCAGCCAGGTTACGTGATATCTTACTAAATACCACTGATTATCAGCGCCTAGCATATAATTGGAACGTCCGTTCGTGTAAAACCAGACTGTATGAGATATCAATGACGAGGTTGCGGTGCAGGACCCCCAATGTGAATTTGTATCGATGCAGGTGTGGGTTGACACCGACAAACCTGTGTGACGCATGCGGGGAAGTTGAATCTATATACCATTTTCTCCTCTACTGTCCATAGTTCGCACTTCATAGGAAGATTTACCTGGAGGTTCCTCTCTCCAAGTTAGGGCTCCCATTATCTCTGCCAGTTATCTGCCTATATTGTTCGGCGCAAGCGCCAAAGGATTTTCATTAGGTTCAATTTTCGGGATTCTCCATAATCAACTGGCATGTTGATTTCCTAATCCTTTTAAAATTCTTCCAGCTCTTCTTTTTTCACCAAAATGCTGTCTGTTTTGTTACTTTAAATATTCTTCTGTCGTTTTTATTGAAATATTTTTCAATATTCACGCTTAATGCTAAAATTTTATCGTAATCTCCTATTAAAATTTCTTTGTTTAGGCCACTACACCTTGGTCAACCTCCCATGTAGGTATGTGCCATGCCTTAAGAGGAAGAAGAAGAACACTCCCATCAAGCCAACGGTCCATACTGCCTGCTCGTACTGGAAACGTTTCGCAAAAAAGAAGTGTCCCTATCAAAGAGGCTGATGGAGGGTGGCATGACACACGCATCTGCTTCTTTCTTGATTAGGTGGGCTCCCACTAACTCCCTTCATTCCTCATCTCAGTGTCCGAATAAGACTCTGGTCCTCTTTAGATGTAGAAAGCAGCCTTTGCAAACCTTACAGTGAAAAAGGAGATTAGAGGTAGCACACCCTTCAATGACCTGCAGGGCTCAGCCATCCGCTCTTGGATTCACTGACCGGTCTGGCCGATCTATTTCTTTTCACACCCGAGAGTAACAGCGTAAACTACTCCAGTGTGACATTCGGTCAGCCTGTTTTCTCTTCTGTGCTCTATCGTGCACTCTTCGCCCGCAACACCGACCTCCAGCTCAAGCCTGTCGCGGCCTTCAACCAAACCAGCCTCGAGCAGCCTGACGCAGAACCAGTGCCCTTATGGTACTCAGAAATTCTGAATTACTGTAAGAAGGTCAGGATTAGATATCCCCCACCTCACAAAAATCTCCACCAGCAGGAAGCGGTCTATTGGCGACAGCTACGAACGGGAACTTTCCCGAATACAAACATGCTAAGCAAGATCCACCCAGGGCTATATAGCAGCAAATGCCCATGGTGCGAGGACAAAGCCAAAATAATTCATATAACGTACTGTTAAAGAGAACAAATGCGGCTGCAATAAACAATCCTGAGTGCGGAGCAGTGGGAGAGGATGCTTTCCAGCGAGGATCCGGCGGTCCAGGCAAGACTGGTCTAGAAAGCCTACCTGGCGGCAAGTCTCAGTGGGACCCTGGACTAGGGGCTCCAACCCTGCCACAAGCGCCACAGACCACATCAAAAGATGTGAAGAGTGCCTCTACACCAAGACCCACCCATATATTTCTATGAATAGAGTTATTACTAAAGCACTAAAACCTGAGCCAGCTTGTTCTTTGCCGTAAAAAAAACTTTCGCTCCGTATCCTCTTCCATATCGGCTCCTCATCCGCGATAGAAATCTTTTTTTTACAGCGTTAAAAACGTTTCCTCGGCAGCGCTCACCCTGCCCACCCGTAGGCACCAACGAGGCAGTCACCCACCGGTTGCACACACGGGGCCGTCAGCGGCCCCCAGCTCCTCCCCTACCAACCAGGAGCTCTCGGATACGAAGCAGAAGTATACGAATATTATTAATTTAGATTGAATAACGCACAATAAACATAGGCGCCAAAACAAGCAAAATTGTAACCTAGGATAGAAAACATAAAAGCCTATGGAAAGCCACTGTTCTGATCGCTGAGAAAAAAAACTTGGCCTTGGCTGCCAATTGGAGTACGGCAGCAGTGTGTTGTTGCTCGTTGCACTGCTATATCCCACAGCGACGTCCAGGAAAGTTCGAACACGTTACATCTGGAAGACCAGGAGAGACATGGGCGCCAGGAAGACATTTTGGCGAGCATTCATACCCTATCATTTTAACACAGAATGCGTCCCATTCAATCCTCGTGCTATGGCGGCGGCGGCGGTGGTAGTATACGTGAGAGGCGAGGCCGAGCTAGATGGGATGGCGACCACTCCCCGAGCACTCCGGTTCGCAATGCCAGGCGACAGCGTAAAGGCCCAACCACAACGCCACGTCTGGCGAATGCGGTTGCATACCCTGGTGAATGCTTAGTGGTGCAGCAGGTTTAATTCGAAATCAAGAGGAAGAAATGGGTTTGGGCAGGGCATGTAATGCGAAGGGAAGATAACCGCTGGCCATTAAGAGTAATAGAGTGGATTCCAAGAGAAGGCAAGCGTAGCAAGGCGCGGCAGTAGGTAGGTGGGCGGATGAGATTAGAGAGGCCATGACAGCCTTTTTTCACGCATACCCTGCTCATCGCACCGATTAATAGTCGCCGCCGTCTAAATGAGTGCTTCGAAATAATAGTACATCAATCAGCGTTTACTGTGCGTGCGAATTGTGGCCCACGAATGCGAAGATAGCGACAACTGCCGCCCCGCGCTAGGGTTGACTACATAGCTGTGCGCAAACAGTACTGCTCCTTTGCTTAGCATAAAACGCAAGGTGGGCTCTCCTCATTTCAAATATTACGCAGTATTGCTCACAAATTGTAGTTTTACTAATTGACACATTATGATAACTCTGCAATAAGCGCCGCTGATGCTATATTGCCTGCTTGGGAAACGCTTCGGATAGGACCGGCATTTCTCGCTAATTATATCTGCTTCCTTTTATGTCATCAATATTTGATTTTAAGTCGCTTTAGCTAAAAATACGTTCGGGCATTGCTCGACTTAATTAAAACAACCAGATTTGTGGTCCACAGTCGACGCCGACGGCTGCTGCCGACTGCTGTGAAAACCGGGTCAGATATCTGCACTTTCCCCTTAGTGTACTCGCGCCCTGCGATATAGGCAGTTGTCGGATTGAGGATAGGGTTAATTGGACAGACACGGGAGAGGCCTTTGCCCTGCAGTGGGTGTAGTAAGGCTTGATGATGATGATGATGACGGTTTGAGGACAGTGTAGCCAAAACTACGCTCGACAGCTATTTTCAGGCGCGAAAACTAAAAGAAGCCGAAGCGGCTCCTAAACTGCAGACATTTTTTGCCCACTACGCAGCGGTATACGTACACCAGTGCTCTTGGACATGCGCGTAAGCTAGATGAGTTTCATAACATTTTCTAGTGTGTCACAAGAAGCAAGAATTAGGGAAATAATCAGCACCTTATGCTACACTACAGTGTGGGAAAAAGCACGCTACCCGAACGAGATTGGTGACCGTACCACAGCAGAGCTAAGAGCTCAGAGCTCTCCCAAAAACTTCTCGCGTGATAAGAAGCCGCCTCCTGGCTGCAAATCTGAATTGGCTTTTATCCACACTTGCGCATAGCTCACTACTAATGTCCGCGGTACTCCAGCCACTGCGGGGTGTAACTGGGCACGCCCGTATTCACCAGGTGCTCCCCCTATCTCCAGCCCTGATCCCCAATCCTGGGGACACGGACTTGCAGAACGCTGAACAGACAGGGCCGGCTGATCTTTAGAGTTCAGGCAGTGGCCTCTGCCACCGTAGACCTGGACTCAGGGTCCCGCCCGGATAGCGCTGCTCCTCTTGTCTTTAATTTTATAGTTTCTTCGCTCACCATTGCTCACATCGCAATGACAGGTTGAAGCTCACAGCGTTGTGGCCTTGAAGCAAAGGGAAACTCATACGCACATCCTTTAGCACCATTGGACTAGTGGCCTCAAACCCTGTTTCGCACAATCGTGAAAACCGCAGAGATTGCACTGAACTCACCACATTTAATTCTAGGGCCCACGGACGTCTCTGCTTAGCTCGAGCTAGCTGGCCATAGTGGTGAGTGAAAGAGAACGTGAAGGTCGCCAAGTCGACAGCCTCCACTTCATTTTAGAGCGCAGCTCCCAGGGGCCCGTTTCTGGCTTCCGGGCCGTAGTCATACGCGTTGTCTGCGTAGTCGGCGTAGACGTCGGTGTAACCCATTGGCGAAATAGTAGAGCGAAACGCCACCTGAAATGTGGCCTCCGCAGGAAGAACCCAGATGGTGGCTAGCAGCGTAACACGTCACCTGCCAGCCGGGAACAGCTGCGGAAAAACTTCGCATTACCAGCTATCGTAATCGTCTGTCAACTTTTTAGAGTCTCTTTTGTTCTAGCTGGTGAAAAAAAATTAACTGTTCGGTTGGCTGAATGGTTAATTTCATTTTTTATGCCCTTCTATGGCGCTGTGTCTTGACAAGCCATATCTTCGCTGACGTGGACAGCTATGAAGTGCTTGCTCTTGTCGCTGTCGTTAATCGCAGTGCTTCTAATGTTCGTAAACGCGCAGCTCGCGCTTGGGCTCGTCGGGATCGGTACAGTGGCTTGAAGTGGTTGATGTCATTTTCTTGATTATGAGACTTGTCTCAACCGAGCTTTTCCCTTCGCTTGAGGGTATGATAGTTGTACTTTGTCCTGGTCGTGTGCTTTGTGGGATTCGTAGCTGGGTAATTATTGCTGGTGAGGAGGTCGTCGTGCTAGAACAACGTTTCCTTGAGGAATGATACCATCACACTTGTCTTCTTGGTTCCTCCACATTTCGGTGTCCGGGGATCGTAGAATTGTTTCTGTGGTGTGGTTGCGCTACAGTGCTTTGTGTTTCAGTTCCATTTTGATTTTTTTGCGTGTGTTTCAATGCTCTTTCCAGATTGATCTTTCGGCTGCCCTTGACTTTTCTTGCGTTCGTGAGTGTGTGCTCTGGGGGCTTTGGGGACAAAAAAAACTAACTGTTCGGTCGGGCATTTCCTCAGGGATGACACGATTGCACTTGTCGACTTGGTTTCTGCATTTCTCTTTGCCCTGGAAGCGTAGTATTTTCTTTGGTGTGCTTGCATTTATATTATTGACATTGGTTGTGTTCTCTCTCATCGGGCCCTTCCTAACTCTGGCAGCCATTTTGAATTCTGTAGTCTTCCGACCCGTTGGCGTCTTTCGGCAAACTGTGTCGGCGCTGGTAGGTAGGGTAGTGTTCTTGACGTAGTCGCGGAAGTAGCTGTTATGGGTTTCACGCTTGCGGCTTTCGGTGATGTTATCTGCTTTGGCTATGCTTGCTGAAGTTTTCAAAGTCGCTGTAGTGTTGTGGTCGCTGGCGTTGATGTGGCTGTGGCTGCAGTGCTGCTTTTGCTTTGTTGTGATAGTGATTGCAAGCGCTGGGAAGTATTTGTGTGGCATCTTTGTCAAGGGTGTGTGCTGTGCTGAATGAATGGTCAATGCCATTCACATGAGGAATAGCGCCAGCGTCGGTGATTTCAGCTGTTGAAACCCGGCGATCTGTGGATCCCTTATACTGATTCTCCCGTGAAACCCTCGGCGGGCGAAAAACAAGGTCAAAAATAAAGGTGGGGGAAATATGCCTGCACCAGCTGAGCTTTAAACAGGATTAAGCCAATTGGTAAAAATAAACGAACAGGGCCCTCGAGAAAAAGGGGCCAAAGCGCGGAATTAATGTCATGTGTAAAAAACCAATCGAAAAAATAACAAGGCAGGCACGTGGCGCAAAAACGGTGTCCTGAAAGGCGCCGGGTACAGCGAGCACAGAATGTAACCCTGCGCGTGAGCTGGTTTATTATTTCACATAAAAAGTTCAATATAAAAACAGAATCAAGAACAGGTGCCCAAAAAAGAAGAGGAAGGAACAAAAAAAATAAAGAACAAAAAATATAAAAGAAGAACAGAGAAAAGAGGCCAGAACTAGAAAGAACCACAACCACTCCAGCGGAAAAACGAACCCACCCCGCCTGCAAATTGGGTTTATTTACAAACAACCACATTTTATTGACACAGAAGCCCCCGGTAGAAGCTCCGAACTAAAAGAAAAAAAAACGGGAAAGAAAAGAATAAAGCAGAAAACCACAGCAGGGGAGCCAGGAGTCCTTCCCACCTTCACAAATTAAAGGCAGGAAGGTTAAAGGTGTGAAAGTTCAAGAACCTTCACAGGACACCAGAGCCAGACACGAGAGACCTGTGAAGATAAAACAATCACAGCCAAAAAAAAACCAACCCCGCCGAGAAAAACCAAACCCAACCCAAAGAACTGTACAAAAAATTTTACAAACCGCCAAACGAATTGTCCAAAATAAAATAAAAAGAAACATAAAAACCCAAGAAAACTAACCACCACAAAAACATACATAAAAAACAAAAAAGGCGAAACAAGATTAAACCACGCTCCCATCAAACACACACACACACGCATACAATAAATAAATAAAACGAGCCGCAGGATGCGCTAGGTCAGGGGGCGAGCACAACGCACCCATTTCAACCGGCCAGAAAGGCCCCCGACCAAACACACATTCTCGCAGCAAAAAAAAGAAAAAGCCTACACACCTCTCCTGTAATCTGGCAACACTGACGACACTGCAGCAACGACGCGCGCCAAAAGCGCGCGGCACCGCGCACTGTCCAGCCAAGACCTCCACAAGAGTGCACCGTCCTGACCGCCACCACCCCGCGGCAAACGGGCCACGATCTCCCGCGTCCGGGAACATGACAAATAGAGCCTTACGTCGCGCATGGGGTTCCCGCACGGACACGTCGCAGACGACGCTAGATCAAACCTACAAAAATAGGCCGGAAACGGACCGTGGCCCGTCAACAAGGTGGTCAAAGCATGGGGCGGCGGGAATGCCTCCGGAATGTTCCTCACGTCCGACACCCAGTCGGCAATCCCCGTGCCGTCGGCATGTTCCTTCCACCATTCGGCCCACCGGGAGCGCACCACCGCCCCGAACGCGGAGCGCATCGACGCCCTGGCACGCTTCACGCGTCGAACCCGCGGGGAGCGCGACGCACGTGATGCGACAACGTCCTCCAACTCGTTTCCAAGCACGCCCCGGTGACCCGGGATGTGAAAAAGGCGAATAATCCGCCGTGTCGCCACCTCGCGCAACGCCTCCTTCAGAGACCCGATGCGCCCGTCGACAGTCGACGGGGAGGCGAGAGCGGAAACCAGGGACAAAGAATCTGTGTAAAAACACACAGACCCCGCCTCCGACAACCTCGTCGCCCAGTCGACCGCCTCCGCAAAGGCCACCACCTCTGCCGCATAAGAGTCCGTGGCACCCTCCACGCGGAAGCGACCAACCTCCATCGAACGGCCCGTGGGACCAAATAAGACGAACGCCGCCCCGGCCGCGAACGACAGGAATGAGCCATCGGTGTAGACGTGAAACGCAGGCGACGACGCCCATGCCACCGCATCGTCCACGCCCAACCGAACGTGCCCAAACCGCACCGCCGTAGCCGGGTGCACCAGCGAATCGTCGTACGGAGACGCCACCTCGGCAGCGCTGAACGCCCGCGCACCGAAGGTGACGTCTATGGCCCGATAAAACAGATCAAACTCCGCGAAGATTCGGTCCAGTTCCATGGCCAGGGGCGGCGCATGCAGAACCTGCAGCACCCTCGTGCTCGCGGTACAGTACGCCGCCGCAAACGTCATAAGCGGCGACCGCTGCACCGACAGCGCGCGCGCCTGAAGCCCCGAATGCCGCCTGCCCGACCAACACACTGGTGCCCCATAAGCGAGAGTAGGGAGAACGACCTGGCGATTTAATTGCCGCAAGCGCACCGGTGCCAGCGCCCCCCCCCCCCCCCTCCTCCCCCTCCCCCCCCCCCGCAAGGCGAAGCAACATTAACAGCCGCGCGGACAGCTGCTCGGCCGGCTCCTTCAGACGGTCGCCATGGGACAGGATGGAGAGGCTGCGGTCGAAGACGACACCCAACACCCTAACGGAGGCCCTGAAAGACAAGCCCCTACCATCGAGGCGGATGGTGGGATGACTGCTGCACATCCCCGCACGACGAGGGGAAAACAGCACGCAGACCGTCTTCTCCCTACAGAGGGTTACACTCGCCCCCTTCGCCCACGACGCCACCCTGCCGAGCGCATCCTCCGCACATGTCTGCATGTCCCCACTGCCGTCCGCAGGCACAAGGATGACGACGTCATCCGCATACGCCTCGATGGAGACGCCCTCCGGTATCGGCAACGCGTGCAAGCCACTCACGACGATATTCCACAACAGCGGCGACAGCGGAGAACCCTGCGGACTGCCCAAGGTGGGACGCGCCACCGCGTCTCCCGCCCTAGATCGGTACACCGCCTCCCGGTCCTGCAAAAACGACCTGAGCAGAGCGCAGAGATCCCGCGGGCATCACCATCGGCCGAGCGTGGCCAAAACCAGAAGATGCTACAGGCTGTCGAACGCGACTTGAAAATCTATGGAAATCATCAGTGAGTAGCGACCGGCCTCCCGAATCTCTCGCAATTTAGAAACGAGGGCATAGAGCGCCCGAATTGGGCAGTGTGGTGAAAGCCACCGGCCGCCATAAAATGATAGATGCGGCCATACAAGAGGCGCTCCAAAACTTTCCCGAGCGGGCAGTTGATCACAATAGGCCGGTAGGAAGTGCTCAGTTCCGGACTCCTACCGGGCTTCGGCAGAAAGACCATGCGGCCGCGACATTGATCACAATAGGCCGGTAGGAAGGGCTCAGTTCCAGACTCCTACCGGGCTTCGGCAGAAAGACCATGCGGCCGCGACGCCACGCCATGGGAAAATGCCCCAACCGCAGCGCCGCGTTAAACACGCGCTGGATGAATCGCGGGTGGTCCTCCCACAAAGCACGCACCACCCGAGGCGTGAGACGATCTAGTCACATCGCCGCCCCGGCATGCATACGCGAGACCTCCAACGCAATCTCGCCGCGCGCGAAAGGCCGATGGTCTGGCCCGCCGGGATCCAAAGCGGCCGCCTCCTCCCGCAGTGCAGCTTGGGAGGGCGCGTCCTCCTCCCTCCTATTGCATGCCACCTCAGTATTAAGGAGGAGCTCCGCCGACTCCAAAACCGAAGCCGTCAGAGCGTCGTCCGAGCGGCGAACAGGAGGGAGCAAGACCGGCTCGCGCAACCGACCAAATGCCTGCTTAAACGGGTGGCCAAAAACCTTAGAGCGCAGCGCCTCCCTCGCCAGCTCTCCCGCCGCCGCATCCCGCGCGCCCGCCACGCGCTCCCGAAAAGCCCGGAGGGACTGGTAGTACCGCGCACCTAACTCCCTCCTGAAGAGGAAGTCCCGGCAGCGCTGGAATGGCCTCCGCATCGCCCGCAGTCGGGCACGCTCGAGGGCGAAATCGTCAGTCCACCAGGACGCGCCGCCCACAGCTGCGCGCCCCGATGAACGCCGTCCCGCGCATGCCGCCGCCGCTCCCTGTCGAAGCACTCTTGGAAGCGCCGGAGCACCGTCTCCAGCGCCTCCGCCAACCGAATGCTCGCACCGTACCGGCCAGACGGTCCAAAGCCCCGACCCCCTGAGCGCAGCCAGGACACGTGTGGTGCCCTGGTACGTCAGTCGTCTCTCCCTCGACGGCGTGCCCGCACTAAAGTGCACTTCAACGTGCTGGTTAGGTTAACTTGCCAAACCGAAAGCGCAATGCCCCATGACATCGGGCGTACCGGATTCATGGAAGAACGCTGATGTTATCTTCAGCAGCAGTGCGACGGACATCAAGTGGGACACGACGATAGCTATCGTTGCCGACATGAGGAATGGAAGAGGTACCGCACTGCAAGCCTTCACTGCGAGAAGTGGAGTCGCGAAGGTTGTGGTTTGACTTATGGGCAGGCGAGAGGCTGCAGGTGTTGTGTAGGGAGTGTACTGATGTGGTACATTGTCGAAATGCGCACCAGGTTGGGGTACGTTGGGGTATGTAGTACGATTCTCACGCTTAGCGTTGTACTGGAGTGCGTGTGCCGTGATTTTGTGCATTTTCGAGTTCGCCGTAGCTTTGCACTTGTTTTATCAGTTTTGGTTATGATGGGCGACGTGTTCTGCACTTAGTTTTGCTCGTCGCTGAACTCGTGCCGCTGTTGTTCTGTAGACATCACATGACAACAACGAGTTTCGCGCTCTATTTGTGGATGTGTTTGGTGTGATGGTCTGGGAGGTTTGCAGTCGTCGGTGCTGAATCATGAGAAAAAAGTGAAGTACCGCAGGCTCTTGTTGTCGACATTGGCAAACGCGAGGATCAGGTCAGCCGAAACGGACATAATTCACGGAAAGTCCCACCGAGGCGACTTTTTTGCCTGTTGCACACCTCTTCCAAGAAATGGCTCCATGATATCTCTTTCCGCTGCGTGGACCATCTTGGGCTCCAGGTATGGCGTCGAAGTATTACGTTCACACGCGGTTGTTCACGTGGCGCTGAGTGTAGACCGTTTGAAAGCCTGCAAAAAGATGAGCGTCACCCCTGTTAATTCTGGAAATCTGAGTGAGATGCGAGGTTTATTTGCGTGATGTTCGAGATGCCTTAAATTTAGCAATTTTGCGAATTCCTACGTGCGCCGGTAAGCTAGGAAAACGAAGACATACACCTATATAAAACCGTCTGAATACCTATGATGCAAAATTAGCTGCACGATACCCAAAAGGATTGCAGAATAATTTTTCGAAGTTAATATTTCAAGTACTGCAGCCTGTAAGACGTTTTTCGCTTGCCATTGTGGCGAGCCGAAACTGAGCAAGAAATCAAAAGCCATACCACATGCATGTTTATCGACATCCGCTGACATGTATGCATGTTCATGGTCATGCACGAGATGTACGATAACAGCGCAGTTGGAATTTTAGAATGCAGCAGGCCACTCGTATTACGATTAATAACTGCGCCAGTGTGTCAAGTGGTCATTGTTCTATTCAGTAGGCATGCCAGCCTGTGAGCTCGTGTTTGTCGAATGCACAGGAGCGGCTCCATTGTCAAAATAAAGTTGCGTATATCGCAGTTGAAGGTGTAGGTGCGTCAGTTGTGTAAATGAAGCAGAGGTTGTAGCGTTTAGCCCCGAGTTTCAGACTTGTGGGTGTAGTCAGCGTTTTTCCCCTTGCCTCAGTTGCCGTGACTGCTCTAGTCATTGAAAAACTCGGTTGGTACTACAATTCAATATGAACGGTTCAGAATGGTGAGGTCCTTACGTTTACTACAAGGAACTGATCGAAATTATTTTTGTGCGGTTTAGTTTTGCGCCGGGGTTGTGTATTAGCCACACGCGCTTGGCATCAAGCCGCAGTATTCGGGACAACCCTATAGTATAAACTCAATACAATTTAAAAATGCTTCCAGACAAAAGCTCGCCTGCCATGTCCAAAGAATATGGAATGGTGGCGCCTGAAGACTGTGCAAAGCGACTTATGAATGTGCTTGGGCGGGGAATTTATAGAGGGAGTGGATTTAGAGGAATAACGCACTGAGACATCTGCGGACCTTCAGGCGCCATATCAGTCGAGAAGAAATTTGCACTGAAAATAGCCCAACACTGGTCACGCGAATGTCTCTGAACCCCGCTTGCAATGCTCACATATTCCGTGCCCCAAAAGTCATGGGTTGCACATGAATGCTGCACTAAGGGAGGGTCCTTATCATTCTGAAAACGAGCCGGATAATTTTGGTTCCTTTCCAAACTCGTGTTTAGCTAATATAACCCCAGCTTTTTGTGCGCCACAAAACCGAATACAAGAACCAGCCAACTTTGCTTTCTTCACTACTCTTCAGCGAGAATGGCTGCACCAAGAGAAGACTCACCATAATCCCTGTGAAATGCGTTACAGAACCACTTCTGACGCGCTCGGTGAACAAGGCTGGAGTGATGGCACCTGAGGTCGCCTCGATTCTCTTCGAAAACCTGCGACGTAAAGAGCGCGTTGTTGTTTATGCTCAGGCTGTCGTGGTTACAACCTCGCATCTAGTTATCTTTTTTGCCAAGAATACGTTCTGGTTATTAACTGGAGTAACACTCGCTGTTATATAAGTTGATGCCTCAGTGCTTCGTCCTATCCTCCTCCTCGTTCTTGTGCACAGTTTCTTTGTGCACTGATTCCAGTGGGCTCATAAAAGCAAACGTGACCGCAAATTGGTTGTCGAATCACGTTATGGAGCTTGCAAAAAGAGTACCGGTTTGAGTATGGCACGGACTGAGGGCCTAATCAGGAGCCCTGATAACTCCTGGTAGATGGAAACTTCGTTTTCTTGAAAATGCTTGCCACAATGAAAGGGTCAAACCTGAAAGCATGGTCTCGTTGCCAGCTCCAATACATTTTATTTAGTTTCACACAAAACCACTCAGAGATGCCGAGCTGCTGTGAAAACTTCCTTCAATATCCGAAGGGCGTGATTTGTTTTATAACTTATTGTAGGCCTCACAACATTGTATGCCCATCATTACCCTTCTATACGAACTGGTATTAAGTTGACCTTAGATGCTGATTACATTCTTGCAAGAATAACAGCGCCTAACTAGTTGTGCTGACTAGATGATTCCTTCAATGAGAGGGGCGCTTAGTGCGGAATACTATAGTCGCATACAAGTATGCGGTGGAGCTCCGCCTACATTCAGGACCGGAACACAGAATTCCTCCACGACAAAAACGTTGTTCATTGTTAAAACTTCTCTCGTTCCCTAAACAATAAGCTAATCACAAGAAATATGTCATAAGTTCTAGAATTTTCATACCAGGCTTGTTTAACTGATTTCGTGTACTTTTTTGACTGGCTAGCAGAGTAATACAGTACGTCGCGAACCGTGGCCCAGTATTAACAAGTGCTGTTTTTTTAAGTTGTATCCCACTATAGTACGCACCGCCGCAGAGCAGCAGCGTTGGATTTATTGTATCAAAAAACGGCATACAATGAGAATTCTTTCAGCAAGTTTTCCGCGACATCAGAGCTGAACCGGACTCAAAATCCGGTACCTTCCACCAACGTATTCAGAGAACGTGTTAGCCTGAAGTCCTGGCTTTGAGGTTTGAGGGAATTTCTGAGTGCTCAGAGAGACTCAACGTATCTATTTTCGACGTCTTCAGCTGGCGTCCTTGATCTCCTCGAATCGGCCCACTGTTGCGATGCCGAACTAACTGTGACCCACGCTGGCGTTGTGATGCAGCGCTCGTGGTATTTCAGGCAGTGCCTGTCCTTGTCGCCTGTATGTAGGTTCACTAGCCTGTTAAAACTGCAGAGGGTCTAACGTCCCGAAGCGGCACTAGGGCTATAAGAAGCCGTAGTTGAGGGCACTGCACGCCGTCAAGGGTTCTTTTAACCGCGCGCTGACATCGCACAGCACATGGGCGCTTCTGCATTCACCTAGAGCTAAACGTCGCCATATTGGGAAGCGGTATTCCCTAAATTGACAGATTCTGTTCGTATTCTGGCAGTCTGCTACGTGTAGTGGTGGTTGTAGTTGTGGCACTGTTGCGTGACTTGATGCATCTGTTGACACTGCGTTGAATAAATGTGCGTTGGTGAAGTTTATATAATGCTTGTGTGGGATTGGATAGGTGCCCAAAGAGGTTGTGGCTGCTAGATACCTCGGATGGTGTTGTGTAGCCTTTCCACGTCTGCTTGTTGTATTTCTCGAGTGATTGCGGTGATGTACCTGCAGAAAGCGCCAGCGGCATGAAGAACAGGAGTAGCTTATTTACGGGAGTGAACCGGCGGCCCCGAGTACTTCCGGTATGAGAAAGAAAGAGTTTTGCCTTGGAAGTGATGCACGGGAAATTCCACAGGCCCGCAAAGCGGACACCCAGCGGACTGTTCACTATGCAGACTGCACCGGGGGATGATGTCGGCTCCTCCAGCGGACATGTCGCCGCTAGATTCCGGGTGGTTGTGCAGCAGGCCACGATGGTACAGGTCACGAATACCACCAGGCCCAGTGCCACAGTGTGCACTATCCAGGAGGCTGCATGAGATAAGGGGGCTGTTCATAGTCCTTTGAAGACTCAGAAGGTGACTCATTCCCCAAAAATTTAGGGCAAGTCGGGCTAGAGAAATGGAAAGAGAGCTACTCAGCCAGCCAATACAGCAATGGCTAGGGACGTTCTAGGCTGGAACATTGATGAGGTGGCTAAAACGAAAGTAAGAAAGCTGATGCGGTAATGGCCCAGTTTTTTGCATGGTATGCGCCTGTGGAAGGTAACTCTTTTCAAGCATCACTGGCATCAGCCAAGTCGTTGTCGTAACCGTCGGGGCCAGAACAGCCCCCTACTGCAGGAACCGTTGCGTACTTAGCAAGGCCCGTCATTTAAAAAGTGAGTATCATGACTATAGCTCTCGCACTTCATACACAACCAGCGTAGCAGGTTTTTGTCTCATTTTAGGGTTGGCTACTTCAGGTCTCGATGGAGATAACCAGGTTTATTAGGGGCGCTGTCTTGAGCTGTGACTAGCGTTGGTGGCTTTTTAAGATTCCCGGCTGTACTACGGGTCGCTAGGGGTGTTCCCAGAAATAACCTCAGTTGTAGAAATAGAGTCGATACATCATATAACGAACATGATGTTCGCTTGGACTGCGTTAATTGTATCCGAGGTTTGTAGCATGTGGACTTCCCATCTAACACCCAAAATTGGAGAGCCTCTATCATGGTTTTTATTCTGATAAAACATTTCGATATACGCAGGCCAAATTACTGAACTTTCAAAGCACTCCAGCGCAGTCACTTACCCCTCGCCGACCTCGTTGCTACCGCTTACTGCTTTAGGGAGGCGAAGTATACAATCGTGGTGTAAGCGTTTATGACAACTGGTGGTGCATGCGCACCCTCTATAACGTTTTCATCAGATCCCCTTAGTGGGAGAGTATTCACAGCACGCCTACTATTACTTTCGCCCCTGCATGGCTCTGCCATGTTGGCGTCATCACCCGCACAAACAGGCTCATCCTAATGAACGTCAGGTACGGTCAGCTGAGCTGTGCATCGTCGACGCATTGCAACAAATCCACATGCGATCGATAACGTGTGTGTTTTACAGCGTCCTCCACCGTTGCGGTGTCCATAAACACAGGAGGCATTTTTTTATGCAATCCGCACTGAAAAAATCAAAGCGACAGGGAATAAAGAGATCCGAAGTGATACTTCGGCAACTGCTTCCACGCCAGACTTCCACACCAGATTTGTGCCATGCGCTGGGGCCACGCCAGCGACAGGAAACCTTGAGCGCGTAATTATTGCCCACTTCAAGTGGCTTGCCTTTCAATCAGGAAAGGCAGCACATGGTGCGCGACGCTCAAGTCCAGCACGACCTGGACATTTTCGATTTGTTTTCTTTCCGTCAGTGAAATTCAACAAGCCACACGACGGGCAAGATGCCTGTCATCTCTTTACTCCCTCTAAACGTGAGCTTATTAATTCGCACACGCGTCGAATAAAAAAAAACGTGCAGCACCGAAGCTAATTTGTGTCGTGCCTGCAACAAATTAGAACGCAGCTTCAAAAGTGCTGCGTCTTGCTAGCCTTCCCATTTATACGCGGCAACCGGCGATCCCTCCGGTCCGTTCTCGGACACAGAAGCAGGGTAACGTGAAGTGCACTGCACTTTCCACCAACGCAAGGTGTCGCTGTTCAAAGGTTGCATTTATGACGGTCTCATCTCATCTTTTTTTTTGCTTTTGCTTTGTTTGAGTCGCTGCGTTCATTGCGTGGTAAGCGAGCTGAGGGTGTCACAGAGCCTTGGAGACAGTCGTCTCTCTTCCCTCTTGTAAGAAGCTGTGCTGTCTGACTGCAGGACCGTGTTTATAGGGCCCGTCGTTCACTCCAACAGAGTCGTGGCGCAAGAGGGGTTCGCTGTACCCGAGACGCAATGCCATATCCCTAATATATATTTTCACTACAGCTCTGCCATCATTAGTAATAAGGGATTGTTCTTTATATCTGCGGCTGTGCGTCTTTAAGGAAGAAGCTGCATGGTCTATTACTTGCAGGCTGTACAAACTACGAACACTTTCGCCACTCAGGCCTCCCACTTTCTCTCAGTTTAAACTCCCTCTACCAACTCCAATGAAAGTGGGGAGGAGGATAACTCGATAACCAATTATCCTTCTGCCAATCGAGGCTTAAGACAGACAGACGGACGTACGGAGGGACGGACGGACGAACGGTAGGACAGATTGTTACAACAGGAGTTCTAAAGGTAACCTTCAGCAGGTAGCAAAGAAGCCTACGCGCTTCGTTTCAGCTCCCAGCAAACGCTACTCACAGCGCTCGGCCTGCCCTAGCGCGTGACAGTTACGAGTAGCACTGCCAGAGAAATCGCCCCCACCAGAGCGCCGACGCCAGGTTGTATACGTACCAATGCCCAGCCCACAATTATCCAATGCAGTTAATCACCGACAGGTGCTGTGCAAAGAAACACGAACAACGAAAGATGCCGCCACCGTCTGGATGACGTTGAAGTAAAGAGCGTTAGCTGTTTGGTTTTCTAGAATTGATATGAATGAGATTAAAGTGTGGTACGCCAATGGGAATATGAATTTGACACGTTGGATTTATAAGTGACGTCACCAATCAATCACCAATTGGAAATATCACTGACGTCACCAATCAATCACCAGTTTGGTTGCTATATGAATTTCCTATGGCGGCCGCCATCTTGAATTCCTCAGACTTGGAAAATTTCACGCCGTAGGGAGGCGGTAGCAGACCCCAAAAAATCGAGAAACGTGACGAGTAAGAGCTGACGCTCTTAAAAGGCCAAAATGATGGACGCGGACATGTGCACTTTCGTGCTCGTGCTCCATGCAGTTGGTGGCAACAGCGAATGTAACACTCAAGGAACGCCCTGCTCATTACCGGCGTCTGAAAGGAACGCTGGACGAACGGGTCGATTGCTACCTGCACCACCTGCGCGGAGAAGCGCAACACAGCACAGCGCAGCACGTCTTACGTATTTGTATGGCTGCATTCAGAATGACCGCCTAGATTTAAATCTAGTTCACCTTGTGGAACTGCCGTATATACAAGAGACCGCATTTACTTGTGGTAAAGGATCCTCCGCGGTGGTTCAGTGATTATGGCGTTCGGCTGTTGACCCAAAAGACGCGGGTTTGATTCCGGCCGCGGCGGTCTAATTTTGATGGAGGCGAAATTCTAGAGGCTCGTGTACTGTGCAATGTCAGTGCACGCTAAAACACACCAGGTGGTCAAAATTTCCGGGGCCCTTCACTACGGCGTCCCTCATAGCCTGAATCGCTTTGTGACGTTAAACCCCCTAAACCATAAGCCATAGTTGTGGTGAAGGGATAAGCTCAAAGCTTGTTACATGAGGCTGATACATAATGGCTAGTATAGAACCGACAAGGAAAGATCAAGGACAAAACATACGGCAGGCGATTGTTACACAGGGCGAGCATCCGTGAGGGGCCGGCGGAGAACATAGGAGGTGTGTGCAAAGACTCCTCACCTTTCTCGAGCGTTGATCGGGAACTCGAAACGATGGCGTACGAGGGAAATGATGCGTGGCTGGGTCGGATCGTATCGGGCGATGCCGGTGTCCACAGTTCAGCCCAGATACTCGATGCATTGCGCAGCTCGTTCGCGTGGTACGGTAGTTGTAGCCGTAGCTGGTCTTCAGGCCTGGCTGCACCCAAGCCGGTGTGTTGGGCTGTGTATTACGCCATTTGACCACTGCTTCCGAGCTGATGTCTCCATGTTGGCGTGCTGACACTTCGTTGCTTGTCAACCGTTCTTCTGTCAGCGTCCAGGCCTCCACACAGCCCCTAAATATAGCTGTTGAATGGAAAAAATATCGGGAAACTTAAACCGCGCACATGAGTGCACTGAGTATCCTTTTATAATCATGACGTTTCGTAAAAAGAATGAACGCTTGATTCTCTTTCACTCGAGGTTCATGGTTTAGTCATTTTGACACCTAAGTCGTTGCATTGGAAATTAAAGACTTGAAAATCTTTATAGAGTTATTAGAGGATCCTGATTAATTCAGCACGTTTCCGATTGCCGATAATGGAGAGTGGTAGCAACTGGATGTTCAGAAGTTAGGCGTCCTAACCTGCTTTCCAATCTCAAGGCCAGTGCCTGAGGAGCAGGCCTGCACAGTAAGACCGTTATGACCGCTTGGGGTCTGTGCGCATCAGCGGGATTAGGTCGGTCCCCGAAATGTGGAGGCCCTACTACTCTATTAAATTCTTGGCTACGGTTTAGCAAACCTGGTATATTTCTGAGGTACGCTGACGAATGTGGAATTCAGCACATATTGAAACAACGTTATACAAGTGTCGTTATGCCGATATACTGAACGCGGTTGCGCCCTAATCCCATCTTTCAGCGCTTTCCAAACTGTCCTGGCAGAGCGTCCAGGGCAATCGCGTTTTCTAAACAAGAAAACATAATATGGCTATTACCAACGGCCGACTGCAGTTGTTCATGTGAGTCTAGGCGCATAATTATAATCATTTTAAGTTATATCAGAAATTAAATAGCCGCGTTGGGTTAGTGGCTTTAGCGTTCGGTTTATGACCTTAACGTCGCGGATTCCATCCCGGCCGTGGGGGCCCTATTTTTCTAGAGGAGGAATGGGGAAAACCCGCGTGCTGTTTGATGCAGTTTGATGTAAGGCTACGTTGAAGGACTCAAGGTGGTCTACAATACGAAGCCCTTCACTACGCGCCGTCTCTCAAAGCTGCGAGTCCTTTCAGGACGTTAGAACACAAGAAACTCGAACCTTAACAGAAAGTCGAAAACCAGCTTCCTAGCTAAATTGACACCTGTTTTCTGATGTCCGCCAACATTGGCATTACAACGCGGCAGGATCCATCTCGCTAAGCCTAATTACAAAAATTTCTGATCACTTTCACTTCAACAACGGGTATAATTAGCCTAGAGAAAGTAAAGTCTCCAAAATTTAGATGAAAACTTGGCGACTCGAACTCGAAAGTGCGCTTTCAGCTTATTTTAGCAAAGTAAGACAGCCGGAAGCGACTTTTGTGCTGCATGCCAGCACCTTCGGGTTACTGACAGCCCGCTTAAATATTTGTTGGGCATGAACTCACCGCAGCGTCTGTCGCAGAGTACCAGGAGCATGGTCCGCTTCCATCCCAGTAAGCGTAGTGCTGTGGCTTGGAGGGCCCTGACTACGGCGTGCGCTGGGCGCCGTAAAGGTACTTTGAGTGGATGTCGCAACTATATGGATATAACTTGTGGTTGCTGCTTCTGGTACCGCTGCGTTAAGGTGGCAATCGGCGGTTGAGTTGTGCTTCCTTCTGGAATGTCGTGTAGGCGGTGACTGTCTTGACAGTTGTTCTGGTCGTTGAAGGCAGCAATCTGTTTCTGAAGCGTGGCTCTGACTGTTGACACTGCGTTCTGAATGCTCAATAAAGAAGTGTTGAACTAGCTGTGGTGAACGTTTGAATTGTGGAGCTGCAGTATTAATGGCTACAATTGGTATCGCTGAGTCCATTGTTTTGCATAATTACATTGATGCTACTTTGTTGTATAGATGTTTGGTGAGTTGAGATCGGACTCATGAGAGACAGCAACACTAGGACTTCCCCGACGTCGCAACGTGAAGGCAGCTATTGGCGCAGCCATAAAGAATAGAAATGGTACCACACTGGAAGCTCCAAGGGCGAGACACTGAGTCACGATAGTTGTGGTTTGTCTCACAACCAGGCCAGAGGCAGCAAGTGCCGGTCTAAAAGTTTGAATCGTTCTGGCGCGTGGCTGCTTTATGGTTGGTTTGAGGTGCGTGCTATGGCGGATCTCTTCTTTTACCTTTTGAGCTTTGATCGCTGCTGTACTTGTGCGACTGCTAACCTGTAGAGATCGCGAAAGCTGTTCAGGTAATGATTGTAGGAGAAGGGCGGACGAACTTGTCTCTCTATATGCGGCTGTGTGGTGTGCGTTGCTCTGTGTTTGGAATGTTAACTGACAGGTATGAGAAATAGAAGAGCCACCGTCATCTTCTAGACATCGGCCCGCATGAGGAGGGGTAGCAGGGCCTAAGTAGACGTTATTTACAGGAAGCTGCCCCACGGAGAGTCTTTTGGATAATGCTTGTTGAAGTAACAAAACGCTTACGGTACTGTGAATAGTGTATCCTTGATGCCGGTTTGCAGGTTCATAAAGTTACGCCTTCACTTGGAAAAGAAGTATTACAATTTGCTTCACGGTTTGTGCGTTTGGAAGTGAACTCAGGATTGAACGCTGACTATATGTGGCTGTTGTTTTGGGTGATGTTCGTGCGGTAATGTTACATTGTCGTGACTACATTGAATTATGATGGCGACAGTTCTGCAACAGTGATGTAAAAGGCTGTGGCTGTCGTGACTGGCGTGGAATCGTGCTCTGAGTGTAGAAGTGCGGTGGTTCGAGCGTGTTATCACTGTTGCTTGCTAGTACGTTGTAGCCTGGGTGCGTGTGGTTGTACAGGTGCCCCACTGTGGTATGCCAGAGGTGTAGTAGTGTAGTGCAGTAGCGGAGCTGTTCGAGTGTTCGCTGTTACCTGTTGTTTGTGAGGATCTGTGGGGGTCGAGGGGGCCCCGAATGAGCAGAAGTAGAAGCGCGTGTCACGCAGTGAGGCCACCGCGCTGACTGCTGTCGGCATGAGAAAAAGAAATAGTGCCGGGCCGTACGTCCTGCACGAAGTCTCACAACTCCTCTGCACACCTCGCGCTCTGCACACAACGCTGTGCACAGTGAGCGGAGGGGGATAGCTGTGGCTCCGCAAGAAGGTATACACGTCGCCAACGGATTCCGGCTGGCGCTGTAGCAGGCGTTGGCGCAGCCGCAGCAGGTTAAACTCCGAAGCGGGAATGGCGGAGAAATATGTATGAAAAAAATAATCTTGGTTGAAATTCTCGCAACTTGGGTAGGTGGATATTTATCCTTTCTCTCTTATTTACAGTTATTTCAATATACCAAACGTGATAAGGCAGGATATAAACTACCGTGTTGCTTAGTAAGTGGTGCGTTGGCCTAGTGGCGATATTAGAGAAAACGAAAGGAACTAGCTGCACCGTATCTGCCGAAGTCAGTTCTGGAACCTAAGCACCAGGTGGCAAGGGGGAAATAATTATGAGGAAGAGTGAAGATGAAGATAGAGAGGAGCACATGAGAGGGAACTATCTACAATACGAAATACGTCAACTTCCGGTACTACATACATCAACTTCTGTTCATGTGAAATTGATCCAGAAAACACTGCTATCACATTGCCCTCCTAAACAAAGCCTCGGACCAAAATAGAAACTGAAGTGGGCGCGCATCCAATTCGCATTTTGCCTATTACCACGCTTAAATAGTATTTTTTCGTCTTATATTATGATAGGTGCCTCCGAGGACGCGTTTTCAGAAAAGAAGTCTCAACAATGCATCGTAGCACATTCTTGGAGTTTTATGCTGGAGCGGACTGCTCGATTTGGCTGGGTTTCTGATTTACTCACCTTATTTTCTTTCCCCGTAGCAGAGGCAAGTCGTGATGATGAAAGGCATGTTGACGCTGCAAAGATTGTGTGTCCATCGTGATTGCGCTGCAGTTGTCGAGGCGAGAACGTGATCGCCATCGATCATCCTGGCAGGTTGTGGTAGGGTATGAGTTCTTGTTGTTGGCCGGAATTGGTTTTCTTCTTGTGCCCATTCGTGCGTTTTGGCCGTTGTGGCTGCGGTGTGTGCGAAGGCGTCAATAGTTGAGGTGTTTGCGTTTCTTCTTTCGGTGTTTATTGCAGTTGCAGCTGTGGCATTGCGGCTTCCAAGGTTTTGGTTGCTCATGTGTTCTGGGTAACGGGGAAATATTTCTTGAGGAATCCTTGAATGCTGCGTTTTCCGTTTTGTGCTGCGTTGCTATGGCCGTATAGCGTCACTGGCATGTGGCGGGACTTTTGGGAGTGGTTCGTGTTCAGGAGAATGTAGGTGGTCATGGAATAACTAGCATGAGGAATAACACGAGCGCCGCCGCCAACGGAATAGCAGAAAGGATATGTCGCCGCAGTCACGACAAACAGGTGGAATGCTGTCTTCGTCAAGACGCGTCTCATGACCCTCGCTGGACACCATATCGATGCTGTGACGTGTTTTGATGCGGATGTCCAAGAATGTTCCAGTTCTGATTGATTGCACATGTGCCTGGTGTTATCAGAGTCCGCAGTTATTAAGCAACGCAAGGGTAGGTGTTAGTAGAACTGGCTATGGGACAGCCTGCAGTGAAGAATGTATTGCACCGATACAGACGTACCCAACAATTCTGAGGGAAAAAGCATTTTTGAGGGGGAATCCTTCTATGAACTTAATTTTTTCATAAAATGCAAGATTACACCACAACAATAAAATATCCGCAGATCATCAATCGGCAGGTCTGAAATTTTTTATTAACATTTTAGCTATCGTCCGAAGCTTTCCTCATTGCTTTTCTGTGGAAGTCAACATATCTGCAGATCCCCCAACGGCAGTCTGGAACTTTTTTTCCTACAAATCAGAATAATGGACGACTACCTTCAATATTTCCTTAAAAATATCTAACAATTTTCTAATTTCAAAAATGATTGCCCGAAATAGTTTACATGATGTTTTACATAGCCAGAAATTTTGGAAAAAAGCGTTTTCGAACAGAAACTATTTATGAAAGCAATTTTTCATATAATGCAAGATTTCGGTATAACAATCAATATATCCACACTTCGCGCACATTTTTGCTATCGTCAAAAGCTGCCCCCCTTGCTTTACTATGGCAGTCTTTACTCTTCGATGCAATCGATAGAAGCACTTTAAAAGAAAGATTTTGCTACATGCATATCAGAATAATAAACCACTACCTTCAATATTCACTTAGAAATGTCAAACAATTTTTGATTTTTCAAAATTTTTTGCTGGAAATTGTTGGAGTCGAGGTTTCACACACCCAGCAGTTCTGGAAAAAGCATTTCTTAAGAAGAAATTGTTTATGAGAGCAATTTTTTCATATAATGGAAGATTTAACTAAAACAATCAACATATATGCAGATCACCCGGCGGCAGTCTGGATCTTTTTTTTGTCTTTTAACGATCTTGCTATCGTCAAAAGCGTTTTCCACTCGTTTTTTATGAGAGGCTTAACTGGTTTATGGTTTATGGGGGTTTAACGTCCCAGGGTGACTCAAAAGTATCTTAATATTATAATATTCTAAATTTTTGTGCGACATTGTCGGACATGAATGCAAACTCCTGTGCTGAGCGGTAGTTGAGTGTTGGAGGCTTCGGGGAAATTTATAGCCAAGAAAACAGCGCACAGGAGCTCAATCAGGGCTCCTGTATAAATGCAGTGATAATGGCCGAGGCCATTGTGAATATATAACACGTCTCCTTTAGACTTGAACGGCGCGCACGGCGTTTGGATTGAGGTGGCAAGGAGTGTTTGGGAACGACCGAGAACTGGTGAGAAAAATCAGGTAAAATAAAATGAAAGAAAATACACGCCTATAAAGAAAGCCAAACTTCCACAAAAGCAAGAAGAGTCAGCTGCGCGTTTTTGGTTATGACAAATTTCGCCGGCGCAGTTTACTCATGGCAAAATCTCTCATAATACTAATGTTGCAATATATAGCAAACAAGGATTTACTTACAACGTTTGGTAATGAAAAACACGCCAGGAAGTATTTCAGTAAATCTGCCTGTTCCGGTACCGTCACGCACGATTAGAAAAAAGTTGATGCTGTCTCAACTTACATCTCGTCCCATGCCACGCTTAATGCGATGAAGCAGGCCTCATTAGTTCCGCCTCGACGGCTGCATGCCTGCACATCTATGTTGTCATAGTTGTCACATTAGTCAAGGTAGTCCTTGTCATGGGGTGCGTCTGCTCGTAAAACCGCAAGTACTCGTTGCGACGAACTTGTCTAAGGGATGCGTATTTGGGCTTTTGCGTGCTCATTGTAAAGCGAGGGGTATGAAAAGTGTTGTAATGAGGAGCCGGGCAGTAATTAAGAGAAATGCCGCCGACAGTAATAGTTAGAAAGCGATCTTCTGAATATTAGTTACACTACTAATTAGCATGTCTTATTAGTAGTAAAACGCGCTACATCACTGACAATGCTATATCGAAAGAAGCGCGCTTCTAACACCAAAAGGCGTATTTTTTAAAAATGCAGAACATCTTAAGTGTAACACCCGGTATATACCCTTCATAGATTACAAGATGGCATTGGACTCAGCTAAAACCTTTGCAGTGATGCAGTCATGCGTAACCACGTTGCAGAAGGCATATGCAAATGCAAGAAATATTGTAAAAATAGTGTAAAATGTTCCTAGCGGTTGCACAGTGATTGCAGTCATTAAAAAGGAAAGTGATCAAATACCGATCAGGAAAGGTGTCATGCCAGGAGACAAGATCTCTTCGCTACTTATTTACAGCGCGTGTGTAAGAGTTATTCAAAGAATTGAATTAGGAAGAGCTGGGGATAGAAGATAACGGAGGACATGTTAGTAATCTCAGATCAGCTGATGAAATCGCCTTTCTACTCACTAAGGGGACGAAATTCAAAGCATGATCTAGTCGATAGACAGCGTGTATTCGTGCTTAAAACAACGGGAGAAATCATTTTAGAGCGAAACGAGCCATATTTAACAGGCAGAGGAGAAAGCTAGGGCTGTTTAAAAATTATCATGCCGAAAAGTAATGCCGAAGGCTCCCGGCAAACAACATCACTTTACGAGATGTAGCGATGCGTTGGAAGTGGTAAGCGAATACGTCTACTTAGGGAACTAGGGCAGGTAGAGATTGCAGAGCCGCACGGAGAGAGTAAAAGAAATAAAAGATTAAGAATGGGTTAGTGTGCATTCGGCCGGCACTCTCAAATTAAGAATGACACTTTACCGACATCTCTGAAGAAAAAAAATTATATAATAGCTGTATTTTGTTGGCATTCACTCATGGGCCGAAAGCGTAGAGGCCAGCGGGACTTAGGTTGAGAACAACGCTGCAAACTTACCGTCCCATAGCTCGTTTTTAACGGTAAACTTTTAACGCTCAGAGACAGGAATAGAGCGTAGCAGTTCAGGGAAAAAAGGCGAGTTAAAGTTATCCTAGTGGATATCAAGAGAGTAAAAACGGACATGGGCAGTGCATGCCATGAGAAGGAAAGGTAACTGATGGCCGTTAGGGCTAACGCAAGAGATTCCAAGAGAAGGCAAGCGTAGCCTGGGGCGGCAATCATGTGGGCGGATAAAATTAGTAAGCTTGCAGGAATAAGGTTACCCGCACCTGGCACAGGATAAGGTTAATTGGAGGCTTATGGGAGAGGGTTTTGTCCTTTTGAGGATTACTCAGGATAATAAGGAATTCCCCGCAATAAGATCCCAATCATACACCGGCGCACCCATACCACGCTGTCGAGTGGTTTCTGTGCCGAAGTTGGACCAATATTAATTTTTCACCTCGCGGCCGAGTTAATTGGTCTTTGCTTATGAAAAAATAAATGATTACTTGAACAGTGTCTGGAAAAATAACGGAAGGCGCTTCTTTAAATGAGGTCTGCGGCCGTGAGGTAAAACAGTGCGCCGCTGAAGCCTCAACGTTTGAGACTTGCCACGATACATCGGATTGAAAGGTGATTGATTTCAAAGCCGAGAACGCCCGTTTTGTGAGACACCGGTTCAGCGATGACTACGTTGTTCAAGAGCCTGAGGGACGACAGTTATCCTGGGTAATATTGAATGCACTCACCGCGATTTCCTTGTCTTTCGGGGGTTCAGGCCCAAGGTACGTGAGATTTGTTGGCGCTGCGTAGATGACCTTGTGCCCTCAGTTAGAGCGTGCTGCACGGTCTCGGGCTGAGGCACCCCAAGTCGTTGCTGCTGTTGAAATGTGTGCACTCGCTATCGCACTTGCAGGAACTGTTTGTGAGTTTGCGGCTGTGGCTGTCGCGGTTGTCTTCAACGGTGCTGTGGTGTATGCTTCTTGTCTTCTCCTCAGGCATGTGACCTGAGCGTGACTATTAGGGCTAGCGCAGTGTTGTTATCCCTAAAGTTATGAAAGTCGTGGCTACGCCCGTCCTGGTTTTGCTGAAGGTACAGCGTTCGTGCGTGACTGTTTTTCCGGGGCGCGGCCGCGATATATAGTTGTAAATACTCCAAGTTGTGTGGTTACTTCTACCTGGCTGTATTTATACCGCTGTTTTTTTCGTGGTTCTTTGCCGTAATGTGCCTAGTTCGCAGTTAGTGAGTTGGTTCGGCCTTCGTGCAGCTATAGTAACTGCAGTTTTGAGTACTATGGGGCGGTGTTGAGCAGTGTGTTCATCGTTTATGAGGTGGCCACCGTGGCTCAGGCTGCTCATCCAGGGGAAGTAATTGTTTCGGGCGTTCTTCGTTCCGTATAGTCCGTGAACTCTTGCATCGCCGAGTAGCAACTTTAGTGTGAGGAATAAGAGTACCGCCACAAGAAATATTCCAGGTTTCTCTGAAACTGTGGGCGAAATGAGAAACAGTGGTGGCGATTTGGACGCGACATATACCCTTTGAATAGCGTGCATATTTGGTTTAGCTGTTAACCTGTTAAGGATCGGACTCTTGTTCTGAGCCTTCAATGAACTAAACGAATTTTTAATAGATGCTTTACCCAAGCTACAATAGCTGGATTCCACGGGGAATCCGGTTCAGAAAAACAATAGTGGTAATGATCGTGGGCGCAGCGGGCAGGATGTGTGGGCTGTAACTGACGGCGATGTTCTTGCTACTGCAGTTTAGATGTGGCGTTAATGCTGTGTCTGTATTGGCGATGTTAGGCCAGCGGTGAACAGTGTTATCATGAAGGACAGCAGCAGTGCAACGGGCGTCACGTATGGACGCGATGATGGTTATTGGGTCTCACATGATGAGTAGGAGGGTTACCATACCGCAAACTTTGAGCCAACAATATGAGGCCACTGTGGTTGCGGTTTGATTTGTGGACAGGACCGACGATTTTTGGAGGGATACCGCACCAGAAACCTTCAGCCAACTATTTGGAGCCGTGGAGGTTGCTGTTTGACCGGACGAACGCGGCGGGTGTTTTTTGAGCGAGTGTCAAGCAGTAATCGTAGCTTAGGGGTGGTGCGTTGTATGGCAGACACGCCTCGTGGTACCCTGTAGCTAACCGTGTTTTGGTTTTACGGGTTGTGTGTTGAGGTGTGGCCCTACTAGGAATTGTGTCCCTTCTGTGAGTTTTGCTCGTCACAGCAACAGTGCTGCTGTTAATCTGTGCGCTGTTGTAGGCTTGTAGTTATTAAAGGTATGTCCGACGAGATTGGCTGTGTTTTTGTGGTTGTGTTCGGCGTGGCGCTGTCAGTTTGGATCGTCCGCGCTGACGCATGAAGAACCCAAGAAGAGACGCCAGCTCCTTCGGAGTCATTGGCCCGCATGTTGCCATCGACAAATGTGCCCACAGGTCGGTGCTGTCCACGCATATGTTAGTCGCCTAGAGTGGTCCACTTTGCGATGTTGATCATACCGGTGACCTCCAAGAAGAAAAGCGTCGCCTGTTTCGTACCGAAAAACAGGAGCGTACATTAATTTTACTCCACAGCATATGTTTGGCTTATCCTGTACGGGGTTTTAACGCCCCAAAGCGACTCGGTCAATGAAGGACGTCGTAGTGGAGGTCTCCGGAAATTTCGAACAACCGGCATTCATTAACTTCACTGACATCGCACACTACTCGGGCCTCCAGAATTTTGCGTCCATTGAAATTCGGCCGCACTTGCTTTAGTGCGCTAGCACTCATAGTGACCATTCCCCACATTTAGCCGTTGTATGCCTGTCTGAAGCCGATTTTGTGGCAGGCTGCCTACCTGCCCACTGAGCGCTGAGCACTTTGGGCAGTCATGTACAGCAGGCAGGGGGCGAAACCTGAAGTCGCCTCGACTCTCCCTGTCACCCGAGATAGCAGGAGTCGGTTGTAGTGCAGACTAAGTTTGCCGCAGTTTATTTTTTTTTACGGCCAGGTACTCGCTGTTAACTGCAGTCTGCGAAAAACAAACATGCATGCAGCTGTAAAGCTTTCTTTTCTATTAACTTGGAGATGTCGGCTTAGAATATGAGAAAGCTCACAAGCATGAAAGGACCTGTACCATGTTACGAAACGATGCCCGAGATGTTAATTTTTGGCGGCGTTTTTTCTGGAATAACTTTGAGCATTACAGAAAGTGATTTTCGGGGTATCCAATTAAAATACAAACTCTATAAATCTCTAACTAAAAATCTGATGTTTTCTTCCGACGCCAGAGACCTACGTAAAGGCCTTTAGGTCAAAGATAATAATAAACTGTGGGCGAACTGAGAAACTGTGGTGGCGATTTGAACGTGAATTATGCCTTATCAATAGCATGCATATTTTGTTTAGCTGTTAACCTGTTAAAGATCAGTCTCTTGTTCTGAGCCTTCAATGAACTAAAGGAATTTTTAATAGATTTAATAGGTTATTTCTTGGAATAACTTTGAGTGTTACAGAGAGTGATTTTTGTAGTATCCAAATAAAATACAAGCTCTATTAATCTCCAACTAAAATTTGATGTTTTTTTCTGACGCCAGAGACCTTTATAAAGTGCCTTTAGGTCAAAGATAGTAATAATAAAGGCCTTCTTGATAAGACGGCCTTTAGGCAAAAGGCTTATGGTAAAGGTACTTAGATCAAAGGCGTCTATGGTTAATGCCTTTTAAGTGACTCCTGTCGGATTATGCATTGTGCGGTGCTGGCCCATTAGGCGGGTAGAAAAGCACCACGAAGTGGACCGGCGTTGCAATGACGTATGTGTAATGACGTATACGTCACGTCAATTTCCCTTACAGGAGATATACACCTATGTCACAGCACCGCCCATTTTATGGTGCGAGCGCAGTTCTTTCGATTGGAGTCACAGAACTAGCGGTCATGAAGCTGGGCCTGGTGGTCGCGTAGAGAATGGAGTTCTTGGTTGCATTGTTTGGTCAAGGCTTGAGTACCGCGATATCGTTCGCAGCGCCTGTCATCAAAGGAGGAAACAAAACTAAACGACATTTTTTAAGATCTCCCAGAGCGCAAGTTATGCACTCGTATGGCCATATTGCGAAATCAAAAGAGTTTGCTGTGTCAGCGGCACTAACGGTGCCGCACTCGGTAATATGGCTATCAAGCGAGGCTGGTGATTTCCCTTGACAGCTATCTCCTTCCCCCTCTTTTCGTTCAATTTTCGGCCTTCATCAGTGGCTGAAAAGGCGCCGAACCTCTCCTGTCCAAGGGCTTGCGGTAATAGTAAACGTGGAACGTAGACATGACGTTACTTAGCCAGCGAATAAAAAATTGAATGACGATTACTGTAGTCAGTAATACGAACTTCGAGCGCAGCCGAGCGCAGCATACATCCGCTCTCGCCGCGGCAGGTGGCGTTTCGCTCTGCTACTACCTGCCAATGCACCACTTGTCACACACCTACGCACGCCACCTTTCAGGTGGCACGTTACACCGACTACGTCAACGACGATGTGTACGACACAAAATCCTCAAATGGGCACCTAAGAGCTGCGCTCTAAAAACAAATGAAATCAGTGTCGAGTCCGCATTCGCTTAGTCCAAGGCTGAGCATTCATTGTGGCTGAAGATTGACGTGATTTTCTGAGTAAATGTTGCTTGGTCAGGATCACAGGAGGTTTGCTGAGAAAGGAGGATCCGGGATTAGGAGTTACGTTTAACTTACTCTGCAGTCATGGTCTCGCAAGAGCGCAGAAAACGGACGTACTGAGATCCAAAATGGTGACAGATTTTGAGCAGAAAACAAGCTTACGAGCAATACACACGCTCCCAAACCCAACTGAAGAAAGGAAGAAAATCTGACCGATAGACATAACGATGCAACTTAACGTTCGGTAGGCATTGTAACGATGCCTCCCGGTAGCTCTTGTCCAGCCGATCTTTGGCCTCGTGAGGCAGGACCACCAGTGTCTTTAGGGGGGAATCATTGCGGAGTTGTAGCATGCACCCTCGGACATTAGGCGCGGCGTCTCCAGGCTAGAGGCTGCAGCATTTGAGTTCCATGGCGTCACGAGGCCAGAAGTTGTAGCTGCCGTGTTCAATTGAGTCACCTGGTCGGAAGGTATAGCGTTCGACTTGCACGGCGTCGTTAGGCAAGAGGTTGAAGGCACTACGTCGGTATGAAGCGGCTTCGCTGCCTGAATGCTGGTAACCTTCGAGCCCGGACGTGACGGCAGCCTAGCACGAGCGCTGCTCCACCTACTCCGGGTGGTGTAGGTCCAGGTCGTCCACATGGACCTAGTGACCACACATGACTAACACTGCAGGACGCCGTGAATTCTTTGAAATACCCTTCGTTCATCAGTTGAGTACACACTTTGCGGGTAAAACTCCATACGAAAAAATCTGCACAAAAATGCCTTAGTTCTATATGTGGATTCCTTGATAAAGGCAAGAACATGTTTGAATTAGAGTTCCGGCTTCTGGGCGCTGAGAAGTTGCGGCCACGACAGCAGCTCGCCCCTCGACACAGCTGCCTCTCCGAGACCCAACTGTGGAACGTGATCAGAAGAATTTAGACGGGACGTTCCTGGTCCCGCGACCGACTTCGCACACGATTCTGTCGGTTCCGTTTCTCTATTTGTGAGCAGGTGACCGTAGGTGTTGTCGCGTGGGGTACGATCCGATAATAGCATCGAACATTCCACAAGGGCCACGTAAAGCCCACCGAAGTTTTGTGGCGCTAGAAGCGGAAAGAGCTAAACTTCTTGGCGTCAATCGTATGCCACGGAGGTTAAGTTAATTATATGCAGGAATTTCGGCAAAATAAAGCACCTTGACCTTTATTCATAAGACATTAACGGGGCGCATTGTCACCTGCGTGATACTCCGTCCAGTGCTTGCCATTCCAGTTAACACGCCCGATAGGGTTAACCGATGGGAAGCCCTACGGAGACCTGTCGAGCTTCCACGCTCCAAATGGCAGGAGAGCCAAGCAAGTGGCAAGAGGCGCCCCGGCCAGACCTGTGCGCGTCCAACCTGGGCTGCTGACACACCGGGCAAGCTGCATCGAAGCACCCACACCGAACACGATAGCCGCTAGGCCACAGGTCTGGCACTGGCGATATGGTTTCAGGGGGCCTATATGTTAAACACATTCGGCGAACTTGCTGTACCGCAACACTGGTCACACGAAAGTCGCATCGCCTACAGAGCTCACCGCGTTGAAGACCGATTGTACAGGATCCCACGGTCAGAAAAAAAACGAACTTAGGGGACACTTAAGGTCCAGCTTAAAATATTATTCGATAGCGCTAATTCGTTAACCCCTATACATGTGGAACAGGTCATTCCCTACATCCATGGCTCGATGGGAGCCCTCATACCATAACTCGCGCAGTGGTCCAGTGGATAATGATGCTCCACTGTCCTGCGATGGCAGGTGCTGTCACCGCGGTGGGACTTGTGAGGCCCAGGTTGCTCTTCCCGATCTACTTCTCTCGACCACGTGCAACGCCATTCAGTTTGTTCACAATTCGGTGTACAGGTTGTGATGGCTTCACAAGGTCACGTGACCTAGGTGACCCATCTATAGGTTGCAGAAGCGGTCGATTGCGCCGGCCGCGAGGCCTCAATCGCCAACGCCGTCGCCCAACAACCTTTCCCAAAAGGGGGGCAATAACGTTCTTACATTCAATGAAAAAATAAAAGAACATGACCCAATTGACAACGGAAAGGAAAAAAAGGCCCCTTTAAAGAGCGCCCAACCCAACTGAAAAGCAAGGGGGTTAGAAGGTGACCTGACCACTGGGCGGTCTTCCACGAACCAGGAGTCTGTTGGCACTCGCGGCCAGCGTCGCCCGCTCAACCAGCAGAAACACATTTTCCAGGTTTGATCAGAAGCGCCTCGCACTGCTCGGCTGTCGGATTTTTAATTTTAGGTTGTATGTGGCTAGCCAGACAGCCATAAGTGGAGTGGTAGAGGGTAGCCAGTTCCCCGCACCGTGCACATGTAGGTGGGTATTGTGTTGGGCATATCTTGTTATATATGTAATGACATAGATATCTGTTTGTTCGTGGTCTCCATCAAAAAGGTGGCTTGGTCTGTCAGTGCGTTCTTCTCTCAGTGCGTTGTTCTGTGTAAGAACTCCCGCCGATCCGACGCAAAAAAAGGAAGATCAGATAAAAGGTGGAGGGAACACACACGCTCCACGCTAAGGCTATCACGCGATATCATTAATGAACTACTGCCAATGTATTCGGAATCGGTCATACACAATTGGCCCGCGAGTGAAGGCGCGCAACCCGCACGGGAAGAATCGAACACGCCCTACGCCCGGCGTATGACGCCTGCCCTCAGACTCTCCGCGCAACATGCGGCTGCGTCTGCCTTGCGGAACGCGGAGCCCTCAGCGGAGCCCTCAGCGGCGTTCTCAGCGGATCTCCGGTTGTTTCACGCATGGAAGTTACGCAGGACCTAAGCGTAAGACGCGAAAAAGTGCACAGCGTCTAGCTGAGATCCTCCTCTAACACAAGCCCAAGCCAATCGACCGCGACTCATCAACCGCCCGCACATAACCTGCTGCGACCCTCGAGGTGTGAACCAGACCGCTTGTCAAGCATGTGCTGCCCAATAACAACAACGAAGCGCACATGCGGCCGATGCTTCTCCGCCATCACCATCATCATAAACACTGCGCAGGGAAGAAACCAATAAGCTTCTAATGAGCGGATGAAGAAGGTTTTTTTCTGGATGGCACACACAAGCTACGCGTTAAGGGCATCACGCGATAATGTCAATACATTACTAACTCGACGGCCACCTTCAGGTTTTTTTTGGCCACCATCCGTCATTCCCTCGCGCCTGTGGTCCAGCGCATGGGCCCTATGCGCGCCATACCGGGATCAATGTTGGCCTTCAAGGCCGCGGTGACGTGGTGCATGTCCGAAATCGCAGTTGGCGTCAGGAAAGCGATATGGATGTGCTCACCGGGTAGTGAAAGCGAATTTACCCGGGCTCGCCGAATGAGGTGTGACCAGAGCAGAGGAAGCGCCGCAGGTGTTGCCAGGACGTCCTCCAAGGAGGGCTTCAGCGAAGGACCGGGGTTACCCAGCAGGCGCGGAATCCAGGTGATCCTCGGTCCGGAAAAGCGGGATGCGGAGGTCAGCAACCTCGATGCGTGAGGCCGCCTTAATCCTGCAGTGCCTCAGTCAAGCCACGAACGTCGATGGCGAGCGCACCAAAATCCGCGCACTACTTAAAGTGCGCGGTGGCCGGATTAGCGAGGGCAACCCGCTTTACCGGCAGTACCTTGGCCTCGCCTTCACTGACCGTGGCCGTGGCGTCCAACGGAGACAGCAGGTCGAACCGAGGCCAAACCGCGGCGAGCCACAAACCCAGCAGCGGTGGGGTGGGGCCCGAAACAGGCTTGATGTTTTCGAGCTGTGCCGCTATGCAAAAGGCAGAGCGTCCCTGCGTCGCCGTTGTCCGCCTAAGTGTTCTTGGTTTGTTCTTAAAGATGGCTAGCTAGCCAATGCCGACAAATGAACCAACAGTAAGGTTTCTAGCTCCATTCGGATGTGCGTGTAGGTGTGGGTGGTGCATGAGAAATAAACGCAACTTTGGGTGACGCATGAGGAGCTGAATTTGGAACATTCATACGCCAGCCTTGTGCGTTGCTATACTCCTGACCTCGAGGTCACATTGTCTGCCTCAATAGTGACAACCATCAAAAAAGCAGTCTCAGTTGTGGTGGAGCACATGCTCAGCAGCTTCGCGCAGGCGTTGTATGTTATTGTTGCAAATCAAGCTGTTTCTCAACCTCAGCCTGTAGTTCCACCAGCATCAACATCAAAGCAAACCTGTGCTCAAAGTTTCGTTGCCACGTCATCACCCCAGGTGCCGTCTCACGTGCCGCCTCTCGACAGCGTCCCTGTAAGTCTTTCTCGCAAGTCTGTTTGCACTAATGATGTAGGAAGGGCTTGTCCTACACAGAAGCGTCGTGCTCCTACCTCTCCCCTCTATGCCCTCCGTTCCCCAGGTCAAGACAAAAAAGGGCCTTCTAGAGGATCTTCAATGTCAGATATGCTACAAGAAGCTGTCTCAGCTCTATTCTCGAATAAGCATCATGGTGGGGGAAAAGGTTATCCAATAAAATTTCCGCTCCATTGCATCTTCTCTTCCTGATTTCAAAATTCCTCTATCTTCTCATAACCCAGACATTGTGCTCTTGCAAGAAACTTAGCTCGCCCTTGTAAAGTCACTTGGATCCCCCTTGTTTTCATTAAACAGGTTTCGTGCTTCCCTAGCGGACCGCATAAATGGTAGGGGCGGCGGGTTGGCGACCCTGATTTCGTCGAAATTGTGTCACCTGGCGTTATTAACTAAAAAAAAGTAATGGATTCAGATTTCGAGTTTCTAGCTATAGATGCCACTTTGCCGCACTGCGCTGCTGTCACAGTCGCAAACGTATATTTTCCAACTGGAGTATGCAAAACAGACCACCTAGACAGCTTACTTGCAAACTCTAGCAGGGTAGTCATTTCAGGAGACTTCAACTTACATCACGTCGTCTGGGGCTCTTATACTGATTCACATGGGCATATGTTATGGGCATGGATGTCAACAAATTATGTGCGGTGCTGCAGTTCTCGGAACATAGCCTTCATCCGCAGACACTCGCGCTCAGTTCTCAATTTGTCCTTGGCAGCAAGAGTAGTAGGTATAGGAGCATGGTCCACAATTTACGGCAGCACATCTAGTGACTACCTGCCAATTACTTTCATCATACTGGTGAGCCCCTTCCGAGATGATGGTTCTGCCCGAAATTTAGTTAGTCTTGCAGCCTACAAATCGTTTTTGCTCTCCTTCCTTACATCTGTTCCTTGTTCATGTAGGACCGATAGGGCTCAGCGTTTGTTTTCTTGAAGGCTACGGAGTTTTGAAGGCTACGGAGAACTCCCAGTTCACTATGCGGTCTGCTATTTGCAATAAATCACCATCCCCATGATGGAATGACGCGTGGGAGACAGCTGTCCGTCGTAGGAAAGCAGCGTGCAGGAGCCTTTCGCTTAATCAGAGCCCGGCAAATTGAATCAGCTACACATATTTCTCGGCCTCGTTTAAACGAACTATAGCAAAGGCAAAGGATGACTACAAAAAAAATTTGAACACATATTTTTCGACCCCAAAAATAGGAAGGCTTTGTATCGTTTTATGGAACGGAATGTGAACTACACAGCTATGCAGTTAACCAGCTTGGTGGTGCTCTCTACACATGATGCGAAATATGAGTTAGAGAGAATCGCACGAGGGCTTGCTTCACGTTTTCAGGAGCAGCGTAGAGTCCCTCTATTCGCCCCCTACCACTGCTCACACTATGTGGTGGTTGACAAATCAGAGTTAACAACTGCAGTTTCTTTAATACAATCCTCAGCTCCGGGTTGGGATGGTTTGTCGGTCGGTATGTTGAAAATCTTAGCGCAAGTCTTCACTCAGGACCTCCTCGATCTGTTCAATACATCATTGAACACTGCATTGTTGCCGCACTCCTGGAAGGTGGCGAAAATAATATTGCTCTTAAAAGATACAAAGAAAGGCTTCAATAGTGATAACATTCGGCCGATAGTTCTAACATCCAATTTGGTAAAGCTCATAGAAGGAATTGTGCACAGCCGCCTATCAGCGCATATTTCAGAAGTCAGCGCATTGAGCTCTGCCATGATTGGCTTTCGCCGCGGATGCTCCATATGATCTGCCCATGTCGATTTAGAGAGCAGAGTCCGCCTTGCTATGCGCAAGCTGGGCCAGTCGGACGCCGAAGCGAGCGGATGGGCTTCACATGGGCTCCGCTAATTTTGGCCTTTTCCGGCAGTCTTTCGATCTTGCAGTCTTGGCTTTTGTGCACAATCGACGGCGGAATATCAGAGGACCACGAGGATGGAATTTTTCTGGAAAGTGGGATTATATTTTCTCAATTTTTGCACTTTGCGTGATCGACGCAGCACGTAGCTGAGTTGAGCTAAGCCTACGGCGCTAAGCCTACAGCGGCCGACTGGGCCCACGTCCCCGCGGCGTCCCCACCGGCGAAAGCTGTGAATCATGTATATTGTGGATTGAACCACGATTACTCCCGAGGAACTCACGGCACCAGGACAATGGTTTGCAAGCGAAGGATGAAGACACGTGCCGCTAGACAAGAGCGGGCTGAAAACTGCGAAACAGCGAGCCCAGGAGAGGCAAGCAGGTAGGAAATTGGCGGTGTTGGGATTCAGGTAGCAGCATCCCACCGCTGCCACAAGTTGTTGGGATTCAGGTAGCGTGACTGGGCCGGAGAAGAGGCGAGGACGAGCGGAGGAAGAAAACTTGGAAAACTTTATACAAGGACTCTTTACATTATGTACAAGTACGGGCAACAGAGAGTACTTCTCAGTAAAGAGAGATTCTTAGGAGTCGGGAGTCTCTGGTACCTCTCAAGAAGGGGGCTCTCCTCTGGCATCAAACCAGCAGCTCCTTAAATACTCTTCATATTCCCCAGATCCCTCGCTGGGGAATACAGTTCGAAGAATGATGTCCAATCACACGATGGCACTGAAGGTACCACCCACGGCAGGGCGGTCCTGATGTTTCTTCGCAGCTCGGTCGAGGGAAAGTGAACAGGACCCGGTCACGCTGTCGTCCCCGCGGCTTCCAGGTGGCCGCACACGTGCGTCCGGACCGCGCATAAGTTGACCCGGAGGGCACCTGCATGACACAGAAATGCAGGCTGTCTCCCAGCAGGTGTCGAAAGAGCTTGTACTGGTGACCGGAACGCGGAAGCTCTGTCGAAGGTGCGGCACTTGGGAAATTGTTCAAATCCAGCGTGACTGAAGGGGACCACACTGATACCGCACTTCGTCGTGGCGAGAACCGGAACGAATACGCTTATGGTCGTCGCTGGCATTCCTGTTGAACACGTGGGGACGCTATTGTCGTCGTTCCCTCTGGCAGTCCTGCAGTCACGTCTCCCCCAGACGGCTCACCCACCCTCGGTGGTCTTCAGGGAATCATACCCATGCCCCACTTCGCCGAATTCCACAGCAGGAAGGAAGCGCGAGCACAACAGCGGCCAAATCAATCGAGCGTCAGCAGACGCGCATTCCAGACGGCGCCGAGAAAATTGCTCTCCGACCAAGTGGCGGCTAATTAGGCTTACGAAATATGGAACGGCACATCTCACAGACATCATCAAAATGTCGGCGGGGATCAACGCACGCAAAGAGAAAAAGGATATAACTCCAAAAATGAAGCAGCGCTCCATTCTCGTCATCACTACGAGTGCAGAGAGGAAGCTGAAGTATGTGAGTTTGAAACACCTCAAGTTTGATGTGAAAAAGTGGAGACTTCCGCCTGCGTAGCCACCCTCGAATACTCCGCTCGAATACTCGATGGAAGAAATTTTGCACAGCCTATAGACCGCAAGGATAACCCCAAGATTCTAGGCGTCCGCAGGCTGGGCAAAGCCTCCAAGTCGATCTTCATTATGTTCCAGGAGAAAGAAGTGCCAAGATGGATTTATATCCACGCGGCGCCGCACAGGTGCAAGCTGTACCGAAAAAAATACGAAGTGAGCGTCGCCTGGGCCGTCTCGGGCATCGGGAAGACGTGTGCCCGGATCCCGAGAACATCAAGTGCCGTGGCTGCGGCCTCGAGAACCGGTCACGTGAACACAAATGCGAGCTAAAATTCCAGCTGTGTGGTTAAGGTCACGCACTAGGAGACCCCAAGTATCGTGAACTTTTCTGCACTCCCTACGAAGTCAAGATGCGCCAGTGGGAGAAGGTGAAGCAAGCAGCGACGACTGGTGGGGGACATCAGAGTCGACAACGCGAACCCAGAGGAAGAGCAGACTTCAAATTCCGCGAGGTCTCTTTCCCGAAACTAGAAACGAATCAAGGCCGACATTCGCCGCCACCCAGACGACGCTGCGATTCCCCGTGCAAGGAGCCAGTCCAAGGGGCGCTCGAGCTCAAGGGATCCTGCCAACCTATAGAGACTAGGTAGGAAGGAGTGAGGAGCGTAAGGGTGTGGGTTTTGCGAGGATGGTCTCCCAGGAAAGTAGGCACACAGATAAACGGGACGAGGAGATTGAGAATTTAAAGCAAGTGCTTACAAAATTACCGGGGATAGTCGCATCGCAACGGTCCGAAATCTAAAACTTAAAGAAACCACAGACGCACGCAACCCCTCCTCCGCAACAACACATCAGAAAAATGACTTCCTCAGCGGCATGTCAACTGCCGCAGGGAAACGATAAGATGGTCATATAGGCGTCCTTCCCGCCACCGGTGAACCGCAAAATTCAAGACAACGACCCTATTAAGGCTATGGAGAAAAGGATAGAAAATATGGAAAGATAGATGCCAAGATGAATGAATTTATGAACCATATCAACATCCCAATTCAAGCTGTCCTCGGGGCTGTTCAAAAACCGGCCGAGGAATGCCAAAGGTTAAGGAATGAGATGGCCGCCATAGACGGGTGGCAAAAGAGTATGGAGCAGATCGTCTGGCAACTGCAAAATAGCTAGGCGCACGAATGAAAATCAAATCTGGCAGTGGAACTCGCGGCTTCCGGCGCAAGTGGCCGATTCTGCCACAGCACCTTCCGCTATTTGATGACACTCCATTGGCGATTGCTCTCCAGGAAACTGGGGGCCCCGCAAAATTGTCAGGCTATCGGGCATTTCATAGTGGGAGGGGGGAGAAATCCTTGGTCACAACGCTCGTGAAAAGAAATATCGTAGCTATTGAACACGATCTAGAGTCGAGAGAGATCGAGAACGCGTTTGTTGAAATTTTAATTGGACAACTGGACTGTAGTCTGTTGCTTTTAAATTTATACAGCTCACCCAGGCAAAGGAAGTTGAGATTCGGGGCTCTACTTCGCAAGGCTCTCAAAATTTCAAGCAACCATCCACTGTTGATAGCGGGGGACTTTAATGCACATCACCAGGAAGGGAGGTACACGCAGAAATGTCCAAAAGACAGACAGCTGTGGGAGGACACGCATGACCTAGGGCTCACCCTGCACACGAACCCCGCGAGTCCAATGAGGGTTGGCAATAGCGTTAGTAAGGATACATCTCCAGATATGACATTCTAAAAACACGTAAAATGTTTAGAATGGCATAATTCAGATCAAAACTTTGACAGCAACCACTACATAATTGTTTCCATATAAAAAGAAGGCCTTAAAGCGCGCAGGTATCGCCCACCGGCCGTCATTGAGTGGGATCAATTTAGAGATATGAGGAGGGCTCAGAAGCTAGAGCCCATCAGAAACATCAAGGAATGGTGACGGTGTTCAAATCGGACGTTAGAGAGGCGACAAAAACGCTAGAAGGAGATAACTCTCCGGAGATTGCGGACAGCCGTCTTCTACTTATGTGGGAAGCTAAGCAATGCATGAAGCATCGTCTCAAAAAGCAGAAATGGAACCGCAACCTCAGAAGGAGGATTGCAAAACATAAAAGGAAATCGAAGATTACACTTTAAAATTACGCGCACAAAATTGGGATAACAAGTGTGACGAAATGGAGGGGAGTATGAACCTCTCCAAGACTTGGAACTTCCTCCGGCACTTGCTTAACCCTAAAAACTCGAAGACGCGATCCGGCATAAGACTGGCCAAAGCGAGACACGCATTCGAGGGGAATGATGATGCTTTCATAAACAAGTTAATTGTGACGTACGTGGGGGAAACTTAGCGAACTCCACTTCCTGACTATGGTGGAGCGCCTAACGAGGCGCTGGACACCCCCATCACAGAAGGGGAAGTAAGGGCAGAGATGTAAGACTTAAAACGAGGTCGGCTCCTGGCCCTTATAGGGTAACGACCAAAATGCTCGGAAACCTAGACGATGACTCCATTAGGTACCTAACGGAGTACATGCAGGAATGTTGGGAAAAAGGTGAGCTCCCACAACAGTGGAAGACGGAAAGCATTTTTTTTCATACCGAAACCAGGGAAGCCTCCTCAATCGCCGAATTTTCGACCAATTTTTGTAACTTCAAACGTTGAGAAATTGATGGAGCACGTCGTCAATACCAGACTGATGAGCTTCATTGAGCAGGGCGATCTGTGGCCACATGAGATGGTCGGGTTCCGACCTTCACTTGGGTACGCAGGACGTCATGATCCAAATGAAACATGACATAATACTCAAGGTATAAAGATGCGAAAGCCATTTTGGGGTTGGACCTCACGAAGACTTTCAAAAACGTGAAACATGAGGCGGTCCTGGAAGGGCTGAACAAGGTTAATGTAGGTACCAGGACATATCGGTACGCCAGGGACTTCCTGACGGGCGGAACTGCCTGCACGAAGTTCCAAGCGCTGCAATCCCCCGCAATTGAGCTAGGGAGTAAAGGTACGCCCCAGAGACCAGTGCTGTCTCCCCTACTCTTCAACGTGGCTATGAGAGAGCTCCCCGAGCAATTGGCAAAACTCGATAGATTAAAATTTAGTATATATGCGGATGATATCACCCTTTGGGTAAACCGGGGAAGTGATTCGGCCATCGAAAACCTGCTCCATGCGCCACCGACATCACAGTCGAGTACGCGGCCGAAAGAGGCCTACCGTGCTCGCCGCAGAAATCAGAATTATTTATATATAATCCGAAGCACTTAAGGTGCAATCCACAGTCAAAGACCGAAATTAATATAGCGGGTAAGGAGGTACCAATAATCGAGAAAATCAGAACCTTGCGCCTGATTCTCCAGTCGCACGGACGTAATGGCGAGACTATCAGAAGGTTGGAGAATCACGCAATGTAGACCCTCAGTCTAATAAGTCGGATGGCCAGCAGGGGCCGAGGGTTAAAGTTAAAAAAACTTGTGTAAACTCGTACACGCGTACATCTTCAGCCGGGTGAGCTACGCAACGCCATATATAGATTTGAAAGCGGTGGAATAAGAAAAGATTGAGTCTCTAATGAGAATATGCGCAAAAAGAACGCTGGGTCTGCCCATGCGCACATCCGCAGACAGACTGATGGCTCTTGGAGCACACAGCGCATGGGCAGATTGGCGGAGTCGGTGCGAACCTCTCAAATTGAGAGACTTAGCAACACGAGGACAGGCAAATCCATTCTTACCAAAGTTGGAATAAAGCCGGATAGGGGTCCCGTGCAAAAGGTGGAGGTAGATAGGGAAGTAAGACAAAATCTGATGATTCCTTCCCTGCCAAAAAACATTGCCCCGGAATAAAAGAAACACAGGAGGCAAAAACGAGCCGTGGCATATAAATTGAATTCGCCAAAATTTCGGAACATGAGGTGGCCCATGCAGACACGGCGGTAGGTGGTGGCGGTTTTACGGTGACAAAGGTCATCAGCGGCAGGGCAATCCCGTGACAGCTGCCACTTTGCGTGGGCGGTACTTAGAAGTTACCGAGGAATTCGCGATCGCGTTAGCTTGCGTTGGAACGGAAGCGAAGTTCGTCATCAGGGACAGCAAAACTGCCATACAAAATTTTAGCAAGAGAAGGATCTCACCCTTATCGGCCAGAATCCTGTGTCAGAGAAAGTTGGACAGGAAAACCCAGATAATTTGGACTCTGGCGCAAGAAGCCATACCCTGCAATGAGGCGGCCCGCGAGCTGGCTCGATATCTCTACCGCCGAGCCCCTACAGGGCCCCTCGATGACCGAAGGAGCGGAGAGCGCATGCAAAAGTATGGGCAGATCCCGCAGCATTATAGATCGGAGCGTAGACTGGTACCCCCGCCAGACCCGAAATTAGACAGCAGAGAAGCAGTCGCGTGGTGGTGACTGCAAACTTATGCGTTTCAGCATGCGGTTATGGGGAACCTCATGTTCCCCGAGGCCAGGAGCGTTTAATGTATTCTTTGTGGCTTGAGAGGCACACTTCTCCACATAATATGGGAATGCCCGTACTCTCTCGAGGGGTCGCACAAAACAGACAATAGAGACACCTGGAAGATCCTGCTGCGCAACTCGAACCCTGAGCTCCAGCTCCTGCTCGTCCAACTGGCTGAGGAGGCTGCTGGGACCCAAGACCTCCCAGCCTGCCTCTGAAGCGGTAGCACCCGCCCCCTGACCTGCATGTGGGGGGTGGGTAGATCAGCTTATTCGTTGGACATTAAAGTATTTCGTCCATCCATCCATCCATCCATCCATCCATCCATCCATCCATCCATCCGTCCGTCCGTCCGTCCGTCCGTCCGTCCATTCATTCATTCATTCATTCATTCATTCATTCATCCATCCATCCATCCATCCATCCATCCATCCATCCATCCATCCATCCATCCATCCATCCATCCATCCATCCATCCATCCATCCATCCATCCATCCAGATCGGCGTTTAGGAAGCGTGTAGCAAGTTTGCCTGGGGAGCGTTCCTCTCTAAAGATGGTGGCGCCACTCAATGACATCACAGGCATGCGCAGTAGGCTGAAGCACAGGTGCATTTTCGGTTGGTGCCTTGCGCATGCACAGTGCATTATCGTATACTGATTTCCCAGTTACGGCAATCTACACCAACCACTAGCATTACAAATTAACAAATTAACTAATTAGTCTAACGCCAATTAACCAAATACCTATGTACTGTTTACCAATCAACTAATCACTAATAAATGATCACCTAATCACGTTGTTAACTCCTCAACCTATGCTAATTAACAATTCTATTGATTACTAATTATTTACTAATTACTGTTGAACTGTGAGGTCACCTTGTGCTTACGTAAGGGAATGCGAAAGCATGTGTTTTGAGGAAAGGAAATGTTTTTGAGGAAAGGACGCAGTAGCTCTCAAATTTCGAAATCTCGGTGGACACCTCAACCACGTTTGATTGACAACTAAAGTGTGACACTTTTCTGCGAGCATCCGCGCTGGCGAGTCATGGTCCTATGAAGGCTTTCGCTTTAAAACTAGCCTTTTTTGTTGTAGTTTGGTACTTCCCGCGATGATCGTTGCACATGCTCCCGTGGTGGCTCTTTCCGAGCCCTTGGACGGTAGTCGTGGCCTATTAGCCTGATGGCTCTGATGGGTAGGTTGTTGCGGTATACCTGCGAAGCCCAGCCGGGTCCAAAAGCGTACTAATAGTGATCATGCGTAAAGTGTGCTTGGTGCTCAAAAGCATTTCGGGCTAGCGGACTTGCCTTCATCGAATCTCGCTTTTTAAAACTTCTTTGGTGCATGCTCGCCTGGACATGTTTGGTTTGGTTTTAAGGTATTTAATGTCCTAAATCGACTCAGGCTATGAGGACTGCGTGGGGGAGGGCTGTGTATATTTTTCTACCATTTGCGGTTCTTTAACGTGCACTGATACCGCGCAGAACATGGGCCTCTAGCATTTAAATAAATTAATTGGTTTTTGGGAAAAGGAAATGGCGCAATGTCTGTCTCACATATCGGCAGACACCTGAGCGGCGCCGTAAGCAAAGGTATAAAGGAGGGACTGAGAGAAGAAAGGAAGAAAGAGGTGTCGTAGTGGTAGACTCCGGAATAATTTAAACCACCTGGTGATCTTTAAAGTGCACTGTTATCGCACAGCACACGGTTGCCTTCGCGCTTCGCCTCCATTGAAATGCGACCGCCGAGGTTCGGTTCGACCCCAGGTACTCAGGATCAATAGCCCAGCCTCAATCGGAATGCGACAGCCGGGTCGGAAATTGAACCGACGTCTTACTGGTCAGCAGCAGAGTACCATAACCACTGAGCCACCGCGGCGGCTTTGCCTGGGCCCGGATTACGGAACTCGCTCCGACCGCTCTACAATTGAGAGCGCTCTAAAATGCCCGCTCCTATTGGTCGCCGGCGCCATTTTGAAAAGTTGCGTCACGTGAAGCTGCAATGGCGTCACGGACAAGAAAAAACGCATGACGTTGAACACCTAATTATGCCCGCGGTTTTAGACTGTTTTTTGCGACCGCGAAGAGTCGGTCTACAGAGTTTTAGAGGGAAAATGGCAGCGGCGTCGTCTGTTGTTTATTGGTGGCGGAGGCGGCAACGTCGGCGCCAGCAACGACGAAGGACGGTGTACGAGGACGCGTATGACTTGCCGGACGAGCTGTTCCGTCGGTTATTTCGACTCGATAAGGAGAAAGTGGAGTGGTTGTGCGGCGAACTTGCAGACGAACTGCGAGGCGTACGGACGAGCGCTTTGTCGGTGCGGCAGCAGGTGCTGTGCGCTCTCCGTTTTTTGCCTCCGGGGGCTTTCAAGTGTGCGTCGACAATGAGCAGACCGTCGGCCTCGCACAACCGACGGTGAGCAAGTGCGTGCGGCGTGTGGCTGAGGCCATCTGCAAAGTCGGCGCACAGAAGGGCTGAGTGCGTTTCCCGGCGCACCCCGAGGAAAAAGCGGCAGCGAAGGCGACCTTCCTTCCCCGCGGCACCATCCCCGGCGTCGTCGGCTGCGTCGACGGCACGCTGATTGCCATAAAAGCGCCGCGGGGAGACCCAGCAAACCGGGCAGCATTCTGGAGCCGCAAAGGATACTACGCGATGAACACCATGATCGTGAGTAGACTGGTTTTCTGACCGCATGGGTTCGAAAGCCGCGACCTCTACAGTGGAAGTTCACGTCCAAGATTGTCTGCCTGTGTTTCTCGCAGATCTGCGACGCAGACATGAAGATCCTTGCGGTGGACCCTCGCTGCCCGGGGTCTTGTCACGATGCCTTTTCTTGGCGCTACTCACGGCTGCGTCGGAAGGTGGAGCACGGGCTGCTGGAGGATGGAGAGTTTCTTCTGGGTAAGCAGCCTGTTGATCATCGGGCCACTTCGACAGCACGTATTAAGCTACAGCAGTGGCTCATACCTAAATGAGGCGGTTTATAACATGGATGACATGCAACAGTATGATGTATCGTATTTAGTTTTGTGTACTTACTGTTACTGCTGGTGCAGAGGCACAAGAAACATTGTTATAAAGTGAATCGTATTTCAAGCGTAAAACACCAAGGCAGAAGAGGTGTGCACATCGTTATTGTCGTGTAGGATATCACAGTACATCATTAACCTAGAACTGTGCTTACAGAGGTACCCCTTAGTCATGAATCTTCTGCATGCCTATGAATTCTGGTTCAGCATACTGGCTTTGAGCTGCTTGATATGAATCATTTATTACATAGGCAACAACACACTTCACTGCAAATTTTGGTCGTGCAGGAGACAGTGGATATCCACTGGAGCCGTGGCTGCTCACACCAGTGTCAGGGCATCCTGGTGCAAACACTGCAGAAGGGCAGTACAACGCAGCACACGCCTCAATGCGATGTGTTGTGGTACGCTGCATTGGTGTTCTCAAAAGCCGCTTCCGGTGCCTTCAAAGGTACCGGACACCCCACTACGAGCCGGAGCGGGCGGTGGTCATCATTGCAGCGTGTGCTGCGTTGCACAACATCTGTATTCAAGAAGACCTGGCTGCAGACGAAGACAACACTACTGATAACCCTGACAACAATGGACCACCTCTGCTTGCCGGGTACTTGGCGGGGACAGGATCCCGCATGACCTACCTGCGTGGTAGAGCCATGCGAGACCGTATCATTGGCCTCTTTGGCACAACCCGTCCGCTGAGGCAAGCACACCTGCAGATGGTGCGGCGACAGCAGCAGCGGCAGCAGCAGCGGCAACAGCAGCACCACCGGCAGTAAGCCCCAGACCACCTGGCAGCTGTGGCTGCAATGACTCGCCGTGTTGGCGTGGCGAGTTGTCGCAGCCACTCTTGCTACGGGCAGTGCCATTGCCCTGTGTTCGTGCGTGAGCCCCTGTGTGATATGATGCCCTTGGCCACTGGTAGCCACATTCCAGCATTTGTAAATTACTTTTTCTTACATGTGCTTGAAAGCCTCCAGTGGCAAGATATGAAGTGCGCACACCAACTGCTCCTCCACCAGCAGTGGTCGCCAGTATGCCTTTCAGTGCATCAGCAAGCTTGCCGCACAGCTACTGCACTTTCTCCTTCTCAAGTCGAATTACACGCCGAAACAGCTCGTCCAACAAGTGAAATGCATCCTTGTACACCGTCTTTTGCCGTTGCTTACGTCGACGTGCCCATTTAGGCAAACAGTTGCTTGTGTCACTATGTGTTTGATGAATGTGCCCGAGGAAAAAGTGTGGTGTGGAGACTGCTAGGCACCAGTAAAGAGTTTGTTTTTGCACCACGTTTATTCATTGGTCACAATAATTTTTTTCGCCACAGCTGTTCATACTAGTTTCCCAACTGTAACACACAGCAGAGAAACAAAAGTATGCAGCATCAACAGTGATTTACATATGCCTTGTCGAGTGCTGCGCAGAGATTGCACTAGAACAGTTGTATCTTACACTGTGGCCAAACGGACGAGTTGGCTGTACATGTTTATGGCGAACAGTGCGAAAGACATAGCCGGAAAGCAGAGGAAACACAGGATGAGCGCTCGTCCTAAGGTTTCTTTGCTTTCCGTCTAAGTCTTACGCGCTGTTTGCCCTTAAAAAAAAGCTTCATCTTGACTGCTAGCTTGAATGCTAGTAATCACAGGTTTGGCATGTTGTGTATACTTGTAGGCCCGATGCAGCCCTGATTTGCACTTTGCTGAAACACATTACATAACTGGTGGAATGTACAGCAAGTGCTACACAAGACATTCCTCTTCGTAGATTTTACAGGACTAAAAAACCATGTTACGTGTACAAGACACACGAGTATCACAGACGATGATGCCAACATGGCTGCGTTTGAAGTTGTAAAGGGACCCACAAACGAGAGCCATTATCATTGTTGCATCATACCTTTAAAGGCGGAGCTCAAGCGTCCCCCAATTTTTTTTGCCTGCATTCAACAATAGTTCAGAAGTGACTTTGGACGAATGCTGGCAAGCCTCATTTTTCCTCGTGTCTATTGAGGATAGAACATGTTACAATGCACACAATGGACACTGTACGGAAAATCAGGGAAAGTAATGCGAAAAAAAACGACTCAGGAACATGCAAAAAAACTTAATAGCCACAAAATCAGTCTTCAAAATTTATCCAGAATCCCCATATTATGATGCCCATCATAACTACAGTCACTTTAGAACAACTTTGCCCCACATATTGCAATGAAAGAAAACAAGCACCAGAAATGGCACCTTGTGCACCTGCCACAGCTGCAGGTAAACATTTGAAAGGAATGGAAAATAAAAGAGTATAGGAGGCTTCCACACCTGGCAGAGCTTCAATTACATAATTCGAAGAAAATAAATAGTGTGAAGCATCCGGGCCTGCAGAGCTTACAAGAAATGAAATAATGATGCCATGGCACATGGCAGAGATGATCTTGAATAAATAGAAAAACAGAAACCTGACAGAGAAGTAAACAAGGTAAATAAAAACAAGCATAAACCACACTTCAAAAACAAACAAAAAATGGTACATCTCTGCAACTGGCTGAGAAGCAAACAATGTAAGTAAAAATAAACACATAAAATTGAAATTTTAAAATGCAAACTAAAAATATTTCAATGAGTCTACACCTGGCAGAGAAGTAAAAAATGTTCTTGAATAAATATAAACATTTGAACCTCTTCTTTAATAAATATAGAAACACGAAAATAAAAATGGACAATTCAATAAGGTGAACGTGGGTCAAGCTGCTATTCCAGGATCATCGTCAGTATGTTGACGTTCTGGATGAGCAGCTCTTGCTGCCCATTTGAAGCCCGCACAGCAGCTGCCACATCCCGCATGCCCTGCATGTAAAACAGCCCCAATTACAAATTTCTACTGTCAATCAATGTTGAGGTCTCGCTTAAGTTTTGTGTAAAAGGTCAGGTGCTGAGATATTTTGGACAAAGTATGGGTGTAGAAGACGTGTCACTTTCATAAACTCAGCTGTCCCAACCACGCCCAACAAGAGGCGTCAAAACAGAAGTAGAGGTGCTCAAGAGAGAGCACTGATATTTATGTTTAAGGTGACAGTTTCTACTGTGAAAAGTGCAGTGCGCGCAGTGAATACACACCTCCAGCATGCTCTGCTGAAACGCAGCGTCCTGGCGGTTCTGGGCCTCGGTAAGGTCCGCCAAACGCCGTGATTCGTATAGCGTCTGGCGCAGCACCTCATCGGCCTCATCGTCTCGCCGTCGCTTGCCAAGAAGGCTATGCGTGGCACGTGATGAGGGCTGCAGTCGGGGCGCTGGTGTGGGCTTCAGTGGGGGCTGCGGCGAGGGCATCGGTGTAGCTGTCAGGAAAGAAAATTTGCTCATCACGCAATGCTTCTTGTGGTGGAATAAGCAGAGCATTTAGTACAATGTATTAGAGGACTTCACATAAATATACAGGACAGCAATCTCGGGCAGCATTGTTGTAGCATATTTCATGTGCACATTTGCTAGACTACTAGGAGATATCGCAGCCTCACTGCAAGAGAAATAAACATTCTGCACAGAGCGGCAAAGCCAGAGAGAGATAGTTTTGTGTATACTATAGAATCGCTGCCGTATTTTGGCTACTGCTGCAAATGCTGCCAGAGAGTATAGTGCTATTACTTTCAAGCAGCTGCCAGAAAGGGTAGTATGGAGCTTGAATAATGACAAGCCAACTCACGGTCTGTGGGGCTCAGTGTGTCTTGTCGACAACTTGCTGAGGCTCCCCGTTCATCTCCTCTGCTGTAACAGGGTAAAAGGTGCGGCTCATTGGTACTGGCAAACCATGAAACTAAAAGAGCACTAGCAAAAGAGAAGCAATCAATAATGCTCAACCACTTGTCTATGCATTCCTGCACCTCCTCCGAGACTAAAATACACCACAGCTGGAATAAACAGTGCTAGCAAGGCGCAAGGCACAGACATCATGTTTTTAAACGGCCGATCCCTTTTTGTTGAGAACCGACGCAAGCTGGTTCCACAGCTCGGGCTTTTCAACAGCTGTGTATGAGTTTGTTAGGTCGGCAGAAGCCCGAGCCAAGAGCGGATGGCTCTCCATAAACTCTATTATGATAGCTCTTGCTCGCTCGACATTCTTCATGTTGGCGCCATTTCGAGACTATAATTTCCGCTTAGAGAATTGCAGCAGCGAACACAGCGGGGAAAACAAACAGGGAATAGTTTCTGTTCCGCTTTTCGAAAGCAGGGAATAACAGGGAAAAACCTTTGGTCTGAGTTCGGGCTAATATGTTTTTACAGGAACATATGCGTGTGCTGCGCTGCAGCAACTTATAGCACAGCCAAGAACGACCGAAAACAAGCAAGGTTGTTAGCGTGCGCCCAACCGCCTTGCTTGGTTCTTGCTTTTTCCCAACTGAATCATTCGTGCCAGACATTTATGAAGCCAAAAAAGTTTATTTTATCCAACAAGCTGTGCTTCGTGGACGTCTTGTATCTGCTAAAGCGAAAGAAATACAACCCAAATCATATGGTTGGCATGTGGCATCTTTAAACCAATAACACAGGCTTACCTCAAATTGTCTTCGTCGATTTTCGGGCCCGACGTTTCGTGCAGGTTCCTTTCTGGAGGCCCGTTACCTTCACTGGCTTCGATAATTGTTATCCGCGCACTTTGGACAACCAAATACAACCCTGATTTCAGACGACGCGTAAAAAAGCAGGAACTAGCCGTGGGATCAGCTGTTTTCTTGAAGGCCCCTTGCCGTGCAAATTGGCCTCTTGTCGTGCAAATAAACTCTTCCGGGGCGGCATCCTACTAGCCATTGGTTGATTCCGTGTTCCGTCACGCGCTGACGTCTCGCCTTGTCGTCATGCTGTCGTCATTTTGACGTAACGCTCTACAACTTTAGAGCGAGTTCCGTAATTCGGGCCCTGGACACGTGGCGCAGGCTGATACCCAGGGCAGAAAGAGCATTGCAACCGAGATACTATGTCTGTTAGAAGGTTAGCGGTACAGCATTGAGCAGATGCATGTTTCTGTGAAGTCTATGTATTCATTGTCTATGGAGACGGATGCAGTGAGGGTGAAAAGTGCTGCCCAGGTTTGGCCTATATATTTTAGAAGTTCTATTTGGGCTAGATGGTTCATTGTACTCGAGAAAAGAAAATAGTAGCGCTGGAAAACACACACACACAGCAGAAGAACGACGTAGGACAATGGCTTTTCTTTGTCGTTCTTCTGCTGTGTGTGTGTTTTTCGGCGCTACTGTTTTCCTTTTTCGAGCCCAGGTTTGGCTTCCTGGGTACCCGAAAATTGCACATCAAGATACGACTAAATGTGTTTTGTGGCTAATCTTGCGAATACTCGTTCTAATCTCCCGGGAAGGTTGTTCGTTGCACAGTGTCATTATTCATACCGCAGTGGATCAAGAAATAAGAATTGCGCAGTTTACCATCACGAAGCGACCCTAGGCTATGTGAGGAGAACCGCGATATAGGGCTTCGAAATTTGCCGTCTGCCCAACAAGGGCGAGGCACTCGCGCTGATGAATTGAGTAATAAGCAAGTAAATACTCATTGGCATCCACAAAAGCGTAGCCATACGGCTGCAAAAGAAAGCTATATAGCTCCCAAAGCCGCGCCAAAACATGTTCTGACAGCCTCAAAATTTCAATTCAATTCAATTTATTTCAACACTACAATGTTGAGGACCACGAAAAAAAAAGCCTTTTGTGGCTTGACAAGGTCCGCAGCCCCTTTTAACAAGCAGTGACAGAGCATAGGGTTAGGTATTACATATTAAGCTAGAATTACCTAAGTCCCAATAACACGAGTGCCAGACATAATGTGTATATATATATATATATATATATATATATATATATATATATATATATATATATATATATATATATATATATATATATATGTATGTATATATATATATATATATATATATATATATATATATATATATATAAGAATTATGTATTTATATAATATATCATTATATACATACATATATGTGTAAAATGAATACAAGTGAAACCGAAAGTATATGCAGTACATATCGCGCTCGCATCGGCTCATTTGCTTCCTGTCGCGTACATGTATGTGAACAGAACTATCGATTTAAACCAGGGGCTGGACTAGTCAGTTAACTTTGCCCGAGACCAACTTCATTCCTGCTTTCCGCATGCCTGACCCTACTTTTGCTTTGTGCGGGCGATGTGGAAGCAAACCCCGGACCAAGGATTGATGACGTGCTCGCACTGTTAAAAGAATGCCATGCTGAAACGTCAGAAACACTAGAAGAAATCAAACAGGACTTAAACAACATCCAGGACCGTGTTTCTGTAATAGAGAAAAGTATGTCCGCTGTACTTGATATGAAGAAAAACTTCGACACCGTGTCTTCTTCTGTAGAAGACGTCAAGACAAATATACGCAAAACAAACGATGAACTTACAGATGTAGTCGAAGACATGAACAACAGAATGAGAAGGAACAACTTGATTATTAAAGGGCTCGCTGAAGAAGAACATGAAGGGTATGCAGAAACAGAAAAAATAGTTAAGGACTTCTTTAGCGATCATCTTAATATACAGTGCGGTGACATCGAACGTGCCCATCGCCTTGGCCAGCCACGTTCTGATCAAGCTCGACCAATTATAGTTAAATTTCTGAACTTTAAATCTAAACTTGAAGCATTTCAGAGTGCACATAAACTAAAAGATCTTACGGAACCAAAAGTTTGGCTAGACGAAGACTTCTCCCCGAAGGTTCTACATGCTCGGAAAAAGCTGCGCGACTTCGCTAAAGCGAATATCAGAGAAAACGAGCGCTATTCCGTGAGATTTGACAAGCTTCACATGAAAAATGGTGTTTACCGGTATGATTCGGCAACAGACAGCGTGAAAAAACTTCCTTCCAGGCATACGCCCCCCGACAATTGACAGTGTTCCGCAAAGAAAGCTAACCGTAACAAAATCAAACCAATCTCCTTGATCTTGGCAAACTTCCGCAGCATACATAACAAAGTAGACGCACTTAAAGCCATTGCACATTCCTGCTCAGCTGATATCATCGTGGGCACGGAAACGTGGCTGACCGAAGACGTTGCATGTCACGACATCGCGCTTCCATCATCGTTTGTGTTATTTAGGAAAGATAGGGTTGATTCTCGACGAGGAGGAGGAGTGCTAATTGCGATTAACAAAGACTTTAATACATCTCTTATTCCTATCGACTCTCCCTTAGAAATAGTCTGGGTTTCTGCTCAACTTGGTCATATGCTTTGCATTATAGGCGCCTGGTATAGACCACCAAGTAGCCATCCTGAGTTTATTGAACTGTTAAACGACGCTATCGAGCAGATCCTTGCCAAGCACCCGAATTGCCTCCTATTTCTAGCTGGTGACTTTAACTTTCCTGCGATTAACTGGACGACGCTAACTGTTGAGTCCGATAGTAACCGACAAGAGAACATTAACTTCCTTCATTTACTTCAATATCACCACCTCACCCAAATTGTTCACGAGCCCACTCGCGGTAACCATATCCTGGACCTTATCCTAACAACCCATCCTGAACTCTCAGACATCCACGTCTTAGAAGAAATAAGTGACCACAAAGTTGTGCATTGTTCTCTTCTAATTCCACGGACCGACAAAACAAAAACCAAGAAGCTTATCTACAACTACGCACGTGCGGATGTTGAAAAAATGAACCTGTTGCTGGAAACTTTCACAAGCAGTTTTCAGGCCAATTTTCATAACCGCACGACTAATGAAAATTGGAAGTTGTTTCGTGAGAAACTCAGAGAAATTGAAAATTCATGCGTGCCAAAACGAATGATAAGCACACGTACTAACGATCCTTGGTTCACCGCAGATGTCAATAGGGCACTAAATAGGAAGAAAAGAGCATTTAGAAAAGCGGTTCGTTCAAAGGAAGCTACAGACTGGGAAAGCTACAAAAACATTTCCAAAATAGCTGAGAAACAAATTTCTGAAGCCAAAGACAAATACTTTAATTTTACACTTCCTAGTTTGATCAGAACTGACCCCAAGAAATTTTGGAACACTGTTAACCCTAAAAGCGCTAGTACGGTTCCTGTTCTTTTGGATGTAAACGGCAGCCCCCTACCTATAGAACAATGTGCAGAGCAATTCAATAGCCACTTTTCACAAGTTTTTACGGACGAATTGCCCATTTACAATCCTCTCCTGCTTCCTGAGGCCCATATCCAGATTCCCTTTTCACCCATTCACTTATCTGCGCTTGGCGTGGCTCGTGCAATTGAACGCCTACCTCACCACACTAGCCCAGGACCCGATGGTATCAACGCGAAACTGTTAAAGATAACCTGTCAGCACACAGCTTTCCTCCTATCTCTCATTTTCCAGCAGTCACTCGATACGACATGTGTGCCAGAAGATTGGAGGTCCGCTTTTGTAATCCCGGTATTTAAATCTGGAGACAGGTCCGTTCCTAATAATTACAGGCCGATTTCACTAACCTCGATATGTTGCAAGGTACTCGAACACATAATATACACTAACATTATGACTCATCTTAACCAGAACAACTTGCTTCATAACAACCAGCATGGCTTCCGCAAACATTTATCGTGTCAGACACAGTTATTTGAGTTAATAACGGACCTTCATCAAGCAATCGACTCTTCCCTCTACATTGACTCCATCTTCATTGACTTCTCTAAAGCCTTTGATCGCGTGCCTCATAACCGCCTGATGATAAAAATACGAAACCTGCAGCTGGACCAACATACCACGCAGTGGATTAACGCATTTCTAACAAATCGCTTTCAGTCAGTTAAGTTAGGGAGCTTCTCATCAAGACGTACAGGTGTTGATTCAGGAGTTCCCCAGGGTACGGTGCTGGGTCCACTGCTTTTCTTAATATATATTAATGACATCACGTCGAACATAACATCCACAATACGATTATTTGCAGACGACTGTGTGATTTACCGAGCAATATCGAACCCTTGCGACATCGTTGCTCTCCAGACTGATCTTGACGAGCTAACTCATTGGTGCGACAGGTGGCAAATGGTAATTAACGCAGATAAAACTAAACATATTAAGTTTACTTCCACTGCTAGCCCGAGTCCTAATGCCTACACAGTTAATAATACTATCATTAAAACTGCAGCGTCGGTAAAATACCTCGGTGTAAATTTTAAATCTAATTTATCCTGGAACACTCATATTGAACTGATCACTGCCAAAGCCTTAAAAAAACTTGGTCTTCTTAAACGCCGACTACACCTAGGCAACCAGGACACAAAACGGAATGCATTCAACATGCTAATCAGGCCTGCGATCGAATACGCGTCAGTGATCTGGAACCCTTATCATACCTATCTTATTAACATGTTGGAATCCATACAAAATAAGGCTGCTCGATTCATCCTTTCCCGTTACTCTAGATACCAAAGTGTAACAGCACTGAAAACATCGCTCCATCTCCCGCCTCTGGTCATGCGCAGAAAATTCAGCCGCTTATCTTTTTTCCACACTCTTTACCACAGCAACACACCATTTGCAAGTTCACATCTTCTCCCGGCACCGCACACATCGGCTCGTGTAGACCATATCAAGAAGACTAAACCCATTTTCGCTCGGACAGAACGATACAAGTACTCACCTTTGGTCCTGGCTATTGAAGAGTGGAATTCGCTCCCGTCTAGCATTGCGAATATCACTGGAACATCGTCATTTCAAACAGCTCTTTGGTCATACTTAGAAAATTCCAATGTAGAATGATGTGCGTTTCTAGTTTTGTGCGTTTTGTTCGCTTCAGTGTGTGCGTGTCGGCTCAAACGTTCCTCGAAATGTTAGATGCCATCCTTTGTAACTTCTGAAGGTGTAATTTTTGTTATTTTGATTTGTGGGATTTGTTACATGTGCATTTTTCCAAGCATCTGTTCATAGCCACTTTTTCCTATTAACTTGTACCCTACTTCTTAACTTGTTTATTTCTGTGTTCAGCCGTTTATGTTTTGTGTTGTATATTTAGGTTTTCCTTGATGAATCCCCCCCTATGTAATGCCCGCATTGGGCCTTTAGGGTATTGAAATAAGAAAAATAAAATAAAAATATAGCACTCACGTACAATTGAAACCCAAAGAATTAACTCTAATTCCTAATGCACATTATACATATATGAAATCAACAAATGGGTCACATAAAACATACTGCAATGCACAATTCGGCAAATACACTGTTACAAAAACAATTTCTTCCATTTTTGCGGAAACAAAGAAAAGATAGCTACCTAGATAGCACAATAATGAAACTTATACAGTGTTAATTTTATTTAGACAAGATGATAATGTAAAGCGCAACATTTGGTATGTGTAATTAGTCCTTGCCCGTGGCATCTCCCAGAGTTCGCAACTGCGCGTATTTAGCTTCCCATCTCTAGGTTTTAAGTTCGATATAGTATTTAACGTGTTATTAATTCTTTTAATACCTGTCTTATATCGGTGAATTAGTGTTTGCTCATAAATATCAGGCATAGGAAGTAAATTCAGTTTCTTGAAAAGTGGGTGCGTATGTGTGTCGTGGGGAACGTCCAGAATACTACGGATGGCCTTTTTTTGTATTCTGTGTAATGTGGTGATATTAGAAAGTGTTGTAGTACCCTAAACAAGATGGCAATAATGAATTTGGCTGAGAAGCAAGGATTTGTATAGAAGTTTGATGCTTTTAGAGAGAAAATATCTTAACCTGCATAAAATTTCACTCACACGGGATATTTTCGCGGCGACTAAATCCACATGCAAATTCCACGACATGTTGTTCGAATACAACCCCAAGACATACCCAACAGTAGACACAATCCCAACCCCAACAGCAGGCACAATCGGAATAATGGAATTATTAAATTGCAATGTTAGGTCTGTATCGACATTACGATTTCTCGGTCTGCACAGAACAGCTGTTGTTTTCTTAATATTTATACTAAGTGAATTCGCGGTAGACCACGGGGCAGTTTTGTTAGTGCTTCATTTGCGACACCGACAGCCTTTGTGGAATTCGGTGCGGTAACCAGAATAGTTGTGTTGTCCGCGTACATAATAAATTTCACGTTATTATATATAGTAACGAAGTTATTGATATAAATACAAAAAAACAGGGGTCCCAGAATACTTCTTTGTGGCACTCCAGCGTGAACTGGCTTTAAATTAGACACATATCGTTCTAAGATCACTTGTTACATGCGGTGTTGTTCATGTCAAATATGGTAGATCTGGCCTGGATTTTGTGCTAATTGAACATATAACGCTTTCGTATTACTCTTAAGACCATTGCTATTTTGAGAACGATAGCATTGCCTATTTTCCAGGGTATAGATTAAGGTTACCTTGCTAACATATCTGTTTATTCGCATAGGCGAGTAAACAGTTAAACAGTGTTTACAAACAGGTAGTTTATAAACTGTTAGAAGCAGTTAGATTCGAAACTGCATTTACCATTGGGGCTGTTCAAACAAATTAGCGGTGACCTAGATCTGCTATGTATAGTATACGTAGCGAAAGCTGCCGCTACAAGCAAGGCTTTTCTGCCTCCATGGCTTGCAACTGACGGCCGAGCGCATCGCCTTCTGTATTCATTCGACGCCACGCGAATGCGCACTAAGGCGCATAACTAGTCGTGGCGTCAACGCGCAGCGGGGGAAGGGGCGAGGCGGCGCAGTCGACGGCCGTCGCGCCGGCCACGCAGCTGTGACGTCACGCGCAGCGCAAGTGTGGCGGAACTCGCGCTTGCGCAGCAGGAGCAGATGGAGCGTAATAAAAACTGAGATGAAACGGCGAGGCTCCTCCTTCTGTCCCCACGCCAGCGAAGAATATTTAGGTTCGGCTCGGTTGGGGATATTCCTAGCCGTCCCTGTGTTTTTGTGCCTGTTGTATTTCGCTTAGTAATAAGCATCCACAAAGGTGCCGAAAACAGACATGACTAACTGAATTACCATAATAGAATTAGAGTAATGAAATTATTTTTTGGGTAATTTGTAACGTAATTCGTTACTTTCTTGGGCTGGTAATTTAATTAAGTAGGGGATTATTTTGGAAAAATAGCTTCATCCAAGAGTAATTATTTGCTAGGAAAATCACTTTTCCTGACTAATGAGCCCATGCTCCTCCTTGTATCGGCCATGCTCTGGCCTCGCATTTGCGTGGTTGAATGTCTAGAAAGCGAAAAAAAGTTGGAAGACGCTCTAGCTTCGACTTTAAGAGTGTAACGCGAAAGCGTGTTGCAGAATTGCTGGTAGTCCACGGAGCGCGATCGCACGTTCTGTGCGACGCCTTGCTCGTTATACAAATCGCTCTGCTAAGTACGGTGAACCGGACGCGCGGAGCGGCAAACCACGTAAAAGCGCTGCCAGGCGCCATGCCGAAACGCGCGGGACTCAAGTTGCAGTCGCAGTTCGTCGGCACATCGTTCTCGACAAACCCGATGCCACGAACGCCAGCATAGCTTCCGCGCCGAACGAACGGGGAAGCAAGCCGCAAGCTTCGTGGTGAACTCGCTTTGGATGTGCGCAGCGTTGTTCGCCGCTCACCGCGTGATTCCTGCGTGCCCGCACAGCCCCACAGCGCCCGAACGAGACGAGCGGGAGGCGCTGCCGTCGCGCGCTCTCTGGGCAGTGGCTTACATTGTGAGGAGGAGGACCTGGAGAGGAGGGATTTTTCGCTCACGGCCAACGCCACCGAGGCCGATGACACCGGCTTTTCTGCGAAGCGAGGCGCTTAGCGCTGTCGCGTTAAAACACGCGGCCAGAATTAGCTGGTACTCCTGAGAAGCTGTGCGCGCGGAGGAGAGGCGATGTACGTGCGCGCATCGGCACCACCCTGGTGATGAGCCTACTTAATAGGACTGCTACGGATCTTCCTGCACTGCTGTGAGTTCTAGGAAAATCTGGTTTCTGTGGCCGGTTATGAAGCAATATTTTTAACTCAAGGGTAATGTGGACGGCAGCGGCACCACAACATGCTATTTTTTTCCGCGCAACGTACCTCCAGGACAAGTCGATTTAACACCAGAAATGGCAGCTTGGCTGCACTTTGGTGCATTTCCGGGACGATGAGTCTGAACAGGCAGTCGATGCGCTCCCGGGGGTTACGTGTAAAAATTCTTGGAAATCAAGAGGGTGGGACCGTACTGCGTATTGAACTATTGACTTTTGATTTGAGAGTGATGCGACCAATTAAATTTTTCGATTAAGTTGACCTCATCTACATCAGTAAAGCGGAAGTTCAATGGATTAGGGCTATCATTATTGAAAGAGGGTGTTACGTTTCGCCTACGACGCGCGGTATAGCCGGCGCGGATGCAACGGACGCCGGGGCTTCGTTCAAAGTGGCTGTCATTTTGGCCCGTTCAGCGCTGCCGCAACGCCTCCCGCCAAGCGCGTCCAGGCAGGTTTCAATGCCACGTGTCTTCGTGTGTGCGTGAGTGTGTGTGCATGTTGGGGCCCACGCTTGTCAAAGCGCGGCAGCCGGGGAGAGGAGCTCCCCAACTGGGAGGCGAGGAGGTCTGACCGGCGCCGGCCCGGCGGACGCGTCACGTCACGTCTCAACGTGTCCGTGCGTCGCTGTCTCGTGCGCCTCATCCCGAGCCGTTCCTTCTTGCCCTCGACTCCGAGGGTATAAAGGCAGCTGCCCCGGACGCCAACGGGAGGCTTCGATTTCTTCCGTCGAGTAACGTGGTCGCCCTGACCGGCTGCTCTTTTGCGATGCTAGAATAAACAAGTTGTTCTGTTGGCAGTCGACTCATCCTTTGCCAGGACCTTCGGATGTTTCTAGCTGTGCCCCAGGCCGCCAGGCCAACGCTACCCTTGGGGCTTGCGACCCATTTGCAACAACTGGTTGCCAGCGGTGGGATCGCGACAACGGAGGTCAGCAGCGAAGATATGCGGTCAACTGTATGCTGAGCAGCACAACGACCATCCGGGAGCAGTGCAACGAGCCCTGTGTGATGACTGGTCGCCTGCAGCGGAACGACTGCGCTGAATTCTTGGCTGCGAGGTCTGGTGAGTGCGGGACTTTCTTCTTCTGAGTTTTGCCAGGCTTTTGTTAGTGTCAGAAACAGAGCTGGTAATTGCGGTTGTCGTTGCTGCCGGGTTAGTTTGCGGCAAGACAATAGTAGGCAGTAGAGAAAGCAGCATTCGGAGCAGCCATGGATTTGAAGTCGTTGCGCAAACCGAAATTGCTGGAGCTTGCAAGAGAGTTGGGTCTGGATGTCTCATACGAACCCAGAAAACCAGAACTGCTAAGGGCTATTCTTTAGTTGGAGGCTGAGGATGACGAGCTGTCGGAATGCCTTGAGACCATTGAGGAGAGGGCAACAAGACAGGAGCGCGAACGTAAAGAGCAAAAAGAGAAAGACGAGCGCGAACGTAACGAGCAAAAAGAGAAAGACGAGCGCGAACGTAAAGAGCAAAAAGAGAAAGACGAGCGCGAACGTAAAGAACAAAAAGATAAAGAGAAAGAAGAGCGCGACCGTCAATACGCTTTGGAAATGAAGCGTCTCGATGTAGAGATGGAACGCGCTCGTAATGAAAGTCAGGCAAACGGTGCAGGAGAACGAGTATCGTTCAAAATGACTGACCTGATGCGGCCATTTAAGCTTGGAGAGGACATTGGTTTGTTCCTGGTTAACTTTAAGCGAACTTGCGAGAAGCAGGGGTTCTCTCGGGAAACGTGGCCACAGCGCTTGCTCACTTTGTTACCCGGCGAGGCGGCCGACGTAGTCGCTCGCTTGAAGAGAGAGGAGGCAGAGGATTTCGACCAAGTGAAATCGAGTCTGCTAAAAAAGTACAGGCTGTCAGCGGTGGCGTTCCGTCGGAAGTTTCGGGAAAATGAAAAAGGCAGAAGTGAGTCATATACAGAGTTTGCCTACAGGCTTATGTCAAACATGCAGGAGTGGCTCAAAGAAGAGAAAGCGTTTGGTGACCACGAGAAAATTCTGCAGTGTTTCGGGCTGGAACAGTTTTATAGTCGGTTAGCTGAGAACGTGCGGTACTGGGTCTTGGATAGGCCAGACGTTAGTACAGTGGCTAAAGCCGCCGAGCTAGCCGAGGAGATTGTGACGCGTCGGGCTCGCGGAGCTAGGGACGGTCAAAAGGGTGAATTTGGCTCCAAGTCTGAGAGGCCGAAGTTCACACCCATGAGAGCAAGAGGGGACACACGTAGTGCGGATGCGAGTGAAACCAGTCCGACCGAACGTAAGGAGACGGCGGCAGCCGAAGCCGAACGCAGAAAGCGGTTCGAGACGAGGCAAGCGCGCGTGTGTTATATGTGCCAGAAGCCGGGTCACTTTTCGGCGCAGTGTCCAGAAACAAAAACAAAAGTCGTGTTTTTGTCATTATGTAGCACTGACGAGAACATGAAGCTTCTCGAGCCTTATATGCGAGACTTCCTCGTGAACGGGAAAGAGTGCCGAGTGCTTCGTGATTCCGCAGCTACAATGGATGTAGTTCACCCCTCTTACGTAGAACCCGATATGTTCACGGACGAGTGCGCATGGATCAAGCAAGCCGTGGAAGCTCATAGCGTGTGTCTGCCCGTAGCAAAAGTGCTTATTGAAGGACCTTTCGGAGCAATTGAGTCGGAGGCCGCAGTGTCATCTATGCTGCCCCCCCCCCCCCCCCCCCCCCCCCCCCCCCCCCCCAGTACCCGTACCTATTTTCGAACAGGTCCGATCACCTCCTGCGCGAGAAGAGGCTTTTGTTTGGTGAGGCTAGCGTTCAGGCCTTAACCAGATCGAGAGTTCGGGAGCTCGCTGCAAAGGCGGTAGTTGCGGGGCCGACGTTGTCGAACAATGAAAAAGGGTCGGAGGCGCGGCAAGTTGATATTCAGAGCACGTCCGAACTGAATAAAATTGAGCCTGTAGCGTTGAAGGCACCAGGTACTGGGGAGGAAACGCCCGAGACGGGAAAGTTAGAAGAGCTATCTGCAGATTTGCTCATCGCGCCTACGTCAGATGGACTTATAGGTTGCTAAAAGTCAGCCGGTCGGCTTTGATAGCCGAGCAGAAAAAGGATGGCAGCCTAGAAAACATGCGCTGCAATGTCAAGGAAGGTATCGCCAAGAAAAATGCTCGTTTTGTGGAAAGAGGTGGAGTCCTGTACCGGAAGTATCTAGACCGCAGGGGAGTGGAGTTCGATCAGCTGATCGTGCCTCAGTGCTTCCGTCAAGATCTTTTGCGCTTGTCGCATGGCGGTTCGTGGTCCGGACACCTAGGAGTTAAGAAGACTAAGGACCGTCTCTTGCAAGAGTACTATTGGCAGGTTCCAGTTACAGAAGAGGCTAGTAGGTAAGCGGCGTTCATTTCACCAATGGGAACATTCCGTCCTAAAGTTTTGAGTTTTGTTTTGAAGAACGCGCCATACTGCTTTTCAAGCCTCATGGACAAAGTGTTGCGGGGACAGGAAGAATTCGCTTTACCGTATTTAGACGACGTAGCGATATTCTCCGCATCCTAGTCTGAGCATATGGCACACTTGCGGGCAGTGCTAACCCGCCTGCGCGAAGCGGGCTTGACAGTCAAGGCTCCCAAGTGCCAATTAGCAAAAGGCCGAGGTTGTCTACCTCGGTCACGTGATTGGACAGGGTCGTCGCCACCCCTCTGAAATAAAGGTGGCCGCTGTGCGAGACTTCCCGCAACCGCTCACGAAGACCGATATTCGGTCGTTCTTAGGTGTCGCCGGCTACTATCAGAGGTACATCCCCAGGTACTCCGATATCGCGGCTCCCCTGACGGATGCTCTAAGAAAAACAGAGCTCCAAACAGTCGTCTGGGGCGAGACAAAGGAAAGAGCTTTTAGCGCCCTAAAGAGCGCCCTAACAAGCCAGCCTGTGCTACGATCGCCAGACCACACAAAAGGGTTCGTTGTTCAGTGCGATGCTAGTGAGCGAGGCATGGGCGTTGTACTGTGCCAACGGGAAAATGGAGAAGTGGAACACCCCGTCCTGTATGCTAGTCGTAATCTGACCTGTCGTGAGCAAGCGTACAGCGCCACCGAGAAAGAGTGTGCGTGTCTCGTGTGAGCCGTTCAGAAATTGTCATGCTACCTGGCCGGCTCGAGGTTGATCATTGAGACGGATCACTGCCCTCTCCAATGGCTGCAGACCATCTCTCCCAAAAATGGCCGCCTCCTGCGCTGGAGCCTCACTTTGCGACAATATTCCTTTGAGGTGCGTTACAAGAGTCTCAACGGTAACGCGGATGCCTTAAGTCGAGGCCCCTAACGTAGAAATCCGCCTCAAGGTTGTTTGTTACTGATATTTTCTTCCTGAGGCAGGATTTTTAACATATTGCTTTTGTTTAGTGTTTCAAAGTGATGACGTGCTTTCTAGTGCAATTTTCTCATTTGTGGACGCGTTCTGAGTGCTGCTTGACTACTGTAAGGAACTAGGCAGTAGTATAAAAGGGGAAAGAGCCTGGCAGAGCTTAGTGAGGGTTGTGTCGTGCTTGCTGACTGAGCGGTTGCGTTTCGGCGTAGTTCTAACGCTTGCTGGGAACGAGAACAAAAATGGCAACTCTCCCGAAGTCACTTTGCAGTGTCCTGTGGGAACGTGAACCTGAGAACGAGGCCTTCTATGTGCGCTGCGCTCAGGCAACGCCGAGGGACGACCGATTTCGATTACGAGCATCATCGAGCGACATCCCTCCGGACAGCGGACGCAGTCCCCTGACCATCGGGATCTTCTTCTCCCGGCGGGGCGGTCTGTTACGTTTCGCCTACGACGCGCGGTATAGCCGGCGCGGATGCAACGGACGCCGGGGCTTCGTTCAAAGTGGCGGTCATTTTGGCCCGTTCAGCGCTGCCGCAACGCCTCCCGCCAAGCGCGTCCAGGCAGGTTTCAATGCCACGTGTCTTCGTGTATGCGTGTGTTTGTGTGCATGTTGGTGCCCACGCTTGTCAAAGCGCGGCAGCCGGGGAGAGGAGCTCCCCAACTGGGAGGCGAGGAGGTCTGACCGGCGCCGGCCCGGCGGACGCGTCACGTCACGTCTCAACGTGTCCGTGCGTCGCTGTCTCGTGCGCCTCATCCCGAGCCGTTTCTTCTTGCCCTCGACTCCGAGGGTATAAAGGCAGCTGCCCCGGACGCCAACGGGAGGCTTCGATTTCTTCCGTCGAGTAACGTGGTCGCCCTGACCGGCTGCTCTTTTGCGATGCTAGAATAAACAAGTTGTTCTGTTGGCAGTCGACTCATCCTTTGCCAGGACCTTCGGATGTTTCCAGCTGTGCCCCAGGCCGCCAGGCCAACGCTACCCTTGGGGCTTGCGACCCATTTGCAACAAGGGGCATAATTTCTCGTGCCCATTTTGAAGCTCAGTGTCGGTACAAACAAAAAAATGTGAAAACTTTGTACAAATTATGACCAATGTGCCACTTTTCATGTGTTGCAATTAACAAAAATAGTTTAAAAGTAATTTATTACTTTTTGTGAAGTAATTGTTATGTAATGTGAACACAATTTGAGAGCAGTAATTTGTGATGTAATTAAGCTCCTTTGAACGATTTCTAGGGAAGTAATTTGTGATCTAAATAAATTGCTTTTCAAAAGTAATTTTGCCATGTATGGTCTAAAGGTATTGTTTGAAGTCTTATCTCAATACTTGAGTTATTTTTTGTACCATATATTCTAAATATACAAGTATTTGCTATCGGCTGCGAGGAAGTAAATGTGTTTGCCGCGTGACCGCGATGGCTCCATGCGTGCTCCTTGCTTTGCATACTTTGGCTGATCGTCTATGCTGCTGTTTCTGTCGTCGTGGAAGGTCGCCGTACGGGGTGCACTGCTGCAAACTCCGCTGAACAAGAGAAGCATCTCTCCCCGACGTGCAATGCTGCGTTCACATTTAAGAGCACACGGAGGCGGCACGTGCGATAGCAGCCCCTTGACGTTGGCCCGTTTGCATGTGGCGCTTGGTCTAATGTTGCGTTTATCCACCTTGGCGACCTTTTGCGGCACCACGAGTGGGTCCACTGGTTTGTGCCGAGGTGCATCAAGCTCAAGTTCTCTTCCTTAGCAGGTAAGCTATGAACGCAATTTTCATCTTGTGCAAAAATGCCCTCAGGGTTTTCTATCGATGGGTTGCAGTAATATGCAGTAGTAGAGAACTCCGCACAAGGTGTGAATTTGTTGTGCTTGGTTCGACGAGGAAACAATTTGGCAGGCCGGTGGCGAAAGAGTTGTGAAAAAATGCACATTGTGTCTTTTGTGTAGCTTCAGGCACCTTTATTTTGTTTTTTATGCCAGTTTATACCAGCATATATATGCAACTAGTCGAAAACGAGATTGCCTCACTGAGAGCGCAGGGCAGACCATGGCACAGCAGACTGTTTCAAGAAGCATGCTGGAGTGCTGGAGGAGCGGACATCTTCAAGTCTAGAGTGACCAGACTTTCTGATAAAGTGGTCCGTGCCGTTGCAGTCCGCGGTATGTACTGACTACACTGTTGTCAGGATGGACACGGTGCGAATGGTGCATGCGCAGCTGACCCGATTGTATCACTTGGTTCCACAGCGTCCATTGCACATGTAAGAATTTTTTTTATGCTCATCAGACTGTCACACCTTATAAATGCGGTTGTGCAGCGGGAGTTGGGGAAAAGGAATGAAACAGTTCATGAGCCGGTAAGTGAGGATCCATCTTCTGTTCTGTCATCTGCAGATGACCATTTATTCTCGCTGGATGAACCTTCTGGTCAAAAGCCAGTCCGTGAGGACACATCTGCAGAGTAGGATTCATCCCTTTTGAATGGGCCCGAGTCACTATTAAAAAGCATTAAAGGTTACATGACTCAGTTGAATGACTCAAATATGTTCGCGGGCGGTGTTCTTACACGCGAAGTCAACAAAAACAACAGCTGACCCAATACCGGGAGCTTTTGTCATGAATACATAGACATGCTTGGACAGATTATGAAGGAATCAGCATCTCATCATCAGCTGGACTACTGCTATGTCGCACTAAGGCTGAGACATACTGACATCAGTGTGGCATGACGCATCAAGAATGAGCGCTTTATTGCGGGCTGGGTTTTATACTACCCAGCCACTGACGTAACACGATGACATTGACGATGAAGTCAGGATGAAGACGACAAAGAAGTTGTAGATATAACACCTCTCCCCCTCTTAGAAGTCTAGGCATACAGGTGGCAGTCGCTGTCGGGTCGATCGTCGCAACTGTGGCAGGCTGCCTGTCCCGGCCGCTTCCAGACTATCTCGCGACATGATCGGAGTACTCTCTGCAGGGGTAGAGCGAAACTGATTCAGTCCGACGTTTTACCTGGTCGAGGTATAGCCGCTGAATTCTTTTCCCTGAATCAAAAATGACCATCCTGGACCCTAGTTGATCTCGCACTATACGCGGTAGCCACCCGCGTCTTGTTCGAAAATATTGCATCTATACTTGATCACCTACCTCAAACGTAGACCCATAAACTCTTGGTTGGATTTCTGCTGACTTCTCATAAGGCGTGAAGAGAAGCTTTGTCCTTACTTTGTACCCAAGTAAAAGTTCCGCTAAGCTCTTGGCACCCTTGAGGGGCGTTTGGCGACATTGGCATAGAAACCAAGCTTTGCGCACCTTAAGGTCTATTCCTGGATTTCTCTTCACCCTTCCTTGAGAGTACGCGCAGATCGTTCGGCTTGTTATAAGAGGCTGTTGTGAGTTTTTACAGATTATTCCATGCCAGAAACCCGCAGAAAACCTTACCCACGCAGGTGTAGATATATCAACTACATCGACTGCAGGACAAAGGCCTCTCCCATGTCTCTCCAATTAACCCTGTGGACATAAAAGAGCAATCACCTCTGTCTAGGCCGCCTTCTGCCAACAAACGACCAGAAAAACAGTAAAGATTAGCAATGCAACTATTTCTGCGTCAGCTGCGACAAGTTCGCAAGAAGAGCATGTGAGACAGCAGCCTGAATGTCAAGAGGGTCCACTATATCCGCACCACGACTATTCGCTTATCTAGGATGAGAAATCATAAATAGGGTCAAAAAGGAATAGTGGCTGCGCAGTTGCAGCTGTTCCCTTGGTTCCAGTATTGTTGGCAAGGAGATTTGCTTTTTGAAAACGGTGCAAATGGGCTTTGAACTTCTAGTGACTTTCCGAGCAGACTTGGGTGTAAGAGTTTTGTAGAGACAGTCATGACGGCCTTATGTATTCTGCTTATTTTGTATCCAGACATTTACCAAAAGGTAAAGGCATGTAAAGAAACTCAGAAGACTCGATAACAGTACGAATGTGAATAAAAGTCTTATGTTTCTTTCAGTGCGATTGTCCCAAAAGTGTTCGGGATGTACCCTCTTTGTCAAAAGTAACCGAGCAGTGGGGTTTAGCTTCTTAGCCTTGCCGTGGTGCCGGTATGGCGTCCCTAGAAACCGAACTGTGTGGACAGGTGAGGACAAATGGTCTTCTTACCTCACCCAGGTTTACAGCTTAAGAGCTGCTCCAAGTGCGCCGCTACACAGCTAAGAAGCAACACCTCGTTGCTTGGTTACTTTTGACAAAGACGGCACATGATTGCCAGGAAGCTAGTTTAAAACCCCTGATGTTAGTTTCTACATACTACCACCTAATTAGCTTTAGCTCATTTGTACTTAGATTCGGAAGGTACAACAGTTGTACTGTTCTTCGAATGACAGCTCCGAGGAGTAAGCGCACCATGTAGACCAGGATCCATCTGTCACGTTCGACTAACACCTCTATGACTTTTCCCATCTTCCAGAAATTCCGTTTTGTAATCTATCGTATTTGTAATCTAGCGTCAAGATTCCTTTCTTGATTGCGTTAGGTGATGTCGTTACGTTGAAATGTACTGTGCGCGTACTGTTAAAATACTCCTTCCGCCATCTGCGCCAGAAATTGTCAGTCATCTTCTGTTAGATATCTCCAACTGCTGCCAAAGTTGCTTGACTGAGGCGGCTGAGATGTGGCTCCAGCTGTGGTGGGCAGGGAAGTCAAATATTTGCCTACTACAAAATGGGATAGAGTAAGGGATTCAACAGCAGCTACTGCGTACGCACAGGCCAGGTCTAGAAGCGGTAACTGCCGCAATTTCTTGGGGGACCTTTGCAAGATCCTCAGAATTGCAGTAGCTGCTATCTAATATTTTCTTGTGTGAAGACTTGACAGATCGCACCAGTTTTTCTTAAAAGCCACCACAGCTCTTTCGGTAATGGTTTCATTGCATCCGACGGTTGGCAAAATATCTTTGGACCTCTCACACTAAAGGTACTACATATCTTTCCTAGATCCGGTGACGCAGGTTGAAATTTTTTGCATGTCCGAGAAAGCAACCAGACATACTCCTCTTGCCAAAAATTTCCTGAATGCTTGAAGGAAGCTGGCGGCTTACATGACGCCTTGTTCGTGTGACAGCACATTTGAGGATGGGAATGTGTGGCTTTTTCTTTCTGCCTTGATCTTTAGGGCTGAGTGGACCGGGAAGGCAATGTCTATGCCTGCCACCGTAAAAGGCAGCTGTTGTATTAGTTTAGTTTATGGGGTTTAGCGTCCCAAAGCGACTCAGGCTATGAGAGTCACCGTAGTGAGGGGTTCCGGAAAGTTTGACCACCTGGGGTTTTTTCACGTGCACTGACATCGCACAGCACACGGGACTCTAGAATTTTGCCTCCATCGAAATTCTACCGCCGCGGCCGGGTTCGAACCCGCGTCTTTCGGGTCAACAGCCGAGCGCCCTAACCACTCAGCCACCGCGGCGGCTGCGTTTGCGTTACTCTTTCAAGAAGTAAGAGAGCAGCTGCTTCTGTGGTTGCTGTGATGTTTCGGTGGTCGCAGGTCGCACATTTTTTAGCGTCTTTTTACCAGTTGTCTACCCTTAATAATCCAGAACTGCTCTCTTAGTACCGTGAGAGGTTCAAGTGGATCAGTATGTAAAAAGCGCCTGTGCATTCCATGAACCAGCAGCTCGATGAACAGATGGTGTGCTGGGAGAACAAGATAATTTGCATTGTAGGAAAGCTCGGCATACTTGACACATCCCCCAGCTCTCAATATTTCATGATCGTCTAAGACATTGAGGTCGTGGCTTGGAGAGCAGTTCGGTATTCGTGCTGAGTCATGAATTCATTGCAGTTCTTGGAAAAAAGGCCTTGCGTTGTATTTTTTTGATCAGACATATTTTAGTGCGGTTCGCTTGTTCTGCTGTCAGATACTCCTTCTTTGTCTCGGTAGCATGCTACGAGTTGTTTAGAATTCATTTCATTCGGGTAACAACTGTGACCAGCTTGGATAGGGGAGTTCTATTGTTTAAAAAGGGAAACGAAATTAAAATTGGTCTTGGGGGAAAGGAAATGGCGCATTATCTGTCTCGCATATCGGTAGATACCTGAACCGCGCAGTAAGGGAAGGGATAAAAGAGGGACTGAGATAAGAAAGGAAAGAAGAGGTGCTGTAGTGGAGGGCTGCGTAATAATTTCGACCACCTGGGGATTATTATTAACATGCAGTGGCATAGCACAGCCCATGGGCGCCTTAGTGTTTCGCCCCCATCGAAACGCGGCCGCCGCGGTTCGATGGGGGCGCAACACTGGTTTTCCAGATCAGCAACCGAACGCTCTGACCACTGAGCCACCACGGTCGTTTAAAGAACAAAACAGATTCTTCCGCCTTTTGTGTCACATTGTGAATATTAACTAGCTTCTTTTCTTCATCTTTGGTCGTATTTTCACAGATGATTTCGTTATTTTGCCTGTTAGCAAGAGGTTCAGCGAGCCAAGGAGGTCGTCGCTACCAAATCGTTGTTGACCTGAGCGCCTCGAGAGAAACTCTTCGGGTAAGGAGGTCAGCCGTGTTTTCTTCTCCTGAACAGTGGTTCCAGGAGTCTCGATCATGGATCTAAATCAGATGTTGGGATTTCCAGCACGCGCTTGGTGATGAAAGCTTTTCGCTTTTGATCAGAACCCCGCACCCAGTTAAGTGCAGGGAACACACTTTTTCACTGGGAGGCTGTGCGATCAAGTCAATGTAGTCTTATAGCCTGGCACGCATTAGCATTCGCATTAATTCAAGTCTTCGGAAGGAAAGCTTCAGTTTGGCCGCCTTCGATTTGGGCAACATCAGCGTTACTGTCAGCCTGCCTTGTCGACATGAAGGTATGAATGCAACGACTCCTTATGTTTTGGGGGTTTCATCTGTGAAGTTGTGAATCTCCGATTCGTAATCAGTGGTACTCAGGCACCGTCTTGAAAACTGTTATCTCTGTTAAGTTGTGCAGCGTTTTGTGCCACTGCTTCCACATTGTTTGTACCCCTTCAGGGAACTGTGCATCCTAGCCAAAGCCTGATTCCCAGTGTCTGAAACATCAAGTTAGCTGTCACAGTGACTGGAGGGATAAGACCGACGGCATTGTAAATGTGAGCTGATGCCTGAAGGAGAAACCTTTTCAGGTTGCAGTTGCGCTCCAAGAATTCCAAGACGGGTTTTCACTGAAAAGGCCAGGCGACCTCCTTTATCCCATGCACGCCACAAGCAGCACACAACACCGTTTATTATGGGCTAACAACAGAACACTAAAAGGTGCAAAACCAGTGCACCCGTGCCGCAGTTCAAGCACAGTACAGTGCGACACTACGATAGAGTCTGCACTTCTCAACGCTACAGTGGAAAAGAGATTCCGGCGTTTCCAGAAATATCATGCTACACTCTTCTAGCCAGGGAACAACAGACACTGCTAACGAAGCAGCTGTCTTCACACACGTGCCAGCGCTACAATGGTCAAAGGGAGCTTGGCTGCTCTGCCAATAACAACCCAATGCTAGGACTGTAAGATGAAACACAGGGATGCTCTCGCCCCAACAAACCTCGTAAATATACTCTAGCCTTAACCCTGCGCAAATTACGAGCTGGAGGGGCTGCAACCACTCAAGCTGGATGCGTTCAGGCCGCTGTGGTAGATCTAGGAAGGAGGCTGCGAGCGTTGAGTATGATCCATGAACGATTCGCCGGCGACTGGTCGGTGCCGCGGGACCGTGAAGTGTACGGCAGCGCTTCGGAAACGGTCTTCTCCCTGCGCTGCTTGCTCGACCGTTATCTAGATGCTGGCGAGGTTATGCACCTGCTCACCGTCCTTGCGGCCAAGAAAATACTGGACATGCGCAGGAGCTCGTAGTAGATGATGCAGGATGATGAGCACTTGTTTCAGTCTGCAGCCGAGTGCCACTAACTGGCCTGGGTAGTGCGTGAGAAGTCTCCCCAGAGCTTTTGCCACTTGTGCTCACGTTGCTTTTGCGCAGCATGAGCAACTACAGTCCAACAGGGTGACAGACTTTTTCAGTGCATTAGTTACAAGAAAGCTGTCTGGAGCAAGCACTGTCTGTGCCTCGTAAAAGGCATTTTCGGGTTCTCTAGTGTAAAAGTTGCAGTGGTGGTCCTGGTTTCCAGTAATGATGTGTCCACACAGTGTATATAGTTGTAGGCTGCAGCCGAGTGTCACTGACTGGCCTCGGTAGTATCTGAGAGGCGCTTCCAGTGCTGCTGTCATTTGCATGGTGTACTCTAGTGTTGTGTCTTATGGTGCAGTGCACCTAGTAAAAAAATTGGGCTTTCCACTACACCTGCTTGCCCGAGTGGAGCTGAGGTTGAAGGAATTTCTCACTACCTTTGGCGCTGTCCAGTAATAGTGCACTCATTGTTTATATACAGTAAAATCTTTACGATGCACTCTAAAAAATGTGTGCAAAAACGTAATATCCGGGAAAACATCAGGTACAGGCGGTTCAATTTTGAAAATGCAACTGGTGACTGAGGTAGAAAGGCATTTTTGACGATTTCGCTTCATTAAAATGTCAACTGGTTCTTTTTGGCTTAAAGTTTGTAGCGCTTCTCTCGTAGTACTTGCAGAAATCAGTCCGCATGAGCGCTGCCCTAATGGCGAACTCAACTGTTTTTTCTGCCTGCTCTTATTTTATTTAAACTTTCACGGTATTTCAAAGGTTAAAATGTAGCTAAAAAAAATGAGGGCTCAGAAAGACACACACAGCGCTCCTCGTCTTTTTTTGCGCTACGTTTTTACTTTTGAAATATGAACCTACAAACTCAAGCGTCTACCTTTCACGGTATGTTCTCCGCAGTTTTTGTTCCTTTTTGTCAAATTTCATTGCGGGGCAATGTTTTGTTGTTGCGCAAACTAATTTTAAAAATTTCCGTTTGTTTGCCTGATTTGGGGAGATTTCTATGGGCAACTTTGCATGTATGACGTCACTGGACGCATGGAAGTTGGTATTCATTGTGCGTTTACTGCATTTAGAGACGGCTTTTGGACATTTAAGACAAATAATGACGAAATTCTCATTCGCTGTCACCAGTTTGGGCAGTCACGGGTTTTGTGACAGTGCCCTTGACGGTGTAGGACGCTCTGCCGCGACGTCATTGTTTGGTCAAAACTAAGTTTCAGTTTTGATCTCCTGGATTTTGCTCATTCTAAATAGTTCTACTTGATATATTGAAAAACATGTTCTTTTGGACCGGATTACTGGAGCGAGGGGACTCTATCGAATGTGATGCGATTATCAACTCAAAATTCTCGAAAACTCTCCGCTGCTGGCCTTTAACGGGCAACTGCACAAGTTTTAAAGATTGTCAAGCTTAAAGGGCTGGATGCGGGAATCTTGCACCTAAAGCATGCGAAGAGCGGTAGCATTTACAATGGTGATGTATTCGCCAATTAAAATCTGGACAGCTTTAAAGCTTCTCAGCAGTGGAGAGTACCAAGTGGGGAGCTCATGATGATGTCATGCACGGTACCAGTACATTTCCAACGCATAAACGCTTGCTTTGAGGGCACAGCTTTGTGAGCGTCATTGGGCAGCACCCAACGACTCACAGATGGGTGTGGTTGACGGCAGTGGAAATTTGAAATGCACCGTTCCTGATGTCGCAATGAAGTTCACCTTGCTGCTCCTGTGCTGTGAGGAGAAGCCTAAAATTTAATTCCTGATTACATAATTATTTCAAATACTCACGCAAAAAACTTTGGCATGATTTACCAGAGTTCTCAAAAAAGTGGTGGAGTTGCCCTTTAAACGCAGAAGGGACTCTGCAACACATCTTGTCTCTCAAAGTCAGTAGCGGAAGCAGCTGTAATGTCTTCCTGGTAATCTTCAAACGCTTCGCCCTCTTACAAGTATCATGTTTCTTCCTGTAAAACAGGGACGAATCTAACCAATTTTTTACCCTTGTTGGCAGTGGTTGCCTAAACATCGTTGAACCCAACATAAAGAACGGTCTGTAAAGAAATGGTAATTCTAATATTGATAGTTGTAATTTTGTACAAATATAGTTAGTGGCAGTCCGTCGAAACGGACAGCTGCGTTACGAATATATGATCATATTTTAACCAACGAGAAATCAGAAGTGCATTCGTTTGTGATGATATGAAGCAAACCTTGTCCACCCGTAGGCATAAGGTACAGGCCCGAGATCTGCATAGTTAGGAGGAGGCAGAGGAAGCGTGAATCTTCTGTCATGAATCTTCTACCCGACCAGACGAGTTTTCGTCAGACTTTAGATTTCAAGCGTAACAAACAGCTCTCGCTATTACGGTAGTGCCCAAGAATTTCTGAAAGTTTTTATTGGTTGTTTATAGAACATGTTCAGTCCCTTTTAGTTATTGTTATTAGTTCTGCTCAGCAAAAAGTTTGCGTTCTGATCTTCCAAGGCTTCTCTTGCAATTGTGAGCTCAATAGACAAGGGATCCTCTAAAAGGAAGCTTTTATTTCTCTGCCCTATTGCCCTCACATTGCCAAGTCAGCTCAAAAAGCGCCGCTTTCCGCACGTGCTCGTTGGTTGCATACAGAGCATAATACCCTGAAAATGATGATTGGCATGTACCAGCCGAACCGTAGAACGTACGTAACTATACTTGCAAAGAAAAGTCGCTGTCAGAGTAGCTTTGATCCTTCGCCGCTGCAAACCTGGCGTGAAAAGCGAACGAAAAAGCCAAAGGCTGAACAACAGAATGAACGTATACTGCATTTCTAGTGTTTAAAGTGTATTTCGGAGCGAGCGTTGGTAGCGAGCATGCCAATTCGGTTTTTTGTTCGTCGTTACTTTATTTCTTCCATATCTCAATGTACAGAAGGAGCGCGTTCGTACGTAAAAATTCAAACAGTGCATTATGAACAGTGAGCAAGAGAACGGTGCTCAAGGATCAGAATTTTTAGTGCGTGCAGCCTTCGCAGCGGCCTTCCTTGTATATATGTGCTTCATTAAGAACAAAAAATGCAAGTAAGTAAAACGAGAAAAATATAAAAACAATACGAGCCCACCCGTTTCATAGCTTGCCGCTGTTTCAAGCTAAGGAATATCTGCACAATGTGGATCAGTATGGCAAGAAACAAGAAATTTCTGTTAGAAATCTTTTACCTCAGTACTCTATTGCGAAAGACAAATAGGAAAAAAAGGAGTTGCTTTTTGCTTCCTTTGCAACTTTCATTGCATCTTGTTTTTATGTTGTTCAGGGTTTTATCTTCAATTTCTTGTCAATGGCTGCGTAGTGATTTTACCCGTTCGCGCTTCCTTCTATTTTAGTTTGCGCGCAGACGCAGCAATCTGTCTTTTTTCACCTTTCTTATCTTCTGCGCAAAGCAAACTCAACAGCAGTTCGTCATGCGTCTTCACCAGGCTTTTTCTGTAATAAAGAACTAGTCGAAGTGAGTGCTGTGGTGTCCGTCTTTACTTCTTCCGAGTCTCGAAGTAGCGCTGGTTTTTTAGCTGTCATGATTTACTAAGTATCCCGAAAAGCCACCCTTGCTTGCTTCGTTGAGGTCGGGAAGTTGATGCCAGCTCCGGGTATTCTCGAGTCACGTCGGACCACAATGATTTATGTCTTTTGCAGGCGAAAAAGTTCTCAATTTCAGGCAGTTCGGGTCCGCGACTTAAAGCTGAACGATACAGACTCGCCACAGAGGCGTTCTCTTGAGGAGCTTTTGTAAGCGCAGTTCTGGGGTGGAGAGATTTGTCGTCGAACGCAATCGCGGAAGTGCACGTCATTAATTGTAGTCATATATCTTCGATGGAGTCAGACGGCCTGATTTGGCACTCGATAGATTGCCGTGCGATCATATGGCATTTATCAACCGCACACTCTGAAAGCTGCGCGGAATCTATTTTAGGTTGTATAACATTTCTGAACAAATCTCCACGGATACACGCAGAGGATCGCATAAATTTTAGGCGCGGGGCACGTTTCTTACTGAGAATGGTCACAGCGGGGGTGTATAAAACTCGAGGTGGAGTGTGAACTAGAGCTACAGTTCTAGAGGTTCCGTAGAAGCATTGTTCACAAAGTCGCTGTTTGATATTGGCTGTGCACGGTCCACGCTTACGGATTTTGGAGTGGTTCTGGTCATTTATTTCATTTTGTGCTTACGACGGCTGTAACATTGTAAGTTTAGATACTTTACATTGTAGGCTTTCATTACAACACTGTTGCGCTTTGCAGCTTAATGCTTTATGAAAAAATAATGACTATGGTCGTATTGCGAAATAATTTCATAAAGGTTAACTGAGGTCGCTTGTCTTCCCCGAGGGCAAAATAACCCGTGGTAATTGAGATGGGATGCTTTGTGGCCTGTTTCAAGAGGCATTAAAAAGTACTGCCAACATTTTGTACAGATATTTTGCTTATGAGGTTCTTAAGCTGCATTTTTATGATGCCTGGTTAGTGAGTACTTAATGTCGGCTGTGGGCGAAATGTGTGCAGGTATATAAATCAATCAATAAATTAGTCCATCTGTCAGTAAACCAACCAGATATTTATCTGGATCTGTGGACAGTCCTTTGCCCCTCGCTCAACAAGTAGCGTGCGACTTGCCAAAAGCTGCTTCCAAAACTGGGAAGTCAGACTATGGCTTTAACCGAATGGCAAGTTCCTTGCGCCTTTCATTTCGTATAACTTTGGCCAAAATGAGGGCAGCATAAACGTCGCAGTATTCAGTTGTGTGATATGGAAACTTCATGGCGCCTTGTATAAGATCTCTCTGCTCACTAGTTTTTTTTATTCATTTCTATACTTTTAAGTGTGTTTCTGCATTTATACGCAATAAAGCCACCCCACGCTGTTCAGTATTTTGCCCTACACTTTGAATCGTAAGATACTGTCTAAACCACCAATCGTAGGGATGGAAATGCAGTGAATTCTTCATCTTGATCGGAGGACTCTCTTCTTGTAGGACTCAAGAGATCCTTCTGTAATGAACGTTGCACAACGTTACGTACTGTCATACGGACTTGAAAATCTCCTAGGTCAAGCATGCATGAAATATTTGAAGTGCTGTGGCCTAAACATAAGATCAGTAAAGCATAAAAAGTCTGAACTTCACCTCTTTTTTCACCAACACGACAATATGTTTGATGTGATAATGCTCATGAAACATGGAACACAGACAACACAAATGTTTTTCGCTTGCCTTCCTACCAGAAGTTTTACGTAAATAGGGCAAATTGCCGCGGTAGTCGAGTGTGCCTCTTAGTAAAAAATGATTTCCCATGTGAACTACTCGAAACTTTCTGTACAAGCGCAGGTGACTGTGAATTTACGGCACTGAAATTAAAAAAAGCACTGTACCGGTCGTTGGTTATCGACCTCCGAATGCAGTGATGACACCAGCTTTAGACTACTAAGACTATTTTTTAAAATTTGCAAACAATTCTGACTTTGACCTCATTTTTGGTGGCGACGTGAATATAAATATGTTAAGCAATGATCTCTCAAAACTGAAACTATGTTCTGTTGAGGGGAATGGTCTTACAAATCGCATAAATCTCCGAACAAGTGGGACAATAAATACATCAACATTAATAGATATTTTCGTTACAAATATACCACCGGAGAAAATAAAAGCAGCGGTTATTATGGTTGAGCTCAGTGATGATTTGCTTATTTTTTTTGTGCTGTACCAGAAAGGTCAACACAAAGAAAAACTAGCCTGCAAGTTTAATACAGCGTGTTTCACAAGGAAACCTTTCCACATTTGTGGAAAAAGTTTCACTGGCATCGTGGGATAGTGTGTACAAAAAAAAAACAGATAGCACAGTTTACGAAGAACTGCTTAACATTCTTGAACCTATATATGCAGATTGTTTCCCTTCTGCACGACCGAAGCTAAACACAAAAATCCGTAAACCATAGATAACCCCCCACTTGGCAGCAAAAATACGTGAGGAAAGTACAATGTTTAGCAGATTTATCAAGAACAAAGATCCAGGCGCATTGAAGAAGTTTAGAATTTACCGTAATCATTTAGATGAAGAGCTGAAAATGACACGAAACTAGCATTTTAACAACTTATTCATCTCTCTGGATGCACACATGCTCTGTAGAAGAACCTGCGCTCAGTATGAGACTATAATGTTAAGAATGACTCAATTAGTGGAATAAAATACAATCGTAGCGAGTTGTGAGGCAAAGCCTTAGCCTATGCCTTCAATAACCACACTGTGAATAGTGCTGGTCTAATGACAATGAATAATAATTCAGACAATGTTCATTACGACAGTAGCTCAGTTTTTCTTGATCTTGTCAGCGAAGCCAAAGTGACGGAAGTAATAAAAAGCCTTAATAACAGCAGTGCTATTGATATTGAAGGGATGCAAGTGAATCCTTTGAAACACGTCATCTGTTTTCTTGCTCCCTGCATAAATTACGGATTCAATTTATGCCTTCAACAAGCTGTATTTCCACGCCAAATGCAAGTCGCTCGTGTGAAGGTATTGTACCAGAAAGGTGATAAGAATGAAATGAGGAATTAGGGGCCTGTTTTATACTACCTGCCCTATAAAGGCATTCGAAAACAACATTCTGAAGCGTTTTTTTCAAATTTGTAGAGAAACAGAACCTCATAGTTGATTGCCAGTATAGCTTCGGAAAGGAAGTTAGCACAGAGTTGGCACTTCTTGCCCAAAAAGAGAACATTTTAGACCATATTGAACAAGGAAACGTAATATTAGACACATTTATAGATTTCTCAAGGGCCTTTGTGATCATAAATTATCAGCTACTCATGAGGAAGATAGAAAGATATGGTTTTCGGGGCGAGTCTGCCTCGTTAATCCGATTATAATTAAACAATAGGAAGCAAATTGTAGATATAGGGGGATTTGTTCGGATCTGCGAGCAGTTTATTGTGCCTTGCCGCAAGGCAGTATATTGGGGCCATACCTTTTTAATCTCTACGTCAATGACATAGTAAGTGTAGCTCCAGCCACAAAATTTGTCATTTACGCAGATGATACGAGTCTATTCTTTTCAGCACATGATAACGATCAAGTAATTCGCCATGCGAATGAAAGCCTAGCTAAGCTAGAGAAATAGACTGAAGAAAAACTTTTGTAAATAAACATATAAAAAAACAAAGGCCGTTTTATTTGACGCCAGAAATAAACCTATAACAACTAGACAAAGTGTATTTCTCAAATCAACCCCAGTTGAAATGGTGCCTTGTATTAAAACAAGATGTTACGTTTCACGAGACCTTATCTTGGGATGCTCATATTAACTGCTTAAGAAAAAAACTCTCGCAAGTAGTTGGCCTCATATATCGAAATGCAAATGTACTACCGCGCAATGTGATAATGTTACTGTATAATACCTTGTTATGTTCAAGACTTAATTATTGCCATTTAGTTTGGGCTTCTACGACACCAAACAATATACAGAAAATTCATGTTCTGAAAAAGTTTCTACGTGCCGTTCCAAGTGTCCCCATGTGACATCCCTCGAAACCCTTTTTTTCTGATGGATAACGTGATTCCTGTTACGATGACTTATTATTATCGTCTGTGCAAACAATGCAAACGAGATATAAAAATTTTTCTTTTTTCTTGTGCCAGATATCCAACATAGGAAATCATCCTAGCACATACAACACGCGAAATTTGTAGAGATGGGAATTAGAAATATGTGGGACAATATATGGGTAACAAATGTTAAAATCCAGTTACCAAGACTTTCCAATGCGTTGCGTAAGAAAACATACAATCCGAGAATATTACTTTCAAGAAATTTCGTCGCCACATTAGGAACTAAAAATACCATAAAAACAACAAAATAGTCTCAGGACATTCTATCTCGAACCATCACTTTCATTTGCTGTTTTTTATATATCATCGGCGATGAGATTTATTGAAATTGCGTGTCCTCTTGTTACAGCCACATTTTGTAGAAATTTCTTTTTTCATTGTAATAACTTCTTTGCGTTTCACACTTTGTTGTATATATTTCTTCGTGATAGCTAACCACTACGTGTAGTTGCCAGTGTGGGGGCCTGCGGCCTTGTCAAGCTACCTTAATGACAGCTTTTCCTGCAGGCCTCTGGCATCATATGCTTGTGATGCAAATAAATTTAATATCATTATTATTAATAATAATAATTTTCTGGAAGCCACCGGCATCATTGTTTCGTCGAATACCACTGTTACCTTCCTGACTTTTTCTACCTTTCCTTTTTCATTTAGACTTTCGTACGGCTTTGTAGGAGATGAAAAACTTAGTCATGCCAACAGTGAAAGTGTCCAGCGTTGAATGTTTTTTTTATAAGTATGAGTATTGCGCCTATAGATAAGGTGATGACAGAGACAGCAAATAGATTGTGTTATTTTTCAGCCATAACAAGACATACCCAAATTTCTTTCATCCGCCTCTAAATTTGTGTTTTGTTCTCGAGACATCGTAACCTGTGCCCGAACATATGTCAGATAAAAACCCAAAATGTAAAATGAGCTGTACTTTTCAGAAACAGCGACTCTGGTTTCAAAAACTCCCTGGAAGAGAATTCAACAGGAGAAGCTGCTAGAGAAATAAACAAGGAATAAAAAATGAAAAGAACTCCGGAAAAAGAGAACATGGAAATTTTCCCGAGAATTGGACCCGTTCTGTTTCGAGCTTCCGTGAGCTTTACGTTCTGCCTACTTCTATATGGAGCTCTTTCGCTCTCTTCAGATTAAGCGCGGCTCTGCTAGGTTAAAGGGCGTTGGACTTGCAAGAATATCAAACCCGCGGGATATGAAAAACCGAGGGCTTAACCATAAGTTATTTCTGGGTGCTCGATGTTAGTTATTTTTGTTTGCTCTTGCGTTACGGTGGCAGGGTAAAGCAATTGGTAATCGACTCCCATCCGCTACGCAGAGGTCCGCAGGTTAAAGAATGAAACACGACAATTGAGCGCACACGTTGGCTCGTTCGCTAAATACAATTCACGAACTTACACTTGAATTTAATCGTTAATTCCAGTCCTTCACAAGCCCACATGTAATTGCTTCCAAAGCAGTGTCATCTATTTAATGGCACCCTCTCAAGTCTGCTTTGTGGCCGTGATCTCAGCTTGCATTGTAGAGGGAGCTACTTCTTGAATGGTGCAGGAATCAATTATTTTTATTCATCCATCCAGGTGATGCTGGCAGCGCGATAAAAAAATGTAGTCTGATGGCTTGATAGAGACTGCGCTCTCGTTTAAATTTTTGTCGGCAGCAGCAGGGGAAAAGAGTAACAGATTTTCATAAGTATTCACACTATTTTCTCTGTTCAGAAAAAAGAAAAAATATATTCTAATTGACCAAAAAGCACGGTCATTTATAAATTAAATTTATTTAGAAACATCAGAAAGCTATCAACACTCATGCTAACACTACCATATAACTTGTACAGCAGTAAGATGTAGAAAAAGTGAAAGAAATACATTTGAAACAAGAGTAGTTGAGAGAGATCACTGTAGTGGATGAGCGAAAGCTTATCTGCTGCACTGCACTTTCCAAGAACGAGAACCAAGTGTGTAAGATTGGATGTCTGCTGTTTTTAGTTTACTAGGTAACAGTAGTAACTAGTGCCGTAATCAATGACGACCACACTTGGTACTGCTAAGCAGAATCTTCCACTATGGCGTGTAGCAGAACTGCTTTGTTCTTGTGTTTTTGTAATTTTCTATTTTAGGCACAGCTGAATATTTGAGGGGTGCTCTTCTTCCGTGCGTTTGTTCGCTCCATTTTGGTTTCCCTTGAGAAAATGCGTCAGGAAGGTGAACTTTGGTGACCAGACGCAAAGATGGTCTCGCCGCGTGCTGGTTAGTTCGTGGACTCTGTGCCTATCACACGTGCCTTCATTGATTCGTCTTGTTTCCTCGGCTGCTTCACAGCTGGGCCAAGTTATTCATTCAATAAATGTAAAGCGGCCTAACGTTTCGTACGCCTTATAATTCGCTCCCATAAAGTACTCTCAAGGTTTTTGTTATTTAACCCATCCTAATAAACTAATAAACTCGTGTTTATCACCTTTTTGCGGGTTATCAAACTCAACAACTGATTTATTTCTTTACGTTTTAATGCGAAGACTGTAAACTAGATATTTTTGAGTAGACAATGGTTTCTCTGGTTTATTTCGTTATTTTTTACCCCATGAACAGCCTTCTGCCGTACCTTTCCTGCCATTTATAGCGCATAATTCTGATTATAAAAATTTCACAATCTTTCCAAGAAGATGTAAATCATTAAGACCTAGGAAGTTCACTTTGAGGCACAGTGGTTTGCAAGAAGAAACTCCAAGCGCTCGTCCTGTCTACTTCTTTGTCTGTGTCTCTGTTATATGCGCTAGTCTTTTAATTCATGATGAAACACCAACTAGCCCAGCTTTCCGCCTTGATTCCAAGGGGAAACCAGATTGCGTTTCGTGGCCGTGTTACATCCACAATATTGTGGTAATGTTTTTTTTTTTTTGTGCTCATGTCTGTTATATTTGAAAATGCAGCCAGAAGTCTGCAATTTAAGCCGGCAAGCCATCAATTTCAACGTATCGATGGCGGGCATAATCAGCTCTAATAATTTACGATTGATTTTACCACAGGTTACGGACCAAGCAATGGTTCTTTTCAAACGACGCCTTTCTGGATCTAGTGATATTATTGTGACATGGCCGAACGTAGCGGGTGACATGTGTGTCAAGGTGCCGTGCTTTACCCGGCAAAGAAAGCTTCATTTTCTGCGCAGGCTCATTAAACGCATAAAGATAGGATTCGATAGGCTGCAAGCGCTACTTGTGACAAAGCACCTGTAGTGCGCATCATCATCATCATCATCATCAGTCTGTCTTAGCCTGCACGGCAAAGGCCTCTCTCATATCTCTCCAATTAACCTTGTCCTGTGCCAGCTGCGGTCACCCTCTCCCCCTAAAGGTTCTTAATCTCATCCGCCCACCGAACTTTCTGACGCCTCCTACTACGCTTGCCTTCTCTTGGAATCCTGTTGAAGCGCTTGTCATGTACTTTAGGCGTGCACGCTATAAAGTTCAGTAGGAGTCTAGTGTTTGTCCATTTTGCATACGTCACGTCTGTGTCTTTTAACCCGATAAATAACCCAAAAAAGCGCTACCAAGTCAAAAAGAAGAACAATTTAAATTAAATAAATTAAAGAGCAAGATGAGCTAGCCAACTACTGAATGTTGTGCCTGCTAAACGAATGCAGTATAAAGAGAGAGAGAAAGTAATGTAATGGAAGTGTTACATCGTAAGTCAGACACTGCGCTTGACGCAGGCGAGGCAGGCACAAGCTTACAAGCTGGAAGAATGGACGTTTATTTGCAGTGCGCGTCGAAATAGAAAGACAGGTTAAGGAAGGAGGGGAGTGAAAACAAAGTAAGAAAACATAGGATAGGCAACTAGATTGGCACGTGTAGCTGTCGACTTCATCTGAGAACTTATTAGAACACTGCAGTTATAACATTTCTCCATCAATAATACCGAAGCCGCTGCACAGGTCTGCGCTCTCGTGTTGAGCGTCGGAGTTTCGTGGCCACTATAGGTTCACCATTTCTCTCTTGTGTGTCCAGGGGTTGGGGCGATGACTGTAGCTGTGGTGGTGACGTTTCACACGTTTCGGCGTTTTCCGTTGGCCCTGCTACGGGAGTTTCTTGCGGAGTTCTCCAGATGGACGAGCTCTCACTTTTCCTGTGGCCTTGGTTAGCTGTTGGGATTTTCCTTGTGTGAACATGATGAACTTGTCGGCGAACGACGCCCTCAGGCGTTTTCACTGTTACCATCCTAGCTCCATCTGCTGACTTTACCGTGCCCGTCTTTCATTTATCACCCTTACCAAATTTACGGACATTTGTGTCTTGGGCAAGGATCCAGTCATCCGATGTTTCTGATCTTCCTGCAACCAAAGGAGGAAAACATGCATCGAGACGGGACCGGATTCGGCAGCCAAGAAGAAGTACCGAAGGAGATTTGCCCGAGGAAAGGGGTGTTCACCGGTAGTTGAAAAGTATTCTGCAAAGGCAATCTTCTAATCGGCCCTGGTTCATCTTCTTCAGCCCAACTTTAACTGTTCAGACAGCTCTCTCTGCTAGGCCATTCGACTCTGGATGAAACACAGTGGTGCGCAGGTGGCTTATGTTGTTCACAAAATCAGTAAATTCTTGGCTAGTGAACTGCGTCCCATTATCTGAAACAATGATGCGAGGAATGACAAACCTGCTTAAGAAGCTGAGCAGGCAAGTAATACTCGAAAATGTGGTCACCTGTTTCATTAGTACGCTCTCAGTTAATTTGCTCTGAGCATCTACGAGAACAAGGATCATGTTTCCTTTGATTGGCCCCGCGAAATCTATATGAACTCTCGACCAGTTTTCCTGCCAGGTCGGTCAGTTAACTGGCGGAGAAGATAACGGCGTTGGTTGGTTTTTGATGCAGCTTGTGCACCCCGCTGACAGTTGTTCTATGTCGTGGTCCATTTCCGACCACCAGAAAGCTGACCCCGAGCGATTTGTTTCATCACCGATGACCCTTGATGTGCCTCGTGCAACATGTTCAACATTCTATGTTGCGCGTTAACTGGAATGACAACTCTACGGCCACAGCAAACAGTGGGCCAATGACAGTTCCAATCTGTGGTCGTAAAAGGGGAGTAAGTTTCGTTCTAATGCTTAAGAGCTTGGAGGCCACCCGTCTCTTGTGTACTGCACGACCTTTGAAAGTACTGCGTTACGTGCCGTCAGCTCCTACAGTTGGCATACGGGGGCCGCCCACTGCTGGACACATGGGTGTGCCAGACCGTAGTCAGGTGGCTACCCTTCCGTGGTTGACTCCGAAGTTTCTTGTGGCAACCTACTAAACGCGTCTCAGTTCAGCAGCTGCTTGCCTGACTAATACTGTAACTTGTAGCGAAATCCTCCCAAATACAGCGCCCAGCGCTATATGCAAGCAGCAGCCAGAGGCGGAGTGGGCCGATCTGGTATCGGCAGTCCCAGGAGTGGCTGGTGATCTGTGACCAGGATGAATTCTCGGCCTAGAAGGTAATCACGAGACTTCATTACTCCAAATACGAGGGCCAATGTTTCACGTTCAAGTAGCGAATAATTTTTTTTCGGCTTTCGACAATGTCTTTGAAAAAAATCCAATCGGCTTGTTGACGTTCCCTTTTGTGTGAAAAAGCCCTGCTCCGATTCCTTTTCGCAATGCGTCGCACTCATGATTCAGCGGTTGTGTAGGGTTGAAATGTGCCAACACCCCTGCTTGCTGCAAACACCGTTTTGCTTTATTTTGTTTTTTATCACTATACGCACAGCGCCGTGGGGCATTATAGGGGGGGGGGGGGGGCAAGACAACTCAAACACAATCGATAAAGCAGGAAATGCGGATAAAAATCAAATAGGCAAGCAACTGAATCAAACAAGCATACAGGAAACACTTTAACAAAAACAAAAAAGACAAGAAGAAAACGACAACGGCTTAATTACAATGCATATTTCGCAAAGAGGAAAAAAATACATCATGGGAGGTAATGGTAGCAATATCATGTGGGAGTTTATTCCATTCGCCAACTGTTTGGGGCAAGAAGGACATCTTGAAGAAGTTCGTTTTACACCTGATCTCTTTAATTTTGAAGACATGATCAACACGCAGTGAGACATAGTCGGGATGACGCAGATAATGCTCCCGGTTAATGCCAGTTTTATTATGAAAGATATTGTGGAGAAATTTTAGTCTAAGAAGTTTCCTTCGCTGCTGGAGTGATTCCCATCCAAGGTTATTCTTTGCAGGGGAGACGCTAAAATTCCTGGAAAAATTGGCATTAACAAATCGCACAGCCAAATTCTGGATCCTTTCAACCTTGTGAATATATACCTGCAGCCAAGGGTCCCAGACACAGCAAGCATATTCAAGTACTGGTCTAATGTTAGTTTTGTACAGGAGCTTTTTGGCATTGAGCGGTAAATTCTTCGCATTTCTGCGAAGAAAACTCAGTACTATGGAAGCCTTGCTTGTAATGTAATCAATATGGGGACGCCAGGATAATTTTGCAGTAAAGTATACACCAAGATATTTATGTTTGAAAACTTTTGACAATCTTTCCGCGTTAATACAGTATGAAAAGTCATGAGAATTCTTTTCTAGTAAAACACATGTACACAGATTTTTTCACGTTAATATCCATGCGCCAAGTATTGCACCAGTTGGTAATCAAGGATAAATCATTCTGCAGGGCAATGCAATCGTTGGAAATATGAATGACCCTGTATAGAACGCAGTTGTCTGCAAACAGACGCATTTTTGAAGAAATACCGCAACATATATCATTCATGTAGATTGAAAAGAGGAGTGGCCCCAGAACCGACCCCTGAGGTACACCAGACGGTACGTCTGCCTGATCAGACTGCGCTCCATTTAACACTACTATTTGACGTCTCAAATGCAAATATTCTTTAATGCAGGCAATAACTGAACAATTTATGTTGTACCAGGATAGTTTTTCAAGCAGTAAAGAACGACGATTGTTGCACTTCTTCCCAAAGCCAATGTATGTTTTTTTCGAGCAGCCGATACAATGGAGCGAGCTGAGACGATATGTTCGGCACAAATTTTGAGTAGAAAGTGAAAATGCCAAGAAAAGACCGAAGCTCAGCTATATTTTTCGAACTAGAGGCTTCTGTGATACCTTCGATATTCTGTTCTATTGGGTGCAACCCTTGCTGATCGATTCGATGGCCGAGATATGTAACGGACACTTACCGAAATTTGCATTTGTCCAGGCGCAGTTTAACACCACCCTCGCGGCAACGCTGCAGAACGGCTTTTAGTACGTCGTCACTTCCTGCTCTTTCCAGACACCGAGACATCGTCCAGATAAGCTTGCGCGCCTGGTAAGCCTTGTAGAACTGTCTTTATTCTGCGTTGGAAAATGGCTGGCGCAGGGGCATTGCCGAAAGGTAATCTGTTGTAGCAGAAAAGACTTTTTTGCGTATTGATCACGCATAACTGGCGCGATTCCTCATCGAGAGGGACGTAGTTATATGAATGCCGTAAATTCAGTGTGCTGAAAAGTTTTCCAGCGCTTAAGGACAAGAACATGTCATTGATTACTGGCAACGGGCACTGCTCCAGCTCACATGCCGAATTTAAAGTGACTTTGAATTCGCCGAAGATCCTAACGGTGCCGTCCTTCTTAAAGACGGGTACAATACGCGTAGCCCACTCGGAATGCGGCACTGGTGACAAGACGCCTAATGGCACGAGCCTATCAAGCTCTTCAGATACCTTGTCGCGTAGAGCGAAGGGAAAAGAACGGGCCTTACGGAACTTGGGCGTGGCTCCCTCCTTCAGCAGTAGGTGTGCCGCGGGTCCTTTGATGAGGCCCAGATCCGAGATGAAAACATCTGGAAGCTCGGCGAATACGTCAGCAGTGACCTGCGTGGTGGTAGACTGCTCTGCGGTCAGCGGCTTGGCTGAGAGGCTAAGGACCGGGGAGCCTGCGTCACTCAGAAGGGAAATTAGGTCTCGACTACATAAGCTTGGACCGGGGCAATCTAGCACCACCAATGTGCATTCTACAGTTGCAATGTCGTACGACACCGGCAAGAGGAGCTCTCCAAAAAGTGGCAATTTTCCGAGGTGTTATGATAACTTAGTGCGTGAAGGCCGTAGCGAAGGCCAAGTGGTTTTGTGCGGCTCAAATAGCTGTCGAGACACGACGCAGACCGGGGAACCCGTATCGATAAGCGTTGATACGTCCACACCTCCCCATGTGAAGGTGCGTCACAATGGGGGCTTCATATTTACCTCCCGCGTCGATTTTAGCGTAAGGTGGAGAGGGCCTGCGGTAATGTGACCCTCGCCTGCTAGTATACAGTGGGGAAGGAGGAAGGAAGGAAAACAAGAGTGAAGGTGCAAATGGAGGATGATGATGCCATAATACAATGAATTGCTTGGTCTTGATTACAAGAGACTACGCACACACTGGGTGGCAGCCATCTGGCGAGATGGCATATGGCACATGGAGCGCATGTCTTCCTAATGCAGCATAAATTTCTTTATATGTCAAGGGCATTTAATGCACTTGTTTTCAAGTCGCATCATGTTAAAGAATTTCGATTGTTTCCTAGTTTTCGTTCATCTTACTGTTTCGTTCTCAACATATCACCGTACCATCTAGCACATTATATTCTACTTTTGAAATGTGCCAGCATTTACTTGCATGAGACTAAAGCCACTGTCGGTTTTGCTTTCAATTCCGCTACTATGCTTTTTTCTTTTACTTTCAGCAACTGCGTAGCTACGCGCAAGTTTCGAACATACTCGAAGATTGCCATTTCCATTTGCGCCTGAGGAGATCTAATAGAAATGCCGAAAATTCCTGGAGCGTTTCTTGAAGCAGAAAAGAAAAGAGAAAATGGTGCATACGAAGATATGTTCATGTGAAAAACGCCCGGTAAGCATACGCCGCACTTCAAGGAGTGCCGCGGCAGTTTTCTCTGAAGTAATCTCGAAGCGCCGATGACGGTTAAAGTGGAAGGTAATGATGGAAAACTGGCCGGCGCGGCAGGAACGAAAAGAGGTGGCCTGGAAGTACGAAACGTATTATTTAGTAATATCCGCGCTTGCTGCACGACTGAGCGCAGCTCGCATCTCCTCAGCTCGCTGGAGGCGCCAATGCCGAGGCTCGCAAATCTGTCCTGCCACGACGGAACAGCCGGACTGAGTGCATTTGATAGAAAATGAAAGGCGAGCGACTCTATTTGCTGGCCCGGAGTGCTATAAGGATCGAGGGTCTTCCACACGCGAGCTGCAAAATAATGATTTACATTTAATTAGACGCGTTCAATGCACTACAGAAAGTTACACTTAGTACTATGGAGGGTACTAGTGTTCCTAAGATAAAAAAAAATATGGATCCGGATTTAATTGAAGAAGGCGCTTTATAAAGTTGTAGTTGTGCCGGCGGCAGATTTTTTCATTACATATTTGCACGCAAGGAGCACTAATGAAGCAGAGATGATAGACGTGGAAAACAAAGGAAGGGGGAGGGAGGGGGACTTTTCACTTAAACTATATCTTTAAGATGAGAAGCTAGCGACACGGCTTATATATGAAGTGAATAAGTGCGATAAAGAACATCCGATTCAAATAAGTGCGTTATGTTTTGCATGTAACCGTGCCATGCAAGCAAGAGGTGAAATGATTGCAGTCCTTATATGCGACCATCTGGGAGAGACACCACTACGTTACGCGCGCACTGAATTGGAAGAAGCTTTGATGAGAATGCAAACATATTGTCACGTAGTGGTGACGGCAGTCGAAGCAGCGATGAAGACGGACGAAAGGGTCTTCTAAAAGAACTGTTTATTGGGATGACTTGCACCCAAAATGGACTGAATCACTCGGCGGCGACGAAGCGACAAGCGTGCTCGGCGGTCGTCGAACAGAATGCCGGCCGCTGTCGGCCGTGCTCAATTTAAAGCTGATAGCGAACTTCCGAGATAAAGAGCGCAAAGTTACTAGAACATTCCGGAACAACGTAGAATCAGTTCTGCCTGGCTGCGATCAATCGAGATAAATCTAGTCGCGTCTTGCGTCGCAAATAAAGAGATAAAGTGATGTGGCGGCAGCTTTGAAAAACGAACGAACACTGCAAATATTCGCGGCATTACTCCCCTCTCAAAGAAGCATCGACCCGATGCATTAAAACAAATAATGCGACTAGTAAGGAAAAAAAATGATCTTGCGAAAATAGAGCATGGAAATGCAGCGGCCTTTAGCGCGCATAATACGGCTTCAGACGGACTACATGGACAACTTCTGGTCGTACGCGGCGTCGCTGGGATGCAGTCATTGCGTCATGGATGACTTCATAATCCAGTTCACCCAGCTGACAAAGAACCTTGTACGGGCCGAAATAGCGGCGCAAAAGCTTTTCACTCAGTCCACGGCTGCGAATGGGCGTCCACACCTAGACTTGGTCTCCTGGCTTGTATTCCGCGTTGCGTCTTCGTAGGTTGTAGCGTCTGGCGTCGGACAGCTGCTGATCTTTGATCCGTAATCGGTCAAGCCTTCGAGCTTCTTCTGCGCGTTGAAGGTAGGCGGCAACGTCGACGTTCTCTTCTTCTGTAACGTTGGGCAGCATGGCGTCTAGCGTGGTCGTGGCCTCCCTGCCATGGACGAGCCTAAAAGGCGTCATCTGGGTGGTCTCCTGCACTGCGGTGTTGTAGGCGAAGACGACGTAAGGCAGGATGACATCCCAGGTTTTGTGTTCGGCATCGACATACATAGCGAGCATATCTGCGATGGTTTTGTTCAGGCGCTCGGTCAGTCCGTTGGTCTGCGGATGGTATGCAGTTGTCCTCCGGTGGCTGGTTTGGCTGTAGCGCAGGATGGCTTGCGTTAGTTCCGCCGTGAATGCTGTTCCTCTGTCCGTCATGAGCACATCGGGGGCGCCGTGTCGAAGAAGAATGCACTCCACGAAAAATTTGGCGACTTCTGCTGCTGTTCCGTTCGGTAGGGCTTTCGCCTCGGCGTAGCGGGTCAGGTAGTCGGTCGCTATGATGATCCAATTATTTCCAGATGTTGACGTTGGAAAAGGGCCAAGCAAGTCCATGCCAATCTGCTGAAAGGGCCTTGAGGGAGGTTCAATGGGGCTCAAAAATCCTGCTGGTCGTGTGGGAGGAGTCTTTCGTCGCTGACAATCTCGGCACGTTTTCACATAGTGTGTGATATCGGCAGACAGTCGGGGCCAGTAATACTTACCTTGAATGCGGCGGAGGCTGCGAGTAAACCCGAGATGTCCAGCTGTTGGCTCGTCGTGTGAAGCCTGTAGAACTTCGCGGAGACAAGTAGGTGCAACAAGGAGGTACGCTGTTTTGTTCGCTGTAAAGTTCTTCTTCACAAGGACCTCATTCTGCACACAGAAGGAAGACAGCCCTCGCTTGAATGAAGCGGGCGGTGAAGGAACCTTGCCTTCCAGGTACTCGATGAGGCTTTTTAGGTCGGGGTCCGAGCGTTGCTGCTGAGCAAAAGAGCTGGGGCTGATGGGTCCCCGGAAGGCGTCCTCATCGTCGTCCGGCGACGATGCATCTACAGGGGCTCGTGAGAGGCAATCGGCGTCAGAGTGCTTGCGTCCGGACTTGTAAACGACGGTGACGTCAAACTCCTGGAGACGCAGACTCCATCGAGCGAGTCGGACAGAGGGGTCCTTCAAATTGGCAAGCCAGCAGAGCGCGTGGTGGTCGCTGACCACCTTGAACGGCCGTCCGTAGAGGTAGGGGCGGAATTTTGACGTAGCCCAGATGATGGCAAGGCACTCTTTCTCAGTTGTCGAATAGTTAGCCTCGGCCTTGGAAAGGGAACGGCTAGCGTATGCGATGACTTTCTCCAGCCTGTCGCTTTTTTGAACGAGGACGGCGCCTAGTCCCACGCTGCTTGCGTCTGTATGAAATTCAGTATCGGCGTTTTCATCAAAATGCGCAAGGATCGGTGGGGACTGTAATCGACGCTGAAGTTCCTTGAAGGCTTCTGCTTGCGGCGCTTCCCATTTAAGCGGCACGTCTGCCTTCGTCAGTTGGGTCATGGGCTCGGCGATGCGCGAAAAGTTTTTCACAAATCGTCGGTAGTATGCGCACAGTCCGAGAAATCAGCGCACTGCTTTCTATCGGCCGGCGGTGTTAACTGTTCAATAGCAGCTGTTTTCTGCGGATCTGGGCGTACTCCTTCCTTGCTAACGATGTGGCCTAGAAACAGCAGCTCTTCGTAAGCAAAGTGGCATTTCTCTGCTTTCGAGGTAAGGCCAGACGACTTGATTGCGTCCAGTACTGTTCGAAGTATTTTGAGGTGCTCTTCAAAGTTCGAGGCGAAGACAACGACGTCATCTAAATATACCAGACAAATTTTCCACTTTAGGCCTGCCAGCACTGTATTCATTACTCGCCGAAACGTCGCTGGTGTGGAACAGAGACCAAATGGCATCACCTTGAACTCAAACAGCCCATCCGGAGTGATGAATGCTGCCTTCTCGCGATCTCTTTCGTCGACCTCAATTTGCCAGTAGCTGCTCTTGAGGTCCATCGATGAGAAATATTTGGTGTTGCCGAGGCGGTCCAGTGTGTCGTCGATGCGGGGGAGGGGGTAGACGTCCTTCTTTGTTATGTTGTTCAAGCGGCGGTAATCCACGCAGAATCGAAGTGCGCCGTCTTTCTTTCTCACTAGAACAATCGGTGCCGCCCATGGGCTGTTAGAAGGCTGGATGACGTCGTCGCGAAGCATTTCTTCGACTTGGTCCCGGATGGCTTGTCGTTCTCGCGGTGACACGCGGTAGGGGCTTTGACGGAGAGGTCGGACGTGTTGATCCGTTATAATGCGATGCTTGGCAATTGGCGTCTGTCGCACCTTCAGCGATGCCGAAAAACACTCACTGTAGCTTTGAAGGAGATTGCGGATATGGTCTTGTCTGTTCCGGTGCAGGGCTGGGTTGATGTCGGAAGTGGGAGAGTTCTCTTGGTCAGGCGAATCTTCTGCGGAGGGGTCGGAGAGGGCGAAAGAGTCTCGTACGTCGGATATTTCGTCGAAGAAAGCAATCGTCGTTCCTCTGTTAATGTGCCGGTATTCTTCGCTGAAGTTAGTCAGCAGTACTTCGGTCTGGCCATTGCGCAAATGTGCAATGCCTCTTGCGATGCTGATTCCTCGGTCTAGGAGCAACTGCATGTTGCCCTCGATGATGGCTTCGGCGTTAATGAATTTCGTGGCGCGTACGGTCACGATAACGCTTGATCGGGGTGGGACGCTCACTTCTTCCTGCAGGACACTCAGGGCAACGTGATTTTCCCGAGTTTTCATCGAGGCGATGGCTTCGTCCGTCGAAAGAGTGGTCAGCTTGGATCGCAGGTCGATGATCGCCTAATGCTCATTAAGGAAATCCATACGCAAGATCACTTCGCGGGAGCATTGCGGTATAACAACAGAGGTCGCAGGATAGGTATGTCCTTTGACAGTCACTCGCGCTGTGCATCGTCCTGATGGCGTAATGAGGTGGCCCCCTGCGGTGCGAATTTGTGGGCCGTCCCAAGCCGTTGTGACTTTTCTCAGCTGCGCAGCGAATGTTCCATTCATCACCGAGTAATCGGCTCCTGTGTCGACTAGAGCTGTAACTTTCCGGCCTTCGATAGTCACTTCTCAATCAGAGGTCCTGGCTCTTGCATTGCACGTCGCTCTCGGCGTCGGGTCACGGCTTCGTCGCGTATGCGAGTCGCGGGTGGGGCGTGTGGTCATAGCTCTTCTGGGTGGTGGCGTCGTTTTCAAGGCAGCCTGCATCGTGGTCGGAATTCTCATTGTGTGCAGCGTCGGTGCAGCGAGTGCCGGTTCTTCATGCGGCGTCGCGGGTGCAGCGTCTTCATGGGGCGTGGTCGGTGGAGGATCTTCGGCGTTTCGCTCTTGAGCAAACCTCACCTCCAGAGGTTGCTGCCTTCAGTTTCCTCTACGGGGGCTGGGAGACCTTCCTCGTACCGCGGCTGCGTAGCTGCGGCGTGGCGACGCAAAGCGCGAGGTTGACGGCGATGGTGAGCGCGAAAAGCGGTTCGGCGTGTACTCCTCTCGACGCAGGTACTCGTCGATTTCCTGCGGATGTTGCCCGAAGCGTGGTCGTGGGGCGTTAATGGCAAATCCTCGAAGACCGATACGTCGGTACGGGCAGTGACGAAGAATATGGCCGGCCTCACCGCAATGGAAGCACAACGGCCGGTTGTCAGAAGTGTTCCAGGCGTCGCATTTCCTGGGGCTTGAACGTCGGTCATAGGCTGGGCGGGCGGGGGCTGGGAGGCGGCGTTGTGGAACAAGTGGCTCATCTCGGGGAGGACGTGGGGGTTGTCGTTGGGGCTGGGCAGTCCTTACTGCAGCGGCGTAGGTCATGGCCTGGGGTTCTGTGGCCGTCGGGGTGTCAAGTGCCTGTTGCACTTCTTCCCGTACCACGTCCATGAGAGTCGCTGCTTGTGGCTTTGGGGAGGATGGCAGTAATCGGCGTAGCTCCTCTCGGACGATTTCGCGGACAACTTCCCGCAAGCTGTCGCTGTTGGTGTTCGGCGTGTCCGAATGGATTGCACAGGCAGAGGAAGGACGATTGTACTGCCGAGCTCGGACGTCGAGGGTCTTCTCAATCGTGCAGGCTTCTTGCATGAATTGCTCGACTGTTTTTGGCGGCTGGCGGACGAGGCTTGCAAAGAGTTGTTCTTTTACGCCGCACATTAAAAACTGAACTTTCTTTTCCTCGGTCATCCCGGGGTCGGCGCGGCGAAATAGGCGCTTCATCTCCTCGACGTAACCGCGGACGGGCTCATTCGGAAGCTGGATCCTGGGCTCGAGGAGTCGTTCGGCTCTTTCTTTCCTCACGACACTGGTGAATACCTTCAATAGTTCTTTCTTGAATAGCTCCCATGCCGTAAGGAACGACTCGTAGTTTTCGTACCACGTGCGTGCGGAGCCATCCAATGAGAAGAACACGTGTCCAATTTTTGCCGCATCATTTCACTTGTTGAATGACGCCACACGCTCAAATTGATCCAACCATTCTTCAGGGTCTTCGCCTAGGGATCTATTGAAAGTTGGCGGAACCCGCGGCTGCTGCAGTATGATCGGTGTCGACATCTTCGGCGAGGTTGCGGTGCTCGTAGCCGCGTCTTTTCGCTGTCTTGTGCGGTCCGGCAGTTTCCCGAACTCAGGCTCCTCTCTCTGGAGACGTCGGCTGGCTCGCTGAGCTGCTGGCTCGTCCTCGGGTGCGAAGCGCTCAGGGCTGGCTTCACGACTTGAAGGGGGTGTCCGGAACATGGAAGGCTACCCCGCACCTCCACCAGATGTCACGTAGTGGTGACGGCAATCGAATCAGCGATGAAGACGGACGAAAGGGTCTTCTAAAAGAACTGTTTATTGGGCTGACTTGCACCCAAAATGGACTGAATCACTCGGCGGCGGCGAAGCGACAAGCGTGCTCGGCGGTCGTCGAACAGAATGCCGGCCGCTGTCGGCCGTGCTCAATTTAAAGCTGATAGCGAACTTTCGAGATAAAGAGCGCAAAGTTACTGGAACATTCCGGAACAATGTAGAATCAGCTCTGCCTGGCTGCGATCAATCGAGATAAATCTAGTCGCGTCTTGCGTCGCAAACAAAGCGATAAAGTGATGTGGCGGCAGATTTGAAAAACAAACACTGCAAATATTCGCGGCAATATGAGCGTGAAGCTGGCGACAAGGAGGCACATGCACTGTGCAAAATTGATGTTGCCTGAACTGCGGCAACACTGATCATGTTGTAGTTTTCGTGAGTTTTAATACCAGATTGCATTAAACAGCAACATCTGAAACTCGCTGCCTCCGCTAACTTTTTTCCATCCATCCATCTACAGCCCTATAAATGTCCCGAAAATAAAACAAATAATTCCAGACATTTCAAGGACTCAAGGCTACGGGTGTCTTTTGTGTGAAACTGGAAGCGTGCGCAACGCTTTAAAAAGGTCCGCTTTTGATACAACGCCACTGTGCTTGTTTCTAGAAAATATTCCCTCTTGTATAATTTAGCGGTCGGCGTGAGCATTGCTGGTCGTCGGATTGATGAGAGAAAACCAGATAGTGGAAACGAGAAACGAAGCCAAGAAAGACAAACACCAAATGGACGCTACTTGCACTAAAAGAAAATAACTTAGGCGGAACTAGTAAAGAAGAAGCAATGTCAGAAGAAGGGGGTTCGTAAGGCAATTTCAGCGCCATATTGAAGCAACCCCGAGATAAATTTTCTGGCGCGGCGAAACGACACTACGAGCACCTTCGCAAGCAGCCGTGGCCTTTGTAGCCATAGTAGTCTTATAGGTGTAGTTGCGCCTCCAGTTTGCAGTCTACTCCTAAAGCCTTCTCAACGGCCATGAGCGCTTGGTCACGAAGGAGACTTAGCCGTTGGAGAAGTTTTCACCTGAAGTTGAACTTGATCACTTGAACGGCGTCCTGGAAAACCTCACAGAAAACAGGTGCAATAGAACGAGTGCATAAGGTTTAATGACAACGCACAGTGTGTACGCATGGCAAAACAAAAGGCACAACACAGAAGCACCGCGGCTCTGGGACAGCCTCGGCGTAGCACGGAATAGACAACACATTTTCGGCTTGCGCCAACTATGTAATGTGGACTAAGAATGCAGCAGCTGTCACTTTATAAATATATCTTGCAGTAATGTCTTCAGTGCGCATCGTGGCTTAAGCCACAAATTAACTGATTACGCCTAGTATGTCACGTGGACTAATTCAGTAGAAGTTGCCAATTTAGAAAGAATTGCCGCCGTGGAGTACCCGAAGCAGAGCAGATACTATAACACATATTGTCTGCTTGCGCCCAGTGCAGCGGCTGGAGTGACTTGTCAAAAAACATTCGAAGTGTAAGCATTTCACTCTGTATAGTTTATTTACATTTTGTGTGCTGAACTGACCCAAACATACTTTCTTTTGTGTGCTTACAGAAGATACCACAAGCTTAATAATTCGCTGTTGTTTGATTGCCGTGATCGGTGATATGGCGATCGGGTCGCACATCCACGAAATCCACGATTATATTGGGCCAATGTACGCGCACTTTAGGACGAGTGGTGCCTGACCAAGATTAGCCGGCTGAATTTTTTTTCTCGCCAAGATTTTAGCTTGAGCGCTCCATCGACATATGTGCATTGAATATAATTCGTTTTTTTCAGCTATATAAAACATGCTTGTCTCTCTTCGTCAGCACGGTGTTGTACTTAATTTGATTTGTTCAGGTGACAGCGCACTTAGAAAAGGTTTAAAGAGGGTCCCCTTTGAACAGCGCAAGGCTTCTCCAGCTGGCACATGTACATGAAACCAAATATAAGTTCCTATACGCGCTTTTCCTGTCAGCTATATAATATTAGCGCTGGTGTTGCGTCGTTTTTTCATCGTGTTTGCGTTTGTAGGCGTCATCGTTTTGCTGTCTCAAGTCCTATAAGGAGGCTAAGAAAAAACGAAATACGTCACTGAACGGAAATACTCTGTTGCAGTGCGCATTAAGATTATCTCCAGCAATTAGATCTGGTTTACTTTTGTGCACCATGGATTACTTTATAAGGCAAGTAGATAAAAGTGAGGTAGCAGTGGATCATCGGAGAACTGCTTAGCGAATTTTAGCTAAACCCCAGAAGCCCAGCACGTGAAAAACACGTTCCTTACACCCCAGGGAACAGATGCTTGAGGTAGTATTCTTGGGTTTACTAGCAAAGTAAACGAAATAGTAAGACTAATGAAGGAAACCATGATCGCTAATGTTGATCCTTTGGTTTCTTTTAACATGCGATCATTCGCAAAGTTGGTGGTGGTTAACGGCAGACTACGATGGTTCTTTTTTGCTGTCAGGCCACCACTGAAGTGATTTAGCACACAGTAAACTTTTGGCGCTAAATAACACCACAACACTCGGAATCCTGAAGAAAGTTAAGGCACTGTGAAAACTGGACTAAAAAATAATGGTGCCTCAGCTAATACAAGGTCGTGAGCCCCCAGATCCGTTCTCTCATTACATTGATGACTAGCAAATTCACATTCAAGGGACGATCCATTAGGCGAACCATTTTTGCACAATGTCCTCTTGGTTGATTCCTGCGCTTGTCAGTACGTTATCAATTCGTGGCTGTGGCGGCGTGTTAACGAAATAATTGTAGCCACTAAATATTCGGCATAAAAATAACGGACTGGAACAACGCATGTATCACTAACCTGATTGTTTCACGTTTTATTTAGGGTTGATTTTGAAACTCATATTCTCGAATTCGTACTTGGGTTAAACTTTTGCATGAGATATCACAAAACGTAAATATTATAAAAAATGAGATTCTAACCTCAATTTTCTGAAGTTACAAGCTCAGTTAAAGAATTTTTATGCACAACAAAAACAAAAATGCACAACAAAATAAAAAAAAAAGCTGCCATTACGGTCGATGGGAGGGAAATTATTGTCCTCTTCAGGTGCTGGGTCCACTTATGTGGACGCGACTTAAGGTTCCTCATATTTTCGTACGCAAGGCGATTTTCCACCTTTGAATAGCACGCTTTTACCATTTTGACCCTCCCTGTCAAGTTTGTGGCGCGATCTCTTAAAGCTACAGTGAAATGCGTTTGTAAAAAAAAAGTGTGTGCATCACGTTGTTCTATGGCGGGATGAGTGAATAGCTGTTTTTGCATTCGGTCTTTACAAATGATAGTGTATCATACAACTTATGGCTCGAATATATCGATAAGTTAATGTAGAAACGGGACACCGATTTTCATCGTCACAAACAAAGAAAAAGTGCTGTGGTGGACGTTCAGAGTGGCGTGCCCACTTGCGTGGACATGGCGCCTTAATGCCGAAAATATCAGTGGCGTTTTCTCGCCACAAGACGCCTTTTTTTTATGCACGTTCGGTAAGAAATGAACGCACTGCTTACGGGCGTTGAAAACTATGCTTGTACAAAGAGAACGCTGGACGACTCCAGCGCTGAAGCGTTTTTCATGAAAATAGCCGATTGAGAAGCACATCCAAAGAAGTGCGGCTGACCGAGCAATGAAGACCCGCAGATGGTCGCAAAGCACCTCTACTTAGCTGAGTCGCTGCCAACAAACACAGTGCGCTATGGCCAGTGAATAATGTCAGGGAGGTCTAGGAGGGTCTTCAAAAAGGGATCTGACACCACCTGAGCTAGATTGTAGAACGCATGAATCCGGAGGAAGCAGCCATTTTCACTGGCTGTCAGAACATTTTTTCTCTCGTTTGAAAATTTCGCTGCGGTTGTTAGATAGAATCATCACATTTTCTATGAAACCCGGGACGTAGAAAAATACGAAGTGGCAGCACTACACACGGGTTGATGGAAAAGGAAGCCCGCGCCCTCACACAATATTCAGGTTACCGCTGGGCGCTCAGCTTCATGGCTCATAAACAACAATCAGCACATTGGTAGAGCGAGGGGACAGTTTGTTCGAAGTCTCTGACATAAACTGAGCAAACAATGACCTTTAAAAATTACTTCTAATTTAGATAAATACCATGCATAAAACAGGCCGCAAGATGCTCTCTCTCTCTTTTTCCACCTGTGCTCAGATCACTCGAGATCCCTTCGATGCAGCCGGACGTGAAGCATTACTTATGATGAAAGCAACCATTGGCCACAACTTCCGAACACGTTCATTAAACAACGGCGCTGACGTGAAGGCTGCATATCTAAAAGCCACGTTCAGTGCTCGAAATACTGAATTTTCTTCGGCCTCTCGTCACAGAATGACTGCTTTTATATCTGTTTTATAAGTCATGGACTACAGAATAATTCCCTGAAGGATATATTCTGACAGCTAAAGGTTTGTTCATGCCTAACGATCAGTTAGAAAAGGCAAGCAAATGTAGCAGTGTTTACGTTCATGTGTCAGGTATAAGGCGTTATGCCCACAAATGTGGACGCGAATGAAATATGCTTAAATAAGAATATTTTTGAGTAATTTTTTTGCACATCACTTCTCCTTAGTCTACTGATTGTTATTGATGCAAAAGATCAAGTTTCCTTTCAGTTGATTTAATTGGCACCTGTAGGGAATAGGAGAGACAATATTACTGAAATAAATGTATACATATTAGGATGGACGAGGTGAGTTAAGTTATAGCCGTCGCGCCTGTTCAAGAACTGCTGTACGAGGTCGTGGCACTGTTCGGCAATCAGCACTCCGCTGTCAAAATTCGCTTCTGGAAATCATTATGCCCAGCAGCGTGACACGAAGAAAAGCAGGCGTTGAGTGGTAATTTTTGCGAATCGTGCGAGCGTACAAAAATCAAGGAGGTTTCTTATTGATCCCGTGAATAAAAAAAAAGCATCGCTAGTATGCATGAAGAAAACCTCCCTTGGTTCGCACTAAATACTGTTGGTTGTCGGTGGTACAAGTCGGTGGCAGAGCCGTGGCCCAGTGATTCGGGCGCTAGTGTCGACTGCGGTAGGTGGCTGGCTCGAAACCCACCGTCACGCAACCACCGGTAAAAATGGGTTCAAGCGCTGCCCGCCTTGGCGCCCGACTTCTTTCAGGGGTGCGTCCTTGGGATAGACTCCACAAAAAACCGCTTCGTTCCTCACGAACCAGCCCCAGTTTCGAACGACCTCGCAACCGGCGAAAAATGGTTCCTTGCGCGAGGCGCACGCGTGGCGCAGTTGCGATACTTCGGATAAGTGCTCATAAAACTGGTCAATCAAATAGAGGGAGAGATAAAGGAAGGATTAGAATAAAATTAAATGCGGCGCAGTTTACTCAAAGCAGTTGTTAATCTTGAAAGCACATTAGAAAGAGTAGAGAGCAAGGGAAGACCGACGCCCGTTAACTACTGACGGTCCTCATATATCATTTTTTCTCTTTCATTTTCTGCGGTACTAATGACATGCAGGTGAAACAAAGTATTAAACAGCTATTCCTAGTTATTGTTTGCAGTTTCAAATATGGATCCTTTCTAACATTTTTCGCGCGCACTCGTAGGAAAAGGAAGCCTTCGCAATCGTTAACTATGGTAGGTGTAGTACGAGCTGGTCGAGTTTTAGGAAACAAATGCAAACTAAAAATGTACAGAACACTCCCTAAGCAACTCTGGCAAGTAGCAGCGCTTCATACCGCGTTCGCGGAAACAGCTCTGTGCCTTATCATTCATTTTAAAAAGGGTATTCATTGGAAACTATGAGCCTTCTTCAAAGGATTAAGGAGGAGCTACGGTTAGAAATCTTTCCAATGGTTCATCATTTTTAAAACCTCGTTCTGTTGAAGATGTGGTTTACATATTAAATTAGATGATCCGCATGCTTAGCAGTATCTAAAGTATTGAGACTGTGGGATCAACCCAATCTTTTATGCCATACTTGTTCACTTTTCCTACCCCCCCCCCCCCCCCCCCCCTTGAAATTAAGTTGGTCTCCCCACGATGCAGGTTGCCTTGTGATATCAGAGCACTCAAATGAGTTAGGGACAAAGTGTGGAACACACTCTTGTCAGGTGCACATGGTGGCATCACGGGCACGTCGTCGATATGTATTACATGAAGAATGATTGCCCGTTCGTCACTATGAGGGCAAACGATTTCGCTCTGAAACTGGCTTAATAAAGAAAATCAGATCCAACATTCATTTTAGCCGATATGAATTCTGTAGAAAAAGCGGTGGTTAATTCCAGTTACATGGCTGACATGTTGCTTGCATTTATTTCGAAGTTAGTAATTGTTCGCTTCCTGAAACACTACAGTGCACAGATTAAGTACACAGAAAACTGTATGTTCTAGTCCAATGATATCTCCACTCGTATTTCCTCTGAATCAAGGGATAGCAGATGACGGTACGTGGAGGTCATTTTTGCTAGAACCTTGTGCTCGGCGTCACTTGCACTTGCAGCCAACATTAAAAAAAGTACTCATTCTTCTGCGCAAAACATGAAGCTTACGGCGTGTATTAATGTGCACTAATTTTTTATCACTTGTGTTCTCAGTTGAAGGAACTCGGGAAGTTTGAGTGGCCGTGGCTAGCAAATGGAGGTACTCTTTATGCCTGGTATCGCTGCTTGTGGCTGCACTCATACATAGTGCCCTTGGTTTTTGTGTTCTATTTTCTGTGGCATTAGGAGTTTTGTTTTCCTCCGAAATTCAAATACGCAACGGATTGTTAAGCAGTTATTTCATGAAGTTGAGATTTTCAGCGTCATTTCTTTCCGGTAGTTCGAATAAATAAGGAAACTTACTGCGACAAGTTATTCACGGGCGGAATATAAGACACTGTCTTTTTGCAAAATATTTCGTTAACTATATGGAAACGGCAAGTGTCATTGAAAGCTGCTTATTTTTAAACAATTAAAATTAGATCGTTTCGTCGATAAACATATGGCCATCGGAAAGATCATCCGCGTACGTGCGTGACCTGCCTCGCTGTGTTTATACAGCACGGAAGTATTAATTCACTGCCACGCAATTATTTCAAACACAACAAACCATTGGAGAACAATTTAGTTAGCGTGGGTAACCAACTATAACATGATTTTACTAAGATGCCTCGTCAGAAGCGAAGTTTAGACGTTGGGTTCAAGAATCTACTTTTCGACCTTTCACCCAAGTTTAGCCCCATTGAATAACAAGTATAAGGAGAGGATTAAAAGTGTCACTTAGAAAACAGCACTCTAATATAACCGCGAAATACTCTTGAAATTTAATGCGGTTTGTTCAGTCTCTAGAAGGCGTGTTTCCAGGTAGAAATGTGCTTTATTTTTATGAACTAGCTGTTAGGCTAAAAGAATCCGGGGAGGGGGGGGGCAGCAGCTTACCCTAAAACGAAGGGCGCTGCTTATGCAGTGACCGCGTCAAAAGATGGTGCGCAGAGATGCATGCGCTTAGCTCTTTACTGCTCGCTGCGGTCAATATCAATGTTTCCTAAGGAGAGAACGAGCCTTGAAACTGGTTGGTTGCCCCCGCGAAACCCTTAGTGGACGAAACACTTCACCAAACTCCGTGCTTTATCTGAGGCAAGATCAAGCGCAGTTATGCATGGCGCTTTTCTGAGTAGGAGTCTCATTCATATCAATGTTCTTGAAAAAAAGTGCTACTTTCTGTCTCTGTGAACAGTACCTACATCAAGGTGCCCTGCGTACTAATCACAAAGAAACGAACGGCTATGACATGACTTCTTCTAGTGCTGATTTTCCGTCTGACTTTAGGTTACCCCCATGAAATTTTCTGTTCATATTGTAATTAAATAATAAATTACCGTCTTGAATTTCCCAAGGTGACACCTGAGCTATGGTACCGTACTGGAAGGCTCCTGATAAATTTGAATCGCCTGAGCTTTTTTTATCGTCCGCAAACAATGTACAGCACACGAGAGTTCTTGTCCTTTGATTCCACTGATATTCGGGTACCGCAACCGGAATTCAACTCGCAAACAACGGATCAGCAGCAGAACTTCAAAGAAACTGTGCCACCGAGGCGGTTTCTGTTAACATTAATGATGTTTTCTCTCATTAATAGTGTAATTATGTTGAGTGTATTTACACACTTGACCAATGTTTCTCTGTACTGTTGCGATTGTGTCCGGTTCTGTGCTAAGGAGTACACAGTGCTACACTTGGAAACTAAGCCCGGATTAAGTATTCATCGCAATAGAAAAAGCGCCTCAGTGAACAATACGGCTTTCATACAACGGTGGGTTCATCATTGCCGCCATTTCATTACAATTACAAGCTCAGTAGTTGGCTTATAATCCAACGCCAGGGCAAAGCCCGCTTTCAGTTATTTCGAATTGCATTGGCTGGGAAGAACTGAAACTGACATCTCTGAAGATCCCGTACGTTGCACTACAATAAGACCAGAGCCCGAGGGTAGAAACAAATAGAACAGCGAAGAATCCACAAAGAAAGACAACAATCAACGCTTGCTAAAGGGAACACATTTTTAATCCGGACTAGCAGTTTTTGTCTCTCCGTCTCGCTTCTGCGCCATCACTCCACAGTTTTTCGGGCCCTCAATTCAGGCATAAGGTGGCACATCCACGAAGGGAGGACGGAATGACCTGCCACTCATGCACAAACGGGGAGGTAGTGGACATTGTGCTTTCTAAACATAGAGAAATCATGCGCACAAGACATGCACACAAACACAAGCGCACAACACTCGAAATACCCAACCTTTGAGTGACAGCATGGTTCGCGTTATCACGCAAAGCAGAAGAAACGAGAAGCAGGGACGTAAATGTTATTGCAGAGCGAAAACATGAAGTGCAGTTCTTAAATGCAGGACCAGCACACTGAATAAAAGAAACATTTTTTCTAACTCTCTTACACTGCTACAGCCTGTAATGAGGTTTCAACAAAAAAAGCCCGCGGAAATCAATTTTAGTAACCAGGGTTCCATACCAAAACCAAACACGGCGCAGTTTGAGGAAGAGAGACCAGGGCGCGCTAGTTGACATTTGGGCCCACACGTCTGGATTGTGTGAATTAAAAAATTGACCTTCCGACTACAGCACTTTTTGGAGTACGTTCGCATTTGCAAGAGCAGTCTATATCACTATCACAAACTGCTACCATAAATAAAGCCGCTGAGCTATGCTGCGGTCCTTCGTTTGTGTTCCATTACAGCTTGTATCCTCTAAAATTAAAGTAGCCTCAAAAGTAGCTTTAAAGCAGAGTCTTCTGAAACTGAAGTCGCTAAAAGCAGACAACCGTATAGGCCTGAAACGATACCTCAACCTTCCTTCCAAGTGCTCCTTTGAATAATGACAGTGTTAAGCTGCGGTATAAATAGCACGGCATTGGAGAGTGGTTCAGATATAAAATTTATTAAAGTACAAGCGCTGCCAAGTAGATGATCGTGACCGGAACACATTTTGCACACTCATTTTTTGAATATGTTCACTTTTTAAATATCTGTTAACTATGAAACTCCTCGCTTATTGCCAGTATACGAGCTGTGGGGACACATTAGCGCGTGGGAACATGAAGCTTTCTGAAAAAATTTATTTTCATATATGCCCGAATATTTTCTTCTTCTGGAGTGGTATTCAAATCAGTCTACTAGAAACAGCCTCGAGCACGTCCCCATATATAACTTTAAAAAAAATTCTCTGAATTCACTAGTAAAATGCACCCTAGAGTTAAAAGTCATTTCGAATAGTAAAAGTGCATAAAATGGTGTGCTACAAACAATAGATGATGATTTTCGCACGTCAAATTTATATACAGTAAAGATTTTCACAAAAAATGTCGTGTTAATGAGAACTATAATTTCGAGCATGATTAATGGTGCTACTTTCAGTTTAAGTAAAAGTTAATATGCTTTTTTCAATAGATACTGGGCAGTGGCCATAGCGGTAAAAACCGCGCGAAACAATTCGTTACTGCAAATGAAGGTGCCTACAGTCCTCGCACGATTCCGATGGGGTGTTACCGCTGCCTTTAATGAGCGGAATAAATAACTGTAACATATTTGCGAGGCGATTTTCACTTCCGCACGCTACCCTCCAGCCGGTGAAATTTAAGACTGTACAAAAGGATATGTGCATTTGGTCTGCCGAGATTTCATTTCTTTTGTCCATTTCGAGCTAGCATGGGAACAATGAACGTTGGCCTTGATAGACAAATTTTTATTTCACCTTAAGTACAACAGTGGTCGCAAGCTACACTGAAGATCGCGTCTAAAAGTGCATTTTTGCAGCTTGCATTTACGGAGAATGTTTCTGCCCAATCAACTTTTTTCTATTCGAAATCGAGACTACAAGACTGAGAAATGGGCTTGGACAAGACATGTAATGCGGAGGCAAGATTACAGACAGTACTTAAGGGTAACAGACTGGATTTCAAGGGAAGAGAAGCATAGCAGGGGGCGGCAGAAAGTTAGGCGGGCAGATGAGATCAAGAAGCGTGTGGGTTAGGGTGGACGCAGTTGGCATAGGACAGGGTTAATTGGAGAGATATGGGAGAGGCCTTCGTCCAGCAGTAGGCATAGTCGTGCAGATGATGATGACGATGAACTTTTTCGGTCCTCGTAACTCAACAACCAATTTTCCAAGATTTATAATTTCAGGTTGTTTCTTACTTCAGTCTGCAGTTTCAGTCGATCGGAATGGTTAACGAACCTTGCATTCACGCAATTTTGTGACATAGCTAACAGAATGCCACCGTCAGTAACGCCGCTAATGTAATAATTCATATAACTCGGCACACAATATTTAGTATATTAGAAGAACAGACATGGCTCGTGCCTGCAGTTTGATAGCTTTCGGCGGGTTATGGTGAGGACGAAGTATGCAGCACGCCATGAACTGGTGGCGGTTTAAATCATTCGCCTGAGAGAGATGAAATCTACAGATCTAGCAGCAGGGGGACAAAAAAGGCTGAAAACATTATATACGTAATACTTACCGCACTTAAAAAGTACAAAGGTGGGTTTGTCATTTCATAATGTGAGAAATTAAGAACTTCCTTAAAAAATGCATAATAAAACATTTGCTCATTGCGTGGTGTAAAAATAAACCTTCACTTCAGGGTGCCCACCCACAAAGGCATCATCATCTGTCACAACATTTTCAAAGTGGGCATTTGCCCAAAACTGCACAAGCTGACTGAAAAGAACTGATTTCCTGACCATCTACAGCGGCCATCTATGGTGGCTATCTTCACTTTCAATCTTTAACCCGTAATTGCGGTAAGGACAATTGTATTCTGGAAAATAACAGAGCAGTAAATAGTTGCCACCTTTTCGTTGCCAACGACAGAGACGTTCGGTCAGCAGTTCATAATATTCGCGTGAACAATTTTTTCTGGAAAAAAATATTTTAAATATTGACGATTAGAGCCAGCAAACGTGCAACACAACGGTGATGCACTGTCCTTCGAAAAAAAGGGATGACAAAAAAGCAGCAAAATGCTTAGCGCCTTTGAAAAAATAGAAGATTGTGGCATGAGGCAGTGCTTGCATGAAAGAGTGTACATAGTAATACTAAATGTGTTGCTCCGTACCAAACTTCCAGTTGAGAAATGACCCCACTAAGGCAGTGTTTCGGAGTATTAAAGAACGGTAACATGTTAATTTATGCAGTGTGGTGTCACCGACGACAGTATGAGAACCTTCTTCTTTGAAGCTTTTTTGTTTTGTTTGTACTAGCAGATGTCCAAACCATTCCAGCGGTTATTTCGTGTTCATGACCAGACATTTTAGTCTGTCATAGAAAAGAAGAAAGAGGTAGTTTTTCCTGCACCTCTCATGAACCTGTCAGAAAAAATGACGTTAGGGCCTCCTACAAAAAGACTTAGAAAAGAGGTTACTACAGAGCTCGACTTCTCAAAGGATCATATATTACCTGCAACACATGTTCAAAACTCGAGTGCAACCAATCATTCCATCTTGTGCCTTTCATGTCGTGTCGTATACTTGCACTGATTTATAGCAGAGCCGTGCGCGGTCAGCAAGCTTAAATAGTAAGAGCTGACACCTTGCATTATGATTACGACCGTTAGAAACAGCCCTTCGAGCACGAAAAAATAAACGATATTGCGGAAACTAGGTAATTTCTGTGGGACAAAATATGAACTCTACGTCAATACAGCTCTCCAGTGCGTTGCTGGTATTCCCACTAATATTTCACAGGCTGTTCAAGTGTAGTTGTTTTGAGAGCTTCATTATGAACACTGTAACTAGAAAGGTAAATGCATTTGTGATTCTCGCCATGTCGCGCTTCTTTGTCACCGTTAACGCACACACGGCCGGAAATATTAAAAAAAAAACTAGTACAGCACGGCAAGACAGGCCACCGCAAGTAAGGCGAATGTCTTTAGTAATGCATTTACCTATCTAATATGTATATTACTCTGTACGTGTGTCGATATATTAGATGCAATTCAGAATGTTCCCCTATAACTGATATATATATATATATATATATATATATATATATATATATATATATATATATATATATATATATATATATATATATATATATATATATATATATATATATATATATAGAGAGAGAGAGAGAGAGAGAGAGAGAGAGATAGATTTAAGAGAAGTGGGCACTTCTACAAATACACTTTTATTTATCAACGTTTCGACCACGGTGCGGTCTTCTTCAGGACCGCACCGTGGTCGAAACGTTGATAAATAAAAGTGTCTTTGTAGAAGTGCCCACTTCTCTTAAATCTTTATTCTGCGGAGCCAACGCAACCTACGTTCGTATTATATATATATATATATATATATATATATATATATATATATATATATATATATATATATATATATATATATATATATATATATATATATATATATACAGGGAAGGAGACCTTCAAACCGCTCACAACTTCTCGTAGGGTCACCACATGCTGAAAGAACAATTGCCGGGTGAAGGAAGTAAAGGAGGGTTATTCCGCGCCAAACGACCCAGACGTTGTGCTCGACCGCCTCTCATTCGTGCCAAGAAATTCATGGGCACTTATTCTAATGTGCGTGATCAAACGTCAAAATATTTTTGCCGAAAAAAATTTATTCTTGACGTGAGGGCAGTTTGAATATTATGAAAAGGCGAGAAACTAGGCACTGCTCAATATATAATTAATAATTCAAACTTTAGAACACACTTCACATTCTTTTCATTGACATTTTCACAGATTCTGGCTTTCGAAATACTTCGGAGCATGCAGCTTTATGCGGCATGAATATTTAAAAAAATCGGAAAAATTATAAAAATGTACATTTTGTCTTTTTTGTATCAAATATCAACTTGGTCACGGAAATGCTTAAATTGCTGTTTTGTTTCTCTAGGTGTCTGGTACCTACAGCAAATGTTACAGGTGATGAAACAGCGTACATCAAGGTAAAAATATACTAAATTTGCAAAAAGTGCGTTTTTAGCCAAAAACAGTCGTTAATGTTGCCTCGAAGTGGGCAAAATAAAAATACAAACAATAATGCGTTACTTAAAGCAGTTTATTGCCTTTAATCTGGGAAATGTTTATCGAGGTTTTTCTGTTTAAATCGAGAAAAAAAAATTATTTAAGCTGAGCTCTCGTGCCGCAAGTTGCGTCGTCTCTTAACGCCTCTTCACCGCAGAGCACGGCATTGCCTATACTGTGGCCAGACGAAATAGAGTTCTTGTTCTTAAGTGAGGTTTGCACTGCAGGCATGCATGGGAATGTTGAGTAGTCGAACAGGTATAAGTGGGAAAAGATTTTCTTAACGCTGCCGGGGTGGCACATGCCCAAGAGAGCTAGTTGTTCGGTGTAGTTCTGTCGCAGTCCGTCATGCTTCCCAATCAGTAATTCTTGCCAGGCATTCTTGCAAGACGCCGATCTGGAAATGACCAGACCGATCCGCTGTTGAAACAATCCGCGACGCAGCAGCACCACGTATTATCTGGCCCTTGGGGCCGTAAGAGGCTCATGTCCGGTTGTTTCCGATGTGATGTCTAGGTTGTGTTTGATTTAATCAAAAAATTCTGCATTAAAACTCCCGCGACAACCGTAGACGAGCCACTATGCTGAGGAAGCACCTTCATGCCAGCGACACAGTTACACGCGCGCGGGCCGCGTTCACCGCCAGCGCGTCTCGCGTTACTCGCCGCAGCGGTGTGCACTTCGCACCTTCACGTGCGCTCCAAGGCGCGTGCTCTGAGCGATCTTATTCGGATATAAATAAAGCACTTGTGATACGCCACGGACAACATAAAACTTCCTGAGCACGTCCTCAAATGGTCTAAACGTCTTCATTCCTAACAGGACATTCCGAGTACGTTATGAGTGCGTCACGTCCAAACGTCCTCATGAAAATGTCCTCAGTACTTTGCTCCACGACTCCAGGATAAAAATTTCTAAAATGTCCTACAAATGTCCTATCACATGACAGTACTGTGGCATTGAACCGAGAGCAAACAAGCTTTATCCCTCACGTTCGACTTTCACAATTAAATGAACCACAGGTTTATTAAAAGATACTTCTACAATAGAAATATTATGAAAGAAACAATTCTTACTGAAGAAACTATATGTCCTGAAGAGATATTTTCAAGTATTTTGCTTTTAATCCTGTTCTTATGTGCTGCATGCTTCTGATGAAGCTGAACTGATTAATTTTGAAGCCATTAGTCCAAGTTTCTTTCGCACTTAGGTGGAAGAGGTCAACTCTTCAAAGAGTTGTCTATAGCCGTCGCTATATGAAAATATTGCAAGAACAAACAGTATGTACCAAGGACTGCGGCAAACGAACCAGTCTTGAGCAAGCAAAACTTTTACGTAATTTGTTCGCAAGAATTCAAGACAAATGAAGCACAACGAATGCTGTTTCGCAGCTCTGTGCAAACACCCCACAGTAATTAAGCGATATAATGACCCAAATTCACGGGGCTAAATCGCCGTCTGACGTCCTGAAAACATACTAAGAAGGTCCTTGAGGTGAATTTTGAGGATGTCCAGACGGCATACTGAGGTCGGTAAACAGGACTATGTGAGGACTTATTGAGGATCAATAGAGGACGTCCTCAGGACAACACAACGTCCTCAAAAATGATCCTCAGGACGTTCTGAGGATGGATTTGTGTTTCCTAGGGCCTGCCATGCCAGCTGGTCAGCCCTCCTCGTGGTCCATGCGAGACAACACGCTGAATACCCTTGGTTTTGTTCTCTTGGCTTCCCCGCACCAAAGCGGGTCTGTTCGAACATCGAAAACAAAAACGATATTGTTTATTCTATACCATCTGCCATGTGTCACGCGATATATTCTTCAGCTGCAGCCCTGAAAATGCACGACAGCGAACGACGGCCAACTGCACTTATCTCGCCATAGGTGTGCCATTCTAGGTGCCGTGTTCTGCGGTGGAGAGGCGTTAACTTAAGACACGGCGCAACTTGCAGTGCGAAAGCTCAACTTCAAAAATTATTTTTTTAAAACAAAAATTTCCTACATAAAAATTTCAGACATGAAAGGCAATAAACTGTTCCAAGCAATCCGCGTTTGTTTGTATTTTTACTTGAGCCTACGCAAAGTGAAATTAACGAGTGTTTTTGGAGTGCGGCAGGAGAGCAATCTAGGGCCAGTTTTATTTACCTTATATATAAACGACATTATTCACTGCACAAGAAACGCACAATTTGCATCCTATGCGGGTGATACCTCTGTGTTCATTACAGGTACTTGTGAAAGCGACATCGAACTGAGTGCAAATAACGTGTTGCCTGAAATTAAAGCATGAGTTGATGCTAATCCTCTGAAGATAAATTAAAATAAGACAAAAATAGTCTTAATTGAAACCAGCCGAAGGGAAAACACAGTTCGAAGCCGCTTAACATATGCCTAGGCACAAACGATGGATTCCGTAAAATACCTCGGCATCATCTCTTTAACTCGCTTAACATGGAATCGCCATGTTGACTATCTTTGTTGAAAAGTAGCTTCAGCAGTGGGAGTCTTATCTAGATTAAAACGTATACTTCCCGAAAAAACATAAAATCATGCTATATAATTCCCTAGTGCTGTCTTTATACTTCAATATTGAAATCTCGTTTGGGGAACAACTGGTGTCAGAAACTTGTTGAACCAACACGTACTGCACAAAAAAGCCCTTTGATGCATAACAAACGTTCCTTCCCGTTTTCTTTCCCATGACCTGTTTTTACGATATGACATTACTCCCATTTTCAAAATGCACAGTTACACTTAACTGCTGCGCTAAAAGTCCATTGTAAAAACCAGTGAAAACCTTTCGGCAAAAATCGCAAAGCTAGAAAAGGATTCGTGTCGTCACACCCGGCATGGTGAAGCGTGGAATGTGCCAACGCCCCGCGCAAACTACTGCAAAGAATCAATATCATATACGCTCCCTTCATTGTTAAATCGGTTACAGCAAGAGTCATTTGACCCCTTTTGTAAAACTAATTCAAAGATTGTTATTTTTATCAAGTTTACTTACGTGAGATGTCTATTGTTTCAGTCATTTTAGTTGGAGTGTTCGTTTCGCTAACAACAGTATTCAAACCTGCTGTGTTTAATTTTTTGGTGTATGTTTAGTGACTTGTTCAACATTTAAAACTTGCGATTTGTTTTTGCTTTTTTTGTTTTTTACTTGTTATGCACTTTTACGAGAGCCGTATCGGCGTGTGTGCCAATTTGTCATTGGGCAGGACCCAAGTCAAGCCGCGGTCGCGGGTTTTAGTCCTATCTCCTTCTCTCAAGAATTGAAATTAAGAATTGAATTGAAATAATTGAATTGAATTTTTGGCTCCAAGCGCCCTTTTTGCGACTTTAGCCTTTTTTTACCGTGATGTACGCAGTTTCATCTCCTTTATTATTTGTTTTAGATACTAGGAATCTAAAGAAACAAAACGGCTATTTCAAATTTTTCGAGAGCAAGTTGATACTTAATACAAATAACAAAAAAAATGGTACACTTTCATACACTTTCCATTTCTTAAAAATGTTTGTGTCGTATAAACTTGCATGCTCTGAATTATATCGAAAGCCACAGTATGTGCAAATGTCAATGAAACAAATTTTGAACTGTTTTCTATATATTCGATTTTTTATTTATTATTGAGCACTGCCCGGTTTTTCGCCCTTTCTGAATTGTTAAACTGCCCTCACCTTCCCAATAAATTTAGTTCGGCAAAAATGTTTCAGGCTTTCATTACGCACATTAGGATAAATTTTCATGAATTTTTTTGAACCAATCGGAGATGGTCAAGCGCCACGCCAGCGACGTTTGGCGTGGAATGACCCAGTATCGAAATCAAGTCAACCACACTTGATGTTGACTGGATTCACTCTTGATTTCCTTGATAAATTGAGCACATGAAAACAAATGCCAATTGACGGCTACCAGGGGCTCAAAAAGTCTTCAGCAGAGAGCGGCACTGCCCGCCGTTCAAAACATTCAGTACCGTATGTCAGTGTGTCTTCTTTGTCAGGGACGAGTAGAACGGTGACAGCAGCGCACGGCACCACAACAACAAACAAGTCAACTGTTGCTGGGCCTTTCACCATCACCACCTTTTGATCCCTGTTCTAAGGAGGGCCGCACCTCGTCAACGAGTCTGCGATGGGCGAACAGATTCCCGGCACTCCTGGACAGTAGTCAAGGAGTGCCTTGCACCTGCAATAATTTGTAGAGCAGCTCCTGGTTATGAGCTCTTTGTTTTCGCAACCCGCACGCTTGCAGTCATGCCTCTGTCTGGACCGAATTTGCGGAAAAGTGCACCGAGCGTCTCTGAATCGTCTGGGGAAAGCTAAGAGGCACTCTGACTTGGAGACGGCGGGCGCCCGAACGGCAAGCTGGATCGCAATAAACGTGTCTTGTGGCATCGTATTCATCAGGACACGGCCAATTTGCTGTCTCCATTCGCCTTAAGGAAGGACGTCTCCCCCGTGGCCGTCTTCACAGTGCTGCTCCAGATTGGCCCGTGGTCTGCAACGATTGCGTTGTGCTCTTCTGTCGCTGTCGCAACCGAAGTGTTCCACGACTTCGGTAATTCTGGAACTTTGGGCGCACTGGGCACTGGAGAGGGTCTCCGGAATGTACTGAAAGACTCAACCTTCGGCTGGGAGACTGGCATGTGGTCGACGCCGTTGATTGGAATGCGCGCTGTCACCCCGCTGGCGTAGACGAAGAGCATGTGCGCCTCTTGGTTTCCAGCAAAGTTGAGCGTGACCGAACTGGGCGAGACGACGTCAATGTATTTCAGGGGGTCAGACGCATTAAGGCTACTGCTGTTCACAATTTCCTGTTTCTGACAAGCGTAGAGGTCCGGGACGAGAGGTGAGACTTGGTTTTCAGAGGAGTAAAACTCTTTGTGGTTCTCTTTGGCGTCTTGTTTTTCACCGATCACCTGTGTAGAAGAAATATCAGCCTCAGACTTGGAAACAGGGACAAAAACGAAGGCTTCAACTTTAATCAGAGGAATTTTTATAAATGTCGCAGTGCAATTACATGCTGACAAAAATACATATGAATACCCTGTCGTTCACATTTAAATAATATATACATATCCTTTAAAAATATGTTAAGGAATTGTTTGCGCCACTTGACGAATAGCGCACCGTACAAAATGCCGACAGATAACAGTCACACGGTCGTTATTCTCAAAAGTGACACGTGGTTTTTGTAACCCAAGAATTACAAGACGCTAACCTTTCTAGAAGTTGTTGACACTAACTAAAGCATATTTTTCACCAGTCAGCTGTGTATAGATCAAAGATAAAAACCTCGTGTATTCAAGTGAAGTTGCATATGCAGTCAAGTTAAAATCAGGGTTCAGAGCTGAGCACGCCCCGCTCAGTCCCTTTATCCTCTAGAGTTTGAAGAACATGGCCAACTTTCTGCTCTTTATGCAAATGTCCTTCCTCGGTGAGCCATCTGCACTAAATCAAGGGCGTCGACAAGACTCAAAAGACGACGGACGCGTTTAATGAAAACGCAAAAGAATATATGTATTGTATGCTTTACTTTGTATACATGTACGTCTTGTTCTTATGTCCAATCTGTGCTTTTTTTAGTGCAACTCTGCTCACCAAATGCATCGTGAACTAACTCCTTAAAATGTTTTAACAACGGTTTATAACAGTTGATGGTTTGCCGGTATTCTTTATGTATTAAAAGTAATACCGAGAAAATTCGCCGGCGACTGTTATTTAGCTAGTATAATTTAAGTAATTAATGCGTTACTACCTTCGACGAAGTTTTCTTCTTAGATTCTTTTGCAGCATTGCATTTTTTGTGGCCCTTCTGCCGACTGCAGTTCTTCAGCAGACTGTCGACTCCTGAGAAACGGTACAGTCTAGAGGGGCAGTCCTTAACACCAGCTGGATCCCCGGTGCAGGCATCTCCTCCCCTGCTCCAGATGTTGCTGTTGAAGACCACAGTGCTCGAGCTATTAGAGCTGGCGGATGTAACACGCACCACAGACGAATGACTGTTCTGCTTGGGGTTAGTGTTTGCGCACCAGGACCCCGTTGCCGGTCCATTTCCGCGGTGCTTCTTGAAGGTTCCCGTGACGACGAGCTGCGCCCAGGCGGCGCGGGCTTCAGCATACTGTAAAACTCGGACCACGAAGATGAGGAAACCCTGCATCGAGTTGCACAAGCAGAAGGCATATTGGAACGCGGTCCTGGCTTTGCCGACCGCAAATACGCCGAAAATCCAGGTGACACTCAGCAGAGTCATGACTGCGAATGCTCCGCGAACTTGATCCGCGGTGATCGGAGGCTGGCTGGCCATCCCGGAGCTGCACCCGGACATGTGACTGGCACACTTGTCATCTGCTGCCATCCGTGGTTTGAAAAGGACTCTTGTCACCATAATGAAGACGAGCAGGTTTACGAAAAGTATGCAGCAGCAGATACCCACAAAAGCGATGTAGTAGATGAATGGGTTCCTTGATGATATCATGCAGCTGAAAAATAAAGTAGACAGGCGCACTGATTCACTGTTACGCTTGACGGTGACGAGATCACAAAGAGTGAGACATTAAGGTTCTTAAAAATCACAGGCACCTTTTTAAAACGGCAGTACCCATTAGCAAAAAAAAAACTATCTCTCTGGTAACGCAAGCTACACTGAGCGTTCGTGCACGCAGTATATTGTAAGTGGAAGGTTCTCCGAAGTAAAATATTCCTATGCTCAAAGTATACTTACTAGTCATCTTGGCTTCTGTAAGCATCCAAGTCTATAGAAAGGCAAGTTCCAACAACAGCAGCTGGAATCCCTAGAATAAATGAAAGCACAAAAATTAACTTTGTAAGCTTTGCTAACGAAACATGCCTTCCATGCCACACTAAATGTTTCCCCAGCTGGGAACTTTTCAGAAATGCAAAGCAAATGAAAATTCGGCGACACTGCCTTACTAGGAGAATTGCCGTGGTAAAGTCTGTCATGCTGTTTTTTTTTACATTGGGGATTGCGAATGCATTACACTTGCCGAATGCATTTCTCTTTATGTGTTACGTATGAACCAGATATAGTTACGCTCGTGTGCACCTAAACAATCATTCGGTGGAAGTCGTTATTCGTATGCCTTGACGGAGAGAGATTTTTGTTATCATGAGAACGCTTGTGATTTAACAATAAAAAGTGGTGTCCACATGCGCAACACTACATTCGTGCTGCTAGCAGACTTTCTGCAGCACATGTAGGCCACCGTTTACTGAGCCCCATTAACAAATTAAACTGTGAAATATCTTGCATATCTGCATTTGCGCCGCCAGCACCATTTAATTCAATTTCACTCTGCTGCAGGTAACTTATAAGAGCAAAATGTCGGGTTTGTTGCTACTGCATACCGAAATAAAACTGCACGCGAAACAAGGACACATAAGAAAGAGACAAAAACGAGGTCTTACTAACTTACACTTTATTTCCGAACATGGCCTATAGAAAGGAATTACAAAAAAGTGGACTCCTGAGCGTTTGCTGGGAATCAGTGTAGTCACGTCACAACGCAAAAAAGAGTATAAATGGAGGCGCGAAACTCAATCTAAAAGCGAAAAGATTTAACTGTGTAAAAGGCCGTGACAGGTAATGAAACTTTAAAATATGCAAACAAAGGTCAAAACGATAAAATACGTTACCGAAGCGAGGGTAAAAGTGTTTAAATTGTAGTGACAGGAAGGAGAATTAGAAAATAAAAAAGGCCAAAAGGAGGGTTTAACGCCATAAGAGAAAGAGTAAACTAGCGAAGTAATCACCCATGAATGGGCAAGCGGAAAGCATTGAGCATTTTTCTGCCACCAGAAATTCGAACTTCTTCTTCGACATAGAGGGGGGAGTGTGTTTATGCATTTCATATTGCCATGATGCATCTCGGGTGCTTCTGTGATTTCCCGGGATAGCCTATCTCGCCATCTGCCTATGTTGACGCCACCATTAAAGCCAACAGTTTAGTTCTTTTCGCGGGTCTCGTCCTTAATTTTTTATTGATTGCAATGCATGCCGAGATTTTCGGAAATGGCTACAACTGATGACATTATTTTCATGTTATTTAAAGAGCAACAAATAGGCTTCTACAACACGAGGCGGATTTAAGGTTGCTTGACGGCGGAACTTATCTCTGACCCCTCAAGGCAACTGTGGTCAAGACACTTATCCCAAGCATCTCACCCCAGAAGAGCAGAGCACCAGGCCGGGGGAAATCTTGTAACCATTTAAAAACCCGTGGGTACCCGGCGGCACTGGGGATCGAACACAGCACCTTCCGAATGCGAGTCAGATGCTCTACTACAAGGTCACGCTTCGGTTCGTAAGAAGTTTTTGGTCTGCCAAAGAGTTTCTCCCAAGCAATACACAGAGTAGGCTGTGGCCGGACCACTTCCCAAGAGCGAGTCCCATAAATTGGAGCAAACTCAACAACTGGTGGACGCCCACACCAGAGACTGCTCTTGTACCGATTTAGGTTTGGTCATCCTCGGGATGAAAAGCCCTCCCAGCGAGCATGGCGGACTGGTCAACTACTGCCACCTCGTTGACCATGTGTGTGTCCAACCCACGACCTACAGATAGGCGGGGTCGCTACTCCACTTGGTGCGCTTCCGTCCTGCGCACCCCCTGCCAGACGCCGAAGCGCCCTTGACTTCGGGTAATATTTTCGTGCCGCGTTCCAAGTGAGAGACCGATTCTGCCTAGCTTTCTTAAGAGTCTTGGATTTGACGCCGGCTCTGGTGTACTAAGCTACCACCCACGTACCGAAAGCGCGAATCTCAGCTTCATCCCACACCCCTTTGGTATCACAGCGGTGCTACTGACAGCCTCTCAAAAGACGCAAGCGCCAGTTCTGCTTTCGCTTCGCCCTCGTTCTCTTAGCCTACTGAGACGCCCGCAGGCCTCGGCGTTTCCCAGAGATGGCCCTGGTCTTCCGGAGGGGGAATGAGGACAGACCCAAGCAGCGCGCCCGAGTAATCGAACGGCTCGGGTCAACTACGGACGCCTCTACCCCTGATGGCTTTAGTCAGCGGGGATTTCCCTGCAGCGAAATCTGCTTGAGACTTAGCCACAACTGCCTATCCCTAAGCTGCCATGGCGTATGAACTCAATCGCTGCGGATCATAAGGAGAGGGTCGCCACAGGCCTTCGCAGGTTCTCCATTAGTATCGACTCCTAATTCACTGGATTACAGGAGTACACAACTACTCCCAGTGTTACACCTAGGCCCTTCATCGCCGGTGCCCGCACCCCGATAGGTTACAGGAGGACGCTACCCCTCCCAGCATTAGCCGGCCTGGGAGCAAACCTTGTACTCCACAGCCCCGGTCACAGACTTAGACTGTGTCCAGGTAGCCATACCTTTCGGTCGACAGCCGATCACAGCACACCAGTCAATCCAGCCCATCATCAGTGAAACTGCTAATGTCCTGTTGGGGCTGCGGTTCACCACCTCCAAACAAACGTCAGCGCCGAGGCGCCGTACCCCCTTTAGGGAGCGCAGATTACCCCTATTTTCAATAGGGTCGCCTCGAGTGAGAGCACACCCATGTTACTCAGAAGGCAATCTCAGCCAGCCTTTGGCTTACTTTACGGGCTCACGCAAATCGATCCCGACTGAAGAGACAGAGGTTTTGTGCAACACAACCTCCATCTCCCGATGTACCTCTCTTCCCGATGTACCTTTTTCCGCATGATACCTACACTGAGTAGATAACTCCAGGGTCTCAGGGGACGCAATAATCGGAGCGCGTCTGCCCACACTCGCGAGGGACAGGAGGGTTATCAACTCTCGAGCAGAGTGCAGAAAGTCAATAACCTGGAGACAAACTTTCGGCGCTCTTATGTGTAGTTAATAACCCTCCGGATCCTCGTGGTCAGGGACAGACGCACTCCGATCATTACGTGTCCTGTAATCATGGCGTTAGTTATTGTGCGCCGATAGCATACGGCAAAAGATACATCGGGCAGACGGGCAGGTGCATGAATATTAGACTTAAAGAAAAAATGTCAGCAATGTAGCCATCTTCAAAAATATGAACATTCATAGCAGGAAATGCGAAATTAAGGACGACAACAACAAAAAGAACCGCACTCTCGGCTTTAATAATTGATTCATTATATGCAGAGGGCGAGGTAGGCTATTCCACGAAACCACAGAAGCACTAGAGTTTCATCATGTCAATGACCAATGTATAAGCACACCCTCTCCATTTCATTCGGAAACAGTTGAAATTTCTGGGTGGTACGGTAGATGTTTATCCTTTCCAGATGAACATTAATTTATGATTCATTCGGTTGTGTCCTGTTTTCCTAATAGCCTTCAAACCCCTTTTTCGGCGTTGATTTTATCGCTTTTATTCTCTTTTCCCCTACGATTTCAACGCCTTTACCCGCGCTTTGGCCGCGTGCGTTATCGTTTGTAACTTTTTTACTTGTTTAAAGCTTTTCACCCGTGACGGCAGTTTATAATATTCGTTATTTTTTCTTTAGCTTCAGTAATCTTTAATTTATTCACGGGACTACACTAATTCTCAGCGAATGCACATGAAAAGTCATTTTTCCACCCCTTTCTATTTATACACCTTGTTTCGGAAATAAGATTTCAGTAGTCGGCCAGCGCTCGTATGCACGCCTTTCTTTCTTTCTTTCTTTCTTTCTTTCTTTCTTTCTTTCTTTCTTTCTTTCTTTCTTTCTTTCTTTCTTTCTTTCTTTCTTTCCTTCTTTCTTGCTTTCTTTCTTTCTTTCCTTCTTTCTTCCTTTCTTTCCTTCTTTCTTTCTTTCTTTCTTTCTTTCCTTCCTTCCTTCCTTCCTTCTTTCTTTCTTTCTTTCTTTCTTTCTTTCTTTCTGTGTCCTTGTTTCACGCACTGTTTTCTCTTGGTGAGCTAGCTTACACAGGCACTGTTAGTCAAAAGAATTACATCGTATTTGAGTTCCTCTTTTATTTTGCACACTAATAAAATTGAAGTAGGTAAATGCATCACTACTGCGAACGCGATAATGAATTGCACTACTCATTGATTGGACGCAATCATCCCCTGAAGCCATCAACAAGAGTACATGGAAGTAGTTTTCCATAGCTGACGCCAGAAGAGCTCTTACCCCACGCAGTGAGAACGCGCTTGAGCATGAAGCACGTCTCGGCCGAGGCGAACACGTGCACGAGCATCTGATGCATGTTCGCGGCCTCGACGGCCATCCAGGCGAGGCTGGCCAGAAGGAAGTAGTGGGTGGCCACGGCAGTGCACAAGCACAGGTCCAGGTTGGGGAAGCGATCGTGCAGCGAGTCCGCCAAGAAGGCCACGTTCAGCAGCAACATGGCCGAGCACAGGTTGAGCAGGATCTTGCCCGACCGGTCCTTGTTCAGACATCTGGTCCAGATCAGGGTTGATGCGCCCGAAGGAAGAAAAAATTACACTTTTAATGGTATGAGGCAAAAAATTTGCACTTTTAGTGGGGGTGTGCAAGTATACTCAGAGACGCAGCCGGAAACAAAAACTCATGTTGCAAAATCTTCTCCATTTAAAGTTAGACCCGAAACTTTGTCCCTCGTTGAGCAGAGCTATGGGGCGGGGGGGGGGGGGGGGAAGCAGTTTAAAAGTTACTACATAAAGGCCCGGTGATAAAGAACTCGTGTACAGAGAATTTCTCCAGGCCTATCTCCGTCATAGACAACAATTCGTATAAATTAACAAATTTTCTTTCAATATCCGCAACGTAGAGAGAGAACTCTTTATTGAAAAACAGGGATTTTAGACGGCGTGAATGTTCGGTGACATGCTACTCTGCGTAGGGGAGGGAACTAGAGAGTAAAGATGGATGAACGGTGTTAGAAAAGAGTGCGGACATTGAAAAGGGTTGTAACACAATAGTGACTTCAGGTGTAGCGCAAGGCAGCGTATTAGGCCTACTTTTATATTTGATCTATACTAATAATATTGTAAACAATATTGCTGACAATGTCCATGTTCATTTATCTGTCATATTTAGGTAAACAGTTAGAAAATTAGAAACATTAGAAAAATCAGCTAATGCTATCCGCGATTGGTGTGAATTTTTGGGAATGAAATCAATGTACACAAAACAGTGTACATGTGCACAATGTACACAAAACAGTACGAGTCACACAGAAAAGAACTTAGCGCATTTTCTTATCTACTTAACGACACAAAAATATCTGAGGTTGAAAATGCAAGTTCTTGAGCGTCACATTCATTAGAAACTATTTCGATCAAACCATATTTCTCTCACAATATTTAGCAGCGCTGAGCAATTTGTGGTTCCTGAGAAGAAAACTTAAAAAGCAGCTGTAAACAGCAAAACTTTAGCATACAATGCATTTTCCGATCAAAATTGGAATATGCGGCAGGCGTGTGGGATCCTAAAGCTAAAAAGGATATAATGAAAGTAGAGCGTCTCCAAAGGAAGGTAATCTTATTTATTTTTGGAAGATATAGAAGAGAGGATTACCTGTCTTTTCTAATTTTTATGAATGTGATCAGTGCACTAAAGCACAGGGGCAAAGTTGGTCGTCTCCTGTTTTTACACAGCATTCTAAAGAGAAAAAACGGACTTCAGCTGCCTCACTAAGTAAAGATTCTAAAAACACGCAGAACAAAATACAGACACAACCTTTCCCTTACGCCGATATTTTGTAAAAAAAATTGCACATGAATACTTCGTTGAGCGTATTATAAACGAACGGAATTCCATCCTTGTAGTGATTAAGAACTTTGCAGAAGAGTTAGAAATAGATTTCCTGCCATAAACTTGCTGCAATTTACCGAGTGTTTGCAACTCACTTTTTTTGTATTTCAAATCCCTTCATTTTGTGATGTTTTTTTTTGTTCCTCCTGTTTGGCACAGCAATTTTTTCACGTGTTTCTAATTTCATACGTGGGGTCCTTCTTTTCTTTGTTAGTTATTGTGCTAGTCCAAGAAATTACTTGTTTGAGTACCACTGCAACAGCCTACATCCTTTTGCTGAAGTTTTATTGTTGTTTTTCACTGTCATCCCTTGTACACTATTGCCCCTGCTTTTTGGGCTAATTTTTGGCCTGCAGTATCAATAAATAAAAATAAAAATAAATATCGGATACCCACACCTAGACATTGCAAATAGAAATATATCTATCAAACCCTGACCATGCGCTGACACTTCGAAGAAGTGATTTTGTATTTTGAGGTTTCTGGCCTGTTAACATAAATGTTGAATAAAGTGAAGTCCATAGCTTTTCTCTTTGAATAATATTGCAATTTAAGCTTCTTGGCCATGAGCATGACCAGAAACCCCATCGCACCGAGCCTCGACCTCCTTGCAAGTGCGCTAGTCATGCAATCATATAAATGCGCAATGCGTCAATTAGCAGATAGAGGGTCAAAATTCCAACCATTGCTTTCAAATACTTCACAGATACTTCATTTTAAACCGAAAGAATTGGCTTGCGAAGGTATCTCTTAACGAATATTAGGCATCACGTAACGCACGCGACAAGAGACAGAAAAAAACCCTGATTGATGACAAAGCGCAGAACGTTATCCTTAATAACGTCTCATTAGAATCTGTGACATCATACTGGTACCTGGGTGTCCTCATTGCTAATAATCTATCTTCGAAATCACATGTCAATTACAACATTTCTAAACCCAGTAGCACTCTTGGATATGAACGCCAAAATATCTTCTTTGCACAATCATCCTTAAAATTTATATTGCACACAACTTATATTCGTCCACAACTTGAATACGCGTCATCTGTTTCGGATACTGCTCACATAACTCTCAGACAGTCTCTTGAAGGAATACAAATTCACTCAGCCCGGTTTATCTTGGACAACTACGAAAGGACCGCTTGTATTACTAACATGAAAGCATATTTAGAACTGCCACTTTTATTGACCCGTAGAAGGTTATCTTGCCTTCTCTCTTTCACTATACTACCATAACCCAACCTTACGCTATTTTGGGTTGTGTCACAGTCATACCTTTAATTTTGTCATAACCACAGCAATAAGTAGCATACTCCAGACTCATATACGCTTGCATATTGATACTCATTTCTTCACCGGACAAGCAATGACTGGAATAACCTGCCAGCATCACTAACAAGCATATCTGAAACTGATAACTTTAAATCCGCATTACAAAAGATTTCTTTCATAGCTGGTGCTCATACTCTTATCATGACTTGTTTTCCTTCTCACTAGGAACTGTATTTTTTGTTTTTATTTTTGTATTTCTTGGTTTATCTTGTATTTATTAATGTCGTTGCTAATTTCAAACTACCTTTTGTGCCTCTTTGTTCTTTTCTTTTATTTTTGATTTTTGGGTGCTTAGTTTTGTTTCGAACTGGTTTGTTTCGAACTTGTATTGCTAACATGAAAGCCTATTTAGAACTGCCACTTTTATTGACCCGTAGAAGGTTATCTTGCCTTCTCTCTTTAACGAAATATACTACCATAACCCAACCTTACGCTATTTTTGGGTTGGATCACAGGCATACATTTCATTTTTTCGTAACCACAGGAAAAAGTAGCATACTCCAGACTCATATACGCTTGCATATTGATACTCATTTCTTCACCGGACAAGCAATGACTAGAATAACCTACCAGCATCACTAACAAGCATATCTGAAACTGAGAGATTTAAATCCGCATTACAAAGATTTCTTTCATAGCTCGTGCTCATACTCTCGTCATGGCTTGTTTTCATTCTCATTAGGAATTGTATTCTTTGTTTTTATTTTTGTATTTCTTGTTATATCTTGTATTTATTAATGTCGCTGCTAATTTCAAACTACCTTTAGTGCCTCTTTGTTCTTTTCTTTTATTTTTGATTTTTGGGTGCTTACTTTTGTTTCGAACTGGTTTTACAGAGATTTGTGTATATTTCTGCTCATAACATTTTTGTCTGTACAATGTATGTGCCTATGCATCCACCCCTCCCTTCTGTAATATATGCTTGTACTGTGAGGGCATAATAAATAAATAAATAAATAAATAAAAAGCAAGGTCATCATATGTGTGTCTGTATTTTGTGGTACGTAGTGTTATCTCTGAATTTGGAGTTTTATTGAAAAAAGAATAAAATCACTCTGGAGTTAGTTTTCATTTCGTTCTGCAGGAATCCAAGCCTTTTTTGCATAATTTTTTTTTGTGAAATAGTACTTCAATAAGCCTGTGTTATGAATCAAGTGCTCACTTGTTGCTCACTTGTGCTCAAGTGCTTACTAGAATTACAGGAAGTGAGCACTAAGCCGAAAGTGCAAGCCAAGTGAATCATCATAAAGCGGCTTAACACTCCTAGGATTATCGAGCTCGTTTCAATTTCGGCGAGATCTCCGCTTTGACTTCACTCAAGACTCTCTGTGGACTTTCGTTTCAGTTGGGATATACGGGTTGCGCACTGTTTAAAATTAACCTTATCTCCTGACCTTTGCTTGCAATTTTGTCGGCCTTCCCGTCACCCATATCAAGGCTCTTGATGGCTGTAGCCGTTAGGTGATGCACACTTCATGCTGAATTTACGGTTGGCACGAAGTGGTCAGTGCAAGCTGACGTTGCCCATCGGAATAATGCTTATGCATTAATTCATGGATGTCGGCGCAGTAAAGGTGAAGCTGATGAGAACAGCACAGAATTGGCTCACCTGAACAGGGTGTACGTGAGTATGGTGAAGAACAAACCGACGACCGACATAATGCATCCAACGTATGATATGAGCGAGAGAATACGGTAGTGGTGAGGCGCAATTGACATTCCAGGCGTCGGATCCTAAGGAAAAGAAATAAGAAAGGGGGTTATTCCTAATGGGTTACCTAATGATATTTAGGTCGCGACAGAATTGGTATTTAGGTCGCGACCACGCTCTAACTTCACATCAAAGCGAGCGCGGCGTAATAGTGGCTCTCAGCAAAAAAAAATACGAACAAACTTCGAACTACAAGAATTCGCAGATCACTCGCACAGTTTTCAAGGCTAAAACTTTAATCTTCCCGCGTGGAAACAGTCCAAGAGCATTTGATAGTAGCTATTGGTTCTCTATTTTTTATTTAAAGGGGCCGCAGGCGTATTCCTCAAGCCAGTATCCAAGCCACAAGATTTCTAGTTAAGACGTGCAATCAGGACCATTGCGCGTCAACATGACCATTATCACCCTGACTACGCCCTCTGCAGGACAGAGGGCTCTCCAATAAATCTGCAATACATATGTATTGTACAAAGCACATTTACAGACTGATTGTGAGAGTGCCATTTAACGAAAATAGTGCAGGCGGTAGGAGGGCGCTTGTTGGACTATAGTCACTTAACTAGACACTCCAACAAAAGCAGCGTCTTTCTTTATCCATGATAATATTCACACTTTTAAGCAATATTTAGTCTTTCCAATACAGCAACAAACACTTTCTCTTCTCACTGTTGTCTGAAATGTCATGATATTGATAAGAAGGAGAGGACCCAAAGGGTTAGGTTCCAATTCGTGCAGTGGGGCTCTTTTAACATCCATGAAAGTGCCGCTTTAGGAGAAGGGAGAACACTTGTTAATAGGTATAAAATCTGAAGCACTACTTTGTCCAAAATGTCATGGCATTGATCAGAGGCAGAGGTCCCAAAGGGTTAGGTTACAATTCATGTAGTGGGGCTCTTTTAACATCCATGAAAGTTATGCTTCAGGAGAGGGGAGAACACTTGTTAATATGTCAAAAAGCTGAAGCACTAGCAAAATTCTTACATATGAGATATATACAGTGTTTGAAGGCTGGAATGTATTTAACTACCATGGATGAAAAAGGAAGGCGGAAAAAAGTAGCATTTTAATATAATAGTCTGCAGCTGGGGGTACCCACAAACTCTTTTAAATTGAAATGGCAGTAGCAGTTAGCTGATTAAGTTTCAGTAAAAGGCAACAACAAAAGGCTCTCCTTGTCATAGCGCCCAGACATACATTCACAGAGAGGTTAGACAGAAGCTCTACTTATATAATCGGCAGTGAACAAATTAAGTATGCAGCTTGTGCACTGCACTGATAGGCAAATTTACTAGAAGTACGGATATCAAGCACCCAGTAAGAACGCATAGCAAGCGCGCAATTAATAATAAGAGCCATTAGTACAATTCACAGGAATAGTGCTATAAAAAAATTGCGGTGCTTTAGCTCTGGTTAAACCTGGAGTAACGCGATAGCTACAGCTGGCCGTGTAGAACATGTTCAGTTGAACTGCAAAGTCAGTCTTTCTCCGCTCCGTTTCGCTGGGCGTTCCTTCTTCATCGTCGTCCCACTTGACAGGGCGCATGCACACAGCTGTGGCAGCTCTAATTCGCCGGAGCGCCGCTCCGCCGTCAGCAGCCGCTGCTCCGCGCCACGTGGCTGGTGACTTGACCAACGATGTGACGAACCACGTGATCAGACACGGGGCTGCGCCACCGGTAGCTGCTCTGCACCATGTGACCTACACGTGACTGCGTGGCGGCGCAGCCGCGGGTTGGCAGTGCAACAACAGGGTGGTGGCTTCGCCATGCTGACGGCACAAATGTTACCGTAATGCAGCTATCGCTACAGAACGCTAGCACTAAAAGGCGGCACTCCAGCTCCTGCTTCGTGGTTTTACTCAATAGTATTAATCGGTCCTTTCGATGGCCTGGAGCCTTCTTTCTGCATAGGTCCGGAAACACACACTTGTTCTTTTTATCACCATCCCATAGCGCTTACCTTCCCTTGAGAGGAGATCACACCGTGATATTATTAGATTCCTCCCGCAAAAGTGCTCCTCTTTCGCCTATGTTCTTCCTACATTCCTATCCATACGTAATTTGGAATTCTATACTTTACAATACATGGCCCGACAGGTGTCCGTTGTAAACACAGCGATCGGTGGGGCTTGCGATACCCAAGATGCTCGTGCCAACCAACCTCTCTCGACCAATCGTTAAACGCCACCTGCCACGGTGAGCAGTTTGCTCACTCTCCGGTGGGCAGGTTCCGACCCGCAGTGGTGGCCAGGTTTTGATCACGTCACAAGGTTGCGTGAACTAGGTAGCTGGAGGGCCACCTGATTATTGCCCTCAACTCAGCACACGATAACGACAACTCTGACGATGCCAGGTTCTCAGCAGGAAAGGAGCCATAACGCTCTCAGGTTGCACCATTACTCATATCGTAACCGAAATCGACAAAAGGCGATGTACTTGACTAAGGCGTCTGATTTAAAGATCATAGATTCGATGACCATTTTGATAAAGGAAGGAAGCGTACCGTATTCGAGGAACAGGGATGCAGTCAAGAGATCATATGATTTGGGGAGATAAATTGGCTGAATCTGGCACGGGAGATGTCTAACACAGGTTATCAGGAGCTTTTTTTGTCATACAGTGGGTGCAGCGGGAGTTTTAACTATTAAGATGGTCGTATAGGCTAAAATTCCTTCTGAATGCGTTTCTTATATTTTCTCCTGTGGCCTCAGAAGTGGTGACATGTTCAGCATAATGAGCACAATAATTGTTTTCTTGACAACAGGCGTGGCTGTCATCTGGGACACTCAGGGCTATGTGGGATATATACGGCCGGAGGGATAATTAAATCACAGAATAAAATAGGCCTGTACCAATCATATGGCTAGCCTACCTGTGACTGGTAACGAGCCTCTACGCAATGTGCACATTTTAAAATTCGCAGTGTTGTCTGCTTGTTTGGACGCTGGTTCTCACAGACCTCTGATGGAGCTTTTAGATACTACATCGAGTTCACTTACAGAGGCTTTTAACATCAAGAGACCCGCAGTCTGCATGGCGGGCCTTTACTTTTTTAAACGTGTAGTGTAAATACATTATTCCGTAGGCAATCGCAAAGGCTAATTCCTGTCGGGAAACCCCAAGTGTCCAGCTGACACTTTGAAGTGTAAGCCCAGCATAGGTTATCCGTGGTTGATAATTCGCTTTGTCTGTGCGTGTAACATCTACAGGGTTTATATTTTAACTTGTGGAACGCTGATTAAATGTGGTAAGCATTAAGGGTTCATTAACGCTAGCACATCAAGTTCTTAACACTACCCTCTGAACAGAAAGAGCTGGTGGTTGCCCTGAGCAAGGGAACATGCGAATGAGTTCAATAAGACAGGTATGAAATTCGAGTTAGGAAGTGGAACAGTTTTTCGCTTCAAAAGCCGCAGCGACTGATTTTTTGAGAAAGATTCCTATCGGGAGTTTGTTCATTTCTTTGCGGAACTTCACAGGGAATGGCTTTTTGTTTCAGTGAGTAAGTGATTGCTAGATGAACCTTATACTTCATGCAGATTACAACCTAGTTTGTAGAATTTTTTGTTAAACAGCTTATGAATACATTGCTTCTAAGCAGGCGGCTAGTGTTAGGCTGCCTGTTTGCATGTAAATTCAACGATTAAAGTGCATCAAATATCAATTTCCAGGAAACTATTCTTGTGAAGCTTCATATGAGCAATAAGCAAGGTGTAATTCACAGCCAGGTCGAATTTCAAAATTTATCTTTTTGAGCCTCCCATTTCCTTTTCTTTCGACCCAGTCAATGGGCCCAGAATTTACCCAGAGTTTTCGTTTATACCACTCTACACCGGTTTCTTAGATATGGTACAAGGGCAGCTTTATCATTTTTATGGAGATTTAAGCATAAAAATGTGTTGTTGGTCCATGTGTGGTCTTTACAGCGGAAGGATTTTCACTTAATTGTTGGGGGGCGATTGCCGCATTTGCTCATTTTTTCGACAGATGTGTAGATCCACTACTACTGATCGTGGCTATGAGAGGCAAATTTTGTGTACAGTTGTGCATTTTGTGTGAACATTTCGGCCTCCGATCAAAACAGTCCATCTAGCGAATCATCCATAATAACGAATCACGAAAGAAGACAACAAAATTTGTTAGATAAAGCTCGTGCATACTTTGTTTCAGCACATAGGAGTGGGCCGTGAAGCGGAACCCACACAAAGCGTTGGTTATTCGAAGTGCATTTTCGTAGTCGAATTTACCATTAAGTACCAGTCACTTCCTTATCACCACGTGTGAACCATGCATTTCTTATGCTTTGTTCTCTGGAAAAATTGTGTTCAGATTGGGCGTTTAAGCAAAATCTTTCGCTCAGAGAAATCCGTCCTTAGGATAGAACAGCCAGGTAATATGCAAGACATTTAACTATAACATTTTTCCTTTTCTCTGCTACCGGTGTTAGATTTCTCAATGTTTTTTTTGTTTTTATTTTCAGAGTTCCAGCTACTTCTTACACCATGTCTCCTCAGAAATCAAGGCGCAGCTTTCCTCTTCAGCCCTGTTCATCAAAAACCCCTTCGCTTCAGGAGCGCATTCTCCTCACAGCATTCCTAGTATTGCATGTGAAAGACCCTAATTAAGACAATCTCTCTTCAATGCTTTTTAGACGCTTTTATAGGCCTGGCTTGATATAAGTCATTCTGCAATGGCCTTCAAATCATATATTGTTACGGTGTGGGATGCCACGGGGTGGCCACGGGCCCGCCCAGAGAAATATAGCAGCAGTACGGAGGAGAGCCGGCGAAGCACGACCGGCGGCGGCCAAGCTTTCTCGTTCTATCTCCCTCGTGCTAGAGCCGCGCGCTCGCCGCTCGCGCTCGCTCTCCGCCTCTTCTTTTATTCCCGTATCACCTTTCCACCGGGGGGGGGGGGGGCGGAGAAGTCAGGCCGTGCTTTGATGCAGGGTTTCCTGGGGCGATGCAATGTGGGCTCGCAGATAGGAAACGGTCACACTCTTCGTTGAATTCGAAGTGTGTGAGCTGGGCGAAGGTGTCTGCAGTCGCCGAAGAAGGTCCCACACCGGTTAGGCTAACTTCAGGGAGTTTTATGCATATTGAGCGGCGATCCGTTTATGGGACTGCATTGCGTGGGGAAGGCATGGAGCCAGCAGGCGACGACGGCACTGATGAGGACCCGGTAGCTAAGTCGGAGTCACCGCAGGCGCCGTAGACATATCGCTTCATGTTTGAAACATGCTCTGGGAAAATGTGGTGCACACCGCATGGTCGATGCTCTGGCAGGTCTTCGAGGCGGTATGTCACGGGGCCGAGTCGGGCAACGACACGGTAAGGCCCGCGGTATCGGGGCAAGAGCTTTGCGGCACGGCCAGTCGCACGGATGGTGCGGCGAACGAGGACCAAGTCACCGGGCCGGAAGGGGGGATGTGGTGGTGCTGCCGCGTTGGCCGCTTGCACACGCGCGTGAGCCGTGAGGAGGTTGCGCTGGGCGTCGAGGCGGGCGGAATGAAGTCGTTGAGCAGATTCAGTTGGTGACGCAGTAGGATGGGGAAGGCCAAACTGCGCGTCGAGAGGGATGGAGGGCGTTCTGCCATAGACGACTGAGAACGGCGTCACATGCGTTGTTTCTTGCGCTGCAGTGTTGACTGCAAAAGCTGCAGCAGAAACAAAACGATCCCAGTTTGTGTGGGACGGAGCGACGTAGGATGCGAGTATATCCGCGAGGGTACGGTTAACACGCTCCACGAGGCCATTGCACTGCGGATGATTGACGGATGTAGTGGAATGCGCAATGCCGAAGGAGCGGAGGGCTCGCTCGAATTCATGGGACATAAAGCAGCTCCCACGGTCCGTGATGAGGCGCCGGGGAACACCGTGCCGAAGAACGAGATGCTGTTCCACAAACGCGACGGCATGAGCGGACGACGTGTCTGGAACGGGCAGTGCTTGGACCCACTTGGAGAAGTAGTCGATCGCAACCAGAACATACCGGTTGCCGGCACGCGTCTTCGGAAACGGGCCCAAATGATCCAGTCCAACCAGCTCGAAAGGTGAACTTGGTGGCGAAAAAGCCTGCGGGGGTGGCTTGGTTACACCTGTGGACGGTTTTCTGTACTGGCATGTCTGGCAGGACGCCACGTGTTCCTTGACATCTCTGGACATATTAGGCCACCAAAACCGCTCCGACACTCGTGCGTAGGTCTTGCCGCGACCAAGGTGACCAGCCGTGGGAGCGTCGTGTAAGCCGCGCAAGATTTGCGACCGCAGTGTTGCCGGCACAACTGGCAACCAGACGGGTGGTCGACCACGGAGCCGCTTCACATGACACAAGAGGTCGTCCTTCATTCGATAGACCCGGCGTAGTTGGCGGAGGCCTGCGCCGGCGGCGGTGCCAAGGGAGTGGATTATGGCAGCAATGGCGGGATCTTGCGTTTGTGCAGTCCTCAGGTCCGTCAAAGCCGTCACGGAACAAGGGTGGCGAGAAAGGAAATCGGCATCTTGATGGGCAGAGCCGCGCCGATGCACTATTGTGAAATTGTACTCTTGAAGTTGCAGGGACCAGCGTGCAATCTTAGCATTCAAATGTTTGGCGGACTGCAGCCAAATGAGAGCGCTATTGTCCGTGACTATGGTGAAGTGACGGCCGTACAGGTAGGGACGGAACATCTCGACGGCCCAGACAACGGCAGGCACTCGAGTTCTGAAGAGTGGCGGCGGCGCTCAACGTCGGAAAGCTGGCGGCTGGCATAAGCTAGGACTTTGTGGTCACCAGACTCGTCTTCTTGCAGGAGGACAGCGCCGAGCCCATCTTGGCTGGCATCCGTGTGGAGGGCGATGGGGGCCGATTCGTCGTAATGGGCCAATGTAGGAGGCTCGAGGAGGGCGTGCTTGACGTCAAGAAACGCGAGCTGTTGGGCCTGCGTCCAACTCCACGGTGCATTCTTCTTCAGCAGGGCGGTCAATGGAGCGCTGCGCTTGGCAAAGTCCGGAATGAAACGACGGAAATACGAAGCAAATCCAAGGAAACTTTTGAGCTCCTTGGCGGTGGTGGGAGCTTCGTAAGCTGTAAGCGCTTTTAGCTTTTCAGGGTCGGGACGGATGCCATGCCGGCTCACAACGTGACCCAAGTACGTCACCTCCGCGAAACCGAAGAAACTTTTTGGTTTTAAGCGAAGCCCAGCAGAGGTAAGGGCTTCGAGGACGAGTTTGAGGCGTCTCTGGTGTTCTTCAAATGTAGCCGCGTAGACAATTACGTCATCCAGGTAGACCAACGCCATAGTCCACTTCAAATGGCCTAAGACTCGGTCCATGAGACGCTGGAAGGTGGCTGGAGCGTTCGAGAGACCGAAGGGCATACGGTTGAACTGGTAAAGGCCGTCGGGAGTCACGAAAGCCGTCTTTTCCGCATCATCGGGGTGAACAGGCACCTGCTAGTAGCCCGAGAGCAGATCTAGCGTGGAAAAATAACGGGCCCCCTTCAGGCGGTCAAGCGCATCGTCGAGGCGAGGCAGCGGGTACATGTCGCAATTAGTAATAGCATTTAGCTTCCGATAGTCAACGCAGAAGCGGAGTGTTCCATCCTTCTTGCGCACAAGGACGACAGGGGAGGACCAAGGGCTGCAAGAAGGGGCAATGATTCCCTGGTCAAGCATGTCGCACACGTGCTGCTGGATGACTCTCCGTTCGGCTGGCGCTACACGGCGAGGTTGGTGATGAACGGGCCCGCGGTTTTCGGTGTTGATCCGGTGTTGAGCCCAGGAAGTGCACCCGAGTTCACCGGCGCTGAGAGCAAGGCAACTGCGATGCTCGAGCAGCAAGGTCTTCAGAGAGGCGAGCTCCGCGCAGGTCAGGCTGGGTCCAAAGTTAAATTCTTCCCATGATAGGATCGCCGGCGCTGGAGGGTGGCGAGGCGGGGCTTCAGGTTGCAGAGACGCCACTGGTGACCCGGGGTCCAAAACTGAGGCTGTACCCAATTGCGTGCCGGGAGTCAGCGCGAGAGGTACGCTGCTGATGTTGAGTATAAATACGTGGGCCTCTCCTTTGAGCACAGGCAGAAGGCTTCGAGGGGAGGTCATCTGACGGGCTGGAGCTGAACACCGGATGGGTTCGAACAGCACGTCTGCTGTGACCGGACTGTCAAGCTTGGCATACACCCACGTTGCCGCACCCGGTGGCAGGGTCACGGCGGACGCCACAGTCACGGTAGTGACGTCGAACGGCTTGACTCGACACGGCCACTTCGTCGCGAGGTCACGCAGAGATGCTGAGGCACGCTTGGTCGCCGACGCCAGGGACTGCCACAGGGCGACACCGAGGCTGGAAACCCGGCTAAGCCAGCCCGGCCCACAGAGAGTTCGGCTCGCCCGTGGTTTGGTTCTAGTAAAATTAAGGACGACTCCGGCTTGCTGGCACCACCCGCACCCGAGGACCACTGGCCAAATAGGGCTGTCTGCGACAACAAACTCGGTGGAGATGGTATTTCCGAGTGCTGTCAGGTTGACGACGACACGTCCGACTTGCTCCACAGGGGTGCCGTTAAATATGGGCAATTCCACAACGTCCAACGAACACTGCGGCGAGGACGCACCCGCGCCGAGCACGCCATTGGCGGCCACGACCGCAGGCCCAGCGCAGAGCCGTAAACAGCGGCGGCGGGGACGCCCAAAGGCACCTGACCTGTGCTCGGCTCGGCTGGCACCAGGCGACGAAGTTCGCGCCGGAGAGCTTCCATCTCCCAAGCCTGGGCAGTCAGACGGGCCTCCCATGCGTCCATCCGTTGGGTGACTGTATCCAGGAGGCGCTCAACACCGGCGTCCGGCTGCTGCGAAGAGCCGAGCCTCTCCGAGCGCCTAGGTCTAGCGGCGCCGGCCGCCGCGTCGTCGGCGCTATCGGCTGGTGGTGGACTCCTGTCGTCTGGCACGTCGGGTGCTTGATTCTGGGAGCGGGTGAGCGGCATGATCCCACCGCTGCCACCAAAATGTTACGGTGTGGGATGCCACGGGGTGGCCACGGGCCCGCCCAGAGAATTATAGCAGCAGTACGGAGGAGAGCCGGCGAAGCACGACCGGCGGCGGCCAAGCTTTCTCGTTCTATCTCCCTCGTGCTAGAGCCACGCGCTCGCCGCTCGCGCTCGCTCTCCGCCTCTTCTTTTATTCCCGTATCAATATTTATTAAAAACCATTGATTTTTATTGAACTGCTTTGTCCGGCCGAACTGAACCACAGCTACGTGAAGAAGTGTATATATCTAGTTGTATAGTATAGCTCCGAACAACGCAAGTGGAACAAGAACTGTTATTTCATTATCTCATGAAGTTAACATGTTACATTAAGCAGTTGGCTAAATTGCATTAAAAGAAAAAGTATATCAGGAATTCGTGATTAATCTGATGTACCGCCTTTGTGAATCGTAAACAGCTGAAGGCTCCAACATCTAAGCCATGTAATAGGGCCCTAAAGCGTGTTTGGACGCCCTAACATTCGGGTTGGTCAGGAAGAGAATTCCTCTAACTGCAAGCCAAGCGCTTCCAGCCGGAGAAGCAAAATTTTGGGTTATAAACTTGTTACAAAGGCTGTACTTGCGTTTTGTGACACTGTAGAAAGACGAAAGACAAATAAGAAACCCATAACGATCTTTACGCTATAAATTGTCACCGCATTTCCCCTCTGTTCTCCGCTACTGTAGGCTATTCAGTCAGTCTTTTTGCATTTAGTTCGCACAGCTTCCTGGAAACATCAGCTCAGTCTTTCTTTACAGTTTGTCAGCCGTCTTTCCATGCTCAAACTTGGCGGAGTTCCTGGAATTTATACATGTTGTGCACGAAATAAACATGAATAACTTGAAATGACGACGTAATTGATAGACCTATGTGCTTTCAAGTATAAAATGGGCATACTCAAAGGTCTTCAGGAATTCAGCTAGTCATTTTTTCACCAAATCACAAGGCCTTCTTGTTGTTTAGATGCCATGGGAAGTTCTTTTTTAGCATTATTCTTCACTTTGTGATAAACTGAAAATTAATTCCTTGCCTTTCCTTCAAACACAATATCCGTACTCTCACAGACTTCCCTCTTGCCATGTGGTTTTCCTTTGCTTGCAATGCCTGCAGTAACGGCAATACCAGATTGACTCGGTCCTTGAGTTAAGGATCCAGCCACTATTTATCAGTTCCACTGAAACGCAGTGCACGTCTGTGCCTGTTGTTTTGTACAATTTTATTTACCTTTCTACATCATCAGTTCATATTGAAGCTGTATTTTTGTGCTCAGAAACATTACGTAGAGCAGAGGCCTGCAAATATATACTTTTTAAGAGTGTTCTTACTATGGTTCTTTTCTGTGACGGCATGTGCATCTCAATTTGTATTTGCACTGTTTCTAAAGCTAATTGCCTTTCCCGCTTCTAAAAAAACACGATTAGTTATTTTGGGTGCCAGTGAGACCTGTTAAACTTGGTTTTACATTTAGCGCGCTGCTTTAAACTATCTGTGATTGGTATTTTTATTCCCCATAATTTTGAATTCACGCATAGTGAAGTTAGCTACGAGAAATTAGACTCCGATTTTATTGAAAATGAAACTGCCTTAGCTATCTGCCACAATTAGCCTGAACTATAATGAATAAGCGCCGAACTCACCTCTGCTTTGTTTATCGTGATTATCCGTTAATTGCTTTGATTAGTTTCAGGCGCGCATTTCAAGTTTTCTTTTTCTAATATCTCTACAAATGTTTGTTCTCTACATTTTTAGAGGAATGTCAATCTTGGATATCTTTATTTTGTTTCATTATTCGTATTCTTCAATTTCTTTGTGTTAAATTAGCTTGACACGCTATAGATACGAAACCTTTTAAAAGTTACCGATGTGACGGTGTCAGTCGTGAGCATAACTTAGTAAGTAGTATTTCAGTGACAATCCACTCCTGGTTGAGGCAGCGACTGTGCCAGCTGCACATCTGGCTCACAAATGTCAGAAGCCCAACCGGTCAGGCGACATTTAAAAACCTTTAACAGCCTGCACTTGCACAGAGCAGCACAGCTCAGTCCAGGAGAATAAACAACGTGCCAAAATACATAAAAATGACCTCAAATCAGATCGCTTTGCTGCCAGAACTTTGAACACTATATAAAAAAAAGTTAGACAAATGGTCCACGCTATTGTACTGGCAGATAGTTCCTTCAGCTAATTTATTTATTGTACTGGCAGATAGTTCCTTCAGCTAATTTATTTGTCCTATAGGCAACAGCAGCAGACCTCAGGCAGTATATAATATGTCCACATAAGCTCCAGGAACTAGGTATGGAAATGAACAAACAAGATGAAAAATTTATCCCAGAGCAGTCACATAAAATGAGCGCCTTAACCGCACTATGGCTGCATTGTTACTACCAAGTTTGTCTGTCACCTTGGTAGCATAAGCCGTCAAGTTTAATTGGATTGGGTTCTTTGTTTGCTCTTTCATGGGGTTTACGCATACGGTGTCATTAAACAACCATGCACAAGCTGCCACAATGGATCTGCATGAAAACAGCTCAAGGCCTTGCTCTTCTGCACAACTGTAGCGGATCTAACAAAAACAAAATATCATAGCAAGAAAACAGGATTTGTGAAACAAACTTTAGCAAACAGCCTGCACCCCACAAGAAAGCATTAAATGAAAGAAAAACAGCATCAGCATTGAAGAGTGTTTAGAAAAGTTGAGCAATTGAGCAGAACAGACGGTCATCTCAAGACCACTGTTGAGCAGCTTGTGCCAAAAATTAATTATAATAATGAAGTAGGGACAATGCCACGTGTACACGGTGCAATGGTTTACCGAAAAAGTCAATGTGCCCTATATGCCAAGGGGCCACTTCCTTGCATCGTCACACAGACACCATACATAAAGAGCAGCACCACTGAGAAAACTACCTCAGTGCAGGAGCTCTGAACAGTATTAAACAAATGTTTCACAAGTCCCTGCAATAATGCGCCCGGACTTTCACTATTCCGTCAGCTCCTGTATTTTTTCTCTGGGTTCATTACCAGATGGAGACTTAAGGCAAAACACGTAGTTAGCTTAAGCTTTGGCAACTAGGCATATAAAAGGCTAAAACAATAGATAACACAGCTAAGGACAACCCTGAACAAATAAACTGATTTCAGGGAATCATGACAGTTAATCGACAAAGTATTGTCCCATACTTTCAGTATGATCTGCCACAAACAAGCCATTAACGGTATAGTGCTAGGATTTTTGGCTTCCTTGGTTTATGCATGCAGTTAGCGAATTCCACCAGACAAGTGCAACTAAAGCTTCATGGTCGCTTGTAAATTATAAACTGCGGGCTTTAACGTGCCGGAGCGACACACGGGCAACGAGGGACGCCATAATAGAGGTCTATGGTTTTTAACGGCCGCGCCCCAGGGCATCGAATAATAGCGCCCTTGGGATTGGCATCTCAGCCGAAAGGCACAGAGCAGCCACAATGGGTTTCATGATCACTCCATGCGAGTGAGTAGTGCACCTTCCATTCATCAATTATAGGCACAACCAAAAATTTCTAACCACGAGTGTCACCAATGGCAATCAAAGAAGTTGAACTGCAACACTCATGTGGCCTGAAGAGAGTTGCCTCAATAAGCCACATTGAAGGGAAACAAGATGAGGCACTTGAATTCATCTCTAACGCTTACAATAGAAGTATCTCTTTTTAAAACCTACAAATACGACCTGGGCTTCCGATACTAGAAATGCGCCTTGGATTTACCGCCAATAACTGATGTACAACATGGTCAATAACCATTCGAAATCAATGTTCATACTGGCGGAAGTCACGTGGTTTTGCTGGAAATTTTTTACGGCCCTGAAAGTTCGAAAATCAGCCAGAATCTGCGCGTAGTCAATAATCCAGCAGGGGCTGTAACGCTTACAGCGGCATATCCGGCGAGGTGACCCAAAAAGCCTTCCATAATAATGAGGAGAACTCGCCCGAATTCTCGCTGTCCACAATGTCATCTTGTGCAGGCGCGCTGAACAGTAGTCACAAACTACGTCGTTATTGCTATGGCCAAGTTTTTCAACTTCAGCTTTCACAAAAAGTGGCATAACGACTACAGCGTAATTAATTGTAGTAAATTATTTTCAGATCCACATTTCGAGTTTTTTCCTTCCCTCATGATCGAGGGCCCACACCGACAAATAAGTGGCAGATGTATGCCTCAGAGGGCACCCACTTGCAGGCAACAACTCTTCATCATCATGAGCTTGCCGCACCTGACAACTGATGACAGTCTAGAGCACCCACTATGCTACCTGTGTCCTAAAGGATGGCAGGAACTTTAGCTTCATTCCGCGTCGAACTCATTCTGTGATTAATACACACCTGCCATTCCTACTTAAGTGGCGCCTCAACAAGTCGGAAGCAAAAATGCTAATTCATAAGATTCTTTGGTTGTTTAACGAAAGAAAAATGACCCAGCAACTGTCTCAAACCTTGGTGGACTCCTCAACCGCGCTGTAAGGAGAGGGAGGAAGGCGAGAGTGAAAGAAGAAAGAGAGCAAAAGGTGCTGTAGTGGAGGGCTCCGAATTAATTTCGATAACCTGGGCATCTTTAACACGCACTGACATCGCACAGCACACGAGCGCCTTAGAATGCTCTAAACACATCCGGAGCATTTCACTAACGCATGCCTCCAAGCCCAGATATGGGAGGCGATTACAGCTTTCACAAATGGCGGGATAAGGTCTCCAGACAAGCGCACTGGAGCTGCGTATTGTCATGAAGCTCATGGAGTAATGCCAAGCACCAACTAGCATAATTATTATACCAGTTAAAGAAATGCCGGCCACAGCTGATATTTGGAAGAAATGCATATAACGGGCTTTTTCTGCGAGACGAAAAATACTTACCAGCTGCTTCGTGCGAACCACGGCCCTCTCTTTATCGTTTTTAGCAATGTTAATATCTTTTCGACAAAAAAAAAACGCCTATTTCTCAATATAATTGCTTTCGTCGGACTATAAGCAACGTGATGGAGGGAGGTTCCATCCTATGCAACACCACATGGCGTTTTTTTTTTCACTATGTGCCTGACTTCTGTTTCTTAGTAGCGAACTTTCTGCTTGTGAAAAGGCAGAATAGTTCCGCTATTGCTCTTGCACCCACGATGCAGAATAAACTTAGCTGTCAAGGTGTTCGTCGAGTTGTTAAAAGAATGACAGTGTTTTACCTCCGTTACACCGATGGCCAAGTGAGGGCCTTTTGCTGCTTTACTACGATTTTGCTGTTTCTAATCTCTTGTCTTGACTTGTTTCTGGCTGCTATTTGTATTAAGTTAAATTACACATTTGCAAGATTTAATCGTTTAACCCGGGTAAAATTAGCCCAAGTGAAATTTTGAGGCCATCATCGTGTTGGCTATAGTCAAATTAGCCTGGGTATCGATTTTGTTTTAAATCGACGAAATTCTAATTTCAGGGGTTTGGTGGGCTAAATGTTGGGAATCGAGGTGGGCCAATGTTGATATTGACCAGGGACAACTTTGAGGACACCATCGCATTGGTCATAGTCAAATTATGCTTCGGCACCTCATTTAAGGCTGTTGCTATGAAATCGCTAAGTCCGAAGGTTATTAAAATCGAGATTCGCACTTGGTAGAGCTATCGCTCTAAATCATTCGTATTTTTGGCAACCGTAAAAAGTGACAATTCCTGTAAACAGCAGTAAACTTACAAATGCAGCCATTAGATGCTTAAAATGTGCGTCTGCGAGCAATGGTGTGACATCTGAAATGATGAAGTGCATATTCTGATAAATGCGCTAACAAATTTTACTGCGAAAAGAGTGCATGAGGACAACATGCAAGGCGAAATTAGAGCGTGCCAAGGTATCCAATGTTCTTTAGATGCGCAAGCAAAAAGTTAATTGCATGTCTCTATTGCCTATAGCGCAGGCTAAGGGACCTAAAACACTGGCCATTGTTAGGGGCACTGAGGAGAGCTTTTCCGTGCAGTATTCATAGTACTCACGCTCGTTCGTTTTTTTCACTTTCGCCAAAAGTATTTTAAAAGTCCTCCTCACAGCACACTTTCTTTCGTAGATGTTTTATTTGCTGAACATCTTCTGCGTTGCCACTGTACATGTGAAGAACACTGGACTGTGAATTGTCGACGCTGGCTGAATAAAAAAAGATCTGTAAAGCACTCGCAGTCATGCGAAAAAAAAATAGGTGGAGAAAAAGAGGGAAAATGTTGGCCACAGAGACTGCGTGGGTTGATATAGGGAGAAAAAAGAAAGGACGGATAGGGCATCGATACACTATGTGCAGAAAGAAACATGTGAAAATAAAGTGCATGTCTTGTTACCGCGCCACATGGCATTTTCAAACCTACCAAAAAGCAGCACCACACCTTCATGACGGTGAACATCAAAAGCATGCAAACCAACACCGCAGACCCACAAGACATGTATGACGGTATACGAGAACACCACAGGGCTTAATAAGGGGTAAGGAGCGTGTGCAATATACGCATCCGGACAGAGAGAACCAAATCACCCGCACAGGTGGGCCATTTTCTAACCCTTCCAACATAACAACACTTGAAAGTCACGCGATATGTGCCACAGGGGACGCATCTTTACTAAATAAACATCACACCACTAACAAAAGCATCAATACCTACTCCTGCAAAGCCGTCCGCAATATAAAACGCAGACTACCGGAAACCCACCCACATGACATTTTAGTGCAATCCTATAACAGTAATCCGAACATTACAATCACCCTACGTTGGACACGTGGTCATGCTGGGATCGAGAGAAATGAGTTGCTCAACAACCGGCCCGCGACATCAACTGCAGGTGCCTTCGATCTCCTGTCCAAATACAACGCCAGTGGAAGACGCTGCAACATACAATGTGCAAATAGCTGAAAACTACTGGAACACCAGGAAAAATCGCAAAATGTTACTCCAACCTCACCCGTCATTGAAGACGGAACAAGCATGCGTCCTTCGCTAAGTTCAAGCACACTCTTCACCCCACTAATACTCTACAGCTTCGGATTACGTGACACAGCTCGATGTCCCAACTGTACAACGGTCAAGGCAGGAACCGATCACATTCTCTACTCGTGTAACATCGTCATTGCCTCTCCTTATTTGCGTCCCCTTCCCCCTTTTTACTGGAGTGCTTGACTTCACACGGGCGTGGCAGATTATCCTCGCGACCTTGCGGAACAAGCGCTCTTCTTAATTGGGCCTTAGTGCTGTCCTGAAACACGTTTTTCCTCCTCCTTACTCCTCTGCCCGCCAGCTGTGCTTCCTGCATTCGTTAACATTAACTGTGCTGCCATCTCTCGGCTAAGGTTAAAAACCAGAAGTCACGGGGTTTGCGCTGCCACCGGAGAGAGCCGCTGTTACCGCAACCGCCGGTGCTGTGTTATTGCAGCAGCCATTTTTCTTTGATTTAAAACTATAAAATTTCCGAATTTTCAAAGGTAAAAGAAACACGCGGGGAAAGAAAGGGTATTCTTCCAAATATCTGATATTGGGAAGATGCCCAAAACAAGAATATACAGAACATTTCTATGCAGTGATGCACGACGTTTAGCCCGACATTAGTCTTTTCATGTTCCTCTTGACATATATCCTCTATTTCCTCGAGCTTTGGCTCCCTGAAAACCTCCCCTCGCCAGAGTGTGGGGTCGATGGTGGGGACTGTTGTCGGTACTTAATGTCATGGTCAGGCAGAAGAACATGCCAAGCAATATTGAAAAGGGCGAGGAGTGGCCACTAGAGGGCCACCCGCTCATATCCTATCCGACAGCGTTTAAGAATCCCCTCAGATTACACTCTCTTCAGAAGCCAAACAGGTGAATTTGTGGCATCCAGGAGTGTGCAGTCGAAAGCTGATTGAGCCAAGGAAAACAAGTTAACAGTCAATCCCATTAATGCATCTTTCAGAAAAACTCTTGAGCAGAATCCACTGGAGTCCCATAATATGATTGATGAGGCACTGACACAAACGCTATTTACCTGTAGGACTGTTTGTTTTTAGGGGGGGGGGGGGGGGGACCGGTACTGACTTGAAGCCTGCGAGCTTCGAAAGCGTGCATTCGAGCAGCCGTCAATTATATTCGCCAAGGGAGCGAGTCTCGGCAATTTAATAGAAAAGGTTGATAAGGAAAACAGCAGAAAATTCTTTGATTGCGATCCCGTCACCCATGAAAGGACTCCAGGTGGACGGCATGGTATGGTATGGACCATGGAGCGTTCATATAAAGATTTATTGAAAATTATTTGTGTGAAAGGAAAATTGAGCTACACAGAGCAATTTCAGAAAGAAAAGTCGAGGACGAAATTCTACGAATAGACAAAGTAGCGCAGGCATAAAAACAATACACAGCCTTTTTTTGACTACAGTGACATACATAATAGCCCAGAGTAACAATTGTGCTCAACTTGGAGGTCAAAACATCAATAAGCATAAAAACACCGCGAAGAAATGCTAGAAATTTGCAGTATGCACGCCCTCACAGATTGGCGCAGGGTTGCACATAGCTGTAATGGCCTAATAAGACTTAAAAACATGCGTACAAAATCATGTGTAATGATAATGAGCTCCAAATAAATGAATGCTCGTATTGGAAGATAAACATGTCTGATCGCCTTCTCTCGTAACAATCAACCAAAGCCTTAATGGCTCAGATTTCCTCTCACCTCTCAATTGAGACGAGATCATACTTTGTTCTGTAGAGTTACAGGGAACATATCAAGCTATTAACACTAGCATCTTATTCATGCACAGTCATGGACAAAAGTTTGCAGGATGCGGATTCTTAAAAGAAGATTTCTGCTCCATCTCGCTATCCAGTTAGGTTGTATCGTTTCCATTGGATAGAGTACGCATGTATCCGCATAAATATTTCCTTTTCATTAAAATGATTCTGCCTTATCCGGCTAAAATCATTTTTTTTCAAACCTCGAATCTGACTCCCGCATACATTTGTCCAGGACTGCACTACCTAGTTGCACATATCATCTCTGATCCACCACGACACAAACACAGCGTTGACAATAAATAGAAAAGTGTAGAGCACAATAGCTCCCTCGTTATGTAACAGGCGAAATCAATGCAGAAAACCTGAAGCTCGGTTGTCAACACACAGAAAATCAGGTGCTGAGCAGCGACATTCACTAAACATCACTCGAGTGATCCTCATCACCCTCACAGCATAGTAGCGTTTTCTCACAAACGCTTTCACAAGTTCTCTGTGCTATTAGCAACACAATTAGCAGAACAACGACTAGATGCAAATGTGAAGAGTAGGCAACCGTTCAAATAGAGCAGGGCAGTAGTTATGGGTTACATCACCAATATCAGGAAACAGCTGAGAACAAGCGAAGTTAATGCCTTCGCGCAGTCAATTTCACAGAAGTCGTACTTCAGTGTGCACACAGATTTCGCATCGAAAACGGAGAACTTGGACGGAGCAAGATATTAAGCATTGCTCTCGGTGAGAAGGGGTGCGGGTTATTCGAAGTAGGTGCACTTCCTCTCCGGGTTCATGGGTGAGCCACTGGGACAGTGGAAGGCCAAAGCGAAAGGCGATAGGTTGCTGACCGCCTTGCTGCAGTCTCCTTCCAGACTGCCGGCAGAGCCCCTGCGGCCGCACATGCTGAAGCACGCCGTGGTGAAGAACACCTGCGTGTGACAAAGGAAACTCGTCAAAGAAGGGACGCGGATATGTGCGGCTAGATCAAACCGGCATCCATTTTCGACCAGTGATTAGGAAGTTCATTTAAATCGTGACGTTGTCATCAATGTCACGCAGCAAGTGTTTGCGAGAAACTGTGTTACTCTTTGAATGTTTTGAGCGCTCTTATTCCGAGCAAGAACAGTCGGGATTAACTCTTGGTTGAGGCAGTAATGTTTTGATCCAAGTGGAATTCGAAAGATAGTCGTATATTGTGCAATCTCGGCACACGTTTAATAACCCAAGATCGTCAAAATTATTCCTCAGGTCTGTACTGTGGCGAATCTTTCTATCTCTTCGCTCTTTTACTCCTACTGCTACCCATTCGCTCACAGGCCAGCTAAAATGTTCACATGGAATGAAATAGCCATAGAGGGCATTAGTCTCCGCACAAAAAAAATAGTAATATATTCCTGGGAATCGTATGTCTACAGAGCTAGCTGCCTGCCGAAGCAGCGTAAATGAAAAAACTAAACGTGCTTTCAAATGTCAGTGCCCTTTAAATTATAGTAGGTAAAAATATAGTTAAATTGCACACTGCAAGTAAGACAGCTACTGAGTCTTTACTTGCTTCATGATGAGTTTCAATTTGTGCCTGAGCACTAAAATCTCAAAGCGCGCCTTTAAAAAAGCCCAAGGTTTTAACGATGCTTTCAGAGACACAGACGGGAGAACAACACGCTTTTCGCATGAGTCTTTCTCATTGTGCCGATTGTATTATCTGAGCGATTCGTACTGTGTTGTGGCAGATGCCCACACAGTTCGAAATTTGCACCTGAAGACTCTGCCGTCCTGCAGAGGACAGTTAAAACCTTTTTACCACAGTGGGCTTTAAAATAAATATAAATACCTCTGGAACCCTTCCGCCTAATTCAATGCGATGTAATATGATGCGCAAATGTGATTGAGGCAAACCGTCTTCATGAAGGACAATGGTGTTCTTATAACAGGCGGTGTGCTGTTTGTCGACAGCTTGGATTGTTTCTTACACTAATTCTCTTGCATATAAGAGATCATTAGTCTCAACGTGAAAAGTGACTTCCACACTAGGTTTCACCATGTTTTTGTATTAGTGAGCAATTTAGATGAAAAATATTGTTGTCACAAATTTAAACCACAAAATTGCAGTTTTTAAAATTATATAGTTAAGATCAAGGCACGTTAACCATATACCATCAGGAAAGCAATACAGGAAGCAATGAAAAGGTAAGAATTACAGGCTGGAGCGGCGGCCTCCGGATTATTTTGTATCACGCGGGAATAATAACTCGAACTTGCACTGCACAGAACTAAATTCAAATTCAAATTCACTTTATTTCAGGTAGAAAGCAAGTATACATCATGAGCAAGAGAGTTTAAAAGAGGATTATTCTACCAAGGAAGACGAGGCAAAAGGCGTTTCATCTACGCCTGACAAGGCCTCGCCTCCTGGCGAGATACATTGCACTCTCTATGCTACAAAAGCCGTTGTAAAAAATATATTGTACCATTCATTACGTGTAGAAAACAGAAGCATTGTGAACAAGCATTATATGAAATTAAAACCGTAAGTACTACAGAAAACAACAGAAATTTTCTTCACAAAACAAAAAAAAAAGCTTACATCACAACCTGTTAGTTATTATTGTGTCAGAAGGTAAGAACCGCAGTTGCATAAATATTTTTCTCAACAAAAGATTAGCTCCTAACCAGAAAATTATTACAGAGTCAAAAGCCTGAAGAAGCAACATTTGTATCGACATATTTCAAGAATCTAACAAGGAACAGCAATACAAACGAAACACAAACCTAAATGAGATAACAAGGAGACAGGTCATTTTTTTTCTACCAGGAGTACTTTTTTTATCCGTGCTTTATAAGTATACGGTGACTGTACATTCACTGCGATGTCAATAAGCTCTGGAAACAAATTTAAAAGGACAGGAATCTGGTAGTCTAACGATTGTGTACCATAGGAAGTTCTGACTTTTTTCTTAACAAATGAATTTGCCCTAAAGTTATAGCCGCATTCTTGACGTCGGTACTTCCCAAGAAATGAATTTAGGTTACTTTTTTATGTGAGTGAATATGTTCAGTGCCAAGCGCTGTCGAAATATACTTGTAATTGCAAGTATTTCATTTTTTACGAACAGTGGAGCTGTGTGTTCTCGCAACGCTGCATTTTCTATGAATCGGATGCATTTCTTTTGAAGAATATGAAGACGTTCCAAATTACCAGTGGTAGTGGTGCCCCAAAATAGTATGCAGTATTGCAGTCTTGAATTAATCATGGTATAATAAAGCTGGCGTTTGAACCACGCTGGGAGCATAAACTTAAATCTATTTAGCATTCCAATAGTTTTCGCGAGGTCCATAGTCAAATAGTTTATGTGGTGTGTCCAGTTCAAGTTTTCGTGGAAATGTACACCCAGAAATTTCTGAGCGCTAACACGGTTTAATGTTAAGTTTAGTGTCAATCGCCTTATTTTTAGCCCGAAAGATAATGTAGTTGGTTTTGTCTGTATTGAGTCGTAACTGGCTATGCTGCAACCACGTCGATAATTCTTCGAGCCATGTATTGGCATTCTTCATTAGGGTGATTAGACAATTGCCATGGAAAAACACATTAGTATCATCAGCATACAACACTATTTCGGGGGTTTGGGGTATTGATACAATGTCATTAATATATAAGAGAAAAAGGAGAGGACCTAAGATGGAACCTTGGGGTACGCCATATTTAATTACCTGTGCTGTTGATCTGCTGTTATGAATACTAACGAATTGGAGGCGGTTGTACAAATAACTTTTTATAAAATCAAGAGCTTTTCCGCGGATTCCATAGTCGTAAAGTTTACTAAACAATATATCGTGTTTAATGGAGTCAAATGCCTTCCTGAAATCTAGGAATATACCAAGAGTATATAGCTGTCTCTCTATGTTTGTTATTATTTTTTCCTTAATATTCAGTAGTGCTGATTCAACGGATTTCCCTTTTTGGAAACCATACTGTTGGTTTGAAATTATACCCTTAGAGGACAAAAAACTGCTGATTCTAGTGTTGATTATTTTTTCCGCCACCTTCGCGAAAACTGGAAGCACGGATATCGGGCGATAGTTACCAATATTGTTCTTTGCCCCGCTCTTATGTATTGCGCACACTCGGGCGATCTTCATTTCATCAGGGAATGACGCATGACGCATTATGCAGTTGCAGATATGACAAAGGGGTACGCTCAAAATGTCGCATGATCCTTTCACCGCACGGACTGCAATATCGTCATGACCACATGCGCAAGTATCTTTGAGGCTTTTGATGACTGTTTCGATTTCACTTGGCGTGGTTGGAGACAAGAATATGGAACTAGTTTCTATCTTAGTTATGTAAGTCCTAGATGAACTGCTCTGCGTGCTCTGTGCCGCACCAGATGCTAGAAAATGACCGTTAAATTTATCTGCCAGTGAAGGACCTGAATAGGTTTTGCCATCAATGATTATTTGCTGGGGGACAGAATCTTGATTTTTACAGACAAGAGAGCGCATAAGTGCCCATGTTTCTTTCGGACAGGTATAAGCTGCTGTAAACTTGCTCATGTAGTACGATGTACGGGCTTTTTTTAAGTCAGCGTTTAACTTATTCCTAACCTTTTTGAATTCTCGGAATTTCGAGCTATCTTTAGTCGCAATAAATGAGTGGAACAGATTATTTCTATAGTTCAGTCTATTGATGTATTCATCTGTAATCCATGGTTTTCTTCCTTTCTTATTTCTTTTTATTTGTTTGAGAGGGAAAGCAATATTATATGATTCTTTTACTGTACGAATGAAGGAGTTATACGCACCGTTCGGGTCGTCGGTGCTCAAGACGTCATACCATGTTGTTTCTGATAGAAGATTACGGAATTGCGCAATGCCATTAACGCTGATAAATCTGCGCGATGTTTCAGTTTGGGGTCCGCTATGTCTTTGGATGATAGGTAAAAAACAAAAAAATGGCATGTGGTCACTAATGTTCACTGAAAACACTCCACAGCACACGGTGTCCTCTAAACAGTTTGTAGGGCATAGATCAATTAACGTCTCGCTGTCTGGTGTTACGCGTGTTGGGATACCAATCACATTAACAAGTCCTATCGAATGCATCGTCGCGAGGAAAGCATTGCAAGAATTGTCGAAAGAAAGCATGTTTATGTTGAAATCGCCTGGCATGACGAATGGAATATGTAATGAGAGCAGGTATTCGCCGAGTTCTTCAAAGAAGCTTAAGAATGCGGAAACAGACCCTGAAGGTGGACGGTAAATAACGGCTACTGCAAAAGCATGACTTACAACTGTTAGACATTCGTAGTTTTCTGTGATAAGTGTATATTCTGGAATAACAGTGTACATAATATCTCTGCTGATATAAAGTGCCACACCGCCACCCCTTTGCCGCTGACGACACAGTGTTTCGCAGTTATAATTGTCGAAGTGCACAGCATCTTGCGCGTTTTCGAACCAAGTTTCCGTGAAGGCTAGTATGGAAAAATTGTGATTCAGTGCGTCCAAATATGTACCAACATCGATATGCTTATTTTGCAAACTTCGGGTGTTAAGATGGAATAGAGATATAGATTTCCTCCGTGGTTGCTCTTTTATCAATTTGTTGAAAGAGTTTGTGTCATGATAACAGCAGTTACAAGACTGTTCAGCCATGATGATAGGCGCTCCTCTAGACACGTGACTTGTTCAAGCGATCAAGCGATTTGCATGATGTCATCTTCTGACTTTATGTGGATGGCCGCTTCACCTTGCTTTTTCCTGACAAGGATCCTGCCGGTTTTTTGCCAAGCAAACTGGTACGAACGTTCTTTTGCCCTCATCTTAGCCAGCCACAGCAGTTTCCGGTTTTGTGAAGTCATGTTGTCAAAAAAACTAAGGTCGGGAAGTTTCGTTCGGAGAAGTGCTTTTCGTTCGGACCACTGTTCTTTCACGGCGCGCGAAGCAAACCGTACAAGGACAATGGGTGTCTTCGGGGGTTTGGACGGCAGCCTGTGTACGGCTTCTATGTCCCTGTGTGTGACTTCTTCAATGTTCAACTCTCGTGCAATGTCGTTCAGCTTGCTCAACAAATTTTCATCATCAGTCTGCTTGAGGCCGTGAATTTCAAGGTTCTGTCGGCGGTTATATTGGTCCAGGTCGTTTAGTTGCTGTTTAAGTTCTTTGATTTCTTCAGTCGCTGTTTGTGTTTCGATTTTTTCCACTCTCTCTTTGAGGTCGTCAATGTCCTTTTTTTGTGAGTCAACCATTTCGATAACCTTATCGTACTTATCAGACAAAAAGCTGATGCTTGTCTCAATGCTTTCGACAGTTTCTTTGACTGACATGAGATCATCAATTTTCTCAAGAAGTGGGAGTAGGGCGGTGATGTTCCGATTCATCACGATTAGCCTAGCCGCAATATCAGCATCTTGTTCAGGTTTACCCTTTGCAGAGCTTGGGCCCCCCCCTTAGTTTAGAAGCTTTACATTTCGGGCAGAGCCATGACTTTCCTATATCCGGTTTGGATTTCACTGCTGCTTCCCCCACTCCTGAGCAGTTGCCAGCATGATAAGAGAATGAACACTCAGAACATTTTATAGCCGTAGATTCCTTTGAAATAGTCTGCTGGCAAGCCAGGCATACGTCACAAGGCATAGCGTCTAGGAAAACACCGCAACACATCAAACAGAAAACACAGCAGCAGCAGCAGCAGCGGCAGCAGAAAAAATTTCGCAACTACTTAGTCGTTTAGAGCTTATTTCTATCTGAGCAAAAAAAAAAAGAAAAAGAGCACCAACCTGTAAAACACGGTTTGAAAGGATTATGTATATTCCGTCACAGGCCGTTGCTGCCGCTGCCACTACGTGCAATGATGCGAAGCTTGGTGCGTCGACCGCTTCTTATAGTTGTCCATGGGCTGTCACTCATGACGTTGCTCCGGACGGGCCAATCGGGATGCAGGCAAAGATGCAGGTCATGCAGTGTTGTCGGGCCACACCGCCAAGCAGCTGTAAAACACGGTTTGAAAGGATTATGTATAGTCCGTCACAGGCCGTTGCTGCCGCTGCCACTACGTGCATTACCTTTAGCATTTTTCTTCCACTGAAATGCGGTTGTTATGACCGGGATATGTTTCTTGCTCTACATGGTCATTAAACAAACGCCGTTAATAGCAACAGGGCCGAGTCGATTGGCATAGCTCATGCGAGATGCATTCTATCGTCTGCCATCGCAAGAAAGCAAAGGCGCCGAAAATGTGTAACTATACGCGCCCAGATAAAAATTGCTTGTTTTAGGTTATGAGCGGCGAGAAAGAGCAGTATGTATCTCACACTAGTGGACACATTAACGGAGATGGGAAGGCGTGAAAACAAGTGGAGAAAGTGATCTCTGCCACATTCGCCATAGAAAAAGCAATGACGCCGAACAACTTCACCTCGCATCCCCCAGTATCATTGCAAATTTGTTTCCACTCATCTTTATACTAGGCCCGTAACAACGGAACGGAACGATATCTAAGATTTATTGCGCCTCGCTGTTCGTCAGAATCACACAGCGATGTGTCTACCCACTCTCGTTCTATCCGCTCTCCTTCTTTCGGCAGCCTCCACTCTTGTTAATGAGTTAGCTAAGTGCGTCTTTTTTCCGCCTTACGGCACTTAGTTTTGAAAGGCACACCGCCGCCGGTTAGATTCAGTAACTCCTCGGCTTTGTTCTCGAATGATTTCATGGTCGCCATGCATCCGTCCGTGCAGAGGGCTGCTGGCTCGTGACTGCGAACTCTTTTGTCCCGGCTCCGTATGCACGCCTTGCTACGTAGACGGCACCGAAGACACAGGCAAAACATCGCACATACCGTTCTGCCCGCTTGCTTGCTCTAAAGACAGCAATTTGCTGCATATTTTAACATTCGTGTCCTCTTCCATCCAAAGATGAGCTTCTGCTTGCTTCCCAAGCAAATGAACTGCGCGCTATGAGTCTGTCATGCCCCACAAAGTCATTATCCACTTCCTCCCTTTCCAGCCTCCCCTTTAGGGCATCAGGTGCTACAGGGACCGGGCCCACTCTGATATGATTACAAAGGGCACAATCTTGAGAGCGCCGAGTTTCTGACACAGGTCGATAATAATCCCTGATTACAAAGGCCTTAAATTTCATTCCCAGATGACCATCAAGTAAGGTCGAGAGGTTTCACTAACGGCGGAATAAACCGATGGTGGTACTTCAAACTCTCTCTCGAGAGTCCTGAATTGGCGGTTGTCACATTGAAAGCGGCAAAAGTAGGGCGTGCCTGTTGGTCGGACCAGAGCGGGGAGACGCGCGTGCCACCCGCCTCTCGACGGCGGCGCCGCAGGAACGCATCGTGGGCGATGCGCAGTGCGGGCACCTCCGGGAAGATGTCGTCGCCGGAAGGAAGGCAGCGAGCCCTCTGCGCTGTGTACTCACGCCACTCGGCCGGCACCCACGAATCGTCGATGCGGCCGGACGGATCGACCTGCAATCATAGAGGGCGAGGAGCGGAAGTCGGAAGCTCTGTGCCTCCTTGAAATCACTTCATCAACATTCACCTTGACCAAGTGGCTACAGCAGCCATGCCTCTAAGAAGTCAGTTGCGTGCTTCGTTCCCGACAGCGCAAAGTTTAATTCGATAAAGCGAAAAAAAACGCCCCTGCAGGGCGATTTCAGGCGCGCCTTAGGATGAGTTCGATTTCTTCAATGTTGCCTCGAAGCTCCAAAAATATGGCGTTCCAAAGAAGGTGTAAGACCTTTCTGGTGAGGGAACTTTTTCTGCTTTCGAGCGGATTTTAATAGTACAGACATAACCAACTAGTAGTGGAGTTTATTTAACGCCTTCCAGAAATTAGTTAGGATCCGTAAAAATGCCTCCATTCCGATATGTTCGCATATGGGTGTTTTTTGTAAAAATAGTGACCGAGCTCTAGGCCACAACATTGGTATGGAGTGACATATCGGCCAGGCCTGCATTGACGGTACTGAAAGACTGTTTGGCAGGAAAGACAGGAACCGACCGATGTTGTTCAGAAGAGGAAGCGCAAAGCGTGGACTAGTTTGTTTTACATTCATGGAGTCGAAACTACGTTGTAAACGGTACATTATTCTTTGCGCTTAACTATGTGTCGACACTAATTTCGAATTTTATATTCTACAAAGTGTTCACTCTAGCATCCAATCTTCCGGTGCGCCTCTCACCTTACAAGAGTTTCAATCCAGAACGCCGCCTGTTTTATGACAGTAATATTCATATATCCTACGATACATTTATTATAAGCTCATTATGCAAACATTTCGGTCGTATACATTCGCCGATCTGCAAAGCCTGTGCACTGCACCGCTCACCATGAGCCCCGTGCTGTCCACGGCCTTGACCAGGTCCTTGGCGAATGTGAATCCCAGGCCACCGTGTGTCATGGCGGGCGTTCCGTAGAGGTAGAACAGTGGCCTTTGCAGCGTCGCCATGGACACGGACACAACGTTGCGGAGGTAGTCGTAACGGACCAATGGCATGAGGAAGTTCGCTCGCTGCGCCAGCGCTTGAGCGTATTGCGGTTGCTCTGAGAGCTGCCTCAGGCGCTCGTGGCCGTGCACCCAGTAGCGGGCAAGCGACTCCTGTGCGGGAGCGAAGCTGCTGTACATCTCGCTGAGGGCACGCCACTTCAGCAGCGAGTCGGGAGGCCATAGAGAGACGCGAAGCTTGTCCAGCTTGCTCTTGGCGGCGGCGGAAGCGTTGGAACTGGACGAATTGCTACCCCAGGCGACTGTGGCGAACCTTTGCCTCGCTGATTCTGTGATGTCCTCCAGAGTGCGGTCCACAATGGAGCGGGCCTTTGAAAATTTATGCATTTATAAAAATATTCAATGTTATCGCTACTGAACCAACTCAAAATCCAGTAAACGCACAGTAAGTATGCTACATTCATTTTTCCTCCCGTTAACTGATGAGCGTTACAAAAAATGACAGAATATAACCTTGAAGACATCCTCCCCTCTATAAAATTACTTCTCAGACACATTCAATAATGCCTCCGGAACCACTTAGTGCGCAGCTAATGTATGTGACAAATGAAAAACGATGCAAAGTACATGAGAAGACAGTAAATGATCGGTGGTATTTTGACAATTCATTGGCATAACAGGTTGTAACAAACGATTCATCTGCAAGAACAAAAGCTGGCTTATTGTCATTTTAAGAGGTGCAAGAGCTGCGCTCTTCCACGGCTGACAGTGTCATGGTGTGACAGCTTTTATTTAGGAAAATGACCGATAGACGCAACCAAGCCTTTAGTTCCTGCCCAAGAAAACCCCATATGTTAGCATCCAGGATGAATGATGGAAAATACTAGGAGTGCAAAGGTAAGTTTTCAGAAAAAGAAAAAAAAAAGCCGATAATCTTTTTTACTTTTGCTTGAACTATCGTCGCTTGCATGGCAAACAGATTTTGTGTTCAACATGCTTGAATCGAAAACCATATATGTGATGATATACTGCGCTGCCATTTTAATACAGGGCATATCAGTTAAGATCTGCCAAAATTTGTACAGTAATGCGCGCTATGAATGCTCGTCAGCGCAGAGTTTTAAGCATTCATGCTAAGATGCCTTTTAGAAGGTTTACAAAGTGTTTGAAATATACTAAAACTAATTATCTCTTAAAAACAAGTAGAAAACACCCTTATGCACATGTGATTTCATTACTAAATTTTTAATAATAAAAATGTTAATTTTAATACCCGCGTCTCCCCTTAAAGGAAGCGTGGAATTTAAAACACACTCCTTTTTGCAAGTTCTTTATTGTGTAAAGCACATTGCAGCTTGTCAGGTGACAGTTTTCTTATCGCCTGAATTAGCCCTCACTGCTCCCAGAGTCATTTGCATATCTGATTCATATAGCCAGTGAGATTACGGATCGTTTCCGGTTCTTTCTCTTAACACTAAACTCCAGCCTACAACCCTATATAAGTGAGCATCGGTCAGCAAAAATACTCTCAGGTTAGTACACAATACAAATGTGATTACGGTTGCAGGTTTTAAGCGTCTCTGCTTTAACATATAATATCATGACGCTAACCTTTGTGGTGAAGTGTGCTTCCAGGAACAGCAACCTGATCAGCACGCCGTAGGATGCCTCAACCTCGGTGGCACAGAAGACCGGCCGATTGCTGATGCCGCGATCGAATTCACCGAACTTGTTCTTTAGCAATTCGATGTTTCCAAGTGGGGCGAACACCTGCGGCACAAAACCGGTTCTGCGGCTGCACTCTTCTGTGTTTCAATCTCTTTAAAGCACTAGCTGTTGAAACCCCCCGTTTACCCGATATCTTGTTGTCCCCGTCAAGAATGAAATGACGTCATCACCTAGGAAAGTCACAATGTCACCGGACATATGCGACAAAGAGACACCTGTAAGGAAATCATACCATGCGATATTTTGCATTTCATACGATGATGTGCCCATCAGGTGCGCAACTTTTGCTGCATACGACTAGTGTGCCCTTGGCATATTCCCAATTGATGCAAAATGGCCACCATCATTGTCTAGAAGGGCTTGCGAACACTAGTGCGATGGTGGTAGAAGAGTAGGTGCTTCTAATGGCTATGTCACCAAAAGGGCTTTGCAGCTTGCGAAGTGAATATTTTGCCTTTCTGCTTGCAGAAAAAAAAATGTTAGAGGTATACATGTCGTTGTGACTATTTTACATTTTCACTTACAGAAATACGCCATCCCTCAGGCAAAACGATCTGTAGACCTCTTGTAAAATTATATCCAAACAGATATGTCGCCAGGTGGACGTCAAGTTTGACTGTGTCCTCCTATCAGCTCTTTTGACTCCCCGTAAGCCTGCGGACCCGAAAACTTTGCAGCACTGTTGACTCATTTCAAGTGACTGGATACCTGCACGAAGAACCACGCGATGTGCCGCGCCACCTCGCGTCGGCTGTACTTGGCGAAGAGCTGGTCGACCGTGGTGAGTAGCGCTGTGTCCTCTACCAGGACGTGGTCGCCAGCACCGAAATCGGGCCACAACGCCGCGTGCAAGCCGATCTCGGACAACCACTCGGAGGAGTTGATACTCGGCGTCAGGCGTTCGATCTCCGACAGATGGAAATCAGCCGGAGTCTGCGCAAAGGCCCGTCGGGGCAAGGAAAGATTAGTTCTTAGGGGTTTCGAGTCTGCAGAAACAATAGAAGCTCCAGAAGAAACTTTGCGTAGATTCAACTACATGCCACATAACTACATGCATGCCTAGCTTTATGGGCTTCAGAGTTTGAGCAATTAGTTTAGATAGCTCTCTGTTGTTTTCATGTCACGATAGCTTTCGCAGCATATGTGTGGAAATATTTCTCTTCAGAACCAAGAACATACGAGACGTTTGATGTTGGGATTCCTTTTCATCATTTTCAGTACACGCCTATCAGAATATTAAGAGTTCATGGTATTTTTTCTTGACCGCTAGCTTTCCTTTTCGTGCGTTCACAATTCTTTCTAATTCACCTGCCTTGTTTTTCCGAATCAGCACCTCCATGAAGCGCCCGAGGATATCCGATTCCATTGCCGCTGTCTTCGCGACTTCTTCTTCAGTAAGCTTCGACTCGTTAACGCCAGCAAAGGCCTCGAAGTAGCTCATGTAGTAGTTGTACTAAACGCGCTCGGCCATCAGGCTCTTATGGAAGTTAGACCAGAACATCATGAAGTTGCCCGAGCGAAGCATCAGCACGTTCCGGTCTCCGCTATGATCCGGCCACACCTGCAGCATATGAGCGATTTTAAGTTTGGGCCGCGGCAATTGAAACCAAAATGGCACAGACATGTAAGCTGGTAGGTTGATTTCTGAAGTGTATAAACGTTTCGGTTAGCTGTACTAGTTAAACACTAATCACAGCTCACACCGTCGTAAAGGCCTCCCAATGGCTAAAGTCGTCACCGAGAAAGAGTTTGTGACCGCTTCATAAAGCAGAGTTGTATGCATTAAAACTATTATTTTTTTTTACACAATACTCAGACATATGTTAAGTTAAACCACAGCATGCACAATTTAATGAGAACGTTTCATTGAAAAATAACTTTAGGATCTTAAGGCACCTGTGTAAACAAAAATGGAGAGCTCTCTTGCACTCCTGAAAGTCTGTGGATTCAGTGAATTCCGTCATAAGAAAAGTCAAATTAATGACTGCTATCAATTGCACAAAATGAGAAGGCTAAGGAAAGGACCCTTGAATTTTATTTCGTGGTTTGCGTCACTTATCGCATCATTTGAATTTGTTTTTGGTTGGAGAAATGAGGCCTGGGATCCAGCCAAGAATACAATTTCCCTTCATAGTGTTATTAAAATGGTGTCAGTTTAATGCACAGCGAAGCACAACAAAACAGAGAAAAGGACAGCACAGTTGTGGTGAGCTATTTCTTTTCATATCCGGTACCAACAAGCCCTAACTACCATTTTATTAAAACGGTAGTTCTTCGTCGTCGGTAACATACGAATGCGGCAGCGCCGGGACCATCAGTAGCATGGTTCGCTTAAAAATTTCACTCACCGCGCACTAAAAAAATGTACATTCCTGAATTTGTACTGCATATTTCTCTGTAACTTTCGATCACGAAAGGGAAAAAAAACTAGTGGATAACGAAAATATTTCGTAAATAGATATTTCTTCGCATAAGCATTTTTATTTGCTGAACCCCACACCCACTACAAGTTGCTAATGAGTCCGTCGATGCTTGACATAGCCAATCATGCGACTGAAATGGCACACATCCGTGGATCATCATTTATTCCAAAATTCTTCCGTTGTCTGACGAAAACCTTACTTGACGAAAGGCTCCTCTTGCGTTTCATGGTGTCTGCTGTAAGCTTTAATTTTACCAATTCATCAAATTAAATACCACATACGCTGCGGCAGATTAGCAGACTTGACATTGAGCTGCTGGATCCAAGGTCACTGCATGATATCCCGTACGCGGCGGCACCATTTCAAAGTACTCTAATCAATAAACGTTTGTGTTATTTGCAACCCACTTTAAAGAACGCTCAGAGCTCGAAATTGCCCCGTTTCCACCCCAATGCATCATCTCTCGCTGCCCACGTGGACCTTGGCGACGTGATATGCCACGGACCACTCCAACAAATGCCTCGTGCTGTGAATGCCACAATTTGTGAAAACAACACCTGCACGTGGAACCAGAAAGGCGTCTGCCAGTTGAAGGCCAAGTCCAGGAGAATGCCCAGTGGACTCGCTGTGGCATTGGGCTCTCCGGGCCACGGGATGCGGCGCTCCCGCATGACCTTCTTGAGGTCCGCCATGCCGGTGTCATCAGTGGAACCCATGCGCTCTGCGTCCATGCAGGCTCTATACATGGCCAGCGCCTTCCTGCCTGCGACTCTCAGTTGGGATCCCTTGCTTAGGAGCGTTTCGAAGCCCTGCAGCGGTGACAAACCGAATGGCTCAAGGATTATGGTTCCACATTGGTATCCTGCAGCTTGCTGAATTATTTTTAACGGAGGATAACTGGACATAGCCGTGAAAATGGCCACAATCTCTTTCAGGGTGCTAGCTCCGTTTACTGGTACAGGTTGTCCTTCAAAGGGCATGCCCAAACATTATAGTTCAAGGACTAACTACGGTGCATGTTTGATGTCGCATTAAGAAATTTTATTCCCCTTTCCTCCGAGACTGCCTGGCTACATTTTAATACGCGCCAGATATCAGTCTGCCAGAATTAGCACAGCTCGTCCAGGAGGTTAATGTGAGCGATTGCGAGGCACTGAACCCCGATTACAGCGCTTTGTGCGCATTCAGGCTCTGCGAAATCCGCGACACCGAAAGTATTTCGCTCTCCGTATTTAGCTAAATCAAGGTTCACTTGTATAACAATGGCCAATGACATTTATTGTGCGTACATCTCAACCGCGCCAGAGAGCGGACGGAAAGCGCATGGCGAATATGTGTGCTTGTGTGTATGTGTGTGTGGATCGTGGGGAGCAAGACTCGCGGTCGCAACTACTCACAGTACAGCTGTAAGTGGGAAGAGGGTCGGAAAGCTGAAGCCGAACAGATGGATAGCGTTAGTGGGAAGAGCTGGATGCAGGAAAGCGCGACGACCTTTTCAAAGAACGCTGAATCCCCTCGCAGCCATTGCAACCGAGGCCCGCCTGTTTGCAAGTGAAGATGGTTGACGTTACAGCTGGGCCGTCCAAGAACTTGACAGGCACACGGTGCGTTTGCAGGAGTGGCGACGAGGAACAATACTCGGGAGACGGAGGGGGGCGGGGGGGGGGGGGGGGGGGGTTGAGGAACGAAAAGTCTTAGACGAGAGATAGTCGCCAGAGGGAAACAAAAGAGAATGGAAACGGGGATCGAGGCGACAAGCAGAGCTCTGGCCCAGAAGTTGTTTTTTCTCAATGATATACACATGAAAATCACTTCAGTTCAGTATTGATAACCGGTTATTTTTCAATAATCAGGCTCGTCTTAATGAGTAGAGAGTAACCGAAAAGTGGAGAGAACCTGTTGTTTAAGGGAATACATTGAAGAATCACAGTGACCCGGCTCTACAGTCTTAGCCGTTAGAATCTTGCAGGAGTGGTCATATGGGATTGCGCGAGAGATGATTCGTGAATTACGGTGTCAGGGAGAGTTACATCATGCTTAAGGTTTGTGCGCGGCATTGCTGAAGAATCTTTGAGTCTCGATTTGCGGATGTTTAAAGCTGTTTATTTTCTTGTTTGTCGAAAACCTCCATTGAAATTTGTCGACTATCAAGCCGACAATAGCTTTCCAATGGTGATAAAAAAGCGTATGAGACGCTCAAAAACGTTACAACTTGCAAGAATATGCGCTTTAAGGAGATAAGAGATCGCGTTCATGCACGTGCCTTGAACCACGCTTCAATGGCGTCACTTGTAGTGGCCGCGGCGTAGCTCACAAACTGTTTGGACGGGCTCCATGCCGAGCATGCGTAAGCACTGAAGTCCTGGCACGGGTCCACGCTGCCGTTAATGTTTTGGCGCAGGAGTCGTTCGTGGATCATGCAGTCCTCGGTTCGGCAGATCTTCTGCGCTGTCACAATGGCATTGCGGTAACGCGCAAACATGGACAGCCCCAACATAAACGCCACAAATAGACCGGCGCCGACTGCGAACGCCAACCAGGCGCCATGCGCCTTCAAGTACGACTGCCAGCCGTGAGGGGACGTCTGGGTCGTGGGTCCCATCTGCGGAGAGGATAGACAACACATGTGGCATCAACTTGATACATGGCACAAATACAGCTTTTGTAGTAAGTAAAGCCTGATGTAATTGCTTGTGTGGCACACTGCGTTACCCGGAACTAACCGCCAGCTGTCTAAGTCACTTTAAACTAAGGGGAACTATCGTTTTCATCTTTCCGAAATTCACACGTCATGGGTGGTAAATTAACCACAATACATGGCTTAGAAGAAAAGCCCCTGTTCTCTTCAGTCTTGATGAAGACTGCACCTTCCTCGGTTACAGAAGGTAGCACCATGGAATCACTTTTAGGCATTGAGAGCGTAAACATCAGCTGCCTCATGTTCCAGGTATACAATGTGCAAACTAACCGCCGCGGTGGCTCCGTAGTTATGGTGCTCGGCTGCTGCCCGGAAACACGCGTGCTCTAACCCAGCCGCGGTGGTCGCATTTCAGTGGAGGCGAAATGCTGCAGTTCCGTGCGCTGCAAGATGTCAGAGCTCTTTAAGAACCCCAGGTGGACGGAACTATCCAGCTCTCTATACGACATCTATCAGAACCAGCAGATTTGGGAATTTAACCCCATAAAATCAAAGAAAATAGAGCGGAAAAATACAAGGTGCTGCAAATGCGTGTCCCAGCAGTGGAATCACGTTTCCTTGTTAAGGTCGTGATGAAAACGAAATATTTACCTATTCACGTCTTTCAGGGCATTTTCAATGAGCTAGACAGAACAAGCTCCGCAACATCGTCATACATATCCTGAGAAATCTATTCGACAGCTACTCTCTGGTTAATTGGCGATCAGTAAATAATACTTGGAATAATTGCGGAGAATGCACCGGATCGCGTATGAAGCATTCTTAGTCCTTTATTGGTTATAGCAGGAAAGTTTAAGTGATAGTGAAACTCGGGTGTTTTAGCGAAAAAGGCGTTCGAAAGTAAATAAATGCTGTTTTCAGGGCCAAACTATTTGCTACGGTGGGCGCAAGTTGTCACTCACTGACGTTTAAATTAACACCTTTTGGCGCTGCAGTGCCAATTAGAGGTTGGATTTTGTTTTGAAATCACTGGCGTGATTTCATAAAAGAACGGTATGCCAAGAAAGACGCTGCTTACGCGTGTAACGTCTCCTGTGCAATTTTTCGTGGGCTTTTGGGGCTGTCTGAAGACCGTCTCATAATACGGAGGTCGTGATCTCAAGCGCAGCTCCGCCCACACAAGATTCCTAATCAGAAATATTTCGGGAAAGCTTGATTTCTTTTTCTTGCCTAAGCATGCTTCGACTAAACGAACTACATGTTGTGCGCTTTCGTGTCTTTCCTTTGCAATGCACAACTCCATCTTAGCCGACCAGTCTGGGCAGGAACAACTTGAATATTATTGTTGTCTTCGTGCCTTGAAAACTCTTGTAAGCGCCTATAGAAGTGGTGCGCTCGCAAAATAAATTGTGTGTGTGTGCCTTTGTGAGCCTATTAGCGAGCAAATTAGACGGCATGGCAGAATTCTGCTGCCTCAAGAGGACTGAGCCAAGTCTTTACGTTACACTCTCTGGTCATCTCACAGATTTCTGAACGATGATTTTGGCTTCAAATCATTGAAGAGGTCACCCAAAAATACATTTTGTGTGCCAATCTGTTTTATTAACTTTGAATGCAAAATAACAAAAGACCCGATGAAGTCACATTTACCAAGAGGACCTGACCTCAAGTTTACTCATTCGTAAGCTTAGTGCTAATCTACTAATACACAGAACTGCCAGGAGAGAAATCTCTTCATTTAAAGACTACCTGTCTTTCTTTGCAGTCTTATTCGTTGCAGAAAAATTTGCTCGACTGAACTCTCTTCGTAGGGGTGTTGAACCGGGAGCTGTAGTAATGAACCTTTTTTAATACAGTGGTACTTTAATATTGGGTACATGGGCCATGCGGCGTAACCATATTAAAGGGCTGCAAATTATTTTAGACAATTGTGTTAACGTACCCTGACGATGCCACAGCACACGCACCGTATGGCATTTTGCCTCTATCGAAATGGAGTCACCACGGCTGGCTGATCCTTGGGGAGAACGAAATGATTCGAGGGCCTGCCTTTAGTTATTTATTCGGGAGTTAGGGCGAAGTACACATTATGATATATGGCCCTCGTTTCTCTTTGCCTTGTAATTTGTTTACAAACAAATTCATGTTTGAAGCATTACCTGGTTAAATTGACTCATTGCTCCAGAGTTCTTTCGACTAATGCGCTGAAATGAACATTTGTTCTTTTTTTTCATATGTATGAGCTGACAGACAGCTCGATTGGCTAATAGGTCTACTCGCATATGACCAAAGGAGGTCTAGAAATGATAGCAACAAATCCCAGGTAGACTGGAACGACACCAGGGAATCCCAGCTAGATGGAAACGACACCACTGAATCCCAGCGGGACTGGAACGACGCCACTGAACCCTAGCTGGACGGAAACGACTCCACTGAACCCCCGCTGGGCTGGAACTACACCATTGAGTCCAGGCTTGACAGGATGTTCCTTACCATGTCTTGAAGCTTGCATGTGCTCTGCCACAGGGCCTTGGCTTCTTTCATTTCTTCGTCGGGAAGGAGGCAGACTGATTTATCTTCCTCCTTGGCGGCAGGCTCCGCTTGCGGCGTAGGAACATGAGAAATTCCCTGCGAGAAAAATACGTTGAACAACGTTGCACGAAAGCTGGTATCCTCCTCCTTAGCTATTACCGCGCCCACTTCCTCCTCAGTACACGTGTGGGCCGCATGCCAGCAATGGCACGTGACGTTGCTTCCGAGTTTTCTCGCGAATATCATAAAAAGGTAAGAAGTTTCCTTGCGCCAAGTTTCATATTTAAGTCATTTGCCTAAATTGATCGCGAATTTAATAAGCATGCATCTTGTTATAATGTACATACACATGTTTCCTATTTTTTATTTTGGGTGTTAAATGCTAACTACAGAAATTTCCTTTGTCTAGAGCGCTGTTTTGGGCATATTGCGAAACCTGTCACACCAAAATTGTTTTCCTAAGAAAGTGAGTCGTGTAGTTGCAAACGTTTAGAAAGCTCCGTATCAGACCACGCATGAACTTGGCAGCTTGTAAGGTTATTACAGAATTTTCCAGTCATGTCTGGCTCAAAGATACCATTAGGTCTGTTCCAGTGGGGCGCCTTGGCAACGAATGGATTACGCGGTATATGCATTGCAAGAAGGTCAATGCGCGGCTTGGCATTCATAGATTTGCTGTGGTATCTTGTCTGTCATAATGTCGGGAGGGATGGGGAAGGGGGGGGGGGGGGAGTACCGTGCCGAAATGCTGCGTAGTCATCGAGAGTGCGAACGCACCCACTTAATCTGCAGCTTCCATGCGTTTAGAAGTGCCGCCGCCAATGATAGTTTCACGACATATGGTGTAGTGTTTTTTTTTTATCGCCGGAAGTGCCGGAGAATAATTTGCCTGGTTGTTTTGCCCTGACTCCGATCGAAAAGCAATTTTTGCAACAGCTTTTCCACCAGCGCCATCTATTGTCGGAAACGAAAGGACTGAGACGGTGCGTCTACGCGTACGACCACTCGGCCATTACCACCGCTCATCAAGCTACGTGTTCTGACTGATATTCGCGAAGGCAGCCAAGGAGTCAATGTGCGCTGTCTAGCTGAAATACAAAAGCGGGCGAAAGAGTGGCATATCCAGCCCTCAGAGGAACATGCCAGTAGCCGTGTGCAGAAGATGTACAATTCATCGACCACCGTATAATGATCTATGCCTTCCCAGCGGAACATTTCATGATTACTGCGACGGCGAGGTAGAGTGCAAATTTTTGTAGTAGATAAAAATAAAGGCAGTCGAACTGTGTTAACAAGAAAACAACGTAGCTGCAGTATTTGTTCATATATTTGGGTTCTTCTTGCAACCTGACACCGTTCGCACCCGAGTTTCTTTGTTTTTGCCGGAATTTTTGAAACAAAAACTGCAGGCACAACACAGCATTAAAAATTCGGCCGTTGAATGGAAGTCTAAAGCGAGAATTAGCTGATCGCTGCGCCACCCTCAGGAGCTCTAGGAGAGTGAGAATTGGATGACACACCCTCATCCCACTAAAGAAGAATTTTGTACATTTTTGGCCTCACAAACTATACTGCTCAGTCGTAAGAACATTTAGACGATTAAATCAACGTTGTTAAGACAGGACCGTGACATTATGAGTATGATTTTTTATGACCAATCAAAATCTGAAGCTGATTTGCTTACTTACAACACTCGCTAGGACTGCCTAAATTTTATCTTATATTTCGCTTTCCAGTGACGAATTACTCAGCAAGTTTCCTACAAGACATGCCCACTGCAACAAAAGGAATGACGACTGGCACGGCGATTTGACGGGAATACTTTACTGCGATAGACCTCGCAAATCCAACATTTTTAAGGAAAAGAAACGGCGTAAACTTCAGGAAAACGTAATATGCTTCGCTATTGTGCCAATTTACACAAGGGAACGTGCCTGTTAATAGTTAGCTTCGTCTAGTTTGTTCAGTGAGAAAGAAAATTTTAAGCCTTAGTGGGTCGGATTTGTTGGAGGTCTTAGCGGCGTCCTTTTTTTTGGGAGGGGGGGGATGTATCAATGGCTTCTCATAAAAAAAAATTGCAGAGCTAGGAATATTTTTTTGTCTAAGCTATATTCTGGGCTTTATGAAACACGCTGTTGTGACAATTTTAAGGTTGATATTGAATAGCAAATTTTTTAAAGGAAGCAATAATATAGCTACAAAGGGGCTTTAGCATTTTTTTTCATGTAAATGCGTTCAATAGTGGAAGTGCGTGCTCAGAGTACTTCTGTCAAGAGCACGAACGCTGTAGACACAGAGCCATATGCAACTTAACTTTTGGGAGGCTTGCAGGTATAACTTAAAACTTATGAGAGTAGTAGAGATTTTTCAACAAAGTTAAAGCAGCCAAAAAAAAATTCCTTGAAACCTACAACTTTTGTGTCACGCAACTACAAAGTTAGAACATGCACTCGAGCCGGATTGCCACGGGCTGCTGTGAGGTTCTGACCACGGTGGCAGGTAGACAGGTGGTCCAGTGAAAGGACCTATCATTGCTGATGCCTCACGGTCAAGTAAATTGTCGACCCGACGTGATGAAACATGCTAGTTGAGCAAAAGCGCCAACTTTGTACGCTTAGGCCTCATTTATAGAGCTAGAAAAAGGACACGATGAATCCAACAAGCTTGTTCAGTTTGGTTTGGTCTATTGGGGTTTAATATAGGAGCGCGACGCTGGCTATGAGGGACGCCAAGTGAAAGGCTCCAGAAACTTCGACCACCAGGGATTATTTAACGTGCATTGACATCGTGCAGTACACGGCTGTCTAGTATTTCAACTCCATCGAAATTCGACTACCGCAGCCGGGATCGAACCCGCGTCTTTCGGGTCCACAGTTAGTAATTTCTGTCATTACTGCCTGTCATTGTTTGCTTCGACAGCGAGTGCCGCAGCGACTACACCATGGCAGCTCGTTCTGCTAATGGACGAAATTACTGATCAACTGCTAGAGCAGATAATGGCGTTTTAGCCACTGTGGCTATATTTGGGTGAAGAGCATTAACTGGGCGCCTTGCTGGCCATCGCCGGACAACCTGCTCATCATACACCACCGTTCCGGCCGAACTAACTAACTGATGTACGAGCCTCGATCGGCTTGAGTGCTATAGAAGACAGCAACGAATAACAAACTGCCCTTTGTTCGCCCTTACTACAGCGGCTGGAAATCAAATTTGAGTCTAGTTACCAACGCGCACGGCATGTTTTACGCCAACTATTTGTCGTTAACGCGTACCTTTGACCGAAGCCCAAAAAACGATACGACCCCTTCGAAGGCCCTCAGGGTTGACGACGGGGTGGGTGCTGGGCGGACAGAGGGTGCCTCGGGTGGTGTACTGGGTGCGCTGTTCTTGGCTGGACTTGGCGCTGCGTTCATTGAGAAGGAAAATGGTGTCGCTGTCGTTGGTGGAGCTATGCACACAGCACCTCAGACTCATGACTCTAATGAATTCTCTCAGCCGAATCGCTTTGGGTTTGGTTTAGTTTATAGGGGTTTAACGTCCCAAAGCAACTCAGGCTATGAGTGACGCCGTAGTGAAGGGCTCAGGAAATTTCGACCACCTGGGGTTCTTTAACGTGCACTGACATCGCACAGTACACGGGCCTCTAGAATTTCGCCTCCATCAAAATTCGACCTCCGCAGCCGGGATCGAACCCGCGTCTTTCGGGCCGGCAGCCGAGCGCCATAACCACTCAGCCACCGCGGAGGCTCGAATCGCTTTTGTATTCAGCTTTAAGGGCGTCGAACTTGCCTATTTCGTAAGCACTCATAATCTGGTATATAAGCTCGAAAAAGACAAACACCGAAAGGAGAAGACAACCAAAGCTCTACATTGTGCTTATCATCTTTACTGGGTGTACGTGTTTTTCGAGCAGGTTTGACCCGACCTTCAATTTAGCCTACGAAAATCGTGCACTCAGCAGGGCATATGGTGCCCTTCTCTAGTATACTATAGTAATGTGAACAGGCGTACGTTATGTGGTCTTAATGATATATGTGTTTAGACTCAGGTATGCTGCCTCAAGGAAGCACAGAAGAAACAATATGGAGAAACTCCTAAGCACTCTGCTCCGCTGTAGCATTAGCGTGCAATTGTTTAATTCAATCCCCTAGCGATGGGGATATGCGAAATGTTGCAGAAACACTGTCGACTATGCGTTTCTCGGCATGTGTCGCCCCGATCAATCTTAATGTATACAGTCGGATACAAACGTATCTGGAACACATGTTCCTCAAACAAAGCCGACAGCTCTCATGTTAGCCAGCGGCTGGAGACCAGACTTGTGAAGATGACAGAACAAAATTTTGTTCTTTCAAAATCTCCACAACCTGGTCTCCAACCGCCGGCTAATAGCAGAGCTATCAGCTTTGGTAGAGGAACACGTGGTTCAGAGACTTTTCTTCCGGACTGTACTAGTTCGTTATGATGGCAAATGTTCCGACATGCACAACCTTCAAATTCATGAAGCAGGCTGCACTCGAACGTGGAACTCCTTGGATGCCCGATATCCTGGGACTAAATGTTACCACGTTAAACTAGTCTCATCCGTGCCAGTGTATTGTTTTAAATAATTAGGATTACTCTCTTCGTACCCTGCATAGCCATGGGCGGAGCCACTCTGCCTGACATAAGAGAACTCGGAGTTTGCGTGGGCATGTTTTTGGGCACCAGCTCTAGTACCGCACGGGCACAGGCTTACGCTGGGCACTCGAAAACTCCTCTGACTTTGTTTACACTTTTTAGGATCTGGAGTATGTGACCAAAAAACCGCTGTCACACCCAAGGAGAACATGATGCTGATGTGCTTATTTTCGCTTTGTTCACTGATCGCAGAGTTAAAATATCATCCTCTCTGCGATATCTTATCACTTCATGTTTGGCATTCTTGTCTTAAACCACGTTTTTTTAAGGTCAACCTCTTGTCTGAACATATTAACAAAATCATTCATAACTATGTCAAGGTAACGTAAGCGGTTTATTAATATCATGAGCGGCTGCCCAAAGTCAGCGTATTTGAATAAGTTCTTTTATGTTCAGCATTGTAACTTCCTTTGCATATCACGCAAGCAAACTGTAGAGTGGCATAGTAAAGAAACATGACAAATGTAAATCAAACAGAGGTGGCAGCACGGATTGGTGTTGGAAGAGGCGCACCGTTGCACGAAAACTAACCGTGTATGGTATCTCTGGTAGCCGTCCAGTCTATGTATATACGAGTAGGTTTACCATTATGTTCCTTTTTCGAGTGTTCGGATATTGCCGGCCCCCGCACGATGGTCCTGAGGATGTTCGATCCTGGTGTCGCCGTGCCCTTGAAGAGTGCTGCCTGCGAAACAAGCATGTTTGTACCTGGTTGCATTAAATGTAGCCGTGACGGCTGCGTTATTTGGCTGCGCCATTTGCATTTTGATGCAACAAAAATGCAAAAAGCCTCTCTGTACTGTGCGGTGTTAGTGCACATTAAGGAAACAAGATTTTGAAATTATTGCGATTTTTTGTCTCCCACGCTCTACATGCTGCTTTTTGGGCATTAAAATTTAAATACCTTGACATAACTGCATTTGCCACAGCCGCTGAATTTTATATTTTCATCATAAGTACTCATTAGCACTTGAAGACACAAGAAATCTGAAAGCCAAAATCATTTAAATATATTCAGCTGGAAGCGATGAATGACGATTGCATTCGCTCGTTTATGAGAACACGGAGGACGCTTATAGTTTTGTTCATAGTAAACGTCGGCCCTTGGATCTTTGCGGTAGTTGATATGCGTTGAATAAAATTCAACTAATTGGCCTCTGGCGAATAAAAAATCTTTAAATTTTTGCAACGAAAAACTCTTCTTCGTTATAGCATGGTTAGGCCAAGGCAGCCAATTTACATCGGCATTTTCGAAGTAAAATTTAAAAAGCAGGATAGGAAACAACCCAAAATAAAAGACAGTACCCTTAAGAAACAGTATTTTGGTCTGGGCTGATTGGCTCATTGCTACAACTGATTAATCCCGCACGAAGTAAGGAGCAGACGAGAAAACAAACAACACAGGGTCCTCCTTATTTCGCGCTTGTTTAATATGTTGTAGCCTAAAAAAAATAAGCCATAGTTGTAGCACCCCGTGAATACAAACAAATACGGCAGAAGCACATTGAATAAACTAAAGAAAACACGCATGTTGTCGCTGGGAAATCTTGAATAAAAACGAAACATTTGTTTCCAGTGTCTCCAGTCGAACCAGCGACGTCATGACCGAAAGCACTCCTTGGTGACCTTTTAAAGTTTAGATCTCTGGCACAAAAGCGCAGTGGACATGGCAAATGTTGCAAAGAAACTCCTTCCATCTGTGGAAACTTACCGATTTTTTGCACTGGAACGATCACTTGTATAAACGACGGATCAATTTGACATACATATTGCCAGATGGCATGGAGACATGTCCCCTGTTTCGCGTGTGCGCTGTTAAGGCGGAACCGCATGGCGCGATTTCAGGCGCGATTGACGCGCGGATGGTGGGACGCGCGCGTCATTTGGCGCGTGCCCAGTATGATCCGTCACGAAATCGCGCCGCCGCGTGCTTCTACTCGGAGTAGAAAAAAACGCCTCACGCGGCGCGTCCGCCAATCAGAGTTCAGGTAAGTCACGTGGCATTTGGTCACGTGGCATTTGGGTTTGTGGTTTTGCCACCAGATGGCCTTGCTCTCTGCGCATCTCGACGGAACCTCTTTGGTGCAATTTTTTTTCTCGGCTGAACTTGCGCGTGCGTCAAAGAAAACACGTGCTACCGTGATTTCGTTCGCGAATCGTGTTCACCTGAAATGGACAAAGCAACCTTCAACTAGGCCCTAATAACTTAAGTGGAGAAGCGTCGCGTCCTTGTGCAATTTTTTTTCTCGGCTGAACTTGCGCGTGCGTCAAAGAAAACACGTGCTACCGTGATTTCGTTCGCGAATCGTGTCACCTGGAATGGACAAAGCAACCTTCAACTAGGCCCTAATAACTTAAGGGGAGAAGCGTCGCGTCCTGTGGGACGTACGCGACCGCAACTACAAAAACAACATGAAACGTGGCCAGGCTTGGAGAGCTATATAGCAGATGCCCTCAGCGTAGACGGTATGCACCAAATCTGAATCTGTGCACACGTGATGTGGCTGCCCTGCTTGTTCTATGTACATTCGCCTCGACAAGCATGTGAACTTGGCATGTTTACCCGCCGTTTTCGTATTTATCTCGCTGGCAGAGAGCATGGCGCCGCGACGCGAAAGCGCCGCTCTCTTTTTTCGTGCGGGTGCTCGCGCGTCGGCGTTAACGCGGGCGTTCGCCGCGCGTCGCGTTTTTCGCTCGCGGAAAACGCGCCATGCGGTTCCAGCTGCGCAGCCGGAGAACTGGCGCGTACAGTCACCTGCACCGTTTGCCTCTTACCTCGAGCCACAACCGTCCGTCCACTGGTGATCCCTACTCGGCTGGCGTGTACATCTGGCGTTTCCAGGGCATCATAGCTATTTTCGCATGCAACAATCCGGCTCGTGCTACGCGCTGAAGTGTAGAGGTGTCGATATAAGCTTTCTTAAAGGTCTCTTGTGTTTGGCATCCGCTGGTGTAGTAAGGGTTGCGAGAGGCGAATCAGGCTTTAGCGGAACGCGCAGTGCACAGACAAAAATATTGGAGGGGACCCTTGAGCTTCGCCTTGGGGTCATATGTTGCGATAGCTTAATGGGTAAATTAGCAGGTATGCAAAACGTCATTTTCTACTTTACATTGATAGAACCGTAGGAGTCCCGATACCCCTCCTGGCACAGTGGTGCAAAGGTTAAGCGGCGCGCCACTGTTCTACGATGGCTGTTGTTCCCAGCGGTTGGCCTTTTGTAGTCCAGGTTGCTCTTCCGGAGCGACCAATCATTAATTTATCTCAGACCTGTCATGGTGGGCAGTTTGTTCAGTATCCGGCACTCAGGCTGTGATGGCGCCGCAAGATGACGTGATATACGCGACCTCCTGCCTCCTGGGTTACTCTGTTGGGACTACAAGCCATAGACATGCTCGTTATATTTCGCTCACTACTCAGACGCCAACACCGGATCTTCTGGAGAACGGGCCACCACAAGTGACCGAAGGCACGAACGAGGAAATTGAGATGCGCGGTGCACCGAAATCGTGAAAACACTTAGGACGAGGCTGGCTGTTCTCTTTCTCGGTGATGAGAGGAGTGGGGGTGAGGATAGGTGGAGGAGGAATATGAATAAATACTTTCAGGAGTGATCGGCTTCACTACATATGAATGCTGAATAGTGGTTTACTGACACCAGAATGCTCACACTTTGTCGGAGATAATAAATTCAACACCATTCTTACACTGCCACCTTTCTATACTGTCTGTCATCAGAGTAGTCGGTTGCATGTCTTTAAAGCAATAAGCGTTGGTCAAACAATCAAGCAGGCACACTGAACTTGCGCTTCAAGTCGCGCAATGCTCTAGCGAAAGGTTGTACCTGCCGACAACTCCTCGGATAGATAATCTGAACGGTCTGTTAATGTCCTTGGCGTTTGCTTGTGCGAAGGAGCACCTTGTATTAGCCTTCCATCGTAATAAGCAAGCCGCACTTGTAGCAATTTCGTTGCAAGCATACAGCGCTGTTTTTTTTTTTATTGCGTGACAATCTGCATTTCTCTATGCTGTGCTAATCAACTGGAAGAAATCGGCAGGCTTTGCAAGGACTGTGCTCCTCAGTGGCGGTGGCCTGCTCACGAACCGAAAAAAGAAAGCAGCACGGCCCTACAAAGTGCAACGACAAATAGCATGGCCTCAGAGATCCGTGTTTAACTCGGTTTTTACGTTATAGGAATGTGCTTTCGACAAAATAAAGTATAGGGCATACCTGTATTATCTTTTTTTTTCTTTCATTGCTTAAATGAATAGGCTCCGTAAGTTAAACAGTCCTCCGTCATCAAAACGCGGTCGTCTGCTGACAAGGTGAACTTCAATTGGTCCCCAAACTATAAATGGGAGATGGAGAGAACTTTTTAGATTCGTTCCTTGGCGCAGGCATATGCTCATGATGAAATGAATGAGCAGCTTTCAGATTCTCGTAGTTATTCTGCATTTTCAAAGATCAATTCAAAAAACCTTTTTTTTGCAATATGCCTTTAGCATACCGCAACGCACGAGAGATGAAATTTTTTAAGTAGTACAGTAAGCGAAATAACACATTCACGCGTCCCCGAAGAACTGGGATTCTTTTGCAACGTTCGATTCATATTCTACATAAACTGAGCAGCGTCCGCATTCTCTCCGAAAAAAAAATTGATGTCTATAGAATGAAAGCACCAATGCCCAACTCTCCGTAACAAAGGTAAAGGTAAGGACTAATTGGTGATCCATGACAAAACATTGCAACGCAAAACATTAAAAAAACTACCCACAGACAGGTTTAGGCACAAGTTTTCAGGATTCAGCGTTGTTGTCTCAACTTTTCTAAGTTCCATTCTTTTATGTTGTAATAAAATTCTTCGTCAACTGTCGGTGCAGACTGCAGATGACTACAAACTGAAGCAAAAAAGAACAGGTAGATCTCACGTGAGTCTTTCTATGACTTTGCCCAGCCACGGGATGTTCAGACACAGGTGCCGATGTTGGGACACATGCCTGTTCTGAAGTTGAGCCGCGCCCCAGCCCTGACCCCGAACTCTTCGAAGCGTCCGCTGCCGCGGCCGGGAGAACTGGACTCGGTGAGGCCTCTTTCCACGCACCGGTGGCTGCGAAAAGAAACGTGTAAATAAAAAGCTCCTCCCGAAAAGGGACAGCATTCTATAATTCTATCGAGAAAGTAGACTTTGAAAACAGTCAAATTAGTTTTAATTGAATGTATAGACTTTTTAAATAAGAGAACTCTGCTGGTGTTTCACTGGAAAAAGACTGAACAAGTTTGTTCTTATATGTAGCAACCTTTTCATTTCGTCGATCAAACTGGAAAAATGGTCACAATATTGCAGTTTCGTTGAATGCATGAAAGGCTGATGGAGTGCCTAGCAGCTTCCTACTAAGCCTTCCATGGTGTACCGCCACGAATATACTTTTCTCTGCGTGCTAACCTAGAACAACCGCTGCCGCAGTCTGACACTCCATCTTACAGAATGAATGTCATTTAAAAGGCGTTCTTGCTGTATGATTACTAATGGTACTGCTTAGAAAGTATATGCGCCCTGCACGTTCCACGGCGAAGTCACCAGCGTAGCTCACCGTTGCTCTCGCGACTTATTCTACGTGAAGTTTGAAACGGACTCTGAGTTAATCTCTTTCTTCGATATTTCTTTCGTGTAGCATTCCTTCGTAAAACCCTGCGTGGTCTATAGTGGGCCTCAGAGATTTCGTCCTCATAAGGGAGCAGGTTGAATGCAACACAACTATGGACTCCACCCTTGCAGGGATTCCTGGCAGATTTCGGAATGCCTGGCAGCTTGTAGTGTCCTTTACGGACCGTATAAACCACGAGGATTCAATGAGATCGATAAGACTATACCGACGGTTGTAAGCAGACTTTAGCTCTTCCCTGTCGAGAGGCTAGTGGGCTGAATAAAAACCTCTGTCTGTGAGACCCGGCGCTCCTACGGCCTAATACTTCATGCTGAGAACTGTTCGTTTGCAATGATGCCTTCAGACGGCTATGATATTTGTCTGCAAATTCGAAAACTTCCGTCAATTAAAACAAGCCACCGCCGGCTAATCACAACGGTTTTTTGAATAAGCAGACAAAATAAGCCCTAAATTGGGCCCAACACCCCAGTAACTCCAGTCGCAAGAATCATATGTTAAGTAAAAATATAGATTACTCCTCTGTGTGGTAAACCTGCAGGATTGCGAAACTCGGTCGAATCTGCTCCATGCTACACTCACTCGTTTCACGGTGTACGGCTGCTGGTGGGCGGGGCTTGGTAGGCCTGGACAGCTTGGACTTGGCCTTCTTCCGTTGACTGATTTCCGAGCTACCCGCGACGGATTTCTTCGTCGCCGATAAGCTTGTACGCTTGGAGCTCTTCAAGGAAGTTGCAGCTGTCTTCCCGGCGGAATCCATTTAGTATTTTTGGCCTCGTAATAAAGAAATTTGCCCTGTGAACGTGTGCTGTTCGTCAGAGGCTGCTTCTTCTTCTTATGACGCGATAGGCGCGGGGCTCGTGACGGCCTCATTTTTCTCATGCTTCGAAACACGTGAAACTGACACATGCGCAATTTTAAAAAAGAAACTTATTACTAATAGTGTGTCGTTTTTTGAGGACGTCCACCAAACAGGAAAAGATTATCGCTTAAATCTACTCTTGGTACAGCCCAGGAAACCTGACCTGAAATTACTGGCGATCCGTAGTTCCCGGGTTCGAACCCGACCGCGGCGGATGCGTTTTTATGGAGGAAAAACTCTAAGGCGCCCGTGTGCTGTGCGATGTCAGTGCACGTTAAAGATCCCCAGGTGGTCGAAATTATTCCGGAGCCCTCCACTACGGCACCTCTCTCTTCCTTTCTTCTTTCACTCTCTCCTTTACCCTTTCCTTACGGCGCGATTCAGGTGTCCAACGATATATGAGACAGATACTGCGCCATTTCCTTCCCCCCTAAAACCAATTATTATTATTATTAATTCTCCCGCCGTGAATATATCGGGAACTCCCACTTGGGGATACGCAGGACTGACGTCGTGAGGCGCGTCAGCGAAGGTGATGATGATGATGATGATTATCATGACGATTGCCCCACAAGGATTTCTCTTTGCTTCTACGTAGGAGTTCTGCCCCTGAAAAGCGATCAGGAAGACGGGCGTTAGGATGAAAGCATGCGGCGCCACGTTTCCTGAAGAAAATGAAAAAGCTCAACAGAGAAGCCCTATCCAGTGGCTTGATATCTTTGTCATTCACACAAGAAAATTATATGAAACATATTATTTTTTTAGCCGCCGCGATGGCTCAGTGATTATGGCGCTCGGCTACTCAACCGAAAGACGCGGGTTCGTTCCCGGCCAGGGGTTCGCTATTCGATCACGGGAAAACTTTAGAAGCACGTGTACTGCGAGAAGTCAGTGCACGTTAAACAACTCCACGTAGTCCAAACTTCCGGACCCCTTCACTACGGCGCCCCTCATAGGCTGCGTCGAATCGGGACGTTAAACCCCCATAAACTAAACGAATTTTTTTTTCAAATAATATATGAGCGAATCATTTTAGGTAGTTTGCTAAGTAGACAACATGAATACTTGTCAATGCAGTGAACCATAATTGCCTAGTAGTTTTTCGTTGTAAATGTACCTTCAAGCGAGTAGCGCGCCAGTACGCGAGTGTGCTTTAAATTTGTGCTGAGCATAACAATAGATATTGAAGAATGCATTCAAATTTATGGAGGAATTAACATCAGATTGGGCATCGCTGCATTTAGGCAAATGGAGCAAGAAATTGCCTGCACTTATCTATATATAATATAAACTGTGCAGATAGGGTGACAGGCAAGCCAGGTATTTATAAAAGCATGAAAAAGTGCGAGATGTGAAATGAGCATAAGTGGAATTTTTTTAATACTTAAGAATTTCAAACATATATGAGAGAACCTTCATTCCTCCTTGCATGCTTCGATAACTTTCGAGCCCATTTTGCGATTTGCAGCTAATGATGCCAGCTTCGCGCGAATTATCTCTGAAGATCTCCATGAGCCCAAAATTTGATCCATAGGCCTTATGCAAGCTCATCTATCAGTTCACACCTACACTGATTGCTGTTCCAAAGCTCCCGATTGTTTCTTGCGTAGCAAAGAACGCGACGTGTGGCTTTTGCGGAGGTGCTAAACAAAACAGATGAAAATAAGTGCAGGCACGTTCACTCAAGAGATAATAGAAATTTCGACAACAGCCTGTGTTCTGCAGCACGAGTAATCATGTTGGGGTGTTTTAGTAATTAGGTACGGCCGGGTGAGGAAATCTTAGTAACTACGGAGTCTTACTTAGAAATCTGGATTAGGAGGACAACCAAACTGAGAAAGAAGGAGCCGCAGCGGCGGCTGAGTGGTTATGGTGCTCGGCTGCCGGCCCGAATGTCGCGGGTTCGATCCCGGCCGCGGCGGTCGAATTTTGATGGAGGCGAAATTCAAGAGGCCCATGTGCTGTGCGATGTCAGTGCACGTGAAAGAACCCCAGGTGGTCGAAATTTCCGGAGCCCTTCACTACGGCGTCCCTCATAGCCTGAGTCGCCTTGGGACGTTAAATTCCCCATAAACCATAAACCATGAGAAAGAAGGCAGGAGACAGAACAGTTAGTTATAGCGGATGGCACTCATGACGAATGGTTTTCATGCACGTACCATATGAAGCTGCAACAACAAGCAGGAGAGGAAGAAGGCAGGGAGCTGTGTTAGTATGGATAGCTGATGCTTATCGGAGTGCCTCTGTAACTTTGGGTAGGCAAGTGGGAATTTCCGTACTTCGTTTTAGGCACACGTAGCAAAAGTGCAGTAAGAGTCATTTTACAGCGCCTCGGTCTAAGATAATAGGTCACCACAAGGATGCACACACGACAGAAAAAGAGTGCATGTGGGATATGTGCCTGGCCCGAGAGGCACTAGTGTGTCACACAGTGAAGTATCAAGATCTGAGGCATTTCGCTTTGCTGTGTGCGCTTATCCGTCTGTTGTGGTAGCGAGAGCCTAGATAACTGCACATCACGACTTCCGAGATCCTAAGACATTGAAGAGCGTATATAACATTGCAGCTTCTACTACTCACAGACTTCACGTGACCCATAGCACGAATTATGCGCAGCATGCACGACTAGCGTAAACGCAAGTCATGTGATGGCTCATAACTCGCAGGCAACCAGAAATTTTGCAGTATTGTTGGTAAAGATATGTGTTGCATGGTAAAAGCGATTCAGTTTACAGATCCTTTATCCGCCGATCAGCTTGAAAACCGGACGACGTCCGTTGCCGTGTGCGCTGAGTTCCACCCGCCGCAACGTCACCAACACCAGCGCACGCTGTCGGCGTCGGGCCGTACAGGTAGCGCCATTAAGGAAGTCCCGAAGCGCTGCCGCTGCGAACCGGCGAGAATGGGCGGCACTAGGCGCATGCGCAAAAAGCGCTGATGGCCGTGCTTAGTGCACAAGCTTGTTCGCTGCCGATTGTTTCCAAGTTCGCGAAACCCTGAAGCCACGAGTTTCTGTCTCATGTTAAATTTCATGTTGCCAATGCGTGTAAGTGCATCAGAGGAGAAAGTGTTCGGCAGCCTTTCATAAGCCTTGCTCCCGACAGGCGCCACTATGCAAAGAATCGCGCCGCTCGTCAGTATATATCAGCAAGCTTTTCATTGAAATGCGGCCGCCTTGGTCCGGACTCCATCCAGGGACTGTGCGATGACGAGCCGAATGTCAAAGCTACGGAGCGACTCCGGCCACTTGGCTCTTTGCGCGATGGCGCTAAAGCCTCCGTTCCCCAGACAATCCGGTGCTGGCGTTGTTGGCGTCGGCGTTGTGAGCGAAAAATTAGGAGCATGCTTCTGGCAGGTGCTCACCAGAGAGCAACCTAAGAGGTGATCCGGCCACTTAGGTCACGTGACCTTGCGGCGTCATCAAAACCTGACCTCCAGATAGGCGGAAAACTGCCCACCGTGGCAAGTGGCAGAAAATAAATGGTTGGTCGCTCCGGAAGTGCAACCTCGGCCGCCCAAGGCACCTCTCGGGAGCCCCTGCCATTGCAGGGCAGTGGCGCATTGCTAAACCGCAGCACCACTACGCCGCAGGGGTATGAGGAATGTCAGGGATCTGTGAATGTAAAGAGGAGAATGACCTTCTGCATATACGGAAATCATACCATTACGTCATCGCTTAATGGCCTTGAAGATGGAGTTCAAGTGTCCCCTCCATTTTTGTAGCGAAAGTTACACTAGGCTAGTCAGCAGCGCACTTAAGACGGTCCGCGCTGGTCACTTCTGCGCATGCGCCGTAACCATGGTAACCTGCTGCGCCGAGTCACAGGCGCTTTTCGCACTCCGTCGCCTTGCCGGTCTCCGCGGAGCGCCGCGCATGACGTCAGCACTTAGTTGTGCGCCTCACTGCGCATGCGCTATCCTAAGCGGCTGCGCCGCGGTGGTGCATATAATTAGCGGAGCGGCCGCTCGGCTTGGGAGAAGGCGCAATGGAAGAAAATGCGGCTGGCGGAAGGTGAAGACGCTTGGCAAGACGTTCTTCACGTGTCTCTGGAGTCTCCGACATGCGCTTAGTTCTCGGCGCTTGATTCTTACGTGGACGGGCAGCCTTACGCCACGCAATTACTTCGGGGTCGGTAGAGGCAGCTTCCCGCAGGCTCTGAAGATGCCGCTTGCAATACACGCGGCCAGCAGCCGCGTCCTATCTTTCCATTGCGCCTTGTCCAAAGGCGAGCGGCCACTCCGCAGCTTATATCCTCCGCGGCGGTATAGCCGCTACGAGCATAGCGAATGGCCCTTCCTTTCCTCAAAACCATCGGCGCCTAGAAAGTTGTCAATGCCAATGTCAACAAACACAATGAGCACCGACAGCTTTTGTTTTGTATCTCCTCTGTTTGCTACGCCGATCCACATTTATTTTTCGTTCTTGGGTCAGTATTTGTTCCATGTTTCATATAATAGATTTTTTCCTTTAACTTGGTGTTTCTTTTGGTGACTTCTGAATATTACTTCTCTATTGTTTATGTGAACTTGAAAAGAATAATTATTTGGACACATAAGCTCCGCCTTACGGGTATGACGTAAAAGTGTGAATCGTTATTAAAGAATCCCTCACCGTCGATTGCGCCGTCATTCCTCAGTGATGTGACTATGCTCTTAATGACGCCAGCACTACACCATAAGATTTTGATGTCTACAGCAAAGGAGAAAAAATAAAAATTCCTCAGAGGGTACCGGGACTCGAGCTAAGGACCTCCAGATTGCGAGACGCTCACGCAACCCATCGACCAAAGAACGGTGTTCTTTGAACTGCATAACGGTGAACCTGGTGTATCCGCTTTGTTACGAGTGTACGCTAATAAGGAGGCGTTTCATTAGCAAGGGGGGAATTTTCAATGACCGTCGGAGCAGAATTCATTTCGAGGCAATGCTTTCGCAATCAATGCGCGAAGGCACTCTCAAGTATATTTTGTAATTTTTGCTACTTTTTCTGAATTGGTACCACTTTCTATTCACACTGATTAGTCTATAACAGTATCCATACTAGGCCACGTGGTACCAAACCAACCTGTCTCAATGGCCTCGGGCCAGCCAGTCTGACTGCCAACGCAAGGGTCACGGCTACTATTCCCAATTCATTTTCCCAGATTTCTTTAACACGGAATAATTTAATTTATTTCATATACGTCACAGTCACATTTCAGTCATGCTACGACCTCATCGTCACAATTTACCTTAACCTTTATCGCTTTCTATCCACACAGCAAGGTTTGACGTTACAATCCTCGCCGCCAATCTTGAATTGCTTTGACCACTGGCCAGTTTTTCCTCCCAACGTACGCTCTAACACTGCTGTGTTAATATCACATTTGCCCTGGTTTTGTTTACTTGTGCGTTTTGTTTTTTGTTGGTGCCGCATGATGGCGCCACACCAAAAGTTAAGAGGATATCTGCGAAGGTTATCTGATTGATGGCTAAAATCAAGACAAGAATAAAATTTCACAAGTCATGGCTCCGTGGCTGGAACCACCGCCCGATTGAAAAGGTTATGCTTATCCATACAGAGAGCGTGGGAATGGTAGTCAGACCGGCCGTACTGGGTGCAGCATTCACATAGTCCACTTTTTTGCCCTTGCTACGCTGTCTAGCTGCTGCAGAGGCACAGTACTCAAAGTTATAGGCCGCGGAGCAAGCCCACGGTGCATTGAACGACCTAGCTGGATTTGCACACCTACGAGCCATACCTCAGGAGAGCCCAAGTAAGTAGATCTGCTTTTTTACGCAACCCTATTCTCGCGTACTTATGCTCATACATGGCGAGAAGCGCCGTGCGCTCCTGCCCGGGTCTTACAGTCGTCAGCACACCTTCCTAGAGCGCTGGAATAGTGGGCTGCGGAATCAACGGAAGCCTTCACTCAGCTCGTCTATTGCTGATGCTGAAGGGCAGAAAAGAACCGCGACAGGAACAGGGCGTGCGAAGAGAAGCGGACAAAATGAGCGATGCCGCTCGTCAGAGCAAATTGTGCGTTACTCTTGCTTCGTTCCAACCCAAACATTGTCTTTAGGGCTGCATACCTGTTGAAATATTACCCTGCCTTTGGTGACAAGGTGGCGTTCAAAAGATCAAGACAGACGTGCTGACGACTGTGTTAGCCGCATGTGTTCTGAATGTAGGCAAGTAGCCTTCACCTACAATGGCAATTACCACAAGAAGCACCCTGGAGCAATTCGGCCCAGGCAGAGGAAGCCGACGGTGCCTGAAATGTGCAGTGTTTCGTATTATAAACTAAACCGGCAGCTCTCGCCCAGGCAACGGTCTCGAGCGATGCCAATTCGGAATGAATTTATATTTGCTTCTGGCGGAAGTTCAAACAGCCAAGTGAACAAAGAAAGTGGCTGGGTATTTCTGTCAACTGCTTAAGCTTCCAAAATGGTTCGGAACGTTTGTTGGCACATTAACGCCGTCATACGGCTTTATCAAATTGCGGCGTGTGATTCAACGAGATTTATCTGGAATTTTCGCAGCCAAGCGCAAGTTTTTGAACAGCGGTATTGCTGACATTGCTTTTTGCGTTTTATCTTCAGTTTTTTTTTTGTTAAGATAAAATAAAGCCCGGTTGTGAGCAGTGGTGATTCCGTTCGCAGACGGTCGGCGAGCAGGGCTTTTCCTATAGAAGGGATGCTTCTCGCCTTCTTCTACTTTACCTGCAGGACACGGATTTGACCTCCACATGGTGACCTCAGGAGTGCCTATTTGGGTTTTTGCGGACAGTGTTTCAGCGATTTCTTTTTAAGTGTCGCTACGGTTGAGCAATTGCCGGCAGCAACTGCAAGGCTAATCCCACCGGTAGTTTACAACCACTCAACTCAACTCAATCGCCGGTGGCTGGTTCTTCGAATCTTTGTGGGCGGAAGTGAGCTCTTTATCGGGTGCGCTTCAAACTCTTTATAGCTCTTTGGAGAGTGCGCCATGTAAGACTACTCGTTTTTCACAACGCCGTTATCATCACTCCGTTCATGTTTTAGTTGTGTACCGGGCCCCTTATTTCGATTGTGTCATATGCATTGGTGACCGCTGCTTTTATGGTTCTACGCATTCAAAGGGGCCGTTCACCGAAGATGTCTACATCGGAATTGGCGTTCGAGAACATCGCGATTGATCAACCTAGTTGTTGCATCAAAACCACACGATCTAGCGCAGGCAAATTCCGACACCCAATTTCGTTGAAAGGAAAAATAGGGAAGCGGGATTCGAACCACTGCTCCATAGGCCGTAAGCCGGTGTCCTCACCCCTTAACCTTTGTGGAACCTTGGTTCGACATGGTTAAAGGGGGGGGGGGGGGGGGAGGGGGCTTCTCCCTCTTGTGCAAAAGAAGACAATAACTGGGCAAAAATAAAAATTAGTACACGACATTCCCAGCGCCTACGAAATTATGTGCTAAAAAGGAAACCAGGCCACTGAAATGACTCATTATGGTTATCGTGTGATGCCCTTCAGGTGGAGATTGTCCCCCTAATTTTTTTCTCCTGATACTTAGCTCCTTCTGCGTACAGCAATTTCTTGTTATTTCCGTACCGTCTGAAGAGCTTCGGCGTGGCTTATCTGCGATTCTGTGTAATTAGGGGGGGGGGGGGGGGGGCGTGTTCTTTCGTGTTGTAACGGCACTTAATTTCGCATTCAATCTCACTGAGATTTTCTGTGCGCACTGATAGAAAGGGTCTTCCATTAAGTGTATTCTAAGCTCCCTATAACAGTCATACCCGTCCAGATTGTTTGGAGGCACTTTATTTGACTTATTCTTTGCGTCTTGGTTAGGTCTGCTCCATTGTGCAGAACCTAATGGTGCATTTGCTGGGTTGGTGTGTTCGAGGCTAAACATATAAATGAAGATTTGTATGAAAATATCTACCCGTTGTGGCTGTACATTCGTGTAAGGGCAGCAACGCTACTGGCCTAGCGTGGTGGGGCTTTCACCTGATCAGGAATTCTAGCACAGTTCGTACGGTTTTTTTTTCTAAGGGGCCACCTCGTCTGCTTGAAGTCACAGGTAATTATTTGAGGGGTAGCAAAATCGGTTTGGTTGTCCATCTGAAGGAGGTTTAAGCCGAATACATTTAGCATTTCCTCATTTGGCAAAGGCATACAGCTCGATTTCAGCGCTTTTCTGGGTTCGTTCTTCACGGCTCTTGTCGTATTTTTATCAGAGTTCCAATTCCTCCGTGGCGCACGTATTTGTCTGCATTGAATTTTGCTTCTCAGCATTACTATAATATCTTCTTGTATATTTTGTTGCGTGTGGTGTTCCAACCGTTTCGCTGATCATATCAGTACATCGTCCGCATATAGGGCGGGCCTCACATCAGAAATTTCATCCAGTCTTGACGAAAACCCCCAACATCGCTATCTGGAGCCATTTCTCCGAACCCCGCGGCGTCCCTTTTCCGGTCAGGTGGATCGTGTTGGTTAGTGTGGCTGTTCCAAAGGATAGCAAAACTCTCCCATACAATTTCCTCAGCTCGTTGCGGCCAGGCCCTCCAGGACAGCCTCATGAGTCGCATTATCAAATGATCCGTTGAGGTCTACTGCGAGTACCGCTTTAATCACGGTCCTTTAAGGGTGTTTTACGGCACACAGTTTAAATTACAGAAGTGTGCCTGCATTAGAGGGATGCCTTCGGGAAGCAAGTATTTTGTTTTGCTTTTTGTGATATTGTGCCCTGTGTGGGGCAGAGCAACACTTACTAGTATAGCAAAATTATATTCCTTAGAAAAATAGCTATGCGTGCAATATCCAATCTCGCGCTCAGTGAAAACACAGAACAAGATTCTTCTTCAAGTTAGGCTACTTGGAACTGAAAAAAATGTATCATAAGAAGCTTCCTATGTGCATAACAAACCGAATAAAACAAAGGAGACAAATTTTCGAGAAAGCCTCTCTTGACACCCCGCAAACTTGTAACATTTGATGTAATTCATTCCACCCTTCTACGTCCCGCACAAATTACGGCCATCAAAAGCTGACGTCTATAATTCCCCGAGTTTTACATACCTATCCTGAGCTATTCACCATGATGTTGTAATCTCAGATAGCCTGTATGATTAAACTATTTGTTCGTAACCAGCTATCTTTTAAAGTCTTCTTACTATTTTGTATGTACATCACACTGCCCAAACATGTACGTAAACGTTCTGATTTTCTCAATATTATTTGTGTTAAATGTTGTTTGTTATTCGAGCCTGTATAGGCCTTTAGGTAAAAGCTGGCATTGTCAAACGCTTGGAATTTTTTTTTTTAGGAAGCCATGTCTTAGATATTTTGGGACGTTTTTTCCCTACATCCGCATGGCTTTTGCATTTTAAGCCAAAAATTAAGTGATAAAAGTTAGTTGTTTTCGAGGTGAACGCGTAATCAACTCACTACTGCGTTTTCGATGAGATTCTGGAGGCTGCCCGGTGTGCCCGGCTTGTGGATGCAATTTATCTCCGCATATCGCTATCCCTCTGGGAGTGGGTTCGTTCCCTAGACTCCATTGTGATACTCTGTCAGCGCGGTTATCAGTTCGTCAACCTCATGTTATTACAATTTCAAAGTTGTTCGCCGGTTTCCCGCGCCACGCATTTGGTTATTTCTCTGAAGGGCGCGTGTCCTGTAGAAAGTGCAAAGGGAACGCAAACTGCGGAACAGACACAGCACACACGTAAAATGTGTTCCCTTCGTTCTTGGTCCTTGTTTTTTATGCGGTTTTAACATTATCGGTCGGCTTCGGTATTGCTTGCAGTAGCCTGTAACCTGTTGCCACACCGGTTGTATCTCCCTAGAGTTTCTTGAAGAATTTGGCAAGAGCAGTCTTTTTTTCCCTCTTTCGGTCTACGCTCTGGTTCCTAAAGCATCCCAGGCGGTCAGTTTTAACGCACGTTTTCTTTTGGACTGCATTATGCAGTAGAAAATGATTTCTACCCAAATTTTTCGCTCAATTTCTCCACCCACACCGTTTTTTGAGTTCATGCCAGAGTCAAGTCTAGGTGCACGTCCAGATTAATGCTCTTTGCAAGTCTTGTCGATAGCTGCTGTTCAGTTTAGCAATGTTAGTTGTTTTTGGCCACAGGTTCTCAGTCCTACACCTGCTTAGAATGTGAGCTGAAATAAAGTGCCCCATTGTCAGGGGGGAGTTTCTTCTAGGTATAGGGAACATGAGTCCGTCATTGAAAGCTCCTCAGACGTCTCTAATTGCCCTCTTTCAGGCGCTTGTGAGCATTGAGTGCGACCTTGCTCTCTACCTTCATACTGGACTTTAATTAGAGCAGGACGTGAGGTATTCTCGCGTGTCTGACCATAGTGTTATCTGTGACTGTCTTCTTTTTAGCCTGGCAGGTTACCCACAGCCCGGTGGGCAGGCTTCAGATGACCGAACAGACAAAGGAAGAAAGAAAGGAGCACACAACTGCTAAATGAGAGAAAAGCCACTAAAAGCAATACAGCACTAAAAATTCCAGGGCACAATTAAGCTCCTTCTGATGGGTATAATGCGGTGTCGAAAATTGGTCCCTGAAGGGGCCTGGAGTCCATCTTTTTCCTTTAGAGAAGCAAGCCCTGTAACAAGCCATAGTTATCAAGAGGTATTAGTAAAGATTGCGTTTCTTAACTACACCACTAGGATCCTGCACTCGACGTCTCTATAAACTTCCCTCTTTCCCTTTGGTAGAAAATCCGCCATAAATCTTCGGGGCACACTTAGGCTCAGGGCAGATTTATGAGGGCACATCTGGAGAAGGTAGTTCGGAGCGTGGTGGGATGGGAGTGGAAATATTTTTCAGACTTGTGTGGGCCGAAAATTGGCCTTAGCATGGTTTTCTTTTTCGATTGATGAGGGAGCGCGGGAGGGCTGGCCGCCTCCACCACCCCCCTGCTTAACATCCATGTTAATGGTATGACACGAACGCATTAATGGGTCCCTTCAGTAGCCTGCGCTCCTCTTTCTGTATCATTTCGCAGACACCGTCCTTCACTGTTTACATTCATAGATAGCGGGCAGTAACGGTACGATTTTCTGAGGCATTGGTGCCGCAGTTAAGCGACCGGCCAATGCCCAGACGTTCGGCAGTTAAACACTGTGCTGAGGAATAAACCGTTTTCTTGTCCCAAACGTACGCAGCATGAACTTTTCAGCATACATAAAGACAGAGGCAGATAATTAGTGCAGCAGTAAAAAACCATCAGAAATTTCTCAAGTCAGCTTTTATAATGTCATGTGCTCACAGCAATGATTGAAAAACGATAGCTAAAAAAAATTTTTGCCACGCTGCTTATGGAAGTGATCACTTCAACACAACCATGTATTCGGTCCAACGTTACAACTTCTAAAAAAAGCGAGCATCCCGTAAAGGGCAACACAGCGCTGTGTAGCGGGGTGTCCGTAGCTTCCTAAGCGCATCCCTGGGGAAGTCAGGAGCTGGGGGACGCTTGCACCCATTTTCACCGATAGAGCGAATGGCGTAAAGAAACAGCGCTAAGTAGCAGCTTTTGCTCACACAGCTGATCCGATAAACACTACACTATATAAAATACACTAAATATTCTTGATGCCATGGTAACATTTCCAGGTAATCAGATTACTAGCTTTACATATACTGGCTATATCATCGAGGTATCAAAGTATCGACGATACACGAACGAGTGTCTGTGTTGGAAGTCAATTTAAACTATGTACCTTTTATCAGTATCGGAAATACAATTATCGCTTGTATCGAGTACCGGTATCGAATATACTTTTTTCAGGGTTTTGCAGAGGCCTACAACGCAGAACGAGCGGCTACCGTCATGTGAAATGGGTTGCGCGGCGGCGGGAGCTTTGGAACTTAGCCACATATCTTCAGGATGAGACGCATTACTTTTTGCTTAGGAGAATCGCTCTTTTCTCGGCTGAGTTGTTTTTTCCAGTGTTTAGGGTAAATTTCAAGATTTGCAGCTCTTTCAAGAGCATTAATTTGTTTTTTTCTGTATAGTACTTCAATGGGTTGCACATTGCATTGAGTTTTGGTATTGTATGTAACATTTTTATTGCACCAGCTGTGTTTAATTGCCACACTATAGATGGCCTTCTGGCATGCTGTGAGATTTGTGCTAAACATATAGATACTGGGATGGGCTTACATGCAACAATAATTTCATTCGTCAACAGGGAATGCCTCATCGAATAATGTACCGTTTTCTTAGCAATGAAGCGAAGCAGGCAAATATTTTCAACTTTTTCGGAACAGTGCTCTTTAGAAATGCCCGCTTTGCAAACGTTCTTCCCAAAGAAGGCAGATTTCTCTGCAGCTAGGCCTGCTGAAGGCTCTAGCATAATAATCATCGTTGAGGCGAAAGACCGTCGCCTCTATTGCGTTCTGCTCCGCCATAATTTTAAAGACATAGTCGTACAGTTCGTTATTATATGGAGACACATTTGCACTGGCCTAATTGAAAATTCTTCGAACACTGTTCACAGATAACAGGCATAATTTGAAAGACTGCATAAATACACTGCTTATAGCTCTTTATGTCGTCGACGTAGTGTACTTCCTCAATTTGTCCTTTTTTCTGTGTTAACTGAGCATCAGTCTCTGTCCGAATATTATTTCCCTGCAGCCAAATGGCCGCCACGATTGGGCCTTTGAATGTAAATGATGATGTAGGATTAAGAAAGACAAACAAACACACCGATTTTTTTACCGTGCTAATTTTGCTAACTTTATTTCCAGAAGCGGCGTGCTTTCCTCAATTTCGTCACGCAAGTTCGGTTCCGGGCACATTGGCGGCAACGACCAGCGTGGAAGAGCAGCGAACTCAATTCCAGCAAAGGCGCTTAGTTCTCGAATTCTTTGATGGAAAGCAGTAGCTATCAGGAGGGGAGACCTCCGGGAAAAGGAGATCTCTTCAAGTGCGCGGAATGTGCGTACACTTCAGCGAACTATGCCGATGTTAGGAGACACGAGCAGTGTCACACGGGAGCACAGCCCTTTGAAAGCCCGACAGATGCACTGGCGCTTGTGAAGCGTGACTATAGCAGCCGAATGCCGTGCCATGCAGAACAGCGACCGTTTAAATCCAAAATGCGCAATTCCACAGCTGTCGAGCCTAATCCTACAGCTCCAGAGAAGCCTACAAACACTGACGTGAGACTGTACCAGTGCGACTACTGCGCTTTTGCAAATTATTCGTCTTTTAATCTGCGTTTACACATGCGCATGCATGCTGGCGAGAAACCCTACAAGTGTGAATTATGCCCTTTTGCTGCTGCTCAGCATTCAGATTTAGTAACCCACCAGCGCAGCCACAACACGGACGCACCCCTCAAGTGTTCCCGGTGCTCATTTGCGACTACTACGCGTCAATCTCTCAATCACCACCTGCGCTGGCATTCTGACGAGGGACCCTTCTAGGGTGACTTGTGCTCTTTTGCTTCTATTCAGTCTCAATATTCAGCTCCCCAAACGCAAGCGCATAGTGACGAGCGGCTATTCAAAGTGACAAGTGCTCTTTTGCAGCCTCTGCATCTCATAAATAACCTCCGTGTTCATATCTGCACGCACACTAGCCAGAGACACTTCAAGATTGACTTGTGCTGTTTTGCTGCTGGTAAGTCTGCAATTTAATAATCCACGAGTGCAGGCACAGTGCCGACAGCTCCTTCAAGTGCCACAAGTCCTCAAATACACCTGCCAAGTCTTCTGATCTCACTGCCCACAAGCGCACGCATAATGGCGAAACCGTTCATTTGTGAATTGTGCAGTTTTTTGGTGCTCAGTCTATAGCTTTAACTCAGCTCAAGAAAACACATAGTGGAGAGACAAGCAGGACAAGCGCACTTTTTCAGCTCTTGGTGTGCTAACCTGTCTCCATATGCTCAAATATGCTCAACTAAGCACAAATGCAGCCACAGTGAAGAGAGGCCCTTCAAAAATTACAAGTGTTATTTCCCATCTTGTTGGTCTTGTAATCTCAGTGCTTTCTCATGTGCTTGGTCTGATAATCTCATTGTGCATATGATATGGGCACACATACTGGTGAGGCACCCTTCATGTTCGACGTGTGCCCTTTTGTAGCTGCTCATTCTGAATTTATCTCAGCACAAGCGCACGAATACTGGCAAGAGATCCTTCAAATATGACAAGTTCCCATCTGCAGCAGCTCATCTGAAACTGACTAAGCACAAACCCATACACAGCAATGAGTGACTTGTCAAGAAGGACAAGTGCGCTTTCCTATCTCCTTGGTCTTATAATCTCAGTGTGCATATGGGCACACATACTGGTGAGAGACCCTTCAACTTCGACTAGTGCCCTTTTACAGCTGCTAATTCTGGATCTATCTCAACACAAGCGCACACATACTAGCAAGAGATCCTTGAAATGTGACACGTGCCCATCTCCGGCAGCTCATCGGAAACTGACTAAGCCCAAACCCATACACAGTGACGAGTGACCTGCCAAGGACAAGTGTTCTTTCCCATCTCCTTGGTCTTATAATCTCAGTGTGCATATGGGCACACATACTGGTGAGAGACCCTTCAACTCCGACTAGTGCCCTTTTACAGCTGCTCATTCTGAATCTATCTCAACACAAGCGCACGCATACTAGCAAGAGATCCTTGAAATGTGACACGTGCCCATCTCCGGCAGCTCATCTGAAACTAAGCACAAACCCATACACAGTGACGAGTGACCTGTCAAGGACAAGTGTTCTTTCCCATCTCCTTGGTTTTATAATCTCATTGTGCATATGGGCACACATACTGGTGAGAGACCCTTCAAGTGCGACTAGTGCCCTTTTACAGCTGCTCATTCTGGATCTATCTCAGCACAAGCGCACGCCTACTAACAAGATATCTTTGAAATGTGACAAGTGCCTATCTGGAGCAGCTCATCAGAAACTGACTAAGCACAAAACCATACAGTGATGAGTGACCCGTCAAGAAGGACAAGTGTTCTTTACCATCTGCTTCGTCTTATAATGTCTGTGTTCGTATGCGCACGCATACTGGTGAGAGACCTCTCAAGTACGACATGTGCCTTTATCGGTCAGCCGCGGGTACAAAGAAAATCCAGCTTCAAACTGTTATGGTGGGCAGGTTCCAAAGTAAAGAACAGGAAATCCTCCTCTCCGCTCGGGAGGGAACGGTGTGGCCAGAAACTGAATAGCAGGATAGCCGGAGGATGGCAAAACACTACACGCTAATGTCATGAGATGGGAGGTTTAGTGGCGTTGGTTCGTTTTCAAACTCCGCCTCACCGGGCTCGAACTCGGGTAAAAGGGAGCGCATATATTTGTAAACAACCATTTCACTCAAGGTGGGAAATGCATGAGATATAAAAACAACGTACGAGCAATGACGTATGAGCCAGGTCGAAACACCGCCGCGGTTTATAAGCACGGGTCAGAGGGAACTGCGTGCTTTTCTCTTAACTGTTTCTAACACATACCACCAAGCGGCGATTTTCAAATTTTTTGAGCTGTAGTGAATGGCAAACGCTGCAGAGGATCAGGGGGGGGGGGGGGGGAGACGCCGGGGAGAGGGCCCGCAGACGCTGCGTAAGCCCAGCAGTGTCATCAGAGTGATGTGCCACGCCACAGAATTGACCACCTCCGGTCAAACACGAGGGCCTTGGATTCTCTTTAAACGGATATGGTGCAATCATTTATAAAATCGCCTCTTTAAATTGATACTCTTAGCGCCAACTATGCTTTTGCCTCCACTGTTTCTCAATGTGCGATGGAGAAAGGAAAGACGCCATGGTGAAAGCCTTCAGAGCGACTTCAGTTGAGAATATCATGAACTGGGGGTGAGTTTGTGGCTCACTTTGGTTTGCGAATTGCGACTTGGCTCCGCCCTGAGCAGATCGAAGCAGGTGTTTGCATACTCGCACCTCTGACTAGCGGGACACACATTCTGCGTCGACAAGGCTGCCTTCAAAGATATACCTGAAGCCCAAATTGGCATCACTTTCGGTAAAAGCCATGGTAAGCCTTTTATGTGTTAAAAAGTGTCGCCGGTTTCAGACATGGCCAGTCTTGTCCTGAACGCTGGAGGGAATAAAGAACAGTATTAACACACTTGTACAGTGTTGAGGAAACGTTTTTAGGGAAGTTTTTCTCGCTTGTAGGGTCATTATTCTGCATTGGAGCGCCATTATTGTAAGATAATCTCAGCAGCTGTGCGTTTTAGTCTCCTTTCTTCACACCATAAAACACTTTTATTTATTTAGCACACTTTGAAGCACTCGTCTCATTTTTTCCCCCTTGGCCTGGCCCGACTTCCTTCTTGGATGCGCGTATGAAGCGACATGTGGCGTCGCTAATTATGCATGTTCTGTTAAAAACGTTTGCGCTTTGTGACAAATGCGGTAAAAATAAAATTTCGCCTATTGCGCACGTCACAGCAAACACATTATAGCGTTTTGTAGCGATAGCTACATTACGGTAGCATTTCGAGCCTTCAGCGTGGCGGCGCCATCGCGGCGCTGCTACCCTGTGGCTGCCCCGCCACGCTTTCACGGGGTTGGTCACGTGGTTCGTCACGTGGTTGGCACGTGACCAAGTCCCACTCGGCTATCTGTAGATATCGCGTCACTCCAGGTGTAACAAAAGCTACACCACCGCCGATTCACATAAAATGAGCGCCTTAACCGCACTATGGCTGCATTGTTACTACCAAGTTTGTCTCTCACCTTGGTAGAGCATAAGCCGTCAAGTTTAATTGGCTTGGGTTCCTTGTTTCCTCTTTCATAGGGTTTATGCATAAGGTGTCATTAAGCAACCATGCACAAGCTGCCACAACGAATCTGCATGAAAATAGCTCAATGCCTTGCTCTTCTGCACAACTGTAGCGGATCTAACAAAAACATCATGTCAAGCAAACAGGATTTGTGAAACAAACTTTAGCAAACAGCCTGCACCTATACAAGAAAGAATTAAATGAAAGAAAAACAGCATCAGCAGTGATGAGTGTTTAGAAAAGTTGAGAAATTGAGCAGAACAGGCGGTCATCTGAAGGCCACTGTTGAGCAGATTGTGCCCAAAATTAATTATAATATTGAAGTAGGGACAATGCTACGTGTACACGCTGCAATGGTTTACCGAAAAAGTCAAGGTGCATTACATGCCAAGGGGCCACTTCCTTGCATCGTCAGACAGACACCATACATAAAGAGCAGCACCACTGAGTACACTACCTCAGTGCAAGAGCTCTCAACAGTATAAAACAAATGTTTCACAAGTCCCTGCAATAACGCGTCTGGACTTTCACTATTCCGTCAGTTCCTGCATTTTTTCACTGGATTCATAACCAAATGAGACTTAAGGCAAAACACGTAGTTAGCTTATGCTTTGGCATCTAGGCATATAAAAGGCTAAAAGAGTAGATAACACAGCTCAGGACAGCCCTGAACAAATGAACTGATTTCAGGGAATCATGCCAGTTAATCGACAAAGTATTGTCCCATATTTTCAGCATGATCTGCCATAAACAAGCCATTAACCGCATAGGGCTGGGGTTTTTGACTTGCTAGGTTTATCCATGCAGTTAGCGAATTCCACCAGACAAGTGCAACTAAAGCTTCATGGTCGCTTGTAAATTATAAACTGCGGGCTTTAACGTACCGGAGCGACACACGGGCAACGAGGGACGCCATAATGGAGGCTTCCGTATTGATTCGGAGGTCTATGGTTTTTTAACGGCAGCGCCCCAGGGCATCGAATAATATCGCCCTTGGGATTGGCAGCTCAGCGGAAAGGCAAAGAGCAGCCACAATGGGTTTCATGATCACTCCATGCGAGTGAGTAGTGCACATTCCATTCATCAATTATAAGCACAACTAAAGCCTTCTAACCACAACTGTCACCAATGGCAATCAAAGCAAGTTGAATTGCAACACTCATGTGGCCTGACGAGAGTTGCCTCAATAAGCCACATTGAAGGGAAACAAAATGAGGCACTTGAATTCATCTCTAACGCTTACAATAGAAGTATATCTTTTTCAAACCTACAAATACGACCTGGGCTTCCGATACTAGAAATTCGCCTTAGATACACCGCCAATAACTGATGTACAACATGGTCGATAACCATTTCAAATCAAAGTTTATACTGTCGGAAATCACGTGGTGTTGCTAGCCATTTTTTCCGGGCCCCGAAAGTTCGAGAATCAGCCTGAATCTGCGCGTAGTCAATAATCCAGCAGGGGCTGTAACGCTTACAGCGGCATATCCGGCGAGTTGAACCAAGAAGTCTTCAAGAATAATGAGAACTCGCCCGAATGCTCGCTGTCCACAATGTCATCTTGTGCAGGCGCGCTGAACAGTAGTCACAAACTACGTCGTTATTGCTATGGCCAAAATTTTCAACTTCAGCTTTCACAAAAAGTGGCATGACGACTATAGCGTAATAAATTGTAGCAAATTGTTTTCTGATCCAAATTTCGAGTTTTTTCCTTCTATCATTATCCAGGGCCCACACCGACAAATAAGTGGCACATGTACACCTAAGAGGGCACCCATTTGCAGGCAACAACTCTTCATCATCATGAGCTTGCCGCACCTGACAACTGATGACAGTCTAGAGCACCCACTAAGGTACCTGTGTCCTAAAGGCTGGCAGCAACTTAGGCTTCGTTCCGCGTCGAACTCATTCTGTGATTAATACACACCTGCCATTCCTACCTAAGTGGCGTCTCAACAAGTCGGAAGCAAAAAAGCTAATGCATAAGATTCTTTGGTTGTTTAACGAAAGAAAAATCACCCAGCAACTGTCTCAAACCTTGACGGACTCCTCAACCGCGCTGTAAGGAGAGGGAGGAAGGCGAGAGTGAAAGAAGAAAGAGAGTAAAAGGTGCTGTAGTGGAGGGCTCCGAATTAAATTCGATAACCTGGGCATCTTTAACGTGCACTGACATCGCACAGCACACGAGCGCCTTAGAATGCTCTAAACACATCCGGAGCCTTTCACTAACGCATGCCTCCGAGCCCAGATATGGGAGGCGATTATAGCTTTCACAAATGGCGGGACAAGGTCTCCAGACAAGAGCATTGGAGCTACGTATTGTCATGAAGCTCATGGAGTAATGCCAAGCACCAGCTAGCATAATTATTATACCACTTAAAGAAAAGCCGGCCACAGCTGATATTACGAAGAAATGCATATGACGCGCTTTTTGTGCGAGACGAAAATACTTACCAGGTGCTCTGTGCCAACCACGGCCCTCTATTTCTCGTTTTTAGCTCTGTTAATATATTTTCGACAAAAAAACGCTATTTCTCAATAGAATTGCTTTCCTCGGACTATAGCAACGTGATGGAGGAAAGTTGCATCCTATGCAACACCACATGGCGTTTTTTTCTTCTCACTCTGTGCCTGACTTCTGTTTCTTAGTAGCGAATTTTTGCTTGTGAAAAGGCAGAATAGTTCTATTGCTCTTGCACCCACGATGCAGAATAAACTTAGCTGTCAAGGTGTTCGTCGAGTTGTTAAAAGAATGATAGTGCTTTACCTAAGCTGCACCGATGGCCAAGTGGAAGCCTTTGCCTGCTTTACTACGATTTTGCTGTTTCTTATCTCTTGTCTTGACTTGTTTCTGGCTGCTATTTGTATAAAGTTAAATTATACATTTGCAAGATTTAATTGTTTAAGCCGGGTAAAATTAGCCCATGTCCAATTTGGAGGCCATCATCGTGTTGGCCATAGTCAAGTTAGCCTGGTTATCGCTTTTGTTCTAAATCGACGAAATACTAATTTCAGGGGTTGGGGCGGGCTAAATGTTGGGAATCGAGGTGGGCCAACGTTGATATTGGCCAGGGACAAGTTTGAGGAAACCGTCGCATTGGCCATAGTCAAAGTATGCTTCGGCACCTCATTTAAGGCTGTTGCTATGAAATCGCTCAGTCCGAAGCTGAATAAAATCGTGTTTCGGACTTGGTACCGCGATCGCTCTAAAACATCATTCCTATTTTTGGCAACAGTAAAAAGTGACAATTCCTGTAAACAGCAACAAACTTTCAGATATGCATTTACAGCCTGTTGTGTTAATGATGCCGCTTGAGGCTGAATTCATTATAATGTGCGGCAATCATTAGACCGCTTTTACTATAAAGGATGTTGACGACGAAATACTAAGAATCAATAAACCTTCTCTTTATACACCCAGCACCAGAACATTCCATACCTTAAGTGCTTTACAAAACCCGCCGAAAAGCTGCTAAGATCCTCAAAGGAAGAATTACAGCCACAGCGATTCAAGCAGTCAGGGCAGGTCACCAAATAGAACAAGACCGCACACAGTCGCTTTGACATTAATTCGCTCTCATTCGGTCGTTCACGAGCATAGCCAGGATTACGAGCACACACGGACCAACGGGTCCGCTACAGCTTATATGGTATCAATAGTGCCTTGGTATAATGTATACAGTCGGCCCCACAGGGATACCAGGAGAAATGGGATGTTTTAAACTCTTATTGCAGGTTTTATTAATGCAAGGATTTGAGGTATTTCCGTTCGGATCCCGTTGAGAGAAAATTACTCTTGGTAAGATGCGGACAGGTGGTTGCAAGTTTCAAAATCATACTGCTAGATAACCGCCTCCGAAAGATAATCACAACTCCTTAAAGGGGTATCTGTGAGGAGATCGGGTCGCAAATCCAGTGTCGACGTCGTAGGCAGGTAGGCCACCTAGGACACGCTACCTTGTGGTGTCATAACACACAGCAAAAAGGATTGCGCGAAAACTGATCACCGTGGCAGGTTGCCGTTAAATTAATGATTGGTCTCGAGAGGTTCCTCGGGAAGAGCAACATGGGTCGCATAAGCCCCACAGATGGCAGCGCCCGCCATCGCAGGGTAGTGTTGCATCACTCAACAGCTGCAACACTCCGACGGGAGTGGTGCATCGTTAAAGAGAGAATGACCATTAAAGTTTTCACGCGATACCCTCAACTCTCCCCTCCAATTTTTTTTTTTGATGTAAGATGACTGACGCATAGAGAAACCTACGTAAATTTGCCCCCACATAGCTTCAAAATAAAAGTATTTAAAAAATCGTGTCCATGCGCGTGAGGAGCTAGAGTTTATTATTTATTATATCAGTTTAAACTCCACCAGTGCTTGCTTATGGAAAATAAAGCACACATTCTAAAAAAAAATGAACACTGAATATTTCATCTCAAACATTTAAAAACCCACACAATTCCGTTTATTTTCTCCCAACGTAATCTGATTTTAAAACGAAGCCAAAATAACTCGCAGACGTCATACGATTGGACTCTCGCATACGCGCGAACAGGATGTTCACGGGTCAATCTGATTACAGACACTTAACAAGACTCCAACTGGCAGTTGATGCTAGCATGTATCAGTAGATTTCCGCGTTCTAATAAAAAAAGAGGCAATTTCAATGGACGCGGAGTTGTTATAAGGTAGAAAAGGCATCACAATCGCCGGATATTTTCTGAAATAGATTTCCTTTATTTCGAAGCACTTTTGCGCCGATGCTTGAGATTGTGCTGCACAACTATTCACTCTAAAATTGGCATGACGGATCGTTTTAGGTCTGAAAGCCGTCTGTTTTAATCGTGCAGGCGGAAAAAAAAACATTGTATCAATAATTCATGGAGCCGAGCTACAGAAAATAGTTTAAGGAAACAGAAACCAAAAAATCTCACAAGGTGACAGCACGCACATCGACAGATAGCCGCCTACACTGAACTCCGACGACGGATGCACGTGTTCTATTTTGCATTGCCTTCGGCTCGGTGAAAATCAGAGTGGCGAAAGCACTCTCTGAGGTGCTCACTACCATGACTTTTCACTAGAATTAGTAAGTAAACGCCAGAAATTAGCGGTGTTGACCACATTTCTTAGTGAAAAATTTCGACTAGTGGGATGTCGTAATGTACACTTATGAACAAACTTGAGGCAAGGATCTATTGTTCTGATGCCTGGCAAAATCTTTCTTTTCAAGTTTTCCACCATTCGCATCGGGTAGTTAGGACAGCAATAGTAAGCCAATCAGGAACGTCTTTGACTACAGCAGGAACCTTAATTGCAAAAAATGCAAGCCTTCCGAGGAAGGATCTGCCGATTTATTGATTATTACAGTGGAATCTCGCAATATATGAAATGACCTCTTAATTACTATCCTTTAAAATGCTCTTGTGCCGAAAAGCTGTGTATGAAGAAATGACAAAGGAGTATATGCTCTTTTTCTGTATCTGCAAGCTGCAACATTGTGACAGCGCCATTCTTTACAGCCGGTCAGCACCACATGCACAGAAAGGACATTTTTTTTCTGAAACAGTCACACCCAGTGTTCACACTTCATGATTGTCTGCACCGGGAATCTCATGCCTGGAGGCGTACCTGGATGCTCTAAGACAGCCCCCGTTTGAGGGAAACGCAGTCTTCAAAGTACCATTAGATTGACTACCTAAATTATGATTATATGGCTTACTGCACTTCGACTAAACCAAGTGTGGATTACGGTACTTTCTCGCACAGTGCTTGGTCTAACTTTTCTTTCCACACACAAAAACTCTGAAGTAGAAACAGTTTATTCAGAGGAGGAAAACGTGATTAATCTACCAGTAAGTAATGAATTATTAAATATTAAATAGATTCTCCGGCAAGCACTAGCACGTAAAGAACAAAAAATATAACTGCGTGCTCGACACGCAGACCGCATGTTTTTGAGCTTTCAACCAAGGTGCTCGGTGCCTCAGTAGTTATGGTCCTCAGCTGGTTACCCGAAACACATCAACTTGGATCCCTGCCGTGGCGGTTCCATTTCGGTCGCGGCGAAGTGCTAGAGGCCCCTGCACTGCGCGATCTCAGTGCACGTTAACGAACCCCAGGAGGCCAAAAATATCCGAAGCCTTTCAATGCGTCAGCCGTGCCTCATAGCCTGATTCACTATGGGACGTTAAACACCGCAAAACGAAATCAAATATTCATGTCCATAACATGAATATCTCTCATATCACGTTGTTACACAGATAATTTCAGACGTACATCTTCTCCAGAAAAAAAAAAGCGGGACAGATGGAATTGGGCAGGAGAAAAAGTTCTCACTAGCTTAATAACCGGAAGCACTGCCAGAAAATTGTCTTGACCCAGTAAAAACGAGCCTGTTTTGAAGAGATCAGCATAATGCCCCTCTTAGCAAAATTCTTTTTATTATTCACGCAAATCCCAAAATCTCTTCTATATCGTTGATCCTACTAAGTCTGGTCTATCGAAAGGAATTAATGGACACTACACTCACCCGCTCTCTCAGAACAAAGAAACAGGAAAAAAGCATCCTAAACTTTTTCCTCTCAAAGGTCATCTGCTCTCGAAGGTCGCTGAGTTCCTCCGAGGATACGGTTACTTCGGTTTAAAATATTGGAGGGACACTCCAGCTCCCCTTCTAGGGTATGTCGCGAAAACGAAATGGGTTGTATATTCCCTACCTAGACCAACTTGCTATTCTTTTTTTTATTTATTAGTCCTTCCGGGATTTTTCGCTCACGTCCAAAGCCTTCGACGCCGCGTGAAGCTGATGCCGCTGATGCTACGTACGGTGAAGCGGACGCGTGGAGCGGTAAACGACGTAGAAGCGCTTCCAGCCTCCTTGCCGAAACGCGTGGGGCTCCAGTTGCAGTAGTAGTTCGTCTGCACATCATTCTCGACAAACCCCATGCCACGAACGCCAGCATAGTTTCCGCGCCGAATGAGCGGGCACCGAGCCGCAAGCTTCGTGGTGAACGCGCCTTGGAGGTGCACTGCGTTGTTCGGCGCTCACCTCCTGATTCCTGCGTCCCCGCACAACCCCACTGCGCCCGAACGAGACGAGAGGAGGCGCTACCGTCGCGCTCCATCTGCTGGCGGTGTGACGTACGTTGCGAGGAGGAGATTGAGGGAGTGGTTTTAGTGAACGCCGCCTGATGGCGCTTCCTGCGCGCAAAACTTACTCGCTTAACTGCGCGTTCTGTAATTCCCATGCTCATAATTACTGATATACACCACAGTACATGTCTCTGAAACGCTCTTCTAATATAACACCGTATTCACTAGACGCGCCTTTGTTCATTCCAAACCATCGAGATGGCGTGGCGGAGTGGTTAGCGTGCTCGTTTCGCACTTCGGAAGCTCTGCCTCGATTTCACAACTCTAACAATTTCCTTCACGGTTTTATCTATGAATACTACTGAAATTTTTCGCTCACAGTCAACGGCGCCGGCTTTTCTGCCACACGGGCCCTTAATGCTGTCGCGTTAAATAACAACCAGTACTTCGTGAGCCTGCCAGATATACTTCGTAATAATCCGCAATACTGCGCCCTCTTCTGTGCTAGCTGGTCCGTCTGTGCAAAAACTTGAGGGCACGACTTTTAAATCATCTAGGCTCATGCGTACCAGTGGACTCTGCATCTTTGAGAGCACCCGCTTCACTGAACAACTAGGACAACCCTGTCACCAATCGCGCCACGAGCCACTGGTCTGAGATTGTTCGGTATTCTTGTTTTTTTTTTCGTGAGCATTCGCTACAACACCACTTGCTACCTGAAGCGCACGCTCAGTGGGTTCGTGCCTCCAATCTGATCGAAAGTTATAAGAACCAAATTTCTTCGAAATGTCTTGCTTGCACCCCAGCGTTGCTTGCGAGCAGAACTCAAACTACTCGTTTGATCTGCTGCTCTTTGCACCATTCGACTGAGTTCATATCTTAGCGCTGTCGCTGGTGCCTCAGCTAGGGCAAAAGTCTAAGTAAACAGTCTTTTGTATCGTCACTTCTATTTTATGCGTACAAAATGTCCATTACACTGCACTATCGTTCCGCGCATGCAAATGAATGATCACCTAAGCTGCCGCAGGTAGACACTATTCATGAACTACCTACTCTGGTTCGAATCCGGAATTCGCTTACCTGTTAGGAATACAAACGCAGCCTTTTTCATACTAAGCATCAATTTCTTTGCTTCAGTCAGACACGTGTAAGTTACACGCGTCCGAATAAAGGCAAGTAATCTCTTTTTCTACACGAACAAATAAGATGTTCAGCACTCTTTCCACTCTGCGTCGGCAAATTTCTTCGCTTGAATTTAATTTTTCATCAAATGCACTCACCTTCAGGTGCTCCGTCGTGGCGAGGTCTTTTTGCGAGCGTCGGCAGATGCTCATGGAGCGTGCGCAAGAACTGCGAACTGCGCTGGTACGCGGCGAGCTTGCTTAGATATTGCTAAACAGTACGTTCATCATTTCCGCATCACTTGTTTACAGTTGCCCGACACTGACCAGATGTCTGTCATCCGAGGCAATGTCCCGACGTACACATTCACCGTCGCTGGCGCTTGGAAACTGCCTCAAAGAAAACTGCCACCGCCAAGGTTAGGAACTTTGACAGCATTGTCCAGATAATCCAGACGTCAGCGCCAGTTCTCATAGAGGCCGAAAAAAACCCGACCGGATCTTCGTTGCGCTGTCATGGCAACAGTATCAAGCGGAGAAAACTTCACGCCTATGCGGGATTCGAACTACTGTCTGCGAACGCGAAGGAACTTCATTTTCCGGTGCCTCAGACAATTAGGCCACCTCTGCTTTTTCTGGTGCTAATTGCATGCGCTCAAATTATGCTAGTTTAGCCATAAGTCCTTCAGTCACCAGAGTGTGCTGAAGTATTGGAGATCGAAACCGGCTGGATTTTCTTGCCCTTGGCTGCCGCCGCATTGTTGAGAGCGTGACGCATGCTTACCGAGCGTTTTTAATATGAGCACAAATCTATTTTCTGCTTTTTTCCTCTCGATTTTCAGAAACGCTCAAAAATTATCAGCTTAATTCTTGAACTTTCTCAGACATAAACGCAAATCGCAATAATCGGATGTGATTGCAGCTTCCGTCCAGCAACAAGAGTAGCTATCCTAGCACAGCTGTGTTTCGAGATATTCGCGGCCATGCCTTCAGCTCGATTCCCGTAATTGCGCACGCAAGGGGGTTGCAATCGAGGCTGAACTCTTCTCGGCGTGACGCTGCGTTTAGTCTGACTACGGTGCGCAGAGCAACCGGGGAAGCAAATACCTGTTTCCCTTTCACTTTCGGCTGTCGAAATAGACGAAACTCCCAACACAGCAGCTGTGTCACACTAGGCAGAAGTTTAACGCCGACGGCCACCGCCATGCATGGGTAACTACGCGAAACGAGTGGTTACCTTGGGGGCAAATACTTTGTCAAAGTAATCACTGCTAGCAATTGCAGAAAATGGGAAAGATGAGGAAAGGGCCCTTAAATCTTATTCCCTGGTTTGCCTCACTTATCTCAACATTTCAATTTGCTTTTGGTCAGAGAAGTGTTTCATGGGATCCAGCTGAAGATATAATTTCTCTTCATAGTGTCATTGAAATGGTGTCAGTTGAATGCACAGCGCAGCACAAGAGAACAGAGAAATGGAGAGCACACTTATGGTGCTCCTGTGCCAACAAGCCCTAAGTACCATTTTATTAAAATGTTGGTTGTTGATCGTCGGTAAGGCACGAATGCGGCAGCGCCGGGACCATCACTAGCATGGTTTGCTTAAAATTTTCAGTCACCGCGCACTAAAAAATGTCCTTTCTTGAATTTGTACTGCATATTTCTCTATAATTTTCAATCACGGAAGGGGATAAAACTCGTGGATTACGAAAAAAGTTTCGAAAATTGATGTTTCTCTGCATAGGCAATTTTATTTGCCGAAACCGCCACCCCCCAAAAGTTTCAAATGAGTCCTACGTTGCTTGTCACAGCTAACCTTGCGACTGAAATGGCACAGATTCGTGGTTCATCTTTTTTTTCCACAATTCTTCCGTTCTCTGGTGAAAACCTTACATGACAAAAGGCTCCTCTTGCGTTTCATGGTGTCTTCTGTAAGCTTTAATTTTACCAATTCATCAAGTTAAATGCCACATAAGCTGCGGTAAATTAGCAGACTTGACATTGAGCTGCTGGATCCCAGGTCACGGTATGATATCCCGGACGCGGCGGCCCCATATCAAAGTACTCTACGCAATGAACGTTCGTGTTATTTGCAACCCACTTAAGAACGCTCAGCGGTCGACATTTACCCGTTTCCTCCCTGCATCATCTCTCGTTGCCACGTGTACCTTGGCGACATTAGACCTGATATGCCACGCACCACTCCAAATGCCACGTGCTGTCAAGGCCACAATTTGTGAAAACAGCACCTGTACGTGGAACCAGAAATGTGGCTGCCAGTTGAAGGCCAAGTCCAGGAGGATGCCCAATGGACTCACTCTGGCATCGGGCTCTCCGGGCCACGGGATGCGGCGCTCCCGCATGAACGCCTTGAGGTCCGCCATGCCGGTGTCATCAGTGGAACCCATGCGCTCTGCGTCCATGCAGGCTCTGTACATGGGCAGTGCCTTCCTGCCTGTGACTCTCAGTTGGGATCCCTTGCTTAAGAGCGTTTCGAAGCCCTGCAGCGGTGACAAACCGAATGGATAAAGGGTTAGGGTTCCGCGTGGATACCCTACAGCTTGCATGAAATATTCTTAACGGATGCTAACTGGACATAGCCCTTTATATGGCGACAATCTGTTTCATGGTGCTAGCTAACTTTACTAGTACATGTTGTCCTTTAAAGGGCATGCCCGAACATTATAGGTTAAGGATTGACTACGGTGCATGTTTGATGTCGCATTAAGAAATTTTATTGCCATTTCCTTCGATACTGCCACGTTACATTCATACGCACCAGATATCAGTCTACCAGAATTAGCACCGCTCGTCCTGGAGGTTATTGTGAGCATTTGAGAGAGACTGAACCCCGATTACATCGCTTTGTGCGTTTTCAGGCTCCGCAAAATACACGACACTGGAATTTTTTCGCTCTCCGTACTCAGCTAAGCCAAAGTTCACTTGTGAAACAACGACCAATAGAACATACTGTGCGTAGATCTCAACCGCATCAGACAGCGGACGGAAAGCGCACCGCGAATATTCGTGCTTGTGTGTGTGTTTGGATTGTAGGGACCAAGTCTCGCGGTCGCAACTTGTCACAGAACAGCTTTAAGTGGAAAGGGGTCGGAAAGCTGAAGCCGGACAGAAGGATAGCGGAAGTGGGAAGAGGTTGGATGTAGAAGAGCGCGACGACCTTGAAAGAGACACTGAATCCTCTCGCAGCCATTGCCAGCGAGGCCCGCCTGTTTGCAAGTAAGGATAGTTGATGTTGCAGCTGGGCCTTCCAAGAACTTGACAGGCACCCGGGGCCGTTTTCAGGAGTGGCGACGAGGAGCAAAACCCCGGGGGGGGGGGGGGCGGGGGGGATGGGAGGGGCTCGAGGAACGAGAAGTCTCAGACGAGAAACAGTCGCCAGAAGGAAATAAAAGAGAACGTAAACGGGGATCGAGCGGACAACCCGAGCACTGACCGAGAAGTTTTTTTTTGTTGCAATGATA